>NC_073310.1:46715224-48105224 GCF_027595985.1 Sorex araneus | reverse complement strand
TCTGTAAATATCCCTATATTCAGACTACCAGTTAATTTTCTTGCAGTTTGGCCTGGATTAATAAATAACCTCTGCAAGTAATCCACTACCATGAATGGATTTTTGAGAATTGTAAAAAATGTTTCTTTTCAGTTACTATAATCCTATCTTACCACCTACTTCCCTTGCAATAAGGGATTTTCTGGACAATTCATTCTCCTTATGGGAAAAACTTAGCATAAAGAAACTGATGACAGCTTAGAGTGCTTGATGTGATGCAGCAAACCAGGGTTCCATCCTCAGTACCCACTATGGTCTCCAGAACACCACTAGGAATGATCCCTGAGTGCAGTGCCAAGAGTAAGCTCTGAGCAGCACTGCGTGTGGCCCCAAAACCACAAAAATAAAAAACTAAATTGATGAGAAACTTTTAAGGATTCAAACCTTCACCCTCACCTCATGTGTAGAACAACTGTGTTCTCTGAGTATGATACTAATTTTCAAGAAAGCATTATTTTTTATTTGTCCCCAAGATAAAAATGAATCTTTTAATTTTAGAGAATGTGATTGCATGAAAGTTTTTCATAATTCCTTCCTCAGTAGGAACTTAACCAGCAAGCTTAGTGGAAACAAAAGAGTGTTTACCACGTAGCTTAATGAAACTTTGCAAGTGATTCAATTTGTCAAAACCAAAAAATTAACTTGGGTAAAATACCATTTACAAAATTAGATACATTTGGAATTCACCCGTTCACCAGTTGTTTCCACTAATGTTCTTTTCTTATGCCAAGATACCAAATTTCCTTTAGTGATACTCTATCCCCACCCCCAAAATCCCTGGCTCTGGATAAGCACCAATCTGTCTGTCCTCTATAAATTCTGACAGCTTCTATGTGACTTTACTGTCCACATGAAGATTACATCAAATAGTATTTGTGTTTCTGGTTTATTTAACTTGTAATAATTTCCTCAAAATATACCTATGCTGTTACAAATATCAGAATTCTCTTTTTTATGTACATATACCTTAAGTATATATGTGCATGTGTGTATATATTCACAGAGAGGCATACCAAAACATCATCCACTCATCCATTAATAAAGACTTAGTTTGTTTCCACATAAAATATTTACATAAATCTAAGGAAATGGTTGAGTTGATCTCTTGATTCAGCTCAAAGTGGATGACAGGTAAATTTGTCCTTTGTACCTTAATCTCTATTGTTATTAAGGTAACAAAAAAGGAGAGAAAGAAGGGACATCATATAGAAATTAGAATGAGCAAATATAAATCGGAAAATGTTTTCTAATTCCGTCCCCAAAAAAGACTAAAGGGGCCAAAAAAATAATTTCTCTGAAAGAATAACAATTACCCACAAAGATATTAAAGAAAAAAACTTTCTTTAAAGAGGAAGGAAATGAAGGCCCATTTACATAAAGAATATTAGTGGTGATACTAATGAAACTAGAAAAATTTGTACTTAAGATTATAATATGGATTTACTGTGGTTTTTATAAATTATGGCAGTTATACCAATAATACAGATGTTGATTATTCTTATAGACATATTTAATTGCTTAATAGAAAGCTTACGGAGATAAAATGATATAAAGATCATGATTTAACATATTTCAGTTTAGCACATTAAACCAAATGAATGATACAAATTGGTAGATAAATGGTTGATGTGCTTCTTAAGAGACAGATGTGTGAGTTCAGGAGATAGGGCAAAGGATGCTTTGCATGTGAGAACCGCAGGTTCAGTTCTTGACAAGGCCTGGTCCCCTGATAAGCACCAGGAGTGACCTTTGAGTATTGAGGCACAAGTGTTCCTAAGCATCACTGGAAATGCACTCTACACTAAAAAGCACAAAATTTAGAACTGAACTGATATTTCAATTATTAGAATATTATTGTAGCAATTTAACTACTATGTAAATCATTTAAATTCTTTGAGGTGCTAACTCATCAGTAAGATGTGAATAGTGAAAATATACATCATGGAATGAGATGCAAGTATGGATAGATCTTGTACTTTTTTCATTATATAAAAAGATAGCAATCTCAAAAATCAGAACAGAATTTATTACTAGAATCAATGGAAACCTAAATAGATGAAAATATCTGTATATTGTGCAAAAAAAAAAAAAAAAAAATCCCCCAAAACCTTGCCTAGGACACATTCCTACAATGCAGCCTAGACTAAGAATACAATGGCACCCAGAGCACATTCAAATTAAAACCATGATGCTTTAGAACATAAAATGTGAATTACAATGGTTCCATTTTCAAGCACATTGTCTTTATTAATAAGGACATGAAGTGACTAGATTAAACTTCATGTCAAAATTTAAAACTATAAATCACTAGAAAAGGTAAAATAACACAAATACATGTCTCTATCCCTGTGCGTGTGTGTGTTGTGTTGTGTGTGTGTGTGTGTGAGAAACAGAGAGAAAATGCATGTTTGTCTGCTTTTATTTGTTTTGAAGTTCCACAAAGTCAAACTCATGTCCTTACAAATGTAAAGCATGTGCTATGTCACTGAGCCACATTTCTGGTTAAGACCCAAAATATATTTAAGTGGACTAAGATGTGTTGGATATAATTTAATATAAATATTTTGTTTGATATAATTTAATCAGAACTATTCTCTGGTCCTAACACAAAGATACAAAAAAAAGGGGGTGCAACATATTTTTGTATTACTATAAAGATTCTGACATTACTTTGGTTTTATAGTCCTGGACTAGCTTGTGAATTCTAAAATTATCACAATCAAGTATTTTTTTTTCTGAATAGTACCGTGATATTCTGTAGATTCGATACAGGTTATAACATTTTTCAGTACACAAAGGCAGATAATAACCGTAAATGTGAACATAAGTGAGAATAGATTATTAGCAACGCAGATTAGGTGATGTTGGCACTTAAAGTTGCCCTATTATAGAAATAATTATAAACACCACATACTAGAAATAACAAAAATGAACTGCATTTAAATTAGATTTTTTATATACAAAAAATAGACTGAAACTCATAGTTTTAGAAACATTTAATAGGAAGTAACAAATTTTATAAAATACTTATGGGTCTAGGTCTCCTCTGAATAACTTTTGAAGCTACTCTTCCAGAAAATTAAGTACAGCCATTAGTCTCTCACTGAGGAAACAGGTGGCACTAAAGAACTACCTTTATTAATCTGAGATTTTAGACAATGTAACTAGATGGTAGCTACAGTTGGCTAAAAAAATACATCAAACAGATACACATCTCTGGTTTTCTTTTAATAGTCAACTAGTCAACTGTACTAGTTTAAAAAATAAAACAGTATCTTCAATTTTACCAAGACTGACACAGAAGTAGCGAACTAAACAAACCAGGGCAAAGCTAGGATGAGGGCGGTGGAGGTGAAGGGCACTATGCTAGAGGGTATTGTGTTAGAACACTGGATGCAGGAAACCCAATTGCTAATACTATAGCAATGTAGGATGCCTAAAATTTAAAAATAAGAAACAGCAGGGACTAAAACATCAAATTTTGGAAAGGGGGTGAGGAAGCAAAGAAACAGGTTAAAGTAGTTTATTACTTAATTTACGTTATGGGGACATAACACTCAGCACACAAGGACTAATCCTGAGTCAGTGAACCAGGGTAAGTCCTCTAAATCTCTGTGAGTCAAGTACAAAAGTGTTTTCTCAATTAGTAAAACAAGAGCAATGTATTTTCTGACAAATTTTACTTTCCAGCAATATTTTGTTAAATACTGTGAGATACACAGTTACAAAGTTGCTCATAATTAGGTTTCAGTCATACAATGTTCCAACACCCGACGCTTCACCAGTGAGCATTGCCCACCACCAATGTCACGAGTTTCTTTACCATCACCACCCAGGCCCTCTGCCACACAGGCAGGCACTTTTCTTCTTCTACCTCTGCCTCTGCCTCTGCCTCTGCCTCTGCTTCTCCCTCTCCCTCCTCTTCTTCCCCCTCCCCGCTCCAGCGGACACTCCTCCTCTCCTTCTCCCCTCCTCCTTCTTCTGGGCATTATGGTTTACAATACAGGGCACTAAAAACAGGTTATCATGTACCTCCCTTTACCTACTCTCAGCACTCAACTCTTGTTCAGAATGGTCATTTCCATCTGTCATTGTCACAGTGCGTGGTTCCATCTCTAGCCTGACTGCCACCCTCTTCTTCTTGGCAAGGTTCCAAAGTGGACCAGTCCTTTTGGCCCTTGTTTCTACTGTCCTTGGATATTAGTCTCATACTCTGCTTTTTCTTCTTCTTTTTTTCATATCCCACAAATGAGTGCAATCCTTCTTCTGACTCATTTCACTCAACAAGATACCCTTCATGTCCAAACATTTATAAGCAAATTTCATGCTTTCATTTTTCCTAATAGCTGCATGGTATTCCACTGCGTAAATGTACCATAATTTCTTTATCCAGTCATCTGTTCTAGGGCACTCAGGTTGTTTCCAGATTCTGGCCATTGTGAATAGATGTAGGATGACATTACTTTGCCCTTTCCCTCCTTGCCACAAGTAGCTTGTCCCGGTTTTACCCAGAGTTTAGGCTTACCCCAGTCTCAGCCATAAAGGCGTTCCCAAATCTCTCCCATCCCTTTGTTTAGCTATAATCACTTGTCCATGTTCTCTTCCCCAAAACAGTTAATCCACGGCTTTCCCTTAATCTGACTGCTAATTTGCAAGGTCAGACCTTCCTAGGATACTGAATTTATATTATATAAGTTAATATTGCCTTTCTCCTCTTCTTGTGCCTTTTGAATAATTTACTTTAAAGCTATGTCTGTTTTGTATAAACACAAGAAGACAATATTATGTTTTTATAACTTGGGAATTAATTGGCCTCGAATATTATTCCCTCCCGGGCCTCTGCTTTCTCCACTTAAGCCTCAGTTGCCCTCAGTTCCTAGCACCCCAAAGTAGGGTCCCCAACGTGGGACGGGAAGGATCCAGGGCAAGCGGTGAGTTATGTGCTACCCTGGCATTGAGATGGGCCTGGCCAAAGTGCCTAATTCTAACTATAAGTTAAGAGCTTGATCATAGACAAATGCTGTCATGATCCAAAAGTAATTATGAGACTGGGACCCTGCCAGGGATAGGAAAGACTGATCTGGCCTGAGCACTGTAGTCTGAGATTGAGATGGCCCCAGGTGAGCAATTCTATAAGCTTTAATGCATCTCTTATTGTGTCCATACAAAATAATTAATATTATGAATTCTTATATGTTTGCTGGCTGAGGAGAAGAAAAACACATTCATGGGACTCCGCCCTTGGGTGGATCCTCCTGCTGAAAGAGAATTAAGTCCTAGGAGAAGCATCCCCTAAGGGAAAGGACCTTACACCATTGATGGTGACCACACCTATGTGTACGCCCCAACCCCCTCAATGTGGTGATTTAACTAGGTTGTAAGAGTGGGTTGGGGGGCCAGATCCACGGGGCCAGGTCCACGGGGCCAGATCCACGGGGGCCACATCCACGGGGTCAGGTCCAGGAGAGCGGGAGAGAAGTGGAGGGAGAGAATGAAATAAACGGATAGAGCACCCAGTTTGGCCTTCTTCCTTCTTCCTTCCGTCGCCTGCCCTCGACCGACGGCACACAGCGGTTCCGGGGCACCGGACGCGGGCGGTGAGACAGAGCCGCCTGGAGAGCCTGCGAGTGCGCTCGCCCCTCGGCAAGCTTGAGTTTTTTACAGTGCTGCAGTGAACATAGAGGAGCAGATAGTGTTTCTCCTGTGTGTTTTAGGGCTCCCAGGGTATATTCCCAGAAGCGGTATTGCTGGGTCAAGTTTTGGCAATGACAGACTAGGATACAAAAGTTGCAATGAGTTCTGCAAAACTCTTCCTTAGTTTTAAAATTTTCACTAATCTTTGGGGGACTAGATAGATAGTACAGAGGACAGGGTGCTTGCCTTGTATGCAGCCAACCAAATTTGAACTGTACATCTCATATAGTCTCCTGAGCACTACCAGAAGTAAAAGTCGAGAGTGAGAAGTAACCCATGAGCATCACTGGATATGACCCCAAAACAAAAAAATTAACTAATTTTCATTTGAGCATAATAAATTTGAGCAATATAATGTGAAAAGTCCTAAAATCAAATTCAGTAAATGTCTCCAAGATTTTCCTGTGAAAAGTTTCAATTCTATTATGACAGAATAATTAACTATTTTAAAATATACAATTCAAAATAACTAGTATACATTTACTCAAAAATAGATTCGAGAACCAACAAAGTAATATCAAACAAACATAAACAAATTTTCTAAAAAGAATAAAGTAATCTGTGTATTTCATTTTTCAAATGTTCACAAGTAATTTCTGGTAAATAGACTAAAAGAACCATGAAAGCAAGATAGCAAGACAGGAAATTCTGGAATTTAAAATCAGTGCCAGTTATTTCTGTGTTTTACCACTAATCGTATCTCTTAGCTCACCCCACCTAAAACTTCTTACCATGTTTTGCACTTCCTATGTATGGTATATGCGATTTTTCATGAATTTATGGGAAACAAGTATAAAACAAGTATATATAACTTTAAAGTAAATTATTTGCTTGATCAGATAAGTCTACTTCTGGAATCTATCCCAAAGTAATCAGATATCAACATAAACAATAAAATTTAAGAATATTCTCTGAAAGGCATTACCAATGATTACTTATCAGAATAAACAGAAACTTGTAAAATATAAATGTCAACCAATAGGAAAATCAACAAAAAGTTAACAAACACCAGTTAAACACAAGTCAGGTCTTTAAACCCTTTGAGTACGTCCTTCCTATCCTTCTCGGGCTATCCCAGTAAAGCCAAAGAAACAGAAATTATTATGAAAAATTTCTACAATGCCAATATTATGATGCCAAAATTAGATGCACAACTAAAATATAAAATTAAAATGCAACATACGTGAATGAACACAGACAGATGCAAAGGTCCTCAACAAAATCTTAGTCATTCAAAGTAAAAAATACACTTAAAAAAACTGTACACCAAGATCAGGTGAATTTATTCAGGGATGCAAAGATGGTACAATATAAGTCAATAAGTCAATTAATATTATGTGCCACATTAATAAAAGGAAAGATAAAATATGATTAAGCCAATGGAGCAGAGAAAGCATTAGACAAGATCCAACCCCCATTTATGATTGTAAAAGAAAAAAACCTAGAAAGAAAATAGGCATAGGAGGAAAAGACCTTAGTAGAATAAAAATTAATGCAAATT
Source organism: Sorex araneus (assembly GCF_027595985.1). Taxonomy (NCBI): domain Eukaryota; kingdom Metazoa; phylum Chordata; class Mammalia; order Eulipotyphla; family Soricidae; genus Sorex; species Sorex araneus. Next base: position 48,097,990 of record NC_073310.1, on the reverse strand, counting down.
GTAGGCTTATATCATACTCAAAAGCAAAGAAATAAGTCTTTTTTTCTAAGATTAGGCAAAATATGCGGTCAAAGCTAGCACTCAACACAGAGCAAGGAAGGAAGAAAGGAAGGGAAGAAGGAAGGGAAAAAAAATTACCACTATCTGTATATGATATATCATACATAGAAAACCCTAAAGATTCTACCATCAAAAACTCAGAAGCAATAAAACTACAGAGAAAATTGGCAAATACAAAATCAATACACAGAAATTTGTTTTATTTTTATATGAGAACAACGAACTAGAAGAAAAAAAACTTTTTCTTTAATTCCACTTAAAATTGTGACACGCTCTTTCAAAAAACTCAAGTATTTGATTTATTTAGCAAGAGGTGATCATGGAGCCTGAGTGAGAGGGGGCGGTGCTTGCCTTGCCCTGTGTGCAGCCAACCTGGGCTTGAACTCCAGAACCAAACATGGCCCTTCAAGCTCCACCAGCGGGATTCCTGAGCAGAGCCAGTGGGAAGCCCTGAGCACTGCTGAGTGTGGCTCCAGAATCACATTTGGCCACAAAAAGGGGGCAGGAGGTGGGGGGAAATGAAGTGACTTTCCATTCACAAAGAAAACTGTGAATCATTATTAAAGTAAGTGAAGGTATGGGAAAATCAAAGCACATTCCATGTTCATCGAGGAAAGAACCAACACCATTGCAATGGTTGTCCTGGACCAGGGAGACAGCTGAAAAGGTTGGAGCATTTGCCTTGCATGTGGGAGGCTGGTTTTGATTCCAGCACAGGTTCTCTCAAGAAGCACCAGGAGGGGCCGGAGCAATAGCACAGCAGGTAGGGCGTTTGCCTTGCACGCGCCCGACCCGGGTTCGATCCCCGGCATCCCATATGGTCCCCCGAGCACCGCCAGGAGTAATTCTTGAGTGCAAAGCCAGGAGTAACCCCTGAGCATTGCCAGGTGTGACCCAAAAAGCAAAAAAAAAAAAAAAGAAGCACCAGGAGCTATGCCCAAATGACACACTTATAATAGCTCCTGAGCACTGCTGAGTGCAAACCCCAAACAAAATCAAACAAACAACAAAAAAGGACCGTCCTATCCAAGCAGTATATAGATGCAACTGCCATCAAAATTCCCTAAATAATCTTTAGGGAGTGAGAACAAATACTACTAAAATTAATATGAGGCAATAAAACTCCCCCTATCAGACAAAGCATCCTGAGTAAAAAGAAAACAGGAGACACCGTATTTTCTGTCTTTATAAAGTTATAATAATGAAAACTGTGGTACTAGCATAAAGACAAACTCTCAGACCAGTGGAATACATTTGAGAAACCAAAGATAAACTCTGATACATGGATAGTTTAGTCTACGACAAAGACTTAAATTGTACAAAGCAAGCAAAGAAAGACTTTTAAACATGTGATGTTGAGAAAACTAGACAAACACATGCAAAAAAAAAAAAAAATCTGACCCTAAACTCAAACCGTATCAAAATTTAACTTAAAGTGGATAAAAACCCTCAATATTAGCCTAAGATACTTAAAGTATATTGAGGAAACTGTAGACAAAACTTCATGTGATACAAACTTCAAAGATGTCTTCAATGATTTAACTCCCATCACTAAGAAAACAGAAGTAAAAATAAATAAATGGGACTTCATCAAACTAAAAAATTTCGGTACTATCAAAAAATAGCAGCTAAAATTAAAAAGCACCTAATAAGTGGCAAAAAATATATTCACTCACCATACACCTAACAAAGCGCAAATATCTAAGATGTACCAAGCACTGACAAAACTCAGAATAAGGGACTGCAGAGATAGTTAAGGCACTTACCTTACATAAGACTTACCCCAGTACATAACTCTCCTCACCCATGGCACCCATAAGATTCACCAAGCACTGATGCAGTCATTCCTGAACACAGCTGGGTGTGTCCCTCCACCGCCCCCCCCAAAAAAAAACCAACACTCTACATAAAAAGAAACAACCCAATCAAAAAAATGGGAAGAGGAAGTAAACAGAGGTCTCCAAAAGAAAACAGAGGGCAAATGCAAATCAAAATAAGATACCACCTCATACCAATGGGAAAAGAAGGGAAAGGGCAGAGGAGGACCAGTGGTGGCACAAAGAGAGTGAAAAGGACCCCTCACCCACCACTAGTAGAAAGGCTGTTTGATTCAGGTTCTATGAAAAATAGTGGTTTATCAAAATAGTAAGATGAGATCCACATGATCCAGAGATTCCTTTTCTTACCATCTAACTCAAGAGCACCAAAACATTATTCTGAAAAAGATATCTGCATGCCTTTGTTCACAGCAATTTATGATAATCTTGGCTACAGTAGCCAAGATATGGAAAAAACCCAAGTGACCAACAATTGATGAGTGGATTGTACTAAGTACAAAAGAAAGATAAAAATCTTGCAGTTTGCTGCAATTTAGATAGAATAAAGGCTATGCTGAGTGAAATAACCAGAGAAGGAAAACATACCAGGTGGCCTTATTTATATGTGTAGTACGAAAAAACAACAAGTCAGAGAATAAACAATAGTCTGTGACACCTATAGTCTAGTCTGCCTAGAGAATGGACGCTGCTGAAAGTGGAGGATAGAGGAAGAGAATATGAAGGGATATCAGAGTCAGCAGTGGAGGGATGTAGGCACTCGGGGAAGAGCATGGTGAAGAGTAATAATGTTTGTAAAACATTAAAATGAACACTACTGTAAGTCACAGAATCTGAATTTTTTAATTCCTAAATGAAAAAGCCACATTCTCTTGCATTCCTATATTGGCTTTCAGGTCGTGATGGCTGGAACGCTGGCATATTGTAGAATATGAAGACAGAAGATGGAGGACAATAAAAGGAAAAGAAAACTGTTCTAAACTTTATAGAGTCATTGTACCACCCATGGATTACATAGCTCGAAACTTGTTTTTAAGAGGGGAAAATGTTGTTTTTTTCTTAGTGGTATGGTGTGGTATGTGACATGGAACCTGGGATCTCACACACATACAAGACAAATACTTTACCAGCAAGTCACATCCAAATAACGTCTTATCTAACCCATTTAAAATATCTATCACTGCATAATAAAACATTATGCAAGACATTAATATTTATAAGATATATAAGAAAATGTTCTCACAGAATATAAACTAGTGAAAAAGAGCATATAATTAATCTACTTGTCAAATGATTTCATTTTTAGTAATAGAGACAGTTGTTATTTCTATAGAAATCCTGAAATTAATACATAAAAATGTCAATACTAATCTTCAAGATTTCAAATCACTTACCATTTCTTTATACTGTTATACTTCATTACTTTATAAATGTTAAGAGTAGTTATATCAGGAAAAAAGTGAATCTTAAAATATACTACAAGAAGTACTTATAAAAATAGTTTTCTAAAGTTAGAAGAAAGATGTTACAACTCTTCTAAGGAAAAGAGAGATGACTAAGTTATAATTAAGACTGTATCTCTTCCAAATGCATGCGTGTACCAGGAGTATTGGAAAGATACCAACTATGCCAAGGAACTAAAACAGAAATAAGAAACCCAGGGGTCAGAAGCATTTCAAGGTTTCTCTATAAAAAACAAAGAGAAATAATTTTAAAATATCGTAATGCCAACACAATAAGTTCTCTTATAACTTCCTTCCCTGTTCTCTAATCAGATAAAAAAAAATCTCTTGGAGACTGGTCAAGATAAATATTTGAAGCTAAATCTATAAGATGTTAATGGGAGGGGAGAAGAGGGGTAACATAAATTAGGAAAGCAACTGCAGTTATTTAGGGGCTAGAGACAATAGCTTCTAACAACTGCATGGCAAAATTGTACAGACTTTATCCTTGAAACTTCATGGTAGGGTGATTCTGATAAGTGCCTCATTACACCTTTCTTGATGGAATGAATCAAAGGCTGCCCACGTACTAGCTGGCTTCTTTAATCTCAGAGACACCAACTGAATAAGAATAACCAAAGAAGTAGCAAAATGATTTAAGTATTCACACTGATTGAAATACTCATTCCCAAGATGAGCCATTAAGCACATATAAATTCTCACATGAAAAACATCCTTAATAAGAGACTTCCATACAAATTGTGAGTGAAAATATTCTCTAAGAGTTGAAAAAGTCACTGAGGTACAAAATGTGGGGAAACCGGGAGGAGAGAAGTTCAGAAGAACTTGAATAAATTCGAGTCTCTTCCCGTGACAAGTACTATATAGATTCTTCTCCTACCATATAGAAGCACTATAGAAGAATGTATTTAAAAAGTATTTAAACCACAGAGTAATAGAGCATTAAGACGATGGACACAAACTATTTTCTTGTTTCTAAAAAAAAAAAAAACTGAATCATTACACTCTGAAGTGAACTTGTGAATCTTGACATTTTTCAGCATAGCCAAGTTCAACACACATGAATTCAACACACAAAGAAATGAATTTAATTGTGAGCAGCAAGCATGCCTTTTTTCCAAGCTTTTCTTGAGAACACCAAAAATACAGGAATTGTTTTTAGAACAGAAAGTCAGGCAACAATGAATCAGATGCAAACACAGAAAATAAACTCAAAGACAAAAACACAAGCAAGTTAAAATTTAAAGCATAAACTTTTCCTGTCTGAGGAAGCCCATGTTCTCTCATAAACTGGCACTTGTACCTTAGCTACCCTGGTGCCCACACTGGCAGGAGGTCCCCCTGCTCAATGACTTTGGAAGGTGGGGTAGGCACAAGAGAGGCTATGGCTGCCAGTCAGCAGATAAAACTCTTTATTCATAAGTATTTCCCAAGCTGAAATAAAAATAAACTTCACTAACATGCTGATGCTGAGATCTGGGATTATAATTTAACTTGTTCTATTAGTTTTGCAAACATTTAGCAACATTTGATATATAAATATTTTAAGACAAAAAGTCAATGAAATGGAGCCAGAGCTATCATATCGCAGTACGGCATTTGCCTTGCACATGGCCAACCTGTGTTCAATCTCAGCACTCCACACAGTTTCCTAAGCATGCCAGGAGCAATTCCTGGAAAACTAAATTCCTTTCCCCAAGCCCCTGCAGATAAGAATCTACACACAAAATGCATTATTTTTCATGAAGTTTGTAAACAGGAACTTTTTTGTGCTGTAGCTCCTAGAACTGGCATCAGCTCCGAACTCCCAGGTAAACTAGAAAGGAATGATAGTTCAGGACCCCAGTCCTGCACCTCAAAACCTTTCTTTTCGTTGGGGATGGCAATGGGCAGTGATTTCAGGCCACACCCTTCAATGCTCAGAATTATTCCTGGCTCTGCACTCAGAAATTACTACTGGTGTTGATCAGGGGACCATACGATATGCCAGGAATTGAACCCGGGGCAGCCGCATACAAGGGAAGCACTCTTTCCACTGTACTACAGCTCCAGCCCATGATCCAAAACTTTCTTGAGAAGCAAACTGCACATATTAAAACTTTTATGGACCTCTATTTAAAATGGCTACAGTGTAGTGAGGTACATAAACTGTATACACCAATGAGCAAATTTTAACACATTGTAACCATGTGTCCTAAAAATCATGATAAAGTATTTTGATCCAAAAAAATTTTAAAAACCCAACACTCTACAGGGGTTCTTTCTGTTGGAACTAGATCTGACTCCCACATGCAAGGTTTAAAAAAATTTTTTTAAAAACACTGATGACCTAGATGACTTAAGCTATAAGAGGAAAACCATCATAAAAGTCAAAATTTTCTAGCTGCCATTTGAATTATTTTTATGAATTTGTGAATATCTATGTAAATTAGATCTACTTTCAAAACCTACAATATGAGATATATTCATTAACTAGAGTCTCCTTTGGATAGCCTTGTAGCAAATTATAAAATTGGAAGTTAATTTCAATAAGAAGACTGGTAAAGTTTCTTAGCAAATATGTATTTCCGAAGAATGAGTTCAACAGTTAAGCCTAATCTAAACACTAGAGACTACAGACCTGACCCAATAGATTGTTTTTTCCTGTATTGTATTTTTCCTGACCCAATAGATTGTTCTCAGTTTAAATCTATTTTTATTCTGGATACAAAAAAAAAAAAAAAAGGTAGCAAAGAACAGTTTGTTGAAATGCAAAACCAAGTGAAAATATTTAAAGTAGATATTTTTACACAAATGCAGAGGATAAATCAAGCAAATAGCAAACTATTTATATTAATATTAATTTGTGAGTAGCATGTTTCCACATTTTTCAATACCTATTATGCTAAATTACTCTCTGCATTAAAAATGTTTATTAATTCATTCAAAAGAGGTTTATAGATTCAGCAGCAAAAATAGCAAGCACAGCTTAAAGATCATTGGCTTAAACTGAAGTGTAACAGAACAGGATGATACAAGGCTGTAGCAATATATACAGAGTATTAACAAGTGAATTGGGGGAAATATAACAATTCTCACAATGGAGACATTACTGGTGCCTGCTCAAGCAAATTGATGAGCAATGGGATGACAGTGACAGTGACAGTGATACTAAAGTAGATCATGGACTAAAATAAATTAGGTGAATGATGAAAATTTTCCTAAGACTACATAAGCAAGCTTTTCTTTCGGAGGGAGAAAAAACTATCACCTGGGAATATAGGATAAATGACCACAGTGTTCACTTTCAACAGATGATGCTCATCAATGACAGTAAGAAGTCACGAGTCAGAAGTGCTTACCTTCCTGTCACAAGTTTTAGGGCTACCAGCAGTGTTTTGCTTGAGGAAGCCAGCTGTGGTAGACCAGCGTGTGGGGTTTTTCCGTGAAGGCTCTTCCGAGGAAAAATTATTATCACTGACAGAAGTGGAAAGGCCAATTAAAGCTGGATCACTGCTTCGTCGGACATGAAGAGGCATATCTACAAGCACAGGAAAATAATAAAAAGCATTATGAGTTTGCTGAAAACGGGCAACTAATGTCTAGGAAGTACTATGAAAATAAATGTAGCAAATCCCCCAAACAAATCAAAGAACAGATGAACACATTCAATGAGGGAGCACTGCAAATGAACAAAAATTCCACTTGTTCTTTAAAAGAATACTCTGGGGAAAGAAATGAGGTGAAGAAACCTACTCTGTAGCCAGGTGGGCTGAGGTTGTATTCGCAACTTGCCACTTGTTATTTGTGAGGCTGTGGGCAGGTTGGCTAACTGTCCACTGATTCTACACTCACCCCCCTTCTACGGGCATAAAATAGCAGTTTCCCAGGGAATTGTGAGATTAATAGAAATATAGGGCTCAAAACAGTGCCAAAGAGAGTGTGCCATCCCCAGAGAGTAATAATAATAACCATTATTTCAATCACTTTCCCAAGATTTACAAATAAGAAAAGTCACATATATTCTACAATAGGAATAACAAATCTAAGCCACAAATTGTATAACTTCTGAGTTGAAAAATTCATACAGTGCTAGCTATTAAAGAATTCTGCTAAATAAAAAATGGTTCTTTCCTGGTTTGGGCCACACCGGGCAGTGCTCAGGGGTTACTCCTAGCTCTGCACGCAGGAATTATTCCTGGCAGTGCACAGGTGACAAGAGGGATACCTGGGATGTGAAACCCAGGATGGCCATATGCAAAACAAGTGCCCTACCCACTGTAGTATCACTTCAGCCCCAAATAATGTTCATATAACATATTATATGAAAGTATATGAAATGTTCAATAACATATTATATGAAAGTATAGAGAGAAAACATACAATTTTTCTTGAGATAAAAGAAAATTTTAAAGCAATATGCAAATATGCAGGTAGTTTCTGCCAAGTATATACACAATTACCAAAAAAATGTTTTAACAACTGTAATCACGTAACAGAGGAGTTTGTTTGCAATTACTATGACAAAATCAATAACAAACTCAGGCTAGCATTTGTATCAGTTGCACTGAGAACCATGTTAGCAGATATGATCAGTGTTAAACCAGGAGAGAAGCAGAACCACAAAAATAAAAAAAGCACAATCAATAGCACTGAATGCTGAAGTCAAATGCCCCGCACTGAACTGAGTGAAAGTACTCCAAATATATGGCAATAAATTCAGATTAAATTAAGCACAATGTTTTTTTTAAATGCCATAGAAGTGAAAAGGTTTTTAAAATCATCAATGAATGATGATTTAAATTTGAAGGTGTAAACTCATCATTTTTGAGAAACTGTGGGCACAACTGATGAACTGGAAAATTGTGTGGGTACACAGTTCCTGGCACATATCAAAGATGGACTCTTTACATCTAATGTAACATTTACATCACTGCCCAGTCCAAGAGTCCCAAAGAAGCTAGAGCAAATTAGAAACAATTTGAAAACAGATGCATATGAGTCATAATAATACTGAATTTAACATTTGCTTCTACATCATAAGGATATGGAAAATAAACCCTGAAAACACAATCATAGAAAAAGTCTGCTATTTCATCAAATATTATTATCAGTTATCATAGTTAACATAGAGAAACACACACATAACAATTTTAAAGAATATTTTTCAGTTTGTACAAAAGTGTGTGATAGCCCTTATTTGATAGGAAGGGAGGGAAGGAGATAAATTCTGTCAAAGTATGATAAATTCTCAAAATGAACTCACAAAGATGTAATAAACCTAAAAATCTGTGTTAGTACTACAATGCCCTTACTATACATAAAAAAAAAACAAGTTCTCACCCAGTTAACAAAATTATTACCAGATCCATTAAATAAAAAATAGAAAGAAATAATGTCATAGAGAAGAAAGAAAAAAGACTTTGGGGCAAAAATAGCACTGCTACTTAGACATAGATTTTATTTCTTTTCAATTATAGGATCCTTAATTATTTAATTCTAAGGAAACTCTCTCAACCTCAAATTCTATGTGTAAGTCACAAAGAAGCACAAAAAGTTCACTGAGTTCTTTTATAAAAAAAGGGGGTTATGATCAAGAGCATCATCCGCAATACTGAAATATTCAATAGAGATATACTTCAACCCAAAATAAGTTCAGGCACTATCTGATTTCAAAAACAAATTTCTCAGGCACACTAGAACAGTTTATTCTACTTGTTCTGAAAATTTCCCCAGGATAAAAGTTTATTGAATACATGATTCAGGTTAGATACATCACTATCTGTCAGCCTCAAACAGAAAAGACTAATTGGTATTATTATAATACAAATAGTCGTGTATTATTTGTAATCCTCAAAATTGTAGACACAGGAAAGGAAGGTGCCAGAGACTAGACAGTTTCCAGCAAGGGCTGAGACCTCTAGACTTCCTGGGCAGGATGCTGGGCAGTGCCTCAATTCCAGTGCCACAATTCCAGTGCCACAGATGTTCCCATCTGTAGTTCTTCACATACAGCGTTTATAAGAGAAAGTCTACTGGTCGTTCTCATTTCTGCTACCTCTAAGTAACCCTATGTTAATTCCATTTACATCTACTGTCAACTGACAAGAAGGTGTCCTAGATTTAATAATCAGACTAATGAAAAAGGAAGAGAACTCAATTCAGAAAGCAAACAGTGTGTTTTCACCTAAGAATGTCAAATGGCTCTATAACACACAAAAAAAGGATGGGGGAAGGTGGTGGGGGAGACTGGTAGAAGGGAAACTGGGGACATTGGTGGTGGGAAATGCACACTGGTGGAGTGTACATTTCCAAATGGCTGTTGGAACTCTGTATGACTGAAATCCAACCATACACAGAATAGCTTTGTAACTGTGTATCTCAGAGATTCCATGAAAAAGTAATAATAATAATAATAATAATAATAATAATAATAATATTTTAAAGAATGTCAAATGGCACCATGACAGTCTAGTAATCAAACGTTTCTTACATTGTGATATGTACAAACACTTGAGTCAGCACAGAACACCATAAAAGCAGAATGAGTTAAAAACAAAAAAAGTACCACTCAATGCCACACAGTGTGGGTCCATGTTGATGCTGCTTGGGGGTGAGAGTAGGTACCAAGACAAGTCTCTGACTCTGCTAACGGTGCATTTTCATTGATCTTTATCTTTGTGATTTTAGAATCGCATGAAAATTATAAGAACTTTTTTACATGGCATATACACATAGAAATTTAAGCAACACTACTAGAACCAATGACTAAAATAAGATCTGAATTCCCCCTACCCCTTCATTTTCTTTTCATTTTGAAGTTTCAACATTGGCCAGCGTGACAAAACATGTGACTCACCTAAAGGAGTTTAGGGAGAAAAATGAAACTAAGGGCAACTCTGCTAGAACTTTATATTCCCAGTACACTGGAAAACAACTATTCCTAGCCACTAGCATACATAAATGTGTACGTCTCCATTTTCTAAAGGGGAGGGATTTCACTTTTAAATGATTATATACAGAAAAAAAAGAATTATTTGGCTAAAACTAATAGCATCACCTAATTGAGGGGGAATTCTTTACATAAAGAGAATGAACCAACAGTTCTGATTTCAGAAATAGTGAAATGGAATAAGAAAGCTAAAAGTCTATAGGTTAATTGAAAAAAAAAAGATAATCAAATAATAAAAGCTGCTCTTAAGGAAACTCTGCTCTCAGAACCTTTGTGCACTGTGAAAATAAGTACTCCAAAGAGCCTCTTGTTATATGGGTTATGTCTATGCTATTTACCCTATCAAATGGAAAAAAATGGAAAAAATTATTTCATGTAAGAATAACAAATTGTTTACACATCAACAAGTATAATAAAATTTTATGGAAAGTCTAAAGCCAAAGCTGATGTAAGTGGGAAGAATGGTATATTTTTAAATTTGCAAAAGAGAAGACATCTGGGTTTTCATTGTGTATTCACCACTGTGTCAATATGCTACAAGATGTCTGAATAAAAAAAAAAATTTTGTAAAACTCCACAAGTCTTTACTTGGAAAAAAGAAGAGCATTTTAGTAATCTTTTCCAATAATTAAGTATTTCTTCCTTGATATTACACCAAAATAAAGTTTCCAAAGATTAATATAATATGAAATGTAAAGTATTATTCTTTGATATAATAAAATCTATTTGTCTGTCTTACATTTTGAATAGCTTTTTAAGCCTATTTTGAGCATGTTTGTTAATGAGTGATTCTGTATGCTGACATAGTTCTTCAGAGTAGAAAATCATACATGTAAGTATCATTGCTAAGTTCATCAGAAAAGGCATTAAGTACAAGGAAGTTAATATGCTCACAATGCAAATAAATGTCCCCAAATTTAATTTTCACTTGAAAGAATGAATGTAATCTTTGGGCACAAATACTGCCATGCATTTGCCATGTTGTGACAAGATGACTACATTCAGTTTCAAGAAACTCTGCCTAAATCTATGCTATTTTATCAGCAAGTGCTTGAAATGCATACCTATTTCATATACCCAAAGTAACACAAAAATTGCTCCGGTAAAAAAGGGGCTGTGCATGGAAAAATGTTTAAGAAAACTTGCAGTGATCACTCTGAAGATACTATTAAAAAGTACAGGGCCTATACCAGTAATCGCCCTAGAAAAACATAGAAAGTAATGAATTAGAGAAAATGGAAAAGCATTCAAAGAAGCAATAGCAGCCGTTAACAGGTTCCTGCAACAGGTTAAAGTAGTACAGGCAACAAAAAGAAAATGAAAACAAGCAAGAGTTTTACTATGGCAAAGGTGCCTAACAACAAATGGCACTGACGTCTTTGACACGCTGAACCTGATTTCAATGAAAGAGATTACTAAAAACATCTGGACTTATCAAAATGAATCAAGCAACACAACTGCCTGATTCATCTGACAGGTTCCCCACCTTGAACTGCTGTGATAAAACATAGTAACTGCACAAAGAATGCAATTTTGTGGTGGCTTCTGAGAAATAAATATGAATGTAGCCTTTTCCCCTATGATTTGTTACATTTTGCAGAGCTTTTTGGCCTATTTCAGCATGACTGATGTAATTTGTATTTTGTTTTGTTTTGTTTACAGTAATTAGATATAATGGGCTGGAGTGATAGCACAGCAGGTCTGCCTTACACATGCTGACCCAGGTTTGATTCCTCTGCCTTCTCAGAGGGCCTGGCCACCTAGTGAGAGTATCCCACCCACATGGCAGAGTCTGGCAAGCTACCTGGGGCATACTTGATATGCCAAAAACAGTTACAAGTCTCACAATGAAGACGTTACTGGTGCCCACATGAGCAAATCAATGAACAATGGGACAACAGTACTACAGTGCCACAATCAGATATAATAGAAACTTCTCATTTAAAATAGCACTGTCTGTAGCACTGCCATCCGGTTGTTCATCAATTTGCTCAAGTAGGCACCAGTAACATCTCCATTTTGAAATTTGTTACTGTTTTTGGCATATTGAATATGCCGCGGGTAGGGATTATTATTAAAATTTTTCATCCCCATTTTAAGGAAAATTGATGCATCAAGAGCATAGTAAAACTTTCCCCAAATCTTCAGGTTTATTGAGTGCATAGATTTTCAAAGTACATCCTTCTAAATATGAAAAAGAAATTCAAAGACAAGGATCTTCAATAATTAAGCTACTGGATGAGGCACACAGGAACTGGTAGGATGTCACTGGGTCCAGGATGGCAGTCCAGACTGTTTGATGTGTGCATTCCTTTGAAGAGCGGATAAAACAGCAATAAACCCTCATCACAAGATTTCACATTCTCAGTGGCACTAATGCACTGTAAATATTGATTTGCTTCTCTAGGTAAGGTGCTTTTTAAATAAGTGAAAAATGGCCAATCTAATAATGAATTAAAGCAAATACTAAAAGCACAGATTTATATGTTTTTAACTGTTAAGTATCCATCACTACTTTTATCAGCTTTCCCCAATATTTCTCTTCTTTAATTCTTACAATAATTTCTAAATTATTTAACCACTCAAGACCATAAATCTTTTCCAAGAAGACAGGCATATGCCATCAGGGTATTTAACTAAATCCAAAAATAATATGTAGTTACACGTATTCGATTAGAACCTATGATGCAAACAACATAAATAGTCTTCTAGCAAAATGAAAATAATGCCCTCCATATCCAGAGCAATTATATATTTCTTAAGACACAACAGCAAATCGTGAGAAAAAACAAGTTATTAACACATGCCATGGGATAAAGACCTGTCAAGAGGATTGCAACGTTGACCTTCCAATGTATACTGCCCCTTTTATAAAGGTTCTTACCAGCATTTCATTTACTGAAGTAGCCCTTGAAAGGCAGTATACACAATAAGCTCTAGAAAATAGCAAATAACTCAAAAGAGAAGGATATTAAATGAATTCCATCAGTTATTAATTATTTTTATAGCAAAAATAAAAATAGCAAAAAATCTAAGAGGAAGGCGCCTTGGAGAAAACCATCTTGGCACATTCACAGATGAGCATTCTAAGGCCCCCTAGAAGGTTTAAGGGCTGAGGCAGAAGACACTGTTTCTCTGGGACTCCACTGACCTGGGCATGCTTGTTTTTGTCTTATTTTTGGAGCCCACCCGGCAGTGCTCAGAAGTTACTCCTGGCTCTGAACTCAGAAATTACTCCTAACAGTGCTCAAAGGACCATTTGTGATGCTGAGGAATCAGTTGCATACAAGGCAACTGTGTACTGTGATTAGTTGCGTACAAGGCAAGTGTTCTACCCACTGTGCTATCTCCCAGCAGTGCTGATATCCAACTTTGTTCTGTTTACTATGAAGAAGAACTCACTGCTATGTGACCAAGAATCTGAATGCTTCAAGCACTTACACTTCACATGAGATAACTGGAGATTTCTTGAGGAAACTGAGTTTAAACCAGTTCTCTAAGAACAGGATGGTTTCAACAGTTTCGTTGAGTCTGAGACTCATTGCAGAGAGAAAAGTCAAGACGACTTTTACATATAATTGTTTGTAATTTTATACTAATTTGACACATAAAATGTTCTAAGAATGCTTCAATATAAAAAACAGATTTTTCTGAGATATAAAACTTAACATTAACATTTCACTCTTAATCACATAAAGTCTGCTCAAAAAAACCTTCAAATACTAAAATATAAAAGTGAAAAAATATGAATGATTAGTGATTTGCATCAATATTATAGCTGTGACGCAAAACTAGTCTTTTGAAATTTGATATACCGAGAGAAATATGAAATTATTGCAAATATATTATTTCTTAAACCTGTATGTGATTCTATAACTATCTGAATAATACATTTCTATAGACTTTCAAAGAGTTAAACAGGAAATTCTGGGTGCCAGGCTCTGCAGCAATGAAGACCTAAGAAACCTTTCTAACATTATATCCAACAATAAAGAATTTTCATGATTACTAGCTACACAGTTGTATTAAGTAGCTACACACTGGTGTCATGTAGAGCTTGAATGTTGATAGTTCTCCCAACATGCTCTAGAGTGAGACAGCACCACACCATACCAACACCCAGGATAACAGAGACTGACTTGACCCCTACCAAAAACCTTTATCACAAAATTTGCTGCATCTAGGCTGCCTCTTCAAGCATGGGCTCTCCCTTGAATTGTGTATCTCACGACCTGTCTCTAAGTATCTCTGTTTGCCTTTTCCTCTATGGAGAAGTCGATATTCTTTCTTGAACATGTATTTCTTTTTTCTCTTCTCTCATAAGCAACTTTCCTCTCCTCTGAGCAAGTTTCATTCAGTAAAATTATCCTGCTTGGGACCATAGCAATTGCACAGTGGATAGGGCATTTGCCTTGCACACTAGCAACCAGATTTGATTTCCAGCATCCCATATGGTCCCACAAGCACTGTCAGCAGAAATTCCTGAGTGTAGAGCCAGGAATAATCCCTGAGCATCACTGGTGTGGCCCAAATCACACTCCCCCCTGCAAAAAATTAGCATGCTTCATAAAAAAAAATTTTTTTTAATTTCTGAATCTAGGAGTAAATGAATAAGACACTGAGGATGAAGGGTTGAGTTTTCTTTTTGAGTGATGATGGTTGTATTTGGCCAGAGGGACACAAAAAAGCAAATAGAAGATGAAAGCAGATAAAAATTAGGAGGTAAAGGCCAGACATTTAAACTCTGAGAATTAAAGGGACTGTAGGGAATTCCGTAGAAAGACAGGACTGGAGAAAAATAAGACCAGGAAATTGATCCCAGATAAGCTCAGAAAAGCAGAAATTCTTGAACTTTAGCATACATAAGGTACCTATGTATATGTTTTTTAAATATTCCACAGGGAAAGATAGAGCCAAATATCCAAACTCAGTTATGAACAACTTTGTAAATCACTATCTCAATTAAAAAAAATGTGGACAAAGAAAAACATTTTCACAGAGATTTGGAGAGAGACTACAATGTCTTCTTACAAGCAGTCAACCTGGATTCACCCTCAATACCGTCCCCAGAGCCCAAACTACCCCCAAAATAAAAGGGTTCATTCACATAAGACTAGAAATTCTTCATTTCTAAGATCCAAGAGAACAGTGCTGCTTCTCTGACCATGAAACTTTGAAATTTGTCCAAAAAATGAAACCTTTGCAGAAGTGCTAAAATAAGTTGACTTTAAAGTTCTTGGGCTCACATCACTTTTCAGGTCTCTGTATTCCTTCCTGCCAGGCTAGGCCCTGTCCAATTCATCTTCTGAAAAACACCCCACACACCTTCGTTAAATTCCCAGATGGCATGACTCAGAGTTCTGAGTCTACTTGGGTCACTGCACCATGGAATTTGGTCCCAGCACCTCCTGCCTGTGTCTGAGCTCTCGAGTCTCTGCGCAGACACAGCTGGAATGCTCAAAAGCAACCAGAGGCTCGTCTCCTTTACTCCCTTTATCAGTACTTCCAGATCAATCACAAGTGTTCTATCATCTCTATAGCATAAGAGGTTCCCCCTAGCACAAGTGAAATCAATCCAATGCTGATTTCACTGAGTAGAATCAGTGCATTCTGACTATCTCCCTCTTTAATACCAGAGTTGCCACCCTAGATCCAATATAAATCAAACGGCACTTAGGAATGTTTTGTAAAGTGTTACTGTAAAAAATAAGAAACAAGCAAATGCAAACCATCTATCACTATCCTTTCATATTCTCTCAATTGTCACAGGTCAATCATTTTAGCAAAGAAGAAACAGCAGCAAATACTAGACAGACACAGAAGAAAGCCCAAAGAATTGCTGCTTCACTTATTGGTGGTAAACTCTGGCCAGAAAATCCAGTAATATCTACTATTAACTTTGCACTATAGTTCTTCATGCGGCCTTTAATCTGGAAGAAACTGGAGTATGAGTAAATCTAAATTTATTTTCACATGTACTTTTATATGTACATTTGTATCAAATCCCTCATATCACTTCCACCTTACCAATTAAATATAATGGTCACATAATAAAGATTTTAAATTATCAACTTCATTTGACAAGTAATTTGGTTTTCAAAAACTGATGATTATTGATTGCACTGATGAGTCCTTAAATGCTCAATGTGCTTCTCCTCAGACATTGATCTTCTATTTCATTAGGGATTCAAGTATCTTAGTGACCAGCAAGTTAACATTTGATGAGTGTTATTCTCAGTTCCTTTGTTTTTACAACTATTACTCCATAATGCTACATAAACATAAAATCTTCTGCATTGCAAGATTGTAATTGCTAATTTCATCTGCCTGTTTTCTGTTATTTAAGAATACATCTGAAGTAGTGTTGCTTAACTACGTTTTATTTCATTAGTAGGTTGAACACCATCAACGACTTCACAATTGCAAATCTTGGTACTCAGGGGTCACTCCTGTTGCTTGAGGGACCATATGGTGCTAAAAGTCAAAACTGGGTGGGCCTTGTGCATTCAAAGCTCAGCCCATTGAGCCATCTCTCTGGCCCCACAACTGCCAAGTCTTTACTGAACTCTCAGACACAACAATTCTCCCAGAGATTCCTCAGATGGACTGTTTTCATCCTCAGACATTTACAAACAACAACAACAACAACAAAGATATTTACGAACAACAACAACAAAAGACATTTACGGACATAATAAATCTATCAAAAGTCAACCCTTCAAGATAAATATTTACTGCGGACCCATTAAGTACTACACATACTCTAATTGCTAACAGTATTTAATAAAATGTCTAGGATTTTATATTCTGAGAGAAAAACAAGAAAAACAAGAGGTAATAAAATGTCTTTTACCATGAGGTGATAAATACTAAGGGGAAAAAAACAGTAAGGGGGCTACTGGGGGCTATCAGAAGTTAAGAAAATGATCTCACACTGCAGGGGGAGTATCAGTGCAAAAGGATTAAGATACTACTGACTTTTTTAGTTTATTGAGGTATCACCCCATGAGATAACTGCTTCATATATGCAGTGTTGATATAGAAGTCCCTCCATCAAGTCCCGCTGCTTGCTTTCCTAGGATATCACTCCCTTTCCCTTCCATTGTTGCCTCCCCAGTTCGTCATTTATCGATCATATCAGGATTTGGTTTTCATTAGGGAATGGCCCATCCCTTTCTGTTTCTCTCTACTCCACACAGAAGTGAGATGAGCTAGTGTTCATCTTTCTTTTCTTTCTAAATCACTGTACTTAGTACAATACCTTCCAATTCCATCCAAATTGTGACAAACTGAAAAGTTCCATCTTTTCTCAGAGCTGAGTAGTATGCCATGGTGTTTCCTATCAGGCACTCTGTTGTTGGGCATGTGGACTGTTTTCAGATCTCCTCTACTGTAAATAATGCTCCTCTACTGTAAATAACAAAAAGTTGTGCATGTGTCTAACAATCCACTCTTCTGCCTTGAGTGTTCCACTTCTATCTTAATTTCTTACTACAAAACCTTGTACATACTGTTATTTGGCAGCAAATGGTTACTCCAAAGAGGCAGTAAGACTTCATAGTTCTTAGGCATATGGCTGCACATCTGTTTATAGTACCTTCAAACTGTATTAATCTTTCATATCTTATCTAACAAAAATCATCCTTCTCCTTAAAGAAAAATAATGCAGAAGTAAATATATCCTCATTATTTATGAAAAATCACTAACATTTAATGAGCATTTAGTATGATTATGTGTGGACTATGAACTTTTAAAGCAATAGCTGAACATATTCTCATACAAGGCTACAAAACAGGTTATATTACTAATTCCATTTAATAAACAAGGAAACACAGTTACTGAGTTAAGATACCCTGGATAAAATTAACCTATTAATAATGGTGGACATAAAATTTATACTCCAAAGGTCAAGCCACAGACAGCAAGTGAGTATAGGATCAAAAGACACAAAGAAAACAAAGGTAGGGACTCTGTTTTATCTTTGTACCTTTCTTGGCAACATCTACTGCCAAGGTCACCTAACTATACAAGAGTAGTAAATACATATTAGTTAAATCTCCTCACAACTGAACCTTAGAGTGGGAAAGAAAGTCACTAGCATGTAGACAATGATTCATCTTATGCTGCTTGGGGTCTCTGTGATTACTTTCTACAAATAAAACAAAAGACCATGAAGAAAAAGTTTACGTGAGACAAACTTGTTTTCTTTAATGATGGCAAACAAATGGGCTTTCAATTACACCCCAATTTACTAATTAGTACATATGAGATATATTACAGAAGGACAGTCCTATGGAAAGAGAAAGATTAAAAGAGAATAAAACTAAGTCTTCATGTCCATAACTATATAGGAAATATCAATTTAAATAAACAGAAATGAGCTGGATTTTCAAATAATACATCACTACAAACTTATCAAATAGATTTTATTGTCACCAAGACTTTTCAACAAATAACAGGTAGGTGTCAGATTACAGTATCTAAAATATACTTAGTCTTCAATAAAGGGAAGTGTTCTTTCTCTTAACACCTCCTTCCAATAACTGACAATACAAAAAGTTGAGAGATCTAGTAGTTAAGATCGCCCATTACAATACCATACAAATGGATATATTTTAAATTAGGACAGTGGTATCTAACTAGGAAGAGAAAATGAAAATATTTAATAAAATGCTGGTTTCCAAGACCCACCAAGAAATGTAAATGCAGAATGAAGCAAAGACTGAATGTAGAATAAGCCCATGAATTATTTTTAAAAGTTCTTCAAATGATGCTAATGTGTAGACACAGCTGGAAGTTCCTTCTCTAAATGGGAAGTATCTATACAAACAGATCTTAGTAAAAAAATAGACTGAGTCAGTAGTTTCAGGGTTCGATGTGAAAAGATCTGAAATTTCTAAAATCTTTTTACATCTTGGAAGTCTGATCTTTGCTGCTCAACCCAAAGCCATTAGCCACGTTGCCTCTCTCAAGGCCTCAGCAGATCCAGGGTTTAGTCACTCTCATTGTGGGCAAAAACACGTATCTCTGGAAACTGGTAAATATTAAAAATTTCTCAAGGACACTAAGTTACCAAAAAAAAACCCTATATAGCCACTGATCCACTGATTTTACATACTCAAAAAGAGTAATGAAAGTTTTTGTTTGGGGGGCAAAACTTAATGTGTTCAGTGTTTCCTCCTAGTTCTATGATAAGGGAACACTCCTGGAGGTATTGAGGTATCCTCGACATGCAGTGTCAAGGATAGAATTGGGGCTGACCCCATGCAGGAAAGTGTTTTACCTGCTCTACTATCTCTCCAGCTACATCAATTTTATTTTTAACACTATGAAAGAATAGTTTCTAAGGTCATTTCATTGCATGATTGGGGGGGGGGGGGGGGAGAGAGAGATTGGGGACACACCTGAGAGTGCTCAGTGTTCCAGGCTCTGTGCTCAAGAACAAGCCCTGGCCAACCTCAGGCAACCGTGCAAAGCAAGCTTCTTGCTTCCTGTATTATCTAACTCTCAACTGCTTATTTTTAACTTTAATTTTCAACTTACAAAACACAGCACAAAATAACATATTTGGCGACTGGTGAGAAAGTACAGTGGTAGGGTGCTTGCCTTGCTTGCTTTGCACATGGGTGATCCACGATCAATCCCCAGAATCCCATACGATCCTTGTACACAGCCAGGAGTAATCCCTGGGTGCTAAGTCAGGAGTGATTCCTGGGCATCATCAAGTGCAGTCAAAAGATAAAAATCATTTTTCCAAATCTTACTGGAATTTTTTTTTAACTTTGGGTTTAGGAGCCAGACTTGGCAGTGTTCAAAGCCTACTTTGGCTCTTTGCTCATGAGTTGCTCCCGGTGGGCACAGGAAGCATAAGTGGTGCCAGGGATCAAACCTGGGTCAGATGCATGCAAGGCAAGCATCCGACTGGCTGTACTATTGCTCTGGCCCCTGTTATTGGATATTTTAATGTGATACTTAACTGTTTATTTTGCACATTTTTGAAAACATACTAAATATCTTGATTCCCTAGAGTAAACAAATATTTGCATAAGAAAAATTTTTATTCAAGTGTTATATTTGGAACTAACCCAGTACGATAATTTAAACTCTTTTGCAAAATTGTATACTAAGTGAAAAGTTCTAAAAATAATGTAAGGCGGGAAATAGTTTTATTTTAAGAAAGCCAAGGAACTGCCTTGCTGCTTTTTAATTGAGAAAATAAAACATTTTTAAGTAGATAAAATATGTCCAATATTTAAGGAGCACTTTTACAACTTTATAAAGCCAAGAACTTTAAACATAACTCTGACAGCCTGACAACTAAGCAAATAGAATTCAACCCAACAGTAGTTTCCAAGGCAACAAGCACCGATAGAGCCTGTGGGAAAAGAATGAAAACAAGAAAAAGCATAGCAGTATTTCCAGTAGTCTGAGAAATACACTTTAATTGTCAAAACGTCACAAAGACAACAATATTGAAAATCATTTCATTGAAAATGATTCAAAGCAGAATGCCATTCTCATTATGGCAAATGAGGTGCAGAAAAATAGAAAAATTAGATTCCCTTCCTTTGCTCTGAATTAAGTAGGGAAGGTAATCAATCTTATTTGATTTTACAAAATTTATCTACATTAGTACATATTTCTAATACACCTCCTTTTGTTTTCTCTGCAAATATGACAATACATTGATTCAGCATATAAAGAAGGGTTACCCAGAATGAGAGGGCAACTGATGCTAAAGTGTATGCCTGGGTATCCTTTGTGACAGAGATATGCTTGTGTGTGCTTAGATCTTAATTCCAAGAGTAAACATATGTTTCAAAACACAAACTAAAAAAGCACAGTCCATAATCTCACTACATTCCGCTTTCCTCATCAATAATAAAAAAAAGCTCGGATTAAATCTTATAAACCATGTTGTTCTAATAGTTTTTTGATTTCTAGAAATTAAATAGAAAGACAATCAAGAAATACTGCTTCTGAAATAAATTAAATAATCAAAATCATTAAATTTTTTTTCATATGACCTAAATTCTGACAGTTAACCTTTAGAAAATAATACTGAAAATGCCCTGCTGCGTAACTATTAAATGTCTACATCTGACATCAGCTTTTGTAATTCTGATGCCATTTGCTCTTACATCTAGGTTGTGAACATTTACTTCAATTAACAGAAATGTGCTGGATACTCCTAATCTATCCTTTCACATTTGTCACTGCAATCTTATGAAACAGTCTATGTGTTCAACAAGAGTCATTTCAGTCAAACAATTGGTCAATTTATGAATTTAAATCAAGTTGATTAAGTAATTCAGACAAAAATCTCCAATTAAGTAGATGGAGGCAAACATCACTAAAGTGTTTTCCTGATAATTCACTTCTCAATGATTGCTAAATTAAGAAATGTTTAGCAAAATGAGGATTTCAAGAATAAGTAAGTTTACCATTTTCCCTATTATCTTGTCTCTCCAGCAATGCAATATATTGTATGTCAATCTCCACCTTGCATTAACTACTGATGAAGTGACCCACCATCATCAATCTATTGTTCCCGTGAAGTAGTCCATAGGGGATCTGATATTATTGTATGATTCCCCTTTTATAATAAATATTTCTCATATAAAAGCTATTGAGGGCATAATATAACAACTTACAAAGACAAAGTTGAAGAATCAGAACTGAATAAAGAAAGTTCAAGGAAAATAGTGTGAGTTTTAGTGAACACAATCTTATAAATTGTGTTCAATTTATTTCAGTGTGGTTATACTTGCTTTCCCTTTTTCTTTTCAATCTTATTAGACTCTCTTACAATTTACTATTCATATCACAGAATGCTAATTTACATCCTTAGAAATAAATTCCCTCAACATAAGGTCAATTGAACAAAAATTTAAAACAATGCAGCCATTAGTGAAAAACAGAGTAAATTCAGGGGGGAAAAAAAGGGAAAAACAATGTCCATGTGTATCTGTAGCACTGTCACTGTAGCACTGTCATCCCTTTGTTCATCGATTTACTTGAGCAGAAACCAGTAACGTCTCCATTGTGAGACTTGTTGTTACTGTTTTTGACATATCAGATATACCACAGGTAGCTTGCCAGAACAGGCGGGATATTCTGCCGTACAGGCGGGATATTCTCGGTAGCTTGCCAGGCTCTCCGAGAGGGATGGAGGAATCAAACCCAGGTCAGCTGCGTGCAAGGCAAACACCCTACCCACTAAAATTACATATACCAGGAATCTGGCAAATGGATGCCTCCAGAAGACTGATAAGCAAGGATAAATATAAATACTGAATTGGTACTTCTCTATTCATTAGTATCAAAAAACAAACTCGAAGCTTTGTGATACATAATTTTTTTTCCTTTGTTTCAGTTTTCAACTCAGAACTTGTGCTCAAGTTCTACACAATTCAATCACTTAGCATCCTAATTTTGAAACTGTCCGTGATGTGACCCTTGGAAACTGAAATTTAAGATACAAAATCAAAAGGCAGGGGAGTAAGGGCGGGAAACTGGAGCCAGGATCCAGAGCTCGGGCAAAGACACACCCCAGGAAACACTTCTCCAAATTTCTGCAACTAAAACTGCTAAAACTGCAAACAATGCTTTTGTTTGTTCCTGAGAGTCTCTACCATGTCAAACAGTGATAGGTTGCTGTGTAGACATCCTATCAAAGACTTATCAATTAATAAAGACTAAGTAATACAGACTGGGAAAAAAAGGCTTAGGAAAGGCCTATCAAATTTTCAATTAAGAAGTCACCAAATGCAATCGTAGTGCCCAGAGAAATATTAATTATGAAATCATCTTAAACATTATCCCAAAAGTTATCTTAATTACAAAATCACCTTAAGCATTATCCCAAAAGTTATCAGTGTCCAAATAAAAGAAATTAGAATTGGCATGAAGAACCTATGTTGACCACTGTCCTTTGAGTCCAAAGCTCTTGACTTTATGCTAATTTAGATTCAGCAAAATAAAACCAAGATATTTCAACACCAATCTTTGAATACCCTTTCACATTAACAGGCCAAAGATGTTAAGAGAAAAGGTTATTCCAGATGTGAGTCAGAAAACATAAATATAGGAGTACGGAATACATACTCAATCTAGAAAGCATGGATGATCATATCAAAAGCCAATAAGAAGTAGATTTAGAGAGGTTTCACTAGTACAAAGATGGACAATTTGAACATCAGGAATATCAATAGAGCCTGGAGAAGACAGAACTGGTGTTAATGTGCATGCCTTCCATAGAGATAACTACTGGCTCCACACAGTTCCCTGAGCAACTCTGGCTTAAGACCTCGGGGTATCCCAAGCACCAATGAAGTGGTGAAGGCCCTGGCACCCAACCATAGATTCAACTTGTGTAGAATGACTAGGAATGGCTCCGCACTTCCTTTGGTAGCTTTGGGAAGAAATGGGAAGAAATTAAAACAAAAGAAACATAATGATGCAACTGATTCAAACAATAACTATACCGATTTACTGACAATTTTTAATATGAAACATGAGAAATTTTATCCAAGAAAACTTACTATTCTAAAAGCTCGAAAGAGACAGAGTCAAGTATTTGGTTTGTCTTTCCTGTGCAAAGAGGTCTCAGAGCAACAAACTAGTTGATGAGGAAAAAATTCTCTTCACAGAGATTGTCTAGTTTATGAATAGAGCAAAACATGTTTATGTTCAACACAGAGAAAAAAGAAAAAAAACAAGTCTAGGTAATAATGAGCAATAATTCTAACATCACAAAATGAGAAGCAACCAGATTATATGCTTTATCAGATGGAACAATATAACACTAGCCAAAGATATAAGTCAAAAATAAACATAAGAATCAATTCAAGTTACATTAAAATGTTATAGGAAATAGAGGGACAAAAGGAACATAGTAGGGGGGCAGGGAGATAGATCAAAGAGATAGAACTCATCTGGCACAATAAGGGCCCAAAACATCCCTGGCACCACATGATCCCCTGAGCATCACCAGTCTATGGTCCTAAAGGTCCAAGTACCAAGTGGCACCATCATGCCAGTTCTAAGCAATGAATCCTCCTACACCAAATACAGGACTGAACAGATAGCATAGCACAACAGGTAGGGCATTTGCCTTGTATGCAGCCAACCTGGGTTTGATTCCCAGCATTCTATATGGTACCCTGAGCACCGCCAGGAGTAATTCCAAGTGCAGAGCCAGGAGTAATCTCGGCGCATCACCGGGCGTGACCCAAAAAGTAAAATAATAAAAAAATAAAAATAAAAGCCAAATACAAAATCACATTTACAAAGTAAAATTATTTTAATAATAATAATGGCACAAAACATTATAAATGTACTACTTTTTTGACAGTATTAGAATGTATTTTAAAACTTTGAGCTTTTAGAAATAACATATTGAGGATCCAAGAATGTGGCTCAATGGCAAAGTGCATAACTTAAATGCATGAGACTTGACTTTTGGAGGGCAACTGGGGGGGGTGTGAAGAAAAGGAAAAAGAAAACACAATATGTATGGAAATATATAATATATATTCTTACTTGGGGGGAATTTAGGAAGAATACAGATGAGGCAAGATCGGGGCTAAATAGCTCAATTTAGACCAAAAAGTAGGAAATTTCATCATACTCTACACTGCACTATATTCATTGCAAGATAGAGAAATTTCAATACTCTATATTCTTTTTTTTTGCTTTTTTTTGGGGGGTCACACCCCGCGATGCTCAGGGGTTACTCCTGGCTTTGCACTCAGGAATTGCTCCTGGCAGTGCTTGGGGGACCATATGGGATGCCGGGGATCAAACCCGGGTTGGCTGGGTGCAAGGCAAACGCCCTACCCACTGTGCTGTTGCTCCGGCCCCAATACTCTATATTCTTTTATATATTTAGAGAAAGAGGAAGGAAGGAAGGAAGGAAGGAAGGAAGGAAGGAAGGAAGGAAGGAAGGAAGGAAGGAAGGAAGGAAGGAAGGAAGGAAGGAAGGAAGGAAGGAAGGAAGGAAGGAAGGAAGGAAGGAAGGAAGGAAGGAAGGAAGGAAGGAAGGAAGGAAGGAAGGTAGGTAGGTTGGCATTCCTCACAAAGGACCAGCCTTGCTTGGAGGAGGATATTTAATTCCCAGGGATCAAATTCAGATTAACCACATGCAAGAAAAGCAGCTTGTACCACTGCACTATAAGTCAAGCCTCCACACTTGAAATTCTGGACAATGAATGACTAAACAGGACAAGGGATGTAGTTTAATGGTACCTGGAAGAAATAAAATAATTTTTTGAAATGCTTCTGGACAAACACACAGGATACAACTTGAAAATTAAACCAAAACAAAAGTAAATCAGTATGCAGTCTGCAAAGATAACACAAAGTAAGTGACAGCACTTGCTTGCACACAGCGGACCTGGGTTCTACAGTAGGCACATCACTGGCCCAGAGCTCACAGCCAGGAGGAAGTCCTGAGACCACCAGGTGCAGCCCCAAAATCAAAACAAACAAGCCAAAAACCTCAATGCAATGGACCTTAATTAAGTACTTTTTCCCCCAGGAAGAGTTCTTTTTCAAAAAGAAAAAGCCGACTGAAATAAAGCATCATGATTTCCATGATTTTGTGTGTGTGCTACAGTTGAATGAATCTCTTTAGAACAGGCTGTGCTGACTTTACACAACATTCATTCAGAAAAGCTTCAGTTCTACTGAAAAAGATTTGCTAAGTCAAACCTGCTAAAATGCTGTTTCTCACAAGTGAAATAATGTTAAGATGCAACATGAAATTTAACAATATGATTATTAGTAGGTTTAGACGTGGCATGAAAGCCGTTTACTTTGATGTGCCCTGACTTTGAAGAGGTAACAAAACTGGAGTCAGATTTCTTCCATTTTTCGGAAGGATGAAATACATTTGTTCAGAATCAAGTTATGGGTGTCATTATCAGCACCATACCCTTACATTCAAAAATGTTTCATTCCACTTGTATGGACTCTTTTTATACCCTGGATCAGCTCATTTTTAAGTTGATTGAATTCTTCTTCTAGTGATTGCTTAATTTCTATGCATATTTCATGTAGGATGATTTGAGCTTCTCATCCACAAGGTGTGAGGGTTTATTTCAGCTTAATGATTTGTCAGGACTTCTGTCCTATTGGGATAACAGGTTACTTCGTTTCACCAGTGTTCCTAAAGATCTGTGGGTGTTACAATTTGAGTTTCAGATTCTCAGATCTCATTTGTTATTTTTCGACATGCAAAATTCTTCATAATCTACTAATCTAAGAATGTTTGTGCCCTAAGGATGTTACTTCACTGGTCATGCAGTTTAATGTCTAATATGTCCATTTTGTATAGCAGGGTTACAATAAACATACTTGAGGAAATATATAAGACCCAAGAGCCCTTGGTATTGGTGGGTATGAAGTGGCACTAATGCATTATGCAGTTTGGGGTTCTATGTAGAGGGGTTTGGAGTGGAGAGTCATAGGGTTGGATGGGTGCTGGAGCTCTTCACGTATGTGAATGACAAAAGAGGCCAGTGGGAAATTTCTAGATCCTTGGGGGTGTTCCCTGGGTTCGACAGGGGTTGGGGCAGGAGTGCTACCTCAATCCAGGGGACCCAAGAAGTAATAGACTGCTTTTATTTTCTTAAAGGATATTTCTAGAAGATGAAAAGACAATTTTTACTTAAGAATAGTGAATGAGTAAACAGAAAAAGACAAATTTTTAGCATAAAAAGTAGAAGTTTAAAACCCAGAGAAATTGAAAGTAAACGTCGAAAGGCAATCCCAGATGCAGAGAAATGGACATATTATGCATTAGCTTCATCTGACTAATCACTTCCCTAAATTTATTCCTGGCACTGTGCTCAGGGATATACCTGGTACCTGATGGGACTCAGAGGACCATATGGGGTGCTGGGAATTGGACCTGGGTCAGAGATATGTGAGTGCCTTACCCATTGTACTACCTTTCCCACCCCTACACAAGATATCTTGAAGAGAAACTAACAACTACAATTAGAAAAAGAAAAATATAGAACTCAACTAACAACTACAATTTTAAAAAAAATCTAGAACTCAATTGAACTTTTCTGTTTAAGCAACCAAATCTTAAAGATCTTTAACAAAAATGCAACAATTTAGTGTGGCTAGAAAATACAGGAAGTAAATGACTATAAATGATGTAACTAAAAGCAAAACATGATCAGTTTAGATGTACTTTCAGAAGACGTTTTCTAATTAAGGATCTCAATTTTCTATGCTAATAGAATATTGCATTGGCTACTAATCAAGCAGATCCAAAGGAGAATATAGCTGTAGGTGATTTGTGAGGTTTCCATATTAATTTAGAATCTTGGAAAATGTACAAAAATTGAATATCTAGGAAACCATGTTTACAATAAATAGAATGAGAATTGTTTCCCCACCCCCACCCCATTTTGAAGACACTTCACCGACAGAAATGATAGCATGTTGGTAAAAAGTAACATGGATTCACGTTGAATTTTATTTATGGATATAAACAGATTTTTTTTTAACTTTTTGGGTCACACCTGCACAGGGGTTACTCCTGGCTCTGAACTCAGGAACCACTCCTGGTGGTGCTCAAGGGACCATATGGAATGTGGGAATTGAACTCGGACTGGCCACGTGCAAGGCCAACGCCCTGGCTGCTGCGCTATCGCTCCAGCCCCAGATATATACAGATTTTTACGTGTGTGAAATATTATCTAGGACCCAAATGAATCAGTCAACTGTCTAGCTGTCTAAACTAACACTGTGACCATCCTCGTGACACCTCTGCCAGTCTGCTGGGGCTGAGAGACAAGAAATAAACTCTCCTAATACAAAGCATTGAGTCAGCAACTACAAGGACACAGGGATTGTTCCAGATTCTTGCTTTACAAAAACTTGCGTGGCTGTGGGCTGAAGAGACAGTATAGGAGTCAAGGCCTACATGCCTTCCATGTAGCCAATAGGGCCTGAACCCCTGGAAGCAGAAATGGTCCTTGGAACATGGCCAGGAATTCCTCTGAGCATGGCCATGCTTAGCCCAACGCTCCACCTCAGTACACTCTATAGTTTAAGTGACCAAGGGAGATACAAAAGTAGTTGCAAAATAAAGAATAACATAATGATACAAAGGAAAGAACAGTTAGCTGTCTGAAAGAACTTTACATACAATTTTTTTAAAATACGACAGAGAAAGAATATTTTAAAAAATCTTTAGGTAAATGTGCTCAAGAAGACTAATCCTTAGTTACTCTTCGGTCACCTTAAAGTCTATGTTCAAAACTAAATCCCTGGCAGGGAGATGGCTCTGAAGGATTGCCCAGAGGAGCCCCTGGTTCAACTCTCAGCAACAAAAGGTCACCTGAGTATGGCTGGGAGCAGTCCCAAAGCAAGGAGCTGGAATGGGTATCCACCACCACAAAAATAATGTGGCACCCCAAATAAACAAAGAACCCAAGGCCAAAATAGGATCATACCCATCTGACTCTCCAGTACCATCCCCACAATGAATATATGACCCTTCCAAGCTTTAAATGTGATCTCCCATTCTCCATCAAAACAGTTATCTCTGACTTTGATTTTCCAGGAGTTTTGGTATCAGAAACTCATTCAAAATCCTCCTATACTAGTTACAAAAGAAAGGCTATGTAAAATATTATCAGATACTCATATGCAAACAGATCACCTAATGACTTTTATTGTTCTAACTCATAAATCTTTAGATTGTTACATCTATGGCAAACAATAGAGTATGCTCCCCCCTCCCTTATTAACACAAATTCTATATTTAAAACAAATACTTCTCAAACTGGTAAAAATAACAAATTAACCAATAGATCAGTCACAGTACAAACTGACATTTTAATTAAATGTGATGATAGGTTAAGTAACCTAGCTGGTATTCTAAAATGCCCTTTGATTACTGCTTTCCCTGTGTAATGGTTGGTCTCAGGCTTCCTAGGCTAATCTCGTTGCAATTATCCATCTTTAAACAGGGAATCATTGTTACAAAATGATTTATTTTCCTAAAATTACCATCAAGTCCTCTATTCCTTCCATATATAATCTTAGAAATATAAGCAATGAATATGCATATGTGTGAGCACGAAATTATTAGGGTATTTCTGAAAAGAGAAAGAAACTTTAGGTAGAACAGAAAACAGACTATCTAATTGTTGGATAATAACAGCAGCTTGCTTAATTCCTGAACAGATAAAAACTATATAGTATAGATATCTACAACTTGTAGATAACTAATAGATAAGACTCTTATAAGATATCTATAAGAGTTATATCTATTAGTTATCTATAAGCATATCAAAATAAAGAAATCCCATATTGGAAATCGAAGGCAGTGCTGAGAAATAAACAAGGTCAACAGTTTTGAATTCATGAGAAAGGGAGTGAAAAATAATAGGTGAAGCAATGGAGGTCAATAATAGAAGCATAATTCCCTTTTTAGAAAACTGAAAACTATAAATTTATTTGAGCTATGTATTGTTTAATGCCAATATAAAAAAATTTCTAAAGGAGGATCAACTCTAAGACACAGAAGCAGCTTCACAGAAAGATCCTGAGGGGCTGTGAAGATGTATAAGAGTTGGGGGGTACGGCTAGAATGCACCTGCACTAAGTTTGTTCCAAGGCAGCACTCGGCCTCCCAAACACCGCAAGGTACAGGTCTGGAGACCTCCCAGGCATCACTGAGTATAGGCCTCAAGACCCCGAGCACCGCCGCAGTGGCCTGGAGAGCACAGAACCCTGTACCACTTTGCTAAGTATGTCTAGGAGGGATGCCCACGTCCCCTAAGAACTGACTGAGTCCCGCTCCCCACCAAAAGAAAAAAAAAAAAAAAACTACCCTTGCACCGAAGACATCACTGGTCATCTGGGAATAAATTCCTCCAATATACACATGCTTGTGTGTACTAAAGCATTCCCAACCGTGACTAAGTACATACACTGCCAGCTCCCAGACTCCTAATTAAGAAGAGAAGCCACAGAAGTTCACTGCTTACATTATCCACATTAAGTGGCTCGAGAGACAGTCCAGCTGTAGATTATTCCCCTTCTCTGCAGCCAAACTAGATTCAATTCCTGGTACTGCTTTTGGTCCCCAAAGAGTGATCCCAGAGCACAGAACCAAGAGTAAGCCCCAAGTACAGCCTAATGTGGCCCAAAAACCAAAGCAACAACAATCAAGGGTAACATTATACAACATTAAAGTTGTGGCAACAAATAATCCATACATTTTGATGTACATGTTGGCAAAAACTAATTTAGTAAATGCAAATAACAAATGAATTACTTAGACATGTTTTCCAGGGGAAGTCAGAAGGGGTTAAAATATCTGTGGCGCATTTACCGGGCACCTCTTGCCTTTCATGTCGCTTCCTCACAGTCATTCCCACTTGGGACTGACACGATGATTCTGAGATATAAAGCTCACCTCCAACCCGGCGCAGAAGTCAGACAGGAGCAAACAGAACTGAGAAAGCAAAGCCATTTTCTGACATTAAAAGCAGTGAAAAATAAATAAATAAGCAAGGATAGTCTCGAGAAGTAAACAAGAGATCTATATATACCACGTACAGAGAGAAGAGAAGAAAATATTTTCTCTGCCAGGCTTTCATGCTGACAGAATAATCCACACAATATGGGTCTCTCTATGACATGTACTAATAGCAAAAAGAAGCTAGATATTTGGATAGACTGGAAGATTTTTCTTACAATATAATATTGTCTGTAAAAATATCTCCATATAATTATTTTATGAACAGAGCTTATTGGTATTTGAAAATGGACTTTTTCACATGTATTTAAAATATACTTCTTCCCTACCCCTCAGCCCCCTCACTAAACAGTGCTCTCTAGCTGCCAGCTTAGGGCTAGTGTGGGGGTGGCAAGTGGGGTAGCAGGTCCTGGTGATTCTCAGGGAACCATGACGTGCCAGATACTAAACCCTGACAGCCCCAGTCCCAGAATACTTTCTCAACACATCCATAGTTATCACCATTACAATTTTTCAAATATCAATAGCCATTTATGTATTTGAAAGACAGATAATTTGTTTGGGCAAATATGGTATATTCCCATACAAACGCAAGAGAGTGAGGCAAAAATCACAGTCAAGGGAAACAGACTAGTCAAGGACAAAAAGAAGTGAGAGGGGATAGAATTTTTAGAAGAAAAAAAATCTGCACAACTGCATTACCCCTAAGATTTCAGTAGATTATAAAGTGTCCAATTCACATGGCTTATGTCTAATTTCAAAGGTAACTTATTTAACAGACTTTGTTCACCCCACACCAGAGAGAGACAGGTCAAGGATAAGGAGAGCCCCAGAATTAGCACCCTGAATTGGCAAGTCTATTCTGATGAATCTCCAGCCACAAAGTCCATATGAGTTTGAGGATTTTAGAATATAAATCACTATTAATAAGCATAAAATACTGAATTACATATATGTGCACAAGGTAAAAATACTGGTTAGGCTACAAGGTAACTTAGACTTACTTACATGAGGTACAAATAATACAGATGCTTTAATGGCAAGCAAAAATGTTTGGGGGAAAAAACGTGGGGGAAAAAGAAAAACAAGAAAATTTTTGGTTTTTTTCTTGAGGACATGCATTTTCCAAAATTAACACCTCTTGATCTGAATATGAAGAAAGAAATGGTATTTCTTTGTTACAACAGAAGCATGCTCCTATATGAACTTCCGTTTCTTAAAGTTAAAAATAGGGTGGGTCCAGTCAGAAATTTCCAATAGGGCTATTATATTCTACCAAAAGAAGAAAATTTTTGAAACGTCCTTTATGCAAATCAAAATACTGGTAGCCTGAATATGGAGGTCATGTGGGTGCCTGTATTTTTTTAATTGAATCACCGTCAGATACAGGGTGTCTATATTTTTGTATGTTCACTGGTAGAAAATGAATCTTAGGGAAATATAAATGACATGGTACATCTGAAATACTGTGATATTACTCTGCAGTGTTTTCCCCCCTCAAAAAAAAATTGCAAAAGAAATGTTGCAGTCCCAAGAAAGTAAGTTACAACTCACATTTTGTCAGGTGTATCTTAAAACCTGACCAAAAAAACACCTAGGGTGGGTGAAAACTAGGGCACTGCCTGGAGAGAATGTGAGTTGCATGGGAAGGATGGGTAGAGAGGTGGTTTGGGTGGTGGGAAGGGCTGCAGTCTTCAGAGGCGGTAATAGTGAGTCCTACACACAGAGTTCGTTAAGCTACACACCTGAAGCATCAAAGTCATGTACACTACTGAAATTCAACTTTAAAAAGCAGGGCGGGGTAAAGGGAAGATAAAAATCTAATGTTATTGTTATTATGATGTGGAGAAAATATTTTTCTCATTTTATAATGGGTGCAGCATGTGAAAGGCCAGCTTAGAAATTATGTCACAACCCAACTCCCCAAAAGATGAGGCTGGTTATTCCAACGGGAAAAAGTGAAGGACAAAACACAGGTCTTTGTGAAACCAAATACCAATGGGGGAGTCTGTCTTTACGGCGTTTAAATGGAGTCCTCTGGAACAAATAACGTGGTTCGCAGACTGTGCTGCCACTGAACTGCTGTCGCCTGACAGGCCGTCTGATCTGCCAAATTGCTCATTAGGTTTGGCAATTTTCACCTGCGTCTCCAGTTTATATTTCAGCAGGGAATAAACATCAGCCGGCTCTAACCATCTTTGCAGTGGGCTCCCAGAATCCTCTTAGCACAGGAGCCACCCATCTGCAATTCTCCAAACACTCTCACCTTGTGTACATCCCATTATTTTAAAAATGTCAATTTGGCTTCCACATTGGTAAGCAGCCTTAGCTTAAATAAAGCGAAAATACAGGAGAGAAAGCATGCAAAATAAGCCCCTGTTACAATCCTAGGTGGGCTGACGAACCTACTTTTTAACATGAAAACCCAACACAATCTGAATTTCATATTTTTAAAAATGCCCATTTCGGGAACTATATCTAAGAGGGGCTCAGGTGACAAAGGAAGAGAAGTGGATTTCTCTTTCATTTGGATCTGACCCTCCCAACCTATATTATAGGACTGTAAGGAGAGTACTCCAATTTATAAATAAACAATAGCGGGACCGTGGCAACCAGAACAAAGAGGGAGCTGAGAGTACTACTGGGCTCTCTGCCTTTGCCTGCTTCCGATGCTCCCTGCCAATGAGCAGTCTGACATTCACAGGCGGATCAATACACAAAGAAATACAAAAAAAAGGGATACTTTGTGGGCAAAAAGCACCAAAGATATAAAACAATATGTCTGAAAGCCCATAAAACAACTTCTGATGGAATACTGTTTTTCATTTTGCAGAAGTAAAATATTCACCACCAACCCTGCAATTAGCTAGAAAATTACAATAATTACAGCAATTTTGTATCCCATCTCCAATCCAATTAATAGATATATGACCTTGTCAACATGTAATAATCAGATTGCATCTACAACAAAACTGGATGGGTTTTATATGCTGAAAAGAACTTGCACAGTAAGAAGGTAATTATTTGAAATACTGAGAATACCATTTGTATGCCATGCTCCACTTCACAAGTTAAAAGGAAATACAATGGGAATATTATTTCTATTTTCAATACATATTTAAATTAAATCCAAAAAATAGTGTTCTAATACCAGTTAATGCTTAGAGGAGAGATCTTGAAAATAAAGATCCTGGAGCTTCTAACAGGACAAGATTGAGCTATATATTTTCAATAAAAATTTTTTTTTAATTTTAAAAAATTTAAATTTTTTAAATTTCTATACATGAAAGTACTAATTTTATGACACTATTCTTCTATAGCCATTGGTGATATTTCTTTAAATTCAAAAGGTCAATGAACTGGCAAAATTTTAACAGTTGGTTCAACATCACCATTTCAATTTGTTCTTTTTTAGTACTGTACATAACTATAAAATATAGCTTAGAAAGTTAAACCAAAAAATAGTTTTAAAAAACCTCGTAAGTCCAATACATTGTTTCTCAATATTTTTATGGCACGACAATTCCCAGAATTTTTACCATCACTAGGACATATGCCATTTTCAAAGAAATACTGAAACTTCAATCGGAATCTTCCAGAGGAAATACTTGAAAAATCAGATTTGGGGGAGATGGAGAGATAGTAAGCAGGACGAGCACTTGCCTTACATACAACTGACTCAGGTTCAATACCAGGCATGCATACAGCCCCTTGAGCACTGGAGCCAGAGAGTGAACCCTGAATTCAGAGGCAGGAGTAAAGCCTGAGCACAGCCAGATATGGCAGGAAAACTGCAAAAATATTTTAAAAAATCACTTCAGCCATGCTTCTTACTTCAATTAAAAAGTTGTTGGGAATTTAAAGAAAAAAATGAAAATAAATCATACTAGGGAAAACATCCCAGGACACTCACTCTGATAGGCAAAGGACCTGTGTGTCCCAAAGCAAATCAGATCTTTCTAAATTGAGATTTGTGAACACTGAAAATAAGGATGTTTAAGCAACTGTCACAGCGAGGTTAAGAGAAACTGGTTCTAGTAGACTCTTCTATACATGAAAGGACTGCCACCACCTAAGAGTGGTGTTGTGTTTTCTTCAAAACATATGCGCTACTGACTTGGGATCTATAACTTCTCTAACCTTTGAAACTTCCATAAGAAGTCAACCTGCAGAGTCGAGCAATAGTACAGTGGGTAGAGCATTTGCCTTGCATGCGGCTGACCCGGATTGAATCCCCGCCATCTCATATGGTCCCCTGAGCACCACCAGGAGTGATACCTGAGTAAAGGGCCAGGAGAATCCCTTGGCATAGCTTTCAAGCTGAGGGACCCACTGCCAGGGCAGATCCTACTTCCAGGGTCCTAAATATTTTGATTTTCTCTTAAACCCTAAGAGAAATTTACGTTGAAAATTAAAATATTGATGCCGGTACTATAATTAAACCAGAAACAAATATGAACCACCAAGCCATCAGTGGTATATATTGGGACTGTGTTTAAGAAAATGTTTCATCTTTTCACATTACATGAGATGATACTTGATTTCCATGGAAAGCCATTTGATTTTTCACTGACCAGAAAAAAAATTAAAACATTATTTAGCTAATTGTTCTTATAGAGCGGCCATGAAAGCAAAAATTATCTGGAGTACAGGATCATTCTAGTGATATCCAAATATCTACTACACAAAATAAAAAATATGTATTTGAAAATTTAAAAATATGGGCCAGAGTTGTAGTACAGTGGGTAGGGCACTTGCCTCACAAGTTCAGCATGTAGCTTGGAGAGAGCTAGAATAATCTAGAGATACTTTTGTAATAAGTATCCTACTTACCTCTGTAAACATGGTTTCTCAAATACAATGTTTTATTCTGGAAATACTTAATAATTTTCAGTGGAAACACTGTTTTGAAAGCCCTACTTTAAAAGATACCATCATAATAAGGTTATAAATAGTTAATGAGACAAATAGACACTGACCAGAGACTATTTATAAAAATAGAAATCTACTTCACAGTCTGCAGAAACCATCTGAAGACACTAGCCTGCTACCTGTAATAATCAGTTCATGAAGAATACTATCTGTAACAATCAGTTCAGGAAGTCACATAGGAATATCTGTAACAATTAGCTGAAAATAGATAGCACGATTCAGTATTTACAACTTCCCTAATTTTTGATCTTGCTTCCCACATAGGAACTAGAAAACCAAATATGCTCCCTAACTAGTCATAGAAAACTCTATTTCTAGGTACTCACCTGCGGCATGCCAATAGTTTTGATTAAAGGAAGGAAGGAAATAAGGAAGGAAGGGAGGGACAGAGGAACGGACGGGGGTGCTTGGGGCGGGGGAGGGTCGAAGGAAGGGAGGAAGAGAGGAAGGGAGGGAGGAAAGGTGCCTTGTTTTTTGCAGACCTGGTTCATATCCCTGAACACAGAGTCAGAAATAATCCCTGAGCACCATCAGGTATGCCTCTAAGCACCACCATAAACATTTTATCATAAAAGTCCGTTCCTCGGGGCTAGAGTGATAGTACAGTGTACAGAGGGCTTTGATCCTGGCATCCCATACAGTCCCTAGAGCCCTACAGGAATGACGCCTGATTACAGAGCGAGGTATAGCCGTAAAACTAAGTAACTAAATTCCTTTCCTCTGCCTATCATGGTGCCTCTGCCAAATAAAAAGTCTTGTCTAACTCCCTTGCCCTGAATCAAAAGTTTGTCTCCAATTTCAATCCCTGGCACCTTATAAGATTTGCTGGGCAGTCTCAGAAGTGATCCCTGAGCACAGAGCCAGGAGTAAGGCCTTAGCACAGCTAATTCCCAAATTTCCAAAAACAGATGCTCACTTGTGGATCATCCTCAAATGTGTGACATGCTATGGATTTGTTACTTTGATTGAATATGTACTTGCTATAATCACATAGGATACATTAGAGTTTAAATATATTTTCTTTGCACCAGAGAAATATAAAAATATGATTAATAAATATTTGCAAGCCTAAAAATAACAGCACAAATACATTTTATATCTGTCATATAAAATACAAACAAAAATTGAAAGAAAAAGAATGAAAAAACAATCCAAGGTATTCAAGTGTCTTATACAAATATGCTTACTATTAAAAATATCTTTATTAAGAATAATTTTAAACAGTAAAATTGAATAGTACAGTGAATCCAAAGAAACTAACCAACTTATCTGTTTCACCACTTCCCAAACTTTATCATTTGAAGCATATATCAACACCATGATTTCAACCATACATATTTTAGTATATATGAAAGCTCTTCTACAAAAAAATTTAATTACATTTCCATATCCAAAGAAATAACACTTAATAACAAATATCCAAATACTGTCCAACTTGTGATATGTTATTCTTTATGCTGCTTGTTTGAAGTTGGGATTTAAACAAACCCACACTTAAAGACTAGGTGCCATGACTCTTAAAACTCAACCAATCTGTCAATTTCCTCTTCATCTCTTCTTACACACTGCCACTCTAATACCATACAAGTCTGGTCATTTGATTAGTACAATTTACCAATCTTGACTTGGTCACCAGCATTCCCATGCTGACACTATGCTTCCCAGTCTCCCGTTATTTCCTATAGAAATGACAGTTGAATCTAGATGTCTGATCAAGTTTATGCTTAATTCTCTTTGGTCAAAATTTGATAGAAGTTGTTTTAATCTTGCTTCAGCAGGTACACAATACTTGGTTGACTACTTAATTTGTTTTTATATTAGCAATGACTAATAATCAATGCAGAGATCCATAATTTCATCAGGAGTTGCAAATAGTGATATTCTAATCCTATCATAACACTTTTTAATAGCACTGTAGCACTGTCGTCCTGTTGTTCATCAATTTGCTTGAGTGGGCACCAGTAACGTCTCCAGTATAAGACTTGTTACTGTTTTTGGCATATCAAATATGCCACAGGTAGCTTGCCAGGCTCTGCCATGCGGGCAGGAACTCTCAGTAGCTTGCCAGGCTCTCCAAGAGGGACAGAGGAATCGAACCTGGGTTGTCCGCGTGCAAGGCAAACACCCTACCTGCTGTGCTATTGCTGCATTCCAGACTCAACTTTTTTAATACGCTGGGATATTTTTATTTTAAAACCTTGTGTCTATATTTGATACTTTGACAATGTGGTTCACACTGGATGTGAATCTTTTATCAGTTTTACAAATAACAAGTTGGTTTACTAGCATCTTTTACTCAGCTTACTTGTCATTATGAGCTTCCTCACTGTTGTAACTATCCTTACTGATGTTCCAACCAGTGTTCCTGAATCAGTGGGACTCTTAACTTCCTCCCAAGCTCTTGGACACTCTCTCACATCTTCCATATTTTCAGTTGTGCCAGAGTGATACAGGCTCATCATCTATTCCTCTTCCAACCTGGATCCAACCATTTCTCTAAGGAGCTCAGTATATTCAGATTTTATAGAAATGCTATTTCCAAAGCATACTCAGTATAACAAGAATGTAACATGTAATTTTTGACTTTTAGAAAAACATTTTTCTTCTAATAATTATATTTACTCATATATTCTGCTTAATATTATGTATAGTTGCTCTCTGTTTACTAATATAAGCTACTGAACACCTAGTGCGAATAGTATTACTGGCTAGAATATATTTCTTTGGTATCCACTGTGAAAATAAAACGAGGAAAGCTTGTTTAAACTTACTAAATTTTCTTAAGCTTTGCTTTAGGCATTTTCCCATATCTGTTAGTTGCCTATGAGCACAATGAGCCATTATTCAGAGTTTCTCTACTCATTTGATGATGGATAGTTCTGAGACACTTTGTGTCTTCCTGTTTAACAGCATCCTTGGTTTCAGTCAGTTGCCAACAGACACCTTCACCTTCACCAGAAGTGAAACCAAAGACATCGCCAATGGTGAATATCATTCCGTAGAGAATCACTATGCTAGCCAAGTATTCTCTTTTTGTCTCTTCTATAAGAAAACTTAACGATTCATTACAGTAACTTATTAAAAGCATAAATTGACCTTTTTGTTTTGACTGGGGGCCATATCCAGCTGTGCAAAGAGCTTACTCCTGGTAGTGTTTGGGAAACCAAATGGGGTACCAGAGACCAAAACTGGGTCAACTACACACAAGGTAAACCGCCCTGCATGCTATAATATCACTTTAACCTGCCAAAGAAACTGATCTTAAATCAAGAGTTTCATGTATTAAAGTCGTATAAGTTTTATCTTTATACTCAAACTTAAATTCTCTTGTTGGATTTGGGAAAGAAAATTGTTCCCAACAAACTTTTCTCGGCTTTTGTCAGCTGTTTAGGGAAAATGGGAGATGAGTGAATGCATTCATTACAAAACTTAAGAAAGCAACCATTGGGAGCTGGAGTGACAGCACAGTGGGTAGGGTGTTTGCCTTGCACACAGTCGACCCGGGTTCGATCCCCAGCATTCCATATGGCCCCCTGAGCACCACCAGGAGTAATTCCTGAGTGCAGAGCCAAAAGTATCCCCTGTGCATTGCTGGGTGTGACCCAAAAAGCAAAAAAAAAAAAGAAAAGAAAAAAGAAAAAGAAAGCAATCATTTTCTTTCTTCAAGGAAAAAAAATCAGTTTATCTAAAACCCCTAGCCTTAATTATAATTTACTATTCATCAGTTGGGTTCTAGAAGTTCTAGATGTTGCTAGCCTATTCGCTGCCATATAAATGAGAACAATAAGCAAAACTGTTTGTCGGTTTCTGGGCTATACCTTGTAGGGCTTAGTGGTCACTCCTGACTTATTCCTCAGAAATTGTTCCCAGAGGTGCACAGATGATTTTTCAATTATGACTTCCCACTGAAATTGATCACCACACTCTAACCATTGAATTTTTAATTCAATTGCTATTAATTAAAATCTATTTTCTTACTCTTGACAACTGCTATGTAATTTCAAATAAAGATTAGAAAAATATTATTATTTAAAAAGTTCCTTAGTTTTCTAAGTAAAATCCCCAGTAACAGCTAACAGACTTCTTCCACCTAATTACCTAGATAGAATTTGTGTACCCTGGGTACTAAGGTACCAAAATAAATCCAAGATGTCCTTTCTATATACTTCCTTCCCCAGTGATGGCACCTAGTTGTATCTCTTCCAGATAGCTGAAGAAAATAAAACCTGAGGTTCTCTTCTTCCTCTGCTCCTTAGATTAAGTTCAAATAATATTTGTAATCATTTTATCATAAATTTTTGACAGTAATCAAGTACTGTCAAAAGTCATCATCATCATGAAATCCCATTAATCATCGATTTGTCAAGCGGGCTCAGTAACCTCTCCATTCGTCCTTTCCCTGAGATCTTAGAAATCTCTCTCGACTTGGACCTCCCAGTGATGTCACACTGGAGGCTCTTTCAGGGTCAGGGGAATGGGATCCAGCTTGTTACTGGATTTAGCATATGAATACACCATGGGAAGCTTGCAAGGCTGTCAAAAGTACTATGCAATATTTTATTATTATTATTATTTTAAATTTTTATTTATTTTCATTTTGAGGGATTCTGGGGCTGTACCCTGCAGTTCTCGAGGCTTACTCCTGGCTGTGCTCAGGGATCACTCCTGGCAGGAACAGGGTTCCTGGGGTCGATCCCAGTTAGCCACAGGCAAGGAAAATGCCCTACCCACTGTACTATCTAAAGACTTCTTTTTTAAAAAAAAAAAATTTTATTTTTTTAAAAATTTTATCACCATGTGGACAGTTACAGAGTTCTCAGGTTTATGTCTCAGTTATACCATATTCAAACACCATCCCTTCACCAGTGCCCATATTCCACCACCAAAATCCCCGGTATACCCCCCGCCCCCCACCCCAACTGTATAACTGATGAATTTCACTTTATTTTCTCTTCACCTTGATTACGTTCCATATTTCAACACAAAACTCACTAATGTTGTGGGAGTTATATCCCCAAACAAGATAACCTTAATAAGGAGGCATTTGATAATTAGTTTTCCATTAAAAGATTGTATGTTTTCAGGTTTTAGAAAAGGTCGGATGTGTCCCAGTCCCGAATCCTGGAGCCGTGTTAGTTGCTGCTCAGTGTCACCAGGGTTACATCTGGAGAAGGTGTGCTGGCGGCACCTCCTCCTTCCGGCCCCCCGGTGTTGCTGGCCCTGATTCGGGTCCGGAGCATTGTCCGGGCCACGTACTATGCAATATTTTAATCTGAAGGTTTTGACTAGTTCTTTTAGTCCTTGCTTCCAAAGGAAAATATATAAAAGAAAAATTCCAGCAATATAACGTTTATATTAAGTGAGGAATGAGATGTATGTCGACCTAAAGTAAGCCAAATTTGTTAAAATGTAACAAATCTTTCCTATCTCTCTAGCAAAAGACATTTGCCCAGGTTCTAAACTTAATCAGTTTTTGATAAAAACAGATAATGAGTTCCATTTACAGGAGCACAGGTGAATAACAAATGCTGGCATGCTTGTAAATTAAGATTAAATGTGCAAAGAGAAAAGAAGTTCACTTACTTGCTCGAAGGACTGAAGGCGTGACCTCGATCTCACTTGTTGCTTGATAAGGCTGAAAGGCTGAAACATTGTTGGCACCAAGCTCACTGCCAAATATCTCTGGACTTTGAGTGCCTGTGGAGCTGGCACTGGTGCCATCCCCTCCATGATGTGGATCTTGTTCATCAAACACTGCTACCAGCTGGAAATAAAAGGTAAATTTCTGTTATAAAAAAAGACATTCATATTTATACCAAAACATATAGCTATTTGACATACATTCAACAACAACAAAAAAAACCTATTAATATTTATGTACCCAGAAATTTTGTTTAGAAAGCAAATTTCCAATAAACAGTACTTTATTTGATGTTACTTTTCAAAGTCTTAAATTTCCAACCTAAAAAACTGTACAGGCAAAAAATAGTAAAATGGTTTTGTATCATAGAATGCTAAAGGAAAGGGAACTGACTGAATTTGTTTTATAAATGATGCACCAAGTGAGAAAGAATAATGTGTTTATATGCACATATGAAACAAACTATATATAGAGCAAAACACATGTCGCCAGCATTTACAGAAAAAAAGGATACTAGGGGCCAGAGCAAACGTACAGTGTGTAGGGCACTTGCCCTGCACGTAACAGACCCAGGTCTGATCCCTAACAAGCCCCACCAGGAGTGACCCCTGAGCACAGAGCCAAGAGCACAGCTGGGTGTGGCCCAACCCCCCACCCAAAAGGATATTAAAAATTATGCTACTATCTGCTCATTTAAGCATAAGAAGTAGAGGAAAATAAAAGAACATATTCACACCAGTGTCTATACTGAATTCATAGAAACGGATTTGAAAGAGTGAATGGGAATAAATAGCACATAGTTGCATGATACTTTTCTCAATATAGTTCTCGAAAACATTGACTCTTGGACCACAGTAATGATTCAGATACTAAAACAAACAAAATCATAATTACAATAAAAGTAAGAATTACATAGTGAGGAGGTGGTTTGTTAGGCACCTTTGAAACAAATAAACCAGTGGTATAACTGAGCTTGTGAACACACTGAAGGCATTTGGGAAGGATAAAACAGAGTAAGTTTGGGAAACTGTGTTAGCTGTTTATTTAACAATAAGTAGTAGGGCTGGGGGAGGAGACAGACAGACACTAACACCAAGTGGCCAGAGATGCACTGCATCTACCTGACCCAGCTTCAATGCCCTGCATCACATGGTACTAGGTGCAGCCCTGGTGGCCCAGTTAGCTAAGAATAACTGTGGGGTCATGGGTCTCTGAAGCACTATGTGTAGCCTACTCACACCCCCTAAAACTGCCACCAAAAATCTGGATTCTGATGATTATTTTGTTTCTCCTGGGACTATAGTTCAGAATTCTCATACTACTACTAATCCCACCACCACCACCATGAGGACAAGTGCATGGTTTTTTAATTCTCACACTACTCACCACGAACACACACACACACACACACACACACACACACACACACACAGAGTCAATAATCTCACCGTTCTAAAATAGAAGGGAAAGCTAGACTGTAATCTTGTGATTGAAATTAATTTCAGTCATTAATAAGAATTCACGGGTCCTATAATTAGGCAAGTATGCAGGCACTGAGAGGAGTGTGAAGAGGTGTTATTGCAGTGTGGCACACAAATATATTTCTCAGCTTTGTCCTCTAACAGAGTCAAATAAAAGTGTTCAGTGCCAATGAATACACATGCCCAGACGTTGGTGTGGATACATGTATTTATTCTACCGTTTTCCAATAAATAGACTAAACTCCTTCAGAAAATAGTTAATTACAGGGTGTGAGCAGGAACATAAGTCCACAACAACTTATGGTGCTATAAAGTAGGAAATTAAGATGCCAACCAGAAGGAGATCAATGGCCTAAGTTAGGACAACTTGTTAAAAAAAAACGATAGCACTGTACTATGGCTCAGAAAATAATCTAATCTTTGATTACATTTGATTTATATAAGCAAAGAAATAGCAGAGAATGGACATCTCTTCCTCAAAACAGCATGCCAATTAATAGAGAATGACAAAAACATAAATGTTCATTTACCAACCTCCATAGCAATAGCTACTGCGGACAAGATCTGCCCATGGATGCTATGGTGACTGAATGCATATCTCAGAATACAAGACACATTTCAGTCTAAAGGGAGTAAAGTAGTATCTATCATTGCTGACAAGAAGTTCGACCCTTTCCCAAGGTTAACATTAGCAGTTCATTTCCATTTCTTATTTTGGGGCCACACCCTGCAGTTCTCGGGACTTGCTCTTGGTGCTTTGCTCAGGGATCAGTTCTGGCAGGCTCAGGGTACCTAGATATGTGGTACCTAGAATCAAGCACTGTCAGCCTTATGCAAGGCAAGCAACCTGCCTACTGTACTATCTCTCCAGCCCAATAACCAGTAGTTCTAAGATGATGTACCTGCTGAAAAAATACTGAGAAGTATGCAGCATTACTGCTCTGGCAGTCCTGACAAAAATGCATGACTCCCTTCTGAGCATGAAGAAACATGAGAGAAATCCAAAGTGAGGGACATTCTACAAAATAACCAATATGCTTTTGAAATGCCAAGGCTATAAAAGTAAATAATAACAATAACTGATTGAATTGGATAGACTGTAGGAAAATAGAGGCATGTGCAAGGCAAGACGTTTGGATAGCTGTGAATTAGAAAAGGGACACAGATAGAATAGAGACAAAATTCGAATGAGGTAGATAAGACTAAAGACACAATGATCATTTCCTACTTTTGATAACGGTATGGTTCTGTCAGATGTTAACAATAGAGATATATAAAGATTATATAAAGACTCTGAACTCTTTGATAATTTAAGTAAAAAGTTATAATTTTTAAAATTATAACATTTTAAAATACCACAAGAATTCAAAACCCCAACTATAGTTATAGCAGGACCCCTTTCAAACCAAAGAGTAAAATACCTCGAACAAAAAAAAAGAAAAAAAAAAAACAAACAACACTGTTTTC
Source organism: Sorex araneus (assembly GCF_027595985.1). Taxonomy (NCBI): domain Eukaryota; kingdom Metazoa; phylum Chordata; class Mammalia; order Eulipotyphla; family Soricidae; genus Sorex; species Sorex araneus. Next base: position 48,053,667 of record NC_073310.1, on the reverse strand, counting down.
ATTCACTTGGAATCCTTTATCTAGAAAATAAAACTAAGCTTTACAAGGAAAGAGAACCAGACTTATATCCAAAATCACTTGTTTTATCTGCAACAATAGATTTTTCAATATTAATGCTTTTTAGTATCAGTCAGATAAAATTAAATGTGCAAAATATTTATTACTACTATTCTCATTTTATTGAGAATTTCATCATTAAAAATGCATTTACAGATTACCAATCAATTCATGTGGAGGGAGGGAGACAAACAGGAAGCTCAGAACACTGATGTACTACTATATAATTAGCTGACTATATATACTTACTATATAAGTAGTTACTTATATAGTAAGTATATAGTAAGTATATACTATATAAGTATATACTATACTTATATAGTAAGTATATAGTAAGTAATTACTTACTATATAAGTAATCTGGGAAAAGGCTAACCCCTAAGAAAATGCAAGTCCTAAGTGTTAAGCAGATAAGGTACTAATAAGAGAAATTCTAACAGGGTCAGTAAATTTTTTCTCAAAAGATCAGATACTAGATATTTTTGATGCTGTACAATCTTAATATTTCTAAGTAGTATGACAGCAGTCACAGATAATGCATAAACAAACATGCATGACTATGTTTAAATAAAACTTTATTCACAAAGTCATCGATCATAGTTCTATGCTACAGTGGACTCTACATCGTTTTAGTAACATACAATTTAAAATATGGGAAAGAAAACTACAAATTTGTGTAGTAACCATGATAAACTAGTAATACTTATTTCAAATTGTTTAGTGAGATTTTAATTTTCTATACTTGATTTTAGTACCATATGACTTTTCACAGGTATGTAGCTTACTATGCATTTTAAAGACATTAAATTTTGACATTTTGATGCTTAACTGGAAGTAAATGTAATTCTAGTTTTGTCATTAACTTTTCACAATGTGTTCTCTCAAGAATCAAGTAACGCAAACTGAGAACAGAGATTGAAAATTACAAAAACTGAGTCTTTAAATGCCACACACGATGGAAGAACTTATATATGTATATTAATTTCAATAATTATCTCCAGCACTTTTAGAAAACACAAGTATTATGAAATCTGGACTGCATCATGAACAAATGCTGTTTGAATTTCAGTGGCAGAATCACAGTTGGTGATTTGCAATATGCCAATAACACAATTCTACAGTCTACAGCTTTCCTTTAAACCAAAATTTAAATGCCAGGTGCAGATGTAAAGTAATTTTGTGTAGAATTTGGGAGGATATATAATTTTAGAAAATGTACAAGAATATGTACAGTAACAGCAAAAGAAAAGGAGACCCTCACAATAACATCACATATTAAAAATCTCTATCATGCCCTTCAAAAAAATGAGAAGGGGAATGTCTGCTTTTAAATTTGTGAAACGTGACTCAAATTCTTATTAACAGATGGAATCTTCACTGCTGTCCATGAGTAAATCATTTTTGAAAGTTCATTTTTATTTTTAATAGTTATTGCTTAATCTCTTCCTGACCCATTTATTCGTTGTCTTCATGAGAAAAGACAAGCTGAATTTAGGATCAAACGCATGATAAATTAAACTTGACCATGCAATTCTCACTTCTGTACCTATCTTTCAAACAGCAGAGCACATACAAATCACATACAAACACTTATAAGCCATTTAGATCAAACGTGGCCCCTCTTTAATGGGTAAATTATAAGCTGAAAGCTCACAACTACATGTAGCCAAGGGACTAAGAGCAAAGAAATCAGTATTTTAAAAACTTACATTAAAAACAGCTCAAATCATACTCTTGGATAGAAATTTCTAAATAAATCCACTGCCCTCTGTGCCACTTCTTAGCCTTACTTTCCTTATCTCAGGGGACTGGTGTGTGTGTTGTGGGGGAGGGGGGAGGGGGGCTCTTGCAGGTGCTCTAAATCCACCCCAACTCTATACATATAAACAGAGAAACTTTTTTTTTTTTTGCTTTTTGGGTCACACCCAGCGATGCTCAGGGGTTACTCCTGGCTCTGCACTCAGGAATTACTCCTGGCGGTGCTTGGGGGACCATATGGGATGCCGGGGATCAAACCTGGGTTGGCCGCGTGCAAGGCAAACGCCCTACCCGCTGTGCTATCGCTCCAGCCCCTAAACAGAGAAACTTTTATATTACACTTAAAGAGAATTGAGACTCAGATTAATCTGATCAGGATTTAACCATAAATAAGTAGAAAGAAATCTGAGATTGAACATCATATCTACCTTAATTTGACCAGAATTTAAGTATAAATAAGCACCGAAAGAATGTGAAAATGAACATTAAATCTACCTCTCTTCAAATATCTTATTTCTCCCAATCTTCACATACTTGGAACACTGACAGCATAACCCACTGGAAAACTACTCTCTGTATTATCTACAAATCTTTAAGTAGGATTCTGTTCATCCTTGGTTAACCAAAGGTAATAACATGCTTTACCATATTTATATAAGTTTAATACCACGACCTATTCTTTTCTGAACATAGTTGAAGGTAAACAAAATGATTACAAACAATTCCATACAGTGGTATCACTAAGTATTAATCAGAAGGAATTTTTAAAGAAACCAAAATGCACTGCATTTTTTTTTCAATCAAAAGGAAATCAGTGACTAAAATCAGCAATTTGTCTAAGTGTAGACTCAAAGAGCACACAGACTGTGCACACCCTCAGAAGTAAAATGCTTCCAGTCTTTGAGCACTTTTTCTGTCTTTGCTGATTTCCTGCCTTTATATACAAACTAGACCTATCCAGAGAAAGTTGATTATGGGTCAAATTAAAGTTCTTTGCACTTTTGTATGCAGAAACGTTAGACTTTAGTATAAAGATTTAGAATTTTTTAGAAAGGCATCCTATCCTTTTGGGGAATGGAGAAAGTACAGAGCATATGGGGAAAAATTAAAATCACAATGAAGTTAAGATGCCCTTAAGACCACCTTTTTTATTTACATAAGGAACATGAGTAGCCTCAGTGGGTAAGCCAGATTTCACTAAATCATTTGTTGATAATAATTTTAAAAATTAGCAACAACTTAGCAAGGAATTTGCTTTACAAAATTTTCCACACTCTTCAAAATAGTATTTTAATGGTGCATTTCATGACTGGACTTAGGACTTTGTCACAAGAGATACATTCCTGAGCAATGAAAGAGATTTCATGGATAAGATAAAGAAAGTACAGTCAAAATGTGAGAGAAATTGCAAAGTGCAGTAGAGTTCTAAAAACTAACAACAGAATTTAAGAAGCTGGAGAAAGACGTTTTACTACTGAACTGAAACTGCTCCATTAACAAATAATTCTAAACTCTCATTAGTCCATCGCGCAAGTTGTGATTTATGTGCTGAAAGTAGACCAAGGACCAAACACGATGACCTCTTAGTATCTGTATCGCAAATCACAGTGCCCAAAATTAGAGAGAGACTAAGAAAGACTGTACCTGCCACAGAGGGAGGAGTGGGGATGGCGGGTGGGACGCTGGGAACAATGGTGGTAGAAAAAGTAAACTGGTAGAGAGATGGGTGCTTGAGCATTGTTCAAATGAAATGCAATCATGCCAGTTTGCAACTGTATCTCACGATGATCCAATAAAACTTGTTTAGTTAAAAAATAATTTAAAAAATAAAAAATAAAAATAAATAAACTCTCATTAGTCCAAAAATAATTTTCTTCACCTAGAACTATGGGGGAAAAGTTGGAGGAGAGAGGGCCCTTTTCCTCAGGGATGTACTTTTAAAAACACAGTAGATTTTATTTGAGTTCCAGAATTGCTTTTTAACTTTCTCTTCCTTCACTTATTTATTTTTTTCTTGTTTTTATGGAAACACCTGGCAGTGATCAGGGTCTACTCCTAGTTTTGTGCTCAGAAGATCATATGCTGCTAGGGATTGCCCCCAGGCCTTCTTGTTCAAATCATGGACTCCAGCTCTTTGAAGTCACTGTCCTAAGCCCCATAGCATCCTTTCAAACTTTTCAGTTATATTTGTCTCCCATAAAGTACATTTTAATAACACGGCATATAAAAGGTCACTAGCCTAGTTTTCTATATTCCCAAAGGTGTTAATAATCCTAAGAAATCAATCTTCAATAGGTCCATTTCAAACCATGTATCATATAGGTGAAGATAAGACATTCATTTTTTTTTTTTTTTTTTTTTTTGCTTTTTGGGTCACACCCGACGATGCACAGGGGTTACTCCTGGCTCTGCACTCAGGAATCACTCCCAGCGGTGCTCAGGGGACCATATGGATGCTGGGATTTGAACCCGGGTTGGCCGCGTGAAAGGCAAATGCCCTACCCGCTGTGCTATCATTCCAGCCCCCAAGACATTCATTCTTGATAAGACATTGCTCCCTGTACAGTCAAGAAGACCAATATCATCATACATTCCAACCCGTGGATGGACAAAAGCCACCTTTACCCACAGAGGTAGTAATTTCCTTTAAGGAGGCAATATTACTTTGGCCTTAAATGACTAATAAAGACATTATGTTTCATCTGGAAATCAAAGTGAAATATATTCACCTATGACACTCCCCAGTTGTGATGCTTGCATTTCAGCATTCAAATTTAATTCTGCTGGCCCTTAGGGTGACACACTCCATCACACACTGAGCCTTCAGACTAATTAGGTTCCAATTTAAGAGTTATGTTCAACTAATAGGCTTGAGTGTGTCAACCACAAACCACAATGAAAATATGCAAATACTATAAGCCATAAGCTAGCTGGCCGACTTGTCAGAGAAGCTGCAAGTCATCCTCCCACCTATTCTTGTAACCAAGTGCCCCTCTTTCATTTGCACCTATCCCTGAGGTTGGAAATACCTCACCGTACTGTGCATGCATTAATAAAAATTTAAAAATCACGACTGCACAGTGAGATGGTGGCCCTCATTGTAATTTCATCTTGAACACATGGAACTTTTGCTTAAAGAAAGGATGCTAAACTGGGATCAAAGCACATGTAATGATGTAACAACTAATAATTATGTAGATATGGAAGAAAACTATAAAATCAATTTGTAAGCTTTCAATGACTGAGCTTACATTAATGACATAGATAAAACACTAAATCCTTAGTCATTCTCTAAGCTTTACTTGCTCTCATGGTTCATTAAAAACTAATTTAAAGAGAGCTACTGTTTTACTGGACGAGTAAGCAAAACAACACTAAAAGAATATATTTGGGCCAATGATCTTTTGTTATAGTGATAATACAAGCTATAAAAAAATAAAAGTAAAACTACAAAACCTCAAGACTGCCATCAAAAAAACTTTAAATGCTTCATGTGCAAAACAAATTCTGTGACTCATTAACATTTAATAATTCTATTGCTTGATTTAAAAGGCAAGAAAATTTAAGTTAAGAAAGGAACTCTAAAATATTATGAGAATACTAATGGCTCCATTTTCATACAGAAAATGGCTAAGAGATGCCTTTTCCCTGCACTGCACTCTGGTCAGGTCCATATCTGCCTCGATTAGGTCCAAGCCTGACCAAAGGCCTAAGAGATAGCTCAGAAAGAAAGTACCACAGCTGCCAATGGGCAGGACCTGCCCTCTAGCTTATCTGGAATCTTATGAATCTACAAAAGCAAAGTTCCTGGATTGAGTTCCTTGAGTAAAAAGGTTCATTTCAGTGTCTTTTACCCCTTAAATAGCCAAAACAAGTAATTCAGGACCTATTCCATGGACCTGACAAAATGACTCCATAACCTCATTCCCCCCAAAAATCCTTCTTTCATCAAATAACTAACCAGCAATGCTACAAATGCTTATATGAAAGGAAAGTAATTCAATTTAAATCTTTGGTCAGAATCACTTTTTCCTTAGTTATAGAGTTTATAACAGGTGCCTAAAAGTACAGAAGAGAAATCAACCTAAGTTTCAATCATGTCAAAACACTTAAATACTCACATATTCTCCAGAATTAACCAAAAGCTGACTCTGTTAGTGAACAGAGTAACAAATGAATCATTACTAAAACTACTTTACAGTCAAATCTGGTAAAACTATAATACTTTATTTTTTGTTAGTCGGTAGTGGAAAATTCCCCATCTTAAGATAGAAATTTGAAACATCACTAATTTAGTTCTGAGTTTTTGAAAATTATGTATAAATTGAAAGCCACTAGAATTTCTAAGAAAATTTAGGTATGGTTTCAGTCAATCAATCAATACAAGAAAGTAGTAACCAGAAACATCTCAAAACATATTAGACCTACAGATGATAAAATAGAAATAAGCAGATCATCAGCTCAGATATTTAAAGACAAAATACTATTTCCAACTCAAAGAACTATCTTTGTTTCCAAGGCAATTTGCCATGTGTATAGTGGATCCACTTGGGAGATCACTGGGGACCCCAGAGATTACTTCCTCTGCTGGCTTAACTGTTAATATCAAACGTCCACTGATAAGTGAACTTTTGTCTATAAGTGTATGGGGGGAGGGGCACATGGGAAGGAGAAAGAACAATTTGTCTTAAAAGAAGGAGGGAATTCAGATGATTCTATTAAGATGCTAGGAAGTCAGAAGAGAGGAGGAAACAACTAATGAAAGTAAGACAGAAGGACTGGGAATTGCTGTATAACAAGGATTTATTTTTTAAGTTAAGACAGCAAACTGACTACTTCTATTCACTCAAAGCCCAGAATGAAAGTTCAATTTACAGTGATACATAATAAGTCGGCATTTATCCTGACAAACAAGCCAATATTAGCAAAAGATCAAAGTTCAATAAATTTGTTTTGTAAAATATAACATGTTACATTACAAAATGCCTTTAGTTTAATTTGCATGCGGAAAAAAAAAGAGCATGATTTTAAAATTTCCACCCAGAGGCAGAGATGAAAAACTTCAAACATTTTCCAGGCCTTTTTTTCTGCACTCATTATTTCAATACCTTTTACAAAGGAGAGATAACGGTGTCCTTGACACTAGCCTAAATTATCTTCAGTGTGCAATACAATGCTGATTAAATTAGGCTTATTTTAATCAGCTGGCAGGTTTATTCAAAAACTAAATAATAAAATTCTTTATAGCAACTCTTCATTAGTATAACCTGTTTAGCAATTTTTTTAAGAAAACACAGAACAAATCCTAATTGTCTGTCAATCCTTTCCCCACAATATTTGACAGAGAGAAGAAATAACATGCAAGTTAAACATTCCCCTCTCCATAAATCTTCTTAAAACAAAAATTTAATGCAAATTTTTTGAAATCCGGTGTCACCTAATGGATTTAGCCAAGCACAGAGTTTAGAGCTTTGAATTTTTTAGGTAAATTTATTCTAAAGCAGAAAGAACCACAAACTTATCGGGCAGGGAGTGGGGGTGAGATTGGGAGCAACATTCAGCACCATTTTGAAAGTATATGTCTTTAAATAAACAGAAAGCACCTCCAAACAGTACCTACGATTCTACTCATGTCCCCTCACCCCCAGCTCCACCATTGCCCCAGCAGTTCACAGTGCTCCAAAGTATGCTTTCATTTCTTTCTCACAAAAGCTTCCCCAAAAGGACCCTGAACCATGTGGCTGCTCATCGGCCAGTCCACTGCGCTTCACTGATCGCATCACCGTGAGGCCGCCTTCCCTAGGGGTCCTCTACCTGCAGGTCCCTGGGCAGTCACTAGCACTCTAAGTCTCACTGCTGTGTAAGACTGTTGCACAAATTATTTAATTATGAGAAGTTGCTCAAGTAGTTACTGCATATATGAAAGACTCATTTAGTTATTGTTTTTTTTTTTTTGGAAACAATCTCAAGCAAATGAGACTATCAACAGAGGAAAATGCAGGACAACTGGTAAATTCCCATCCTAAAAACTGTGGGGCATCCTGGAGTGTCCAGGATTCAACCTGTATTTCTTCTGCAGAAGGTTTCGAGGAAGATGGAAAAAGAACTGGAAGGATAAACACTCATAGCTCGTTAGTCCAATAATGAAGAAGTCATGAGGGTCTACACTAATGGAAAGGCACTGGAGTGAAAAAGACAATTAAAATGTGTAACTATTAAAATGCAGAATTGAGACTTGTTTGAAAGGACTGGAAGTGTTGTGGATAGGTGACACTGTGAAGGAGGGGGATGTCTACATCTTTGACCTGACTAGTTCGGTGAAGTTAAAAGACAAGGACAAACAAGTTTGGGACTGAAAAAAAAAAAAAAATGACTCATTCCGTTGACGGTAAAAGTACCACATATCCAATATCCCATTCCCATCAGACAACTGGAGATGGGAGAATATGATGTGGATAAGGGTTCAAGGTTAATAGATAAAACTGGATGATGTCATCATGCTGGCAGGAGCTGCAGCTCTGGGCCTCTTCTCCCCAGAAGGGTGAGGCGGGCATTTCTCAGACGAGGCCTTTTTCCAGTATGTGTCATGCTGTGTTAGTGTCAAGAGAGGCCTGAGAGCCCAGAAAAGAATCTGCTACTCCACTTACAAGTGCAAACCACAGAGAGAGAAGACAGGACAAGGAGGAAGGTGTCTCCCTGGGACTACAGATGCCTCCCTCCTCAGCAGAGCCAGGAGTGATCCCAGAGCACCAAGCCAGGAGTGATTCTTGAGCCCTGCTGGGTACGGATACAGTCCAATACTCTCCCCCACCCAATTAAATGCAGATTATTTGGAGGAAGAGGAGGGCTGGAGAGGATCTCTGGTTTCCTGACAATCCCTGCCCTAAAAGAATAAATCATTACTCCATGACCTTCTGCCACTTCCTAACTGAAGAAACAATCACTGTGCCCCAATTAATGACACAGAGAAACCTGTTCTGGGGTTGCATAAAGGTGTAAGTTCATCAGGGAACGTGTCCTTTTATGTCAGAGTGAACAAGAAGAACAGTTCCCTTCTTGATCCTATGAAAGCCCCACTCTCTCCCTTTAATGCCTCAGGTCCCTTGGAGCAGGATATACAGCCTCGGGTTGCCTCATTTTATCCCCGAATTTAGTCATATAAATTCTCTACTTGGAGATCATTAAAGTTAGGTTTCTCTTCCCACTACTACCTCTGAGGATCATTTGTTCATTCATCCAGCCTCAGAAGTACCATAAGAGATGAAGAAGGGTGGGTGGGGATCTTTCCCCTCCACAAAATAATGGTTTTCTTTAAGGATCCTAAACTGATGGTGGAAAAATTAGGACCAAAATCTGGACAAAGATTTCAGATTTCTCTGCCCTCCCCTCAATTCTACTTTCAAAGAAATGTGAAAGGAAAAACAAAGAATGTAAGAGAATATAAGTTAGCTAAAGGGAACCTGGTTCCACACATACACACACACACACACACACACACACACACACACACACACACACACACACACAGAAAACAGTAATGCTTAAAGTACTTAAGGAGACACATCAGCACTTTCTCAAGAAAAGTTATAAGGATGCTTATTTCCAACACTGACACTGAAGTATTTTCAAGCCATTGCTAAAATAATTTCAGTAATAAGGAAATGACATTAAATAAACTTAATTTTTAGTCTACTCATGTACAAAGTAACTCAAATATTTGTTCAAATATATAGAATCAGATAAATTCAACTTAACAATAAGCTTATCTTTAACAGTTAAATCTTGTAAAAAGTTCCTGATTTTTTTATCAAAGGAATCATGTCATTAATCTTCGTGTCCTGCCCTGCTCTTTCCCAAAAGGTTACCCAATAAATATGTGATGAATTAATATCACTTATCTATTTTGCAATTTTTTGAAAAGTGCAGGCAAGTTATTCTAAGTGGCTAATACACTGCAAGTCCTCTGGGCATCATTTCCAACCTCACCCCTTCACTTGCAACTCAAAAATTAAGTTCCATTTACAGCCTGGAGATGAGAGAAAAGGTTAATTGTGGCATGTACCTTTAGCTCACGGATGGCGACTAATTAGCCATGTCAGAGTCTTTCTACTTTTCAACAATCTGAGATGCAGATCTTATTATTCTCTAATACGAACAGTACATTTGAACTGGGCTGAGCCCAGAATACCAAAAACAACAGATGCGCATAAAAGCATGTGTCTCTGAAACCCAAGTTCCCTGGCCAGTGGAGTCTCTCTTTCCTAGAGTATCACAGCTCTCTTGTCTGATCAAACAACTTAGGAACCAGCTTAAAAGACTGGTTCATCATCTGCTCAGATATATTTATTATTTTACTCATGCTACGTGCCCACTAGGTGCAAAGGCAAGTGCAAAGCATTGGCTATAGATGATGAAATAATCTGATATATTACAAACAAAATTTATTCACAGAAGCAATGACTTTTTTTTTCGTGTGTGTGTGTGTGTGTGTGTGTGTGTGTGTGTGTGTGTGTATGTGGTGTGGTGGGGCTACACCCAGCAGCCTCAGGCTTATTCTTGGCTTTGCTCTCAGGGGTGACTCCAGGTGGTACTCAGGGCACCAAATGTGGTACAGGGGGTGGGTGGGAGGTGTCAAATTCTGGTTAATCCTACCCTCTGAACTACATCTCTGCCCTGCAATGAATTCATACAAATTTTGATCAGACCCACAGATCCACAGATTGACATTGTCAGAGCAAGAATTAAAAACTTAATTTCAAGGGGATCAGAGTAAAGGAGGTAAAGATGCATTATTTAACATCTGGCATGTACCCAGTCTGGTTTGATCCCTACTACCACCAGGCACCCTAAGTAATACCACAGGTAACTCAAGCACCAACCCAATTCTCAAAAAACACACTTTCTAATATCCACATACAAATTGATCAGTTCTTCTAAAATTCTATGTCATAGAATATGTTTTGAACTATTCTATATATATATAGTTCAATATATAATTCAAAAAATACTATAGTAGTTCAAAATATATATTAGCAGAGTGAAGACCTTTTTAAATACCTTTTCATTTTTACCCTGATGTACCCATTCTAGTTTCCCTGCCCATCTTCCCTCTTATTATACAAATGTTTAACATTATAAGCAAGAGGCCGGAGTGATAGTACAGTGGGTAGGGCATTTGCCTTGTATGCATCCTGTATGGTCCCCCAAGCACTGCCAGGACTGATTCCTAAGTGCAGAGCCTGAGCGTTACCAGGTATGACCCAAAAATCAAGCAAGCAAGCAAGAAAAAAAGGAAAGAAAAGAAATAAAGATAAAGGAAGAAAGAAAGAAGAAAGAAAAAGGAAGAAAGAAGAGAAAGAAAGAAAGAAAGAAAGAAAGAAAGAAAGAAAGAAAGAAAGAAAGAAAGAAAGAAAGAAAGAAAGAAAGAAAGAAAGAAAGAAAGAAAGAAATTAAGCTAGTTACAAGCAAAAAATAAGAAATCACTCTATACCACAGCGTTGACTGATTGACAGCTTGGATGGGACTGAATATAATTCAAACATAATAAATTTAAGAGGGACAATGCAGTAGAAATTAAGACCAGTAGCAGGAGAATAATGACCAGGGAACTGTCTGTCAGAGCTGAGGAAGAGACACTGGGTATTTATGGACTCAAAGGAAGATCAACCAAGACCTGATTACAGGGAGGCCCACAATCCTCACCAAGCATTTCACCTGGAATCCAGAAGGAGTGGTGAAAACCATTCAGACAATGAAATCATTCACATGTAAGAAAATTCCCAGAGATAGGGCAATTAAACATGCAAGGCAGAAATAGCAGAAAAAAGCCACTATAGGAACACCTAATGATGCTTCTTACAACTTCACAAATAAGCATGAATGAAAAGAGAAACAGAACTTCAAAATCTGGCCAAATTAGTGTTTATGGCAAAACACTAATTTGATCAGACAATTAACATCAAAATTTTCAGAAATAAAAACAAATTTGATGTAAACAAACCATTAATAGTCTGCTGCTTTTTTCGTGGGAAAAACAGCATTATTTATAACTTGTAGCCACCTAAAACGTGACCCAATGCAGTACTGTCAGGCAGTGAAATACACTGAAACAAGTGGTAAATTACCAGGAGAAATAAAGACACTTCAAAAACTATGACAGCTCCAAGCGTAATAAATGAATAAAATAGAAAATTGTACAAAGCCACTTTCCACACACTCAGGCCGAACCTCACGCATGAGAGAAGTCCCACAGAACCCAGGTAATGAGGAACTTTGTGATCTTGGACTCTGGGTCCAATGGGACCCAGGAGCAAAGATCCTCCCTCTGCCTGCTTCCCCCAATCTCCAGCAACCCAGGGGTCACACCCATAAGCCACCTCTCCCCAGTGCCAGATAATCTCCTCATCGGCCACCTCCAAAACTCACAGCTGCTTCTCCAGGAAGGGGCATAAAATGGGGCCCCCATAACCATGCCACCAGACTCCATGCCAGGGGCAACATAGAGGGGGGCTGGTGAAAGCCCTCCGCAGCCCAAGGGACCCAGCCCTGGCAACCGACTTCCACTACTCCACAGCTGCCATGCTCCAGGCAGCTTTCCACATGCTCGGCTGAGCCTCACACATGTTGAACATTATTCCTGGACCACTCAGCTTACCCATTTTCCATAAAATCATAGGGGGAAAAAAATATATATGCCTCTCAAAGAGCCCAGCAAGCTACCAAGAGTATCCCGCCCGCACAAAAGAGCCTGACAAGTTTCCCATGGCATATTTGATATGCCAAATACAGTAACAATAACAATCTCATTCCCCTAGCCCTGAAAAGAGCCTCCAATCACTGGGAAAAATGAGCAAGGAGAGCTGCTAAAATCTCAGGGCTGGGACAAATGGAGACATTACCAGCACCCAATCAAGTAAATTGATGAACAATGGGATGACAGTGATATGGTGATACAGTAAGAAGTCAAAAATGTAGCTTAGTCTAGGGCCTCATACATGTAAAGCATGTGCTCTCTCATTCAGTATGTCCAGCTCAGAAAAGGAAGGTGTGGGAAATAAAATATTTGCAAGCAGCATTAAAATGCAAGTTCACTCAGTAGCTCATTAAAATGTAATATTACTGGAAAAGCCTTGAAATAGTGAATAGTTAATGTCAGATATTTTCATTATGTTTCTAGTTGTTTACACACCCAACTATGCTCAGGGTTCACTCCAGGCAGGGCTCAAAGTACCAGGGATTGAACCCAGTTCTGCTGCATGCAAGGCAAGCTCTATTATCTACTGTAATATCATTGCAATCAACCCAACAGATTTTTAAATATTCTAAGAAATCAGAGCACTGAGCATATATGCACACTTGAGGAGACCAACTCACTATTTCAGATTTACTGATGTGATTTAATAATCCCTCAGCTATATGCTCACTGAGACACAGGACACCAAAAAATAGCCCAAGTAAAAGGACTTCAAAGATGCAAGCATCACAAAAACGCAAGCATCAATATTACCAAAACTATTGGAAACTCATTTCCAAGCGGGAGTTCAAGGATTAAATGTAGGTAGTGCACCCCACTCCCTGTGGTAGATGGCAGGGCCTGCAGGGCCTCTGATCACAGCTCTGACCAAACAGACCAAACATGGCACCAAAAGAACCACCACAGAGGACTGTGTACTGGGAGAATCAGTCACTGAGGAGAAGCAATTGGGAGGGTTAAAAAGTAATAAAAATTTTTTAAATGATGATATAAACATTCCAAAGACACATTCAAAATGACAATATGTAAAATCCTTTTCTGGGGGTGTGGTTAATGGGGGCGGTACTTGGCACTGCTCAGGCTTACTCTTGGTTTCATTTCTAATCTAAATACATTATTTATAGCCATTTGAAAGATATCTTGTTTACTATCTAAAAGAAATCTTTATCTTGTACATAATTGCATTGCAATTAGTATTTTTTAAAATGGTATCTGCATAAGAAATGCAGACCAAAAAAAAGAAGGTAAAGGTTTCAAATATGTGCACACCTAATGTTATGATTGCTTTTGTAAGAGAAAAGAAACTTCCAATCTCTACTCTGTAGTATCAGACCCAAAAATTTCTCTACCCCCCCAAATCCAGTCCAAATTCTGAAAGGAACAACAGAATTCTGACTCTCAACCTGCTACAAAAGAATTCTTGATTCACAATAAAATTTCCATTTGAATCTTCTACAAATCCCCCAAAGCAACCATTTTATGCTAACTACATAACCTCTAAAGTAAAACAAAGGCAACAAGTTCAGCCCACACCAATGACAATCTGTCTCAGGCTTTATATATCTGAGGTCACCAGGAAGTCCAGCCACCGAACAGCAGCTGTTTTTCAGAACATCATTCTGGAGACACCATCTCCTTAATGTCCAGAATACTGTTCTAAAATCAGCCATGTATTTCTTTGAGAAAACTTCTTTATCCCACATCTATTTACTAGTGGATACTAAGTACCACACTGATCCTTTCTATCAGGAAACATGCCCTTGCAATAATTTTTAAATAGTATACAAAATAGAAAATATCAATGTATGCACTGGGGCTATTCAATACACACAATGCATGCAACCACATGCACACACATACACACACACTTATTCACTTCGCTACAAATCTAATGTACTTCTAGCTACAGTACTTTGTTTGCTACAAAACTTCAGTTTTTGGTGAGGAGCTGAAATTTTTCAATTTTGCTGTGATATGACAAGACAGTATCAGGAGACAGCTAGAGGTGGGAGGATGTCTCTATCAATGTAAATGGCAGTCAGGGAAATGAATAAATATCCCACAATGTCTAAGACAACAAAGAAAAGTTCAATATGAAATATCATTTACATTATTAGGGTCATAACTGAGAAGCACTGTTACAGAAGATTGTCAAAGACCTAAAGGTAAATAATCTATACTTTACTCCATTTGATTGACATTATTTCACACAAAACAATAGGAAATAATTGTCAGAAAAAGTCAAAGTTTTAGAAAATAGAGGTGAATTAAAAAAAAAAAATTTTCCCCAGAAATCTAAGCAGTAGTACAGCAGGTAATGCACTTTATTATTTGCACCCGGCCAACCTGGGTTTGATTCCTGGTACCCAAAATGGTTCACAAAAACTGCTGCCAGGTCTGAGCTGTAAGCCCTGAATGCAGAGCCAGAAGTAAGCATTGCTGGGTGTGGCCAGAAACAACTAAAGAAAAATTCCCCAAACATAAGAAAATAAGAAAGGGAAAATTGAAAGATAGTAAGCTGGGTAAAAAAAAACCTGAAAGATAACAAAACCAGAAAGTCACCAGCAGAATCCTTATATGGTTTTAAATCATATTGTAAGGAAATCCAGCTGTAACAGTTTTCTACTTGAAACAATAAAATCTGCCACCTGCAACCTATTCATAGAAAATCCAAACAGGTGAAGGACTGGGCATAAAAATCATTGTTTGCAAACTGCTAAGAAAGAAATTATTGCAAAGAAAAAAAATGTACTATAGGGAGTTTATTTAAGATGTTCTTGTAGTCAAGTCAGTAAATTTTAGCCACTGCAATTCCTCTTCTAGACAAATTTCCCACTTGTTACCCAGAGTCAGTAGCAAATCCAAGTATATTATAAACTATTCAAATAAGAGTTCTCAGAAGATACTAGTACAATGGTTCTACTCATTATTAGTTATTATTAATTTTCTATTACACCTTACTTAAAGCACAGTACAAACAGAATTGGGTACTGCCCATATTCTCAGGCATCCACTGGGATTGCTTGGAACATTCCCATGGTTAAGAGGGACGAACTATATATTTAAAAGAAACCTAATTACATTAGAAAGAAAAAGATCCATGCTTTCTGTCACTAATGAGATCTCAAGGAATTCAAATTATATTAGAAACAATAGTGCAATAAGATGCCTTTGCTCACCATTTGCATTAAGCAGAAATTTTATCACAAAGTCCTGTTAGTAGTCAATTTAGCAGCTTTGTGAAAGAAGCACTAAATTAACTGTGTGAATACCATGTATTTATTTAGTGCCCCTGTTTTGATCTCATCAAGAAAGTTACATAAGAAAAACTTTCTCACAGAAGATGGCAGATCATCTGAAGACAAACTTGCTTCATAGTCCACGTTTCTTTAAATAACTGGCCAAACTTTAAAAAGTAATATTATTAATAGAAAGACTGTTCAAAAGGCTGGAACACAAAGCTTGCATACTCAAGACACAAAGTTAAAACTTCTTTCCATCCTCTATTGCAGAAACCCAATGATGCTGGAATCCACGAACATTGCATCTCCATGCCCTAACATTGGACATCAGGGCATTAGCAGTAGGCCGAGTTTCTCCAGGAAAGGCAACTGTGATCCCAATTTTCAATAAGGGAGCAATCACCCCAACATAAAAGACTTATAAGCTTTGTCCCTGTGAAAGCTAAAGCTAAAGCTAAAAAAAGCTAAAAAATAGGAGGCAAAGAGAAAGTACAGCTAGTAGAACACTTGCGTTGAATGTAACAGACCGAGTTTTGACCCCCCAATGGTCCCCTGAGGACATATGCACAACATTATTCATTGCTGCTCCCAGTACAACAGTAAAGATACGGAATCAACTTAGATGTTGAACAAAAGATGAATGGATTATAAAGATGTGATATATTATATACAATGGAATACTACGCAGCAGCAAGGAACAATAAAATCATGCAATCTGCTACAAATTGGTTGGAACTAAAAGATTTCAGATTGAGTGAAAGTAATAAGAAGAGGGGCTAGAGCAATAGCACAGTGGGTAGGGTGCTTGCCTTGCATGCGGCCGACCCGGGTTCGATTCCCAGCATCCCATATGATCCCCTGAGCACTGCCAGGCGCAATTCCTGAGTGCAAAGCCAGGAGTAACCCCTGTGCATCGCTGGGTGTGATCCAAAAAGAAAAAAAAAAAGTAATAAGAAAAACAAACACAGAATTGTCTCACTTATCTGGGTATACAGAATACTAGAGGAGGAAATGTAGTAAGGGGGAATGCCTAGATCACTCTTGATCCCAGTGTTCAAAGAGGACAGAGAAGGAAAGAAATAAAGGGGAAAGAACCAGAAGTAATGGGTGAACAGGCATCAGGGTTTGAACTGGTAATATGGGTGAACGGTACAGCCATATACTCAAAACACAGACTCAACACTGAAAACACGAGATCTAAGCTGCCACCACTGAGACTGTAATGTGCCTGTTTATGAAAGGCAGGAAGTGGGGGCTGAGGCTGGAGAGAGACTATAGAATCACTTGGGGAGGGAAGTTGACACTGGTGGTGGGATTGGTGTTGAAATATTATATGCCTAATATCAACAACTTTGTAAATCACAGTTCTTTAATTAAAAAGAAAAAAAATTTTAAGAAGGCCTGAGTCAGAGCCAGGAGCACTGCCAGGTATGGTCCAAAAACCAAAAAAGAAATGTTTTTAAATTAAAAAGGATAACTAGGAAAGTAACTAAGCCTGTTTCAGATTATTCACAATTCTGCTACTATTTTAAAAATCTGATAAATATGAAGCTAAATATAGTTCCAATAATCTAGATCTATCAGAAAAACATCATACTGCAAAATCATACTGAAGGGAAAACTTTATTAAGCAACTTTCATTAAAACCAAGCCAATATTATGTGTATAAACTTACATGCTATTAAAATGTTCAAGAACCTAAGTGATTATAAAATGTCCTATTCTAAAATAATTATTCTATTCTAAAATAATCAGGTGATTCTCACTTTAAATTTCTATGACAATGTTAAATTTGGCTCTTTGAAGAAAACTGATATACATAACAGGTTTGACCAAGAAATTATTTAAATGTTATTCACAAAAATGATCATAAAGTAAGGAGTAGCCAGAGATGTGATTCAGTGGCAAATCGCATGCCTTGCCTCTAGAAAACTGGGTTTCACTCTGTAGCAAACACACAGACACAGACACAGACACACATACACACACACACATTTAAATAAAAACTACATAATTTAGCGGTTTCAATACCCTGAGCATTAGCATCAGCATATCTGAGAACTTTCTTGCTGTTGTTGTTTTGGAGCCACACCCAGCAATGCTTGGGGACTGTTCCTGAATCTGCACTCAGAAATTAGTCCTGGCAGTGCTCATGGGATATATGGAATGCAGAGGATAAAACCCAGGTTGCAACAAACAAGGAAAATGCTCTACCTGCTATTTGCTCCAGCCCCACTATCTGAGAACTCTTAAAAACACAAATACTTATGCTTCAGGCCAGATCTGCTGAATCTACAACTCATGGAATGGGGTCTAGAAATCCATGATGCCACAAATCGTCCAGGAGATTCTAATTCAAACTCAATTTTAACTTAAAAAAAAAGGGGGGGGGGAGGAACTACCCAAAACTTATAGCTATGGCAAAGCAGTTAAAAGAACAAAGACTAATTTGAGATGCGCTTGAGTGAGCACCAGTAATGTCTCCATTCTGAGACTTCTTGTTACTGTTTTTGACATATCTAATACTCCATGGGTAGCTTGCCAGGATCTGCCATGCGGGCAGGATACTCTCGGTAGTTTGTGGGGCTCTCTGAGAGGGACAGAGGAATCGAACCCAGGTCGGCCACATGCACGGCAAACGCCATATCCGCTGTGCTATCGCTTCAGTCCACACCTGCATGAAAATGGCCCAGGCTCTATCCCTGCCACCACATGGTTCCTCTTGCAGTCAAGAGTGATCCCCAAGCACTAAACAAAGAAATGTGGTAGCCTGTGCACTAC
The DNA here is from genome assembly GCF_027595985.1 of Sorex araneus. Lineage (NCBI taxonomy): Eukaryota > Metazoa > Chordata > Mammalia > Eulipotyphla > Soricidae > Sorex > Sorex araneus. The sequence goes on along the minus strand of NC_073310.1, from coordinate 48,035,076 downwards.
ATATGATATGACCCAAAAAGATTATATTAAGAAAAAAAATATAAACCATAATTATACACATGCCTAATGTGTATGTCAATGTGACAATGACAAATATAGTAACAGGTGATAAATAATGCTACTACTAAAGATATAAATAAAATAAACAATGATCAAAAGTTATTCTAAATTGAGGTTAATATTTTACATCAAAAGTTAAAATGTGATACTTATGAATGAAATTCAACACTACAAAACATTACTATATGAATGCATTTTTGTATAAAGGAAAACAAGCACTCTTCAATCACAGTAATCACCAAGGTTCAGGATCCCACTACAAATACAAATATGCACACACGTGCATGCACACATGAACACATCCACACAGCCTTAATGCAATCTGCAATTAACTAGATTTCCTTTCCTTTCACATTATTTTTGAAACCAATTTTTTTTGGAGGAGTTCAACACAAAAAATGAGTAAATTAGAATATAAGATAATCCTAAAAGTCCTTAATAGATTAAACAGTTACTTGCTAAAAGAATATAAATTAAATAACACAAAAGGTAAGGAATAATTAGATCACTGTATTATTTTCAAAGCACAAAAGCAAAAGTTATTTTTTCAACTCACTTAATTCATTTCTAAAGAAATCTAATTATTCTATATTTGATAATAATACAGAAATTTTCTTGTCCTACAATAGCTTCGGACTGGAGCAATAGCACAGCGGGTAAGGTGTTTGCTTTGTACACTCTGACCCGAGTTTGATTCCTCAGCCCCTCTCAGAGAGCCTGGGAGGCTACCAAGAGTATCCCGCCCGCATGGCAGAGCCTGGCAAGCTACCCGTAGCGTATTCAATATGCCAAAAACAGTAACAGCAAGTCTCAATGGAGATGTTACTGGTGCCCACTTGAGCAAATCGATGAGCAAGAGGATAACAGTGATATGGTTTATTATTGAAAAGTTAGGGGGAAAACATATCAGAGATGACGCCATACCCCACACCAGGCTGCCTCATCCTGGGCAAACAGGGGGGAGGGGGTGAGTCCCCCGCCCCACCTGCCCCAACAGAGTCCCAGCAATTGAAAACCTCCAGAACTCAAATGTAGCCATGCTCAGGGCTGATTTCCACAGGCTCAGATAAGCCTCATCGATGAGTGAATGCTGAAAAACCCAAGTATGTGGGACTTGTGACAGAAATCTCCAGGCTCGCACAGAGTCTGGGATGGGCAACCTCCACCCCCCCCCCCCCACCGCATCCCCATCTCCCTGTGCTTCTGGTCGCCTGGCAGTCACAACTACAAATTGTTTTTGGCGCCATATGAGCTCATTAACCGCCATGATCCAGAGAGTTACAAATAAATTTTAGAAGAGAGCAACACGAGAGCAACATGCCACAGAGATGCCTCTGGACCCCAAAGTCACCTTAGCTTTATCAGCATATTTAAAATTTTAGACTTCCTGGAGTGACAGCTCAACTCTACACTACTGATGTTACCAAGAGTAGCACAACACATTTGATGGGGTGCAAAATAGGAGGCAACAAATCTTGGGGAGAACCATGTACACACATGCACACAAATCTCAATCATACAAGGGCTGAATGACTACTGGGGAAATACAACAATCTTCACACAATCTTCACACACACAACACCCTCTAAGAAACTTTTTTGAATCATTTTTAGCAAATTGTTCACAACAAGAAATACAAGATAAATTATTTAGGTCTTGCTTTGGGAGCAGGCTCTGAGGGTCAGCATGGAAACATTCGAAATATGGTGGTTGGAAGGTGGAATGGTGGAATTGATGTTGGAATATTAAATGTAACAAATTATTGTGAACAACTTTATAAAATTAAATTAAAGGAAAAATGAAAACAGAAAAGTTAGGGGGAATGATTCCATTGCCAGCAGATTCACAGTAACAATGATTATTAGAGATTCCCAGTAATTCACAAGAGGAAATATGTAAAAGGAAGATGACTTACTTGATTTGCAACTTATCTTTACGCAGCCATTTAAAAACAAAACAGCAGGGGTTCCAAAGTCATATACACAGCATTTTTTATCATATATTTCAAACATAAACAACATAAATAATATGCCAGAATTATGCCACATTATTTCCCCCATGGGAAGATTATAAATGTTACAAATACTATGTATATAAAATAATTATGATGAGATAATCACAGCACACATAAAACAAATGCATCAATGCCAAGAATTCGTCTAGAGATTTATTACTTTGAGACATACAGCTTTTAAGTTCTGTAAGGAAATCACATACTTAGTTCTCAATAGTAGAAGAAATGATCATCAAGATTGAAGAAGAGATAGTAAGCACTTGAGTGAGTTTGCAATCGAATGGTTTGTTAGGAAAGCCTTTTTCTTCTTACAGTGTAATTAGGTGGAAATCAAGAATTTGCAAGCAATTCAAATTAAAGCACTATTAAATGATTAGAGAATAAATATAATGAACAGAAAGCACAAACATATTTCAGACAATGGCTTTTTAAAAATGTCTAATAAGGAAACATGGACCATCAGTTTTATTCACACTGAAAAATTTACCTATATACATAAAAAATTCCCTATGACTTCATAAACATCATTCAAAAGCCCATGAAATCATGTGAGCAGGTCTAGGAAATGACACAACAGAGGATGTGTATGTTTTGTGTTGGCCTCTCCCAGTCAACTGAACTCTATGGCCCACGACTAATGTTCCCAAAGTGATTCAGAGCATAATTCAGTATTAGAAGCAGAACATTATAAATATCCAAAAGCTTCCCACCTGCAATCTATAATATAAAGAACAGTATATTATAGAGGGTAAGAGGTTTGACGTTAACTTTGTTTTCAGCATTTTGTCAAAAACTAGCATTCCACTAATAAGAATTTGCTTTTTCATTACAGATTATCATTCTAACAGGTAAGACTGTAAAGTATCCCCAAAAAGATACTGAATTTACACATTGGTTAGAGATGTACTTTAGAAGGAGGTTTTGCGTTGTTGTTCTTTTGAAACTTATATCCAGTTATCTTTAAACAAGAACAACACTGAAATGCCACCATCAGAAATTTCATTTCAGAAAGTGAGGTCAAGACTGAGATCAAGTAGCAGCACACACTGTACGTTCGAGGCCCTGGGTTCAAGGCCCACACATGACATGATCCCCCAGCGTTATTGTAAGTGGAACCACCCTCTCTCACCAAGTATCACTGGATGTGACATTCACAAATCACAACAAAAATGTGAAAATATCGTGAAATGTGAAATGTTAAATCCATTTTTTAATAAGCAAGTTCTTCCACTCACTCCTGTGCGTGAAGTCGACAATACCATTCTAAGAAGTTTCTCGTGAATCCACACACACTTCTGCTTCTCTGGATGACCATGCCCAGACAATTCAATGACCTGTTACCACCCATGAAACAAAAATACAGTCCTGCTAAACTAACAAAACCTGCACCATCTTCAATCAGTATGGCCGAGGATCGCATTACAAGGTGACAACTCTGCAGGCTGCTCTCCTATCACTGCCCATTCTGCACAAAGGAAATCTCACAAGGTCTGTGTAAGAAATGGCTGTTTTCTTCCAGGGTGAAGTGCCTACATGTGTGATGACTGGACACAGAAATGTGCAAAGAGGAACAGATCTATGTGTCTCCACATAACAAGCAGATCACTCCTGAACCTGTTCGATATTTAATATATTTGAACCCAGACCAGAAAAGAGGAACTGAATTGTTCCTTTAAAAAAAAATTATAGAGCAACGTCAAAAATTTCAAAGAAATTATGTACACAGAGGCTTAAGTAAAACAAATGTGTCTCCTCGGGGCTTATGGATTTTACAGTCACTCTATATTTGGAGATAATTAAGATTTTCCTCCAGCTAAGAAAAAAAGGAACCTTTGTCGTGTGCTTTTAACTATAAGTTTAAAAATAAAGCAGCTGGAGTATGACATTTAAAGATCTCACTTCAAAAACATAAGTGTTCAAAAACATGTTCAAACACAAAATGTTTTCATTATTTATATAAATAAACCAATTTCTCACCTATTCACCTTTTATAAAGACATGTCTATGCAACCAACTGCTAATTCGAACATCATAGGGACAGCACACTGTAACAGACACTTCACTTCAGAATCTGAATAAGAATTCTGTTAATGCAAGTCCACTTAATGTACGGAGCAGTACCAGAGAAATTACTTATGTTTTCCCGGCTATCCTTTACTCCAGCTACTGGAATACATTAAATCGAGTACACCCTTCAAAATACATGCCCAAAAAGCCCCAAGTGTTTTGGAATCACTTCACAGTATCAGAGAAAATCCCATTAAATTATATAACACATGGGACTGAAAGATACAACAGAAATTAACGTGCATGCCTGGTAGGCCAATGATCCAGGTTCAATCCCTGACTACCACAGGGTGTGACCTAAGACACACACACATACACACACACACACACACACACACACACACACACACACACACACACCCCAGTCATTACATAGTATTCATAGCATTCACTGCTTGACTGAATTTAGAAAGTCAAAATTACAAAAATTTTCACACACACACACAAAATGCACAAATAAACCTCAAAGGTAAAGAAAAAGAACTTTCATGTTCTGAGGTATGTGCCAATTAGGTGTGTTTTTCCAATAAGCCTAGTGGAGCGAGAGAAGCATGGGCATCCTGCATCAACAATGCACCCAGGAACTCCATTCTTCGTGACTAACTTAACAATCTAACACTGGAGATACCTTAGAAATTACATGCAAAATACACAGTCATCTTTATACCTGGTAAGCACAATCACTCAATGCAAATACACACAGTCAACAGAATCTAGCAGGTCATTTCAAAGCCAGAAACCTGGGAGCCTTTTGAGGACTGAAGAAGTAGGACACTGCATCTATCCGAGCTAAAACTCAAAGTCAGGTCCAAAAAAAATTTTTTAGGCAAGAGAAATCATAATCGGGGTGGGGAATGAGGGGTTGCCCTTGGAGGCACACTTAGGAAAAGGAGCAGAGAATTCTGTGCATGGAAGCAAACATACAGGCTATGGTTATGTTCAGGCAAGAAAGAGGGTATCTAAGACTTCAACAATGAGAACAGAGGAAGATCAAGTCAATTTGTTCCAAACAAGCTCTCCAAATATCCCTGGCCCCCCCAGGAAGGGCACCCACAAGCAGCAGCAACCACGACAACTCTGGACTAAGTCACCAGGATTATCCAAAGCACTGGAAAACACAAATCTCTTAAGACAAATCACTTAAGGCAATACAATTTTGCTGTTATCTCAAAGGAATTTTTTTTCTCTGACTCTAAACAACTATTGAGACCTTGGGAAAAAGGTACACAGAATTCAGGTCATTGGTAGAGGCAATGTTCCTCACGCATGAGATCCTTTTAAAGTTTTAAGTTTGTAAGAAAAGGAAAAGGAAGGGCCAAAGAGATAGTACAGTGGGTAAGGAGCTTGCCTTACACACTTGACCCAAAATTGATCCCAAATATGGTCCCTTCAGCATAGCCAGAAGTGATTCCTGAGCACAGAATGAAGAGTATGCCCTGGACACTGCCAGGTGGGTGAGAGAGAGGAGCAGGGAGAGGGCAAGATGGGAAGGCCATATCTACAACATCTATAATCACATCTGGAACTGTTTTCAAAAAGGTCAATCAAATTTCTAAAAATATTCAAGCAAATTATCACAGACATCTAAACTTTGTTTTCTAGATCAAATATTTTAATACTGCATACAACCTTATAACAGATATATGGACTGAAAAGGCACATAGAATGTGTCTAAATAATGTCATCAAAATACAACAGTAAAACCTACTGAAACTTTATGGCAGTGAAACTTAAAGTAACTTCTGCTCTTAAAAGCCACACTTCAAATGCTCCAATACTCCATAAAACGATGCTGCAGAACATAACTCAACAACTATGTGGCTTTGCTTTCAAACAGGTTTTAACACATGCTGAGAAGCAACTAGAGAAGGCTGAGAGGAATGGTGGCAAATCACCTCTAAGAGGGTTGCAGTCTGTCCTGGTGCCAGGTCCAGGGTAAGAGGTGAGGGGGTGGTGGAAGTGACTGCCACACATGGTTTTGAAAGCTGTGAGACCCACTCCACTGAAACGGAATCATCAGAGCAAGACTCCAGTGAGCCACGGGAGAGAAAGATAGGTTTGTGGCTCCCTGTCTGAGTTCACATTCAGAGAAAGAAGGACCCTTGAATGTCTTTGAACAACAATAGAATAATTGCAAAAGGGAGTGTTGAATAAAACTGCAAATTCTCAGGGAAACAGAGAGAAGACAGGGTGAACTGATGAATGCCAGGATGCTTTACTCAGCAGAAAGCTCAGGGCACTGGCACGGGTGTTTTTTGAATGGAAAATACTAATGACAGCAATTCATAAGAAAACTTGAGAATAAATAAAAGCGTAACTCAAAGAGCAAAAGAGAGGTGCAAAAGTCGGCACTAATCAGGTTTTTGCGTGTTAGAAGAAAGGTTTTGTTAATTTTAACCCTATTGTACCAAATGAGCTATATATAGAAATAGGCAGTATTCTACTCAAAAGAAGAGTAAGGCCCTCTCATCAAAACATGGAACTCCAAGATCCAGATACTATGAAATAAAGCTCCCGGAAGAGAGTGACACACAGTCACTCTAGCTCACTGTGTATCAAAAGTAACACATTTGTTTGAGTTTAACATGCATGCTTGTCATCTCTTATACAAGGGCTTAAATGGCTCCAGGATGAAATTCAACAATCTCTACACACTTTCCTCTTATGTGGTGGGAAGGTGCACGGTGTCGGGATTGGTGGTGGAATATTAATTGTAACAAACTATTGTGAACAACTTTTTAAAATAAAATTTAAAAAATAAGTAAATAAAAAAAAGGAACTACAAAACACTACGAAATTCTGCTAAGGCCAACTCAAGGGCTGGCATTCTGAGGACCTGGTAAAGTAAATGCTAACACTGCCTGCTGCTGCTTTATGAGTTTTACTGCTAGACTAGCGATGCATTTAATGCACAAATGCCAGCAATTCCAGGCCAGGATACAAAAATTTACTGTGGATGTGCTTTAAGTTAATGTTGATTCCAACGGTTTACCATCCATCAGCTATTCTAGTGCCAATTAGCACCTTTAAAAATCATGTGCAAATATTTGAAAAACATGTTAGCAATTAAAGGGAGGAAATATTCCACATTAAAATCAGGAAGAGACTCTAGGTTAAATGCTAAAAGGTAACTGTATTTTCAGAACATCAAGTTTTGCAGCATTAACACAAAATAGTATATATGCACTCTAAACAAAAAATACATGTCGATCCTATTTAAAATTCAGTAAATGCCAATTATTATTTACTGCTTTCAAAGTTAATAGGTCCTCTAATTGAATATAAAAGGTTTTAAACTGTGTGCTTCGTTAACTTAATGCTCCATGTTCATAATGAAGTGTTGACAAATGCTTTCAAGTAAACTAAGAATGTGAAAAATCCTAAATAAGAGTAGCTTAAGTTATTTATTTGCACTAGCTTTTAAATGTTTGGCCTTTTCTAACTATAAGAAAAATTTGCATGTCAGATGCCTTAAAAATAAGTTTTTTGTACATTGTAAAGGCAATTTGTTCAAACTCAGATCTTACATCTGAGAAATTCCTCCACGAACCAACAAACCTATATATACCTACTTACCACCCATCCAGAGGAAGAGGTCGCAGGCAAGCACTTACCTCATCACCCGCAGCTACTGGTGCCACTCTGTCAGACTAGATCCCCTTTCAACTACTCATGCAATCAGGGTTGGCCCACTGATCTAAACTGGCCCAACTAAATTCTCTTCCCAGAGATCTTGCCATGGAATTAAGAGATAGAGAGGGAAAATACATGATGTGAGAGACAAAAAGTTATAGAATGAGATCAAAGGCAAAGAAAGCTGTGCTGAGGAGGGAAGAGTAAAGAAGTTCAGGAGGGAAAGAGTAATCAGGAACAGGACAGAGTTACTTTCAGAGTTACCATTTGAGTTTTTTGTTCCATTAACGTTCTATACCAGTTGAAGTTACAAAATTCAATAGAGCCATAGTGTCAATCCTTCCTATTTCAGAAAACGATATGACTTTTGTCATTTTGTGGGGTATCAATAACACGAGTGAACACACTCCAACATGCTATTTGTAACAAGGACGGAATACAAATGTACAAGTATGCTATCACTCTTCAATCCCTTGCCTGACATAAAGTTAGATGAAAAATGTTAGAGTGTCTGAATCTTTTTCTTCCTCGATACATGTTTCAATCACGAACTTCAGGAACTATAAATGTACATTCCCCATATCTTCTTTTGCTCCCCCTAGTTTGCTGTCCTGTATTTACTGAGATAAGTTCAACTACCTATCCACAAAAGGTAGAGTCCACAAAGCATCTATCTACATTCCATAGAAAAATGTGTACTTCCCATACCCAAAAAAAAAAAAAAAAAAGCTCTTAAAATACAATTGGCCCATGGAATCTGAAACACAAGCAGTAACAAAAGCCTTAATTGTTGATGACTTTGACTCTCAGCTATTAGTTTACTCGGTGACTTCAGTGGTGCTCCATGAACAACTGAAAAAGATCACTATCAATCGCTTAGTGGACTTCTAGCCAAACATTACACATCCTGTTCTCCTCTCTTCTCCACCTTTCCCAGAGTCACTGTACTATTACTATGTATTGTTATCTGAGTGGCTTGAGAGAGAAATTCATTAGAATTTACTAAACTACTCAGGGAAGGGGCTGGAGCGATAGCACAGTTGTTGGGCGTTCGCCTTTCACGCGGCCGACCCAAGTTCGATTCCTCCACCCCTCTTGGAGAGTCCAGCAAGCTACAGAGAGTATTGTAAGTTACCCGTGCATATAGGATATGCCAAAAACAGTAACAATAAGTCTCTCAATGAGAGACATTACTGGTGCCCGCTCGAACAAATCAATGAGCAATGGGATGACAGTGGGGTACTCAGGGAAGATGGACTGCTTTATTCAACTTTGAATCCTTACCTTGACGCAAACCCACTGATCATGGGAAAAAAAGAATTATCACATAGAATAACTAGAATACACATTTACAAATTAATATAAAATATTGCTTTTTTTACAGAGTAGGAGACTAATACCCAAGGATAGTAGTATATAATACCAGGAGGTTGGCTCCATAGCTTGGAGGCTGGCCTAACACGCTGGGGGAAAGTCATCCCAGATAGAGAAGGGAACACCAAGTAAAATGTGATTGGAAATCCCGTGCGGGGAGAGAGATACGTGCCAAAAGTAGACTAGAGACTGAACATGAGGGCCACTCAATACCCCTACTGCAAACCACAACACCCAAAAGGAGAGAGAGAGAACAAACTGAAATGCCCTGCCACAGAGTCGGGGTGGGGCGGGGGGGATGGGATTGGAGGGTGGGAGGGATACTGGGTTCACTGGTGGTGGAGAATCGACACTCGTGGAGGGATGGGCTCTCACAACATTGCATGAGGGAAAAACAAGCACAAAAAATGTGTGAATCTGTAACTGTACCCTCACTGTGACTCACTAATTAAAAAATAAATTAATTTTAAAAAATGAATAAAATATTGCTTTTTATTTTGGCCAGTGCTGCTTATTATTCAATTATGAAGATAATGGTGTTATCGCTGTATATAAGGATATAAAGGGAAACCTTTCAAACACACATCCCTGTAGACGATGCCAGTCATTTATCAACTAATACTAACTTTGGCATGTGAACAGATCAACATTAGAGCTCAAAAATGTTGACTGCATAATGAACTCCATTGCTTCACACCAAGTGAGTCTGGCATTCTATTTCAGAGGCACATTTAGGACTTGCTTCTTCAAATCCTGTTCAATTAGACAATTACAAAGTTTTGGTAGTATTAGTTACTTATAGAAATTCTACATCAGTATACTAACCATATGCAATGAGAAGAAAGAATCACAAAGTAGACTATCATAATTGCCTTTAGGACAGCTAAAAAAAGTACTTAGTTTTCCTATTAATTCATTCCTCAAAGAACAAATATGGAAATGAGTTCTAGCCTCTTTCCCTCAGTCCCCTTAACACTAAATACTAAATAAGCAAAATGACAGTTATACCATTGCAAAACTGAAAAAGGTGCCTCAACTTTCATTATGTAATGCTTCCTCAATTAAAAAATGTGCATATTTACCTTCTATTCCAGTGATACCAAACGAATTATTATATAAGGCATGCTTCTAACCCCCACTGTTCCTGTTCCCTCAGCATGAGATAAACTCCCCCAGAATTAAAAGATTTTGGCTTTATTTTCTTTTAAAATTGAGTTTTCTTATGCTCCTTTGCCAATGCATTCCATCTTTAATTCCTCTGTCCTTCCAAGTCTTTCTAATATTAGTAACAGTCCCAGTCTAAAATTTCAGTTAACTGTGTATGTCTTGCTGGGGCTCAATTTGACAGAATTGATGTTATTGGCAAAGTAGTACTTTTCATTGATCTGAGATAAAAAGGCTTGTAGGTCAATTAATATAAAATTGTTATGTTTTTCTATAATTCATGCCTTAGGAAGAATGTCTTGGCCCCTTATTTGTAACTGCTAAGTACTAGAATTACCCACACATTTTCAGGCAAGGATCACAAACTCTGGAGAATTAGCTGAAAAAAATTTTAAGCCCCACTTAAAACTGTGAACCTCAAGAGCTTTTGTAAGAAAGCACTGTACAAAAGAAAAGCAAAACATTTATATATGGATTCAACTGAATTGCATTAGTTGCCAATTAGAAGAACAAAAATATACTAACAAAAGAGAAAATAAGATTGTTACTCTTTAACATCCCGCCAAATGAAGATTCCTTAAGTGAAGGCCCACTTTCAAAGCCACTAGCTTCTCCTCTGTAAATCATTATTTCAGTTTAATAAATACACATTCAAGAGGAAGACACAATAAGTGATAAAAAGGATTACTCCCAGGACAGCAATATAATTTGACCTTACTTTCTCAATGAAAATGGAAGTGACTGTAACAACAAAAAACGCACTTCAGAGGCTTATGCTGCTACCACTTGTCAAAGTGAAAAGAATACAATAGATGCTTTTAAAAATGATCCTGGGAGCTGAACTGAGATTGTTCATATGATACAGAAACAAGTATTTAAAATAACTCAGTGACAGAAGTTTCCTTACTTAACAAAGTATTTCTATAAAATAAACAGTTGGGGGAGGGGGTATTAGCCTTGGGTAGGACCCTTGCCTTGTACAAGACCAACCCGGGTTTGATCCCTGGAGTTATATATGGTCCCCCAAGCATAGCCAGGAGTTAGCCTTGAGACCACCAGTAGTGGCCCAAACCTCTAACATTTGCCCAAAAATTATTTAAAAAAAAAATAGATTCAAAATCTGTGAATAAAAAGAGAACATGTTCTCACATTATCTGTATCACAAAACCAGAATATCCCATTGCACATATAATTCCATAGTAATTAAAAATATGAGATTTTTTACTTTTCTGGAAAAAAGTGTATTATTTAACTTTCAATACTTAAATATCAAGAACCATAGATGAGCTCATAAAAAGCATTTTAGACTGAATGGTAAGATTATTATATACCCTGAACTTTAGTAGATTCTATACTGGAATATTGGTGCATTATCAATCATATTTATTAAATTGTTATCACTTAAGAGTAGGCCGTGTAAAAGGTATTGAAACTAAAGATATCTATCAAAAGGTAATAAGCTTTTGACTGATTGATTTAAAATATTATAGAATTTTAAGCATTAATCCTTACACCTCTATACATGTACAACACCCAACACTCTTAGCACCAAAATTTTATCAATATCAACCAAAAAGAATCCTCTACTCATTCTTCCCCATTTCTTCCTTTTCACTCCTAAACCACCATAGTTTTTTCATAGTCTAGGGCTGAGTTTTGTTCTTTTTTTAAGCAGTTTCTTTGCTTTAGATAGTCGTACTCCACAAATGAGTGAAATGACTTGGTGACTTCTTAACTGCCTTATTCATTTCACTTAGCATAATCACCTTTAAGACCTAAGCAGTTTGCTTCAAAACCCATGGTTTAAATCCTTTTATCAAAAGAGTAGTATTTCACAGTTATAAACACCACACCTTCTTTATACAGTCAGTTGTTGGTGAGCATTTAGAATAATGCCATATTTTGCCTATTGTGGGTGGATAAAGCTAAAGTAGATATTTTATATATGCTAATGCTCATTTTAATGCTTTGTGAGTTGTTATATATTTATGACCTGATAATGGAAAGAGTACATGAACCTAATACAGTCATAGTAAACCAAAACTACCTCCTAAAGGAAAGTATATTCACTGTTGGTTTTACCCATGTTATGGGTTATAAATGTCTTTTTAATCTTGGTTTGGTGAGAACAAGATTTTGCAACACTATCTTAGATACATAAGAGTAATCATAAGTCTGAAATGGTCTGAGATAGAGAATTTACTAGAAAGCACAGCAAAGATCTATCAAATAAAGATCTATTTTCAAGAGAAAATTATTCTTTGAAATAACATGAAGTCAATGAACAAAACTGAAATAACACGAAGTTAATGAACAATGTCAAAATAGAATTCATCTTGTTTTGTTTCTGTAGTATTTATTTTTGTGTGTGTCCCACACCTGGTGATGCTCAGAAGCTACTCCTGACTCTATGCACAGGGGTTAACCCTGGCCATGCGGGACCATACTCGGAGCTGAGGATCAAACTGGGGTTGATCATATGCAAGATCTGTGTCTTAACCCCTTTACCTCTCCAGTCCCACTTAAGATGTCACTTGTGCCCTTTGCCTGATTGCAGAAATGGAGCAGCAAACAAAGCACATCCATCAAGTTCATTATAAGTAGTTTTCTCTGGAAATGGTGAGATTACATGAGGTATGATTCTGTTTTCATGAATTGTAAAGGATGATTATGGAAAATAAAATGCCAGCATTTCATTCTAATCTGCTGACATATTTGAAATTACCTTTGCATTTCTATGCAACAATAGCGGAACTTTGGGTCAAATTTGTTTCAGACTTACTCTCTAGACAGGCACTCAAATAAAGGTTTCAACAAAAAGAATCCAAGCAGCAAAACAGGTGGCTCTGGTACTCAGTTTTAAAGATGCAACTGGGTGAGCCACAACCTGGGATGAAGGAGGAAATCAGGAAATACTATTTCTATCACGCCCAATTTCTGATGCAACATATGCCCTACCTTGTACTCTTGGAGACACAGAGGCAGGAGAAGAAATGACAACCTCCCAACCAAAATCTCTCTTATCACCTGCTCCCAAATAATAATCTCTGTTGCACTGTAGCACTATAGTACCACTGTCCCATTGTTCATCGATTTGCTCAAGCAGTAATGTCTCCATTGTGAAACTTGTTACTGTTTTTAGCATATCAAATACGCCACAGAGAGCTTGCCAGGCTCTGCCATGTGGGCAGTAGAGAGGGATGGAGGAAGCGAACACGGGTGGGCCACGTGCAAGGCAAATGCCCTACCCGCTGTGCTATCACTCCAATAATCTCTGGTACAGCAATAAAATTACTCCAGTCCTATCCTTATCACAGCAATTATAAAGCTGAAGTGAGGGGAATGCTGATCAAATGATGGGGAAGTTTATAAATTATTTTGCATTTTTACTGCAACCTCAAAATAGTATTTCATGTGTCAGTTCCAATTGCTACTTATATTTAATCCAAAATCATATTCATTAAAACTAGGTACAGTGCAGAAGCCATACTAAACCATCATTCTCCACATTAAGCAACCTAATAATCCATGAAACACACCTAGGGCCATAAATGCAGTCTACTGGTTTATTCCCTTCATACAGGCATCTCAGGCCTTGCATGCACCAAGCTTGCACATTTACTTTCCAATTCATGGTTCATTCTGCCTTTCAGTCTTCCATATCTCTTGGTGAAAATTTGTGGCAGGATTTTTAATTTGTTATTGAACCACTATGCGATGCACAATTACAGAACTGTTCATGGTCTGGTTTTAGTCTATAATACCTACCCCTCCATCAATGTACATATCGCACCACCAATGTCCCTAGTTTCCCACCTGCCACCCAGCCAAACCCCCACCCCTGCCCTGACCCAGCCTGTCTCTATGGATTATGGATTATGGACTATGCTGACTATGGATTATCATGTCTTGAATATGAAAGGTCGTTTCTATCTTCCTCTCTCTGCCTCTCTCTCTCTCTCTCCTTTCGGGCATTATCATGTTTGTTCCTTTACCAATTTTCAGCACAGTTCCTATCCAGAATGATCATTTCCAAATACCTTTTTCATAGTGGTCATTTCTCTCTCCCTATGCACTCCCCCAACCAGCACTTGTGGCAAGCATCCACCATGGACCATCCTCCTGGCCCTGGTTTCTACTGCCCTTAGGTATTAGTTTCATATTATGTTTTTTTTTTAATATTCCACAAATGAGTTCAGTCATTCTATGTCTGTCCTTCTCCTCCTGACTCATTTCACTCAGCATGATATTCTCCATGCTATCACTTCTATGTATTTTAAAACCATATTTTAAAACAAGCAGATAATGAACAGTTACTAAAAATGAGCCATCGTCTTTTGAATGGAAGAGAAAGGGGTACTGGAAAGAAAATAGTCTTTACAACTTATCATAAGCAATGATATTTATTTGGATTTTTTAAAATCCATTTTAGGTCAGAGTATGACTTAGTAAAGAACCTGCTTTGAATATGCAGTGCCTTGGGTTCAAGTCCTACAACCACTGTGAACAGTTACCTCTGAGCAGTGACCCTGGAGTAGCCCTCACGCACAACTAGGTAAAGCTACAACTTCCCCACCCCCAAATCCTTCTTTCTAGTTCCAAGAAACCAAGCAACTCTTCTCTTTGCTAACCACAACACTAGTAGCCTTCTTCCTTCTAAACACAGCCAGAGTTTTATGTACACAGATTATAAACCTAATATCAAGCATAAAAAAGAATAAAGTCTGATGTTTTTATTATTTTAACATCTTGAAGATAGAACTTAAAACATGCTTTAGAATTAGACAAAGGACTAAAGGCTGAACAGAAGCACCAACTAATGCAAAAGGTTGCATTTGTTTGTTGTGAAGCATTTCACAAATTCTATAACTAATATTTAATGAAAGTTTATACATAATAAAAATGTTTACAACATAGACATGATTATGATGTCTTCTTGAATATGTAATTTGTACATATATAAAATTCATAACTCTTTATAAACAACTAAGGCAAATCAGTATTCTGATAATGATTAATATTTTAAATCCTGATATCTAATGAAAATAAGAGACTGTATGCTATAATGCAAATTGATTGAACTGAGACAATTATGTACCTCTCAGCCTTCACTGGTACCATCACCTTGAACTGCTAAGTCATTTTATCCAGGAAATCAGGTTAATAATTTCTACCTTAAAAGGTTTTGAAGAGAAATTATGTAACAATCAGCTCATCCTCTAACAGGCAGGCCATATAAATGCAAATATATACTATATCTTCTGTATTATTGATAAACTGTCCTTTTCATTCATGCTATATAGCTATTAAATATATACAAATCCCATAGAAAACTATTTGTCTATAATGTAAATCAAGTATCACACAAATAATACAATAGACAATCTACTCCCTTCCTCACTGGAAACCAATTTTGTTCAGATATCTTCTTTTTTTCTTTCATTGACTCACTCACTGCAACTTCTTGTCATTTTCAGGATTTACTTAGGAAAATGCCAGAAACGCAATTCTAATCTGTATTTTATCAGACAACTCTGTGCGAGATGGAGCTGCAGAAATGGTTTTGATTTGGGGGCAGCTATTTTGTCGGTGGGGCCACACCCGGCTGTGTTCAGAGCTGGCTCTTGGCTCTGTGGTCGGGATCACTCCTTCCAGTGCTCACGGAACCATTTATGGGATGGCTGGAGTCAAACCCAGGCCAGACACAAGCCTTTTCCTTGATACTACCTTTCCAATCCCTACAGAATTCTGACTCTGTGAAGAACTCTACATCCTGAGAGAAAAGGAGAGGGTGCACACTTAATAATAGTACTGACTGTTATTATATGTTATTATAATATATGTGAAGTTTGTTAAATAACCAACTTCACATTTCTTTTGGGATATGGAATTACATGCAAAAATAATCCCCAGATTTTCTATTATTTGAAAAAAAATTCTATAACACACATGTAGGTTTACTGAAAAGTCAGTTTGATATTCCTGTTTTGTGACTATGAAAACATATTTTACTATCTCATAGGTCTTTTATATAATTTTCATAACTTTGTGGGAAAAGAATAACATCTAAAATCCTTACTATGTAATCAACTTGTTTCTACAAGAAAATCATGATGAGGGCATATATCTTATCTCAAATTGAAGGATATGTCAATGATGCATATAAAATTTATATATAATTTGTTTTAAAAACACAGAACTGTTACCTTGGGCAGACAAGAGTAATAGTTAGGCAAACTGGCTCCTATGTCTATCCCAAAATATTACTAGTATCAAAATCAATTTAGATGATCTATAAAATTAATTGCTAACCATAAATCTAAGAAAATTTGTAATCCAATTATATTTAATTATGAGACCTAGTTTAATTACATTAAGACAGTTCTTCATCTGGTCACTATAGAAAACCATATGGTCAGGTAAATGAATACCATTAAAATATTTAATCGATATTTCTTAACTTCATAAGCAACCTGCTCTTTTATATTTTAGGTGACTTGTTCCAGTTTCTTTAAAAATCTGAGATTTCTAAAAGTGATTTCTATGCACAATGTACCTAGGAACCTCAGTTACATGCTAGCTATTAACAACTTCACAGCATTTATATGGCAAACTTGAAAAGACAGTGGCCTTTTCCTTTAAAATCATGAACACAGAACACAAAAACTGATCATGAGATTATTTCATACAGAGATGGGAAAGAGGGAAGGTGAAACAAGGACAACTTTTTTGGAATGTACAATTCAACTTATCCTAATTGTTTTTTCAGAATTTGTTCTGTTTTTAAAATACAAAATAAGCACTAAAAAGGCATAACTAAAAGGAATCTTTCAGCCTTCATTGTCCAATAATAAAAACACATTGCAATAAACAAGCCACTGACAACCCAACTCAACATATTCCTTAATCTGGGGGAAAAGGGGGTCCCCAAGGATAAAGCAAAAAGGGAGCTCATCTTAAACCAGAAGTGTGGGCTCAGTCAACAACTGTAATAGAAGTGAGGAATAATGCCCAGACCTTTCAACAAAACAGAGTGGATTTTCTATTTTGCAAAAAGTTTTCAGCTACTTTTTAGGCATTAGCAAAGAGAGCTTTGTGCACTCTTCAGAATGATATGAAAAATGTGAAGCGCCTCTGTGGACATTCCATCACGGGTTCTCAGGAGCATTTTCAAAGAAGGAAAACACAGATCCTTTTATAGGCTTGATCTTACAAGAAAAAGACTTCGAAGAATTCCCAAACTAGATAAATTTCTGTATAAACCGGGTCACAGTCATGACTTGGTCTTTTAACAAATGTGTATTGGGGGTGGCCTGGGGTTAATGCATATAGGTATGTCTGTACTTATCTTCAGGTAACATTGATCTGCATCATCATCTGTGTCTTAGAAGTACTTTTGGACACCACTTCTGAGAGTAAGTTGTGACAGTACACTAATACCACAGTATTAAAATTCCTCCACCACTACTGTTTGGACCCACTCCAAGTTTTGCATCAAAAAGTATTTTTGCATTCTTTGGCTAGATACCTAAGGGCTTGAACTGCTGTTATATGGCAGACATATATTTAATATTTTGAGAAATCCTCACCTTCTTCTCTGGGGGTTAGGTTAATATGCATTCGTATTTGGATGCTTTTTTCTCTTCCCACACTTGCCCTCACTTGCTGCTCCCATCTTTTAGAAACAGGTGATTCCAATTGGTACCAGGTCACATCCCACTGTGTTATCCATGTGCAATTTCCCTAACAAGAAATTTTTTTTTTATATACCTATTTGGCAAACTATAGTATTCCTTGAAGATATACCACTTGATTTTTTTTTTTTTTTGAGAGGCAAGTACAAAGATGTTCTGGAGCAGGGAATGACAATGTGGTGACTCAGAGGTATAGAGAGTAAAATGTCTGGTAAAGACATTGCTACGGAAATGCCTGAAGAATATCTGACAAGGGGCTGGAGCAATAGCACAGAGGGTAAGGCATTTGCCTTGCAAGCAGCCAACCTGGGTTTGATTCCCAGCATCACATAGGGCCCCCTGAGCACCATCAGGGGTAACTCCTGAGTGCAGAGCCAGGAATAACCCTTGTGCATCGCCAGGTGCGACCCAAAAAGAAAAAAAAAAGAAAAAGAATTATCTGAAAAAAAATAGCATTGAAAATGGTGCCAAAATAATCAAAATGAAAAATTTATCTGTGTACTGCCCCCCAGCTCCCACCCAAAGACAAAACAAGCATTAAATATAGGTTGTGGGGTTTCTCATTTCTAAGTACACATGGGGTTCTACAATGGAAAATATCAACTATCATTCCCACGGTAGTTAATTTATAGGATTCTTTCTAGATATTAAACAAATTAATCAAAGTAGCTTTGCAATTGGCACCATTTATTGCTGCAGCCAGCCAAATAAAGCACAGATGCTAATCGAATTGCTGTCAATGCCAATATTGCTTTAAGATAATAACATTACCAAATGTTATTATTAAAAATAATTTTCAAATGTACTATACTAAGGAACAAAAATAAAAATTACTTCTAACTATTCAGGTTTTTTTTAATCCAGGATTACTTTTATTACACATTTTAGGATGAAATATAACTTCTCTGATATTTATAGTTACTTCCTCAATAAAGACTGGGAAATAAAATAGTAACATTGACTGGTTAAGAAAGACTGCTACATAGTAAATTAATAACGGGAAATACAATTTATAGCTGTTAGTATATGCACCACTCAAAGAAATCTGGTTTTAATAAGAGCTTGTTGGACCAATCTTCCTTGAAAGAAGGACTGCCACTAAAGTGCAACAGAGAAAAACAGACTGTCGTCAAAACATGCATACCAATATACATGACACAAATCCTACAGGACTACAGACTGATTACCTGTGTTGTCTGAAAATGAAATAATAATTCTGTAAATTTTCAGTATAATGTGAATACACTTGCTCAGAACAATAAAGAATTGAAATTATTTTAAATTATTACCTAGATATGCACACTATACATATATTCATGTATGTAAATGAGTATAAATTACATAACACTTGGGTGTGCTGTCAGTATTGTAAGAATTTAAGTCACCAACTCATTTCTGAAATAGCTGTAAAAATTTTTTTAAAAAGCTACCCTTTGGCAGTATTTTCTATTTACATTTACTCTACTGATTATTAACACTGATATAGCTAGAATTCCAAACATTTAACAGTGAAATTCATCTACAGAACACAGAAACTCCTATATGAATACCATCTACAGGATGCATCTTACAAGTCTCATTAACTAACAGAGATACACAAAGATGCAAACACAACAGTTATGGACATTGACAATTTAACTTAATTTAACATTTTTCAGTGGCTTTTAAAGCACTAATAACATTATTCATTTAAACAATGAGACTTGAAAAATAGGAAAAGCGAAGACCAGCAGTTACAGCTGCACACTAAGCTATCAATATTTTCCCAAGAAGGCTTGTACAATAGACATGGAATTAACATTTCCAGATTTATGTTCCAGCCATCTGTCCTAAGAATCACATGATATGTGTTAATTGTTGGAAGATCTAGATAGTAAGAATGATTAGCTTACTATAAGGCACATGTTGCAGAGTTCTATAACTGATAACATAGAATCTAGCTCTGCCCATCAAAACTACTTACAGGCAAATTAAGTGGGAGTGAAACCAACTGTCTTCCATTCACTATGCATTTTCTCTTCATCTTCCTGCGGGACAATCAAATACATAGCTCTCTCACCACTCCTTCCAGAGCCCATCTGGAACCACCATGGACCATAGTCAAGACTATTATCTATGGTTCCTAGTGAATAGAGGAGTTGTAACTGCCTTCAAAAAAATGACACTTATTCTGCTGGGAACTAACCCTGGACATAAAACTTAAATAGAAAATTCACCCAAGTTAAATGTGAATACTGATTCAACCATGAAGATCAAAGGTTCACATTAAACTAGACATAAAGATATTTCAATATTGGTAAAACACACTGGCAAAATACACTTTAAAGAGGTGTCACTTAATTCATTATGATTTAGTCAAGAATTAAAACCTCATTCATTTTGAAACTGTACAGTCAAAAATTAGTCTCTAGTAAATATATAGAAATATCATATTCAAAAGATTTTAAAGAAATCAGACTTTTTAAGAATCTGAGATATTCCTTTTTAAACTAAAGATACTATATAGGTACGCAAATATATTAAAAACCACAAGATTGTACTACCTAGGAATAACAGAATAATAAAATCACCACACACAGCTAAGAGGTGGCAGAGTCTAGTCTTCTCAAATCTAGCAATTTGTATGTAAAGATGAGAGAGAGAGAGGAGAAAGGGACAGAGGAAGGAAGGAGAGGGAGGAGAGGAGGAGAGAGAGAGAGGAGATAGGAAGAGAGGGAGAGAGAGAGAGAAAGAGAGAGGAAGGGAGGGGGAAGAGACTAAAGTCAATCAGAGGAGCAAACACCCTGCTTCAGAACTTGCCCACTATGTGACTTCAGGCAAATTGACCTCTCTAAACTTCAATTCCCACAACTACAAAAGAATGCTCTAAAATGTCAAGTGCATAATTCCCTTCCCTAACATTTTTTTCGAGTAGCATTGAATATGAACGATTTCAAGTGACACTGACTTAATTACATTTATAGTAGGTACTATTTTCAAATAAAGACATTAAATACAGTCGTCGAAAAACTCAAAATCAAATCTTATTGTGATTAATAAGAGGTTTTAATATTCAAGTCTAAACTTTTATCACACTATTTCAAGTCATCTTTATAATACCTAAATATATTTGGAAAACTTTGTAAATGCCAGATGAGCAGCATTCTATAAGTAATAATCTAAAAAATAACTACCTTTTTCTCTTGACACAATTCTATTTTTGAAACTCTTCAGTAAGCAAAGACTGCAATATACAAGCAAGTGGAAAGCAAGAAAAACCTTATTGCATTAAGACTTAAATTTTAGCATGTGGAAAATGTGGGAAAATGAAAATTTTACAACATTCAAACATTTTTATTTTTTAACTTTTAAATATTTTTAAATCATGAAGGAAGGATAAAATAAATCATTTTAAAAAAATTGTAACGAATAAATACTGTTACAAGGGCAAAGCGATAGGGCTTTTGCCTTGCACATGGCCGACCCAGGTTCGATTCCTCTGTCCCTCTTGGAGAGCCCCGCAAGCTACCAAGCTACCGAGAGTATCCCACCCACACGGCAGAGCCTGGCAAGCTACTGTGGCATATTCGATATGCCAAAAGCAGTAACAACAATTCTCACAATGGAGACATTACTGGTGCCCACTCAAGCAAATATCCATAAATAATGGGATGACAGTGCTACAGTGTTCAAGGGAGTTTTAAAAAGACCATCACAAGGCAACTTGACCAAATGCAACTAAAACTTTCTAGAAAAATACTATAAACTCAGAAAAAAAAAGGATGAAACTAAAACTTTTCATAACTCGTTAACATGAATAATTAAAGATTCCTCACTAGATACCTAGAAACGATGTTTGAGATATCACATTGCACATTGTTACTAAAGATTTTATATCCTGATAACAAAAATGGATGGCAGGGAGAGCTACTACAGGGGTTCAGTTTTGCCTGCACACAGCCAACTCCAGTCTGATCCCCAATCCACCAGAAGTGATTCCTGGGCATAAAGCTGGGTGCGATCCTCAAACTAATAAACAATAAGTTAAAACAGGAGTCAAGTTATTCCAAGGCCACAGGACTTTTAAACTTCCCTTGAACAGATAGTAGAGGTAAAACAGATTGTGCAGTAAGTAGGGTGTTTGCCTTACACTTGGCAAACTGGGGTTTAAAACCTGCAACCCGCATGGTCCCCAGAACCTGCCAGGAGTGATCCCTAAGCACAGAGCCAAAAGTATGCCCTGAGCACTCTAGGGTCTGGCCCCCAAAACAAGCTAACGAACAACAACTACAATAACAAAAGATTATAGGCGTAAATAAAATTTTCCAAAATAGTAAAACAGGACACTTGGATCTAGTGCCTAAGAAGCTTCAGTTTTGAATTCCTGACATTGCTTACTCTTAAGTCAGAGTCAAAATACTCAGGCTTATTCAAATTTATACTTGTCTGAGTTATTTTATAAGCAAAATTGCATTGGTTTACAACAAAGCTTAGTAATGGCCTACTTATCAGAAGAGAAGGTGGCGCATAAAAAACTACTGAAAAATAAGAATGCAAATTGGACAACTTTAATCCACTCAAAACTTCAAAAGTCCATGAAATTGCAAATTTTGGGAGGGTGGAACATAGCGATTTATTGTTACAAGTACATAACTGTGCATTAAAATTGATTTTTTCCTTCAGATAGTGAAATACTGAACTCTGGAATTTTATTAAGGGAAAAACAAGAGTAAAAGAGAGAGTAGAGGTGGGGTAAGGCACTTGCCTTGCAGTCAACATAGGTTTGACCCCCGGCACCACATAAGGTGCCCCAAGCAATACCAGGATTGATCCCTGAACATAGAGCCAAAGATAAACCCTGAGCACTGCTGGGTGTGGCCCAAAAAACTGAAAAGCAGAAATATTTACAGGGTTTT
This sequence comes from Sorex araneus, assembly GCF_027595985.1. Classification (NCBI taxonomy): domain Eukaryota; kingdom Metazoa; phylum Chordata; class Mammalia; order Eulipotyphla; family Soricidae; genus Sorex; species Sorex araneus. Next base: position 48,012,175 of record NC_073310.1, on the reverse strand, counting down.
ATTTACACAATGCATAATTACTTAAACCACCTCAGAAGTAAAAATTTAGGAGCCTGTGAGCCTGAGTTAGGGGGCTGGAGCAATAGCACAGCAGGTAGGGCATTTGCCTTGCACACAGCCGACCCGGGTTTGATTCCCAGCATCATATGGTCCCCTGAGCACCGCCAGGAGTAATTCCTGAGTGCAGAGCCAGGAGTAATCCCTGAGCATCGCCAGGTGTGACCCAAAAAGAAAAAAAAAGAAAGAGCATTTTGAGTTAGAATAAATTTTTTCTTCCTCAGAGGTCAGTGGGTACTGATTAATACAGGTGTGATACTAACAAACTGATGATGATAACAACGATAGGAACAGCCAACATCTATACTGCACTAAGAATAGTCCAAGCATTGTTCTAAGCCTTTTACATATATAACTCATCTAGTCTTTCTATCCTGTTAGGAAACATGGCAAATGAGCCCCTAGGAAACATAGTCACAATGGTTCACCTTCAGTATAAGGATGCAAAACAAACTGTGATATTATATGACAAAAGCAAAAAAGCTTACATATTTGGGGAAAAAAGCAAATCATATACCAAAAAAATAATAAATCAAAAGAATAAATGGAATTAAAACCTTTGTTGAAGGTAGCAATAAATGATTCCATTTAGAATGCAAATGTATCCTAGTCTAATTGTTCAACTTCTATTCTGCCACCATAATATTGCATTTGGATCAATTCAATGTTCAAGACTTATACAAAGAAAGCTAGTGAGGTAGCCAACAAGATTTCTAAAGGAAGGTAACCAAGGAAAAATAAGCAGGACTATAGATTTAGTGAGAGAACGCCAAATTACCATAATGCTTATCTGATCAGAAATGCAAAAACTCCTATCTCTGGGCCTCAGACCTTGGCACTGAAAGGCATTGCGCTGGCAAGCATGGGCAAGCACCCGAGCACCTTTCAGTTCAGAGATTTGAGTCCTTCCATAGGTTCTGTCTGACTAGACCTGGGATGGGCCAAGGGCAGCTTTCTTTCCCACTAACTCAGTATCTGGGGGAAAAAGAGCAAGATGGGGAGTCAGTATAGTTTGGTCCCCCCTTGCCACCCAGATCCACAAAAGCTCCTGAATAAAAAGCTGTGAATGAAAATCATTCTTTAAACCCATGTCCATCTATGAGTTCCAATGAGTCCTTGATACGTAGATTTTGACAAATGACACTATGCCTTAAATATAGAAGCACCAAATCAAAATCAAACACCAAAGTAATTCTGTTAGTTCTCTAGCCAGCCTTTGTTCTCCAATTCTACCCCATCCCTAATGCGATCCCATCCCTACCTCAGAGGTGTTTTGTTTGCCTACTTCTCATCAGCAGTGTTCACATTTATTTCCGCTTTGAAGAGCTTGTAATGGCCAAATCAGAGAATCAAGTTCAAGTCAAATGAACTCATCCATAGAAACACATTACATTCATTATTTTCATTTTAGGCGAGAAATTTGTGAAGACTATTTAATGGCGGGTAGTGGGCCAGGGAGACAAAGACAGACAAAGGCATTTTTAAACCATATAAAATTAGAGGTAGCCAGATGGTGGCTGGTTCCTATTTCACCCCTCTACCACTCCCAATTTCATGTGTCCCTCCCTGACAGCACTAATCAGAACTCTATTGAAAGAGACGGCTGTGTGAATTTATTGGAAAGCAAAGAAATCACTACAGAAACAGTCTCCAAAATCCAAAGATAATCCTGCAAGCTGACCAGTGTCAAGATCTGAATACTAAAACATACGGTTCCAAATTTGGATACTTCTTAAGATAATTTTAGTTACAGTGGAATGTGCTGTTGAATAGGTTCTCTGCATTGAATGAATAAAAAGGAAAGGAAATCCAGTTTTCAACATCATCCTTCCACTAAAACAACTTGCAATCAATTAACGTTGTCAGCAGCAAAACTCAATTTTCTCCCCTGCGTGTGGAGGTGAACGTACAGAACAGATTGATAATTCCCGTTGAGAGTGTGGCTAAGTGTTTCTAAGCAACCTTGCTCCATCATCTTCTCTGACAAAAACAAGGGGAAGAGTTTGAACTGCAGGCTGATGGAGCTCTGAATACTAATGCCGAGGCACGGAGAAATGCTTCATTACTGACTTTGGGGAGAAAAACACAGGAGCTGATTCTAGCTGTAAATAAATTCTAATTAAAACTTAGTGTGCAGCTCATATAGCTAAAGCAAAGCCTGCAAATGAAGTTCTTTTAGTGACTGTCCGTCCATTCATGTGAGCTGAGCTCATAATTATACCTGTTGTTTTTTTTTTAAGTTTAGGAAATGATTCTTGTGTGTTTTCTGAAAACGAGGTGGGGGGGCCCTGTCAGACCTTCCAAACATCACCACTCATTTGCTGGGGAGTCTGTTTAATCCCCTTAAGAACACTGATACAGACATTATTAAATTAGCATTTCTGCCCAAGAGACCTTTCCAGTCACATGCACTGAACTATATGACATCCCAAAATCAAAATTAAAAATGTTTCAAATGGCTGGTCATGCTGCTGACACTACACTTTACAGCAGAATAAATCCAATTCGAATGCAAATCAAGGATTTTTTTCCTTATGCCTTTTTCCTACCTTGCCCAAATCTATTACTCTTGTAAAGTAAGTATTGTGTGACTCATCTTCCGTGCTTATAAAATGGGAAGAAGAAAGATTTTCACAAATAAAGACTCCATTGAATATATTTCATGCATACATGCGTTTTATATTTTTAAAATATTTGAATCAGAGCTTTATGCCATTTAGAAATAGGAATTATTTCATTTGAAAATAAAAACTAATACAACCTGTTTTTAAAATGTTATATAACTTCAGAATACTTTACCCAGTATTTAGAAATTAAACAAAAAAAAATCTTTTGCTAAACTAAATCATATTCCAATACATGGAAAATTTTTATTTAGAGGAATTCTGCAGAAAATTTTATAATCTAATACTAAGTACCTAAAATATATGTGTACCCCAGTATTAACTAAGTTAAAAATCCATTTCTCACTTTGAAAAACTTGTCTCAAACATCACTTTGTTTAACTCAAATCAGAAGGGACCTCATGGGGATGTGCAACAGAATGATCAAAGAATACACTGAAAACAAGAGTCATGAGACTCACTCTACAGAAAAATATTATCTCACTTTAGTTTGACAGTTGAGTTCTGAGTTGAGTTCCATTAGCCTATCTAACATACTAAGAGGCCGAGGGCTCCATGAGACTACAAACCAAATATTTCAGTTATTCAAAAACCAGTTCTCTATCTATAAAGCCTGAATGCCTTTATCGCCTTATTCAGTGTTTTCCACTCTTCAAATGTTCTGAGGTAACACAGTTCTTACATTTCTAAAAGTGGTGCTGTTATGTTCGGAACTACGTATGTGTCTAATACTTTTTCTATAGGTGGACCTTTAAGTCTGATTTTTCTGAATGGGTTTGAGCTAAATTTGTACTGTTTATGGAAGATGTAGTGAGAGATGGAAAAGGAAAGATAATGCAGAATTTCAAGAGACCTATTGACCAGGGAAAGGGAGAGAAGACTGAAAGACCTGGAAGGGAATGTCCAGGGTTTGACTCATAGCAGGACAAAATGATGCCTCCAGCACTGCTTCAGGAAACTCCCTGACTTTTCCCCCAAATGTTAATGTCAATAAGCAATGCAACCTCTCCAGATGTAGGCTTGAGGTGATGAGGTGAGCCCACCCATCTTCCCTGAAGGAGCTGGCCGCCTCCTCTGTGAACTGGGTGTTCTACAAAGAAGTTTCTGAAAAAAGTAAAGAAAATACATGGAGGTGTACCATCACCAGAAAAAAGGCACTAAGTAATAGCTACCAATACAGATACTGAAAGGTTATAAGGTTATCATGTTTCTCAGTTTGCATCACTCAATTTCTTCACTGTCACCGTTCATCGATTTGCTCAAGCGGGCACCAGTAACGTCTCCATTGTGAGAGTTGTTGTTACTGTTTTTGGCATATCGAATATGCCATGGGTAGCTTGCCAGGCTCTGCCGTGTGGGACTAGATACTCTTGGTAGCTTGCCGGGCTCTCCCAGAAGGGCGAAAAAATTGAACCCGGGTTGGCTGAGTGCAAGGCAAACTCCCTACTCGCTGTGCTATCGCTCCTTCAATTTCTTCACTTAAGAAAATAATTTTAAACCTCCCAGTTAAACATTTGTAATGAAACTGCAAAAGTCCTTCATTGCATTAGATTCGAAATTAGAATTCTTGGTCAGAGGCAGGACGAGGGGCCAAGGTATTTGCATTCCTGTGCCTGAGCTGGGCTCTAGCCTAGCACCACATACAGTTCCTTCAGCACAGAACCGGGGCAGCCCTGAGTACTGCAGGGTATGACTCAACCCATCCACAACCTCATAGAAATCCTTTTGTTATTGATTTTAACCAATTTATTTTTTATTGAATCACTGTGAGATACACAGTTACAAAGTTGCTCAGTCATACAATGTTCCATCACCTGTCCCTTCACCAGTGTATATTTCCCACCACCAGTGTCCTCAGTTTGCCTCCTGCCCCTCCTCCCACCTCTATGGCAGGTACTTTCCTTCTCCCCTCTTGCTCCCTCTTTCCCTACCCTCCTCCCTCTCCCCTACTTTTTGGGCATTATGGTTTGTTTTTGTTTTGTTTTTTGCTTTTTGGGTCACACCGGCGATGCACAGGGGTCACTCCTGGCTCTGCACTCAGGAATCACTCCTGGCGGTGCTCAGGGGACCATATGCGATGCTGGGAATCAAACCAGGGTCGGCTGCGTGCAAGGCAAACATCCTACCCTCTGTGCTATTGCTCCTGCACCTGGTTTGTAATACAGGTACTACATGTATTACAAGGTTATCATGTCTCTCCCTTTACAGTAGTTTTTACCCGAAGTGATCACTTCCAACTATCTTTGTCATAGTGGTCCCTTCTTTGTCCTCACTGCACCCCCCCTCTCCCACCACCACTAGTGGTGGCAAGCTTCCAACCGTGGACCATTCTTCCTGGCTCTTGTTTCTGTCTTTGAATATTAATCTCATACTACATTTTTTTGATATCCCATACATGAAGCCAATCATTCTATGTCTGTTCCTCTTCCTCTAATTCATTTCACTCAGCATGATGTCCATGTCCATCCATTTACATGTGAATTTCATGACCATTTTAGAATTCTTTTCTAAAGGCCATGGATAGAGCTCAGCGGTAGAGCCTATGGTTTGCATATATGAAGCCCTGGATTTGATCCTCAAATCAAAAATAAAAGATTTTATAATTCTTGATATGTTGCAATAATCCTATCTGTTATCTTTTTAAACTATTCCAAAAACCTGGACACCCTGCAGCCTGAGACAGGATGGGGTGAAGTTACTTGCCTTACAATACAGCCAACTTCTATTTGATCCCTAACTGAATCTTCTTTGGTGTTTAAGCTATCAAAAAAATTTTACCAAGGTATCATGATTTGTAGTAGGTAGCATTAAAATTCACGTTCTAGGCTTACAAGAACTAGAGTTCTTGTAAACGCTAGTTTATGCCTTGATCAACTTATTCAGTGTTTTCCACTCCTCAAATGTTCAGACTGAACATTGTCTACACCAACCACAAGAGTGCCACTTACTCACTGCTGCTGCCCTAAAGGTCCCTTCTCATGCTTCTTGTAGCCACTCTCCGCCCTCTCCTCACAGGACTGCCCACAACTCCCCTGACTAGATATATTGCACTGGAACAGAAAATTTAGACCTGCTAGTCAGATCTTTGTCTGTCTGTGTGGGTTCTGTTGGTTTTTTTTTATTTTAATTATTTTATTGAGATTCTATGGTTTTACAATACTGTTAATGGTTTCTCATGCACATAATTATACCATACTCACTACCAGTTTACCCACCTCCCCTAGGTCTTAAAGATATTCAAGTCTTTTAGAATCAGAACATGTTCTATCTGTGTATGTGGACCTGGACCTGATGAAGAGAAACTATATACAAGAACCAGGCATGAGAGGTCTGCAAAGTAGAAAAAAGAGTGAGTTGTCGTGGTTATGGGTGAAACATAGAATCTCAGAATAAACTTTATGGCCAATCCCTCAAGTGCTAAAATCTAGCATTCAGCATTCTTGACAAGTGAAGCATGCATAAGTTGATTCATTGGCTAACTAGAAAGCATTCTTTGTAACACAGTATGTTGCTTTTATATTACCTCTACAAGTAGAGAAATATAAAGACTGCAAAGCTGATATTAACTATTTAAAATTTTACACCAAGAAACAAAGAATTCCCCAGTAGAAATATAAAAACTTGCTAGAAGTTTCATTACGTGAATTTATTGCCAATTCTGTTGTTTAAAAGTTGTGCTATAAAACATATTGTCCTTTGCTGTTCCAAATTACCTTTGAAAGAAATAATAACTTTCTTAAGACTTTCTGAAGTTTTTTTCTATTCTCTTTCTAATAGAAATAAAATTGTAAAGCCAAATCCTTAAAAACTAATAATAATAAGTGAACTGGCATTTTGCCCTTTGTTCTCTGGGAAATTTTTAGTAACATTCAATAATGGGGGTGGGTGGGAATAACATGGAAAACTATTCTAGTATCAAGCTGCCTTCATTTCCTTCTGACAATTTAGGAATTAATATGAAAAATGGGAAACACAGAAATTTATTGTTATGGTTATGTGAAAAAATAACTGGTGAGAATAATTATGCTCCCTAATATCCCCTTGAATCAAAATATTTAAATAGTTATTAATCTGCTATGTTACATACTAAGTGTAACAGAAATCGAAAGATGCTTACACCAACATCCCTCCTCCTCCTCCCTAGTAAAGAAACCTATGCTCATCTTTTTATCAAGTTTTCACATTAACTCTATGACTAGAATAAAATAAGTAAGAATACAATGTGCTGTTTCACAAAACCATCCTAACGCAACCAGGATCCCCTTCTATTGCATCTTTTACAATGTAAAGTTGATGGCTGGTTATTGGCAGCCACATTTGATCATCTTTAGGCGATGTACAGCGGGTAGGGCGTTTGCTTGCATGCGGCCAATCTGGGTTCGATTCCTCTGTCCCTCTCGGAGAGCCCAGCAAGCTACCGAGATTATCTTGCCCATATGGCAAAGACTGGCAAGCTCCCCATGGCGTATTTGATATGCCAAAAACAGTAACAACAAGTCTCACAATGGAGACATTACTGGTGCCCGCTCGAGTCAATCAATGAGCAACGGAATGACAGTGATAAAGGATGACACCTCAGTGAAATAGGTATCAGGGTCCATGACATATACCAATGCTGGGCAACTAAATGCTTAACTTATCCTGCAGGAGAGAGAAATAATGGATTATTTAGCATGTTTAAGATGTGTTACTATAACCTTAGAGACTTCAGGTTCACTGTCATCCTGTTGCTCATCAATTTGCTCGAGCAGGCACCAGTAACGTCTCCATTGTGAGACTTGTTACTGATTTTGGCATATCAAATATGCCACAGGTAGCTTGCCAGGCTCTGCCCTGTGCGGGCGGGATACCCTCAGAAGCTTGCCAGGCTCTCCGAGAGGTGCAGAGGAATCGAACCCTGGTTGGCCGAGTGCAAGGCAAATGCCCTACCCGCTGTGCTATCTCTCCAGCAGAGAGACTTCAGGTTAGATTTGTTAAATCACTTAAGAAATATACAACTTTGTGATTTTTTTTTCTTAATTCTAAGAATTTTAAGTCAATTTTGTTTTGTTTTGTTTTGTTTTCTGTTTTTTCCAAAGTAGACAGTCAAGAAAGCTGGTGTTCTAAGTGACAGGATGAAAGTGATGCTCAGGCTCCCTGCTTTGTTAAGTCTCTAAGCTTAGGGTTTTATTTGTTTGGATTTTAGTCTTCAGAGAAAAGTGACTGAGATACTGCTGATTCAAAAAATTCCAAGACCAGCTTTTAATAATTCAAAATTCTTGTCTCAACGTTCCTTCTGCTTGAGTGCTCCAACAAACAGTTAATCAGTGCAGTCTTCTAAATTGAGGAAATGGAGCTCAATCAATCTGCTTTCAGACAAAGTTAAGAAATAGACATTAAAAAACATAATTAGGAAATTTTATCTTCCAGAGGTCACTGCACAGAAGAAACATGAGAATATATGTGAATCCACTTTGTAAACACTAAAGTACAATACAAATAATATTAGCATTGATTGTGTTAAAATCATGGAGGAAAAAATTTTCCTGCCAGAAGGATAATGTGCTTTACAACTTTCACTTCAATTCTCCAAAAGTTTCTATAAAATTGGTTTCTAAAAAAAGTACAAATCAGACTAATTTTAATTATGTCACCTCTTTTTAATTCATGCCAATAATGCTTCCATGCTAAATATTTTATTTGTTAGAGCTTTCTGTATACATGAAATTTATATACATTTCTGTATACATGCATGTATATAAATTATGCATGACAAGTAAGACAAATTTATTCAGGTTATAAAAAGTCTGATACTTCGATAAATGCCTGTATAGATATAGACATGGATATGTATAGATATAGAGATACAGAAATAGAATGATGCACATATTTGAAAATATGAAGACATCCAACTAATTGATTTTTTCCAATACTCCTACTTCTTGATGCAAAGAAGACAAGGACTGGTTGATGTGAGACTAGCGAATTCACAAGAGCAAACCTTCACTATTGCTTTAGAAAATGAAATCTTATACTCTTCTGTGTCCATTTGGAAGTATCCACCCCTTACTGCTTCCCAAAATGAGGAATGAATTAATAGATGTCGCAAAATACTCCTCTGCAAAGGCTTTTCCTATGCAGTAAGGAGAAAGGAGTTTTATGCTTAAAAACTCACAGTTTTCAACCCGTTTGGCCATTATGTAACACATTTGGTACAACATTGCAACTTCTCCAAGCTTCTGTCTTGCAACTTCTCCAAGCAAATGTCTTAACATTTGTAAAATCAAGGTAACATGCATGGCAAAGATAGCTCCCAGGCTAGTTCCTTGGCTCTATTTCATCCCTTCTCAAGGAAATATGCTCAGTGTCTAGAGGACCAGGGGTACATCTTGTAATCAAAAAGTTTAGTAACCTATCAATTCATTTATTTTAAATGACTGGCCAGAGACACAGTATTGCATGCAGGGTCCTTGCCTTGCATGCGGCTGGCATGAGTTAAATCCCTGGCACCGCATATAAACCCCTGAATATCGCCAGGAGTGATCTCTGAGTGCAGAGCAAAGAATAAGTCCTGAACACTGCCAGGTGTGGCCAGAAAACCCAAAGAAAAAAAAGAGAAAACAAATAACAGCTGATTCAACAAATTGCCATGTGTGTCTTGAAAAGTATGTCTGCTTTTTTCTGTAGTGAGTTGAGATATACTTACTTTAAAAAATTCTCTTATTGCAGAAGTTTTGGGTTTCCCAAACACAAAGCCATCTAATCACAGGCAAATAACTGTATTAACAAAATATATAATAGTGCTAGATTAAAACTTGCTATTTTCTCATTATATGAACAAAAACCTTTAATTATTATCTCAAGGTCACATCAAATTATTTATTGTTCAAGGACAAATCAACCATCATTTTACTGCATATCTCCAAAACTAGTAGCCTAATCACTAGCCATTTTCCTTCCATAGTCGCAGATTTATTTTCACCAGATATTAATTAGCTTTAGGCCCCCAAAATGTGAATTCATCTTCTGCTACTTTATGACACTTGCAAGTTTGACCCTATTGCCTCAGTCTCGAGAAAGAGAGAAAGAGAGAAAGAGAGAAAGAAAGAAAGAAAGAAAGAAAGAAAGAAAGAAAGAAAGAAAGAAAGAAAGAAAGAAAGAAAGAAAGAAAGAAAGAAAGAGAGAGAGAGAGAGAGGAAGGAAGGAAGGAAGGAAGGAAGGAAGGAAGGAAGGAAGGAAGGAAGGAAGGAAGGAAGGAAGGAAGGAAGGAAGGAAGGAAGGAAGGAAGGGCGAGGGAGGGAGGAAGGAAGGAAGGAAGGAAGGAAGGAAGGAAGGAAGGAAGGAAGGAAGGAAGGAAGGGCGAGGGAGGGAGGAAGGAAGGAAGGAAGGAAGGAAGGAAGGAAGGAAGGAAGGAAGGAAGGAAGGAAGGAAGGAAGGAAGGAAGGGCGAGGGAGGGAGGAAGGAAGGAAGGAAGGAAGGGCGAGGGAGGGAGGAAGGAAGGAAGGAAGGAAGGAAGGAAGGAAGGAAGGAAGGAAGGAAGGAAGGAAGGAAGGAAGGAAGGAAGGAAGGGCGAGGGAGGAAGGAAGGAAGGAAGGAAGGAAGGAAGGAAGGAAGGAAGGAAGGAAGGAAGGAAGGAAGGAAGGAAGGAAGGAAGGAAGGAAGGGAGGGAGGGGGGAGGAAGGAAGGAAGGAAGGAAGGAAGGAAGGAAGGAAGGAAGGAAGGAAGGGAGGGAGGGAGGGAGGGAGGGAGGGAGGGAGGGAGGGAGGAAAGAAGGGAGGGAGGGGGAAGGAAGGAAGGAAGGAAGAAAGGGAGGGAGGGAGGGAGGGAGGAAGGAAGGAAGGAAGGAAGGAAGGAAGGAAGGAAGGAAGGAAGGAAGGAAGGAAGGAAGGAAGGAAGGGGGAGGGAGTGAGGAAGGAAGGAAGGAAGGAAGGGAGGGAGGGAGGGAGGGAGGGAGGGAGGGAGGAAGGAAGGAAGGAAGGAAGGAAGGAAGGAAGGAAGGAAGGAAGGAAGGAAGGAAGGAAGGAAGGAAGGAAGGAAGGGGAAGAGAGAGAAAGGAAAGAAAAGCTCCCTGCTTATCATTATCTGTAAATTTCATTAATATTCTGCTTAGCTATTTTTTCCAGATCATTAAAAATACATCCACATTAGTCAGAGTTCTCTTCAATCTGGTATGTTTTCAATAATCATTACCTTCTGGACAGTTTATTATACTATTTATTTATCTAATTCATTTAATTTGGTATGTAAGATTTCCAAAAAAATTGCCTGCTCAAAATCATGATATTTAACATCTATAGTCTTTTTTTTTAACCAAGTAATTCTATAAAGCTATCAAGGAAAGCAATCAGGTTTTTGTATGATGATTACTACTTTAAAGTCTTTGGTCCTACTTCCATTATCTTACAAACATTCTTGTTAATGTTATTTCATCAGTCTATTAGGAACTGAAATTAAACTAACTGGCTCCTAATTTTTCTTTTTAAAAACAATCTACTAAATTTTCCCAACTAATTTACTCTTATTTCTAGAACTAAGGCCTTCCTGATATTATTCTTTTGGGCAAAACTCGGAAATCATACTAAGAGAATGAACTTGATGGGAAGAAAGAAGGAGATGCCACAGCATGTAAGAAGTGTATATGATAAGTGCCTTACTCAGCAAATAAACTTATCAAACTGTTCTGCCTTCATTAAGTTCTGAAAGCTTTTGCCCTTTGTAAAATTTCAAAACATTACAGGTTGTGTAATTTTTTTTAAAGATATGAAACAATACGAGAAGGGCTTTTTAAAAAAACAATGCATGCATTTGCTCACAGAAATAAATTCTAGAAGTAAATATAGAGACACACATATACACAACCATTGTCACTCACACCTTCTTAATTTTGAATCATGTAAATACGTTGTTTTTTAAAAGCAATTTCTTATTCCAAACACAGAATCAAAATCCTTCAGATGCTGCTTATCAACCCTTTATATCTCTCTCTCTATATATATATTGTAGAGACATTTCTTAAAATGCCATATTTCAATATTCATGGTTAAATGAATTAGTTCTATCAAATAGCGACATTTGTTTTTAGTCCCCAGTTGAAAGATAAAGAACTCTTGGAAGTAAAGGTATGGGAAATAAAGAAGAAGAAATACAATTTTTGAAAAATAATGACTGTGGAAATCTGAGCATTTTCTGTGAAATAATTACTTGATTAAAGGAATTCCATATCAAAGACTTGGAAAGGCACCGAGAGGCAATCTAGTAGGACGAGCAGGAACAGACCTCAAACCATTTCATCAGACCTGAAGTTTCTCCTTGGGTTTATAGTAAATGAAAAACATGTCCTGGGCGTCCAGAAATATATACCTACACAATTTCCTTTATGAAAGGGAGGGGAGCAGGGGAGTAAGCAAGGAACTGGGACACATGCCTGAAGATATAAGACATCAGTACATCGATATTTCTTTTTAAAGAAGAGAAAAACCAACAAATCCAGGCTTATGCGTATCTATAATATTAAGTTTTCTACGATCACTATAATGATCTTAAACTCAGGGAAAAACAGTAATGAATTTTACTGTGATAGTTAAATACCACCATGAAAAGGCAGGCACAACTATTACCTCGAAGACAAAGAAAAATAATAACCATTGACAGAGAGATTCATGTGGCATGACCTACAGTCCTGTGAGGCTTTCCAAAGGAAAGACAAGTCATGTATTATAATCAATATGGAGCTGGTTGTCATAGTCTGTTTTCAGATACTGAGATATTTAGAGTGTCTGGAGCAATGAGATATATTTTTATTTACTGCATGTTAATGCTTCCCACTGTACTAAGAAGAGGTGCGTATTCATGCTCTGTAAGACTATAATAATAAGCTAGAAGTATAAGAATTTTATAACTTGCCAATGAAAATAATTATCTTACAAATCAGTGTAACGGAGTGACTGAGTGCCCCCAAGATAATTTCCATTAGCACAGCGATGCCTGCTTAGGGCTCTGTAGCCACACATCACTGGTACATACCAACAGAGGCCATGCACTTGGTTTAACATCTTCTTAATCATTCTTGAATAAGAGACCCCCAATTTCATTCTCTGCTGGTACCTGTAAAACTGTGCAGTAGTCCTGGACCTGGATCTCACAATTCAGACTAGAGGCAGCAGGATGGGAGTACTGCATGGTGTTCCCATTGAGCGGAAACTGCACCCAATTAAGATTACTACAAAGCTAATGTGTACGCTAAGGTTGGAAGAGTGCTACTTCCAAACCTCCAATTCCAAGCCAGAGAGAATACGTGATAAATGGTCAGACCTGTAAGATCAAACAGTAACAATTTTGTTTTCTAGAAATCAGCAGAGATATGGTTAAACAGAGCTGGCTTTTAACAAGAGATACAAATCTCTGCCCCCAACACCCCACCCCCCAAAAAGTCTAACACTTTTTTCATGCCTGGCTCTGTCTCCTACAGATTCGTGACTGGGTCCTAACATCCACTATTTCAGAATGAGACTGCCTTGGAGTCAGGGTCTTTATACAGACAATTAAGTTGACAAGTTACTAAGGTGAATTCTAATCTTATCTGACTAGAGTCCTTAGAAGAATAGATTATTAAAACATAAATATACATATTAGTCCCCTGAGCCTGTCAGGAGTGATCCTTGAATGCAGAGCCAAAAGTAAGCCCTGAGCACAGCAGAACATGGCCAAAAAAATAAATAAAATAATTTTTTTAGGGGGCTGGAAAGAGAGTACAGTAAGTAAGCAGACTGCTTGCCTTTTACACAGCTAACCAGGGTTTGATCCCTGGCACACCATATGGTCCCTCAGGCTTACCCAAAACAAAGAACAACAACAACAACACCCCAGAATTTAAAAACTAAAAATGAAACATCACGGAAGGAAGATGATGCGCAGAGACAGACGAAAAAGAGGTACATACTCAAATAAAAAAAAAGGGGGGGGGGGAATTCAGAAGAAATCAGCCCTGCCAGTAACTTGATCTCAAGTTTTGAGGAAAATCAGTGTGTGTGTGTGTGTGTGTGTGTGTGTGTGTGTGTGTGTGTGTGTGTGTGTGTGTGTGTGTATGCATGTGTGTGTTTCGGGGGCACGCACGTGGGGCAGGGGAAGGGGAGTGGTTGTTTTGGTGACACACCCAGCAGTGCCTGGGGAAACCATGTGATGCCAGCAATTAAACCTGGAGCTCTGGCATACAAAGCATGATCCCCAGTAATTTGAATCATCCCCCTGGCCCGAGAGAGCTTTGCTTTATTGGGGCCACATCAGAGCTACTTCAGTCACTGTTGATGCCAGGGATCACATATGAAATCATCACATATGATGCCAGGGATCAAACCTTGTACACTTGGATGCATACACTGCTTCAGTTCTTTAAGACATCTCTCTATCTATCTAATTTCCATTAAGTCTTGTCACTGATTCACAATTGCTTTAAGAAGTACTTGTACCAAGTGTTGTGTTTTTAAATTCTCAAATTGGCCAAACATCAGAATATCCAAGTGATTCACTGTACAGGCATAACACACATCAGTAATATGCAGTATTCCCTCCTCATTCCTATGGCTAACCACACTAGAATTTGCATGCAGAATGACATGGGAGGCATCTTAGGATGGGTCCAGCATTTGCCTCAGTTCTCATGAGATGCATACTAAGATTGTGAGCCTACCACAATCATCTAATGTCACGAAATGTCTAGATACACTCATGAAATCTCATACACTTACTTTTCCATGCAAAACCAACTGCCAGTCTCACTGAGTTTTACTAACATGAATGCAATTGCACCTTATATAAAAAATGATCTCACCAGAGTATCATTCTGTCTTCCCTGAGTCTTTTGTCTTCCACTGCAAATGGGCATTGGGTAACATTAGCCAGAAGGGTTCATCCGCACATGACAACTGAGACTATTCATCAACCACTCTTCAAATCTAATTTCAAATTAGTGCTAAAGAAGAAGCATGGCTCAGAACGTCCCCTCCAAGGGCCTTACAAAATTGTGACTAATACGATGTGACTCTGCATCTATTTTCTTTTCTGAATACATGTGGCACCTGGGAGACTTCTCCCTTTGTTTTTCCCAAGTTCCCAATTTTCCCCTTGCAGGTAGGAATAAAATAAAGAGACATAAAATGCACATATTTATTTGAATGCTGTAATAGTGAATAATTCATAAATGACTGCATTTTTTATTGATTTGTTATATCACTCTGATGTTATCATTTTAAATCTGGGAAGCAGAGGGTGGGCAACAGTTGGAAACTCAGCAAAAGCAAAGCAAGGCAAAGTACTAGCTTTACAGCATCTATGAGCCAAAGGCAAAACTGTTGCAAGAATCCAGCTACTGGGATTGGAGCCATATTACAGCGAGCAGGTAGGGCTCTTGCCTTGCACAGATGACCCAGGTTCAATTCCACACACCCATATAGTCTCCTGAGCCCCACCAGGAGTAATCCCTGAGCACAGAGTCAGGAGTCAGTCCTGAGCAATGCCAGGTGTGACACACACACCAAAAAAAGCACAACTCTCTTCTGCTTGGCAGCTCAGAATCCCAGTCCAGTAAGGCCTGAGGTTCTGGAGAGCCTTCTTGGTTTGCAAAGACAATCATTCCTAGATGGCTCCTAAGAGCAGAAACTTTAACTGGTGGAGTCCACAGAGTCTAGATGCAGCCTATAGAGTTTCCTGACTCAGGAGATTTCATCTTATAAAACTTAAGTCAAGGAATAGCTGAGGGGAGAAAGGACACGTCAAAGTACCCGGAAACCAGCAGCCAGAGAGGCAGCATAGCAGAAAGGCATTTGCTTTGCATGTGGTCAACCTGTCTTCAATCCCTGGTACCACATATGGTCCCTGGTCCAAAATGATCTCTATGCACAGAGACAGGAGTAAGCCCCAGTAATAAAATTTTTAAGATACCAAGAAGAGTGTAAGAGTGAGTGTGTGTGTGTGTGTGTGTGTGTGTATGTGTGTGTGCGCACGCGCACGCGTGTGTGTGGAGGTGGGAAGGGAGGCACAGTGGTACAGAAAAAATTCCTCCATTATTACTGTGGTCATGTGGTCATTTATTAAATCTCCTGTCTCCTTTCAATCCTCTACTATGACAGACCTAACTGAAACCAAAACTGATTGCTTCTGGCCCAGAGACTAGTCAGCATAGGGACAGCTATGAAGCAGAGGCAATGAACAAGCCCTACACTCACTTCTGCTGGAAGTGAAGACAAAAACAAACAACAACAAAACAGAGTAGCAAAAAAAAGCTAAAGAAATTCCAAGGAAATAGCCCCAGTCATTGTCTCTAGACCCCACTCCCACTGCTTCCCTACCACACACTGAATCTTTCATCCACTTTAATAATGAATCACTCATTTGAAACCCGCATTTTCTTTGAAGAATAAATCTTACATCAATGAGTATTCAAGAGTTCTCCATTTGTCTAGCATCCAGTGAGTGTTGATAATTCACAAATGTGGTCTGATTCCATTTTAAATACAAATGGGATGGCAAAGGAGGAGACGTAAGAAATGGGCCTTGATATCTTTATTCAGTCACTCATTCTCTCACTACACATGCACTTGAGTGCCCACTCTAAGTCAAAGGACAGTCAGCAAACACAAGGGATACAGCAGTGAGTTAATGGCCCTCTTCTCATGAGTTCATGTGGCACTAATAAGGCAATATCACAAAAACAAAGTAAGAATTGAAAGAGAAGGGTGGGGTGGAGAATGACTTTCTAGAAAAGATGACTCTTAAATGTCAGGTCTGAAGACAACCCCAAAACAAGGATGAGCACACATTTCTCAAACTGAGGAAATAGAAATCCAGCAAGGAGATGAATATACATTCAGGAAAGATCATTATGAGCTCAAAGAACAAAAAGACATCCCAAACAATTAAAATGCAGGTGGGCAATAAAAGTAATTTTCTGCAAGATAAACAGAAAGAAGTTGGGCCATGAAAGAGTTTTCTGAACTCAGTATTCCAAAGCTTAGAGTCTAAACACGCCAGTTTCTGGGACGAGGTTTGCTGTACTCACAATGCAACACATCCTGTGAAGCACTCCAGCTTTGATATTTATTCAAAATTCTCAGAAACTGCCTGTAACATATAGCAGGTTTGATAGAATAAATTCCATGACAATAGGAGGAGGCACCTCTAGGTGGCAACCAACCCTGGATCTAAGTAATTCATATGCCTTTTACTAAATTGTAACATCACCACTCATTACTCCACTAACATGACAGAACAGTACCTAGCTCCCAACACTGTCTTCACATAGAGGGGCTCATTATGGACCTCACTCATATGATTTCATTAACTCTCAATTGAATATCTAAAGTATTATGCGTATTTTGCAAATAAAGAGCAAAATCAACTGGACCTAAGAGAGCTAAAAAGAGAGGGTATCAACAAATTGAGAACTTCCTATGATTTGAGGGCCTTGCTTCATCTTCTTCCCATTCTACAGTCACTAGGCAAGGGGCTGCTAAATATTTAGCCTAAGTCTAAATATGCCCAGATCAAATAAATGTAAAACATAGTATAATTAAGGGTAAATATAAGTTATTTTTTAAATAAATGGGTAGTAACAAAGTCATATGCATGGTGTTAATGTGAGTTTTAGGCAAAAATACTATAAGGTATAGCATAGGAGTTGATGGAAAATAAAAGAGCTGCTGAAAAGATAAATTAATATTTAGGTAATAGGCATTTATAGTTATAACAAATTCTGAATCTTCTTGAAAACAAAACATTAGGGTATGTGCATGATGATGTATACTTGTATGCATATGCACATTCATAGAATATTTTAAATTCAATGAATAGTTCTTGAGTTCCACATTGTGCTGGGTATATTAAAATAAACAAAATTATGATAACAGCACATATGTTATATCACACTAATATTCACCAATCATACACATTTTTATGATACAGAATGCATTATTTGTAATCACCTATTTAGACTAAGTGATGCCTTCCTGTGTGAGCAAACGCACACTTACACACAACACACACCCCTACCTTCTAGCATTGAGCCTATAAATCATCAAGTATCTCAGACCTATTAGAAAACATTAATTCAATTCCTCAAGTTAAATTACATTTCACAATTTCCATCAATGGGCTTGAATAGAACCTTGAGATGATGAATGTTTTATCAGCGATTACCCAGACAGGGAAGCAGAGAGCCTGCCATTTCAAATTTAGAATGTTGGTTCAGTGCCACTGATGAAGTGAAGACCTGAGCTATCATTTGTATGGGAATTATTATTCAAATTTAGTAAAAACCTGAAAAAGTTTAACTTACTTAGGAACTCATTTCTGTCTTTTAAGACTGGGCATTATTTTCATCGTGGAAGCTGAGACAAGAGATTTCCAGATGGCTTAGAATTTCCACTGCTCTAAAAGATGGATAACTCTTCAATGACCTGGGTTCCAAGAGGAATACTGCAACCTGATTTTACAAGCGTCTGCGACTCAGCAGTTTTAAGCTGAACTGTTTTTTTCACAGATTTACATTTCTTACACCCACTTATGACTTATATCTCTGCCCATAGTTTCCTTTTTTTTCCTCAGAGAAAGCAAAGCAAAGGTTTATTACTTTAACAGTCAATTGTACACCCTCCGGATAAGAAAGCACAAGAAACAGGTCCTGCTAGTCAAGACTTCAGTTCATCACAGCATGAACTTGAAGGATCTAGTATATGCAATCAAGTTGTAAAAACACTGTCTTTGCAATGATCCACAAGTTACATTTCATTTAATGGCTATTACACTAAAACTTGTATTTCCAAACTTCTTAAAACCTTAATAAAAGCATGTGGTCATTTTTGTTATAAAAGAATGACAATGGTTTCTCCAAGAATATCTTAGCTCTGTGGCTCATTTATACAAATATACATATTACTAAAGCCTGAATAAGATTTCAACTCTCTATTTCTTCAATTCAAAAATATGAAGAAATCCTTCAATTTTAAAAGATAGAATTATCCATTTTCATGAGCCTTCTAAAACCAAATGAGAAAAAGAAGAAAGAGCTTTAAAATAAATTAGATGTAGGCTTTAACCCAGAAGTGGGGTGTCAGATGGAGAACATTTGCTGAAATGACCCTCAGGACTTTAGTGCCTTCATAATAAGCATCGTGGGCTGTCTACATTCTAGATGAGAACAATGTCTCAAACACCTAGGGTAGGTGTTCTAAAGGCAGGACCAAACAATAACAGTCATGCAGAGAGGGGATATTATTATTAGCATTGTCAGCATTATCATTAATTTGCTTAGAAGTTGGAAGTTGTAATCCATAATTGAAAAAGATGAGGGGGTGGAGCAATAGTACAGAAGGTAGGTAGTTTGCCTTGCACACAGCCAACCTGGGCTAGATCCCCAAGCACTTCCAGGAGTTATTTCTGAGTGCAGAGCCAGGAGAAACCCCTAAGCGTTGCCAAGTATGACTCAAAACAAAGCAAAGCAAATAAAATAAATGAGAACTTCTGAAGGCTTAAAAATAAAGTACTCCCAGAGCAGAGCAATAGTACAGTGGGTAGAGTATTTGCCTTGCAAATGACCAATCTAGATTCAATCCCCAACATCCCATATGGTTCCCCAAGCCCACCAGGAGTGATCCCCGAGCACAGAGTTAGCCCTGAGTACTGAGAAGTGTGCCTCCAACAACCCACGCTCCTGGCACCAAAAAAAAAAAAAGACCTCCAAGGGTCTGTATCAAACCTGAGGTGACTGCATGTAAATCATCTATGGACTTACAAACACTACAATAGGATAAAATTGAATTTTTTTTAAATAAAAACATTTTACCACAAGATAATGCGTTAAGTCATTATTGTATGTATTTTCAAAATGTTAATGGAATGTTTAGGATGACTAAAAAAAAAGGTATTTGTAATTTGAAATTAGAACTTTGAAAATCTATTGCAAAATATATCTAGGCTCCATACACCAACACATAAAGCTTAATGTCTCAGTATTCAGTCTTGACAGATTTCAAAGAAACTAGTTATCGAATGCAGTGACTATATTATATTTTTAACATTTTTTTGGCTTTTTGGGTCACACCTGGCGATGCACAGAGGTTACTCCTGGCTCTGCCCTCAGGATTTACTCCTAGTGGGGTGTGTGTGGGGGGGGGGGGGAAGAGGGGGACATATGGGGTGCTGAGGATCAAACCCAGGTAGGCTGTGTACAAAACAAATGCCCTACCCACTTTACTATCACTTCAGCCCCTTACTCTCATTTCTATACCAAATGTTTTTATTAAAACAAAATGTTCAGTTTGGAGGATCAAACAGGTAGGGTAAGTTACCTCCCTTGCACATAGCTGAACCTGATATAATCTGGAGAACCACATATGATTATCTGAGCACTATCAAGAAGGAGCCCAGAGAACAGAGCCAGAAGAAAGCCTGAGGACTGCCAAATGTGACCCCCAAGCAAAATTTTATTCCAATTATAATTTTTGTCCCTAAGTTTTACAAGGTAAACACTTACTATGAAGTCATTCTGGACCAAATGAAATTTAGCATTAAAAGCATACAAGCTTACAAGAACTATTTACCCAACTCTAATTTTCAGTTCTCTTTTGGAACATGCTTATTAACTTGACCATGACTGGACATGGACTGCCCTTCTAGTGCCTACGTACAAATGCCAACATGCTACGCAGGTGCCTAACACAATACTAAAATGGGAAGATGAGGAGGGCTGGGGATGGTGAGGGTTTTGTGTCTGGCTCAGTGCAGCAATCTCTAAGAGAAGTAGAGGCTTACTTTACCTCTATCATTTCAATCTTAAATAAATCTGAAGAGAGACTGCTAAAGTGAGGAGGGGTTTAACTAGCTTTCGGCACAAAAATAAGAAATTGCTCCCAGCCCCAGTTAAATACAGAGAGAATAGATTTTTACAGCCCCAGAGCCGAAGAAATTCCAAGGATCCAAAACACTGAAAATCCCAGCTGTCACTAGGTTCCTAACAGGACAGCCAAGGAAAAAGTCCTGGGGTGTTCAGATAGAGCAAGGAATAAGTTAGCAGCTGATAGACATTCAAGATTATACCAGAATATGAGCAGCTGGGAAGGATTAGGTGTTCTCAGCAGCACTGGATTTGCAGTGATAACAGTAAAGAGCAGCAAAGGCTGCCATGAGAAACCAGTATCCTCAGGGCCACAGCTGTAGCCCTCCCCTGTGCTGATCATTTGTTCACAATTTCTTGGTTTTGCTTGTATGTAACACATAATGGAATGCACATTATGTGGCATAGCTGTACTATGTATTTGTTCATATTAAATTTCCGACAATGTATACAATGAGACCTTGTTTAGAAAAATTAACAATTATCACTTGGAAAACAAATATCTCACTGTACTCTGGATTTTTTTTTAATGTTTCTAAGGAAAAAATCATTCTCATTAAATCATGCAGAATGGAATAATTCCACTGGATTAATTGGATTGGATTAGAAAAAACAGACAAAGAGCAGAAGAAGAGCAAGCCGTCTTTCATGCCCACAGAATCCCAACCCACTGCCCATTCTGCGGGCAGTCCAGCCTGGGGCTGCATTCCCTCCATGTGCTGGAGAGCCGACTCCACTGGAAAGTCAGTTATGAGGTTTAAATAAATATTTGCTCAGTAAAGAAACTCTGATTCCAATTTTTTCCTCCAGTGTCAATCACGATTGACTGATAGTTCTGATTGCTAGTAGGGCTTCCTTACAGACCTGTGCCCACCTCTATAAGAATCTATCAAACTCAGGGGCCAAAGAAATAGCTCAAGAGGTTAAGCCTGTGCATAGCATGCAGGAGGCCTGGGTTCAGTCGTTGGGAGTGACAAAGCCAGACATAGCCCCCAAGCACCATCAGCTGTGGCTCACATTCCTGCTTCCCCCCCCCAAAAAAAACCCTTACAAGTAATAATTATTACCTTTAAGTATCTTTCTGTAAGAACTGAAAAGAAATCCTCAGCCAAGAACTAAAGTGTATTTAATTATGCAAGTATTAATATCATCTCAAGACACTGAAATAGAGAAGAAATGCTAATTGTGTTCTGGAGAGCAAGAAAGAATTTCTGAAGTTCTTCCAGTTTGAAAGAACTTAATAAATACTACTTATGGAAAAGAAGAGCACTAAGATACAATTATGAGGAACAGATATTACCAAGATAGAAAGATTTTAAATATAAATAAAATAGTGAAACATAAAATTGGCGCAAGCTGTCAGTTAGAAATTAAGCTTCCATTTTTATTAGAAGGAATTGTCTACCCTGGAATAACATGCAAAGGGGGAAATAAGTAGAACTTTCATTTATATAACATTATAAATATGAGAGTAACTTGACAGTATAAAAATAGATATTTAAGTGAGGGAGGAGAGTATGTCCATTAAAGAGGCTCCTTTTTTTTCCAAGGCAAACAATTAAATTGAACTACACTATGTTTCAGTTTGTACCAGGATTCCAGAAGTAGAGTGGGTTATAATCCAGCACCAAATACATTTAAAAACTGGAAAAATTAGGGCAGAGGTCAAGAGCCACCAATAAACTGTAGTGCAAAAAGTTATGAACAGCTTCTAACAGGCGAGATAGGCCACTGCCTCAAAAATCTAACACTGTACATTTGGACACCCCCCAGCATGCTGGACATGGAAAGTCCAAATTCTTTAGCACAGCTTAGATGAGTGTTTCTCCACAGATTTTTTTTTTTCCTAACAGAGTGAAATCATTTCAAGTCACCCAAGGCACAGTTTGTTTCCACAATTCTTACAGCGATAGGAAGGAAGGAAGGAAGGAAGGAAGGAAGGAAGGAAGGAAGGAAGGAAGGAAGGAAGGAAGGAAGGAAGGAAGGAAGGAAGGGAGGGAGGGAGGGAGGGAGGGAGGGAGGGAGGGAGGGAGGGAGGGAGGGAGGGGTTGCAATAATGAAGAAACAAAACTAATAATTTCAGTCCCGTGGGCCTTGAATTTTTCTCTTTGTGCTTAAAAAGCTTCAACTGCAGGGACAGAATGAAATTCACAGAAATTGACAGATAAACTGACAAAGTAATCAATCAGTCTGAAAAAGACTCAAAAACAGAAAGATGTTTTCACTGAAGGCATAGGGAAATGCCCATTGTTCACCAGAAGCAGGATTAAACATGAGAAACATGTTTTTCTTTATTCTTTGGGAAATATGACATTTATTTTACTTTTTAATTGACCAATACTGGAGATCCACTAAATGAAAACTCACTGTGTTGCTTATCCGGCAGTATTGTGTTTTGTGCCATAATTATTAAAGTAATTTTGTTATATACCAGGGTGTGTAAAAATGATCCATGCTGTTATCCAATATATTAGGTGTGTTAGTGATCTGAAATAACCTCCAACTGGAAGCAATCCAAATGTCCATCAGCACTAGAGGAAAACATGTAGCATAATCATACAATAGAAGACAACACAAAATAAACAGCTGTTACACACAAGGATATGGACAGATTTCATACATACAACATGTAACAATTAAAACAAGTAGCCCAGAAACCGGAGCCTGTATAATGTATACATCCCTTTTCATGACGTTCAAGAAGAAAACTAAGCACCAATAATGAATCAGAAGAAGGGCAGGGATATAAAATGTGGCAAAAACAATCTTCTGGGGCAAAAGAATGTCCTAAATCTTAACGTGAGTGGCAATTACATGGGTTTAAAGACATACAAAAATCTTCACTCCTTCACCTCAATTCTTTAACATGGTTTTGTTTGTTTTGGTAAGGGGGAGGTGGGGGCCGGGCCGTATTAGGAGGTGATTAGGGGCTACTCCTGGCTCAAAGGCCATGACTGGCGGTGCTCATAAGATCTTATACTATCTAGACTCAAACCAGGGTAGTGAGATGCAAGGTCATGACCCCTATACTGTCTCTCAGCCCCTGGATTCCTTTAAAGGTCTCCTCCATATATGCCACAGTTAACAACATAAAAAACTGAGGTTCCACGACTGTAAATGACAAAGCCAAAAGCCATTGGCACTTTTTAAAAAGTCAAATGTAGTCAAGTGCAGTTAATAAATAACTTCTACTGTAGTTTTAAAATTTTAAAACAGTATATCCTTACTATGATAAGTAGTTTGATAGAGATTAATGCAAAGAAGACAATGCAGTCAAATATGAGCAACAAATGGCAATCAAAATTAAGCAGAGTATATAGGACCTGAGGGAGCTTATAAGAAAAATTAATGCTGCATTTTTGAAAATTACTCTTTTCCTGGCAGATTGTGAAAGTACCACAGACTGAAGCAATGACGCCTTGGTGGGCTGCTTGTTAAATTAAAAAGGACCACCTGCCTGGTCTCTGCGGCTCTGGTGTTAATAAAGTTGCATCCTGGTTTCCCTTAAGAGCTCATCTTTGCCCTTTCTGGCATCCTGCCCTTGGTAGAGAAGACATGGCACATTCCAAGACCGTAGGGATTGATACTTTTTTGCCCCGCAACAATATTAACTTGCCCGGGTTTAATCTGCAGATTGTTCCTTCTGCCTTGTTCTGTCCATAATACAGAAAAAAGGCAAATAAGCAAGAAATGCACTGAGACCTAGGTCCACTCTGGATGAGGAATTTCAACTGAGTTTGGGGAAAGGCTCTCCCAAATCAATGAGTCCAAAGCTCAGAATGAAGCTCAAGTATTAAGCAAAGCACAAAGAAGGTGGGACTCATACAATTCACTTCTTTGCCCAAGGCTTCAGAACCAGAACCAGGAGACAGGTCAAAATATTCATCACAGCGTGTCCAATAAAAAGTAGAAGGGACAGAAGGGGAAAAGAAACTGAACATACTTGAGAAAAAAAAAAAAAAAACAATATCCATGGGAGTCAAGGAGAAGAAAGATAAGTAGATGCCAAGTAGATTTAGGCCAGGGCTCTGAGTTCAGTGAAACGTAACCAGCAAATTGCTAATCCCACAGAGAAAACTGTCCGACAAGCAACTATTCCCTCTAAAACAAAATCCCAGAAAAGAGTGGTTCAGAAGGAAATTCAAACTGTACCTAGGGCCAGGCAGAGTTCAAGTAATACAGCACCTGAAATCAAAGCAGGATGCTATGCCCCCCGTCCCTGAGACTGTCCCACAAGCCAAGAGCAATAGTGGGATCCACAACCAATACTGCCACGTCTTGACATCCCGTAGCCCAGTGTGTGAGCACACCACAATCCAAAGTATGCAACTCCTGGCTAGTACCACAATTAAGTGTGGGAGCCCTGCAGCTTGAAGTATATTCCCCCTATAACTGCAGTGGTATGGGCAGGAGCAGAAGCAGCGGGAACAAAGGGGAGGAATTGTGTGTTTGTGTGTCAAATTTACCCCCAAATCTGTTAATCTGTTACCATGAGTTGCCAACAAGATCAATTCCTTCATTTCACAACCCCCTGGAGCATGAGAGACAGTGCCGGGGTTAAAATGCATGCCTTAAAAACAGGGGCCAGGAGGAGGGGGTGAGGGTGGGGGTGGGGATGAGTGTTTCAAAGGACAGTTAGGATATAGAAGGGACCAGTATGACAATAGTCAGAAACGATCACTCTGGACAAGAATTGAGTGTTGAGAGTAGGTAAACGGATATAGATGAAAACCTTTCGGTACCTGTATTGCAAACCATAATGCCCCAAAGGAAGAGTGTGTGTGTGTGTGTGTGTGTGTGTGTGTGTGTGTGTGTGAGAGAGAGAGAGAGAGAGTGAGAGAGGGAGAGAGAGAGAAAGAGAGAGAGAGAGAGTGTGTGAGAGAGGGAGAGAGAGAGAGAGAGAGAGAGAGAGAGAGAGAGAGAGAGAGAGAGAGAGAGAGAAAGAAGAAAAGTGCCTTCCATAGAGGTAGGTGGGAGTGGCAGGGCATGAGGGAAACTAGGGATACTGATGGTAGAAAATGTACACTGGTAAGGGACAGATGTTGGAACATTATCTGACTGAACCTCAAGTCATGAACAACCTTGTAACTGTGTATCTCACTGTGATTCAATTTTTTAAATAAATAAATAAATAAAATGCATGTCTGGCATATGGTCGAACTCAGTTCTATCCTGAGTACCAGCTGGTTCACCGAATACTGCTGGGTGCCATTGTGAAGGCTGTTGACTATTGTTGGGATAGGGTAATCTCCAATGGCTCCGTGTCCTCAGGCCTCTGTTTAGCAGCAGGGGTCCTGAGTACCACTTGAGAGCCACCCCAATGCCTAAACTACAGGCCCCGAAAGGGTAAATGACCAAATAAAATATCTCTGTGAAATTCCAGAACTACAACCAATAGCCAACAAATACTAATCTTTCCAGCTTTTAATCGAGAAATTATGTGGTAGGAATCTAAAGGTATGTGCTTGAGAGAAAGAAAGATAAGGCTGGTCAAGAAGAGAAAGCGGGTCCAATCTCCTTGCAATCAGCATGCTGCTGAGTATGATTTTCCAGGATTTCTTTCAATTGATTGGTTCTTCACGAGTCTTTGTGAGTCTTAAGCTACATTTCTGCCAGTATTAATGAGAGCTCTACAACAGTTGAAACATGTAAGGAGCTGTCCAGATTTGTAGATTTGATCCATTGTTTTTGAAATGAAAGACAAACTTGAGACAAGTACTTTGGCTCATATTTTAATCACTGGGGGCCAATCTAAATTCCCTGAAAGGAAGTACCACATTTTCTGTATTTTACAGATTTCAGAATTGACAGCTTTACCCCATTTCATTCACAAAGCCATTACTCCAGAAACATTAAAATCCTAAAAATATTCCATCAATTTTCATCAATATTCTAGATAAAATTTGCAACATATGCAATCCATATTTCCAAGCAACCCTCCTGAGTACACATAAATGTGTTAAAACCAATAACATTTCATAGTCATATCAGGAATAAAGTTGAGAACATTCCCAAGATGAGACTAAGTGATAGGTTTTTGTGCCAACAATAGGAATTCTTAATGTGCAATAGCTAGAAGAGCAGTTGAATAATTAAGGAACTTCCTGGGATATTGGAGGAGGAAAGAGCATGAATGAAAAATGAACAGATTTAAAGAAAAGAGTATCCTGTTTTACATAAATTCTAATAATTATACAAATTCTAGATGACAGTTACTTGAGGAGGAAATCTGCTTTTTTTTCCCCTGCTCTAAATGAGGCTTCCAACCGGAGAAGGTTGTTAAGGTCAGTCTTTTGGCAACTATTAGGCATTCATGTTTGTGTCACTGGCACTCCTCAGAGTTCATCTACAGAGCCTAGGAGTGCCAGAGGTTAACTCGCCAGGAAGCCCTAGATTCGGAGACTTTTAAAGCAACAGAGTTTAGTCAACTCTGCTCCACTCTGCTCTCTACACTAGAACCAAGCAAGCTTTGTGAGAAACACAAAGGTGCTTCCCTTTCATCTGGGACTAAAAGCAAGGCAGGCTTCAGGTGTATAGCACACCCATGCACTAGCAGAAAGCCCACCGGTTTAAGCTCTGTTAGCAATGTCTAGAAATTATTAATTTTTCAACGAAGTGCCCTGTGCATTCATGCCATACTGTGCTGCACAAACTATGCACTGTTTTGGACCTGGAGCGACTTGCCAAACCCAGTTCAAGGTCCTCACTTGTCTCACTCCAGCTATTCCATATGCTACAATACACGCAGGTTGGGAGGGGATTTTTGTTATTGGTGGCTTTGGCTTTTTGACAGTGTTAAGTGGTTATTTTTATTCATTTCAATTCATAATCTTTATTGATTCTGAACAAAATTAAAGTTGCTAAACATGGTATATGATTAACACACGTTTTTATAAATTGCAGCATAAAACAGAACAATATACAGCCATTTGCTTACTGAAAATACACAAGGCTCATTTATACTTGCAAATTCCATTGACTAGGCTGAATGTGTGTGTGTGTGTGTGTGTGTGTGTGTGAGAGAGAGAGAGAGAGAGAGAGAGAGAGAGAGAGAGAGAGAGAGTAAAAGACAGAGAGAGGGGGGACACAAGAGAGGGTATGATAAAGAAACTTGAAAATCTTCAGCATAATTTTGTGATTTTTAGGAAGCAAAACCGAAGGAAATACAAAATTACACAAAGAAAAAAAACTATGTGGTTTTTTAAAAAATCCTCTCTAAAAATATTGGAGTCCTTGAACAATAATTTAGAAAAGCTGAAATTGGTCGATTTTCATAATGCCTGCCAAACCAAGTCCTAAAACACAGAAGAAAATTGTCATTTTCTAATTAGATTGAATATGGAGTGGATTATTCCTATATTCATTAATGCTTCAATGCTTGCATAAAGTGAAAAATCTGTAGTGGCACGAAAAATTAATTATAGCCTTCAGAGTTATTCTATGTTTTCTAGTTATTTATAAAACAAAAGGTAAAAAATTGTGTGTTTTCAATCATGATTTTGTACCTTGAAGTAGACCTTTTTTCAAACATAACCTTATCTAATAGCAAACTACCTTACTGTGAAACAACCATAGTCCTAAACCTAAAAATGGGAAGATGATGAATCAAAATATAATTTTTTTCTGGAAATATTAAATATTTTCACAAAGAAACACCCCACTAAGTAGCATCTGGACAAAAGTAGAAGGCAGAACAGATTAAAAACCAAACCACCAAAACGCACATGAGCACTCATGAGCTAGAAGGCTAGGACAAGAAGCATAAAAGGAAGAATTTCAGGTCTTCCTAATGCCTTTTTAAATTTAATTTTTACTATGGCAATTGGCAAATGACATTTTCAGAATTCTTTCCCTGTGACCTTCTGATACAGCAAATCAGTACAGAATTGTTAGAGTACCAGAGAAAAATCTCACTGCTCCTGGGCTTCCACACCCAATTTTCATTATAAAACTGTGTGTGTGTGTGTGTGTGTGTGTGTGTGTGTGTGTGTTGGGGGGGTTGAGGGGTGGAGGGAAAAGCTAAAAGCTGATTATTTTATGCATGTGTTATGGAAAATAGTATGCATATAAGCAGTGTATAACATACATCCGAATATAGACATAAGTAGAAATGCATAGCTACTATGCATATACACCACAGTTTTTCAGAGACCAATTATTCCTTAGGAGATAGGCAACCATGATTTCCTTTCTAATCCTAAAACAATGTAATTTTTTTAAAAAAACTTAATACAATAGTGTGAGAGGCTGGATCTCTATTATAAACACTAGGCTGCACACCCTGTATCACCCTAACAACTTCTCAGGATCTGTGAACAGCCCTGGACAAACCAGAGGGATCTTTGATGACTGATTTCCTTAACAGAAGAACGCCAGAGGGCAGTAGCGAGCATGAAAGGATGTGTCTTAATTCTGGGGCACAGTACTGGCCAAAATGAATTGAATCTCTTATGACGAATCGTCATTGCAATGCAGTAAGGAGAGCGCCAGTATTTTCAGCGAGGTGGTGAAGAGGGAGGAGAGAACCGCAGTCTGAGTTCTCCGTCTCTGAAAGGGCTGGGCAACGATGGCTAGAAACACAGCTGAAGGACAGATGAGAAAGCACTTGACCATCAATCAAGTGAGCAATGCTGATTAATCTTAAATAACTATTGCAAATACCCCATGGTCCACCAAGCAGCCCTGATCACAGGCAGAACCAAGAGCACCACCAGGCATGGACCAGAAACCAAAATAAATAGAACAGAGGAGGAAGATAATACAGAGGCTCAGGTACATGCATGCAATCAGCCCCAGTTAAGATACCCCAGCCCCGGGTTTTATTCCTCCATCCCTCTCGGGGAGCCTGGCAAGCTACCGAGAGTATCCCGCTCACACGGCAGAGTCTTACAAGCTACCCGTGGCATATTCGATATGCCAAAAACAGTAACAACAAGTCTCACAATGGAGACATTATTGGTGCCTGCTCCAGCAAATTGATGAATAACGAGACGACAGTGCTACAGTGTGCATGATTTTCATGTGAGAGACCCAGGTTCATTCTGCATAGTCATCTGTGTGCTACTGGGTATGGCACAAAAGCTCCCCCAAATTTATTTAATTTAGTTTAAATAAACCTGTTTTTATTACCTTGAAAAAAAAAAAAAAAGATACCCCAGCATCATATGGTCCCCTGGGCAGAGCCAACTATATCCAGGAAGGCTGGAAGCTCTACCATGGTGTCTCTGCTATTCCACAGCATCACAGGGCCCAAGAGGACTGCATCCTTGCACCCTAGCATTCAATGACAGGCACAGATCACCCAAGAATTACAGGAAATGACCCTGGGGACTTCCCCCTCCCCCCACACCCCTGTCCCCAGCACTAAGTAAAATGAGAGTTTCCAAAACTTATTTGGTCTACTTCCCCCTTCTGGGGGGGGAGGGTAAAAGAAAATTACTCAGCAGCACTGCCTGGAAATCTACCTCATCAAGTGAACAAACAGAAAATGTCCCAGAATAGCTTCCAAGGCTACTATAGATTGACACACCCTTGGATCATTCCAGAAATCCCCAAAGGGATAGAATCTCTCGCTTTGGCAAAGATTGCTCTAAAACCATACATTCTGATTTAAAAGTGTGCACATGAATTCTAGTTTTATTTCAAAATCAGGATGTTCTCTTTTTGACTAAATTTTTCATTGTCACCTTTCTTAGGTCTTTTTTGTGAAATACTAAGACACAAAAAACCTTATTTTCACCAGAAAGCTGTCCCAAAACATTTTTATGACTTGAAATTTGAGCTCAACAACATCTGTGCAATTGCAAAGTATATCTTAGAGAAATAATAGAGCTATGTATCATAAATACATACCGGTAACACAATGTTAAAATCATTAAGTTTTATTTCATTACAATCCACTCTCTGAAATCCACATGGTCCAGCTTACAATTAATCATGATTATTCAACCCCACAGCATAGCACCATTCAGCATCAGAAGATTAGCAACTGTGTGGCCTTCTTACTCTTTCTGCCTATTATAGGAACAGAAAGAAAATTCAGACAATATGGCACCACAGGAAAAGGGCAAACAAATCCATTTCCTGTAGAATAAAAAAAGGTTTAAAAAATAGTTTTCTGCCCAATAGTCTCTGGGGATCAGCTTCCAAGTTTCTGAGTTTATGAAGGAAACCATTAAGGATCAATGTGCAAAAAGCAATTTGCCTCTCTTCCTAAAAGCTTTGTTAATTTTTGTTTTAAATGTGTTTGTTTAATTACTAATTCTATTGTGAAAAGAAAAATCATTTAAAAAACTGAGTATTTTTCAAGTTTAAAAAAAAAAGTGCTTGTTTAGCATCTTTCTGTATCACAAGTGGCAGATTTAAATCAAATCCTGTTGGTGTGCAGAGCCTTCTGTGAAGCAGTTTATCCTACCCAGTTGTCCCCAAACAATGTACTACTAGAAAACCCTGTTGGAAAACGTGACCAACATAGAAATCTTAGAACACATACACTCACACGCATGTACTCATAACTGTGTTGAATTTGGTTGGGGTCACCTTTCAAAGATGAATTTAGGAAAAAGAAAAATGAGTTTGTCCTTTTTAAAGGGGGTTTCTTGGGACTGGAAGCATAGTACAGCAGGCAGGGTGCTTGCCTGGCATGAAGCTGACCCAGGTTCAATCCTGGGGACCCCATCTGGATCCCTGATCATCATCAGGTGTGATCCATAAGCCCAGAGCCAGGGACTAGCCCTGAGCACTGCTGAGTGTGACCCCTCAAAAAAAAAAAAAAAAAAAAACGATTCTTGGAGCCAGGGAGATAGTGGGAGGTTAAGGCAGATGCCAACCCAGTTTGCCCTCCAGAACTGCATGGCCCCCCAGCATCTCCAGGTACAAGTCTAGCATTTCCTAAGCACTGTCAGGTGGTCCTAGTGGCCCCCGAGCACTGCAGTGCCTGATCAGCAGCACATCCTCAGGTCCCACACTGAAAGCCCAGATGACAGAATCACCGGGCACCCTTAGTACCACCTGGGAGCCACCCCACAACCCCACCAGCTCCTTGCCAAAGTGTTTCTTCTTGGAAAGTCTCTTGTGTGATATTTTAAGTGACCTAAGTCATTGGCCTCCATGGCCTCTCTTTTTGTCCCACTGCCTGGCACTGAAGGACAGTAAGCAGGCAAGCATTTCTAACTTCATCCTGTCCCTCACAAATATGTCTCTTACTGCCTCTCTCCCTTGGCTCTTGTCCTGCCTCAGTCTTAAAAGATATTTGCGAGTATGGTGTGTTCGTCCGATGCTGAACCAAGTCCAGTTATAAACTGGGGGTTTGGAATAGGGTGAGGAAGAGATGGGGACACGAACATCAAGCCTTTCTGTGATACTTCCTAGAGCTTATCCTGCCCGAAGGCTCCTCTCAGCCCCAAGAGTGCAGGCCCTCTAACGCGGCGGAAGCTCAGCCAGCTCCTCCCTCCACTGACTCACTTCCCACAGATCCCTGCTAACTGGCTTTCCTCACCAGCCCTCTAGAAACCACTAATCCCAGCCTGAGAGCAAGATGGTGTGTGTGTGGTGTGTGTGTGTGTGTGTGTGTGGGGCGGGGGGCGGGAGACATGCCTGCCGCCGTCTTCTCAGAGTGCTCAGTGCTCTAGTACTCTCCCACAAACTCTTGCCTCTTGACTACTGACTTTCAAACAATGAGCACCCAAACTTTAACAGGACCAATTCTCTCAGAGACAGAAAATATGGAGTAAAAAACTTAGGGAAGTAATTTCAGAGCTGGCTTTGAGGGAGATATATTAAGAGCCAAAGTTCTTCAGGTTATTTGACAACACAGGATTCAATCCCAGTATCGGAAAGTAGAAAATCACTGTTTTCGTGTTAAGATCAGGAAATGCTTAAAAAAAAAAAAAAAGCCTCATAAATGGCATAACCCAATCCCTTAAAATAATCTACAGAACCATAACGTCAGGGAATATTCTTTCTGATTTCAGGAAAAGTTGTATTAAAGTTGCCATTTTTATTTTAAACATTTTTAAATGCTGATGGAGATCTGGATTGATTTTCTTAATTAAGAAAAGATGTAAGTGGATTTCTATTTTTCTGAACACAACCTAGGAACCTGACCCACAAAACCATAAGCTGCTAATTGTTTCACAAGCCGAAAGCAGACACATATGGCGAGTGGGAGGGGCAGTTTCCAGGCATGGTTTTGTCCATTTGGACTCACAAAAGGGAAAGCCACCGTGAAAAACGAAGGGCTCTCTCTTCTCCAGGGGTCTGCAGGGCCTGGAGCCATCCAAATTCTATTTTTAAATGTTTGGGGTTTTTTAACTGTTACGCTTGGTGGTCAAATACAACACTGAGAGAATACTGAAAGGAGATACAATTTTGTTTAAGCTATTTTTAAAGTATTAGCTATGGTCTTTTTTATAAATATTGATACTCAATTAGAGTTTCTGATAAAAAAAAATTGTGTATAATGGAAGAACTTCACAACTATGACCTTTCAGAAAAGTAATCCCTGGGGTTAGAAGGAAAAAATAATGAATATCCGCTTCTTAATCTTTAAAATATTTTAAAATGAACACACACAGTCCTACGTGTTTACTTAGTATTCAATAATGTAGCATAAACCATGATCTGGAAACAAAGGACCAGAATAAAATCCAGGGCCTTTTCACGTAAGACCTCCCAACACTACCGAATGTGCCTCATTAGAAAGCCTGGACTTGGCCAATGACTCCTTTAAAAATTGAAATATATTCCTTTTCTTCTTGGGGAAAAAAAAAAAGTTTAAGTCTTGGGAACATCAAATGACATTATGCACTAGTGGTGGCAGCATGAGAGAACAGTGGCCCAAGGGTGACCACCCAGTTCTGTTTCTGTGCTCGGCCACAACGAGCACAGACACAGACGGGACCATCTCAAGAAAGGAAGGACTGCAATCTGGCCAACGCCCATTAGCCCTCTTAAAGAGAAAAAGAACCTTAAGAAAAACAACCGACCCCAAAGGAGCCCCATGCATTTCAAAATCAGAAATGGGCTGCTTTCCAAACTCCTAAAGTCTTTCCTGGCTTACCCTTTCCAGCTGGGCCCTCAAAATAGTGGACTTCACATGACACTGTTTCTCACTGCCTCGACTTTCCTCTCAGACTGACTGACTTTCCAGCCCACTGGGGCCACGCACACCCTCCCCCTCCACTCCATCAGTAGTCACTGCTCAGCAGGTGGATAATATTTCCAGTCAATAACAATGACTGGCCTGTCCTCCTCCTTCCTGGTGTCACCAGCTCCACCTTCACGAGGTTTCCTCGTTTTCCCTGGGGCACACGGCAGCAGTCCTGCACGTTTCCCCCACCCCACACTCCCACACGGAAAGCCCCAGTCGGCCAGAGCACGCATATAAATCCTTTATATTCTCACTCAACTCCACTGCTTCTGCGGTTTTGCTGTTCTCTCCAGGTACAAAGAAAATCCTGGCACCTATAATATTTATTGGCATGCAAATCACTGTCACTGTCATCCCGCTGCTCATCGATTTTTTTGAGTGGGCACCAGTAACATCTCTCATTTTGAGACTTATTGTTACTGTTTTTGGCATATCCAATACGCCACGGGTAGCTTGCCAGGCTCTGCCGTGCGGGCGAGATACTCTCAGTAGCTTGCCGGGCTCTCCAAGAGGGGCGGAGGAATCGAACACGGGTTGGCCGCGTGAAAGGCAAACGCCCTACCACTGTGCTATCGCTCTGAAATAAAAGAATGGTGAAAATATCCTGAATTTCACAATATGCATTTGTAATTTGTTACCTGCTAAATTTTATTGTTCAACTGTCATTCTGTGAGGCTGGGAATACCCAAGCGCAGGTAGGCATCTAATTCCACACGCCGCTGAATCTCTCCCTGGTGACTCACACGTTATTATGGAAACAGTAGATGCTGAAATAGAGTCTCGGAATATTAGTAATATTTTAGGATCAGCTGGTTTAACTACCCATTAAAAATCTTCGAGTGCTCTCTCCAACATTCCCACCGCTCAGCCTCTGCTCAAACTCCCTCCCTGGCAGAAGAAATCTCACAGCAATGTTCAGTGCTCTGACATTCGGAAGCTTTTCCTGACACAAGATCCACATCTCCCTGGCACTTTTACTGCTTCTGCCTGATAGTATGAACTTCTAGGCATATCCCTGCCTAGACTCACTCAACAGTTACTTACATGTGCCTACGATGAGTGTTTACCCAATGCCAAGCACCAAGCATCTAATGAACATGAACACCAGAAGCCCTTCTGCCCA
The DNA here is from genome assembly GCF_027595985.1 of Sorex araneus. NCBI lineage: Eukaryota > Metazoa > Chordata > Mammalia > Eulipotyphla > Soricidae > Sorex > Sorex araneus. The sequence continues at coordinate 47,977,358 of NC_073310.1, read as the reverse complement.
CGGCACTAATATTGGCATGATAAGAGCTTGCTTTCCCTTCGTCGTCTTGGCGTCTCACTTTCAACTTTATTATACCACCAACTTTCCACAAAATTTTTTTCAAGAACATGGTCTGCATCCCTAACAGCCAAGATAGAACTCTTACTACGCTGACAATCCAAAGCTGTCAGCACCTGAACTCTTGCCCAATGGTGATCTCATATGCTGTTCATATTTTCAGACTTCTTGCCCAGAAAGAAAAAATTCACTGTCACTAGAAAGCAAGAAGTTTCGGTGATGTGTTCCTCTAGTCTGAACCAAAAGGGAAAAAAAAAATTTCCAAACCAAGCTTTCATAGACCCTGCATATATAAAAAAGCTAAAATAAATATTAGCATCAATTTGTCTTTTAACTTGGAATATATATCACTTCTTATTTTAAGAAAGAAGCAGTTGTAGGAAACAACAAAGCTGTTTAATGAATAAAACAGTGAATCAAAACTGGGACTGAGCTTTCTATCAACCTCAGAATCCAATTTGTTTTCATTTCTGTTCTGCTTACACATTATCAGCTTAAAAACCTCACAAACAGATAAAAAGCTCAACTTGCAATTTCAGGACACACTTTAATTAAACAAATCCAAAAGCTTGAAAGAGAAGTGGGAAATTTCTGATTCCAAGTTGAATCACTAATAGTGAAACCAAAGTACATAAAATGAGAAGCACTCAAGTCTGAGAACTGGAAAACAAAACTGTATCACCCTATTGCCACACACACACCCTTTCTAGCACATCGCTGAATCACAGTGCAGGCATCTAACTGCACAGTAAACTCGTGCAGTCACAAGGGAGGGAGTGACAGGTGTCCACCAGAAGGTGGCCAGGGCACGGCCTCAGCAGCTTCCTGTCAGGAACACATTAGAGAGAAGCCTTCAAACAGAGATGGCAGGAAACTCCTGCTCGGTTCCACGTTTGCACAGAAAAAGAGTTAGTATGGCAGAGTAAAAGATTTATTCACGTGGAAGAATTGGAACTCCGAAACATTTCACAATGAAACATGATGGAATTATTCATGCCTAGCAGAACTCCCCTCAAAAACAAAAACCCCAAAATTTGAATCCATGCACCCGTGTTTCCAGAACTCTTCAAAATTATTCCAGTCTTTTTTCTCTTTTTTTTTTTTTTTTGGCTTTTTTAGGTCATACCCACTGATGCTCAAGGAAGCTTATGGGATGTTGGGAATCCAACTTGGGTTGGCCACCTACAAGACAAACATCCTTCCCTCTGCACTGTCGCTCTGGCCCCCAATTATTCCAGTCTTGCATACATTAGACAATGAGTTAGACTCCCTATACCACACACCAAGAGGCCAGGCAGAGAGATAGTACAACAGATAAGGCATATGTCTCGTGCACCAGACCCCCTCCACCCTCATGCCACATATGGTCCCCTGAGCACAACTAGGAGTGATCAGAGCAGGGAACCAAGAGCAAATCCTTAGCACTGCTGGATGTGCACAAAAACAAAAAATGAGATAAAGTCTTAAAAGAAATTTTCATTTAAGTATTATCTAAGTATTATTTAAGTACTTTCTAAAGAAATATGTTTCTATTCTGTGGAAGTTTTCAAGAAAGTGTAACCCAAAAAGAACAAAAGAATCACATTGTGTCCAGATTTAATTTTTAAAATATAACTTTTTCTCATATGAAATCTATTTCAACTGACCAAAAAAGAAAATTGGGGATAGGAGTGGGGGTGGTTGAGGGTTTTGAGGACCACAGCTACAGTGCTCAGGCTATGTGCTCCAAGGTTGCTAAAACAACAAAAATCTACACACACACACACACACTCTCTCTCTCTCTATATATATATACATGTATATTATATATATATAAACATATATAATAAAATGTTTTCTTCTTTTATAAATTCTGCGTAATTCTCCATAATAACTCTCACCTAAAAATGTAGTGATTTAAACTTGGTACAAAAGCTTATTAAGTTACAATTGTCATACTAATAAGTTTTTTCTATCTCTATAAGGAAAAGGAGGAGGGCAGTCATTTCCAAGGCCAAAAAATAGGAGTTTGCATCCGTAGCAAAACTCAAGTATTAGTCCCTTTGGGCTGTCTTAAAAACACTGAGTAGGGAACCTGCGAGATGTTGTGGTAGGGAGGGCACCTCCCTTGCACACAGCTGACTGAGGATTGATCCCCATTATTCCATACGTTCCCCAAGCACTGCCAGGAGTGATTCCTGGGTGCAGAACCAGGAGTATCCCCTGAACTTCACCAGTATGGCCCCAAAAGAGAAAGGAAAAAAAAAAAAAAACTAGCCCGGAGCAACAGTGCAGAGGCTGTAGTGCGTCCTCTAGGGTGGATCCCCTGACACCCTTTGTGATTCTTCCAGGAGTGACACCTGAGGGCAGAGTCGGAAGTAAACCTGAGCACTTGCTGGTGCAAGCTGAAAATAAGAAAAAAGAAATAAAAATAGACACAGAAGAAATTATGGTTGGGTGAATTTATCGGATAAACTTCGGCCAGTTATTCCAATCTCCTTTTTCAAACCCACGCAGCACGGGGGAAAGAGCAGTGAGCTGAGGAGCCCGGCCCCACCATGCACAGCGGGTCCTCGAGCGGTGGCTCCTGCCCGTGTCGCGCAGATGTCACTGCCCGTGCCCCCGCGGAATCATCGCAGATGGTGAGAGTGGACTGGGCTCTTCCACACTTCCCCACTTTTCATTATTCCCTTCAGCTATGTCTGAGACGCCTGCGAGTGTGCAAGTCACATGTGAAGCTGCCGTGGTTCTGGCTCCCCGCAAGGCAGAGTGAGAAAAGTGATGAAATGGCAAAAGTGGCCCCCGAGAGTGCTCTACCGAGACAGAGGAAAGCATATGGGAGTAAGTCAGGTTTCAACAGCCCGAAGTGAAAATTGATACTTTCACGAGGCTGTGTCATTAGCACGTAGGCTAGAAGCCACGGAACACCACCGAAGGCTGTTCCCACGCGTGAAGGAACTGCATTTCACCACGTCTGACAACATCTATATATAGCAGACCTGATGTCTCCAGACACCATTATTTATGCACATTAGCTATGCATTATTTAACGGTGTTGCAAAAACCAAAGAAGGAGCTGTCTGAGCATCTTCTAATAGGCTATAAAGCCCTTTGTCCCATCCATGTTCAGTTTTAAATAACTTAAGTCTACAATCTTCCTCAAAACAAATTGTTTGACTGTAAACCTGAGGGCCAGGAGGTTTTGCCATCCTTATAAAACAGGTGGTGAGAAGGGACACTGAGAGATCACCATCCCACCATTCACCGAAAGGAGCAAGAAAACAATCTCTAAGGGGCACACCTTAAAATTATCCAATCCATTCTCTCAGTCCCCCAAGACCGGGCATGACCTCTCGGGACTGGCCCGCATAGCAATCTCACTAGCGCCCCCAGGCCACTGTCCAGGACCCCCATAGAACTGGGTCCCTGCCGCAATTTCTGTCACCCCCCCCCTGTCATCTCCCGCCGTCGTGTCTGTGCTTCTCTGGTTTAAGGCGGAAAGCCGTGTGTGAAAGGCTGACAGGCTGACAGGGGAGGGCGGCCGGCAGAGTCCCGCAGAACCGTGCAGCGCTGACCCCGCTCCCACAGCTGTGCGGGGGGAACAAACAATGCTCGGGAAGGCAGCAGGACAGACAGACCACCACAGAGAGAGACAGCACAGCAGGTAAGACACTTGCCTCGCACATGGCCAGCCCAGGTTCAATCTCCGGAACCCCACAGGGTACCCCGAGTATTGCCAGGAGTGATTCCTGAGCAGAGGGCCAGGAGTAAGCCGTGTGGCACAAAGGGAAAAAACCAAAAAAGAGGAAGGGAAGTTCTGTGGAGGCCTTGGGGAGAACACAGGTGGATGCACAGGCTACACAGCCCACAGACCGTCAGTGACGGCGGCCTCTGTGCCAGAGCAGAGCCCGCAGGACAGGGCTCCAGGACACTCACTCCTCTGTTGTGTGTCCAAGGTTGTCACCAAGGGTGTGGCCAGCAAGCAAGAGCGTAGGATGCTGCCATCCACCCCTCTCCCCTGCACAGGACATTCTGGAAGGCAAGGTGTCTCAGGAGGAGCTGCTCACTCCAGTCTGACGTCACATCAGGCCAGAACCAACAAGGTAGCAAGACTACCCTAGTTCCCTGGGACCCGGGCCACCACCCAGCAGGTATCAGCTTCTCAGGGCTGGGCCAAGAGTTGCCAACCTTACGCACCTGTGTGAGGGTCACAGAGATGGCTCAATGGGTGAAGCCATGTGACAGCTATGAAGGACGGTCCTTCCCAGCACCCACGGCCCTGGCTGTGCCCAGGAGACCTCCCTGGGTGCTCCTGTGGTGGGACATAAGAATGGTGTAGCTGATCCCTGAGGTGGTGAAGAGTCTGGAACAGAGAAAGGCAAAATTCTCTGCGTGCCTTGTAGATTCTGAGGCCACGGCCACAGCTCCTTCCATGGTGACAGGAGCAGGGACTTTGAAGAGTCCTCCTAGCTTAGTTCTCATGCAGGCACCTAGTTACTCTGGGGAGCGGGAGGGCTTGCACTCTTCTCACAGAACAAGCGTCGGCAAGCTGCGAACACACATGCACACACAGCCATGCCCCCGGCCCAGTCCTTGGTGGCAGCCTGGGTTCCTAGAGAAACCAAACAGGCAAGAAGAGCACTCTCCCGACCACTGCGTAGACACACCCCGACAGCTCCGGTGCAAACCCCAGCCCCAGAGGGAGCTCCGAAGATCCAGGCATTTCCCATAAGACCTCGGTGGCAGGCTTAACTTTGCATTTTGAAAGCCATGTAACCAAAGGGCTTCAAAGTCAAATTAAATGTCAAGTCTCCACCAGAACCCTAAGTATCTTTTGGTCCTACGTGGCAATGCACAGGGGTTACTCCTGGCTCCTCACTTAGGAATTACTCCTGGTGGTGCTCAGGGGACTATATGGGATGCTGGGAATCGAACCCAGGTCGGCCGCATGCAAGGCAAAAATGCCTTACCTGCTGTGCTATCGCTCCAGCCCGAACCCTAAGTATCTTAAGCTTCCATCAGGGCAGAGGATTAAGGCCTTATCTATTCAGTGCCCTTTTAGACTGTCTTCAACCTCCTGGCAGTGGGGCAAATGACCCTTGGGTTTGGTTGCCAGAACACAAAGCAAAAAGTCAGGTGAAGGGTCCTAAATGACCAACCCTCCAGTCGCTCCCACACAGAGAGAACAGAGTGTAAGCAGCAGGGCTGCATTCAGGCAGCCCTATGTGGGCAAGGACTGAGGGGGAAGGACGGATCGTACCCTGGAGCCTGGATGACGCCCATCCCAGGGGCACCCAGTAAGTACTGTGCCTTGGCAATCACACTCCTGAGAAGTCCCCTTCCCTCTCCCCCTCCCCAGTTCCCTGTCTCTGACTTGCTTGGTCTCTGTGAGAATAAAGCTTGGCCTTTACCATTTTTCCCATCAAGGAGGAGGAGACAAAAAGTTAACTACGTAGTTGGACGTGATTCTGCCTTTGGCAGTACCTAGCATCTGAAACCATGCACAGAGCATGAATTATATGTGTTATGACTGAAACACAAAGCCCAGAAGACAAGTCTGACTGGTTTGGGGACCTGAACTCATATTTGGATGCAAACATGCAAAAATTAGCCAAAGAAATGACAAAACACATAAGAACAAGGTTGTGTGCCTCAGAGCGAGCATACTTGTGCGTACTACAACGGAGAGGCGCGCATTCAAAGACCGTTCCTTCTCTCTAACCACATCCAAAAGTATAACTGACTGTCAGTGCACGCCCCAAAGAGATGTCATAACCAATGCAATCAACACTTCAGGCCAGTTAGGTGCCGAAGCCCAGGCTTTCCCGGCCCAGAGGAAGGCTTCTTGCCTTCCTGGGACCACATTTTTTATAAGACTCCAGCTGTGGAGTGGAAATTCTTTTGAATTCTATTGATCAGAGATACCCATCTATTATGCTCTGAATTGTATCCCACCCAATCAAGATATGTGGAAGTCCCAACCTACAGTGTCTCTCAGAGTGACCTTGCTTGGAGATAGCATCTTTACAGAAATAATTAAGTTAAAATGAAGTCATGTGGCTGGTTCTAATCCAATGTAGCTGATGTTCCCGCACAAAGGAGAAACAGGAGTCCAGAACAGAAGACGACAATGTGAAGATACAGGAAAACACTGGGGAAGAGGGAGAGAGGGGAGGGGTGCTGGTTGGAGGTTTCCATAGCCCTCGAGCACAACAGACCGAAGGCTGGGAAGAGACATGGAACGTTCCATCTCAAGAGCCTTCAGAGACAGCACAGCCAAGCTGGTACCTTCACTTCACACTTCTAGACCCCAGAACTGTGAGACAAACAATTTGTTTTTGCAGCCAGCTAGGCCTAGGGTCTTCTGTATGTCATCTTCACGTACAACTTTGAGAGTTTTTGAAGTTTTATGTGAGGGGGTAAGATCTTCAACTTCAGGAGTTGAATGAGAAGGACAAGAAATACCTGAGAGGAGTCTTGAAGCACCGGAAGTGGTGTGCTTGTACCCTGTCTTCCCTGCTGAAAGCCAGGCAGAATGGGGCACAGTGTTCACGGGCTCCACCCTCATCTTCCCAACTCAAAAGGAAAATGAGATGCTCATCCTTGTAGTCAGAGCTATTCCCCAAAGCCCGCAACTTTGTTCCCAATTATTCTTTTTTTTTTCCTACTGAGAAATGTCTTATGGAAACTTGTACAGAATTTACATGTAGTGATACTGTGGTTGGAATAATGCATCTGCTTTAACTAAACCCAAATATACCTTTACAACAAGGCAAGGTGCACAAACAGCCCAAGCACCAGGCTCCAGTTACTGTTTCCATATGAAACAAAATGTGATTGAGAAACTTAGATATGCTGAATTTATGCAGTATTTATTCAGTTTATTCAGTATCTACTAAGAGGTTAGGAGTGGGTCAGCTTGGCCAGCAAAGCACTGGATAATAGTCGCAGAGGCTCTGTGGCCGGTGTAGCCATAGGCTCAGTTACTCAGTGATGCCCCTGGTGTGGTCGCGAGAAGCAGGACTGGATGTGACACAAAGGTCATAGCTTGCCAGCCCAACTGAGATGGTGAAAGTACAAGCCAAACCTGTCCACAAAAAGCTCCACTGAACCTAAGAGATGGGAACCAGCAAACCAAAAGCTATACCTGGTGCAGGTAGGCATCACCAGAACTGATGAGAGACCTGGCCACACCTGGGCCACACCTCTCTCCCAAACAAATACAACTTTGGCAACTGAGATGCTGAAGCAATGGAGAACCAAAGGAAAAGTGACAGAAAGGGGAGAAAGAACAAAAGAGAAATGCATTTCATATGGAGAGGTCAGCAATGCTGCAATATTACCTAACAGTACAACAACATTATAAGATCGATGTACTGCCTGAATACCCTAAGAATTGTTTAACTTTGATAGTAGATGCAGTAAGGAATATAAATACACTGCAGCAGGCTCTCAAGGCACAGTATTGCAAACCAACAGTAAAAAACTAAGATTGCATTTAAGAATGAGGGATAATTCAAAGAGTTGGAGTGCATATTTTGCATACAGGAAAACCCATGCTCTATTCCTAACATCACATGGTCTCCTGTGCATGACCAGAAGGAATTCCTAAGTACCAAACTAGAAAAAAACGAGAAATAGTCCTTGAGCATCTCTGGGTATGACCCTAACCTTTCCCTGAATTTTTTTTCTTTTTGGGTCACACCTGGCAATGCACAGGGGTGCTGGGAATCAAACCCGGGTCAGCCGAGTGCAAGGCAAACACCCTACCTGCTATGCTATAGCTCCAGCCCCTTCCCTAAATTTTTTAATTAAAAAAAAAACGTTTCAAATCCCCATGAAAATCTGAATGTCCTACTATTGGATAAAAAAAAAAAAAGGTCTTTAAACCCTCCCTGCAAAGGGAAAGGCCGTGGTGCTAAACCCCTCCTTCACCATGGGCTCTACCTGCCATCTAATATTGCAGAGTTATGAGGTGAGAGTAATGCGCCCAATCGGTGCGGTAATAAACGTCCCTGGGCAGAAACACATGCTCTGTGTGCCCGTACTCTATAGACATCTATTTTAACAAGCCTGTGTGTGATTTACTGCCCCTGACTCTCGAATTAAACATTTGCAATATCTTTTAGCAGTTTGATAAAACCTGCTAAAATTAAATTCCAACCACTACACACTCATCCACACCTTAGGAGGCAAAGGTTACACTAATGTGATCTCTCTTTAGAGATCCTTGCCAAAAAAGGAAAAAAGAAAAGAAAACAATTCTTTCGGTCTGTATATATGTATGAAGGTAGTAATCCAAAAGCACAAAGGGATAAAGGGGATTTCCTCCTTAAAAGAGAGAGAGAGAGAGAGAGAGAGAGAGAGAGAGAGAGAGAGAGAGAGAGCACTAAAACCAATGAGCAGAGATTTGGGACCATGCTTTGCTGTAGAGTATCTACTTACTACACCCTAAGAAGCAAAACACCTCCACCTCCATTCTGTTCAAGGAAGCCACACAAACAGCCACCGCCACACACATCTCAGACAGAAGCCTCCAGGACGCTGGTGGAGGGGAGTGAGCTCTCTGGTCTGGTGTCAGAATGATGGATGCAGAAAAATTGTCGATAACAGTATTGTAAATCCTTGGATGGGGGGGGGGGGGAAGAAGGTGTGAAAAAGTCCAGAGATGGATCAAAATAGATATTATCTTCCATTCTGGGGGGCCCATTAATGAGACTACCCAGTTACTCAGATAACTGAGCTAAAACACATCATCTGGTAGCCATACTGTTCTGTTACTTTTTTTAAACAACAAGCAACAAAATATGCAGGAATCTTAGCTTTGTTTAAGACTTTTTGTGTTTTGTTTTGGGACCACACCCAAAACAGCTGGGCCCAGGCATTCACTGGCTCTGGACTCAGGGCTCACTCTCACCCCCAGGGAGACTGCGGGAACCATGAGGGTGCCAGGGGTGGTACCCGGATCAGCCACAAGCAAGGCAAGCCGACAAAACTTTCCCTGAGAGATGCAAAGCTGAGAGAGCACTAGGAGTCGTCTGGGGAGGACCGTGGGAATGCATCCAAAGCATCTTGATTGGGAAGCAGAGAAGGGGGTGGGGGGGAGGAGTTGTAAGAAATTATCCACTAATTACTAAGGATCTGCTAACAGATGAAGTCAATCTATATTTGCTGATGCGGAAACATCGCCAAGATATACTGGCAGAACAATATGTATAGCAGGAAACCATTTGCGTGTGTGGGTGTGTTTAAAATGCTCATATATGTGTGGAAAATTTCTGGAAGGTTACGGGAAAAAAAAGAGAAAAAGAAAGAAAAAAGAAGGAAGGGAAGAAAATATCATTTTGTTTTCCCTCAGGGTTGAAGAAAGGAGGTGCGACATTCAAGATATTTTTATTTATTTTTCCACTTTACACACTTCTTGCTTTCTTTTTCCATGAGCATGTACCACTTTTATAATTAAGAAGAGGAAAGAAAATACCCTCCGGCTTTAAGGAAACAAAGATCAGGACCCCGGCAGGTGCTTGGCTTTCAGAGCCGCCTGCTCCAAACCCCCAAACCAGGAGGACCGAAACCACCTCAGACAAAACACAGAGAGAGCTTCATTTCCTTTTCTCCTGAAGACCCCAAAGTTAGTGCTTTCAAATATATTCCGGGCTGAATGAAAACTGCAAAATACCATTTCCAGAATTGGGAGCCTTTTCAATTTGTGGGATGATTTCTAGTTAAGATTGAAGCTGTAGGACTGGGAACAAAAGGCATCAAAAAAAAAAAAAAAAAAAAGGCAAAGAGGTGACATCCTGAATATGAATGAGGTGAGGGCACAGCGAAGACGTGGGGACGTGGCCAGAACACAAAGGTGCTGAAGAGTCTCACGCCCAGCGCGAGGAGCGGGTTCCTCCACCGGGTCCCCAAAGAGAAACTCCTAATTGCAGTTCCAGGGCACGCTCGGACACTCTCACAAAGTCCCCATTCAAAACTCTGCGCAAAGTACAAGGTGAAGAACTGCGGCCGCAGAAGTGAAGCGAACTGCGCGAGCTGGATCCTCCAAGGCTCTGCCCCAGCCGGACAGGCGGCGCTGCGTGACGAGCGGAGGCCTAGCTCTGCTCTCCCTGACACGGGGCCGGTTCCCAACCTCCGCACCCTTGGCCCTATGGGAGGTGACAGTGGGAAGGAACGCCGACTGGAGGGGCGCTAGGAGGACTGGGCGAGATCAGAGAGCGCGGAGAGTCCAGACGGGGCAGAGCCGAGCCCCCACACTGTTAGCAGTTATTCTAAACACCGCAGCCCAGTGGGCTGAACTGGGCCTTCCTGGGCATCCATCAGCTGGCATGCACATATGCAGTTCTGATTCTTACCGCTAACTCGATTGTAAATGGAAGGAACCAAGAGGGAAGCCAACATGTGGGTTCCCGCTGGGCTCTGGGGAGCATCCTGACAGGGCCCCTATTATCCAGTGCTGTACAGGATGCAGCTACAGCACAATGGGTAAGGAGCCTGCCTGGCGTGCAGCAAACACAAGTCAGATCCAGCACCACCTTTGGGTCCAGGGGTGATTCCTGAGGGAAGGGCCAGGAGCAACCCCTGAGCATTGCTGGGGGTGATAAAAAAGGGTGAGGGGTGGAGGGAGGGAGGGAGGGAGGGAGGGAGGGAGGAAGGAAGGGAGGGAGGGAGGGAGGGAGGGAGGGAGGGAGGGAGGGAGGGAGGGAGGAAGGAAGGAAGGAAGGAAGGAAGGAAGGAAGGAAGGAAGGAAGGAAGGAAGGAAGGAAGGAAGGAAGGAAGGAAGGAAGGGAGGGAGGGAGGGAGGGAGGGAGGGAGGGAGTTAGTTCAGGGAAACGCTTAAAGGATTGGGACATGTCGGGCATGCACTAGCTCCCAATTTGGGTCCCCAGCACAACAATCCCCCCCACCCACCCAGGAGATTCTGGTGACCCCCAGTACTGCCAGAGCTAAGGAGTCCAGCATTGCCAGAGGCCCCCAGAGCCCCCCTACCACCCAGGACACCGCCTCTGTATCCCTTCTTCTGGCAGATAAGCTGAAGCTCCCGCCAGCTGCTGGCTCCGGGAGCCGGGCCCCTCCACCTGGGCTGATGCGGCAGGGGCGCGTTTCCTTCCAACCCCCATTCTGCCCGCATCTCCGCCCTAGCCTGGTCCTCCACCCAGCCCCACGGCTCCCTCAGGGCTGCAGCCAACTCCTCCCTTCTTGTTGACCCCCAGTGGCAGGACCACCCCTCCCGACACTCACTGCTGGCGCCCTGCCCCATCTCACGGCCTGTCTGGGGAGGCGCTGAGGGAGCGGCTTTGAAAGCCTGAGACAAATAGCCAGAGCGGCTCGCTGCTCAAGTGCTTCTGCCAGGCGGGGGAACGGAAATAAACACCCAACAGCACCTCAAGTCATCTCACCACGAGTCAAAGGAACAGTGAGACTGAAGATAATGTGCCAGTCCCCATCAAGCCTGATGTTGTCAACCAATTAGCAGAATAAATTGATTTACTCATAATGGGCTGTGTCTCTGCATTAATTTGCCTGCGTGCTAGAGTGAAGGATTAGTACTCAGAGCCAACGTGGGCCGGGTGGCAGGGCTGAGAGATTGTAGCCGCCGTGGTGCTCAGGTCCTGAGGCAGGGACTTTGGGGTTTAGACCAGGAAAACACGTGAAACATGAAAACCAAGATGGGTAATTATGCATCCGTTCATACTACAAAAAAGCCTACAAGACAAACGTTGGCCACGCCTTGTCAATTCAAAACTCTATTCTGGGAGCTTCTCTACCCAGACCCCTCATTTTCCAGTAGCTTGACAGCCACACCCACAAACTGCCCCCAGTGCCATATAATCCCACCAACGGCCAACATCCAGAGACTATAAGACCAAGCTCCCGGAAGCGACATCTAATAGCCTTGTTCTCCTTCTTGGAGAACCTGACAAGCTACCAACAGTCTATTGCCCACACAGGAGAGCCTTGCAAGCTCCCCATGGTGTGTTCATATCCTAAGTACAGTAAAAGATATATACATACCTCTCAGAGAGCCCAGCAAGCTACCGAGAGTATCCCGCCTGCACAACAGAGCCTGGCAAGCTACCTGTGGCGTATTCAATATGCCAAAAGCAGTAACAACAGGTCTCATTCCCCTGACCCTGAAAGAGCCTCCAATCTTTGGGAAAGATGAGTAAGGAGAGGCTGCTAAAATCTCAGGGCTGAGTGTAATAGACATTACTGGTGCCCGCTCGAGTAAATCGATGAACAATGGGACGACAGTGATACAGTGATACAGTGATTCCAGGAAATATAAAAGTTGAAATTAAGGCAAGCCTTAAAGAAAGAAACCTAAACTCAAGATGATAACCTAAGGTACAAGTGACATGAAAACAAATCCATTACCATAATTGCTCCCTTTGTTAAGGTTTTAGTAGTTTCACAGGGTCCAGTTTTGTGTGTGTGTGCCTTATTTTCAGTAATCAATAAATGAAATAAACCTGTTAGCAAGAACTCAATCAGGTGCTAGGAGTTTCTTGCAAGATGGATAAAGCAATCCATATGCTTTTATTTGCAAGTATTTTCCATTCTTTCTGAAAACAAAGATGAAGCCAGAGAGCACGCTTTCTCCCGACTAACTGTTCTTCTGTTTATGCCTCATAAAAATTCAAAGATTTTTAAAAGGGGTGGGGGGAATGGTGGGCCTTCCTATCAAAGACAGACGCGGATTTGGGAGGTTCTACAATGGGACTTCCATCACTATTGCAGCTCACCCCGTCCACAAGTGTTAGCGTTAATTACAAGTGATTGTGCGTATCAGGCCTTGCCTCGGAGACCAGTCACCGGGACTCTGAGCATTTCCCGGACCGTGTATTTGAATTCACTACAATGCTTTGTCACGGGGGGTTTCTGTGTTAGTAATAATGTGCTTTGTTCTCACAAGTGCCCCTCGCACCTGCCAACTAAAAAGAAAGCCAGAGACCCCTTTGCTGGACAGTGTATGGCTGTGCTGCCCTCTAGTGGATGCTTCCCGCCAAGGATTTCTGGAGAAAATCAGAGCAAGAGAAGGCTGGGGGCATACGTGAGAGAAATACGTGAAATAAGCAAGAAAGGCATGAATTGACAGTAAGTGGTGGGGGGGTGGGGAAGGATATTAATCAAGCTCAGAAAATACAAAGTGATGTCTCTGAAGACTTTAGCAGCATTTGATATGCACTAAATAATCAGATTTAAAATGTAAAATGCAGTCAAATCTCAGAAATACAAAAAATGTCCTGAAAACTTTGGCAAAAAATCATGTGTATCAATACGTGCAAATATACACACAATAAACACAAATGCACACGGACATTTATTCTCCCTTTTCCCCCCATCCCTGCCCTGAAGAAAATGATAACAATTTGGAGTCTACAGGATATGTCTATCTTAGTCTGGCAGACATACAGAAAGAATATTTGGAAACGGAGAAGAGGGGAGGTGCAAGGAGAGATTCAGCTGAGTCGTTTGGGTCTCCACTTGGAATGCAATCACTTGCCAGGATTCGAAGCAGGTAAAGACATACTTAGATGAAAATTAAAAATCATTAATTAGGAAGCCTCAGAATAAGCAAACAGGAAGTGGTATTCTTGAGTTATCAAATTCACACAAAATTTAAATCACACCAAAAGTTTCACTTGCCCCCTGAATTCAACCTGGTAATACTTCTTCTAAAACTCAAATCAAATTTAAGAGGAAGAAGTACCCAGCCACACTGTACTATTACCCAAACCCTACTAAGAAGCTAAGTGCATGCGACGCAAGGAGAGAGTTCTACATACCTCGCCTTCAAAATGCTATTATGACACCTATAATAATTTTCATGACAACACTATAAAGTGCAATCTAAGTATTTTCACATCACACGCAGACATATTTCCCACTGGAAAGCAGTGCACACACACAGGTTCACTCAACTGCCAACCATAAAGCTACACAGCAAACTTACAGCGACCTCTGCTGGAAACATCTGTGAATCACACTTTAAAGCAAAATTTCAGTAGTGACTTTCATTTCTGGCTGGTCTGAAATAAAGATACAACAATTCAAGTAGTATTAGAATATCCCCCGCCACCTGGTCTGTACAAAGCACTTTAAAAGCTTCGGATTTTCACTAGTTCAATTTGAATTGAAAATCAGTTGTTCTAAATTGAGTTCAATTATCAACAAATACTTTTGTCTTTGTTAATATTTACATGAATTACAGCTCTCCCTCCAGGGAAAATAAAATTAAATTCTTCACTATTCTTGGAATATGAATATGCAAAATATGGATACACAAGACTATTTCAAAGGGTATTTTTTTTATGGTCAGGGCTGGGGGGTGGATATGCAGAAAACCTATCGCAAAAAAGGAACAAGAATCATGCATAAGAAAGTACATGATCATTACGGAAGCCCTCAATAACGAGCACCAGAACCGCCAAGAAGACATGACACGCAGACTTCCCACCCATCAGGACAGCTCCCTGTAAACCAAGAACGCCCCCCATTCAGACATACCTTAGTAGACACCTGCCCAAAACTCAGTCTGATGGCACACAGGGAGAGACGCCGACAGCCATTCTCTTCACGAAGCCTGCACAGGCTCTCGCGGGCTGGGAAGTATATCCCAAGCCTGAGGACAAGCACTGCACTCCGGCAGGCCAGCCAGAACAAGAAGCACAAGAAGAACAAGAAGGGCTCGTGGCGTGCCTCTGCATGTGGGAGTCCCTGAGCTGGAGACCCAACTCTGCAACCCACAGTGACCCCAGAGCACCAGCGGCTGTGACCCGGAAGCAAAGCACAGAAGAACAAGGAGAGAGGTTGCAAATGGGGCCCTTGCTGCCCTCCAGAGCCCAGCGGCACCTCGTCTGCTCCCGTGACAGGCCCTCGGTGACCTTGAGAGATTTGAACATCCTCAAAGGCCCTGTAAAAATCGGAACATTCTGGAAGCTCAACCTGCACATCACAGGTACCTGTGAGTGACAATCTGACAGCATCTATCCGAATTTCAAATGCACACTCCCTCTGACCGAACACTCCCATGACCAGTTAGTCTGTGGCAGAGACTCGGACATGTTCACCACATGAGGCCTTTAAGGTAAAAAAGGAAAAATAAGTGGGGGTGGTGAGAAGTTATGATATATATCAATAAACATGATATATATATTTGCGATCATAGCACTTTGCAATCATTAAATCGGCTGCAAAGGGTCAATATGTGCACCTCACAGCACCTGCCTGGCAAAGAGGGAACTGCAAAAGACTCTATCATGTTGTTCTCACGGTTTAAATTTCCAGAACACACACACACACCCCAACCCTGTTATTCATGATGAATTCTGGGGAGCCAAAAAAGGAGTGAAGATGTGAAGATTGTAAGGTATTCCTTGCATTTTTCTGTGAGAAATGACTTTCTTGCCACAAGCAAGCTGCAGTTAATAATGGGGGATGGGTGGCAACACACAACAACTCCAATACTGAACTCTTCCTTGTGTCAAACACATGTGGGAGACCACAGAGGGCCACAGAGGTGGCAGCAGCCGGTGCTTCAGAGTATGCAGGCAGAGAGAGCCGGCCACCTGCAGGGGTGGGGTGGGACAGGTCAGCAAGGGCCTCGCAGGTCTATGTCCTGCCAAGGAGGAATCAGCAGCTATGTGAGGGGCTGCCAAGATAGTACAGCAGGGAGGGCACTTGCCTTACACACAGCCGACGTGGGTTCAATCCTCGGCATCCCACAGGGTAGAAGAAGAACGGTATGTGAGCTCTGCTTTCTGGCCAACGTCTCATTTCACCATGACCTACTCTGACAGTGATTCTGCGAACCAGACTCGGGTCTCTATCCTGCTCCCTTGCTCCCCTGCGGGCACAAGGAAGACCACAAGGAGTTGCAGAGTTGGCTTCATCTGGGTCCGGCCTCAGGGGCAAAGTGGGGCAATCGCCACGTGCCAGGTAGGGGTGTCAGAGGGGAAGGAAGGTGATGGGCAGAGAGCGCATCTAGGGACACGGGCTCC
Source organism: Sorex araneus (assembly GCF_027595985.1). Classification (NCBI taxonomy): domain Eukaryota; kingdom Metazoa; phylum Chordata; class Mammalia; order Eulipotyphla; family Soricidae; genus Sorex; species Sorex araneus. Next base: position 47,961,315 of record NC_073310.1, on the reverse strand, counting down.
GTGCCAAGGCCTACCCTCCATCTAAACACATTCTGGGCACCAGGTGTCTTTCTCCCTGCCGTGGAGAGAGTGACCGGTGGCACACACGGAAGGCCCCACACAAACACAAAGTGTTGGCAGGGGCATCCCCAGCCCCTCCAGCCCTCCTGAGCCCACAAACATCCCTCAGCACCTTTGCTACATCTGTAACTCACATTTCTCTCCTTCAATCCTCCCAAGGCCCAGAAACTGACCCCCTGGCCGGTTGTCCAGGAATCTTCAGCCCAGAAACTGACCCCCTGGCCGGTTGTTCAGGAATCTTCAGCTGTCTACTTCCTGCTAGTGGAAATCTCCTTTTTGGTCTTACTCCCTGGTCACACCCAGTTCATTTTTCCAGCCCAAGCCTCTCCCGGGAGGGCTAATCCCATTACCTGCACAACAGTGTGATCTGAGTGAATATAACAGCCATGCGGTGTGCCCCAAGCTTCCCTCTGACCCAAAGCCCTCCTCAGCCAAACACCTGAGGCGACAACCTTGGGTCATCCTCTCTCTCCACACCCCCAGAGCAAGTCACGCAGACAGACTGCCAACCCACCTCCTAAAATACCATCTCCTGTAGTTCTATTCGTGTGTGTGTGTGTGTGTGTGTGTGAGAGAGAGAGAGAGAGAGAGAGAGAGAGAGAGAGAGAGAGAGAAAGAGTGTGTGATTACGTCCACAAAGGAAGGAGGGAGAGAGACAGAGACAGAGACAGATCCCCTATAGTAAGGGTACATACAGCAAATGGTCAAAGTCATCAGAACTGAAGAATTCGTCTACAGAAAAGAGTTTTGGGGGTTGGGTACAGGACGCTCAGAGGGGTCCTTGGGAACTGAGTGAAGGGGGCCCTCTGGAGATGGGTGAGGGGTTACATGATATGTGCATAAAAGTGTGATTAACATTATTACAAATACTGCTACTTCAATAAAAGGGTTTTTTTTTTAAATAAAATACCAACTCTTGCACACCAGGCCCCTCTTCCCCCTCCCAGAAACCCCTGCCCCCAACAGAGCAGAATCCCTGGGCAGCACAGCCCTGGCAGTCCAAAGGAAGCCTGCAGTGACGTTCCTCATGTTCAGTGGTTGCCCACAAGGAAACAGACCTCCTGGGACTATCTGGAACCTTCTCTGGCCTCTGACCCTGCCCTGTGCTCGGTAGTGACTCCTTCAGGGCTCCGTGTCTCTCACGATGGACACTGGCCAAAATGGAGAGAGCAGGAGCGCACAGATGCAGGACGCCATCTGCACCTGGCCGCCTCCCTCACGGCCACCCCAGGGGCCCGTCTTGTCTGGCAATACCTTGGCCCCCTGGCGGGAGATCAGGGCCCCAGCCCTACACCTGTCCTTCATGATGGCTCCTTTCTACTCCTTGGGTTTAAAAGACACAGCCCCAAGGAGAACGTTCTGGCAAACCTGTCACTGTCACCCCGCTGTTCATCGATTTGCTCAAGCGGGCACCAGTAACATCTCCATTGTGAGACTCGTTGTTACTGTTTTGGGCATATTGAATACGCCATGGGTAGCTTGCCAGGCTCTGCTATGTGGGAAGGATACTCTCGGTAGCTTGCCGGGCTCTCCGAGAGGGGCGGAGGAATCGAACCTGGGCCGGCAGTGTGCAAGGGAAACACCCTACTTGATGTGCTATTGCTTCAGCCCTGCCGGCAAGGCTACCAGAATCATAAAGAGAAATGGACAGTAGAAACAGACCTTCTGCTGTACATAAAGATACAATTACAGAGATGCCATTTAAAAGAAAAAAATATTAGAACTATTAAATACATATATCTCCTCATGAATATGTATGAATCACCTGAAAAGGGACTCGAATATGCATAAGCTATTAGATCCCCCCTTTCTCCGGACATAAAACCAGGTCCCTCACCCTGTGCTGCTGTTTTGTAACCCGTGCTCGTGGACATCCTTGCTGACTGTAGTTGTTCCATCTAATAAAGCCTTCTCCCCAATGCACTTATGCCTGTGCTCTCTCTAGGACACAAACCTGAAGGCATTATGATTAAGAAGAAGAGAGTAAAGGCAGGGGTGGGGGCGGGGGAGAGAGCACAATTACTGCATGATCTCATTTATATGTGGAAGCTGAATACACAGAAAGCAGGCACGTTGGCTGCAGCCAGGACTCGGGAAGATGCTGGGGCAAGGATCCACTTACAGGAATGCTGGCACATCCATTAATACTGCAGCGGAAACTTGGAACTTGCTAAGAAAGTCAATTTTGAACATTCATACCACACACCCACACACACAAGCATAAGCGCGGAATCTGAGTGAGGTGATGGATGTTCTAACTGACCTTGATGTGAGAATCATTTCACAATATACATATCAAATCATCATGCTGCACAACCAAACCTACCCAATGTCAGATGTCAATGGTATTTCTATAAACATGTCACAAGAAAAGCTCAGGCGATGTGTCCAGGGAGAGAACAGAAGAACCCGCAGACATTCGAGCCCTGTGGAGTTAAATACCTGAGAAGTGCACATTGCTTACAGAGATAGAAGCATATGGGCACGAAGGCTTCTCTGAGTCTGCTAGCTTATGTTTTCACATTTAAAAATTTAATACCCCTGAAGTTTTCCCTTAATTTGGGGCACCACTTTTAAACAGCATCATTCCTTGTATAAATACCTAAAAGAACTGCAAAACAAACAGAAGTAAAGGACTAAAATTGGGGAAGACAGACAAGGGGCGCTGGAGGCAGGGGTGGGGGTGGAGGGGTGGGTGGCTTTACATTTCATTGCACAATTTTTTCTAGGCTGCCACACATAGCAAAGCTGTCCTCAGTGACTGGATACTGAAGTCAGAGACAAACAAACCAAATTCAAAACCGTTTCTCGGTGCCTGCTGGGGTTTTCAGTGTCAAATCTGCCAGCAACGCATCTTTAATGCCAAGGGCTTCAGCCCAGGGACGACATCTGCCCTGCAGCCAGGAACTGATAAAACAAGGAGAGGGACCCAAAGGACACAGAGTCTTTACCCGGCTCGGTGGGAGTTTTCCAAGCTTAATATTTTAAAACTGCTTCATACAAGGAGCAGCTGAGTCCCGAGGGCCTGTCTCTGCGCTTCGGCAGTCTTCTGACTGCTGTGACATGCTCGAAGGTTTATTTTCCCTGCCACCACGCAGCTGTGCAGGCGGACATGGCCAAGGGCAGAGTGAGAAGGGGTGGGGGTGGGGCTGGTGCCGCCATCACATTCCAGACCCCCCCATGAGCTTCACACTTCACAGTGCACCCGGAATCCTGGAGTTTGTACCAGCAGCTCATTGCAAAAAGCAAATCCCGGAGTGAGGCTAGAAATGCCCCCACCCCCGGGCCCTTCCCCCAGTCTGATTCCAGCTTTTCCAGGATGTAGCTTTTGGGGGTCTAGGAACCCCCAAGCTGTCCTGCATGGGGCCGCATCAATGGTCCCTGGCAGCGGGGGACTAGACGCCCACTGGACAGAGAGCTCTGTGGGCGCTACCGTGCTCCCCAGACCAGGAAGCTGGGAGCCTCCTACGCAGTGCACAGGGTTCAGGAAACACCTGTTGACCCTCAGAGGGAAAGACACGCACATCATGGAGAAGAAAACGGACCCCGACCCGCTAGGTCAAGAGTGCAGCCGCGCCGCCCCTGCCCTGAGTGGGGCGTGACCAGCACACGATGGTTTACAGAAGCCACTATTTCTCTGTGGAAATACCGTCATGCAAGGAGCAAGTGCATGGAATTCGAGGCTCAAAATTGCCACTAAAACCGAGAGCCTGTGTGCTCACAAAGACAATGAGAGGCAAAAATTTTCTTCTTTTAAAATATAGTGACCCTGGGAATAAACCAGCATCGGGGGCCTGTCTGGCCCCTGGGGACTCACAGAGCCTCCACTGCCCCTCTTCTCGCCCGATCCTCTTCTCGCCCCTAAGGGATCTCGGCCATGCCAGCTTCTTCAGGCTCCGCCAGACACTTCGGGTGGGGCTGGGGCTCCCTTTTCCAGAGCCCAAAGGTAACCAACGCTGCCTCCGGGGCTGGATCCCGTCCACAGTCCCCTGCACTGTCAGACACCCACACAGGGGATCCACACAGCCCTTTTCTCTCTCCAGTGATTCAGAGAGGACAAATGTGGACCGCCTCCCGCGAACGACCCGGCCCCTGTGAACACTGGGGCAATGAAAGGCTCATAATTCTCCTGAGAAGTGAGGGGAAGCAGGACTGGACGGGAAGACAGTGGCTGCCGTGTGAGCGGTGTAGAGCCAGCTCTGTGTCTCATGAGGAGCTGGGGACCCACCAGGACGCCTCGTCCCTGGAGAGAAGCACCACGAGGTATAACCAGGACACACAAAACAAAGCAAATGAGTGCAAAAATATCCTTTTTAGGGGCTAGAACAATTTTGCCTTGCACGCAGCCAACCCGGGTTCGATTCCCAGCATCCCATGTGGTCCTGGAAGCACCGCCAGGAGTAATTCCAGAGTGCATCGCCAGGTGTGACCCCAAAAGCAAAGTAAAAGAAAAAAATCCTTTTTCAAGGAAACAACTTTAAGAGATTGAGAGCAAGAATAAGGTTGTAATAGCTAAATGCTTTAAGAGAAAGAAAAAGGTTTCCCTAAATATCTATCACCAACTTTTTGATCAGTATGGATGAGTGACTACAATTAGTCAAACAACCCTCTTTTTTCTCTTTTTTTTTGTAGCCATAATTAAGTTCAGGTCCATAAAAAAACAAACTCTCCTCCCTCATGAATAGTTTATAAATTAATGTACTTTTTATTGAAATTTTGCCCTAAAGCTTTCTCTGCTGTCCAAATAATTTTCCAGCAGCATTTCAAATTAAACTCCTAAGTTTTCATCTCTCTTCCCTCGGGTATTCTTCTGCATTACAACATATTTGAATATGTTCAAATAATACCAAGACTATAAAGTGTTATTTCTCATTGAAAATGGTCATTAATATCTCTTCATACCTCAGAGAGCATAAGAGTAATTTGGCAATAATAAAAATGTGTGATCATCAGCCACTAATCACCTGAGAGAGACTCTGCGAGGATTTCCTATGCCCGTCACGAATGCTCTTCATGAACGCTCGCTCGCTCATTACTGAGACGTGAACATCCCCCATGCCACATCTCTAATTCAATAACACGTGTCCTTCCTATACCATCACTACCTCCCTCTCCGGATTCCCATACCCTTCTCACGGCCCTCTTTATGCCTCCCACTCAGGTATTTAGTGTTTGGAATTGTAAAAGCATTTGTTTTTAGTTAGGCAGAGAGTTATTAATTACTCTTCCCCCTCGACTGCTATGAGACACTTTAGGAGAATGGAGGAGAGGGAGGCTCAGAGCTTGAAAGATCCCCTTTACGTGTGGAAATTTGGTAATCTGTATTAAACTGAATCACAGTTAGAACAAGCCACTATTCATCTCTTATTATGGAGCTAAGCCCGGGAAGGCAGGAGGCAGGGATTCTGTCTTCACCCTATACACACCCAGAAACAGGAAGCAAAGGACAATTAAAAGGCAACTTCAAAGCATCAGATGGGAAAAGTTTTCACAAAGTCAGCAGTCCTGTAGATATTATTCAGATTTCAGATTTTAACTTGTTTTGAATTGGGCATGGCCGCGCACCCCCCCCCCCGAAAAGGGTGATTAGATTCCACACACTCAGGGACTCCTCCTAGTCATGCTCAGGGCATCACTGATGATACCAGGGAACAAGCGAGGGTTGGCTGCATGGAAGACAAGCATCTTAACTCTGTGCTCTCTCTCTCTCTCTCTCTCTCTCTCTCTCTCTCTCTCTCTCTCTCTCTCTCTCTCTCTGGCCCTTTTCTAAGATTCCATCATCATCATCATCATCATCATCATCATCATCCCGTTGATTGCAAAATTTCTTGAGCAGTCTCAGTAACGTCTCCATTCGTCCTAGCCTTGAGATTTTAGAAGCTTCTCTTTACTCATCGTTTCCAATGGTGCCGCAGTGGAAAGATTAAAAGATTAATTGGAAAGATTCCTAAGATTTAAAAAAAAAAATACAAGGAAAATGAAGATATTTAACATTTTCATTTCAAATCCATAGGAATGGGTTTACAACCCAAAAGAAAAACCAAAAATGCTTTTTTTTAAGATAGATATTTTGAGAAGTGATCTGAGTTGTAGTCTTAATTTTCTTGTACTTTCCAGCTAAAAGGCAAGCAAGCATAACAGTTTCAAATGAGTCTTCTTATCAATACTGTGTGTAACACCTAGTTGAGGAACTTCTTATGAGAAGTCAGCACTTGAAAGCATACAATCAAGAAATAATAAGCCCATGTGGAAAGTGAGCACTGTACATGGGCTGTCTGAACTGGCATTTGGGAGTGGGTGGGAATACTGAAGCACAGATTTGAAGGTCTAAATTCAAACCTCACAAAACAAGGCGCTATGAGACCCCTGAGGTTTCATTATTTTTCTATGAGCATATTTAGAGTTGGGCCAATCCTAAATTGAAACTTAATATGTGATTCACATCCAAAATACTCACAAATGTAGTTATTTATAAATAGAAACACTTTCTTTCTCCCAATATTGCCATGTGGCCTGCACATGCTCTGCTGATGGCAGCTGACTTGTATAAACAGACCTGAAACTTCATGGGATGCTCTATCATCTTAAAGCACACATGTGAACCAAGATTAAAAACCGATAAAGCCAAGTTGAACTGGGGAGTGACTGTAATAAATGCAACAATGTTAAGTCAGCATCAAAGAACTTCTTAAAAGGAACTCTAAAAACTTTCATGAATGTTTTATAGTTTATTTTTTAATACGAGACATTTCGTCTCGAAACAAATGCCAAGAGCAGTTGTGCGAGCTCTTCTTTTCATGCTGGCGATGCTGGAGGGGGCCTTGAGAAGACCAAGGATCACCTCCCGGCGGGAGGAGATGAAAGGCGCAGCGCAATGGGGATGGCCATCCTGCAAGCGACACCTCGAAGGGGCTCAGACCCCTAAGAGGCCACTTTGAACTTCCAGGATGGGCTGAGGTTGCTATCGTCCCTCTAGGAGGGATCAGGATAAAACTACCACTGTCACTTACGAAGGAATGCTCCAGAAATCCTCCAGAAACCTGGCTGTGGAGCTAAACCATTCTTAAACGGTCACATTCAGATTCCTCAACTTCCAGCGTTTGCACTGCCCAACACGCCGCGAGTGGTAGACGGCCGTGCAGAGCGAACAGAAGAGCTCCACGGGCACTGCGGTGTCCAGGACAAGAGCCTCAGAGACCAGGTGTTGTCTTGCGGGATGAACTCAAGTGCAATGCAGCCGCACGGCTGAGCAGGGAACGAGCTCTAAACATGAAGTGCAGCTGGGGACCTGGGCAGAGGTGCTGGGCTTAGGGAGAAAGGAACCTGCACACACATGAAAAAAGGGTGAGACGAGGAGCCAGCAGTGTGCCCTCCGTTCCCAGGAGGCAGACGGCAGAACCAAGAGCACCTGACTGACAGCTCCCGCTCTCCTCAGCCAAGAGCCAGCCTGCACTGGTCTCCACAGCACTTCAGAGCACTATTTCCCAACTGGGGCTCAAGGATATCCCAAAGGGGGCACAGAGAAAAAAAAAACACATAAATGGGGTGAGGAGGGATGACATGGCATGAGACTAGGCTGTTGACCAGCAGGACAGTGAAGTGACAGGAAGGAAAGCAGGTCAGCAATGGGTCACGTTGAGAAAGGTTAAGAAATAAATGATGCCTTTTCTTTTCTGTCACACCCAGCAATGTTCAGGGGCAACTCCTGTTCTCCACTCAGGAATCACTCCTGGCGGTGCTCGGGGACCATACCGGGTGCCATGGGTCGGACTCAGGTTGGCCGTCTACAAGGCAAACGCCTTACCTGCTACTATCTCTCTAACCCTGAGAAATGCTGCCTGAGGAGCCCTCTGTCCGAAGCTTACTCACTACTCCCTTTCCTCCGCACAGGATACTGGCGGGAAGGCCCCCAGCTGCTGAGAGACACAACCCTGACATCACCCCTCCTGGAATGCATGTGAAGGGACAAACACATCAGCTGCAGCTTCTTGGATCATGTGACCTGCCACAAAAACAATTACCAACACTGCATTGGGGATCACTTGGCCCAAGCCCATGAGGGTTGACTTTCACGAGCAAGTTTGATAATGGGTACGTGTAGAAGTGCGTATACTAACCGCATTCGGCCCACTCCCTTCCGGGGTCTAAGCAGTTGTGTGTTTGGGCAGCACCCAGTGGACTGACCACTGACCAGGCCCTCATCCCCTGCTTACATCTGAGACTTTAGCACACACAATCACTCGCCTTGCAAGCTCTATACTTCAGCGTGCAATCGTCTGAGTGAATGGCTGCCTCCTAACCTGAGTTCCATGAAGCAGACACAGTATTTATTTTGCTTAACAAAATAGTCCCCAAGGTGCATGACAAGGGCTCAGACCACACATGATCATTTGTTTCCTCCTGGCTCGCATTAAGTTACCAGGCAAATGTTCACAATTTAGACAGACGCATGCCTCTTGCTGTGCCCGATCTCAGGACGTGGAAGTAACAAGGCCAGTGCTCAAGTTACCGCAAAGAGCATGTCAATGGTTCTGGGCTCACGGCTTAGAAACAAGGTAACAGACAGCACAAGAAACTCTAAGGCCATATGGGGATGGGGGGGGGGATGGGGGGACTGGGAGGGGGGTGGCATTCGAGGTTCTGAACCATAACTAGTAGTGTTCAAGGACTAGTTCTGACTCTGATGAAGAGTGGAGCCCTGGGGAACTATCTATGATGAAGAGTAACGAACCATGTCAGCTACATGAAAGGTACCTACTATTTATTTCTGTCACTTTTGCCTCTTTTTTTATTTTTTAAGAGATTTGAGGAAGAGATCTCTTCTCACTCTCTTCCAGAGTCAAACATTAGATCCCAGAAAGCAGGAAATGTGCCTAGATTGGGACCGTCTGGTGAAGGCTGAGGCCAGAAAAATAGACAGAACAGGAAATACTAAGATCTATCTATACTAAGAAAATACTAAAACGGTCAACACCCTTCATGCAATAGACTAAAACATACAAATGGATATTTAATGTGGTATCCAGTATGTCAAGGACATGTAACTGGGTATGTGTACTTGGATAGTCTGATAGAAAAACAGTGCATTGGTAAGTCTCCCAGAATAAGACTAGCTCTTGGTTAGCCTAAACTTTCACCAGATAATACTACGTGGAAAAGGCAAAAATGCAAATTCTAGAGAATAAAACATGCTAAATGTCTAAGGCTTATGCCGCCAGCTACATAGAGCAAAAATTCAAATTCCTTAGCTGCAACAGGAACTTATACAGAGAGGAACAAATTGCCTATATGGATTAGATTTCGGTTTGTTACAGAGACATTTGTATTTCAAATAAAAAGTTCCTAGTTAAAGCAAATGGAATAGGGGGCCGGAACAGTAACAGAGCGGGTAGGGCATTTGCCTTGCACACAGCCGACCTGGGTTCGATTCCCAGCATCCCATATGGTCCCCTGAGCACCGCCAGGAGTAATTCCTGAGTGCATGAGCCATGAGTAACCCCTGTGCAACGCCGGGTGTGACACAAAAAGAAAAAAAAAAAAGCAAATGGAATAAAATGTAGCAGAATAGGGAAGCATTAAAATAATTTCATCTCTTAAATCACAGATGTTCTTTGAAGACAATAAAGGGCATAATTTTCACACAGGAGGAAGGGAAAGAGCAAATATTCTAGATTTTTTTTTTAAAAAAAAAAAAAAAGGTAACCTAAACCTAGATTACTTTTAAGGAAGAGAGAGGTTTGTAGGTTTTATATAAGGACTCACTAATCAGAATAATGGTATCTCAGGCTAAATTACTAGGACTGCAGGTTTGGCATGGTGGGGGGAGGGGGGAGAATTATGTCGAAACACATCAAAAGGAACTAATATCTAGGAGCAGAATGTGCATAGGAAGCCCTTGATGGCGCCACCTTCCTGGCTTTGTCAGTTGCAGATGACCCCCAGCAGCTCTCCAAGACAATCACACACACACACACACACACACACACACACACACACACACACACACACACACACACGGTTGTATCCAAAAACCAACAAGTCCCCTTTTCATCTTTTTTTCTTGTTTGGATAAACTTTCCCTCCTTTGAAGAGAAACTACTCCATAAAGTGACCTAAAAATCGTAATTGTAGCATAAGACCATCAACAAAGGCTGGAAAGGAAGGAGGAAAGACTCAAAACAGCAGCATTTCCCTGCAGAATGCATGCAGAGAGGGATTTTCGACCTTTCCAAACCCCCCCCCCCAGCCCCGCCCGGGAGAATCCGAGCCCCGCAGGCAGCTGGTCTGGGAGAGCAAAGGCAGCTTTGGCCAGATTGCCTCCAACCCGGCCTCACGGGTCACAGACAGGGACCTGCTGCAGACCCTTATCAACAGTCCACTATAGAGAAAGAGCAGCTTTACATGATCGATCACAGTGTACCATCATGATTGTGCTGGTTCATTCGCCTTCGTTAATCTCTCACCACACCTAATCCATAAACTCTGGGGTTCTTTTATGGCTTAGGTATGGGCTACAGTTTTGGATACCCGCTGAACTGCTCTCACCATGGATCAGGGTGACCACTGTACTTGAACATGCAAGTATAGGGCACAAAGAAAGGAAACAGTGTGCCCATGTGCACAGACATGCAACCACCCCCCAGTTAGGGTAGAATCCTCATGTACCGCTTCACATTAACACCGAGGCATGAGCTAACAGGAAAATTCACACCTTGTCTTTACTAACAGCTCGAATATAAAACTGACAACCTTTATAGAAATATGAATGTGATCACATGGCTCTAATGGGACTATGTGAAGATAAACACGCTTGGTGTTAGTAAAATTGTGAAAAACAGTTTAAAGAACTATCGTAAAGATAACTACACTACCGGCTTGTGGGAATGGATGTGCAGACTCTGAATGGCTATGATAACAATAATAATAGCTAACATGGATAAGGGTCGTCATATAGATATAGAGCAAACAATGCTTTTCCTTCATGGGTCACACTCAGCAGGGGCTCAGGGACCATACATTGTGCCAGAGATCAGACCCAAGTCAGCTGCACGGTGAGGCAAGCACTCTACCCTACCCACTGCACTATCTCTCCCACCCTCTAACCAGGGATGTTTTGAACCTGGAAACAACCCCCCAGGGCAACAGGCACTATCACCATGCTATAGGCTGCAATGTTAAGGACCTCGCCTAAGGCCACAGAGTCCATGCTTGTGCTTAGGGGGTCTGAATCTAAGAAGCATGGCTGTCACCTTCCTGGCCCTCAGGGAGCACAAAGGCTTCACAATGAGAAACAAAAGGAGCTCCACACAGCTTTGAGATTGGAGATGCTCCTAATCCAATCAGAGTCCCTTCCTTTCTGTCTTCCTTTCCCTTGCTCTGGGAAAGGACTCCAGACTCAGCGGCCCTTCCAGCCGGTACCTCTCCCTGACACTGGACTCCACGGCCAGCCTCAGCCTCACCGCTTCTCTCTCAAAGCACCGTTGCTGCCTGACCGCTGGCCCCTGTCTCCATTTCCCCCTCTACCTGCCAAGGGCCTTAAAATAAGAACCACACAACCGCTAACAGTTACGGGGAAATCTTCCCTGTTGTGAAAATGCCTTTTAGGGTCCAGCGCTTGTCGGGCACAACTTTGAACAACATTTGCCATTTAAACCTGTTGTTAATAACCGTTACCCTTTACAACCAACTAATTTTATGTGCTTTAATGTGTAATATTTGACAAATTGTAACCTTCCCTGTACTAAACTATTTAGACAAGGTAAGTTACCTTCTTAACCAGCCACAGCAAATCCCTCAAAATAATGGAGATGGTATTGAAAATGTCAAAGCCTTATATATCTTCTAGGTGTATCTAATTCCTCTTCACAATGCACACTATTTTCTTTAAATCTTTTAAACTTATTAGCTCATACTGGTTTCTTTTCTGGAGTGTTGGGGAGGGGAATGGGGGATAACAGGCCACATCCAGCAGCGCTCAGGGGCTATTCCTGGCTCTGTGTTCAGGCGTCATTCCTGGCAGGGCTGGGGGGCAGAGGGCGCGATATATAGTGCAAGGGGCTTAAACACGATCTGTTACATGCAATCATGTGCCTTAACCCTTGCACTGTCTCTCCAGGCGCACACTGTTTTCACACATGCTGGGGCTTGAGCTACCTCCAGCTCGGTATTCAAGAGTGACTCCAGGTGGTGCAGGGGAAGGAGGGAAGGATCAGGGGGAGCCGGGCTGAACCTTGAGTGCAAAGCACGCACTCCAGCTAGCGCGCACTAGCTTCTTTCTCTGTCTTATCTGCAAAAGAAAACAAGCACTACCCCAAGCATTACCCCACCCTATGTTTCTCCTGCTTACACAAGACATGTGGGAGATCATGTGCAGGTATCATAAAACCTCAAAGCATGACATAATGTGGAATACAGAATTGAGGATACTGAGAGAAACAGCCCTTCTCGCATCTTAAAGACAGTGGTGAAATTCCTTTGTGTAAGGGATTACATTGGGAAGGGTAATACAGAGAATTCACACAAGGGGGAGCTGGTGGGTCCAGTTTAACATTAACTGGAGACTAGGAAATCTGGTCAAACTCAAGAGACTTTAAATTCCATGAACGCAAGCCACTAGACCGAGAACAAACAAAGCTGAAAGCTGACAAGAGCTGCACTGTGGGCGCAGAAGCAAAGACTAAGAGATATGGAACATCTCCTCTGCTCCTCACAACTGAATTTCGAAAACAGATTTGGAGGCTGGGAGGGGGATGGGAAATATTCAAGGCAAGTTCGTAAACATCTGAGGCTCTTCTGGTACACAACGTTGGATTGTACCTCAGTTTGGCCCAAGCATCCCTACAGAGCAGAAAGATGTAGATTCTTTGTGTTCTTTCCAAGAGCTCTCAGGAAACTGCAGGCCACCGACGGCACACAAGAAGGAGAAGCCACCCGGTATCTGCAAAGGACCAATTCTACAGGAGGGAGCCCTGGGAGTACCTGCATAGGAGCAACTCTACAGGAGGGATCCTGGGTGCCCCCAGCCTCACAGTAGGGCTGGCACCAAGGCCAGCAGCCTAATAGACAGCACAGCCTTTGAGAAATGCCGGGAGCACTTCTGGTCCAGGGTCCAGAGGCAGACTTACTGGCCATTCCTTGACATTATCCAAGTGAACAAAAGCCCCTACAATGTGGTACAGAACTCTCAGAGCTTGTGGCCAGATTAATCCTGATAGGAGGATTGAGCTCAAGGTCAGAGACTCCTTCCTGTCTTACTGAGATAAGGGCAATTTATTATTTCTAAACCAGAAGAGAAGGATGCACAAAACTGTATCCCAGAAGAAACCGAAGAAAGAAGTCCTTGTGGCTGGTAGTAAGTGCAGGAAAAAATAAATACAAATAAAAGTCTGAGGTTCTTTGAAGTATGGGGGGCCAGACTGACAGGATGGAGGGCAGGGCATTTGCCTGGTAAGCAGCAGATGAAGGTTTAATTCCCAACACCCCAGATGGTCCCAGAGCCTCACATGGAATGACCCATGAGCAGAGCCAGGAGTGAGCCCTGATCACCACTGGCTATGTTCAAAAACAAAGAAAGGTGTTTTTTCCCCTTTGAGGTTGACTTGAAAGTCATTCCTCTCGTGCAGTAGTAGCTATATATATAGATAGATAGATAGATATAGATATATTATATATATTTAAAGAAGCACTTTAAAATGCCCCTTCTTATAAGATAAAAAAGAAACCAGTATGACAATAAGAGCAAGAAGTGATCGTGCTGGACAAGATCAGAGGGCTAATAATAGTGAAGGGATATTCCTAATAACCTTTCAGTATCAATATTGCAAACTACAATACCCAAAAGGAGAGAGAGAGAGAAGAAAAGCGCCTGCCATGGCGGGGAGGGGGGAAGACGGTGATGATGAAAGGGAACCTGGGGACTCTGGTGCTGGGAAATGTACACTGGTGGAGGGATGCCTGTTGGAATACTCTATGGCTGAAATTTAATCATGAACAGCTTTGTAAGGGTCTATCTCACAGAGGGTCAATAAAAAAGTAAAAATAAATAACTAAATTGCCTCTCCATCAAATTCATTAACAACACTTTCCCCATAAACCAGAAACCATAATGTTAATGAGTGGTTTTAAATCCACTCTCCCCTCTCTAACATAATGTCTGTCTCCCTAGTCTAGCCCTAGACTCAATTATCTTATTTTAACCTTCAAAATTACAAACTAGGAGAAAGAGAAAAGAAACATCTGAAATATATTTCATTCCAATATTTTCTTGAGGTTCCAGATAACTGACCTTAATTCCAGGAAATGTTATATGATAAATATATTGTCGGCAAAGACTTCAATATTGCTACTAAAGGTATAATTATAGATGCTCAAGTTTTCATACTATTGAAGCACATTAATTAAAACTTGGCTCAGTTGAGGGAAATCGGGGAACAAATGAAAAGGAAGATGACGTGTATTTCATATTGAGTGTAGCATAATTATTACCTCTTTCTGATAAAGATGTTCAGAAGAAGGCATAAGCACAGTGCCTGTAATCACTTTAATCATCGCTCAATACAAAAGAACCAATCCGTCAAATCCAAAGGGATTTGCTTATTGTTATGCTTTTAGGAAGCTCACCAGGTATTTCCAAAGGCTTCCTAATGACAATAATTAAACATCTGGTAATGATGACCTACTTGTGGCTGCTGAACTTCCTTGGATAGTCTTTTCCATTAATTATGGACATGCTGGGAACTGAGAGAATTTATGTTATGAATAATAACTCGAGACCGCAGGAGAAGTCAGACCCCAACAGGGCAGCTCCCTGCTGTCCCAACTGCTATCTGTATTAAGGCCTTGTTAGAGCTCTCGAATGTGGGAACAGATGCTACATAAAAATTGCAAAAGCATCAAGCTAAGGCATGCATGCAAGCTCCCTGTAAACATGTTGTGAGGAAACAGCCCTTTATTAAACATTCAAAACTGTGCCGAAGGGGAGAGAACAGCCAAGCTGTCACATTTCTACAGTTTCCGCTGTAAGGATATGTCCTGAAAGAAACTTTGACCCTTAACTTTTGCAAACAGTGACTGACTGACTGACCCTGGGCAGATCCTTGGCAGCAGCACAGATGAGAAAAATCCGTACAAGGGCCTGGGCAGTCCAAGTCACTGCATGGCTTCTTTGGTTTGGAGCTAAAGGTGCAGGAAGAAAGAGACGGGAGCAAAGGCCAAAAAGGTCTTGGTGCTTTAACATTCATCTGGCAATGAAAGAATTTTGCCCCGCCTCCCCCAATAGAAAGAGTACTTGAATTTCATTAAAATCAAGATCATCGGTATTCTAATTGGATCAACATCTTCCCCCAGCCCACAAGATCTCATTAATTAACACATCCCTGCTACATGTCATTTTATTACTGTGCTATTTTAACTTGCTTTGAGGGGGAGGGGGAAAAGTAAGCAAAAATAATAAAATGACATCATTTCATTTTGTTTTAAAGATGGCTTGAGGACTGGAGCAATAGCACAGCAGGTAGGGCATTTGCCTTGCACACAGCCGACCGGGTTTGATTCCCAGCATCCCATATGGTCCCCTGAGCACCGCCAGGAGTAATTCCTGAGTGCAGAGCCAGGAGTAACCCCTGTGCATCGCCGAGTGTGACCCAAAAAGCAAAAAAAAAAAAAAATTTAAAATTTAAAAATAGGGGGCTGGAGTGATAGCACAGCGGGTAGGGCGTTTGCCTTGCACGCGGCCGACCCGGGTTCGATTCCCAGCATCCCATATGGTCCCCTGAGCACCGCCAGGGGTAATTCCTGAGTGCAGAGCCAGGAGTGACCCTTGTGCATCGCCAGGTGTGACCCAAAAAGCAAAAAAAAAAAAAAATTTAAAAATAAAAACAAAGATGGCTTGAATTTTATACACCTGTTAAGGAGTAAGCCCTGAGCAGCACCAGATGTGGCCCCAAGATTTAAAAGTAGTTTCAATAACAGAGATGCTTAAAATAAATTACCAGCTTATGTTATTGTCTAATTTGCCTGACACTGAACACTGCTTCTGCATGACAGAGCACCCAGTGTACGCGGAGTCCTGCGTCCACTCCCCAACACGATCACATGAATGCAAACAGGCCCTGCACGCTGCGTGGAGCGCCAGGAGCACAGTCCTGAGGAGAGAGTTTTGGGGCTGTGAGACGGGGCCGAGCTGGACCCAAGTCGGGCACTCCGTCAAGCAGTGCTGGTCACCCACAGCTCACACCGCGACGGCTAAGCAGGAGGGCAGTGAAACGAGCTCGAGGGCGAACAGCAACAGTAGAACAAAACTGAAGTCAAGAATCGACTGCCACCCAAGGCCTTCCTGGGCGGTGCCCACAGAAACCAACACGAGACAAAGGAGAGCCCTGCCCGCCTCCTGCTGCCTTCCAGGGTCCTCCGGTGTCCACTAACGGGGAGGAACCAGGTCAGAATGCAAAGCAGAGATGGGGCTCAGAGGCGAGAAACCCCACCTGACCATGGCACCTCATCTCAGGACCTCCAGCTCCTGTACGTACAATAAAGACGAGCTCAGAAACCAATCACAGTGGCCACCGCCAAGTCCAAGTGTGTTAAAATGAATAAACCGTGACAGTAAAACCCGGATTCAAACTTCCAGTGCAGAACTTGATGCTGCACATACAAATGTCATAATGATGCTCTGTTGTGCCTTACAGAAAATGTTATAATGCAATTACTTTATTTTTTTCAAATTTATTTTTTAAAAAATAACCAATGAGAGCCAGGATGATAGCTCAAAAGACTGGAGCACATGCTTTGCATGGGGAAGGCCCAGGTTAGACTCTGGGCATTGAACAGTCCCCCGAGCACTGTACTGGGAGTAGCCCCTGAACACACCAAGTGTTCCATCCCCCCAAAAAAATAATTCCAATGAAACAAGATACAAAAGAAGTGCTCATTGTCATATCTGATACAGAATAAATGCTAAAGTTACATATTTTACAAAGTATTAACTTCTATAATTTTATTAATTAGAATCGACACACAGAGTCCATTTTAGTATAACAGGAATATAATACCCCAGCACCTATGAGCAACTGAGGGGACTGAAACTCTAAGGAAGCTGACCCTTCAAAGCAGAGAGTTATCTCCGAGGAAGCAAGGGCTAGAGTGATAGTAGTGTTAGGGTATGTGGCTAATTCCGGTTCAGAGCCCGGCACTGACTGCATAAGGCCCGCCAAGCCCCAGGAGTGATCCCTGAGCACAGAGACAGCCTGAGCACCACCAGATGTGACCCAAAAACAAAAACAAAACAAAATGTAAGGAACAACAGACTTTAGCCCGTATAAAGCTATGCCTCCACAAAGCAGATCAACATAGATGTCCCTTGGGCCTCTATTTCTTTGACCAGGTGAAGCGAGCCAAATAAACAGTGCATCTGAGTTTTCTCCCATAAGATATACATATTTACATAAGTTTTTTCCATTTAATTTCAAATCTGAAACTAATACCTAAAAGCCTCTGGCTGTAGTAAGTCAGTCTTGTTATTAGTCGGGAGTTTGACCGAACCACACACATGTGGTGAGAGCATCGCTGGGGTCTGCAAGGGTCGGTTCAGCAACCATTGCACACAGCTTAACGACACTGCCAAAATCAGACCCGATTCGCACCAAGTGAGAGTGCGAGTCTTGTCCACCTAGAGCACAGGCCGTAAGTCGATGAACAGAAGCTGTGCTTAGTTGTTTCCATCTTAGAAAAAGTTATTTTTAAAACATCACAAGAAAGGCTGTGCTCTACTACAATACTGAGAGCCGTTTTTCATATGGATTCGGATCTGCCCCCAGAGTTGGTGCTGGCACTTAAGGACTGATGAACAAGTAGTTAAGATAAAACTACATTCTGGCCAATAAGACAGCATAGTAGTTAAGATGCTTGCTTGCTTTGATATAGCCAACCCCGGTTTGCATCCTGAGCGTGATATATACTCCCCAGTCAGAGCAGGAATAGCCCCTGAGTACTGCTGGGTGTGCTCTAAACCTTTCTCACACTCACACACACACACACACACACACACACACACACACACACACACACAAAATGTTTAAAAAATTAAGTTAATAACTGACATTCTGTCATGCATTATTTAACAGAAGATGTTTCTTACATGTGTCAGAGGTCTGGCATTGAACAACAGGAATATTTTGTGTAACAGAGATATTTTTACCTTGTTTTATATAGCATAGCCCTTGCGAATATACCGAGACTCTCAAATAAAAATATTAGTATAACTATAGCTATTCCACCGAAGAAACAAGTGAGAAAAAGACACATTTCATGCACCCAACACGCTGACCAAGCAAATTCATCTATGAGAAACAAAGAACCACTCTATTATTCAGCTAACCTTAGTTTGGGGTTCTGGAGAGACAGTACTGTGGTTGGGGCACTTGCCTTGCACATGTCTGACCTGGGATCAAGTCCCAACACAATCCCAAAGCCAAGAGGAGTGATCCCTGAGCTCAGTGCCAGGAGTAAGCACTGAGTACTACCAAATATAGTCCAAATATCCCCCCAAAAAAGTTGTTTTTTTAAAAAATCTACTTTCATATATTCTAAAATAAAAACAAAAACAAAAGTGGTAACTTGGGGGCAAAGAGATACTACAGTGCAAAGAGCACTTGCACATGAGGCCAACCCAGGTTCAATCCGCAGCACCCCACATAGTCCTCCCTAGCACTGCCAGGAGTAATTCCTCAGCATCGCCAAGTGTACTCTCCCTCAAAGCCCCCTCCCTTACAAAAAGTAACTTGGCATGCAGTACAGATGTAAGTCTTCTGGATCACATGCCACCTCGATGGCCTTAAAGAGTTAAAAATCACAATTGAGAAAGAACAAAGCTGCTATCTGTGGAGGTTATCAAAAGGAAGTAATAACTCTCCTTGGCGCAGGGTCAAGGAGAAAGAAATGGCCATGGACAAGGCCTATTCATTCATCTCCTGCCAAAATGGAACCTTCTCAGCTCCATACCTCACACACAGTCAGTGACACTGGAGGGAACAGTTACCAGGCTTCCAACAAACAGCGCAAGCTCTCCTCCACTTTCCTGGCAGTGCATGTGGACCACGGGGACAAGAGGCACTGGCTTTTAGATTCACCCTTCCTCACAGTAGGCAGGACACTGTCCACTGTCTATCAAGCACCACTTCCGTCAAAGAAAGAAACACATTAAAATTACCCCCCCAACCCCTGCCTGCTCATCCAAATAGGCAGAGCAGTGAAATAGAGAATATCCTACTGAGAGATGCATTCTCATGAGCCACCTCATTCTTTGTCTCTAAATGAAAATCAATCCTTATATTTTTAAGGGAAGTAGAGAGCGTACAAAACTGAGGTATTAGAGTTAAAAAAAAAAAATTAAGCCCAAACCACTGCAGCCCTGCAATAGTTACTAATTATAAGGTTAATGGAATAACAAGAAACTGCTGCTGACTTGGGTCACTATTGATTCCCAATAAATTACAAAGTATTTAAGAAGCTCAATTCATTTATTTTTTGCTTAGGCTCAAATGCCGAGTCAATCTGCCTGTTGGACTCTAGATGGCACTGCAAGCATGACTCAAGGTTTGTCTTACCTTGGCCGACCTTGCTTGGGACTGATTGGAAACCTGACTGATTTGCATTCCACCGGATTCATCTCCAACAACAAAAAAATATTTTTCAAAAAAAGATTTTTCAGAAACACTCAAATATTGTAAGTATCTATATCTAGTCTTTAGCATGATAATCCAAACATTAAAATGAACAAAACTGATCAATATTAAAATGGTTGGCAGAAGCAATCTTTCTGTTAATATGAACAGATCAGAAATAAGAATTTAATTTTCTAAAGTATAACTGGATTGACTTCAAGTACTATACCATAGTACTTCATAGAACACAGTAATTAGTATCTAGAACAATCCAGAGGTTCTTGGTGTGAAGACCTTTGACATCTACAGTGATCTCACCTGACTGTGTGGTGAGAGAGACAGAGAGAGAAATAAGAGAAAGTGGGGAGAGAGAGAAGGAGGAGAGGTAGGGGGAGGGAAGGAGGGGGAGAGAGAAGAGAGAGATTATTGACAGCCTTTGGCACTGAAATAATATATACAAATGTTTAAGATGATTTTGTAACCAGATATGGTGGACTTGGCATTGAGAAGGAGAATATAAATATCAGCTACAATTGATAATACCTACTCCTTGCGCAATTATAAAAATACCAATTGCATTCTGAAGATTTTGTTTCAAGCAATGATTTGGACTGCCAAGAGTAAAAATTATTCTTGTCTAAATCTTCCATGATTCCATAAGCAGGGTTTTCTGGAGAAACGAAGAGAGAGCATGCAACACTAACACTGCCCATCTCTCCGAACCCTTGCGTTTCCGGCTGCCCAGCTGGTGGAGATAAATTTTCCTCTAGGGTGCCTGA
Organism: Sorex araneus; assembly: GCF_027595985.1. Classification (NCBI taxonomy): domain Eukaryota; kingdom Metazoa; phylum Chordata; class Mammalia; order Eulipotyphla; family Soricidae; genus Sorex; species Sorex araneus. The sequence continues at coordinate 47,940,818 of NC_073310.1, read as the reverse complement.
ACTGTTTAGGGTGGAGAGATGAATGAAAAAGCAATCACACCTTGTTCATAGAATAAAAACTCACACCTTGTCTGTGAATTTAAAAAAGCTGAGCAACACATAAGTATTTAAGAAGTCTCCTACACAAAATCACTGCAACCAGGACAGTACCTAGACAAATCCCATCTTTTGTAAATCCCTTGGCTATAACACAATTCCTGTTCTTCACAAGTTGATAGTACTTTCCTAATAGACCAGACAAGCAGTCAACTCCTGGGCTGCATATGGCCCCCCAGGCACCAGGACTATTCACTCCTGAGCACAAGGCCATGGGTAGCCCCCGAGTAATGCCAGGTATGGCTCAAAATCCTCAAGAAAAATAATATAAGTTCTTTCCTATCTAGAACCCCTTCCTTTCCAAAGCAGCACGATCTGTAATGGGCTGGGAGAGACCGGTGCTCTGTCCCCAACATTCTCTGCTTCACAGTCATCACACTCCGTGTCACAGAAGATTTGAACTAGCATCTTTCACAGACATTTGAGTAACTTCAAGAGAATTCAAACTTCATGAAGAGCTGAGAGAAAAGACAATTCTCTTAATAATGAAATGACAGACTTTTGTGATTATGGCTCCCAGAATATAAATGTTAAATTATAAGTAGAAAAAAATTCAGCCTTCTTAGTAAAGTTAAACTTCAATCCAAAGTTAAATATTTGATTTTCAAGGATAAGGAAAAAATTATTTGACCAGCAGGGCCTTCTCCAAGCAAAGATACTTTGGGTATGAACTCATTTGCATTCATTCGACAAATATTTGAGTGTCTCCTATGTGCCAGATATTGCTCTAAGCACTGGGAACACCGCAATGAACAGATTGATGAAAACAAAGGAGACAGAAAAAAGAGAAGAGGAAAAAATATCTGCAACTATTTACCAAATTGTGCATTTTGAGAAAACTTGGAACTAATAAAAAGGAATACATCCTTGACAAAATACTTGCTCCCCAATATTTTGGTGATACTATTATCTGTATCAAAACTATCCCATTGCTCATCAATTTGCTCGAGCGGGCACCAGTAACATCTCCATTGTGAGACTTGTTTGTTACTGTTTTTGGCATGTTGAATACGCCATGGGTGGCTTGCCAGGCTCTGTTATTCGGGTGGGATACTCTCAGAAGCTTCCCGGGCTCTCTGAGAGGGTCGGAAGAATCGAACTCAGGTCGGCTGCATGCAAGGCAAATGCCCTACTGCTGTGCTATCGCTCCAGCTCATCAGAACCAAAGGTGATTTAAATTCATCTAAGATTTTCAACTAGAAGTAACTACAAGTGCTGAGGAAACGAACACTAATTTTTTTGGGGGGGTCACACCCAGTGTTGCACAGAGATTTACTCTGTGCTCATGCACTCAGGAATTACTCTGGGCAATGCTCGGGGGACCATATGGGATGCTGGGAATCAAACTCAGGTCAGCCGCATACAATGCAAATGCCCTACCCACTGTGCTATCACTCCAGCCCCTCAAAACTATAATTTTTAAAAACCTAATTTACCCAAGCCAGCTGGCTTTCTCAAATGTTCAATATGGCCGTTAAAATATTCCAAAATCATTTATTTAAAAACTTACTTCCAGTCCTATAATGAAAGTAAGATTCCACTGTAAAGCATAAACATACTAAATGATAAAGCTACTTTGTACCTTTCTCAAAGATCCAGTAACAAAATATTGGCGATTATTAAGGAGGTCATGCTTTGTGTTAAAGAGAGTAAGAGATTCCGAAGCCATAATCAGAAGGTTTGACTATGTCTGTTAGTGCCCATCTGATCACCATGGGTGTGAGCCCGTCCACTGGGGCAGCTGCCGTGCCCCCTCACCTGTCCCAGGGCGTAACGGGCATCTTCACAAAGACAAACACATAAACAAACAGGTGCCAGTGTATAGCACTGGCTCATCACATCACCAGTCACGCACTGGCTTCTCTCTCTGCCTGGAGAGAAACCCCATCCTAGATGCACTGCCAGGAAGCTGCTCTTCAAGCTGCCAACACTTAGTAATCGCCAGCAAACTCCCTCACTTCTTCAGAGCTCAGTGTCTCACCTGGCAATGTTCATTCAGTGGTTTAAGCCAGATATACTTGTAAGGAAAGGAGTGGGGCCTAAGGAACCTTTTTCATTTTTAAGACAGTCTTGGGGCCAAGGAGACAACTTAAAGGGCAGCAGTCGATACTCCACAGATTCCAAGCACTGCCAGCAGCAACTTCGGGCATAAGAGAAACAGCCTCACCCCCTTCCACTCCACTGAGTTCTTAAAAAAGGGGGGGGGGGGGAGGGAGAGTGGGAGGGAGGAAGAAGAGAGGAAAGGAGGAAGGCAGATTGGGAAGGAGAGAATTGAGAAGGAAGAAGGGAGCCAGGGAAATCAAATGCATAAACAGGTAATCCCCAAAAACAATGCTATTTTTTAATGATAAATATAAACAATTAATGTCTTTGTCTCTTTCACAGTGTCCAAATAAAATTTTAAAAACATTTTAGAATTGGTATTCTGACATGTAAACTACGGTGGTAAAAAAATACTAATGTGCATTTCAAACCCTTAAGAGAATTAAAAATCAAAATAGTAAAAGTATGAAGATGTTGGTATCACCATGCTATAGGGCTCAAAGATAAATTTAAACATTGGGATTTACAGAAGCTGAAAACAATGTGAAATCCTTGCTGAAATATGATTATACGTATATATTTTTAAATCAGAGTACTGACTCTTCTCAGAGTTAATGTCAATCACAACAACCAGACAGCTAAACTGCACAAGCTAAAATAAATTTAAAAACTCAAGCGAGGGCTGAAACAATAGCATAGTGAGGAGGGTGCTTGCCTTGCACGCGTCCAACCCGGGTTCCACCCCCAACACTCCATATGGTCCTGAGTACAATCCCTGAGTACAGAGCCAGGAGCAAGCTTTGTGCAGCATTCAGTGTGGCCCCAGAACCAAGAAAGAAAAAAGGAAAGGAAAGGAAAGGAAAGGAAAGGAAAGGAAAGGAAAGGAAAGGAAAGGAAAGGAAAGGAAAGGAAAGGAAAGGAAAGGAAAGGAAAGAAGAGGGGAGGGGAGGAGAGGGGAGGGGAGGGGAGGGGAGGAGAGGGGAGGGGAGGGGAGGGGAGGGGAGGGGAGGGGAGGGGAGGGGAGGAGAGGAGAGGAGAGGAGAGGAGAGGAGAGGAGAGGAGAGGAGAGGAGAGGAGAGGAGAGGAGAGGGAGAGGAGAGGAGAGGAGAGGAGAGGAGAGGAGAGGAGAGGAGAGGAGAGGAGAGGAGAGGAGAGGAGAGGAGAGGAGAGGAGAGGAGAGCTCAGAAAAAACATTCCTAAAGACCAGTCAAGCATTTTTTTAAAAAACCATGCTTCACAGTTTTAAAACAGAAATCTAAAGTCAATAGAAAATCATGGGCTTAGTGACACGTCTTTTATTAAAAACCAACCTCTCCCTTTCACTGCTAGCATTATTATGTATGCCTATTTATTTTAATCTTTCTCACCCACCCTTATGAATAAACAAAAAACTGAAGGCTTTCAAAGCACAAATTAACAAATTACAGTGTTGTTCGTTAACAGCCAAAAGGTAAACAAAAAATCTGCCACCAGCTGAGCCCAACTCTAACCAAGAAACAGCACGACTCCAGGTAATATGCGCAGTTCAGCCTTAAAGTAGGTCCTACAAACAGCTCCTGGATTCCACTTTGTTTCCCATTGAAACTGGCCACACAGTGGCGACTTGGCACTTGTAGCCACTTCTTTTCGATACATTTCCTTAGAAATGTTGGTTTTAGGCACATAAATCCTCCAAATGAGATTAAAGTATTTTATTCAAAATGAGCAATTTTCAGAGAGAGAGAGAGAGAGAGGAGTAACGGGGTGAAGACACTTGCCTTGCATGTGGACAACCCCCACTGAATCCCAGACAACACATATGGTCCCCTGAGCACTGCCTGGAGTCACCCTGAGCAGAGAAGCAAGAGCTGCCCCTGAGCAATGTGAAGGTGGCCCTAAAACCAAAATAAGCAACTGCCACAGAGCTCATCTTAATTTGGTAGCCCATGTCTGTTTGCGTTAATGTTATGATGTGGCAAGGCGGATACTTAGTGAAGGCTACAAAAAGAATAAAGTTAAAGATCTTGGTCTTGCTTCTTTCCAAAGGAAAAAATTAAAAGGTGTGTGCTCAACTGTGCTGTTTTATGTTACTATTATTCATTTTGTTTGGGGGCCACACCTAGTTGTGCTCAGGGATTAATCCTATCGGGGCCAGGGGACCATATGTGATGCCAGGGCTGGTTATTTGTAAGGCAAGAGCCCAACCCACAGGACTATCTCTCCTGCCCTTCAACTGTGTAGTTTTTATTAAAGCAACTGGGAAGATATATAAACCTCCCTCACCTACATTCACTTATTTCCTTCTATATTTAGGTATTAAATGCTTCAGCTTAATACACTTTTTAATCCAAAATTGCCTAAGTCTCCATTAAATGTTGGCTGCTACTTCAGAACAAGCTTTTGGCATTTTAAAGAAATGCCAAAAGAGAACAGAGAAGTACCCTGCACATTTCCCTAAAAAGAACTCAGGCAAGCCTGAACCCACACCAGAAACTCTCAATGTGGGCACTGCATGTTTGAAGAAGAGATTTAATTTGCCCAAAGGTAATGCAGAGCTAGCAGACACTTAGTTTTCGAATGTCTGAGTACTGCACTATGCCGTTCTCACCTACTAATAGAGGAAAAATTGTATACTCTTAAAATTACTCTTAAAATTGACAAGGAATGTCTCTATTGAGGTTATGGAAAAAGCAAAAACAACGCTTTTGCAACACAAGAGTACCAAGAAATAAAATTCTAGACATTTTTTATATCTACACAACAAAACAAAAATCATTAGAGCTGAAAGACTGTGGTGGGTTGGGGGTTTCCCTGGGTGTGGCCAATCCCCAGCGCCACAAATGCTCCCCCAGCCCCACCAAGAGGATCTCTAAGCAGAAATCCACGAGTAAGCCTTGAGCATCCTGTGTGTGGTCCCAAAACAAACAAACAAAAAAATCTCAAAATTTAAGAAGAACCCATTTCTTCTTTATGTCTAGGTGACATTAACACCCATCACTATCTTTCCTACAATGACTATAAAACTAGGTGGTAATGAATGGATGGAGGGAGATACTCTTTTGGGGACTGGACAGAGAAGTATTAGATCTTCCATACCACCCGCCTCCCCAGTAAGCACTGTAGTAAGTAATCCTCGAGGTGCTAACTGCATAGAGCACCCTGACAATGGAACAGGGGTATAGCCAAAGCCCCCTGAGAATTACCTGGGAGGCCCCCCAAAAAATAAACCCACTTTTTCAACTCATCACACATACTCTATCCTGTGTTTACAAATCTATATTCTTTTAAAGCCTGGATTATCACCACTTTTAAAACATAATCAATACTGTATCAATACTATATCACTGTATCACTGTCATCCTGTTGCTCATCGATTTGCTCAAGTGGACACCAGTAATGTCTCCATTGTGAGACTTGTTGTTACTGTTTTTGGCATATCGAATACACCACGGGCAGCTTGCCAGGCTCTGCCATGTGGGCAAGATACTCTCAGTAGCTTGCCAGGCTCTCTGATACTATACATACTTAATTTGTTACAGTCTCAATTTGTTAACTTGTACGTTCTAACACACCACCTAATAAGAACAAGCTTCAGGATACTGTGGTTGCAAACACCAAGTGTTTGACCCAGCTGGGTGCGTAGGGGGTGGTTGGTGCCCAGGTGCTCAGGGGACCATGCAGTAGCAATGATTAAAGCTAAAGACCTTACACGTAAAGCCTGCACTCTGTTTCCCCCATTTTAGTGCTTTAAACTAAATCTGTTACCCTGTGAGGCCAACAAATTAACCATTAATATCTCAGCATCCCTCTCTCCCTCTTCCTCTCCTTCAACTCTTCTCTTGATCTGCCAGAAATTAAATCCAGCCACACAAAAGCAAGGCATGTGTTCTACCACCAAGCAATGTCCCTGGCCTTATGGGGAGGACGAACAGACACATGCAGACACACTCAGGAACTGGCCCTGACACTGCTCAGGACTGATCCCTGGTGGCGCTGGGGGACCGTTTGCAGAACCAGGAAGCAGGACCAGCCATGTACAAGCCATGTACTTACTCCTGTACTATATTTCTAGCCCCATCTTTTTAAAAATACAAATATATGTAAATTTAATACATTATGCCAATTCTGTTAACAACAGAGCTATTACATATTCCTATTGTAACAATTACTTTCCTAGCCTCAAATATATATATATATATATATATATGCACACACACACACACACACACACACACACACACACAACAATGTACTTATACTTTCTGTGGAAACCTTTCCTCAAGCAAGCTGTTATGTAAATTGAAAGTCTGTGGTTGCTTCAGTGGCATGTGCTGGCAGAGAAACAAATCTTTTAAAAGGGGGATGTGCTACATAAACAAATGAACAAACAAACAAAGGCTGTTTCTGATTTGAGGGTAGAATGTCTTCCTTTCTCATCAGTGTCATATACTGTCACATGAAATAACCAAGAAACTATGCACAGAAGGTATAGTGAGGTCTTTACCTAAAGCATCAATATCCCACACATCCTTCTTTAAAAAAAAAAAAAAGTAGTACTTTTCCCGAGAGTGCAGGCTTAATCATTTAAAAGCATGTTTACAAAAGCAGAACACCATCATAATTATTACAGTCACTGGAACCATAAGTAATTAGAAGCAGTTTAGGGCAGGAAGTTAGAAATGCTTCGCAGAATTTAATTAAACCAATTGGATTTTGGCAGAGAATTCTAGGTTAACACCCTGCTTCTCTAAACAATGCCACGGAATGCTTAATGACAATCCAAGGCACTCACATTTAAACTTTCAAGTATCAAATGCCAGAACACATAGGCCCCCACCCTCAAGTTCAAGGATAGTTTTTAGCTCACTGTACTTCAAGAGGAAAGAGAAAAGATTTTGCCAACTTAATCACCAACAATACTTTAAAGCAGTTGACTTAATTTCCTCATTCACTTCTGGTATTACTTCCTGAACACTCTACAAAGGTTTAACTTCTTAAAAACATGTTTTTCTGTGTGTCCTTAGCTCAAGTCACATTTCGATCTGAACAAACTCAGGACTGCCGAGCATTCTTAACTAATGAGCACTAATATACCTATTATTTTTCATCTAATATATTCTAATAGAATATATTAGAAGCTGGAAAGATATCAGACTTTTTTTCTCATATGTCAACATCCTCCATGAAACTAAAGAAAATAAGTGCAAGATAATAAAATCAAAACAACTCATGATTAGAAAAACACAAGGAGGGGAGGTAGATGATGGCTCAAAGGGCTGTAAATCAAGCTTTTGGGGGAACCCCAGGTTTGATCTCTATACCACAAGGGTCCCTGAATGCTGTGCCAAGAGCAGCCCCTATAACTGCAGAATGTGACCCCCAAAGAGAAAACATTTTAATCAGTTAAAAAATAATAATGCATGTGAGGCCCCAGAAAGTATTAAATTGACAATACATATGAATTTTTAGTATTCATTTTAAACAGGTAAAAAAGATGTTCCAAGGCACCTATCATTCCAAAATAGCCAGATAAAGGTCACATATCTAAACCAATTTTAAGTTATCAAAAAAAAAAGTGGTGAGGAGCATTTACATATGTTACTGGTACAGTTCTCTGAATATCTGGATTAGCAGAACTCATTTTTGATAGAGCTCAAAAATAACTGCCATTTGCCCAGAGCCACTGGGGTGAGGGGGAGCACATCTAGTTTATTCTGGCACCCACCCAAACATACATCTTTCACGGGTGGTGTTAGCTTTCTTTTTTCCCTCTTGTTGATTTTGTTTGCTAGTTGAAAACACACATTTGAAAAAAAGGAAAAGCATTTATTTCATTTTTAACAGGTAATACTGTAAAAGCATATGTACCATGTATTATTTGAGCAACTCAATGATATATGTTCCACACAATAGTAAATAAGACAAATATCAAGAAAGCCCATAGCTAGAAATCTCTTCCTGTGGATATATTTCCATTTGGTAACCTCTCAAGGTTTTTATAGGAGAAAATAATTCCATAACATCTTAATAAACAGTATTCTGATGAAATTATTTAAATGCTAATCTGTTTTTATCCTAATATTATATTTGTACATAAAACCCAACTAACCCTTTCAGTGAACTGTTAAGAGTAACATGAAAGTTGTCATGAAAACATTATTTCAGTAGAGCATTTCATACTAGTTACCATCTGACAGCAGTCATTTGTGTTCTGACACACTGTAATTTAAGACCACGTAATGAATGAATTAATATACAACCAAATAGAGTAATGGCATAGAAAATACAAATATGTTTTCAAGGCTATAAGCAATATATACAATGATCAGGAAACCTGGTGCTACCCAGAAGAAATTCAAAAGGGCCAGAAATTTCTGTACTGACCTTCCTCTGGCTGATTTCTGAAAGGGGTCTTCTGCGGTTCAGAGACCTGGAGAACCGCAATGCCTTCACGGAATCCTTCCGAGAGGTACCCGAAAAGGTGTAGTACCTCTTTGCAGGGTTCCTCTTCAATCTGTCTGCCATTTCAATCCATAAGGAAGACAAAATTGGCTGACTTGGATTCCAAGACTAACTTGAGAATAAAGTGATGCCCAAGTAAATGATCCCCAAACTCCAGACCTGTGCTCTGCTCAGCCCCTTAGAAAGGGTGACAGACTGCAAATAGGAAGGAAGAGCTCCCACTCCGTGTAACCCCTGACTCTGCATCGACAGCTCTGGTTGCAGGCACACAAGGAGACCGGGGCCGGCTCCACCACACTCAATGAAAACAACCTTCACCCGTCAAACAGGCCTGGAGTAGTTGTCAGGAGCAAAGGAGGGTGTAGTAACACACCTAGGAGTCATTGAGGTCTGAGTAAACAGAAGGCAGGTTCAAAGAGTCTCTTTAACTCATTCCCTGCCAAAAAAGAAAGCTACTGGATAGGATCCCATCACAACTCCTAGTTCAAAGCACAAGCCCCCTTAGAAAAACTCTTTTCAAAGCTCAAGAACATCCTCTGTTTTGAGTAACTGAGAAATGGAGTGATCCAACATGCAAGTGCTTACCTTTGCCACGGCAAACTACTGGACAAAACATTCACCGGTAGATTAAACTGGGAGTCTAAAACACCCTTCTCTGTCCAGAAATGAGAAGGCTGTGTTGCTGTGTCCCCATAAAAGGTACCACAAGCATCTGTCCTTCACTGTATCTCAGTTTTCTGGAACTAAGTATGAGGTGAGATCAGAATTGCAAGACAGATGAGGAAATAGAGACCAAGGTTTCTAGTGCATATTGAACACAATGAATATCCACAACACTCAAAGTTGTGCGGCACACCCAAACCTACTCTGAGGACTGGAAAGTAGCACATTCAAGGTACTAATTTATTCTTCTCTTTGTTCTTGTGGTGCTCAGGGGACCATAGTTGGTGTGGGGATCAAGCACATGCAGGACAAGGGTCTAATCCCCTTGCTCCTTGAAAATAAACAATATATTTAAACAACAATCCTAGTAATTTAGAGTTGTCCTCTAATAATAATTTAGGTAATCACTTCACTTGTCACTTGTCATCCCATTGACGTTTCCATTTGACCTCCACTACCTCCACTACCACGCTCCAGGATGCTTTCCGAACCACGCAGCCGAACCTCATGCATGAGTGAAGCCCACAGAACCAGGTAAAGCAGAACTTTGCGACCTTATACTCCAGGCTCAACGGGACAGGAAAATTCCTACAATTTAGATAATAATAATCATCATCATCATCATCTTAAGCGGTTACTGGGGTGGAAAGGGATGTCTTACATGACCAGATGATGCCGGGGATAAGCTCTGGGTCTCCTACGTGCAAAGCATGTGCTCAGTCCATTGAGCTCTCTCAAAAAAAAAAAAAAACCAGTTTGTTTATTTATTTTAAGAGGCCTATAATTTTTTTTCTAATGCACATGTACCAGTAAAGAAAATACATAACCCAACATTAGCCTATACAATAATTCCTAGCCAGTAAACGACAGAAATGCAGGCAGTTTCCAATTTGCTACTGTGTGGATGGATCCGGAGCGCTTCATGTTGAGTGAAGTTAGCCTACGGGAGAGGGACAGCCACAGAATGATCTCTCACATGTGCAATATAAAGAAACTTCCTAGTAAATATCATAATAGCCCAAGGCAATAGAAACAAAGAACAGGAAAACTGGTCTTCCATAGGAAGCTTGCCAATGTAGTAGGGGTGGAGATGGGATATTAGGGAAGGAAACACTGGGGCAATGAGGAGGCAAAAAATGCCTACTATAAAGGCAGGCTGGGAGCAGAAATGAAACTGGGACATTGGTAGAGGGAAGTGGATGGACACTGTTGAAGAGACTGAACAATATACCCCTGAAACTTAATCACTGTATCACTGTCATCCCGTCGCTCATCGATTTGCTCGAGCGGGCACCAGTAACGTCTCCACTGAGACTTGTTGTTATTGTTTTTGGCATATCGAATACACCACGGGTAGCTCTGCCATGCGGGCAAGATACTCTCGATAGCTTGGGGAGCTACCGAGAGGGGCGGAGGAATTGAACCCGGGTCAGCCGTATGCAAGGTGAATGCCCTACCCGCTGCACTGTAATTTTGTAACTATAATTCATGGCAATACAATAAAAAAATATTTTTGAATACAGGCAATTTAATGGTGGTGATATTTAAAGAACCACATACTGCAGTGTTGTTCAAAGTGTTGTCCCAGTCTTTAAGAGTACAGAAACAGAGCATGCTTTTCTAAACTCTTTCCACATTTTGACAAAATAATTTTGTGTATTTTCTCTCTAATATATAAAATCAAAGACAAAAAGAAACACAAGCCACTTTCCCTGGTAGTTAATCTGCACTGCACTTTACAGAAGTGTAGGTCTGATTCAGATGGGAAAGAAAAGAGGCGTTTCGATGGCTGAAGCTCTGCAATGTTCACTGAAGGCAGATTGAAACAGAATGCCTTTTGGGGAGAAGAGCAAAGTCAAAATGAGGGATCAGGAAGCATCTTCGAATATGGAAGCATCTGGGATATTGTTAGATTTAAAAGTATTTGGAATTACATTAACTTCTTCTAAAGAAAAAAAAGGCTAGACCACCACCACAGAAAACAAAACTGCTGTGATTCAGTTCACTCCAGTATCTCAAGCTCTGCTGGAATGGAGCTGGTGCTTAGTTAATACATGTGAATTTAGTCAGAAATGATACTATTACAGAAATATATCAGCTTTGTTTCAGACTCAGCTTCCTAAAAGTATATCTATTTATAAACTATATATTATTGCAAAAAAAAATACCTGCAGAGGGCCAAAGAGATGGTACAGCAGGTAGGACCCTTGCCTTGCACACGAACACCCCAGGTTCTAACTCCAGAAACCCATTCCATATAGGCACCAGCACTACCAAAAGTAGTGCTGGTGCCTACTTTCCTGAGCACAGAACTAGGACTAATCACTGAATGCTACTAGTATGCTCCATTGCTCCCCCCCTCAAAAAAAAAAAAAGAAAAAATTGAGGGATGTGGTGGGTGGGCAGGTAACATAGTACAGCAGGTATGGCACTGCCTTGCAACAGCCAACTCAGGTTCTATGTCTGGCACCACTCCTGAGCCCTGCCAAAAAAAATAAAAACCCTGCAAGTAAACAGCCATCCTTTGACTGTCCCATTGAAAGCAAACATCACTTACCAGTCTTCTGGAAGAAAGTAAGTCAAATGACAATCTAGATATTCTCCTGCAGAAGACATCAAATTCTAAAATACAGGGTAGAGTTTTTATATTTCTCTCATCCTAGGTGAATTTCTCACTTTATACTATGTGCCATATTATATTAGATATGCTTTTTCCTGAGGGCAGTCAAGTATTTGTCCAATAAATCAATGTCCTCTGACATCAATGTCCTATAATACATAAATGCCCCCTAGCTTTCTCAGCATGACTTCCTGTTGTTGTATATTTAGAAATACTCTCTCATTGCCTTATAGTGAGACATCACCTAACTGCCTTGTCTCTTTATACACTTCCAAATTCTACTGCTTCATTCAAAATCTAAACCTTGTATTACTCTCAAACATTTTCATGCAGAAGAAGTTAGGAGACTCCTTTTCAACATTTTAATTTTAATTTACCAGTATTTTCCATCTCAGTCTAAGCAACCACTTAGTCAAGGGTGTGTACCCTCTGAGGGACCAATAAAGATTAGTTTAGAATGATTGCAAGTGTTTTTCCACATGGAAATGCTATCGCATGCCTTTAAATACCATTTATTGTATAGTGATGATTGCCAAATGGTTATCGCTAACTCAGATCTTTCCCTTGAGCTTCAGATTTATATGTCCAATGACCTACTTGACATCATGTTTGGATATCTCAAAAGCATTGCAAAATCATTTAAATACCAAAATCAGAAGTGTACTCTCCCCCAAACTCAAACAAAAAATCAAAGGGAGGTGGGGGAGATGTAGGAAAGAAGAGATAGTACAACAGGTATGGCACTTGCCTTGCTCAAGGCTAACCTGGGTTTGATCCCTGGCACCCTACAGGATCCCTAAGTTCCACCAGGATTGATCCCTGAGTGTAGAGTCAGGAGTAAGCTCTAAGCACTGCTGGGTATGGCATAAGAAGAAAAAGAAAAAAATTGCCACTTGGAGCCAGGTAGCTCAAAACAACTGAAAAAAAAAAATATTGTGAAACAAAAAACATATCAGTTCAACCACTTTTTTTAAAAAAGGGGAACAAAGGGATAGGGAACAGAGTAATAGTACAGCACAGATAAGGCACTTGCCTTTCATGTGATCAATTCCGTTCCATCCCTGGCAACCCATATCATCCCCCAAATCCTGCAAGGAGTAATCCCTGAGTGCAGAGCCAGGAGAAAGGCCTGAACACCACTGGGTGTGGCTGATAAATCAAAAAAGGTTGGGGGAGGGGGCGCAAGAAGAACTATGTTTACCTTGTAGGGTTCGTTCAAAGGTATGCCCATATTCTGCAGAAGTACAAAGTACACAAAATCAAATTTAATTCAGAAATTATATTAGTTTATTTTTTCCTTAGAATTATAGGGGGATAAAAAGGTACGGGATCTATGTTTTTTTTCTCTTCCTATAAAATTTGAGAGGAAAATAAAATGTCCTTTTCTACATGAGTACCACCTTTATGAATGTGTGACGTCATTAGACATGAACAGCACCCTCTAATTTAAAAATTACCCTCCCAAATCACAGAATCTCAACCAATAAAAAAAAAAAAGTTTTAAAATAAATAAAATAACCTTCCTAAGGTTGGGCTGGAGCAACAGCACAGCAGGTAGGGCGTTCGCCTTGCATGCAGCCAACCCGTGTTCAATTCCTCCACCCCTCGGAGAGCCTGGCAAGCTACTGAGAGTATCCCATCCTCATGGCAGAGCCCGGCAAGCTACCCGTGACATATTCGATATGCCAAACACAGTAACAATAAGTCTCACAATAAGACATTACTGGTGCCTGCTCAAGCAGATCAATGAGCAACGGGATGACAGTGACAGTGACCTTCCTGCAGTTACCCAATAAAATTAGTGGGGAAAAAAATACACTTCTCTAATCCCTCTTTTTTTTAATTTTTCTAATGGTAATGGTTCACTATGTTACCGAAAAGCTGAATTTTACACATTTTGCTCAAGACCTGAAAGAACGGTAAAAGTAAGTATTTTTAAAGATATTATAAAGCAGTTTGAAGTAGCATTTTTCCTGGAGCACTTTTTTGAACTATGCTATTTTTCTGGGAATTATAATTGCTGACTGGGTGATATTTTAAAACTGTAAACAAGGTCTACACTCGACTACCACCCCCAGCTTATTGAGACATAATTGACATATAATGTTGTGTAAGTATAAAGAGTACAACATGTTGATATGAAACACACATTGCAAAATGATTATTACCTTAGCATTAGCTAACACCTGCATTACATCACATAATTACCATTTCTTTTTTGTGGTGAGAACATTTAAGATCCACTCTCTTAGGAACTTTCAAACATATAATATACCTGTAGGAACTGTAATCACCATGCTGCATGTTCGATCTCCAAATCTTATTAATCTTAAATGTGTACCCTCTGACCAACACGTGCCCATTTCTCCGACTCACCAACCCCTGGAAAATTACCATTCTAGTCTCTTTCTGATGTTGGTCTTCCCCTTTCTGACTTCTGTCACTTAGGATTTTGCCCTTTTTGAGCTCATAGAGCTGAATGTTTCTATGTGTATGTGGACATGTGTACACTGGTCACATCTTCGGCCAGTCACCTCTAACAGACACGTTGTTTCTGTCTCTTCTGTTGAGAATAAAGCTGTAATGGAGTTGCAGAAATCAAGACAGTGAGTTCATTTCCTCTGGACACATGCCCGGAAGTGAGATTTCTGGATCACTCAGTAGTTCATTTTGATTTTAAAAGGAGGAGCCGTCTGTGCTCCATTATGACTGCACCAATTCCCTTTGCTACTAACAACTCACGGGGTTTCCTTTGCTGCACATTCTTACCAATACTTATAATACAATACTGCTGTTTATTTGTAACAGCCATTCTAACAGTTTTGGGGTGATATCTCATTGTGCTTTGATTTGTATTTCCCTGATGTGTAATGATGCTAAACAATGCATATGCTTGTCAGCTTATACCTAAGTCTTCTTTTTAATGACTCAGTCCCTAATGACAAAACTAGGACATCTGCTTCTTTTCAGATGCAAAGAACACATATTGATTGTATATGGGAAATCCTTAAATTCTAAAATGTATTACTTCCTGAGGCTGGAGTGATAGTGTAGCAGATAAGGCATTTGCCTTACCCATGGCTAATCCAGATTCAATCTCCAGCAACCCATATGATCCTCAGAGCACCTTCATGATTAATTCCTGAGCACAAAATTAGGAGTACCACCTAAGTACCACCTCTAAGCACCACCAGATGTGGCCCCCAAAACCAAAAATAAATCAAAAATAAAATGTATGACTTCCAGTAATAGTACTGAGCATCTATTATATAATAAGCTCTCTTCAAACTGATGCCACCATTCAAGAAACTGGCCACCACTGATGAAACAGCCTGTAACCAAAGCACAGCAATTGAAGGAACTAGGCCAGGAACTGATTTGATAGTAGAGAGACTTCCCCATTTCTCCTGACTTATCACTGGATGGACCAAGACAAGCAAACGCTCACCTTCCTTCCCTAGAAAGACTGGGGATCTGTTGCTACCATACTGTCCCCAATTTCAAAGCTCCCACTGCTCATTCGGGCCCACCCTTCCCACTCAGCAAGCTCATGCAGAGGATCAAACCCAACTCTATTCTCTGCACAACAGCCCTTGTCCCCATTGCTGATGATACACCAGGCCCAGGGCCCCCACCACCCACTGGCCCACCAATTGATGAGCTAGGGTCCAATTAGTTCCCATAAAAGATGAAAATGTTGGGAAATAATCCCTTTGAATGAATTAATAGCTACTTACTGCTCTATTTAGCATTTAATTTAAATATTTTCTTCTTTAGAGTCTAAAATAAATCCACTTAGGAAAAAATTAATCAAGCCATCTAATGAGGTCTATTTATACAAATCATTTTGATTCCATTTTTTAAATCCATTTATTCTTCCCCTATGCCAAGTCATAATAAGGTTTTAAAGAGATATTTCTATTATAAGCTATATTTAGAACAGCCTAATGCTTTCTTTATATGAGAATTAGGCAGCAGCAGAATTATGAGAAATTTTAAATTGCACAGTGAAAAAATCCTCCTCTCCTCACACATTCCACCCTCAGAAATAACAGGCTGACCCTTTCAAATCTAAGGCTTCAAATTTTCTCCAGTGCACTTAATTATCGTAACATAATTAAGCACCACATTTTGTACACACTGCTTTAAAGCTGATTTTGAACAAGTTGGTACTAATTCATGAATGTATCTGTACTTTAGTTCCAGATATGTGTCTATCTGCCTGACATCCATATTCTCTGAAGTCCAGACTGAATCCCTGATCTCCCATCTATTCCCAAGGCTAGTCACATGCAGACTCCCCACTCCAGATTTTTCCTCCCTAAATCACTCTTAACTTTGGTCCAGCTGGTCTTCCTGTGTCCATTCATGCTTCACACTGCAGCAGGCCTAAAGGGTATTTTTCAGTGACAAGATTTAGTGTAGGTCTGATCACTTGGCAAACCCTGCACTTCAGTGCTCACACAGCTGTCTACCAAACTTCACCTGGACGCCATGTTTATTCAGATATAAGTCCTGCTTCACCTTGAGTTTGGTTAGGGTGCTTTCTTGCACCTTTCTTAGGACTCCGCCTTTCCTTCAGAACCATTAACTGCTAATGATTCTATACTTAATTTTGCAGTTGTTCTGACTTTTGCTATTGACCATTCAAGCCTAAGAAAGCAGGAATCGTATTGACTTCCATTTGCCCCAGCATCACTGAGCACAATGATGGGCACATACCAGGCTCCACCGTAAATTGACAGATTCTCTGAGAAGCAAACAAGACAAAGAAAATTATTGCCTATGCAGTATTTGTTAAGGTCATATGTGAGACACATATTAGTTGTTTTTTAAAAATATATATCTTTTTTCAATAAAGTAGCATTTAGCTTTTGTTCAAAACTGAGCCTTTGAAGTCATCTATTATATTTCATCTCAATCTCAGATATTTATCAAAAGCTAATTAGGGGAGAGAGGAAAAGATAATTCAGGAGATAAGGCACATGCCTTGCATGCAGCATCAGCAGCCATGACTCTTATTTCAAGTCCCAGGCACTACATATGGTCCCCTGAGCACTGCCAGGAGCTACTCCTGAGCAGAGAGTCAGGATAAGCCTGGAACACAACACACACACACACCCCAAGTTAACAGGATTCAGACTTCATGCTTAAATGTAATATACTTCCACTAATAGCTTATTCCTTTTGATTAAGAAAACAAAATATTTTCACAATTGCTTTATTTAATATTTTTGGATAAAGAGTTTTTATGCTCAGAGAACTTATGGGGCTTATGTGTGTTTGCTTGGGGGGAGGGGCCGGATGAAAGGTCTTTCCAAGCAGTGCCAGGGGTGCCCAGGACCCAACCAGCAATTCTCAACCAACTGCGCTGGCTGTTCAATGCAAAGGCCTGAAGCACGTGGTACTGCTCAGACCAGTGCCAAGAATTATCTGGACTTGCAAGTGGTACTGGGCTCCTTACAACGAGGCCTGGAGGACCACTTGGTGATGGGGGGGAGACTCCCTCTCCCCCTCTCTTCCCACTTCATCCCCCCTCTCCCCCTCCTCTCTCCTGTATATGGAGCGTGTCTTTAAGAAGGAATTAGCTAAAATAAATGATGTGAAAGAAACTTAACCTAAAATCTCCTTGCCCATTTCCTTTCAGTATTTTCTAAAACTGATCATGCTGCAACTAAATGCTTTAGTCTTAACGAGGCAGGCATTTAAATCTTAAATATTCTATCACACACATATGCCTTCCTGCATAAATAAGAGCCTTTGAATAAATTAAAATTAGATCTGTGTCGATTATAAACTGTCAATTATAACTTAGCAAACTATATCTTAAACCCAGAACAGGGTTTATTAATACTGTAAGAACTCCTTACAATATCACTAAATAAATTTATTTCAACAACCCTATTCTACACATAAACTATGTTTTGCATTTTCATCTACAAATACTAAAGACTGAAATTGTCTCCATCATAGAAATAGGAGAAAATTTCCACATTATCAATTGTGGTACACACAACTTGTAATACCCATCTAAGAGTATATTTTTTCACAAATATGCAATATACCATTACATATCACTTTCATTAGACACTAATTTCTTTATAATTTAATGAAAAAATATTTATACAACTGTAGAAAATAATATCTAAAAAGTAGAAAATTGTGAAATTTTCAAATTAGAAAATATTCCTTACAACAAAGTCCTTACATGTGTGAATCAAATGCAAGATGAACTGCAACACATTTCAAAAATACTATAACAAAGACTCTAATAGAGCAGTGATATTATTATTTTTCAAAAGAGGCATACGGTGAATCAATGTATGTTAGATGAGTTTGTGAAATGAGTTTGTGAAAGATGGACCTGTGATAAACTCTTCTATGCCATTTTTCATTCCACATATGGAAACTGTTGCCTGTTGGGATTCCAATAAAAATTTTTAAGTTCCCTTTTCTTAAAATAATTCTAAGAATACTGACCAGACTCTTCCTGAAGAATTCAGAACCCTGAATTCTTTCTTACAAGAAATCAGCTCATTGTCTCCACGGCAAGCCTTTGTCTCCCTGTACCCCATCGAACTGGGCAAATCTCTCCGAGTTGAAATGATGGTTCAGAAACACTCATCCTCCATAAAGGGCATGAGCAAATAGTGAAAGATATTTTACTAAGTTCTTCACCAAAAAGAAAATGCATGAGACATTCTTCTTGCTCATAATAAAATTACAACCAATTATGACAAAGGAAATGCTTGATATCAGATCACAAACCACCTGCAGTACACCAAAGGGTATTTTAAAAATAAGAAAGTGCCATAGTAGGAAAAAGTCTTTCTTCTCCCTGAGTTCTCACCAATTAGTCCTGGAATCTTTGGCCTTGCTCTTACAATCAATCTCATGTGACTGGCATACACAGAGGGAAGTGAATGCCAAATATTTTATTCTGTATCACTGGAAAATGTCTAAACTTGAATGAGAAGACCCAAATCTACAGAGCAACATGACATACATAGTAAATAATAAAGATCAAAATAGAATGAAACTCAAACCAAAAAAATGCTCAGCACTTATAAAAGTTCACAGAGTTGATCCATTACCGTGTTTCTAAGTAATGCTAAACATAACATGAAAACCTTCATTGGAAGAGTAAATAGCATGAGAGCACAAGCGCTCAAACTCACTCTCCTTTAAAAGAAAGCAGCAGTATCGGGAAGGGACCAAAAACATGGGTACATTTTTATGCCCAGAGAAGATCTCACAGTAAATAGTCACTACTCCAAGAACCCAAGCCAACCCACGCTCATACCATCTAGGACAAATTTGGCTAACTCCTGATCACAACTGTACAAAGAAAATTCTATTAGTGCTTACATGGAGCTCTGATAGTACAGCAATGGGCACTTCAATTTTCTTTTGCTATCATTTCAATTACTGCCTCCTAATTCTAATTTCACTATATAAAAATAATGTTTTTGTGATTTTAAATATTTAGAGTGATCTAGGATAAAATTTGCACCTTGGAGAGAATTTTTTCACATGTCCCAGACCATTATCAGGCATATTAAAAGTGGTTTCAGAGTTTCATGAACCTAAAACCACCTGGACGGGATGCTGGAAGGCAGATGGACGCCAGGTCTGGTCCAGGATGCACTGGAACAAGCTCCCACTTGCCCGAGTCAGGCCTGCACTGCCAGCACATGTGCCTGCCGGGACTATGTAGAACAGGGCTTTTCACCCCCCATTTCTTTTTTATTTAAAGTGGGATTTTATGGTTTGAAAGAACGTAATACTTTTTTTGTTAACATAAAAGCAAAACAGGTGTCAAAATCCTTACTCAGAGCAATTGCCAAAAATAGTTGAAAACACTCCAGGATGATTAAGTTAGAATAAAATTTCACACCCATGGAAATTAGCCACACAAGTGAATATATGCAATCCTTCAATTTAAACAATGCACCAAACTATACCTGTAGAATTGTGTGTTGAGATTACAGATTACTAATTACAATTTTCACAGATGCAGCTTTTAAAACTGTTTATAGATACAGCTAAAAATGAAATATAATTAAAATAGCTATTTTATTCATATTTAAGCATTTCTAAAAAATAAAATAATCTAAACTCTAAGTGGATTAAATGAATGACTTAAAATAACTGAAAAATTGATTTAGAGCTCACATATACTCTACTATTTAATGTTAACAGTCAATGGTACATATATACTCTAACATTTTAGTAATTTAAAATAAAACTAAATCTAATTTTAATTTAGAGATAAAAATTTACTGTGGTCATTTTCATATAACATGTTCATTAAGTAAAACTAATTTATTTTTAAGCATTTCTCAAAAAATGATTTATAATCCATTTTGAAACTTTAAAATGTAAATAGATTAAATTAAATGTATATTAATATGATAACTGAATAATTTAAAAACTGATTATACAGTTATTTCAGTATGTAGGACATTTATACTCCAGCATTTTGTAATTTTAATTTAATCTGAATTTAGATATAAGATCATTTAAAAAGTTACTTCATCTGTTAGTGTTTATAACTTTTCTCAGTTAAAAACCTACATAGGAAATATAAAAAATTCTGGGAAGTATAGGTTTGTCTCAAATTTGCAAAATATAAAATCCAGTGCATGAATTATTTATTAAATGTCCTAGGGGATATGCAACTCTTTCATATAATCAGAGCTTTCCTTTATCCTTTATATTGTGTATGATCTAACAGAAAATTTAATAGTGTTGAAAGAAGAGCATTTATGATCAGATGCTAAGAAACAATTACAACAAAAATATAAAGATGAAGGGCAGAGCAATGGTACAGCAGCAGGGTATTTGCCTTGCATGCGGTTCATCTGGGTTCAATCCCCAGCATCCCATTTGGTTCCCCAGACCTACCAGTAGGGATTTCTAAGCGGTTTGGAAACCTCAGCCTGGATTCAATCAAAACACATACAACCACCTTTGTTCTCGTCACAATAATCTCAGCACCAAAATAAATATAATCACTGTCCATCAGTGCATCGAAAGGACTATGAGAGAGCCATGGCACTTAATTGGTCCCATATTCTGGCTACTATGAATACTGCTGCAGCAGATGGCTTTGCTGCATTGTGTTTTTTTGCCACTACAGTATATTCCCAGGAGCGGCATTGCTGGGTCATAGGGAAGCTCAATTTCTAATTGTTTAGGGAATGTCCATATTGCTTTCCAGAAAGACTGGACCAATTGGCATTCCCAACAGTGAATGAGTATTTCTTTCTCTCCACATCCACGCCAACACTGGTTGTTCTTTGGGATGTGTGCCAGTCTCTTTGGTGTGAGAAGAAATCTCATTGTTGTTTTGATTTGCATCACCCTGATAATTAGTGATATAGAGCACTTTTTTGATGTTCCTTTTGGTCATCTTTGAGGAAGGAATGGTATTACTTTTATACAAGAAAAAACAACAAAAGAGAAAAGATGATAAAAAGGAAATTTTTTTAAAAAACACAGAAAAAGGAAAGAAAAACTATTGAAAAATCAATTTATTAGTTTATTGATGTCTAGCATTATGCCTGGGAAAGGGTACCTGTGTAAATCCTTCATAAATCTCTGCAATCACTTCAAGCTTTTGAAGCTGAACTACACAATAAAGTGTCTGTAATTTAAGTCTCTGGATGGTGCTTTTCATGTGGATTGCAGGAATTACATCTGAAAGCCACCCGTATTTCTGGCTCTGTGAAACGCACATGAAGGGGAAATGGCACCGAGAGAAGTAAGATCCAATCACAAAGGGGCAGAAATGGTCTGCACTTTTGACACAACATATTTCTGACTCACAGTAGCGACCCAAGGGATAAACGGCAGCAAGGCAGGTGCTAGTGAACCAATTATCTCTGAATTTACACAACATTTGGTACTTCAAAATTTCATTTCCCTTAAGATTTTGAGAAAACATACAAGAGATCAGCCCTTCAAAGCCAGGCATGATGCTAATTGTCTGAACATAGACCTGATGAGAGGTAACAGCTGTGCTCACCCACCCCACCAGTCTGCCCAGGGGACAAGGCAAAGGGCCAGTCGCCAGAGGTGTCGAGAAAGACCCAGAGCAAGCATCTGGATGTTGCACCTCCCAAGCCTAGTATGGAACTGCCCTGCCTTAGCTAGGCTGTGCTGTTACAAGGCTATGATGATATCATGGTGCATGCGGGAGCCCTAGTGCCGTCTCCTTACAAGTCCAGTCCAAGGGAGGGTGTGGCCCATCACCTCATTACAGGAAAGAATTTGCTGACCTCTGTATGCAGCAAACAGCTTGCCACTAATTCTTACAACCTGGAAAGTAAATGGTCCTCCTGCCTTCAAAGAGTCACATGCCTCTGCGTGGCCACGGTCACTCAGTCATACTCACAGACTCTACTGAAGGTGGTGTTACAGTGTGAGAGTAAGGAGGAGGAAAGGACAGTAGTCCTTCTGGCCAAGAACCTGCCAGGGAGGATGCCAGAAGGAGCTCAGGCTTGTAGCTCAGGCAGGGCATCACCCAGGTAATGTGGAGGTCAGAACTGAGAGACCTTGTGCAGTTTGCACTGACGTCCAGTGGCCCTAACACTGGGACGAGGATCTGAAGGTGTCTGACCAGAAAACCAGGCCAAAAGCCCAGTGGTCTAGGCATACCTAGGTCCCGGTGCATGGGTTTGATCCCCAGAACTGGAGAAAAATTTTGTTGTTTTTAAAAAGAGGTTAAAATAAGGTGGGAAATAGTTTTTGAAATTGATACCAATATTTCCATTTTAAAAGCTATAAAAATGGTGGAAGGTGTAATGGTGGTGGAATTGATTTTTTTTTAAATGCAAAGAAAAAAGAAAATACGGAAAAATTTAAGGAAAAGCTGCAAAATATTTAAACTTGTCGAGTGAAGTAGGCTTTATTGAATGAGATTTACTTTGACGTGAGGGGAGAGAAAGAGAATATGGGTTCAAGAAAGAACCTGGGCTTCTCCAGAGTGGTAAGAGCAGAGAGAAAGAGACCAGTGTCCACAGGAGAACCTGTGCTTGAGAGTACAAGCCAAGATCTCTAAAATGAATGTGAAGTCCCAAGCATCAAGTAAATCATACTAACCAGAAGTTCAAGGCAATGAAAATTCACACCAATTACCATAAAAACAAAACATGCCAGAGCAGCCCAAATGCTCTGCAAAGCAAGTACATCTGAAACGGAAGGTCTCCTCCCTATTTCCTCCTCCCTGCCCAGGCCTCACTGCATGTATTCAGCATGTATTCACAGCAGCTTCCCCGGGACTTAGACTCACTCTGTCTTTATCATCTGCCACATCACACAGGATGTCATCAAGGTCCAGGATTCCCCCATCGCCGTGTTCCAGCCGGTGCACCTGTATCCAGTAGTTTGGATCCTATAGTAAAGACAAAGAAGACAACAAGTTAGCATCACTGAGAGAACAACAATTTAAATTGGGATAATACTCAGTCTATAAGAGGAACAGTCTGAAAATTCAGGTAAGTCTAGCTTTGCACAAGTCAATTTCCCTTTTCTTTTTTGATGGAGTCACTCATGCGCATGCTTTCCTTTAGTTCAGATACTGAACCACTGATCTAAGAAGAACTGCAAAAAGAAAAAGAAAACCGGTTGCATAAGAAATACTGGTTTCTTTAAAGTATGCTGAATTGCCTTCTGTCCTATCATGAAATACACACAAATCATCTCAATTCAACCCACAGAGATATTCCAATAAGCAAGCAACATAGGTCATGTCACAAACATGCCGTAGATCATGAAAGCAGTTTAAATGCCTCGCTCTGGTGGTTAAAAGTAGTTCTTACAAACAAATCTGAATATACAAACACAGAAGAATTATGACAAAGACCAGAAGAGAACAAAAGCCAGTTTAGTACATCACATGTGGTTTGAGTTTTTTGTGAAGACGAAATCATGTATATGCTTGCATATGTATTAAAATGTCTCACCAAAATGTACAGCAAAATGTATGCAGTGTTGTTTTTCAAGGGAGTAGAATTTGGGAAAAATGAACAACAAGAATTTTATTTTCAATTTTACACATTTCTGTACTAGGGGGTTTTTCCGAATACATAAACATTTATAGGGACACATACAGATACACAATAACATAAAACAATGTCTTTAAATTATTTGAAGGGAGAATATAGTTGCTTTTAAAATTTCATTTTAAATTTTCACAATCATTCTAACTTGTATATTCAAACAAAAACCTGAAACTCAAAAATATGTTCGGCCAATAAACTAATTTATCCACAACATTCCATTTTTCCCATATGAAGTGTTATCTGGCATAGATTTTACCCCCCTCCGGGAGGATAAGAAAATTAATGATAAACTACAGATTCCTGGACCCTACCCCAGATGTGCTCAGAACTTCCAGGGCCAAGTTAAGAAATCCACACTCCTAAGAAGCCCTCTTTCAGCTGACTCTTACAACATCAGCTAAAAGCACTGAAGACTGCTAAAATGAAACAAGTGTGAAATACAGGATACGCATTCCTTCTCACTTTTCAACCAGCACAAAAAGTAGCATGCTAATGCTCATAGCTATTAAACATTAACGTAAAAATTACTACGCTGATAGCTTGTAGTTGCACTGCACCCTTACCCACCTACACCTCTTTAACATAGGTTCAGAGGTCAAGAGAAAGAGCGCTTAGTGGGCAGGGGCACATGTTTCGCAAGTAGGAAGTCTGGGCTCAATGCCCTACACTGCATGGTCCTTCAAGCACCACTTGGAGAATGAAGCCAGAGGCAGCTGCCGAGCACATCTGGGTGTGGCCCAAGAAACAAAAACCAGTGCCCTGATCAAGGTTCACCCAAAGCACAGAGACTTTTGTGCTTTGGAATGGAATACAGTCCACGCTCCACAAACACATGCATATACCCCTTTCCTCCTCTTCCTTTACTGACTATGTGAATCCCAGATTTCAGTACCATTCCAGACTCCTAGGAAAATCTAACGTTGGAATCCAACAGGGTTCTAGAATTTTCCTTTCTATGGTGGTGGTGTGCTGAAAGAACTAAGGCCCCCATACCCACCATACTCCCAGTCTTCCCAGACTAAATGGAATTTTCTCCCCAAGGGAAGCTGGGAGTAACTAGTATCCAGGATCATAATTTAAAATAGATGGTTCCCACTCATCATTCCTTTCCCCTGTGTTCTTATCCTCCCCTTGACCCCAGCAAGCTGCGTAGGGACCTACTCAATTTAAATATCAAATTTCATTTCTAAAAATGTCTATACATAGCCAATTGGCCTCTACAATGTAGCTTACTTTGGGGCTGGAGCAATAGCACAGTGGGTAGGGAGTTTGCCTTGCATGCAGCCGACCCGGGTTCGATTCCTAGTATCCCATATGGTCCCCTGAGCACCGCCAGGAGTAATTCCTGAGTGCAGAGCCAAGAGTAGCTCCTGTACATCGCCAGGTGTGACCCAAAAACTAAAAAGGAAAAAAAAATGGGGGAGGGGGGTATTTAGATAGCTTATCCCAATACAATGTAGCTTACTTAAAAAAAAAATTATCGTTTGTGTACTCATTAGTGGGTCAGGGATGTGGTTCAAATGGAAAAGCCCCAGCCCAACCCCGCATGGCCAGGTGCGGCCCATTAAGTAAAATGTTCTTTAAGCTTCCTAATCCCCTTCACTTTCTCCTTGAGATCATAATCTACAAACTTTACATAACATTTGGATCTGCTCTTTTGAAATAAACTTCCACCTGCGATCTTCTTCAGCCCCTAACTAGATACTTCAGAACCTGCTGTGTCCAGGCTTCCGCTACCAGCTGCCCCCGACAGCAGTGGGAGCTTTGCCCCCTGCACTGCACCTTCCCTTCTGATGCAGAGTCCTTCCGTATCCTCCAGACTCACTGTCCGTCCATCAAGACTCCTGGGTCAACCTCATCTCCAACACCTTTTTCTGTTCAGAACACACTGTAGGAAAAGTCAAGGTCTATCTATAGTCTCACTGTTACTGTTCCCTACAGCCATCTTAGCATGTAAGGACAGAGGTGTTAATTTACAGTCTTTAAAAGCACTAAGACAATTGATACTACATTAACCTCTAGGACCTACACCAGTTCTCTAATCCTCTTTATAGCAGATTGAAGATTTTTCTATTTATGTCCAGTTTCTTCTTCAATAACCTCAATTCTAATCAGGCTTCCACCTACCACACTCTGAAAAATCTCAAAGACTACCAACAGCTTCCACACTGCTTAATCCAATGGACTGTTGTCAAGACTCATCTCTGTTCTACTAACAGCATTTGATTCCAGTAATTCTTGAAACACTCGGTAAAGTTAGCTGAAATCCTTGAACTATTTGATCAAGGCTTGACAAAGAGATTTAATTGACTGATTGGTATCTGTGTGTTGAGTGTGTGTCTGTATCTGTCTGTGTTGTGACCATCATCCCGGATTTAGTAATTACCTACACCAACATCATGCCAAAACATACACCGGATTGTCACTGATTAAGTGCTACTCCATAAATATGTGCTGAATGGAAATAACTACTTGCACAAAAGAACCAAGAGGGAAATCATCAGTAATCCCAAAGGACTATACTGCAATAAAAATAAAAATCTGAGCAGAGCACACTAAAATGACCTCCTCCCACAAGAGCAGAAAGCTCAGGAAGGATATTTTTGCCACTGAGAAATATAACTCCTTGGAGCAAAAGTCTCTTAGGAGATTTTACTGGCAGATTTCATAAACACAATTCCCTTCCAATAAACAGCAAACTTACTGTATTTTCAAGGGAATTGTCAAGTACCCATGAGGGAAAACTTTTTTCCAGAAAAGTTGGAACATACTTGCTGGATTTACTTTGTGGCCATTTGCATTTAAAAGAATGAAATAATTTTTGCTGTTCTGGCTATGCAAAGTTAGAAGCGGAAATGAACAAAAAAAAAGGGCTGTATAATAAGCGACTTTAAAAAAAATCAACAAGCATGCTGGAGAGATGGGTCAAAGGGCTGAGCCCATATGTTGCATCCTGGAGGCCCAAATTCAGACACTGATATTGCATGCTCCCCCAAGCACTGCCAAGCCCTGAGCACTGTGAGACATGACCCCTAAAGCAAATAATATATGACATAGGATATGTACATAGATATACATCAACTAACACTAATTCTACTGTAAGTGTCTCTTTCATTAGATAAAAAAGACAAGCACGATAAAACACTTTATTTTTCATTATTCCTCGGGATCAGGAAGATGTCTCAAAGGGTCAGAGTACAAACTCAGAAGGCCCCGATTTTGCTCCCCAGCAGATACGGCTCCCTGAGCACCCCTGGGCACAAGCAGCATCTTATGGCATGGATGGAGCATGGATCATCAGGACATTACAGCCAGGTCAAGTATCATGGGGATGGCCACCAGTTCCCCTGACAACTGCTGGGGACACCACACGCACATGCACGCACACACATGCACAGTGTTTTTCACTTAGGATACACATGTACAGCAAGCAAAGAAAAAAGAACCACCAAATATCCATCAGACCTGAGCAGTAAGGTCCAGCACAGTAAGAGGGAAGACAATGCGAGAGCGTTAGAGAAGGCTCCCCGAGTGAGGGCGGGTGCAGGGAGAGAACAAGATCCAAGAGCTGCCTGCCGCGCTGAAGAAAAGGGGTGGAGAAATACTGACCAAGCTGGCTGATTTCATCAGCTGCAGAACCGTGATGCCCACTGACTCCTGCGTACAGAAATGAAAGCAGTACACAAAAAAGTTCTAATGAGCGGGTCAAAGCATTAGAGCACTAGGCTCACACAGGCCCTATTTCAGCACCTCACAGAATCCCCTGAAGCCCGCTGGGAGTGATCCCTAAGTGCAGAGCCAGGAGTAGGCCCCGGGCACTGCCAGGCGTATCCCCAAAACAAATAAAAATTTCTAACGCGAGCCTGACTTCCAGCCCACCTTCAGGAAATCTCTGGTGTCCATAAGGGCATCATCAGGGGACGCAAAAAAGATACTTGTGGCCTACGTGTTTGTTCACTACTCAGCCTCTGCTATCTCACACCCGTACAAGCTTCAAGAACAGTATCTATAACTAGAAACTGTCCAGCTCAAGTCAGCCACGCAAACAGCATGTAAACAGTCTGTAGCCTGTTAAACTTTCAAGTGAGAGCACACATATAAACATGTAAGACTAGAAACAAGATAACTGGAGCCCGTATGAATCAAAACAATTGGCTACTCACTACATGCAAATCACTGACTAAGGAAACAACAGGGAAAAATTAAAATGTATCAGTTAAAAGCCTGAGCTCACAGTTAAAAGGAGGTAGACAGTGTGTCATCAGAAAAAATAAAGGGAGCCAGAGTGACAGAACAGCAGGTAAGGTACTTATTTTGCACGGGGTAGAACTGGGTTCAATCCCGGGCATCCTATATTAGTTCTCTTAGTACCAGTATTAGCAGAAATAATTTCTGAGCACAGAACCAGAAATAAGCCCTGAGCACGGCTGGGTGTGGTCCAAAAACAAAAAAAGATAAAAAAGAAATGTAAAAATACTTGGAGTTCAGAGGAGGGTAGCTGACTTGGGCATACTCGGGAAAGGTTCATGCTGAGAACGTTGCTGGCAGGAGGAAGGGAGATGGGGAGGGTGCCGAGCAGAGGGAGGGGGCATGCAGACAGACACAAAGAAGAGTAGCAGAGCTTATTCTGAAAACACCAAATTTCTAATATGACAGGGTGACAATATATCAAATAGGCACATTTTATTTTGCCTTCTCACTGAAACGATACTAAATGCCCTCCCCCACCTCCCACGTAGATAGGACAAAGAGGACAGAGAGAAAAGGGCATGGAAGCAAAGCACCATGGAAACACAATCAGCAGAAGCAGGGACTTGAACCCCATTCTGACAGCGGGAAAAACCCGAACAAATGACTCCATCTGCGGAGACCCGCCGGGTCCTGGACCTGGGAGAACCGTGAATCTCAGAACAAGCAGTGGGAGGGGGAAGGCGACCAGCAGCACTCAGTCCCAGCTTGCCTACAATTCCAGAGCAAACCAGTGGCCCCTCCCTCACAGGCACCCCCTGAGCTATTTCTACTTGTTCCAGAGCAGAGGTTCCCGAACATATTTGGCCCACTGTCCCCTTTGCGCAGGGAGGGTGTGTCAGGGGGGAACTGGAGCCAAAGAGATAGCACAGGAGTTGAAGCACATGCCTTGTGTGGCCAACCCCAATTCAATCCCTGGTACCACATGGTGCCCTGAACACTCCTAGTGCAGCCCTGCGTCCAGAGCACCAGCCAGGTGCCCAGGTAATCCCCCGCACCAAAGGGTCCAAGCACCACTGCATTGTTGCACCTTCACACTGAATCACCAAGTATTCTTGGGAGGGGGCCTGGGGCCTTCTGGGTACCAGCAGTGAGACCCACACAAAAAATTAATCACTCAGCACCCTTCTGGAAATCTACCTTCTCTCAATTTTGTTCTAGTAATACTACCAAACATTAAACATTCTCAACAAATGCAGAAAACAGAGGCAGTCAGAGACAGCTGCTGCTCAACTATAATGAGCTGTGTCACCAGAAGGCTGGCTAACATTTAATATTAAGTGCACTTCTCTGTCCCCAGTTTCCCACCCCAAACTCCATCAACACTAATGCCACAACAGCACAAAGCAAATCAGAAACTTGCTGCCCCTCGAGAGGAGGCTGGCTTCATTTAATACATCAAAACAAAACAAAAAAAAAGCAACATGAAAGCAAAGTTGAAATCCAATCTCCAGCGCAATTCTAGCATTCTTTTCTCAATAGATTTAGCACAGTTATCTCTCATAAGCCTAATTAGCCCCTACTGTAGAACAACCAGCCAGCATTGACCTTGACCAATGATACCTCTTCCGAAAGAGACAGAAATTATCCTTTAGAATTTCTTCACCACTCCATCTAAAGGGAGGAAATAGCCCCAGAAACCATAGCTAACCTGGGACAGATTCCAGGATACTGTAGTGACCACCACTAACATCTGCACAGATATAGACCATTTTTAAATGCATTTATTCATCAATTCTCCAATGTGGTTGGGAAAGTTATATTTAGGTAAGACTGAAACTCCGAGAACCTAAATTGCTGAAAAGAGGGCATACTTAGCAAATATTGTCCCCCAATACTGCAAGCCACATCTGCTCTGCTGGTTTATCTTGTGGTCCTTTTCTGTACCCACATAGATGTTCTGTTTAGGTCTGGGGGTCCTGGGGGCAAGGGGTGCATGGGGTATAGATTGCAGTTGGTTTTTGAGCCACATCCAGCAATACTCAGAGCTTATTCCCAACTCAGTGCTCAGGGGAGTGTTTAATTGCCAGCAGCTGGACCTGCACCTCCTGAAAAGCATTAACTTCAGCCTACTGAGCTCTCTCTGACCCCACATGGAGATGATTTTTAATCAAATACATCTAAGATCCTAGTTATCTCCTATAGTTCCTTCTCCCCATGTCTTTCCAACAATTCCCTTTTTAATATAATGGAGGATCAACAAATACACATTTTTAACGAAAGTATTTTGGCTGTTAAAAAAAAAATCAAGCTTGACAAATGGTCACCTGAAAACTAACAGTGTATGTTCAAACTTTACCTATAACCAGAAGCAATGGCTGTTTCTCAAAGGGTGATTACATTCCAGCTTCCACATCACCTGACAACTCTGCTTGGCTCCAGCGTGGCCTGCAAATCATGCTCCCCCCGGGGAAGCCAGCCCAGCAATCTGGGCTTCAACAACTTCTCCAAGTGATCACTTCAAAGTTCAAAACTTCCAAGTTAGCACTGTAGAATGGAGGAAGGTCTGAAATGCTGTTTCCCCTACACATTTCAAACTTAGGCTTATAATTCATGGCTTTAATTATTCCAGGTACACTCCTTAATTCAAACAGATGTCAGTCAATACATCTCTGAATTGTCACTAGGGACAGAGACATAGGTTGTGCTATGTGTCTCCAGTGATAACCATAGTATAACTTATATATTTGTTATACATATAGATATATATGTGCATTGGTCTACCATTGGCTATAATGCCCTTTTCTCAAGTTGCTTCAAATCTAAAGTCTGTGCAGAGAGGATTGCAAAACCACATTCTAGAAGAATTCGCAACCCTCCCATCTCAAACATCCACCTCCCTACATGTTGCTTGAGAGATGCTGAATCCCCAAGAGAACTTGTTTCAAAAGAGCTTGCCAGGAAATGTTAATGCAGTGAGTAAATGCATGTTCACTTGGGAATAAATGATAGCTGGACCAGGTTTTTAGCAAGTGTATTTTGATGTAAATTCACTAAGCTTCTTCATCTTCCAAAACCAACTTCCTGTCTTCAATGCAGCAGAAAATATATCCTACTGATTCAACCTACTCAAATCAAAAACTAATTTCTTCTCAATAGCAAACTCGGAGCATACACAACTAGGTTAAGTGACACAAAAAGGAATTATCAAGCAACTTCAGAATGGAGACTTTTTTTTTTTTTGGCTTTTTGGGTCACACCCAAGTGATGCACAGGGGCTAACTCCTGGCTCTGCACTCAGGAATAACTCCTGGTGGTGCTCGGGGGGCCATGTGGGATGCTGGAAATTGAACCCGGGTCGGTTGTATGCAAGGCAAACGCCCTACCGGCTGTGCTATCGCTCCAGTCTCTCAGAATGGAGACTTTTAACAGCACAACTGCACTGATCTCTTCTAAATATCCACACCATCTCACATCTACACATTAAGCCCGAAACTACAGTAGATCCCATGTCGGGGTGGGAAAGCTGAGAAAGAGGACAGTACTGTGACCATTGAAGTCCATCCATTATAGTTGTGAAAGAATTCTACAATTAGAAAATCTCCTACACATGATCATGTGGTTATATAAAACAAAAAGAATATTTTTATATTTTATGGGATGCATGCTTAATCATTTAGGGATGAGAATAGCTCTATCTGCAGAAGTCTCAAGTTCTCTAGCACAAAAAAAATAGTAGTAGTGCTAATGTATTCAAATTCTGTATGTGCATCTATATGATGCACATCAAATTGAAAGCAAATAGATGCTAAAAATTGATGATTCGAAGTAAAAAGGTTCCATTCTGTAGTTTAGAAATTTTTTGAACGCATATGTTAAAAATGAGTAGCATTTAAAAAATAACTATGGGAAAGGAGAGACAGGAGAGGAGATAAGGCACTTGCCTGGCAGGAGGCCACCTCAGTGGAGTCTGGTTCAATCCCAGGCAATGTATATGGTCTCCTGAAAATGGCCAGCGGTCACACCTGTGCACAGGACTAGCCCCTGATATGCCCCTTACATACTAATTGTCCAGGGACTGTTCCGGATCAAATCAATTAAATAACTACAACCGAAACTTGACTGAATGGGAGGGTGAAAGGCACAAAATTATCAAAAGATAGCTTGGAGACAGGAGACAGAAATTTTCACATAGACTTGATGTTAAATGAGACCTGGAAAATATTTCTAATTTTTCTAAGTGATCATATTTTTGTAAGAAAATATCCATTTTATGATATGCTGGAGTATTAAAGAGTTCTAATGTCTGCTAACCACATATTTATATATACACACATGTGAATTAATGTCTGTCATTAGAGATTAATATAAAAACACCATTCATTCCAAGTACTTTAAATAAATGGAAATAAATTTAGAGAAGTAGCTACAATAATAAGTTGAGGCTCCACACCAGGCTCAAGTGGGGCGAGGATCCATGTTGTACCGTTAGCAGGATGCCCTACCTACCCCTAAGCTAAAGAGGATGGCTCCAGAGCCCAGAGCTGGAGTGCCAGAGCAGAGGCTGGACACGCCAGTGCCAGGGCAGGAGCTGCACATTAGGAGATTCTGAGCTTCACAGACACAAGGCCAGGGCAGAGAGGAAGCAGAGCCTTCCAGGGCTCTCCCATCATGGGAAACCCACCTCCCACACTGCACTCTGTACAATGCGCTCAGCTACACTTTGAGGTTTGGGTAACAAATCTGGAGAGGAGATAAATTTTAAGCAAGTTTAGTGACCCAGGATTCATGGGCGAAAAGGAAGCTGGCCACAAACATTCTAATGAGCAACTGTGGGGTGGGAAGACACAGTAACGTAGAATTTGGTAGCATTCATGCAAAAGCCTAAGATTAAACATACCCACTGAACTAGGAGTTAAATTTGGGCATTTTTATGATTCAGATGTGCACATTAAATCAGATGTTCTAATATACAATAATGCAGAATAGATGGACCCAAAAGATAGTACAGGAATTATAGCACTGGTTTGTATATTGTCAACCCTAGTTCAAATCTTGCCACCTCATATCCGTCAAGCACTGCCAGGAGTAGCCCCTGAACAACAACCAGTGTGCTCCACCTCCCCCCCAAAAAATCATACAACTGAAAACCAACTATACTTACAGCCACAGAAAATTGGTTAAGCATATCTACAATATACAATATAAAATATTTATAATACTATGGAAATTGTCAGCTCATCTTTACTTTCAACAACATGCCACCAATAGGCAAAGACAGAGGCAAGAACTGATCGATGTGATTGGTAATACTGGTCTCTATCATCTGACTATCCAAAATAGATACATATAACTTTAGAAATTTTCCATTTTAAATAACTAGTGAGCATACTTCTTCCTTTCCCTTTCCTTCCTCTCTTTTCAGTAGTTGTAATTGCCTCCAGACTCACTCTCTACATCAAGGCTGTCCTTTTAATTCAGTTCTTCATCCTTTCAATAAATCAACCTTTACAGAATACCCATTTCACCATGTGACCAGCCTGTGACATGAGTCCTTTTCAGTGACTCACTAGATTCTAAAGGTCAAAATCCAACATCCTTGGCCGAGCACCCAGGCTTCCCCAGCCTGCTTTTCCTGGCTTCCCCAGCCTGCCACCACCATTCCTTCAGGCTCCCAGACAGGCATCCACTCTGCCTTTCCTTACTGCTCTGGTAAACCCCACGGTCCCAGATCCGGGCACCTGGATGCTCATCAATACCAGCTTCATGGGTGAAGTAATCGTCATGTTTCGGCTCATTCTTTTCCTCACATCTGGAACACTACCATCCCCATTGTTCTAAAAAACCAAAGAGCATAAACTTTCTAGTCTAGTTTCAAAGCTAAGTCCCAATTAAGATTTACTCCAACCCCAAATATTGATCTAAACTATATTTATCTGTCACTTATGGATTATATCCTTGCACATGTATCATGTTTTATAAGTTTTCCAAAGGCAGGGACTTTTGTTTGCATTTTCTTTTTTTTTTTTTCTTTTCAGGTCACACCCGGCGATGCACAGGGGTTACTCCTGGTTCTACACTCAGGAATTACTCCTGGCAGTGCTCAGAGGACCTTATGGGATGCTGGGATTCGAACCCGGGTCGGCCGCGTGCAAGGCAAACGCCCTACCCGCTGTGCTATCGCTCCAGCCCCTTGTTTGCATTTTCATTAGCATGAAACAAAGGAAAAAGCAGCCTGTATGTCAAAAGCTAGTTACAAATAAAAACAACTTATTGGAAAGAGGGAAAACATTAAAGAAATTTCTCGAACAAAATAATCTTCAGTCATGCTGTTCTAACTGCCCCAAGAAAGGCCACGGAAACGTGCTGTACCATGTCAGGCTCCATGCCCACCCCCAACTCCCAGATATTTCAGACCATATCTCAGATGTGGAGAAAGGAGACATCCATATAGTCTTTCCTTGCAAAACAAAAATATCCAGGGTCGGAGGAATAATGCAGGGATAAGGCACTTGCCGTGCACATGGCCAACTTGAGTCCAATGCCCCACACCACAGATGGTCACCCATGCACCAGCGGATCCTTCAACACAGAGCAAGAGGCAAGCCCTGAGCACTGCTGAGTGTGGGCCAAGACCCTCCACACAAAAAGTACCCACATTTTAGTATTTCACTCTCCTTACAGTGATGTTTTCAGCACCTGCCTGGACTACCAGGCCAATATGAGTTTAAACCTAGACAAACTTACACCCCCAGGAGAAGGAGGGCAAGACGAAAGCTCACATGTACACAACCAAGTGTCCCCACTCTCGTCTTGGAGGATGTTCAGACCTCTGGAGAGGATGAGGGGGTGAGGGGCTGAAGAGCACTGGCTGCTCCGGGGAGCAGGAAGAGACAGCAGACAGGAGCGGAAATCTGAGGCTGTATAAGCAGTATCTCCAAGCCTAATTCCTAGAAACAATAGCAACCTGGAGGAGATTTTGCTCTAGATTCAAATTTTCTCTCTGTAAGCTTTGTAACAACTCTCCCCACTATGAAAGTGGACACCATGCTGTGCCCCTAAACTACCCATTCCTTTACCCTGATTCGACAAAGTCTGGGGGGGTGGGTTACTGTCCCTGAGAACTTGTGTGTGCCATGCCTAGCCACACCTGTTCTCAGGACGCCCTTGCAAGCTGTGTGCTCGCTCCATCCGCAGATTAGAGGGTACGGAGCTGGAAACTTGTCTGAGATGATCCCACATGATTCTACCTTGTGAAAGAGAAAGGGAGTTTACATCCCCATACCTACTACTCCTACTTCTAAAGAATGCTGTGCCCTTTCGGAGACAATGCAGGAGGACTCAACAAGTTTGCCAGGGAGCCAAATATCACCAGTTAATATAGGTGACAAGCTCAAATATAAGAAATACTTTATACCACATTGCCTATATCAAAGAGAAAGAATTTTAAAACAATCCCAGGCAATACGAGGTAGAACTAGATTCAAAATATAGGAAAAAAATACATAAATGTTAAACTAAGGTCACAGGTGAAAATAAGCCACCAATGGGGCCAAGGGCAGAGCTCAGTAGCACAGCACTTGCCTTGCACGTGTAGGGCCCTGGGCCAGACCCCTGGCACCCCCACCTCATGCCATTCATCTCAGGAACCTATAGGTCACCTCAGTGACCAAGTGCCACAAGGTTAAGGGAATCACTATGATAGAGATCTTTTAACTAAACGAAAGTTGAGTGAAACTAAAATGTTGAATATTTCTCTAACACTTACAAAAGAAATGACCACATTAGGTTTTCCTTCGGCCTAATGAAAGACCTACTCTCTTGTAGCACTCACTCTCCAAGTGGCAAACAGGAGAGGCTGACTCAAACCCAAAGGAATTTCTCTAACCCTGGAAAGAAAACCTTCCTGACACATAATAAGTCCTAAATAGCTACAACGAATCAACAATACAATACAACAATACAATTCTACAACGAATCAACAAAAACTTGATCTGAGAGCAGCACTCCATTCCCCCTCCTCATACCTAATCCACAGCCACCTCCCAATTTTTCTTACATACCTCAAATTACTTTTTAAAAAATGGACTTAATTCCTTCCACCTGGCAACAATGAACATGACTGATGAGCAGAAATACTCCCCAAACTGGAGGAGAGACATGGAGCAAAGGAATCTGTACCTACCTCCGGGCTCCTCTTCGGAAGCCTGGGGCAACAGTTTTCCAGATGAATTTTGGGGCCCCTGTATTCAAACCCAGCGCATCCCAGGCCACAGGAGGGCCGGGGGAGTACGCCACAGCACCACAACATCACAGCACAGGCCAAGGCACTGCACGCCAAACAGCTGTGCTGAGAACTCGGCTCAGACGGCAGCCAGCTGGGAGCCCCTTCTCAACCGGCCTCAGGTGTGCTGATGCCGCAGGCGGAGCTCGATCCCCTCCCAGGATCCTCCTACAGTGCATAGGGAGGGATCTGTGATGGTATCTTCAAAGCGTTTGCAAAGAGCAGAGTAGCCCCGATCTCAAAGAACACGTGTCAGCTTTCAGGAAAGATTTCCAGCAAGGAGGGAAGCGGCAGAGGACATACAGGGGCGCCCTTCCATATTTTGGGGGGTACTTCCCAAGACTCCCAGTGGATGCCTGTAACCATGGATGATAACAAACCCTAGATATATTTTTTCCTATACATATAAACCTATGATAATGTTTAATTTGTATACTAGACACAGGAAGCAATTAGCACTAACAAAAATAAAATAGAACAATGTAAACAATATGCTGTGATGAAAATTACATGACTGTCACCAATCTCCTCTTTCCCCAAAAAACAATCCTACTGTGCTCAATACTCTCGAATCAGAGTTAACTGAGAAAGTGAAGTGTGGATAAAGAGGAATACTTGTGTGTGTGCGTGTGTGTGTGTGTGTGTGTACATGTCACACTCATACACATTCATGTGTACCAAGATAGGAGCAAGTTCTCCTTGTTCTCCAAACTTGTTCTGTGCTTATGTGCTAAGCCATCCCCATCTCTTCAACAGTGGGAACCTAACCCAAATGTGTACTCTTTAAAACAATTTATTTTAGGCACCATGTTTTAAAAAAACTGTTACTGTGAAAAACGGTAAGTTTTCACAGATAAAACATGTCAACACCACATCCTCCACAGAAAATCCACTTCCCTTCACCACTGTCCCAGTGCCCCTGACACCCCCCCCCATAAGCTTCCGCCTGCGCTTTATAGCCTGTTTTCAGCCCCACTCTATCCTTTGCCTCTTGCTACACAGCACCTGTAGTAATGTCTTGAAGGTGTGAACGTTTTATTATTTCCTCACAAGTCTGAGGACATGGTTTACTTAGGGAGCATTCTCTATGGCAGGCACTGCATGGGACACCAGCAGGGAGCGGCCACTTCCCTTGCAGAATCTCTTTAACTAGTGAATGAAACAGAGTCCTTGGAATTCTCTTGGGGGGAGGAGGAGTTTGGGGACACACCCACCGGTACTCGGGAGCTGCTTTTGGCTCTGCGCTCTTTCAAACACATTATATATATATATGTTATCTCAAGCTAATAATCAATTTGCATTATTTTACTAACCTATTTATTTCTAATCTTGTGGCACTTAGATTTTTTTACCCGGTAAGTCTTGAGTTTGACTCAAACCTTCTTTGGGACCTATCTGGCTAATTTCAAATTTGCAATGGGGAAATTGTTTAATACCACTCCAAGATACCTTTAAAATATATGTAAGGAGGTAGCAGGGGGGTACAGGAGGGAAAATGAAGACACTGGTGGTGGGAAATGTACACTGGTGGAGGGATGGGTGTAGGAATATATGACTGAAACCAAATCATGAACAACTTTGTAACGGTGTATCTCACTGTGATTCAATTTATAAAAATCAAGAATAAATAAAATAATAAAGTAAAATATTTGTAAAGGATGGTCTCCTGAGCCTGCTATATTTATTCCTGAGTTGCAGAGCCAGGAGTGATCCAATAAAAGGAGGGGAGGAAGGGAAGGAAAGGAGGGAGGGAGGAAAATTCCTGACCCAAGAACCATGAATAAACTTCAAAAATAAATTATATGTAAGTTATACCATCTATAGACGTGTGTATATGTCAATGTGAATTCATGGTTAATACTTTCCTTAAATTATTTTTCTCCTAAGATACCTCAAACATAGGTAGTTCTGCCTTCTACTTATTCCTTCTAAGAAATTACAATACAAATAAATAAGCTCTACAGTCTAAGCAGGAAACAGAGCATCGAGCAAACACAAGCAGGCTGCCTGTTATTCTCATAAAGTTTCTGATAAAAATCCTGCACGGAAGCAAAGAAACAAATCAGGCCAACGTAATTACACAACTAGTAATTAAAGTGTGAAACTACCTCAAATGACAATAAACCTTTTTAAACTTATCAAGGGAGGAGGTGGGGGAGAGGTGACCAACAACCACCTGGTTAGCCGGTGAGGCTTTAGAGACACAAAGAGACAGGAAGACCCCCAGAGCAGGGCTGGAGTGGCAAAAACATCTTGTGGCACCTCCCCTGGCCTCAGGGGCCAGGAGAGGGGCAACGACATGAGTGGCATGGGCTGACTGGCCGTTCCTGCTGTAACTAGAAGGAAGCTTAGGGTGGCCAGAGGGAAAGGGCAGATTATCTGAGGGACAAGCATTGTTCAACCCATCTCTCATATTCCCGAAAAATGGCCTTCACTAAGAGGAAATAAGACAACATTCCCACAACCACTATAATTTGATCTTGAGAATGGCTCATAAGGAAATTAAAACCACCTAACCTTCCAACAACAGTCTCTGTTAAGTATATGCTTACAAAAAGCTCTTTGTGGTGCATCCCAGTTCTGAGCCCTTCATACACCATCTGGCCAGAACAGTTTTCCCAGCCAGAGGTGGCAGTGCAAGAACTACACAATTCGCACCGAAAGCTAGGAAGAAAGACACACACTGCAGAAGGCAAAGGCCCAGCGCTCCTTGGATAGCTGGGAAGACAGTGCCAGCGGGAACAGCAGGGCTAAGGAAGAGCATCCCCAAAGAGGCGCCTTGTGGTGGGGAACACTGCCAGGCTCATCACACACTTTAACAACTCCAGACAGCTGAGTGTCATTGACTCTCTGATAGCCAATGAAAGACCGAATGCTCAGTGTGAAGTGACTGTCTTCTGGAATGAGAGCTAGCTAGAGCCAAGTGGGGAGAACTGACCTTGTTCTCCAAGACTTTGAAGTCCATTTGGGGAGGAAGGCCATAAATATGTGGAAAGTTCACCGACAATACCAGATTATCATAATTAAATGCCAACCAAGTGGAGCAAGAATTACAAAAATTCAAAAAACACCCAAGACAAAGAACGCTTCACTTTATTTCCATTAGAGGAAATCTTAGGACAAAGGTGAGGAGGCCAAAACACACATAGCATGTTTGAACAGGGGAATAAATACCAAACACAACACACCGTGGCACTTGTGATTTCACTAGATTCCTTCTCCATGCCCTGGGATGCCCACATGCGGAGCTGTGCTGGCCTCAGCGTGGCCTCTGCAGACCTTCCAAAACTCTGTGGAAATCGCTGGTGCTCAAGCCCTAATCTAAATAACATCATGTCAAGTGCCAAGTTTGTCGAAATAACTATCACAGCAAGGTAATGTGTCACCAACAAAAACTGCAAGGGACACCCACTATTTGATATCTGAAGAGAAATCAGAGCATTCCAAAAGATGCCTAAGTCAAAACTTATTTTTACAAAAAATCCTAAGAGTTTAAGGTTTATATTGGGACTGCATTCTCCCCCACCCCTCCATTTTACTTTTTTAAAGTTGAATCTTTTCAAGGCCAGGCCAATAGTAGTACATGAAGTACAGCACTTGCATAAAGTGGGTGACCTGGGTTCGATCCCCAATGTCCCATATGGTCCCCTGAGCCCTGCCAGAGTGATCCCTGAGCACAGAGCCTGGAGTTACCTGATCGCCGCCAAGTGTGGCCCCCAAACCTAAAAAAATAAAGTTAACTCCTTTCTAGATAAAACTCTCATTCCTCATATTTAACATTCCTTCAGATATTCCCTTGGAGATTATAGCAGCTCTCTTCCTGTTTCTCAAAGACAAAAATAAATAGCAGGTCAACAAGACTAGACAAGGAAAACATAAAACTCGTTTGACAGCTGAGGCCACAGAGGTGTTCATGTGAGCACCAGAGAAACCAGCACCCCTTTTGGTTAGGCCAGTTCAAGCACCACACAGCTACCAGGTGTTTCCAATAGCACCCTTAACACTCTCCTCAGCAGCAAGACATTACAAGCCAAAGTGAGATTCGGGAAAGGAATTTAACTTCAAGATTTCCAATGTTTGCCTCAGAGCCAAGTCATAAGCATTACAAACTGGAATGTTAACTAGCATAAAACAAGGACATGCATATATGTGAACTAGAATACCAGGGCCACAGTCACCCAAAATCTGAGGCCACA
Source organism: Sorex araneus (assembly GCF_027595985.1). NCBI lineage: Eukaryota > Metazoa > Chordata > Mammalia > Eulipotyphla > Soricidae > Sorex > Sorex araneus. The sequence continues at coordinate 47,900,219 of NC_073310.1, read as the reverse complement.
TTTCTTTGGGTGCAAAGCCTTTTTACTTTGCTTTCCATGCCAGCCCATTACACACTCATCTGACAAGTTTGTCAAAACCTGTCTCTATTTTGGACACACAATATAAGAGGGTTGGCACCAAAAGTTCAGTTCATGAAGTTCAGTTCAAATGTTAGAAAACTAATGCTGTTCCCTCAAGTAAGTAAATAAGAGGTGGATTACTGATACTCACTTTTTCTTACTTAAAAAGTCTTGGGAAATAGTGCTATTTTGTACCATATAAAAATTTCAACTCACCGAAGATAAAACATGATTTATATACATATATATGCATATATACCATTATAATCACAAATAAAAGGTTTTGAATTACTTGCTATGGTAAAATCCTTTATAGCTTAAAGTTGCTTGCCTTCAAAAACTACACCCACATTTAATGAGAAACTACATATAAGGAAATAAAAGAAAACACTTTGGGGGCTAATTAGCGGATACTTGGTGAACATTTGTTCATCCCACCATGTCCCACCAGAAAAAGTACAAGGATGTTGAGGTCATGCTTCCTTTATCCTAGATTGGCACCAACTGTTCAAAGCACCCTGAAAAAATGTGCCCAAAGGAATATGGTAGAAGCACAAACTTGAGTAGGTATATACAAATTATAAGCAATGCCACATTCTTTAAAAAGACCAATAGCAATGAGAAGAAATCCCAGACTCAAGACTGCATTCCAAAAAGAACAGAATTCTAATCTTCAAATTATTTATTTCCCCTAATTCTATGCCATCTTTGAAAAGAGCCAAACAATTGTGGAAAGAATAAAGTGTAAAGTAAACCATGTGAAAGGAAGGAAAACAAGAAAGGCTAATGCCACAGGAATGTTAGGTGCATTCTGATCTGCCAGGTCAGGTAGAGAGCGGACCCTCTGCTCCCATCCATTGGGAAGCAGATGGGCACCAAGGAAGAATCTGGGCTCAACTGAAAGGAAAATACCAGGCGAGGGAGCGAGAGCTCAACCAGGGAGTGTTCAAAACCCACGAAGACACACCAAGTGACCAGAGGCCACCTCCGCAATGCACATGCTCCACATCTCAAATCACACACACACAGCAGAGCTGGGGAGGGAACCCTGAGTGTGAGACTCCACTCTCACATCAATCAGGACCAAGTTGAAGAGGAAGAGGAGGATCTAGTGAGTACCTGTCTCAGTGTCTGACAGAAGACAGAAACGTGGCAGTATTTCACAGGTGAGTTATATCAAATTCTTCAGTTAATCACAAATATTTAACCTTGAACACCTTCTAGAAAGACTCTGTCTTCAGATGTCCTAACTAGCGATATGTAAGATGGCAGCAACTACCATGTCATTCATCTTTCCATTTTCCACTGGACATCACCCATACCAGTTAAATAAAGTAAAAAATACAGTCCACCAAACTCGAAAGCTCTGGGGTTATTGTTGCTCCTTGGGAACCTTACTTGGCGGCACTCTGAGAGAAGTCAAATGCAGGGCCATGCAAGAACTCTCCTCAGCCCAGAAAAGTACTTTTAAAACTCCATTTCAAAACACAGAATAGCCTTTACAAAGAAAAAAAGCAGGGCATTGATTTGATATTCTTCTTTGTCAAATACATCTAATAATTTGAAAGGTGCCTCTCATGCATGTGTGGTTAATAAGTCCATGAAAGGGGGGAAAAAAACATTGATGACAGCTAACACAACACACACACACACACACACACACACACACACACACACACACACACACACCACACACCCCCGGAACACCCTAAGTTGTTCTCCTGAAAAGAAAACATATCTTTTCTTTTGCTACCGACTCCCCAAATTTTAAGGTAATCCCCATCACTGATTAAAAAAAAAATACATTTCAGTTCAGATTACCATACATTTCAAAAAACTTTTTAAGAAGGAAAAATATATTAAATATCCATAAGGGCAGTGATTAGCGATGAATTTTGGATTTGACATTTCCATATTCCATAGCTACTTCCCAGCTTGGGAGAAGAAATCCAACTAACTCATAAATATTGCATTATCCTGTACTGTGTTCACTCCAAATATGCTTGAGTATTGATCCCGGTGACACAGCACAGGCACTGTGGGCACTCAGGCTTGGAACCTGGACGGGGGCAGGGCCAGGGCGGGGGCTGATGTCTTCCAGAAAGACCCTCCTCCATTCTGAGCCATACACCAGAGAGGTGCTTTACCTAGCAGCCAGGATGCCTCTGACTCAGGTCCCTGCAGCTCTTTCTGCCCTTAACGGTGATGGGCCGGCCACGGCCTTGAAGTGCTAGGGCTACCACCAGAGGGCGCTATTTGAGCATGGAGCTGCCAATTTCCTCCAGAAGGTTTTTCATCCCAACTAGACGAAATTATTCTTAATTGAAACTTCCCATAAAGCAAAGGGACAGTTGAATCAGAAATTAGAAGAAACTTTGGAGCTTATGATACAGTAAATACTATGAAGATACTACAAAATTGATACTATTTTGTTTAGAAAAGTTTTATATAAAATTATCAATAAAGGATTTAAAATATTTCAAGGGGGAAATGAGTTCAGCTAGATGTTGCATCATAAACTACAAATTTTTCCAGGCAATTAAAATAATTTTTCAAATTATGTCTATTGCTAAAAGCTTGTGAGCATCTATTTTTGTGAGGGTAAGAACACTGCTATTATTTTCCTTATCATATGACTAATTTCTTTTTTAAAGCCTCATTCTTAAATTTGCTAGTAAAGGATTTAAATTCTATATAGTAAGTTGTCCTATTCCTCATCTCACTGTTTTAAATAACTTCTTATCATCACAGCGCATGGAAACACAGGAAGAATTACAATGAGTCCATGTGTGCTAAACTGACCAGTTTCACTAAATTCAGGAATTGGGAAATAGATCAAACATGAGATATTTTGATGTTTCTCCTCACCATTAAGCTATGTAATTGATCCTTAGAGAAAGAATCAAAGGACAGTGCAGGGGTGGGGAGGAGTTCTGGGGCTGTCAGCCTGCAAGTGCTTCTGGTGACCCTCATCCCTGCTTGCTCCACGACTCCTGCATTCTCGCAGCTGCTGAATGCTGCAATCCAGTGCGTGCACTTAGCAGTGGGCTGTCTGCTCTAATGCCTTGCTCTGAAACCTGCAGCTGCTAAATGCTGTAGCTAAGCATAATTTCTCTGAGGACAAAGAGATGCTATGGAGTAATTGACCAAGCAGGAGATAGCTGTCAATGCCTTTCAAGTGGCTTATTAATCACCTATACGGAGGAAATATTAGCTCGTAGCCTTGGAGCTACGAGTCCAAGCAATGTAGCCTTAGAGCTGTGAGTGAAGGTGCAGGTCCTGGCTGGAGCAAATTACTTAACCTCTCCCTGCCTTAGTTTCCTCATCTGAGAAATTAAGTAAGAGAGTGCCTCAGTCAGAGAAGTTAAAAGGATTAAATGAGTCAAAAATCTTTTAAACTTTTCAAATAGCTCTAGGCATTTTTAGTCACTGCTCACAGCAAGTATTAGTTGCTGTAATTATTAGGCAAGATTTTGACAAAAGTCCCTTCCCCTCTGTGCACACTAATATGGCCATTGCAAAATCAAATCTTTTATGGGCACAAATGTCTAAAAGGTCAACCTGTCTCAGCAAAAAATGAGGATGTCACCAATGGACTTCATTTCTGACTTCACCAGAAACCTCTTGTTTCTAATCATAATAAACCAGTTGCCGAATAATGAGGGAACATTATTAACTAGATATCCACCAACAAACCACCCCAGACCAAACGAATTAGGAGCCCAAGTGAGACTGATGTGTTGCAGCCTGAGAACCTCACAGTGGGATGGTAGCTAAAAACAAGTTAATTAAAATCAGGTGAATCTTCATTACACCTAAAATTCTACTTGTTTCATGTGAACTGATTCTACTATCTTGGATGAGTTCATTAGTGGGTTGCTGTTTGTTTTAATGTCATGTTTTGAAATTTGGAGCAGTAAAATGCAGGAACTAAGCATAATCTCTCACGCCTACATTGGATCAATGTTCTACCCGGGTCATTACAGGTGAGCAATTAGCACCGGCGAATTTCTACCAGAAAATGCAGTCAGCTGCATTCCAACTTTTCAAATCTTCCTAAAGTCATCAGAGGTACTATATTCCTCAAAGCTCCCCCCCCCCCCTTTTTACTGGGGAGGGAGGATGCTTCCAAGTGGTGTTCAGGAGACCGGAAGGCACTCACGAGTGGTTCATTGCGTGGATCAAAAGATGCAAACCTGCTTGGAAGCGACCTCGCTGCTGGAGGGAAAGGCAGCTGAGATAGAGAAGGGACCGCCAAATAATGATGCTTGGAGGGCTCGCTCAGGACAGGAGATGCGTGCTGAAAGTAGACTATGAACCAAACACGATGGCCACTTAGTACCTGTATTGCAAACCATAATACCCAAAAGAAGAGACAGAGTTAAAAGCAATGTGCCTGCCAGAGTGGGGAGGGGGAGGAGGGGGAGGCAACAGGGATACTGGGAAGATTGGTGGTGGAGAATGGGCACTGGTGGAGGGATTGGTATGACTGAACGTAATCACCAAAGTTTTTTAAATCTGTAACTATCTCACAGTGACTCATTAAAAAAAAAGAATTCAGTAGCCATGCACCTACATTCCAAGAATGAGAAGAAATAAAATAATTTTAATTAGGCTAAAACAAAAGATTCGAACCTTACCTATCCACCCCATGGTGCTTGCAGCCTTCAGGACGCTAGCCCCAGGGATGCTTGGGGGACCATGTGGTGCAGGGAATTGAACCCATGCCTAGCATGCACCCTACTTGACAAACCATCTCTGGACTCAAAGCTTTTCTCCTCTTATACATGTACGGAAAGATGCGCATGATCCGAAAGGCACAGCCATTAAAGACTTCCCCTCCAACCACAGGACACACTGTTGCAACCTCCCCATGGCTGGCACCTTTCTTCAGGGTTCTGCAGATCAAGGGTCAATTCTAGGGACCAGAAAAAGAGTGCTGAAGGTAAGGTGCTAGGTTTGATTCCTGGCACCCAATATGGTCCCCACGTACCACGAGGAGTGATCCCTGAGCACAGAGACAGGATTAGGTCCTGAGAACAGCCAGGTGTCCCAGAAACAAACAAACCAAAACTCCATTCTCACCCCTGCTTTGCCAAAAACTAATGAATCTGAACAATGGAAAACACTGCATGTTTCCGCATCTGCAAAGACGAAGCGGCAATACCAATTCTAAGGGGCCTGGCTCTCCTTGCCATCATGCCATCCTTTAAGTCCACAAATCCCACAAGCTACCCGTTCCCACAGCAGATAGTGAGGTGGGCTGGTCACCATTCTAGGTTAATCCTGAGCACTGGCACAGGAGTCCCAAGCACCCATGGTAAATGGGAGGGATGAGACAGGTGAGTTCCTATAAACTGCAGAGAGAAACCACCCTGAGGAGCAGCTGCTCCGGGCAAAGGGTGCCCGCATGCCCACTGCCCTGGGCCCTGCCCAAAGCTGCAGGGTGTGCTCGGCATTGGCACTCTGGGCAGGTCACCCCCCCACGCACCACACAGGCCTCCCAAACAGGCGCGTCCTTCAGCGCAGATGCGCAACAGCAAAGCACAGCGCCCTCATACTTCGCCAAGGGGCCAAAATTCATTTCACAGATGACGGTCTGAACCTGGCAAGACTGCTGCTGGGTTTTTTTGTTTTGTTTTGTTTTGGCTTTTTGGGTCACTCCTGGCTCTGCACTCAGGAATTACTCCTGGCAGTGCTCAGGGGACCACACGGAATGCTGGAATCCAATCCGGGTTGGCCGCGTGCAAGGCAAACTCCCTACCCGCTGTGCTATCGCTCCAGCCCCTGTTTTGTCTTTCAAATCAGAAAACTAGCCACGTTTATACCCATGATGATTCATAGACACTCTGAAGCCTTGTTGATTTTCCTCCCCTGATCACTCCACTTCCTGTTCCTGATCAATGACACGGGAGCCCGCAGGAGAGAGTGTAACACCCTCTTCCTTGGGAATTACAAGTGGGCTTCCTTATTGTGCCAAACAAAATTATTCAACCCCAACCCCCTCAACCACGTGCCATTCCACCCAAACTCTTCAGCCTCCCTCAGTGCCATTGCTTGGGCAAGGCCGTGGGCGTCTAACAACAGCCAGGCGACATTCAACAAAGTCAACCCTGAACAATGCAAGACTCTGGCAGACCATGCTGGATCCAAGTTCACTCCAACTATTTTAGAACTCTCGAGGCAATGGGGGACTTAGTTAATATGTACAATGGAGCTACGGTGAGAGATGGGTGGGGGAAAATAACATCCATTCTGTTTTTCTCCATCTGCTTTAAAATGTACTGTAATTAATAAAACACATCTTTCAGAAAAAATTTGACTTTCAAATACTGGGCAAAATTATACAGTACTTCAACTACATACAAACACCCTTCTGGAAGCCTGCATATTAAAACCAGAAAATTAAATGTCTAGAAACTTTCACTCAGAGACATAAGTATCATATCTGTACAGTTTCATAAACTCAAAAAATAGTCACAGTAGTCAGCTAGTCTCTCATCTTAAACATTTCCACAGACAATAATGATATAGAATATTTCCAGGAGGGATGGGGGAGACACCAAATTCTCTTCAATCCTGAAACATTCCCTAAAGGATGAGTCAGATCGAAAACTATGTGGACAAAGGTGCCTTTGCCCTTCAAAATGATTTGCTCCTATCTGTTCTAAAGCTGCTACCAATTAACAGCAAGTATGTCTGTCTCATGTTGTCTACTTTTAAGTGCTCCTGGCTGGTGACGTCACTGGATGCCATAATGAAAGATTGTACTGTGTAGCAGAATTCAACCATTTCTATACTTTTCTTTCTCATTGCCTAGGAGATGCCATTAAAGTTTCCAAATTTTTAAGAGGTACATTAATGTTTAAATAGTCTGTCCTATTTGGAACAATATTCCGTGTTTTTCCACTAGGCAATATTCTCAAATCATACTCAAAATTCTGAACACTACTTAGTTTTTTATGAGACAAAGCTAGGGGAGGCTGGAGAAGGAAGAAGTCTTTTTTGTTCATTTGTCTGTTTGTTTGTTTGTTTGTTTTTTCAGGCCAAACAGGCTGTGCTCAGGGCCAACTCCTGGCTCATGCTCAGACATCACTCCTAGCAGGGCTCAGAGGACGGAACTCTAAACCAGGGTCAGCATGCAAGGCAAATGCTATGCCTGCTGTATATCACTCTGGCCCGAGGAAGAGCTCTTTAAGAAATTGAACCAGTTCACTTAAAATGGAGTCAAACATCTTCAAATAGTCTAACTTAATTTAATGTAGAAGGGCCAGTGACAGTAACCTAATTTTGACAAGTGTGCACACACACCAAAAAAAATTCCACTTAATTAAATACACACTAAGGAAGTTACACACAACAAATTCACTTCATTATGCAATGAAGAGTCTCCCAGAGGAGCAGAAAGTAATCACCTGACAGCAGCCCAAGGATCTGATTGGGCTCTGCTCCTGCCCACTGTGACTCATCTGTGATCCATCCCCAGGGAGACACAATGTGAAAAGACAGGGAAAAGGGAAGGGACTTTCGGGAGGGGGGAATCCCATCACATTTAGCATTTCCCATGTCTCCATCCTGTCCAAATCAGGGGCTTTTCAAATTATAATCTTTGAATAGGTCTTATAGTCTGAGTTGGAACTAACTGGGAATTCACAAAAGGACATTTGCATGTTTCTTAAACAGCTTAATAAAATAATTTCTCAGGGCTCAGACCTAAGCTAAGTGTTACAACTCGTGAAGCATCTTTTATAGAAACAAAGGTTTATCCTATGAGATGTAAGATCCTTCTGAGATATGTGCCTGCTTTAATTCCTAAATCTGCCTCTTGTAAAGCATGCCCCTCGGAACCAATAAATGAGCAGATGTAGGAATATGGCAGGCTGTTGAAAAGTGATAACTACTGAGCCTGAGGGAAAAACATTAACTTACACCAAAACACAAGAAAAATTTCAAGTTAGCAAGGTCTCCCAAAATTATAGTAAATATTTCAAAGCATGATGTCACATTTTCACAAAAGTGCCTCTCCTGTCATTTATTTGCTTTAATGTATGCCAAACAGTATGTTACCAGAGTACTCAGGAAGCTGTTAATTTGAATGCCATAAAAATATATCATGACTTCACATCTATCACATTCCAGTGCAAGGAATGTGGTTCATGATTAGCGGAATTTGGTGAGTAATCCTAGAAAACAGAGTTTATGTTGTCAAATGGCTGTATGTATTTGATGGAGGTTATGCTGATCCTACATTTATAAGAGAATGTGAGATGAGGTTTGTTACCGCTATGCCTCCTGGCAAAATTTTACATCAAGGCAGAGTTTAAAGCATCAAAACATAGTATTTATTGTTATTTGAGGTAGAGTGTCATTTTTACAACAGAACAGTCTACTTCATCCACCTATGAAATTAGCATTCCAGAGAAGATATTTACATATTAAAAAAATCTGTTGAAAATGGAATTTCAGTCAGTGAAATCACATCTCCATCATTTGTGAGGAATTTTGCAATTTGAGGAAGGAGCTTTCTTCCTCAAGAAAGAAAAGTAATTTTCTTTCTGTGGACTACAACTGCCTCCCTGCTTCATTATTTATGACTCTGCAATCAGTTGTACCTAGGAGGGTCTCCCCACCCCCCAAGTAAAACAGAACTGCAAACCACTATGAGCACAGCAACCAACCCAGGCCCACACCTCAGTCTGGGAAGACAGGCCAGTTTGGCCTCAATACAGTGGCCTTTTCTTGTTTGGCCAGAATCTGAAGCAAAAGGATTTTAAAGTACACGTGGAGCAGTCACTAAGATACCTGACTCTTAGAATATAATTAATTCAGTCCATGTCCAAAAATTAAAAATAACAGTTGTGTTTAGTTCTACAAAACTGAATTAAAAATCAATAATATAATCATTTTGGAATATCTTCATTTGGAGTCATTTGGAATATATAATCATTTGGAATACTTGACAGTTGAAAATCGAGGAAAGTAACTTTTTGGCTTTTTGGGTATTAAAAAACTGATATAAAAAAGCAGATATAAAAAAATGAACTCTATTTTCAAATATATCCATGTTTTAGCATATTCCCACAAAGAAAACTCCAATTAAAGCTGATGTCACTGTTCAATTCTCTGATAAACATTTAAAGAAAAATAATACCAACTTTACATAAATTCTCCTAAGAATTAGAGACATGTCTCAACTCGTTTTGAAATGTCAGCATAAGCCTGACACCAAATCACACAAAGCAATTAAAATAAACCTATAATATCCCTAATGAACACAGGCTCCAGAACCCCTAACAAAATATTAACAAATTTTATCCAGCAAAACACCAAAACCTGGGCTGAAGTGATAGCACAGCGGGTAGGGCATTGCCTTGCACGAGGCTGACCCAGGTTCAATTCCCAGCATCTCATATGGTCCCCCCCAGCACCACCAGGAGTAATTCCTGAGTGCATGAGCCAGGAGTAACCCCTGTACATTGCTGGGTGTGACCCAAAAAGAAAAAAAAAAGAAAAATAACCAAAACACAACTGGGACTACATAGACACCCTGCCAGTACCACAGCTCCCCCGTCTCTCCCTCTTGTACCCCCAAATCTAAATCTTTGGTTTTGTAAAGGCTAAATTAAGCCCGCATGGAAATTAAATTGAGTTAATGAGTTTGCAGATTGAAAACTATCTTTCACCAACATTACCCTTTCCACCAACTGTAAAGCTAGAAATTTACATAATGCAGATTTTAATAATAATCCAGAAATCAAGAGTAAAGAAATTCAGAAAAATCAAATGAAGTGGAAGGCAGCATTCATTAAAATGAGGTCTCCTGGCTCTCTGTGGAGACCCCAGCAAGGGAGGCAAGCAGGGAATCCCATTCACTGATCACAAACACTTAAGAACTAAGCCTGCCCTTAATACCAGGAAGCAATTTCCCTGAGAAGTTCTCAAAAAAGAATGCTGTGTGAGACACAGTAAACTACAGTCTCAAATCCATTCTTTAACAAACACAGCATTGAGTCTCATAGGTTTGCTTATTTTAACATCTCCCATGAAAGGGAAATGACTCAGTACCAAAGGAAAGGGGGAGAGGAGGCAGTCCATAATTGGATCTGATTGATCGAGTGCACTGCTCTTTAGGGTCAAATACACAGCCTTGCTCAAATACCTTGTAACCATACATTTCCTCATCTTATAAAGACATTTGTATCTCAATGAATACACAATCAGCCCCTTATTCACAATGGCTCAGCTTGAGACTTTCCTAGCTCAGACGATGGCATAGAAACCATATGCATTCTGTAAAAATTGAACTTTGAATCATGTCCCGGATGAGTGATGTGTGTGTGGTGCATCACTGGGCAGGAGAGCAACTCCAGGTCAACCGCATCATGAGAATCAAGAACTGAGGAGATACAGACCCACTACAGTAAAGCTTAAAACAAACAAACAAAAAAAAAAAAAACTACACTAAATACATTTCAATTTAGCCAGAGATAAAGCCAAATTGCACTGAGGAGGCTCTGGCTGGATCCCTGGATTGCATCCAGGAGTGATCTCCAAAGCAGAGCTGAAGTAGTCCCTGAGTACTGTAAGGTGTAGCTAAAAAACAAGCACACAAACCCCAAAAAATGGGCTATGCAGGTTATAATCCCTTTGTAAGTCAATAAAGGTCCTATCACTGTATCACTGTCATCCTGTTGCTCATCGATTTGCTCAAGCGGGCACCAGTAACGTCTCCATTGTGAGACTTGTTACTGTTTTTGGCATATCCAATACACCACAAGTAGCTTGCCAGACTCTGCCGTGCGTGTGAGATACTCTTGGTAGCTAAAACATGATAAAATCATCGTTCAAAGCATCAAATAATATATTTTAAGTTATTTCTTTACATTTGCTTCTTCCACGAAGAGGAGAGGGCAGAGATAGGCAGAGGAAACATGAACGCAGTAAAATGAAGAATTCTATGCTGAAAGGACTCAAACGAACTGAAAAAGCCTCTCCCTCCTTCCCCAGTACAAAATGACTGAAAATCTCTTTTGGAGTATCTTGATTTTTATCTTCTTTGAAAGTGCACATAAATTTTGTGTCTTACTACACAGTAGTGCTTTTTGTCATAATAAAAGCTGATTCTTTGGATTAAAAATCCCTGTAAAATCTGCATCTCCTCTTCCCAGGAAGACACAGTAAGACAGAACCAGCCTGTGTTTCAAAAGAATACCTCTTAGAAAGGTCCTGTCTAGTCTCATTCCCAGTTACCATAAATTTTCTGGATCTACCTCTCTCCTGCCCAATGTAGAAAATGAGATAATACTGTTTAAAAAGAAGTCAGTTTTAAGATCAAAACATAGGTACAAGGTCCAGAGCCATGGCACAAAGGAGAACTTTGCATGCACTTTGCATGTGGGAGAGAGATCCCTGGGGTTCATTCCCAGGCACATGGTTACAGGGAGTGCCATAGAAAGCAACTCCCAGTATCACAGAGTGTGACCGCAAAATAAGCAGGTGCTAGGAAATCCATCTCTATCAGCCAGCATAGGAGTCTCACTATTACAAGGTGACACTGTAGACTTGATACCAAAGTTCAAAGATAACACCAAGAATTGTGTATACAAGCATGCCAACCAATTCATAACTAATGAGTCATTTCCTGATTGTGCATGGAAGTTAAACTGCCCCCAATATCTCTGCCAGCAACTATTAGACTGAAAAATCACACTAAGAAGAAAAAGCACCCAAGGGAGGATGCAATTGGCCAACCCCTCTTCAGTCCACAGCATCCCATACAATGCCCCACGCCACCACCAGGACTGGTCCCCACACCCAGAACCAGAAGTAAGTCCTGTGCACCACTGTGTGTGTCCCAAACATGCTCTCTTCAAAAAGAAAAGTTAACAATGGGAAGAGAAAACAAGTGACAAGCATGATCAGTTTTTTATCAGGTAAGCAATACAAACTTAATATATATCATCTTTCTCAAAATCCCTAGTGCCAAGCCAACTATAATCTACAAAAGCCAAGAGTATAAAAATGTTCAGAAGGAGAGGAACAGATATAGAATCGCTGCATTTATTTGTGGGATATATACACAGAATGAGACTAATATCCAAGGTCAGTAGACCAGTAGGTCTGGTCAATGGTTGGATGCTTGCCACAAGAGTGTCTGGGGGGCAAAGGGCAGTTAGTATGACAATAATAGATGGAAATAATCACTTTGGACAGGAACTGAGTGTTCCTGTAAAGTAGGTATAGGGATGTACCTGATAACCTTTCAGTATCTGTATTGCAAACCATAAGGCCCAAATGGAGGAGCCTGGGTAGGGGGAATGGGGTGGGGAGTGCTTGCCACAAAGGGGAGTGGGGGATGAGTACTGAAACTTTATATGACTGAAACCCAATCATGAACAACTTTATAACTGTGTATCTTACTGTGATTTAATTAAAAATTAAACTTAAAATAAAAAACAAAAAGTATAAAGAAACTCTCTTGAACAGTAACACAAAACTATTTCTACTTTATTTCCTGTTGACAAGATGAACCATTAATAGTGAATCATTTCTTCTTTATTCAGAAAAAAAATTTTTTTAGTTATGTAAGCAACTTATATTTACTTAAATATAATGAAGAAGAGAGACCAGAGAGATAATTCACTGTTTAAGGTGCTTGCCCAACATGCAGCCATTGGGGTTCTATCCCTGAGCACAGAACCAGAAGTAAACCATGAGCACCACCAGATGTGGCCCAAAAACCAAATAAATAAAGTCATAAAAAAAGAACTGTAAAATATATAAAAGCACCAGGGCTATTTGATGGGGGAGTGAGGGATGGGGGAGAGCCCTGTTGGGGATGGAACCCAGGGCTCTCTATGTACCGCTAAGCCATGAACCTCTCACACAGGGCACTTTGTTTATTAACTCGACAATCACATATCACCAGTCAGTGACTATTTCTCTGGCTGTACACTATGAAGTATATTAATACTTTATATTTTTGTTTATTTGGGGATTGGGAGCCACACCCAGAGGTGCTCAGGGATTACATCTGGCTCTGCGCTCAAGGAATCACCCCTGGTAGGCTCTAGGGACCATATGGGGTGTCAGAGATCAAACCTGAGCTGGGCTGCATGCAAGGCAAGCCCCCCATCTGCTGTATCGCTCTAGCACTAGTGTCTTTTTCAGGTTATGATTTTTTTTTGTTTGGGGGGCAAACCCAGCAGTGCACAGGGTTTACTCCTGGTTCTGTACTCAGGAAGCACTCTAGTGATGCTCAGAGGATCATATGAAGTGCCAGGGATCAAACCTGGATTGGCTGGCTGCAAAGCAAGCACCCTACCCACTACACTATCATTCTGGCATGCACGTGTGTGCGCACGTGCACATACGTGCACATACACACACAAACACACACACTCTTTTAAGCACTTTAAAACACAAATAACACCTAAATGAAATTATCACATATTCTGATAAAACACCAACCTCTTAACTTGGTCTTAACTTGGAGAGCAGGAGGGATGTAAAGAATAATAATTCAACTTTAGAAAGCACACATCAAGTCAAGATTGAGATGAATCTCATCTAGTCCAAAATCAGATTTCAGATGTTTTCTTTTATTATTTTTTCAAATTAGCAGATTTGAAAGTATAGAATGGTTTTATAAACAAAAATTATATGTTCTTAAGCTAAACTCTACAGAGTAAAAAGTTTAAGACAGAAAAATCAAATTTCTGTAAAGAATATATGCAGAAAATTTAAGTTGAATGGAGAAAAGTACAAAGTGTTTTCTTAGGGGGCTGAAGTGATAGTACAACAAGTAGGGAGCTTCCCTTGTATGCTGCCAACCCAGGTTTGAGCCCTGGTACCCCATTTGGTCCTCTGAGCCCTCCATGAGTGACCCTTGAATGCAGGCCCAGGAATAAATCAAGAGCACAATCAATATGGCTCAAAAACAATAAATAAATAATAAAATAAAGAACACAAGAGAAAAAAATATGTAGAAATTCTTGAGAAAAAGATATAAGCACGTAAGGAAAATCAGTAATGATAAACCAATTCTTTAACTGCCAAATTGATAAAAAAAAAATGTATCAGTTTATGTAGTATTCAGAAGTGGTGAAAGTATAACCTTTTTAATGTTATTTGCCAATATCTAATAAAAGCAAGATACAAATTTCCTTTCCTCCAAGCAATTCATCGATATTTAGTAGGAAGAACTCCCACATACAATACTAGCTGTAATAGTAACTGTAACAAAATAGAGGCATGTTAATTTTTCATTAGAGGAATAATTTCATTTTACACATCCATAATATTGACATTATGTGTCTTAATACATGGTGATGATTATAAGGCTACTCACTAGATTCTAATTGAAATCCAGGCTCAACCCAGCATTCAATCACAATAAATTAACTAGTCTGAATTCTCTCATATTTTCTTCTCAAATAATTTGTTCCAACTCAACCTACCTGCTTGTCGGGCCCCTAATATTGCTAATACTTCAAGCATCACATATCCCAGAATTCATTAACAATGACTATCAATATGCCCCAGCCTTATCAAGTAGATCTCAAAGATTTTGCTTTTAAAAGTAAAGTAATAAAATTAAAAAGGAGTGTAAATGCAATGATGATTTATTCAGAAAGTCTCATCCCATCCTCCATAATAGAAAATGCTAGAACAGTCAACCAACCTTATATTTTAATTCAGCTCAAAATAACAGGCAAAAATCTACATTACCTGTCATCATTACACAGGCCAAATCCCAAGTTTTTTATGAAATATTCTGTATATGCTATCTACCCCATTTATGTAAGTGTCTTTTCCTTAGAATAAAATTATAGATTCTTTTGTTCCAGTTTGTTCTACCACAGCTTGCACATTTGCTTTATTACGAGTCCCTGCATCTCTCTAACCAACAACCCATCTCATTTTGTGGTGCTTTTCAAAGTTGCAGGCCATTAACGACAAATCAACATTTTAAGCATGTTTGGGTTTTTAGGCCTGTTTTTCTCCCTTAAACCAGGACCAAACAGGAGTTAAAATTTTATGCAGAAAACCGAGCCCCGCCAAGAAAGAGAAGGCTATAGCTTCCATGAGGAAAGGCCAAAGCAGACAAGAATCCTTGCAGGCTAGAGTTCCCCATGCACAAGCAGCAGCTGCTCCCCACAGACCGCAGCAGCCAGGGCCTCGCATCCGGGCCCTGAGCACTGCTGGCAAATGATTACTGTCCTCTGGACAGGGACCAAGGTTTCACATATCAATAATACATGGACCATGTATTGCTTGTTGCTAGTTTACATCATTCCTGTAATATGTGCCAAAAGTTACTGCAATTATCTACATATTTATCCTCTCAAATAGCTTACTCCCAAATGTAGGAACCATTCTCTAAGCATCTGATAAATATAAAGCAAGCATTGTTTTTAATCGCACTATGTAGTTATGAGGATTAAATTCAGGCTCAGTATTCTGTGCTGAGACTCTCTAGCAGAGAGTCTCTTGCCCCTGCGCCTGGTTGTCTTTCCCCAGGCCCCTCAGAGAGGGTGGGCTTCAGTTTCCCTCCCCACCCCGAGCAGAGCTCCCATGGCCAAAGAACTCTGGAGCCTAGCCACAGCCATGCTCAAGGCCTCTCTCCACATGTTCGGACAAGCCTCATGCATGAAGGAACCGGCAGAGGAACCCAGGTGTGTGGGACCGGGGGCTGAGACCTCCAAGCCTGCTCGGATCAGGACTGGGCCTCTTCTGCCCAGATTCCCCATTTTCCAGTAGCTAGGCAGTGACACCTAGGGACTGCCCCAGCACCGTATAATCCCACCAATGGCCAATATCCAGAGACTATAAAACAAAGCTCCTGGGCATCTTATAGCCTAGTTCTCCCTCTCAGAGAACATGGCAAGCTACCAAGAGTTTCCTGCCCACATGGGAGAGCCTGGCAAACTCTCCAGGGCGTATTCATATGCCAAAACCAGTAACAATGATGGGTCTCATTACCCTGACCCTGAAAGAACCTCCAATGCGGCACCTTAGGAAGGACGAGTAGAGAAAGGCTTCTAAAATCTCAGGGCTAGGACAAATGGAGACGTTACTGAGACCGCCTGAGAAATTTGACAATCAATGGGATGATGATGATGATGATGATGATGATAGAGTTATGAGGACTAAATTCAGGCTCAGTATTCTGTGCTGCCTTGGTATCAAGACAACTGGGTCCAATTTCAAGTTTGCCTCTCCCCTCTGACCTGGAGGACACAGCCCACTGTGCGGGGAGTCCCGGCTATCCTGGGCTTGGCACGGCTCCTGCCAGTCTCTGAGTAGCAGCCGTTAATTCTACACTACCATGCAGAATTATTCAAAACAGTCAATCATATCTTATGCAGAACAAGGGACTGGAAAGCCTGCCTCCAACTGTCTCTGAGAGTTTACTGTTCCCAGCCAGATCCCAGTTTGGCCTTCACTGGGGCTGCAGTGTATGTGAGTCATAATCGGCTACCGACCTCATCTACCCAGAGTCAGGTGTCTGTTCAGTAATCCCTGTCATCTCTCTAGCCAACAGGGTAACTCTCTCTACCCAACAGTCAAAACAACATTCATTTACAATTAATATATTCATGATGTGTGAAGAAAACCACAGAACCCTTATAATTGCAACAAAATAACAAAATGGTTAAGTTTATCAAACTGAAAATTAAGAGGTTGTCTCGGGTACAGAAGCCACCAATCATACAACTGCACAAGAAGAGAGACAAGTATGCCCTGTTCACTGCCATAGCCCAACACCTAAAAGGGAGGGGAGGGGGGTTAACAGAGCAGGGACTTTACAAATATTAGTGTAATAAATGAACATGCAAAACATAAGTCCACTTTTCAAGTCTTGCAGTTCATTTATAATATATATTTGGTTAAACAAAATTTAGAGTTGGCTTTTTTCAA
Source organism: Sorex araneus (assembly GCF_027595985.1). NCBI lineage: Eukaryota > Metazoa > Chordata > Mammalia > Eulipotyphla > Soricidae > Sorex > Sorex araneus. The sequence continues at coordinate 47,883,236 of NC_073310.1, read as the reverse complement.
TAAGTTATAAAAGAATTAAGATAAAAATAAATTACTTATTAAGTGTTTCTGTACCATATATATTTATGAAAGTGACAATTCATCATCACTGTCACTGACATCATCACTGTCATCCCGTTGTTAATCGATTTGCTCAAAAGGGCACCAGTAACATCTCCATTCATCCCTGTCACATGCTAGTGTCGCCCAATGGCGTATTGGGGGCCCCTTCAGGGTCAGGGGAATGGGGACCATCGTTGTTACTGTTTCAGCATATCAAGTACGCCACAGCTAGCTTGCCAGGCTCTGGCGTTCGGGTGGGATACTCTCGGTAGCTTGCTTCTGTCCGAGAGGGAGGGAGGCTTTGGGGGCAGCCTCTACTCACCTTTACAGGTGTTCCCAGTCTACCTAACATAAGCTTTGGCATGTAATCTACTGACTGGCATGTTGTAATGATCTGCACACTGACAAACATGCACCAATCTGCATCTCTGGGCAGCACCTGGGACATCTGTGGCCTCAGGTTGATCTCCTTGAGGTTGATGGAGTGCGCCCGGAGGTTGTTGAGCAGCTGGCAGAGCAGGACCCTATCACGGAGGGTCTGTGCCAGGTCAAACACCCGCACCAAGTCCCAGGTCACCCAGTGGTTGACTGACAGCACCCCACAGTGGATGAGCCACTGCTCGAACTGCCGCTATGCCTGACGGCACTGTGACTCCACCTGGCTGAAACAAGCAGTGATGCTGCAGCCACCACCATGGTTTGTCCATGCCTCACCAATGCCATTCTGTCCAAATCTTGCAAAATAGCTGGCGATGTCCATCAGGAATCACACGTACGTAGAGTTCCAGCAGAGATCACGTGTAGAGTTCCGTGCCTGGCGTGCTGAGCCAGGCGTTGTCTAAGGCAAGATGGTGAGTCGGGTTTGGGAGAGCGCTAGGGGTTTGGGCAGCGTCAGCATCATCTTGTCTCCAATCAAATATGGTGTGGTAATTATGGAAAATGAGTAGAGAGTGTCTTATGATATGTCGCATGGCCGCGAAAGCAGCCGTTCGGTTATGTGAAGCTTCACATATGAGAAAGTAACAATTACAGAGAATAAAGTTATTTATGTATCAAATAGTGTCACTCATTGATGGCATATGACAAACACACATGAGAAAATGTCCAACAAAAACTAATCCACCTCAACACTGAGAAGCAAAGACAGGTTGAAAGGGTCCAAGGAAAGGGAATGGGAAAATATTGGTACAATACAGGTGTGGAATAGTAACACTGTTCCCTCAAAACACAACTATTTACACTCTTATAAATAAATATTGCCACAATGTAATAAATAAAAAGATGAAAAAATTGGAAATAGGTTACTTTAGACACTCAGAAGTTTGGGAAGATGTTTGGAAGTGGCAATTCTCATAATTCCTTCTTCACCCACTGTTGAGATGGGCCAAAATCCCAACTGAAGTCAAGATCTAGTCTCAGAAACATGAATGGCAGGAATGGGGGGACAGAGAATTGACTAGTCCCAAGAATTCATTAAACTGTGTTTATTTAGGTAGCTGAGCTAACAGTGCAGGTCAAAGGTATCTCACTCATACAATGTGCCTTTCACTTTTAACAGAAGCCAAAGTTTATTCTGTGATTATGTGGCCAGGCATGGAGGATTTCCTATTTCTATAAGAGCCATCAAAAGTCAGAAGCGGAAAAGCTCTTCACGAGGCCCTAGGCTACGGTTTGCTCTCAAGAGCAGATAAAATCAGGCAACCCTATCACGGGCTGAAATGGACATCTGCCACCAGCATCACTAAGCCAGAGCAGAAATCACACTCCCTTCCTCCACAGGATTGTACGTGAGGAGGCAATACCGCATCTGGACAGCCTGATACACATGGGGGAAACGAGGAAGAGCAGAACTCAGAGAGTCGCCGCCAGGAAGCAGGAACAGCCAGCCAGCAGTGGTCTGCAGAACAGCAACAGCACCTGGACTCCGGGATCCCCACCTAGCTTAGGCCAGGGAGACCAGACGTGGATGCTCAACCGGCTGACTCTCCTTTTACTCTAATGACTATGCTTGCGCTACATGCGGGCGACTAGAATGTTTTATTTAGGTACCACATCCAGTGATACTTGGTCAAATCTACCTTGGTCAAAGGTGCTGGGGCATTACTCCTGGCTTGGTGCTCAAAGGTGACTCCCAGCCATGCTCTGGGATCAAACACAGGTCCTCTGCATGCAAAGCATGTGCTGACGCTTTGAGTTCTCTCTCTGACCTAACGTTTTCTTCTTTATTGTGTTCTTTTTTTTTTTCTTTCCTGATCTTTGGGGAGCTACACCCAGCACTGTTCAGGGCTTACTCCTAGCTCTGCACTCAGGGATCACTCCTGGCAAGGCTCAGGGACCATATGGGATGCTGGGGATCAAGCCTCAGGCGGTCACATGTAGGGTAAGCTTCCTGCCAACTGCACTATGGCTCTAAAATAAGTTCATGTTTTTGTTTGCTTGTTTGTTGGAGGGGAGGAATGCTGTGCTTACTCCTGGCTCTGAGCTCAGGGATACAGCCTGGTAAGGCTGGGAAAACCACATTGGGCAATGAGGATCGAACCCAGGTCAGCCACATTCAAGGCAAGGAATTTACATGCTGTATTATCTTCCTTTCATGTATATATTGATTTTAAAATTTTTCAAAAATTTTTAAAACACCAGGAACTTTCTCTTCCCCTGCATCCTCTATGCACAGGCTACACACATCGATAATTTTAAGGAATGTATTTTTATCTGATTGCTCAAAAGTGATCAAGCTTTGCAACTGCTACTGGTCCTTGGGGAAATGGTACTAATACCATATGGCCATTTTTGGTTTTGTTTCTAGTTTGGGGCCACACTAGATGGTGCTCAGGCAGGAGTCATGCCTGGCAGTGTTTTGGGGATTATACGTGGGGCAGAAGTCTGAACCCAGGGCCTTACACATGCATGGGATGCACTCTAGCCTATGAGCTCTCTTGCCAGCCCAGTAATTCTATTTTTATTAAGCTCCATGGCACATCAAGAATGCAACATATTTAAAATCTCACTGAATTGGAAGAAAGCCAATCACCACTTCATTAAAAATACAGCTAATTTCAATTGTAAATATAAAGTATTTCAAGTATACTGCTCTATAAAACATAAACCAGAACAAGAAATGAATGGGGCATAATCAGTGATCTATTATGACTAATGTATATGAAGTATTTGCCAGTGAAAGAAACATACCAGCTAAGAGAATGTAACTCAATGTTTCCAGTACCCCTTAAAACTACCAATCCTTGACATATAAACTACTATTAAAATATAATAAAAAATTAAATGTAATGTGGTATCCTCTATTGAATGCTGAACTAGAAAGAAAACACTAACAGAAAAGCAAATAAAAACCAAGCTAAGGGGCTGGAGCAAAGGTACAGTGGGTAGGGCATTTGCCATGCACTCGGCCAACCCAGGTTCGATTCCCAGCATCACATATGGTCCCCTGAGAACCGCCAGGAGTAATTCCTTAGTGCAGAGCCAGGAGTAACCCCTGTGCATCGACAGGTGTGACCCAAAAAGAAAAAAAAGCCAAGTCAGTCAAAGGTTTAGTTAGAATAGCATATCATTACTTATGTCTCTAACAAAAGCAAACAGATGTGAGCAAGGGAAATTAGATGAGATGGGACACAGGAACTCTCTATCTTTTCTATGTTTCTATAAAGATAAAAATAAACAGGTTAGTCTTTTTTTTTTTTTTTGACGACACAAGCTTGTTGGTAGGCAGACTCCAGAAACAACAACAGAAAGTTTGTTTTCAATATGCACTTGGTGGGGCAGGAGAAATAACTCAATGGGCAGGAGGGCAGGCTTTGCATGTGGGTGACCCAGATTTGAACCCTAGCTCTACATAGTCTGCCAAATACCTAGCAGGGAGTAGCCTCAAAGCACCATCTAGTGTAGCCCCAAACCATAAAGATAGAGAATAAAATTGCAGTTGGACGAAGGGCTGTTCAAGAAAAGAAGAGATGAACTATTTCAAGCAGTGCTGAAGTCAGTGTCCAAGGGCATGATATTTGTTGTAAAAAGAGAAATCCCGAAGATGCTGGCAAATGGAAGAGGGAGAAAGAAATGACAGAACTGTGTGGGCACTGTGAAAGGCTCGGGGCTCTCTCCCAGAAGACCCTTGACAATCCTCTCCTCACACATGGCTCCACACACTTCACCTTCTACAATTACCACCCAACACACTTAATCTCAGTTCTCCAGGAGAGTCTGAAGTGAAGCAAAAGACTCCGAAAACTTTTGCTGAAATCAGGGAACTACTAGGCCACTGAGTACTACAGTAATCGGTTATTCAGCAGAGCTTAACAGAAGGGAATAGAATGTAGAATGTGGGACTGGAGCGAAACCACAGCAGGTAGGGCATTTGACTTGCATGCTCCTGACCCGGGTTCGATTCCCAGCACCACATATGGTCCCCTGAGCACCGCCAGGAGTAATTCCTGAGTGCAGAGCCAGGAGTAACCTCTGAGCATCGCCGGGTGTGACCCAAAAAAAAAAGAATGTAGAATGTCTGTCATGTGGGCACAGAAGATGGCTCAGTGCTTGAAGCACCAGCCCAGCAAGGACACGGGTACAAGTTCAAAACTGGGCAATGCCCACTAGTGCTTAGGTGATCCTGACAGCTCTGCTCTTAGGAGTCCCCAGAGAGAAGGGCCCAGGAGAGGGCTCAGGAGCTGGGAAAGATTTGAAGTCATGAGCTTAATCCCCTGAGCGTGTGTCCTGGAATTTCAACATCCTCACGGTCAGGGTCCTTAGTCAGGGGGAGATGTATACTACACGACACACACTATTCTGATCACTTCAATCCTGTCACTAAGTGCAAACCTGAAACTTAGACAGTCTCTGGGCATATAACATGGACTATTTCCTAGAATACTCATCATTTCTCAGAGAAATTAGGAAACAGTAAGTCATAGGTGTGTGGACCATGACTGCAGTATGGGGAAATGGTAGACAGGGCAGAGGGCGAGGGGGGTTCCACTAACAGGCACTCGGTGTGACCTCCCACATGCAAGGAGCAATCTCCTAAGGAATCCGAAGGGAGCGGGAAGGATGAGCAGAAACTACGGCGAGACAGAAAACACAAAACTGGAAGCAGGTCCCAACCCAAGAATGGGAATACAGGACCACTGCAGGGGGACAAAAGGAGGTTCCCTCTATCTCTGCTCTCCCCCAGATGCCTATGATGCAAGCCAGTGCTGGGGGCAGCTGGACCACGGTGGAAAAGCTCTAGGTAGAGCAGCAGAAGAGGACTCAAGAGCTTCCGAGATTCTGACACACGGGTAATTACAGGAGAGACAGGCACTCTCCGTGCAAGATGATAAAACATGGATGGGTGAACCTGGTCTCCCTGAGAACATACGTGCCGTTAGGCTTCCATGTCTCTCCTGACCTGAGCATCTCAACCTCCCCCGTCTCTGGAATCATCAGCAGCAGCAGCACTCACAAACTTCCTCTGTCAGTCAGCGTTGCCAGGTAGAACAAAATGAGAGCTGCCACTCATTACTGACAGGGCTGCAAAAGCATGTTCAGAGCTGAAATGTTCTTTCATCTCCCGCCCCCATCATACCCCTTCTACCTGTCACCTCCCCAGGTCCCTTCACTTTCCTGTCAATCAGTTTGGAAGTTTCAAAGGTCTCCCCAGCAGCCTCTTTTATATCAGAAGAGATTATGGTGCCCCCACCTCTTCCTAGAGATTCAGAAATTGAATCTTTATTCTGAACCAAATTGGGGGGGGGGGTTGTAGAGAGAGGGAGAGAGAGAGAAACCATTTATTTTTAGATCCAGACTCCAGAGATAAAGAAAATCTATTTAAAGTAAGAAAATCATTTAAAGCACTAGTTTAAAACATTGATAATGTGAAACTTCACTTTATAAGTCTACTTATGTAGAAACATCACTACATTACAAATCTCATCAGCATGGAATCTTGGTAGATGCCTCAGATCACTAATTTTTGTGTCCAAGTTTTAACCATGCCCACAGAAATGCAATTTACTTACACAAAACTTTTTATCCCCAAAATGAATATGAACCCTACTGTCTTTAAGTGAAGTAAAACAGTTTAATTGAAAGAAAAAGATACGTGTCCAAGAGCGAAAATGGGCTTCTCTATGAATATCAATATCCCTTGAATAGTATTAATGGAACAGGGATGGTGGTGCCCAGGAAACAATCTGGGTATTAAGGATCTATATACTGAGAGCACTTTTGCAAGGAACCAGATGCATATGGTGTCTCAATGGCTGTGTCCTCTTGCCCTGCTCCAGACCAGTGACCCAATCCAGATGGCCCAAGCTTTGTATCTTGGACATGAGGCTAGTGACACAACTTCAGACCAGCTTCTCAGACAGCCCTGATGAACAGAGCATTAGCGAGAGGACAAATCTATTCTAATAAGGAAGCCCCCAAACACCCGTGATGGCTGCTGCCACACAGCCAGTCACACTTCTCACCTGTCTTTCAAAAGGGATTGAAATCTTCACTGAATTTCAGAATCTGGAGTTTCCTGCCAAGGAATGCAGAACCCAAACTCTCCCACATCTCAAATCTCTGCTCTCTGACCTACAGCCACCCTAACTAGCCTTGACAGATCTTACATACACTCCCTGCCTGGCATTCGAATACCTGAATGAAGCTGACATGATATGTTTCACTTAGTGTCAGGATTCAACCTTCAGCCACCTGAAAATCAACGCCAAGGTCAGAAGAGGCAAACAGAGCGGGGCTGAGCGCCTGCAGAACCCTCACTGCTGCCCTGCCCTCCTCACGGAGCAGCGCCGGGCACAGTGTGGATGCCCTCATCCTCAGGCCTGCAGTCGCCTGGAACAGGGCTCAGAGTAAACGCGTGTCTCTGCCTGTCAAAGACACCCCCGGACACTCTGGTCCTGGAGACAAAACAGCAAACAGCCAAGCAGGGGCCCAATCCGAAGGACGGTCAACAGGGCCCAGAGTGGCTCCTCAGGCCTGGCAGGCCCAGCCTGGCCTCACGCTGCTTGAGTGGTCTCCATGGTGTCACTGAGACAATCACAAATAGCACAACAAGCTTATTACACCAAAAGAAGCCAGAACATTATCAATGGGGACACGCCGTTATCTAGATAAAATCTGAAAAGACTGACCATGAGAAATCCAGTTTTAAAACAGGCTAACCATAAAGACAAATTCAACAGCAAGGATATGACATTTACCATCTTAAAAAGTGAATCTACTACTGGGATTTCTATTTTCCTTCCTGGATTAAGGGACTAAAAGGCATCTTTTTACCCCAAGGAGTGGGCAGCTCTTCCCATGGTCTACCTCCTCCCAGCTGCTTTTATGTTAAGTTTTCATGACTGCCACCACCCAGACTAAGTTGGCATAAATGGGCATCTGTTTCCCAGGGTATCACTGGAATCTCTTGTTTAAGCCTCCAAATTATTTGGCTTGATAAGTTTTATTGACAAATGACAACATAGGGCAATCTTTACAGGGTAAAAAGAGCTGGGCAGGACAGGGGTGAGAGGCACATGTCTACGAATTCAAAACTCAGTGGGGTACAAGGGTCTTGGAAAGGTCATAATAGAGATTCTGATACAAAATGTTTTTAAAAATCCAAACTATTGAAAAATGCCTAATAGACAAGAATGTCAAATTTTATACTAACACAGAAACACTTGGTCATTCTTCGTAATAAGAGGGGAGTTTAAAAGGACTGGTATTCAGGAGGATTGCCCCATAGCTAGAAGATTGCTTCACGAGCAGAGGGGAGAAGGCAGATGGAATAGAGAAGGGATCACTAAGAAAATGATGGCTGGAGGAATCAGTCGGGATGGGAGATGCGTGCTGAATAATGGACCAACATGATGACCTCTCAGTGTCTGTGTTGCAAGCCATAATGTCCAAAAGTAGAGAGTATGGGGAATATTGTCTGCCATGGAGGCAGGGGGAGGGTTGGAAAGGGGGGTATACCAGGGATATTGGTGGTGGGGAATGTGCACTGGTGGAGGGATGGGTGTTTGATTATTGTGTGATTGTAACACAAACATGACAGCTTGTAACTATCTCACAGTGATTCAATAAAAATAAAAAAATTTTAAAATAAAATAAAAAAATAATTAAAAAAAAAAGGCCTGGCATTGGGGCTGGAGAGATAGTCCAGCAAGTAGGGAATTGGCCTTACACGTGGCCAAATAGGCTACAATTCCCCCCCAGCACCCTAAATGGTCCTCCAAGTACTGCCAGAAGTGATCACTGAGCACAAAGTTAAGAGTAACCTCTGAGCATTGCTGGGTGTGGCCCCAAATCCTAAATAAATCAAAGCCCCATCATACACAGAAACCTAAGCTCAAACCCAAGCACACATGGCCCCATGGAGGCTGCACCAGAAAAGGCCCTGCCAGGCCTCAGTCCGCCCTGAGCACGAGACTATCCGAAACACCTCAAGAAGTGATCTCCAACCCCCAATGAGCACTCCTGGGGAGTCTGCCCTCCACATCCAAAGAGTCTCTCCAAATGTATATGATAATGGGACAGAGAGATAGGACAGAGGGTAAGACACTTGCCTTGCATGTGGCTGACCCAGGTTTAATCCCAGCACCCCATATGGTCTCTAGAGCAATGCCAAGAGTGATTCCTGATTGCAGAGCCAGGAGTAGCCCCTGAGCATTGCCAGGTATGGACCCCCAAACTAAAAAACAAAGATAAAATCCTCAAATGTTCATGATACTCACAAGCATCCCTGGGTGCCTCAAGGAACAAAAGAGGGCCAAGTGGGCTGAGAAAACCAGCATATTCAAGGCTCACCTACACCTGTCAAAGGCAGTTGGGGGCTTGCTCACCACCTCATTGCAAACATCACTCTGGAACACCTCCCCTCAGCCCTCCACCTAAAGAGGCTAGAACATCCCCCAGGGCAAGGGGGAACAGAAACCTCAGTATGCCCCCAGGCACCCCAGTCCACACTGTTCTGACCCGGAAAATTAACATCGGGAGCCAAGAAATGAACTTTGTCAGTGAAAACACACAAGGAGCAAACGAAAGACTGCAGGTAAATTTTGGAAACAAATGCACAGGGACTTGAGCTGATTGGTAGCAGAGAGCAGGAAGAAACCAGGGCCACCAACTGCCTCAGGCGGCAAGTGCCCTTGGAACCCCAGGGACTAGAAAACTCTGGCACCTTTCCCCATTTCTACCTCCAGAAAAGTTTAATGGCTAGTAAATTTTAAATTTTTCTATGTAAAATGCTTTTCATTGGTCCTCTCAGAATTATTCCTCTTCAAAAATTAAAGCTGGTCCAGTAACAAAAACAATATTTCTTATCATGACAGAATTTCTAGCAAAATTGTTTTCCTTAAATAGCTTTTGGGAATTTATGAACAACATTTTTTTGGTGTTGGAAATCAACCACAACTTCATACATACTTTCATACAAGAAGAAATTCACAGTCTTGAAAAATGTTAGCAAACATGACTCATAATTTACAAATGTCAGATATTTATTATATATCACCAAAATTTTCTTCAAGTATCAAAGTTTCTCCCTTCTGTTTCTCATCATAATAAATAATTAGGGCTGGAGAGATGGTACAGCGGTGGGTGAGGCACTGCCTTAGAAGCAGCAGAGCCGGGTTCAACCCCAGAACCACATGTGGTCGTGAGTGCAGCAGGGGTGGGGCCTAAGTGCAGACCTAGGAGTGAGCCCTGAGCACATGGTGCATCCCAAAACCCGAAAGAAGAAAACAGAAAAGAACTATATAGTCTGAAGCAAAAATCAACAAACAAGACTATATAAAACTGCACGGCAAAGAAATTATGAACAAAATAGACAACCTACAGAAAGAGTTCAGATAACTATAAATCACATATCAAATATGGGGTTAATATCTAAAATATACGTGATACAACTCAATAGCAAAAAAAAAAACAAAAAACCCTACAGATCTGAATATTTTTACCCAAATCAGACCATGGTTAGCAGGTACGTAAAAGGCACTCAGAATCATCAGACTTCCGGGAAACTGGCAATAATAAGCTAACAGCTCGAACACCTGTTGGGATGACTGTCATCGAAAACAGGACTTCTTAAACTTTGCCACTGACAACCCCTTTCTGCACAAGAAATTTTCACATGACCCTGGATACATAAGCATATACAAACAGTACATAAATAAAACAGGTGGAGAGATATTACAGTAGGTAAGCTTGTCTTTCATGTAACAGGCTGAGGTTTGATTCCCAACCCCACATATGGTCCCAGGAGCCCCACCAGGACTGGCCTCTGAGCACAGAGCCAGGAGTAAGCTTTGAGCATAGCCAGGTGTGACCCCCAAACCAAATCAAAACAAATCATTTCCTGTAAATAAATCATAAAGAAACATATTTTAGAACAAAAATTTTAGAGTTATTTAACCCCACATGGGGGTCACAACCCAGTTTAAGAAGTTAGGCTTCCCCCAATTTTTTTGTTTTGGTTTTGTTTTTGTTTTGCTTTTTCTTTTTTCAATCCACCTGGCAATGCTCAGGGATTACTCCTGGCTCTGCATTTAGGAATTACTCCCCACAGTGCTCAGGGGACCATATTGGATGCTGGAGATTGACCCTGGGTGAAAAGTGTGCAAGGCAAGTGCCCTAACCACTGTATTATCTCTCCAGCTCTTCCCCTCCCTTTCAACACTGAAGTCCTCACTACAAAATGTACTCTCCATTAGGTGGCCACATTCACAGCTCAGAGATTTACCCTAATCCTGAACCATCCAGGAACTCCCAGTGTCAGACACCCTTAGGTCCCGATGGGGACCTGCTCCCTCCCGGGCTGAGATATTATAGTACACGTATATTAACCGCATCAAGCTTCAGTTCAGTCTTGTATCAAAATGGGGGAAATGGCCTACCTCAGACAATCAGGGTGGGGCCTAACAAAACAATGTATTCAGATTTCTAGATTGTGGTGTAATCTCTAATATACCTTGGCTGTGGTATATAATAATATGGTATAAGCATTTGCTGGTCCCTTAACTATTAAAAGATGCTCTAAAGGTATTTCTCTAAGCAGCTCTGCATTAAAAATTCCTATGGGAATTTAATAACACATGGACACACTAAACATTTTATGGGTACCAAAGTTTAAGGATTCTGAAGACGTCCAATGAATGTGGGTTTCTATACACACATTAATAAACTTCAGGGTGAAACATAATGTTCCTTTAATAGTTCCTTCTGTGAACATTGTGGCCTTGTGTCATACAAAGAAAATAGCACAGGAGTCTCAAAGAATAATTCTATATCAAAGATAATTTCTTAATACTATTTCCAAAATATTGACAGTAGAATTTTTAAAATCATGGATGCCGAGAATCTCAAATTTAAGTTCTGAAGTATCTTTGCAAATATGTCTATTAACTTAAGTACTCCCAGATTTAAGCCAACTTGATTAAAAACTAGAGGAAAAACAATTAAAAACAGATGGGATAGTTAAAACTGCAAACTTCATTAACTATTAAAAAGATGGAAAACTCTGAAGGAAACTCAGCAGCTATCTACACACTCAATTTCCTTCGAAGCTGTTTCTAGGTTCCCAGGAATCTCCCCTGAGAAATTAGAATTTGTTTACTCCTACCACTGAGTCATTGGAAATTAACTTATGAAACATTAATAAGTTCTTATGACTATTTTTTGTAAAAAGGAGTCATCTCTGCTTCTAGAGGGAAAATTATACTCTAAGCCACAGACGGTCACGCTTCTGCTTCAGAGCACCAGAGTTCTGGAGCTAGGGCACTGCCGTGATCTCTCAGCCCTTTGCTGCAGGAATTAGAAGGCAGCCTGGGCTCTGCTCCTGTGTTTAGTTGGAACTTTGTTTATTGTGGAAACCCAAGGAGAATTTGGTTCTCCCTTTTGCTTTCACTCTTAACAGCTACAGAAAAAAAGAAAAAAAAAAAGCATGCATTGGACATCAGTGTTTCTTTTGTTTACTTTACCTGACTAGTTGCTGGGGTGAGGGTAGGGGTAGTGCTTGCTTTAAAATTGTGAAAATGGCAGAGTCAAGGATGGGCTACCTACCCCACCTCCTGTACTTCTGGAATCCCAGCAGTCACGCACACGCCCCAAAGCTGTCATCCAGTTAAAAAATTTAACTCCAGCAGTATCACCCTGTTAACATTTTTGGACTTCCTGGAGTGACATCTCTAACTCTACAAAACTGATAAACCAGGAGTAGCACACCAGATTGAATGGGATGAAATGGAGAAGGCAACCAATCTTGATTAACAAAATATAAACACAAAAGGCTTAATCTGTAACAAGTTCTTAGTAATCTCCTACAAGGGTTTAATGGCTCTATGGTGTGATACAAAAATCCTCACTAACTTTCTTCTAAGGAATCACTTTTTTGATCATTCTTTTAGCAAATGATTTATAACGAGTAATATATAATAAATTATTGAAGGCTGCTGTGGGGGGCAGGCTTAAGGAGTGGTTGGTTGGAAAAATTGGAAATAATGGTGGTGGGCAAGTGCAAGGTGGTGGGATTGGTGTTGGAATATTAATGTCTGCAACAAGTCATCATGAACAACTTTGTAAACCACAGCATTTATATAAAGTACAGGGGGAAATAAAATTTCTAAAAAATAAAATAAAATTGTTTAAAAGAGGGCTAGAGCAACAGTACAGTAGGTAGGGCCCTGCCTTTCATGCAGCCAACCTGGGTTCTATCTCCCAAACCCCATCAGGCATGATCCCTGAGTGCAGATCCAGGAGTAAGCCCTGAGCACCACTGCTGTGACCCCAAACTCCCCTCAAAAATAACTAATTTAACTGTGAAAAGGAATTTGTGCACAAAGCCAGGTGTAGCTCCTCAGCACTGCCAGGTACCCTGCAAACAGGAAAAAAAAAATCTTAAAAACGGGACTAAGAAAATATTGCCAACATGAGTCCTCAACAAGTGGGTGTGACTGTGGCTACAAAAAGCAAAATCGACTCAAGAGAAAAGCCACTTGTAGGGAAAATTTCACTTCTAGGGAAAATTCTAGGTGCCAATTCCTTTCCCACTAAAATATACTTCTTCAGGTTCTCCCAGTAATCTAAACCTTGTAGGACTTTGTGTTTAACAAGGGAGGCCATTTCTAAATGCTCAAAAGATATATCATTACCTCCTCTGAAAAGAAAATATTGGGAACCATGACTGTAAAGTAAAATCTTCCTAGCTGTGATTTCTGCACTGCCATCTTCTACTTCTCTCAACTAAGAGTGGTATTTCTCCGCTAAGGTGCTCACTGAGCACCAGAGGCTCCCACAACACCTCACCTGACTCCTTCAAAATGAGTCCCAGAGAGGTGCTATAAAGACCTTGGAACATGAACTCAAGTGTCTTGGTTCTTTCCCTCTGCAAACCCTCTTCTCAAACCCAAAGCCATTTTTTCTAGCATACGTTCTTTATACTGGACTCCCTTAGAAGAATTCATTTAATCAAATTTTTCATGATTAAAAAACCACTTCATAAAGATGTTGAAGAGCATTCACAATTCAGTGGGTGAAAAGAACATAAGTTATGGGGCTGGAGCAATAGCACAGCGGGTAGGGCGTTTGCCTTGCACGCGGCCAACCCGGGTTCAATTCCCAGCATCCCATATGGTCCCCTGAGCACCACCAGGAGTAATTCCTGTGCATCGCCAGGTGTGACCCAAAAAGCAAAAAAAAAAAAAAAAAAAAAAAAAAAGAACATAAGTTACACAGAATTTTTATGGGAGAGTTCTGTGGTAAAGCCCACAATTGACTAAAGGAGTCTAAGTCCTTTAGTCCCTCTGTGCCTTCTCCTGTGGTAGCTAGAATGGCTGAGATCTCACTCACTGTTCAGGTTCCCATATAGCTGGTGTGACTAGATGACTCATCGATGAGAACCAAAATGAGTTAAGACTATAAAGCAGGACGGCGTGCAGGAAGTAGGGAGGCAAGCTCCACAATCATTTTTCTGTCTTGCACATTGCGAAGAACACAGAATATGGGATGGGGGGTAGGAGGGAGGTGTCCAAAGCCTCAACGCCCAAACCGCCACACTGCATCTACTACAATTCTCTATGCTCTGCCACATATGTGCGTTCCCCTCCCACACCAAACTCCTGGGTAAACCCTCCCCTCCCCAAATGGAACAGGCTTGCCTGCACCCTGTTTGTGGTGATTCATTTCTATCAAACTCTCCATCTGTAAATAGAAGTCTTCCACTGTAGTCCAACTCTACCTGTCAAAGTCCTATCTCACCTCTCCCAAGAAGCTTGTGGAAGTTTTCAGTGATCAGCAATTTCTTCCATCCATTCATCGCTGAGCACCTACACTGTAAAAGCACCAGGCAGGGAGGGAGCACAGCAGCAAAGGTGGGTGAAGTCTGTTTTTGTTTGTCTGAGGAAGGGGGTTAGGGTGATACTCAGAGGTTACTCCTGGTTCTGTACTCAGGAATTACTCCTGGCAGTGCCCAGGGTTCGATAAGGTATGCCAGGGATCAAACCTGGATTGTCCACATGTAAGGCAACTACCATACTTGCTGTACTATCTATGGCTCTGATCTTGGTTGGATGAAATGTTAATCTCCTAAAAACACTGACAATTTCTGCCTCTAGGGCAATGTTGTAATATTCAGACTTCTACTGCACTCATCACTAAGAACTGTCCTTTCAAAAGCACTTACAGAGACTAGAGACAGTACAGCAAGCAGGGTGCTTGCCTTGCACACAGTTTTGATCCCAGCACCCCATATGGTCCCCCATATGCCAGGAGTAATCCCAGAGCACAGAACCAGGAACAAGCCCTGAGCACCCCTATGTATACCCCCTCTCCCCACCTCCCCAAAAAGGCATACAGAGCACCTCCTGTGTCACAGGCATTTTCTGAAAGAAAGCGGTCTTTCTTCAGAGTATCTGCCCAGTGTATGGTGATTATTAACCATTAGCTGAATCAGGATTCACATCCACAGCAGAGTGCAGCCCCTCAACCTGGACTGACCTTAGCTTTATCCATGGACTCTATTCTTCCACCTGCTCCCACCTCCATGGACTTTTAATATAGTGTCCATGGTTAGTTTTGTTTACTATAGTTTCCAAAATACAGCTTTAACAGTTGCATACTATTCAGTATACTGAATAATCCATGTACCAAAAAGATTATGTGTCCAACATGTAGTGAGCTGGACAGGCAGGCCATCAACATCACTGTTTTGTTTGAAAGCACAGGCTTTCAGTGAGTGGGATGAATTAGCTCATAGAAAATAGATCAATGTTTAGACTCCATGGGGATGATGGGTCACAGACAGTAGTAACCAGTTTGATGCCCGAGAGTCACTACTGGCAGCACCCAGGGGACCATGCAATGGCAAGACCGAACCCACCTAGGGTATCTAAGGGAATAGTGAATCAATACAAAATTGATTCATTTGTGAAGGATGTAAGTATTAATATAATAATCCTCTTCTACATATATACTACAGCCACTAAAAATATAATTGAGAAAAAGTTGATAACAGCAATAAGAAGAACTGAGAAAACAACAGGTATGTAGAATTACAGGATATTTAGAACTTAAAACTTTAAAAAAAGAACACTTAAAAGGCAGATATTATATATACATATATATGTATGTACATATATATATTTGGATAGAATTTTTCTTGACTAGGTAGAATTGTTTTTAAAGCATCAATTTTCACTTAAAATAAGTCATAATGCTGATGCAGTTTCAAGTTAATAATTAACTAGGTTTATAAGAAATATAGTGCCTTGGCCTAACACTAAAATATTAAAAAATACACAGAGCATTCACAAGAATCATGAAAACAAATAGCATAGCAATGTAGAGATACTTTATCAGATTTTTTTAAATGCAGCTGGGAACCGAAGAGAGTATAAAGAGAAAAGACACGAAGAATACAGAATTCAGAAAGAAACATCTGCATTTATGAAAGATATGACATGTAAGCAAAACCAGAAGAGAGTGATAAAAAAAGAAAAGTGGCAATTTTTTTTTTTTTTTTTTTTTTGCTTTCTGGGTCACACCTAGCAATGCACAGGGGTCACTCCTGGCTCATGCACTCAGGAATCACCCCTGGCGGTGCTCAGGGGACCATATGGGATGCTGGGATTTGAACCCGGGTCAGCCGCATGCAAGGCAAACACCATACCCGCTGTGCTATCACTCCAGCCCCGAAAAGTGGCAATTTTTTGACTTCTAGAAAGTTATTTGTAGGCCATTAAAATTGAGATTACATCCCCCTTCTCTTACCCGTTTCCCTTCTGTCCTTCCCCAAACCCTAAAATGTTAAGGAAACCGGAAAGCTATGCAGAAGACACAATTAATATGGTTAAATTTAGACAAGAACCAGGAGTTGGGGCCTTTATTTCTTGTCTGTACAGAGCATGAGTCTAAACATTGATCTACTTTCGTATGAGCTGATTTGAATGATCCCACACACTGAAAGCCTGTGTTTTCAAACAAAATCTGGCTCCACTCCCATCATTGCTAACTTGCATTGCCAACGTGATTTGGGGGAAGTTGCTTATCTTCCATAAGCCTACCCCTTCATCTCCAAAATGAGGAAGATACCTTCACTAAATTGTTTTAAGTATTAAATGCAATAAAAATGACGAGCCTAATCCCTGGCACATAATTACCTAATAAGTGGAAGTGGGTGCCGTGCTGCTGAGGGTGGTGATTAAAACAGCAATACCACCTCAAAGAAAGGAAGGCAGAGTTAATTATACATCTGCGATTGGAGTTCTCCTCATTTGTTAATCTAATGCTTTTCCCAGTAAAGGCAATCTTGTGATATTTTCTCCGAAAATAACAATTGATTTTTGTGACATACTTTTTCCTCTGGGATAAGACAAACTCAATTTCTAAGGGGCCTGTAAACTACAACATGCCTAGTGGAGGCAGCTTACACCTGATTGTACAATTACAATTCCAGGTGTGACCAAAAAAAAAAACCTCTTCTTCAAATCTGAATAAAGCAACTTGAAAATGACTTATTCAGATAACTTATCCATCAAGTTATGGACACAGCAATTGCAATTTGGGAGTGATTAACATAAACATAAATCGACCCTTTACATCACTTACTATAAGCACTTAAGAAAAGTCATTTAAACATCCCTTAAAGCATATTAGGGGCTAATAAAATCTGTTATTAGACAGATCACTGTATTGAGTCAGAGTTGCTTGACAAAAAGACCAGTCATGACATTTGAAAGTGTGTTATGTGACCAAGTGCAATCTCTGATATCAAAAACTTGCTGTCTCTCAATTCATGTAACTTTTTATAAAGTATTATCAAAAAGTCCAGGTGCCAGATCTGCATACTACAATTGCCAGCAAAGACCTAGCCTCAATCAGGAAGGGGGTGCTGTTAGCTAAACAACCAAACCAAGGTGTCTTCCAGACAAATTCCCTCCATTTATTCCCTCCATTTATGGAGCACGGGGCTGCCTCGGGAATACCTGAGCCGAAGGAAGAAAGCCTATGGTTCCTTTATTAAACCATGAACGGGGACTGGTCTCAACGTCACAATGGGGATTTTGCTACCACTCTCTCTTTTTTCAAATGTTTCATCCTCAGATGATCTGAAGAGAACAGCCAGAGCAACAGGTAAGCCCTCTCCCTGCCCACTCAGTGCCCAAGACGGTTGCCACCTCCACAGTGTCCTCAGCATTAGTCCCCAGGGTCCGCTCCAGCAGGACCCAGAGCTTTGTGATCACACATCATCTCTCCACCGGCCCAACTGAGGGAGGGCGCAGAAGGCGCACTATCACCCAAGGGCACTTGAATTGCAGATAGAAAAACAAACCATGTGCCCAGGACACTCGGAGAAGCTGGCAGCCAAGCTCCAGGCAAACCTCGAAGAATAGGAGGCGAGGCGCCAGCCATGCACCCACAGGGTGCCACAGCTGACTAAACACAAAGGCCCTTCTACCTTTCAAATCCTCCTTTGTGACAGCAGACCACCACAAAGGAAGGCTGGAATGTACTCACAGAAAAGGTTAAAGGCACAGACAGACCTTTCTAAGACCTTATTACAAGAAATGGTAAGTAACCTTTAATAGAAAGCAACTCATGCTCTGGTTAAGTAATATAATTTTATATTTTCCTGCTGCCTGTCAAAATACCAAGTGAATAAAAGTAAACACCTAAAGGATTAACAAGCGTAGTAAGATGCCAGTCAGGGTGTGAGGAACTTTTTGCAAAGAACTGGAAACAAAGTTTTAGAGCCAAACTGAAAGTTTAAAAGGAATTTTTTTTAATTCTCTTAATGTGATAGTAATTTTTCCTCTCCCCTCATCCCTGAAAAGGAATAAAGTAATTAACTAGGTTTCTGACACCACAAAATGCAAGCTTTATTGGAAATGGTTAAAGTGTTCTTTTAAAGTAGGTGGATTATTTCCCTCAATGAGCAATTTTAGCAAAAGATCCTCAAGCAATCAATGTGGTGCAGGCTGAAGTACTTGCTGGGCTGCTTTGCCTACAGATGAAGGGCCAAGGAGATAGCTCAGTGGACTCGAGGGCAAGACCTGCATGTGGGAAGCCTGAGTTTAATTCCCAGCACCATATGGGAACCTCAAACACTGCCAGGAGCAACTCTTGAGCACTGAACTAGAATTATCCCCTAAGTATCACCAGCTTTGGCCTCCAAAAGCAAACAATAAATTCAATACTAAAGACCAGATCATACAGCCCCTCCTTCCACCGTGGCCCCCTTGCATCCACAGCAAGTACTGATTTTCCTGAGATGCTGCAGAATCCAAGAGCAGAATTTTCCAGCACAACAGTGTGAATTCCTGGGAAATGTTTGATGAATAAAACCCATTGCCTCCGTCTGTCCCCGTAACCTGAGTTCAATCCCTGGCATCCCATATGGTCCCCCAAGTACCACCAGGAGTACTTTCTGAGTGCAGAGCCAGGAGTAACCCCTGAGCATTGCTGGGTATGGCACAAAATTCACCCCCCCCCAAAAAAAAAACTTTCCCCTTTTCAATAAACAATAGTTGTGAATAACAAAGAGTAGGAATTAGTCAACAAAACTCGAAGGTAACCATAGTAATAAGAGAGGCTGGACTAGGCAAAAAAACTTGGACTATAGATATGCAGAATCATATATAATAAATCCCACTAGACTGAGACCAGATGAAATTTTCAGTCAAGGTGATACTAATGTTCTTCCAGGGTCCCTAAAATCTAAATATTGGGTGTAATGAAGCAGCGGAGTGGGCAGGAGTGGAAGTGGGGGATCGAGCGGGCACTAAGGCTGTGGCAATTCTGACACATGGAATTCTCCCTTCCTGAGGTCAAGCAGCAACTCACAAGGTCAAGACCGTCGAGGAGCTGGGCTCCTGGAACCAAGATCGTCTCTTTCCTGCAACAGATAACCTCTGAGGTCAGCATCTCAGACAAAGTCTTAGAAGCTTTCTAATCAAAGGAATAGCCATCCATCAAGGAAGCAGATAATCCAAGAAGTGGCACTGAAATGAGAATTGAGAAAAAGAAAAATATCCCGCCCAATCCTTGCACATGTTTCCCTCAATCCTTCCCTTTCTGGCCTGAACAACTAATTACAGAGCTGAAATTAAGAAGACAAACCAGTGGCCCTTCCTCTTTAGAGAGGCTAAGCTCAGAGCCCTCGAAATGCATGTGATCCTTATGCTCTGGTCCTGGGGACCAAGAACTTCCACCTGAACAAGGAAATGACCAAGCTCATGCATCATGCGTGCAAAGGGGAACAAAACATGCTAAGGCCATGGTCCTAATTGAGTCTAACAGCGTTGTACAGGTAGACGCTTTAGTTCTCTTCTCCACTCCCAAACTTTGACCTTCTACAGGAAGTTTGTTTTTTACAGGAGGGGGAAAGAGCAAAGACCCACCCGCAGCTGTGCTCAGAGGCCAGTCCCGTCGGTGCCCAGGGAGCATGGTCTGTAACACCTGTACTAACTCTGCAGCTCCCAGTCTCTAACCTCTGAAACTTGCAATGGTGGGGAACCTTTTTCTGCCAAGGGCCATTTGGATATTTATAACATCAGTTGTTGGCCAACCAACACTGGCAGACAGGTTGCGGGCAGCCAACAAGAAACATATGCTTCTATGCCATCATGTACCAGAGCCAGATCATGTAATTGCACAACCTTATCAGGCCCACTGGCCAGATGTTCCCTGCCCCAGTTCTAAAGAGTTAAAATGTTTAGTGTCAAGTCACCAGTTTCTGGTGAGCTGTCAGACAGGAAAGATAGATGAAAACACTCCTAACAGATTCTCATCCATTGTTTCTTGACATGTTGTTCTCTACTTGCCTTTCTGCAGGAATTGGAGCATTTCGGGTTTCAGATTCAACTCACCAAAAAGTGCAACCATTCTCCCAAAGAAGGCTTCCAAATGAGAGAAATCACAGTTTCTTAAACAGTTACAGAAGAAAAGTTCTTGTAATTCATAAAGAGCATACAAAGCCAAAGTGGAGAGTAATACCATTTGAATACTTCAGAGTTTTCTTACCTCTAATTACACATTTTCAGGATATTTTTAGAATAGATTCAAAGTAATCATCACAGAACTTATAGTTATTATTCAAAACTTATTTTTAAAAACTGAGTTTGAATTCGCATCCAACGTGCCACCCGGTCAACATAACTCACAGCAGCCATGAGCTCCGATATATGCACAGCCTGCATCTACCTGCCTCATTACCACTCAAATTGAGACTCTGAAATGATTTCTTTTTTTGTTTTATTTTTAGGCCATGCCCAGCAATGTTCAGGGGTTACTGCTGGCTCTACACTCAGAAATGACTCCTGGCAGTGCTCAGGGGACCACAGGGATCAAACTAGGGCCAGCTGCATGCAAAGCAAGTGCACTATCTCTCCAGCCCTTGAAGTGATATGTAAGAAGACACTATGAGGGTTGGAGAGCTAGAAAGGAGGTTAAGGCACAGGTCTTACACATGGCAGACTGTATGTAGCATCCAGTCAGGAGTGACCATGAAAATAGGGTCAGAAGTACTGTTGGGTGTGCCCACACCCCTAAAATAAGGCAAAACACTGCTCTAAAACCATAGCAAAACCATTCATACTAGGACCACACCCAAAATCCTGGCCTCCAGATAGCTTTGTAAGGGACCTATTTTTCTGAAAACTGTTGTAATACTGAATAAATTGTGCCTTATTTTGCATTAAAAGTGCCTCGTAGCTAGTATCTCCCTGGGTTGTTCTCAAGTTCTATTCCAAGACAAAGCTGCCCTGTGATGAACCTTAAGTTTGGGTTAAAAAATTTAATTTTCCTAAACCACCAACCTCTTTATTGGCAACTCAGTGGTAAATCCACCTTTGGTTTTTACTCTTCAACTGCATCTAGTTCTGAAAACCCCCCATCAGCACTCAATGTCTTAATAAGACAGCACTTTCTGTCTTATATCTGCCAATCTATGAAATGTTAGAAATTGCTACCAGCATCTTATGTGAGCCATGTAACAAAATCACACACAAACAAATCTAGCTTTGGCATGGAAAATATGCAAGGTTTGGAAATGTCAGTTGCATAAAGAAAAGAATTTAAAATCCCACCAACTGTTTTTAGAATACCCATCAATTACGCATACTTTGCTAGATGGTATCTCATACAGTCTGTGACCCTTTAACAGATCTTTTCAAGAAAAAAATGCTATTCTCCCTATTTCACAAGTCGGGAAATCCTGGTTCAGTGAGAGTAAGTGGCAGAGCACCCTTCCGAAGCCTCTCTCTCCATCACACTGCACTGCATTTCGTCATGGACCGCATGAGAGCAGCCCTGAAATAAAAGACACAAGAGCAGAAAAGGGGGGGCTGGAGCGATAGCACAGCGGGTAGGGCGTTTGCCTTGCACGCGGCCGACCCCGGTTCTAATCCCAGCATCCCATATGGTCCCCTGAGCACCGCCAGGGGTAATTCCTGAGTGAAGAGCCAGGAGTAACCCCTGTGCATCGCCGGGTGTGACCCAAAAACCAAAAAAAAAAAAAAAAAGAGCAGAAAAGGGAACGAGAAATGAGAAAAACATGGCCACCACTTCTCTTGTCACCTCCTGGTTACTCTATCAAGTTAAGCTCTCTAAAGAACTACACCTAACGATGAATCATTTTCTACTTGGGGCATCAAGCACTGTGGACCTCCAACTAGTCGGGTGTGCTATGTAAAAGCCTTTTAATCCTGGAAATACTGTTGGGATTATTCTTCCTGTTACTCACACACAGAAGAAGAAAAAAAATCCCTAAGAACAGCTCTACCTCAAATATAAGTACTAGATTCCAAACCCTGCCTCCTGCAAAGCCGCACCTTGAACTTATACTAAGTTTGAATTGAGAATTGGGTGACGGGGTATATTTAACAATGCTGAAAATCCCCGATTGTATAAATTGATACAGGTGTGACCGAATCAAGCAAAATAAGTCAGGATAGAACGCGGTGTCACACAGAAAAAGTTATGCAAACATAGAAGAGATGAGGATGTGCTGAGAAAGCTGGGACTGTTTGGTTTTTTTGTTTAGCTTTGTTTGACTTTGGTTCAGGGAGGCATTGCCAGCAGTGGAGCTTGCTCCAGTTTCTGTGCTCAGGGATCACTCCTGGCAGTGCTCAGGGAACCATATGCAGTGGCAGGAATCAAACCAAGGATGCTGAGTGTAAGACCAGCACCTTCATCCCTGTTCTAGCTCTCCATCCCCAAGAATTATTATTGTTCCTTTCAGCTACCCAAGAAACGAAAGTGGGGAAGGAGGGAGTGAATAACTACATAATCACAAGCACCAAAGATAAATGAGCAACTTGTAAGTGTCTATAAAATGCTACATATCTTGGGGAAGTTGGGAGAGGGTCACACAATCCTGATGGGGCTCAGGGACTCTGTGCTGAGGAGTGACCCCCTAGTGGTACTGAAAGGACCATATGGAGTGCTGGGGTTTTGAATCAGGATTACAACCAACAGAGCTACATGCAAGGCATGTACTATCTATCTGGCCCCACCTTCATTTATTTTTTTTTTAGGCCTTCTAATCTTGTTTTGGCCCATACCTGGTTGTGCTCAGGAAGCACTCCAAGTCCTGTGCTCTCTGCATTGTTGAGGAGACTGGGGGGTGTCGGGGAGCAAAACAGGGTCCACTGTATGCAAGTCAAGCACTTAATCCTTATACTATATCTGACTCAACAAAAAGTCTGTTTTTATCTTCTGTTACACAAAATAGCTTTGTGCAACAGAAGATTTACACAAAGAGACTGGAGGAAAGGAAAAGTGCTTTTGTTGTTAATAAAGAAACCAAAGATATCTCACTAAGAAACCAAAGAAACTCACCAAACAAAGGGCAAGCCCTAGCGGGGCTTCTCAGCTCTTTCAAGCAGCAAACCTGCCGGCGACCACTCCAAGCACGCAATTTGTCACTTTTCAAAAACAATATACCTAGAGTGTTATTTTATCTTTAATTAAAAAAGAACACCGTACGTCAGAACATCAATATTACCATATCACCAGTTTAAACCAACACGACATACACCGAGAGTTTTCTCTCCAACATGTGCACTAAGAACGAAGGGACAGAATTCCAACACAAAAAGCCATGTTTTTTCCCATGTCTTGGCTGTTCTCAGAACTGCCCCACTCCCAGGAGGCACTGTGAGACTTCTGCAAGCACGAGGGCCAGTGCTGGGGTCAGTGCCGCAGACGCTAAGAAACGTCAGCTCTGTCCATGATGTCTGGACTTTCTCCTACAAGGAAGACATTTTCTGCCATTTCTGTAGGTCCTGCCACACACTCAGGTAACAAATTGTTTATGAACTTCCCAGCCTTAGGCTTGTCTCTTTTTGCATAACACAAAATATTCTTCACTAGTTTGAACAACACTCAGGCATGCCATCATCATGTGTATCAGTGGGAGACGGCCTAGAACTTCCTATGAGCCAATCACTGTTTAAAACGTGCCTAGGACTCAATATTGCTGTTCATAATGCCAAGAGACCAACAAATCACTTTCCAGCAGCCAAACATCAAGTTCCTGTGAGCATGGGAAAGGAGCGAGCGAGCGAGAGAGAGACAGAGACAGAGAGACAGAGAGCCTGCTATAGAGACAGACTGTGGGGTGGGGTGGGGGGTGGCAGGAGGGAA
Source organism: Sorex araneus (assembly GCF_027595985.1). NCBI lineage: Eukaryota > Metazoa > Chordata > Mammalia > Eulipotyphla > Soricidae > Sorex > Sorex araneus. Next base: position 47,859,074 of record NC_073310.1, on the reverse strand, counting down.
AGTGGGAAATGTGCACTGGTGAAGGAAGGGGTATTGGAACATTTTATGACTGAAACCCAAGCATGAACACTTTGTAACTATATATCTCACGATGAGTCAATTTTTTTTGGGGGGGAGGTCACACCTGACGATGCACAGAGGTTACTCTTGGTGGTGCTTGAGGGACCATATGGGATGCTGAGAATGGAACCCGAGTCAGCTGAATGCAAGGCAAATGCCCTACCCACTAAGCTATCGTTCCAGCCCCATGGTGATTCCATTTAAAAAAAAAAAAAAGAAAGAAAAACGAATACTTTGTACTACCAGAGCAACTATCCCTGTGAATTTATTTCAAAATTAAAAGAAAAAGGAAAGTCACTGATATGACCAAAGTGACAGTACAGGGAGTAGGGCTTTGCCTTGCATGCAGCCCAGCTGGGTTCAATCCTCAGTACCAGATCTGGTTTCCAAGTCTTCACTGAATCCCTAAGTGCAGAGTCAGGAGTAAGTCCTAAGCACCACTAGGTATAAACACCCACACCCTCCCCACCAAAAAAAAAAAAAAAAAAAAAGTCGCCGAGTCCCATGGGACTGCAAACTGTAATCAACACTGAAATCAGCCCAAACTATGTGCCAACCCACACAGCCACACTGCCAAAGCCAGAGAGATCTGCAGCTCTTTTATGGCCCATGCTAATACAGCTCAAATGAAAACCTCAAACTGTGTCTAGCCAAAGGCCATCTGAGTAACTGGGAGATGAGACCAGTGTAGTAGGACTCAATTCAATACCTGTGCTAAAACCCAAATCGTGGGCTTCTCTGCCACCATACTTTATACAGAACTACTACTTAGAAACTCTAGTTTGCAAACCTCAATCACTTCCACTGACTGCAACCACTTCCATTTATATATGAGCAAAAAATGTCAGTAGGGAACCAGAGATATGATACAAGAGTTAGAAATGCTTGCCTCGCATGGAGCAGAGAGACCCCGTTTTGATCCCCATTACTGCATTTGATCCTCCAAGCACCACCAGGAGTGGTCCCTTGAGCACCACTGATGTGACCCAGAAACCGGAAAAAGAAAAAAAAAAAGTCAGTAACCTCTCTGGAATTTTTACTTTCAGTTCAAACTTTTCCCTTCATTGCAGACATTACAGTGTGGAACGTGTAATGACTTGTGACCGGTTCTATTTGCTCTGAGGACAGAGGTCCAACACCTCCTCCTTGCACTGCCATTTAGGAAGCTCTGGGCTAGCCCAGGCATTGACCACATATCACTACAAGGTTAGAATTCTCAACAAGCTTAACAGAAATGTCTTTATTAATGGGGGTCTGTCAGCAAGATCTTCAGGAGAAGGAGCAGCCTAAGACTCCTTTGAAACTTTGACTATCATCTCATTAGGTACATTAAATATCATCGCATTAAATAAAGTCTCCCAGTAACCCAAATACTAGCCATGTTAGAGTGAGAAGATCTGCTTTAGCTAATGAATCCCATCATAGTGGAAGGTGGCTAGAAAAGCCAAATTAAAATTAACCTAGAACCTTGTAAGAGTTCTTATCTTGGAGTGACACAGAAGAGTTTACAGAAATACACTTTCCTGGATTTTCTTTGAAATAACCCAACAGAGAGAAGTAGAAAGGGAAGCACAGATAAAAGACTGATCCTGTGCTGACAGCTGCTGAAGTCGGGCTCATTAGTCTATTCTCTATGTGCAAATGTTTGGAATTCTCCATAATAAAAAGTCACCAACAAAAAGAAAATATTATGGGGTGTGTTCATGGAAGCAGGTGATGAGGTAACTGAGGGGAGGGGGAGCAGATGCTGGAGGGAGGGGGTGTTCCTTCCCAGGCCTGGTTCTGTTCCACATTCTCCTGAGAGCACCTTGCTGTCTTGTGTTTTTCATTAGTTCAGAACACAGCACTTCATCAGAACACCTTACAAATGCACATCTATCTTTATAAACAGCCTGCCTGATCAATAATGCACTTCATCTTCTAATCAAGTCAAAAAAGATGGCTGGGGTGGGGCTTTGGTGGAGGGGCAGATCAGTGTTAGTCCCTACTTAGCTTAGTATCACCCAAGAATGAAAAACACCTTATTTGCTGGTTATTAGACCAGCCGCCTCCGCTATGTCTGGTACTACACATGGCACAGAGGAGATGCACATACGTGCTCCCCCACTCCCCAAGGACATTCCAAGTTTAAACCTCTGGTGCTCTGATGATACATTTGCTCTAACATCGCTGTCCTGTACACATTGGCGGGAAGAGCACTGATTTCTCCCACGATGAGGATGACACACACCAGTCATAACAGAGTTACCACTTCTATAACATCACATAATTTTTTTTGTTACATCATATAATTCTCAATCAGCCCTAAAGTGTAAAAATTATTGCACTCCTCCACTTACCCCTATTTTACAAATGAGAGCCCTGGAACAAGACAATGTTAAGTCAACTGACTAAAGGATACACATGTTGGGGTAGAGGGGATTTCAACCCAGGCAGTCCACCCACAGTCCCTACGCTGAACTACTCATACCACTACTCAACAGATGTTCCAAAGAACCAAACAGCATCTAGTTGAAATTCTTTTGATGCAGTGGTATGAATAGTTGGCGTCCATTGTATCAGCAAATCACTGCTTAGCTAGTGCAACTCTGTATCTGCCTTGGAATCACTGTCACTGTCATCCCGTTGCTCATCGATTTGCTCGAGCGGGCACCAGTAACGTCTCCATTGTGAGACTCGTTGTTACTGTTTTTGGCATATCAAATACACCTTGGGTAGCTTGCCAGGCTCTGCCGTGTGGGCGAGATACTCTCGGTAGCTTGCCGGGCTCTCTGAGAGGGGCAGAAGAATTGAACCCAGGTCGCCTACGTGCAAGGCAAATACCCTACCGCTGTGCTATCGCTACAGCCTGTTCATGTCTTATTAGTCATATTTTACCATATTTTTTTTAAGGTTCAATGTTGCCCTTAGTAAGAGAGAATCACCCAAAACTGAAAACCAAGCATGTCCAAAGTGGGTTTTTGCCAAGGGAAACACTTGAAGGTACAAGAGTCGATTAAAATGCTCTGATTCAACGCAGACATCTGCTATGCCATAAGTGGCCATCTGTTTCATATCCCAGACAGCAAAACATTTCAATAGGAAGTGTCAAATCTGACTCCTAATCAGGAAACAATTATCTACATTTGCTACTAGCCCCAAAGCTGATTTGAAACTCCTGGGGCAAAAGTTAATGGAAAAATCACAGTCCAGGTACATATAGTAATTAGACTAGATAGTGGCCTAGATTCCTACCAGCTGTAGTATTTTAAGTATCTAATTGACAAAAAGAAAATTGAGATATCATATGAAAGATGTTGAGAAAATCTTTTTATTTAGGTAGTGTGTGAGGGGTTTGGGCCATGACCCCAGGAATGTTCAGAGGTTGCTCCTGGCTCTGCACTCAAGAACCACTCCTGGTGGTGATGGGGGACCAGATATCGAGATGCAGAGAACTGAGCCCAGGTTGGCCATTTGCAAGGCAAGTGACCCATTATACTATCTCTCCGGCCACAGACACTGAGAAAATTGTCAGAAGAGGTGGGAAAAGGAGCTTAGGGAACAAGGGCCTGTTTTTTCAAAGCACGTGCAAAATGTGTCTTCTCTGCAATTCTTTATCAACTTAGTCCCAGGCCTGAACTTGGCCCTGGCCCACTTTTATTTTCTGAACACTGGCTGGTGGAGCCTGGTTCCTGGCCGCAACCCTGCACAACACATGCCACCACCTGCAGAGCGTGGCTTGGGTGTGGCTTCACCCCAGGCTCTGTGACAGCACTCGGATGGGCACAGTTACCTTAGGTAGAAACAGGTAAACATCCTATTCACAGCACCGGACTCTACTTCACTGTCAACCTCAGTGCCCACTCTTTTTTTTTTTTTTTGGGTCTCACCCGGCGATGCACAGGGGTTATTCCTGGCTTTGCACTCAGGAGTTACTCCTGGCGGTGCTCAGGGGACCATATGGGATGCTGGGGATCGAACCCGGGTCGGCCTCGTGCAAGGCAAACGCCCTACCCGCTGTGCTATCGCTCCAGCCCCCAGTGCCCACTCTTGACGGCTCAAAACGCCAAAGCCAACTCATGCTCATCACCACCCCTTTCGAAGCTTCCATGAACAAATTCCTTGGAATTCTGCCCCCAAAGCTGAATGAAGCCCATGACCACACCCACGGTGACCTCAGGTTGAGGTCACTGTCAACAAGTCTCTACCCTGTGTAGCCACAGCTGAAAAAATGCCTGCCACCCTCCTCACGGGAAGGTGAAGGATACTTTTGAATCTCACAACTGCTCTATAGCCACCTGATGCTGGGTGACTTCCAACGGCACCCCCAAATCCAACACCCATCCCTACAACTAAATTCTCCCTGAAAATATTGCCTCCTGCTACCTACATTGAAAGCTTCTGAAAACCAACACCAAATTCAGCATCACCAAAATGCATCAATCCCTGCTTCTGTTCTGTTCCTTCTCCCACCACCTTCCGTCTCCAGCCTCAGTTCTGCAGAAGCTGACCTTCTTCACACAGGTAAGGAATAACAAGAGCCACCTATGTCTACCCTTCAAATTAGTTGACTACATTTCCCACAGTATTGGAACTAATAAAGGGCCCACAAGTGTATCTTCGGGTTTCATTTCAATGAAATCCTCCCGCGGTCCATCGAGCACATGACGGAGCCTTATCGCCAAGTCCATCCTACACACTGTTTACTCTGTGAGTGTCTGTGCGATCCATCTTGGGCTCTGTCCAAGCATTAAGGTCTGACATCAGTGATCATCAGGTGACGTCTCAGAACCCTCTGCCATTTGGGGGAGGATGAAGACTGGTTTCTCATCGAAGTCACAGTTCTAATCAAGAAATTGAAAGAGAAGGTACAACCGCAGCCTCAACCTCCCTCACAGGATGTTGACCAGCCTGTGTTATGGATAATACAATAGTTTTTCATTTCACTCCAAGTGTCCCGGGAAATATGTGTTAGCTCATTCATTATTGAGCACATGCACCCTGGGCGGAGGATGAACAGGAGTGAGGCCAGAGAGAGAATACGGGGTAAGGTGCTTCCTTGTTGCAGCCCACCCAGTTCAACCCCTGGCACCCCAAATGACCCCTGGGGGACAGTTCCAGGAGTAAGCCCCAAGCACTGCTGGGTGGCTAAATAAACAAGAGTTTTGTTCCCAAGAAATTCATGACAGGGACACACCTGGGTGAAAGGGCAACATATTATTATATAAGCCAGGGTCTCCAATACTCTTAACCTGCACACAGGGGAAAGCCAGAGAAACATTTTGAGGACCTCTAAGGCCAAAATTGTTTAAATGCTATTTATAATATTTTGTGTATTAAGCTTAAGTCTAATACTATAAAGTGATCACTGCTTACAGGTATTCCACCTGCTATGTAGCCATAATGTATTTACAGGCTGATAGTAAATTTCTGTGCCAGCACCAACCACTGGTGTGAGCACTGTGCTATGGGACCATGGAAGGAAAGGCGTGTGTGGGCTGGGTAAGCGGGAGTGAGAGCCAGAGAGAGTGTGCGTGTAGAGAGTGAAGAGGGGGGCTCCTGGAAGGGTGCTTAGACTTCTCCCACACTGGGGAAAACAGCAGCAGGCTGAATGCCAGTCAACTGCTTCAGTTCTGAACTAGACAAATGAGCTGACTTCCATTTTTCTTCAGTTCTGTCATTTTAAAAATGACAGTTTTAGGCCTCTGTGAACTATGAAAAAAATGAACCAAAATACAATGGATGATTCTAAAAGCAAAGGTTTGAAAGCACAATCATTAGCACTAACAGATAACTAGGAACTTTAAGGAATTACACCCGACAAAAATCTGTAAATTTTTCTTTATCTAAAACCACATCCAGAGATCTACAATTATAGACTACAGTCTCTCTCTTTCTCACACTCAACCTTTAATGTGACTGCCAATTAACTCGGGAACTGCCTGCTTAGCAGTCGCCACTGCCGCATTTGTTGCCAAGGAGCACTGGGTTTTGCTCCACTGCCGACAGTGACAACATCCACTTGTGCCTGTGATTAGTTGTGAGCCCTGACTGCTTCTTTTCCTAAATCTCTAGGGGATGAGATTCTCAGGCTCTTTTCCTAAGTGACATGAAATTAGAACAGGGAAGAGGGGAGGTTTCTGATTACCCGTCCTTAGCAACAGAACCAGCTTCACGTTATTAAATGTGAGACAACTGTTTTATTTCCTGGCTCAAAAACTTCCAATGATCCCCAGTTACTTTCTAAATTATCAGTCCCTGGTCCCACATTCACGACCACCTTTACATGATGCTAGTCATTCTGCAGTCTTATTGGCCACCTGCAGCTACAATATCCAGCCAAATTATTTCCTGCTCCTCAAACACAACCTCGGTAGATTCCCATGTGAACAGGCCCATTCATCAGTTTCTATTAAGGCTTATAATCTATTCAACGCCATGTCCCTTCAATTTCTCTCCTGGCCATGATCAACCAATGATCACCTCTCATGCCTTTGTACTGCAAAAGCACTTTCTGCTTGTTAACAAATGTGTCCATCACTTTCTGTCTGGCATTCTAAATATTCCTGGACTAGTGCTAAACTTCTCTATCCCTAGCTAGCCTGTAAACTCTTCACAGAAAGAGCTTTAAAACCTGACCAATCCTACCACCCTGACTCATAGTGTCAGCGGGATTTGATAGTGACTCTCAGGCCAGTGTTTCATGACAGTAGGACTCTGTCCAGAGGAGCCCGCGTTGCTCGAGGGGAGCCATGGATCTCTCGGAGCAGGCCCTCGGATCTAGATCAGTGCAGACAGAGGAAGGCCTGAGTCCACACTCACCTCCTGACTTGCTCGGTGGTAAAACTGTGGAGATAAGTTCACTTCCTCTCCCTTGAACCACAGAAACTTACTTGAGAATGTAAGTTCCAGCTCCTACCTCCCTGCGGTGACAGCAACAATGACAGAGGTCACACAGCGATTCCCAGCAGATGAGAGGATTTTATCAAGGTACCCAGCCCGGCCCGGGAAGCTGAGCAGCAACATGAGGCGATGGATTTGTCATCCCCAAACTCTAAATCCTTTTTCTGTTTTTGTATTGGTTTAGGCACCACACCCAGCCAGGCTCAGGGCTTGGTCCTGGCTCTGCGCTCAGGCATCACAGAGCAGGGAGACCTGCTGTGGGGCTGGAGCTTGAACCCAGGCTGACTGTGTGCAGGGCGAGTGCCCTGTCCTCTGTACTCTCTCCAGCCAGACTCTTAACTCCTTAACATCAGTCACCTGAGAAAGCACCGAACAATGAAACAGAAGAGAAGGAGGGCATTTAGTGGCAAGAAAACAAGTCGGGAAGGATGACCACCAGCAGTGGCTGGAGAACAGCTTCAAAGTGAGGGAGCAGGGCCCTGGCTTCCCGCCCAGCACCGAAACAGTGATGTGAAGATTTGAGTCTTTTTTCTTTCTTTTTTTTTTTCTCCACAAAAACTCATGCATAAGAGGGAGAACAATGAGCATGCACAATTGAGGAACATACAGTGCACATACATACCCTGGGATGTGACAGAGAAGCGTTATGGGGGTGGTTTTTCAGTATAGTGAAGAGTAAGGGGAGGGGAAAGCAAGAAGGACTTTGCAGCCCAGTCTCCGTTGACATGGCTGGTCCTGGCCGGCCAGGAGTCTGGGGGTCTCAGCAGTGCAAAAGTCCTGGCAAAGTTCTGCTTTGGCACAGTCAGAGCCAAGAGAGTGCAAGTGAGCAGCTTCCCCCGGGAGAGATGCTGCACCCTCCAGTCGACAGACCTCGGGCCAATCTGGTTTAGCTTTCCTAACCCCAAAGTCCTTTGAATCTTTCAGGGTAGGAAGAGAGAGAGACGAGACAGGGGGGCAAAGAAGCAACAAGCCAGATCTAGCAGAGAAGGAAGGAGCAGGAGGGGGGAGGGAGAAAAGACAAGATGAATCGGGAGGAAACTAGACAAAAATAAAAACCAATTTTCATTTTGATTGATGCTCCACTGATTAAAGTTTTGAAAGCAGAGGTGAAGGAAGACTTTCACATGGTGAAATCAGGCCTCGGGCAGTGCCAGGAGGAAGCCAGCCAGGCGCACAGTGAAGCTCTGCATTTAGCTTCCTGAAGACAATAGCAATGAGTAGGGCCACCTTCGCTGTGAGACTAATGGTCCAGTGCGTGGCACGGTGCCTGGCACGGAGGGTGTCCACAATTAATGGTCGCTGCTACCGTTACCACCATTATCCAGAGCCCCACCATGCAATTAGCAAGGCAATTCTGTCAGCATGTTGCAAGACTTATCTTCTAAAACAAAAACTACTTACACAAAACTGAGAAAGAAAAATAAGAGTCGTACCTGGAGAAGCCTTTTAAACACTTCTGTCTTTTCTGTGGAACCTGGCTTTGGTGCCAGCCAAGGCGTGGTATTCACTAACCCTTTTCAATTTGTGGTATATCCCATGGAGCAATAGGTACTTAAGCAAAAAAAGACACACACACACACACACACACATCCAGGCTGGTACATTTGAAAGAACCAATCTGATAGAAATTAATATCCAGTCCCTTTAGGGAGAAACAAAGGAGTTTTTCAACAGCATGAACTCTGAGCTTAAACTTTGTGGAATAGAGCTTCACAATAATACAGCAAGTTAAAATAACTGTTTCCTAACAGTTCTTCTAATAGGTAGTTCAGGTGAACTCTTAGAAGCATGAGAAGTCATGGATCCCTTTCACAGAAGGAAAAACAAGGAACTGACAGGCTGCCTGTGTTCACTCTAACTGACCAGCAAAGAATAAGTATGCACCTCTATGCGTTCTGCTTTTTCCCTTCACCAGTGTACATCCCTTCACCAGTGCACCACCAATGTCCCCAGTTCCCCTACCTCTCAGCATTGTGTTTTGCAATACAGGTATTGAAAGGTTATTATGTATATCCATTTGCCTCCTTTTAGCACTCATTTCTTATCCAGAATGATCATTTCCAACTATACTGCCAGAGCGGTCCCATCTCTATCTTAACTGCTCTCCCCACCCCAATTTGTGGCAAGCTTCCATCCTAAAGCTCATTTCTACCAACCAACACTATTTCTACCTCTAGCACCACAGATGGTGCCTCAAGTCCCACCAGAAGAGACCCCTGAGCACAGAGTCAGGAGTAAGCACTAAGCATCACTGGGTGAGGCCACAAAAACAAAATAAGAAAGAACAAGTTGTGAATCAGGCCAAGAGACAGTACAAGAGACAGCACACTTGCCTTGCATGAAGCTGACTCTTGTTCAACCCCTAGCACTGTATACAGTCCTGGGAACTACTGGCTATGGCCCCAAACCCTCCAAAAACTTTTAATTAAAAATTAAATTGTGAATGGATGAGGCCAAGTGATAGCTCAGTGGCAAACTGTCTACCTTGCAAGTGTGATGCTGAGGGTTCAATCCCCAGCATCAATCCACATACTAAGCACGAGCCAAGCAGCATTTGGCATTTGGGAGCCCCAGCCAGCTCCATAACAAAGTGTGTGATCTCTGGCGTACCATGACCAAATATGCAAGCACTGCAACCAAGAGTCAACACAAATACACACACACACACATACATATACACACAGGGAGAGTGGCACCCCCAAGAGGAGAATGGGGGAGATGTTTTTAAAAAGTAATGGAGAGGCTGGAGTGATAGCACAGCTGGGTAGGGCACTTGCCTAGCGCACAGCCAATCCCGATTCAATCCCACACAACACACATGGTCCCCCAAGCACCACAACCAAGAATGATCCCTGAATGTAGAATAAGGAATGAGCCCTGAGCATGGCCAGGTATGGTCCCAAAACCAAAAGAAAGTGAACAAAAATATTCCAAGAGTTTATCAGAACTTTAAAGGTTTCAGTTAGGAACTAGAGAAGTAAGGTATTTGACTTGAATGAAGATGTGGGTTCAATCCTTGGCATCCCATATGGTCCCCCGAGCCCACCAGGAGTGAACTCTAAGCACAGAGCCAGGTGTAAGCCCTGAGGACCACTGAATATGGCTCAAAAAAAAAATAGTGGGCTAATATTCAGAAATGAACCTACAAATTTATCAAGTATATAGTTCAAATTTCAACCTGTACATTTTGAAGAATACTTGATATAAGAAAAAGCTGAAATGAGTAAAGGTCAGCATTTCTAAAAAGAGCCACTTAAAAACACATAAAGCAGGGCTGGAGCAATAGCACAGCGGGTAGGGTGTTTGCCTTGCACGCAGCCAACCCGGGTTCGAATCCCAGCATCCCATATGGTCCCCTGAGCACCGCCAGGGGTGATGATTCCTGAGTGCATGAGCCAGGAGTGACCCCTGTGTATTGCCAGGTGTGACCCAAAAAGCAAAAAAAAAAAAAAAAAAAAACAACCACATAAAGCAGAGGGATCAGAGATGTGGCTCGGTGGTCAAAAACCTGCCTTGCATACAAGATGCCATGTGTTCTGCCCAGCCCCCACCTCTCATCACTACCACCACTAATGTGTGTGAGCATCACAACCAAGTCTGTGAGCCAGGCCATACCATAATACAACAAAAGAAATGGAAATTTCATACGCATATATAGACATAGATATATATGGGGGTACGTGCATATATATCTAGAAAAAAATAGAGCTTTAAGGGCAGCAATAAAGCAATATGCTGAGTAATTATTTTCATAAAGTAAAAGCAGTAAAAATTAACACTGAAAACAGAACTAATTTAATGCAACTTGACCTATTTTTTTTCTTTTTGGGTCACACCCAGCATTGCACAAAGGTTACTCCTGGCTTATGCACTCAGGAATTACTCCTGGCAACGCTCAGGGGACCATATGGGATGCTGAGAATCGAACCTGGTCCGCCGTGTGCAAGGCAAACGCCCTACCCGCTGTGCTATCACTCCAGCCCCTTTACCTATTTTTAAATTTTATTTATTTTTTGTTTTTCTTTTCCTTTATCTAAAGTGACTACGTACAGATATCTCTAAGAGACATATAATCAGAAGCCAATCTCCCAAAGAAAACTTTTATTCTCTACATAATGACCTTCTGAAGCAGCTATAATCACTTTTGCTCCAAATCACTTGGTACCTCAAAATGATAGATTACAAGCTGTTTAAAATTTTAATAATTCGAAGACTTTCCTGAGGATATTTTATTTCATTGTGCTATCTTAACTCAAAATTTTAAAAAAAGATACTTGAAACTATTAAAATGAACTATGCTATTTTTCCCCCTTGGGTTTACATTATGAAATGCAACTTGCCAAAAGTCATACCATTATTTTACAGCTATTTTTAAACAGAACAGGTTTCTTAAATATTGTAAAGGATCACTATTCAATTGTAAAGTTCACTTACTGGGTAAACTTCTAAATGTTACTTTTCCAATGCACCTCCGCCTGAAGGGGGTAGGGAGAGAGGATATTCTTTTTGATGTTTCAGCAATATGAAAAACACAGAGCAAACAAAATCTGCCTCATAGCAATATTAAAATAACACTAAAATCCTGGAGCAATGAAGTTCCTTCCTATCATCAAAAAATAATTTCCAAAGTTTTGTAATTTAAGTAGAAGTGTACTTCCTGCAGTGCTGGGTGAGGCCGAGCCACTAAAGCCCAGCACCATCTGCACGGCAAGGAAATTCGTTTGAAATGAAAATCTGTGGGGCTGGAGAAATGGAAATTTACAGTTCCACAAGATCCCAAATCGGCCTAATTATTAGTGTTTGAGAAGCATTACTCTACAGAAGAAAGGAAGCACTACAGGAAGGAAGGGAGGAAGGGAGGAAGGAAGGAAGGAAGGAAGGAAGGAAGGAAGGAAGGAAGGAAGGAAGGAAGGAAGGAAGGAAGGAGGGAGGGAGGGAGGGAGGGAGGGAGGGAGGGAGGGAGGGAGGGAGGGAGGGAGGGAGGGAAGGAAGGAAGGAAGGAAGGAAGGAAGGAAGGAAGGAAGGAAGGAAGGAAGGAAGGAAGGAGGAAGGAGGAAGGAAGGAGAAAGGAAGGAGGGAGGGAGGGAGGGAGGGAGGGAGGGAGGGAGGGAAGGAAGGAAGGAAGGAAGGAAGGAAGGAAGGAAGGAAGGAAGGAAGGAAGGAAGGAAGGAAGGAAGGAAGGAAGGAAGGAAGGAGGAAGGAGGAAGGAAGGAGAAAGGAAGGAGGGAGGGAGGGAGGGAGGGAGGGAGGGAAGGACAGAGAGAGAGAAGGACAGAGAGAGGGAGGGAGGGAAAAAGGGAGGGAGGAAGGGAGGGAGGAAGAAAGGAAAAAGATTAACAGGAAAATAGCAACTCATGAAACCAGAATTTCCATGCGAGACAGCAATGAAACCCTGACCACCCTTCACCTGCACACAGCTGACAAAATGTGCACAATACAGAGTTACAGGGAAGTCTGCAATTTTCCTTAGTCTTCAAAATGCGGGAGGTGTCCTTGGAAAGGAAGTTATGTGATTTGTGTATAATACTCTTTTATGTTTAAGGCAATTTACAGTTCTGCGGACTAATTCTAGAGCCCAGAGAACTCTGTGTATAAGATCACAAATATGACTGGCAACTTGAAACAAAGATATTATAGAATAATTTTTTTTTTTATCCCTAAACTCCATTTAAAAAAATCTTCAGGCATCTTTTTCTTGTGTCACCAAAGAAAAAAAGGCATCCAGGGGCAAACAGCATTAGGGCATATGAGCACAGGAGCACGTGCCTTTCATGTGGGAGAGACCCAGAGTTCAATTTCTGGCACTGATTAAAAAAAAAAAAATTGCAGCAGCAGCAAGCAGCATCCATGTCTTTGCTCAATTCTTACTATTCTGATCAGCATCTTCACTGAACTACTCATCATTCCACTACCTAACGGAGTTATATCCAGTAAGTCTTCTGATGACTACCTCCCCAGATGAAATCCATCCCGGAAGTAAGTCCCTGCTCTCAAGTCTTCCCAAATTATCAGGAATTTTACCTATGGGAAACTTCACTGGATTCTCCATTTCTCAGAGAAGAATACGTGGGTATTTCCAAGTCTCCATGTCAGAGCTGCTACATTCTTCCCTACCATCTCACCATGGGCTCCCAACAAGTACCCTCTCCCAGTTCTTTGATAGAATTCCTACACCTTTGTACTTCTTGTCTCCCGATCTGGAATTTATTACTCAAATACTGCCTCAATGTCAATGCCAAGTCCTTCCTCCATGGAGTCATAGCTATATTTTCTCTGTGGACTCAAAATCCTGAAAGAACTTGGGTTTAGTGAGTGAGAGACTCACTTCATATCCTCTTGCATTGTGAGGGAGCAGCCATGAGATCCATCAGGTAATGAATATATTTTGAATCCTTTTGAAATGGCAAGCCTAGCACTCCCTGTCGGAGTAAACAATGACTGCTGGAGTCTTAAAAAAAAAAGAAGAAGAAGAAAGAAAGAAAGAAAGAAAGAAAGAAAGAAAGAAAGAAAGAAAGAAAGAAAGAAAGAAAGAAAGAAAGAAAGAAAGAAAGAAAGAAAGAAAGAAAGAAAGAGAGAAAGAGAGAAAGAGAGAAAAAGGAAGGAAGGAAGGAAGGAAGGAAGGAAGGAAGGAAGGAAGGAAGGAAGGAAGGAAGGAAGGAAGGAAGGAAGGAAGGAAGGAAGGAAGGAAGGAAGGAAGGGACATTCTTCTGCAATAGTACCAAAGCCAAGTCAACTCAAAGATTGGTAAACTCTCTCCTTTTGGGGGATGGGAAAGGAAAAGGATCTCTCATTGACTGTGGTTTGTTTTTTGTTTTGTTTTGTTTGCTTTTTGAGTCACACCTGGTGATGCACAGGGGTTACTCCTGGCTCTGCACTTAGGAATTACCCCCAGTGGTGCTCGGGGAACTATATGGGATGCTGGGAATCGAACCCGGGTTGGCTGCATGCAAGGCAAACGCCTTACCTGCTGTGCTATTTCTCCAGCCCCATGACGTGCTTTTTAACATCAAATTTTATAGTTACAAATTACATGCACCATCTTTTCACTAATTAGTAAACCTTTAGCCTGACTAAATGCCAGGCACTATATTCTGAAATCAAAGCTTAATCTTGTGTTCAATGTCTAAAATACAGAAATGCATTTATAAGCACCTCACAAAAGAAACTGTGAAGTTATCAACAAATATATGTTGATTATATTTTTCAATAAATAGGATCTTATTATTTTTAGTTAACATACAGACTCCAGAAAGGAAACAAAGACAAAGAGTTGAAGAAACTCAGGAAAGAATCTCCCCTAAGCAAAACTTAGATCTTCTTCCATTTCTTTAACTCATCTCACAAAAATCAAATTTAATTAGATGATAAAATTTGGTAGATATATTTTTAAATTTAACAACTCACTAATCTGTGAATAACCATAGTCTAATGACTCCAGTTAGCCTAGTCCTAAATAAAGATGACAAATAGAAATCAAGCAGAAAAGTGTACTACTCACACATGGTTCATACACTAGTTCCTCACCAAACACAACAAATACACAGCTATCAAAAATCACCATGCTTTTGTCAAAGTATTATTTTCTCTATAAATCTGAGTTTCTTCTAGAACAATAAGAAAAAATATATACAAATAAATAAAACATAGCTAAGAGATCACCAGTCTGAAGTAGACATGCTCTTTATTGGTTAGGATTCACCTTTACTACATGAATAAGAATTTATGCAAATTTCAACCTACATCCAAAAATGACTGATCATCGATATTTATGTTATAAATCTTAAAGAGATAATAAACACTCCTAGAAAAGATAGCAAGCCTCTTTCCAAAAAACGTGCATTAGTATATTGATTAAAAATCTGTTTTATATAAAGATATAACCTGACAATTTCAGAAGTCCGGACAGTCAAAACAATTCACAGCCTTATATTCAGGAGTAACTGTCAGAGTTTTTGACAATTCAAATATTTCCTCGAAGATATTTAAGAAAAATACCTACTTCTACCAGTTTCTCTGGCTTCCTTTCTCAACACACAAAGCTACAACAAAAACTTTTGCAAAAACAGACACTCAGGAGATGGGTTCTGAACTTTAAAAATATGGCCCAAACATGTTAATTTAATGACCAAAATTACTTCTCATTAATACCTAGACATTTAGGACTATCCATTTACACAGCAAATGAACCACTAGCAGAACTAGGCAACACACCAAAGGAAGTGACACAATCCCCTGGATTAAAAATGAAGTCATACCAACATCTCATTTTCATTTTACCAAGGCCTTATCTAATTCCTTAATGCTCTCTTTGCCTTGATGAAGTTTTCATTTTAAAAACAAAACAATAGAAAATACATCTACAAGCTTGCCACACCTCGATGAAAAATATCTGGGTATTGCCTTGAATACCCAGGGTATTTAACAATGTTAGTTTAACACTGTCCTAATTACAGTGTATATTTAACTTTGTGCCTTTTTTCACTTAGACTGATAAAATTTTACACATTGCTCTTGTCTTTATATATCCATTTAATGACTATATATTATTTCTTCTAAAGAAAATTTGCGACTTACATGATGATTTTCCTATTTGAACTTGAGTTATTTTGATGATTTCAGAGCTCATGAGGCTGAATATTTTCTCATCCATAACCTCCATTTCCTAGTGATACACAAAATCCCTCAGAACAATATTCTAAGAACAGAATGAAAGGGTAGGAATAATTCTGCAGATCTTGGTAATCTTGCCATGCTGTTTTCCAAGGAGACACTGTGCAACCAGGTATCTGCAAATGCACCACTGCTGTGACTTTGCAGCATTAGGTGTGTTCATACATTTTTTATTTTGCCAATAGAAGGAAAGGCAGTATTTTTGTTCCTGAGATTTTGTATTCAACATTTTTCCATGGCTTTTTACAAATTAATTTTCTCCCTGTGAATTGCCCATTTGGGTCCTTGGCCAAGCATCTACTAGGCTCTTAATGTTCTTCTCATTAATTTGATGGAGTCAAAGTGCCCCATAAGTGCCTTGCATTTTCAATTAGAAGCTTTCATATTAGAAGAATAGAGACTTAATTCCATCACCAATCAGCTGGACAAATGTTCAGAAGTAAACAACATCACTATTCCCATGAACTTCCACCTCTGGGAAATAAAATATGCTTTTACTTTAAGCAAGTGGCTCTCCAATTTATTTGACACAGCCCACATTTCTCAACCATTACTGCTTTCCATAGAGAACAAACTCAAAGATAAAAATGGACTGTTGCTGTACAAATAAATGAAGGGTAAAAATATACATCCGCTTAGAAATAGGTTAATGGCTGATTTGTACTTGAACAGTAAAGCATATCTGGCTGGAAATCCTGTCTTATTAAAAATATTTTTTAAAAAAACTTTTAACACTACTACTGAAAATCAAGTGCTTCACTCCTGTACATTCTGCCAAATAATTCACAACTAAATGCTACAGAATCACCTTTTATGTAAGACTTGGATCCTAAAATCAAAGCTAAGGCTAGGATATAATTATCCTTGAAAATTACTTAGACCACACAGCACAGTACATGTGGTTTTCTGAGTACTGCACTCTCTTAAAGTCCAATGCTGCCTGTTTTTCCTGCAGTGCTAGAGAGATTGCTATTTCTTTGGTTGAATACAAATGGTTAAAAGTATTTAACAGAATGTTGCATGAAAAAATATAGATTGGGAGTGGTTGTGTTTCTATGTGCTGGGGACAAAATTCAAGTCCTCATATGTGCTGGCATTCCCTCCTCTACCACTGAACCACATCTCCAGCCCAACTACTATTATTTTAAGCAACCATTTAAGATCAACTTAACATAAGTTAGATGTATATGATAGGAGGCCCCTGTAAACTGATAATGATGAGGCCAAGTGAACTAATTTATAATTGAAGAGTGAAACAAAGGCAGCAATTGAAAGCCAGACCAACTCTAGACCACACTGATCTGAAACTGATAAGGAACATGGCCTTGTCAAAATTGGCCTGAATTTACACTACCTGTGTATACATACATACCTGCCACCATCTTGCAACCTTGCTAAGTCGATATACAGATTTTCGAGATTTAGGAATACTGAACTTGAGGGTCCCAGAGATAACACAATGAGTAAGGCACAGGAATAACCTAAAAGGTGGCCATAGTCTTACGACAACTGAGGGGCACTTTTGTTAAAGACGGTCAATTTTTCAGGGGAATGTTCAGAGACTTGCTGTTGTTTTCTTTCTGAAAAAGGGATGACAAGCGCAATGAGTTTGGGAGTTTCTGCATGAACTAAAACTGACCACCACAAAGAAAATAATTCTTCCAGGACCAAGACTGGACTTGAAAGAAATGGAATGCAAGGTAGCCAATTAAAAGCACCCTTTGTAAGCTTTTAACAAGGGGAAATATTGTATGTGCATGTGGCAGCATGAATAAATTTGGGTGCAAGTAGGAGAGAAGCAAAACAGATAAAGAACTGCTGTGAATTTACCACTTACTGTCCAGAAAAACAAAAGAATAATGTATCCATTTTCTTAGTTCTGAAGCCTAAATGTCCACGTATCAGAATGTAGGGAGAAACTCTGAGGTATTATTACTCTATGATCTTAAAGCATGTCAAAACTCTTGTCATAACTCTGAAGAAGCAATAAAGGAAAGCTATCCTCAACTTCTTTCAATTTAACTAACAATGTTAAAGACTAAACTTAACAACTATATTCTTTAACAATTATTATAGGTTTATTGTAGAACCTTCAGGAAAATATAAAGAAAATCTAATTTATTTGTAATTTTGAGGGGAAAAGAAACACAGCTTAGGTAGTCCAGAAGGAGTGAGGAGAAATGAGAATGCAATTTTGAAATCAGCAATAATAAAACAAAGAAATAATAAATAAACACAACCAACATCATCTACAACTTCCTAAGAACTATTTTTGAGAAGGCTAAAGGGGGAAATGTTATACACCGTAAACAGACAACTGATATTGTAGCATGGAAAACACTAAAATATAACAATCTAGAAAGCTAAAACAGCATCATCCAAATCAATTAATATAACGGGGCAGTTCCTATTTTAAAACAACATACAAAAACAGGCACATGGCCAAGGAGGAAACCAAATGTGGTATGAACCACAAAGAACTTTGTCAGGAAGGTGAGCCCAGAATTAGGAGAAACACAAGGACAACTGTTTTTTCCCCTAAGTAGAGGAAAGTAAGGTTATGAGCTCATATTTGGAGCAAGAAAGATATAAACTGCAGCACAGAGAGATGGTAGGCTACATAAAACAGTAAATGATATATTCCTTGGTCTTTTATAATAGACTGAACTTTAAGTCTGAAAAGAAATTCCTCTTTCCCCCTCCAAACTAATTTATCAGGTGGGGAAAAGATGAGAAACATTACATTTTCAATAATCTTGGGCCATTTCCCCATTTCATTACTTTTAAAGACCACAACACACACACACACACACACACACACACACACACACACACAGAGCACAAACACAAGTTTCTCAGCATGTCAATAAGCCTTTTCTCTCCAGTATAAGTCCCCTTCTTGGGTAAAGTCATCCACATCCATTCCAATGGACCTCAACTTTCATCAGCCAGGAAGAAATGAAGCAGGTCTTCCTGGGGCCAAGGATGAACTAACTGGTAAAGCGCCTCTTTGCATTTTACGTGTATGCATGAGACTTAGGTTTGCTCCCTGGCAATGTGTCCTCCTAATACACCATGCACATTGTCCCTTACCCTGTTTCCCATCTTTGCTGTCTGGTCAGAGGGCTTTATGTGAAGGAGGGACATTTTTCACAGGTAAGCACCAGGAAGACCATAAGAGATGCTGTTACCAAAAAAAAAAAAAAAAAAAATTAACTAATGACTGAATCCTTGAGAAATGGTCATGAATACAGCAAAGATCAGAGAACAAAAATGAGCAATGTACGTCTTCCCGTAGGGCATGAGCACCCTCTGCAAGGCTACCATTTGGCATCTGACTGAGCTAAAACCCTACTGGCCAACATGTACCTCGTTCTTTCATTCAAAAAAACAAAGTCACTAAGAAAGAAGGGGAGCAACTGTAACTCAATGGTTGAGTAACTTGATTTATTACTCAACAGTGAAGTAATGTTCTGATCTCCATATCCAATAACCTCCAAAGCCACTCGGTTTCCATCTTATCAAGCTGAGAAACGGAGGTTGCATTAATAAATAATTGTCAAATGTCAGCGAAGAAATGGAAGGGGTGTGGGGAGAGAGGGCCAGACCCAGGTCCGCTTAGGACTTTCTCTTAGCTCTGTGCTCAGGGACCACTCGGGCGATGCTATCAAGACTATCACAGTTCAAACCCAGGTAAACCACATGCAAGACAAGCACCTTACCTGCTGTACCATCTTTCCAGCCCTAGTGTTTACAGCTTTTCAATTATCATCACAACTGTAGGTGGTGCAACTGAATCCCTCGTTAAATATCGCTGGGGGTATAACATGGTCAAATGCACCCCAAAACACAAACTATACCTTTCCAACTTGGAGTTCAAAGTACCTTTCATTACTGACCCTTGGCCTGAAACAAAACTGCTAAACTCAAGTGTGTAACCATTGGCAATACATTTAAGCTGCGGAGATTCCAGGTGTTTGCTTGTAAATGTACAGGAATCAAAATCAGGTAATCTCAGGTCTGATTTCCAGTCTGTTTAATTCTACACTCCCCTTGGGCAAAGAACAGACCTAAGACAAAACAGCTGGTTTAAATCCACCTATCTGGCAAGTACTGAGCCAAGTATGCTGAGAATCCCTCTCAGATTCGTAGCTTCAGGAACTATCAAAACTGGAAAGACAGTAAAGGGTTAAGGCACATGCCTTGCATTGTGGTCAGTCCAGGTTCAATCCCTAATACCAAGAGTACCCCAAGCACAGCAGGGAACAGCCCCTGGGCACAGAACTGAAAGCCCCTAACCATCTTTGGGTATAGCCCAATCTACCACCACCCAACCCTCACCAAAAAAAAAAAAAAAAAAAAAAGGAACAAGTATGAAAAATAAGGGATAAGAGATTTGTCTTTGTTATTAAATGACAAGCATAAATTGGCAAAGGTGAAAATACAGCAGATATTAACTCTCAGTACTGGCTGCTTTGAATGATGCCATGGATATTACCCAGCAGAGGTATGGTAAAGAAAATCTGTCCACATAGCTTGGAAGTCCAGCATATTTATAGATAATCTCCTTGGTTATTCACTACTCTAAATTCTATTAATGTATGATGAGTTGATGTAAAAACAAATCATACTTCTAATAAAGAACTTATATAAAAAGTCCACCATGGGTGCAAGGAATGTGTTCAGTGGCAGAGTACATGGCTTAAATATATGAGATTCTGGGGCTGGAGTGATAGCACAGCGGGTAGGGCATTTGCCTTGCACACGGCCGACCCGGGTTTGAATCCCAGCATCCCATATGATCCCCTGAGCACCGCCAGGGATGATTCCCGAGTGCATGAGCCAGGAGTGACCCCTGTGCATCGCCGGGTGTGACCCAAAATAAGCAAAAAAAAAAAAAAGAGAGAGAGAGAGATTCTGCCCTTTTGGGCAAAAAAAAGGAAAAAAGCAGAAAAGGGGTGCTAGAGAAATAGTATAGTGGGTAAGGCACTTGCCTTGCAAATGTCCAACCAATATTTATCTTGAGGACCCCCCCCCCCATGATCTCCTGAGCATGCAGAGAGCCAAGAATAAGCCCTGAGCACATCGGGGCTTATTTGTTTGAGCACAAAAACAAAAAGCAAAAAATTTTAATAATAAAAATGTAAAATAATTTTTTTTTAAAAACTCTAGTGCAATTTTCTTCTCAGTGCCTCTTTTGGAAAAATGCATCTCCATTATTTTTATCAATTTTTTTTTAAATAAAGAAGATCAGCATTTTTGTCCACAAAGTTAAATAACAGTTAAATAAAAGTTAAATAACAATCACGGATGGGATTCTGAAGACATGTGGCATCCACAGCATGCACAACAACATAATCAATCTGCATTTAGAGATCCAGCATCATCCACATAAAATAAGGCAAGCATGCAGATATTAGCAGCAGCTTCTAAACTTGCTATCAGGAAGCACTTGATTCACTACCTCTATAAAGTGAGGTGCAGAGAGTACAAGCAGGATACACATGTGAGCTGTAATATTTCATCTAGAATAAATAACATGACAGATCTGTACTATGCACTACAAATACTCCCCAGATGAGATGCATGCAGGACAAAAACCCAGCACGGTTCTCACTTTGCAGTTTGAGACAATGTAAGCACTGCAAAGCAATTGCTACTCAAAGGAAAATTTCTTCAGGGTCTTACTGGGTCCCTCTCTTCTTTGGAACTCTTCCAGGCAAGAATGGAGAAGCTTAGAAATAACATATAATGTCACTGAATGACACAGAAAATCAACAATCTTCATTATACCCTCCGATTTCCATCATTTTATTACCATAGAAAATGCCTTATACCTAATGGTAATTCTACCGTTGACCTAACCTAACCTAAAAAACCAATTACCAAGACCTCTTCTACTTTTCCATTTCCATATTTAGACCTAGATGCCTTTCAATGCAAAGGGGGAGGGGGACAAATTATCAGTCTCTATGAAAATATTCTCTGTAAGTACAAATACTGGCTTATGGTAGAAATCTGTATCAGTTTATGTAAACAACAATTCACACAAGAAAGTACACAAGTGTGAGGCCCAGATTCAATCCACAACACTGCCAAATAAATGAAAGTACATGTGCACTTTTCCTGCACTATTAATAAATTTTATATGACATTTGTTCTGGGCATAAACATCTAATTATTTCAAACCTATAATCAAAAAAAATGTCATATGAGTACTATCCAAAGGAATTCTTTCTCGGAGGTCACGGAGAATCACAAAGGGAGGAAATCCTGCACTGTTAAAACTCTACTGGGATTCATTAATAAAATCATGGCTAAGTAGAAATTCGTCCTCCTTTGGTCTCCTGCCTATCTTATCCCCGGGGACAACAGTACGCCCCTTCTATTTTCCTGCCACAGTTTTTACAGAAGCAGTGTTTTTTTAAAAAAATAAAAGGGGGAGAGCTGCAATTCAAAACTGCTGTTATCTTTCTGTTTTGTTTCTTTGGATAAAACAAGCCTTCCAGCTAACAAAGGACAATAATCAGTGCAGATGCAAGCTATAATATACTGTAATAAGGAAATACTAAAAACTAACATTCAGGAGGCCACACATCAGAAAAGAGCTAAAACTCAACAGCAAGGCTAAATTGCAAAGATATTATTTCGCACAGCTGCAAGGGAAAAACATAAAAGCAACTTGGGATTTCCTATATTTGAAGGGATGCGTTTCCATTTACTTTGTACTTTTCTTGAACTTGGGACAGATTACTCTCCCATCCCATACTACTCATTTCCAGCTAAGTATCCAAACAAAACTGTGCCTTTGGGGGTATGGGTGCCCCTCCCCCTAAAAGCCTAGGGCACCCGTCCCAGTGTCCAAAGATTCATATGAGCATATATCAAGGAATCTGGATGACATCAAGTGTTTCTGAGCGCCTGCAGAGCTGCAGATGTAGCTTGCCATGGGAAAGAGACACCTCTGCAGAAAGCAGATGCAGTATTTTGTTGCCCCTCTGACCAGCACTTCAAGATCCCTGGATAATCTGTGACGCTTTTGAGGGGAACTGGTATTTCCCATCTACTCAGTGGTCATTTCCTATTCTTTTTTTTATTAGCTCCTAGAGGTTTCCACATTGAGAATAAAGAGCAAGAAAAACAGACCCAGCAGATTTCACCTGCCTTTCTCATTTCTAGAGAAAAATTAACAGATGAAAGTTTACAAGAAGAGTCTGTCAGTGTTTTTGGGAAGAAGTTAGTATAATTTTCAACAGATAGGCAAAAGAAAGTCAAAGCAGCTTCTCTAATCATAGGTCTTTCCCTGTAACACTTCAAATTCTTTCATTTTAATTATTTGTTCCTGAGTAAACAAGGGCTTTTGGAAGAAAGGCGGGGGAGGGGAGAACATAAATGAACAAATTTCCACCATGCTCAGACAATACAACAGCAGGGGGAGGGCTGCAGGAAGTACAGGGGCTAAGGTACATGTGGGTGACTCAAGTTAGACCCCCAACACCCTGTATCATCCCTGAGCACAGCTAGGAGTGACCCCTGAGCACAGAACCAGGAATATATCCTGAACACTGCTGGGTGTGGCCCCAAAACCAACTTGAGGATCTGGAGAGGTAGTACAACAGGCAGGGCATTTGCCTGGCATGCACCCTATCTGGGTTCAATCCCTACCATCCCATATGGTCTCCTAACACCTGGCAGGAGTAATCCCTAAGCATGGAGCCAGATGTAAGACCTGCTAGATCCAAAACAACAAATAAAATAGGGTGGTAGATATTGGAATATTGTATACCTGCAACTCATCTATGAATAACTTTGTAAGTCACAGTGACTTAATAAAAAAATTAATTTAAAAATCTTTTTTTTTCTTTTTGGGTCACACCCGGTGATGCACAGGGGTTACTCCTGGCTCTACACTCAGGAATTACTCCTGGCGGTGCTCAGGGGACCATATGGGATGCTGGGAATTGAACCTGAGTCGGCCGCATGCAAGGCAAATGCCCTACCTCCTGTGCTATTGCTCCAGCCCCAAAATCTTAACTAAAAATTCTTCAGAGCAAAAGTGTACCCTTTTATAATGCTTCAGAGATCCTTGAATAAATACCAAAAAAAAAAAAAAGTACCTAACCCAGAATTCACAGTTCTTTGAGGGTAAGAAAAGCCGAACCAAAGAGTGAACACTGAACTACAGACGTCATCTGGGACTTATCTGCAAGATCCCAGCAATCACAAGATAGCAGTAGGAATGTTTCTGAACTTAATCGGGAAACAGAAATGTTTAATTAGTGGTATTTTCTCCTTACAGTATTAAGCATGCTAACGGGTGATACCTAAATCTGACACCGACTGTGAAGCTGCAACATGATTGCTATCATTTTCAGATATTTTTAACCTGCAAAGAGAAAGACTAAAGCTTTGACTCAAGCTGTAGTGGGCCCAGTAAAGAAGCTAAAATGTTCCAGGACAGGGAAGCACACAGCCTCCCTGCTAAATGAAGAGCCAAGTTCAGAAATGTTATCTGTGGAATCGTGAAAGAGGACCATTACCCCACGCCTCCAGGAGATGCTCACCATCCCACGGGCACGGAGGAAAGGCTTCACTGAGACTTCACTGAGACTTTCCACTGTCTTCAGCCTCAAAATATTAAGCTCAGTTCTAAATCTCTTCTTTTTAAATAATTGTAATTCTCAAAAATGGCACCAAAATATTTATAAACCTCACAACTTCTAACCAATCAAAACAAAGAATGGTTACCTAACTAGGAACTACTACCCCGTATACATAAGTAACCTATAACTTTAAAGGGTTAAATAAGAGCTGAGGATCTGACCCAAGTGGCAGAGCACATGTCATGCCATGGCCCCCAGAGCAAACATTTTAAAACCTTAGTTAGCCTAAAACATTTTTAAGAATACTGCTTTTGCAGAGCACTTTTCATAGCATTAATTGCTCACCATTTTAATCTTAATTTTTTGAAAATCTTGTGCCCCAAATAAGTTTCATTCTTGTCTGAGAATTGCTGAAGATGATTAAGTGGATATTGAAATTTGTTTCATTAATAGAAACATAGAAAACAATATTAAATCATAGAAAACAATATTAAACTGTTTACCTAACCTTTAATGTTAAGGTTATTAATATTAAATATTAATATTTATTTTCATAAATTGAAAATTTTCATAAATTAAATACTGGAGAGAGAGTCCTAATGTGTCTTATAGGGTGATGCATGCTAGTGCTACTTAGGAAGACTATTAATCTTGCCATCCGCTTGGCAAATTTTCTGGGATGATGGGTTACATCTTTACTTAAATTTATGGAAGAGGAGTAATTGTATCCCTTTGAAAATTACAGTTTTTTTCCAATCTTAAATGGCATGGGTCTCCAAAATCTTGCATATGTAGCAGATATAACTTCAAAGGCCCAGAAATTTAAATCCATTATTTTAACAAATTTTTTACTTATTTCCTAATTTTGTACCTTGAAATTCAGTCAGAGACATAAAGGATAAACCAAATAAAAGCTTTTTATGCATCATACATTAAAAAGAAATAAAGCGTCTTTCCTGTATTTCACCCCATACTGAACATTCAACTCCTGCTAACCAGAATATAAAGAATGCTGCTAATCACTAAAATTGCTTGGAATAACTGACACATAAGTGAGATGACGTAGGAAATACAGAACACTAATAATGTACCTTTTCCCATTCAAAGGTCCTGTCAATGAAAGCCTACTCAGCCAACCGCTCTCTCAAGCTTTTCTGGGCTCCAAAAGGTCTACCTGGCAACTGTTTTCTGCTGATGAGTCCACACACTAGTATCCCAAAGTAGTGATCAGCAACGTGAGAGTTGCGCTAAAGAATTTCTATCAGCTATTTTTTATTCTGGTCTAAGTTTTGATTCACAATCACTAACCAAAAAATAGCCCAATGATTGACACAACATTCAATAAACACTAAACTAGCCCATCATTTAAAAGGAAAAATCTCATTGGATGTTAAAATATTAGCATTGCGGCAACTATGGTATCATAATAGAACTATCGAGAAGGTTGTGAGGGAATGGCAGAAGTGCTGTGACATGCTAACAGGCACTGCAAACATGACCTGGGAGAGCCAATCAACAATTTTATGAATGGGAACTGCAAGTAACTATAGTCAGAAGTCTCTCATTACCTCAAGAATTAGAATGGAACTAAGAATGCCTGCCAGGCTCTGATCAAGAACAGCATTATGAGATCCACACACTGATCCAATTAAATGCTTCTATTTAAATGACACACTCTGAAGAGCCACTCAATTTACCCATTCTGACACTCACTGCTTCTATAGATGTTTTAAAAACTTTAAGGTGAGTTTTAAGATCTTACACATATTTCTTTTCCAATACGTACAGACTGACTTGCCCTTAGAAGTCTAACACTGCCATGCAGATTTCAAAGAAACATTATTTTTGATAAATCAAACACCAATACTGGCACACCTATTTTTGAAATTTCTCTAAATTTAGCACAACACTGACCATGGATTTAAGTAACTGAAGAACTACTAAGTCTCTGACAACTTTTCTCAACCCCTGGAAACTTGACAAAAAAAATCTTTACAAATCTATTACATACTTCAAGAGCACACACATAAAAATCAGTTCCTATGTACAGTACTAAATGAGTACTACTAATCCAAATAAAGAGGTAACAAGAACACATTCTTCATGTATAATGGGAAACTCAATACACTTAATACAAAAATGAAGGATCAAATAAAACTGCTTCCAAAAAGGCAGAATCTTGACAAATACAAAATGTTGATCAGATGGCTCAGATGAAGATATCTACTTCGATGACAAAACCAGTAGTAAAATAAGAATTGTCAGGGAAAATCCCAGGGGCAGAAGTAGCTTACAACTGATCAAAATACAGACTGGGGGCTTTGAAGAACTAACTCAACAAAGTTATAGATACTTATCATTCTGGCACATCATTAAAGATCTTCCTAAGAGGGGAGTGGAGGGGAACAGGAATAACATTGAATTTCAGAGTAAGCTTCATAATCCAGCCAGAACAGCAGAAAAGTTGCAAAAATGTGATCCCACATCCAAAGCACAGAGCAAAGGGCAACAGATATGCACTGACACCACTAACACGCTAGTCACAGCCAAGGATCTTGGGGAGCCTTAGAAAATTCCTAGACACAATAATATCTTTAAAATCCATTCCTTGTAACATTCTCGGGGGTAGGAAGATGTTTTTGAATCTTCCACAGTTTTCAACCTGTCTTGTTTAGAATCTCAATTCAATGAAGCACTTTGTGTCTTCCTGAAAGTAGTGGACAAGTTGATCTAGCAATCCTTGACCTCCCAGCCATCACTCCACTCCATTAACATGAAAGAATCCAAACACTGCACATAAGATTATTGATCACAGCCACCACCGCTGAGAGCCCATTCTGGGTCAGACCCTTTAGTATATATATTCATGATATGGTCATCAAAAACAAAAAGCAGATATTCCAGTTTGGCTAAAAGGTGATCAGTGTGAGACAAGAGTCTTGATTCTGGGCTCAGGACTCACAGTTAAGCAGCAGACCACCATTGTCACCCACTGACCCAGGTCCCCTGGGCTGAAGCAGGTAGCAATCTTCCTCCCAGCCAAGTGTACAAGGGTGCAGCTTTGCTGGAAAGCAGATTGACAAAAATGTACGAACTGAGATCCTTCACTTCCCAAACAATAAACACGCTCCTGATTTAAAGAAATAACGTAGGATCTCAGAAAAGAAGCCAAGCAGATGAAATTCCCAGATACACAAGTCTTGAGGCTGAAAACTCTGAGGTCTTCTCTGGAGGCAGGGTGGTCCCTGCCCTGCCAAAGTACCCTCAGTCACACCCACATTTTGCAACCTCTGGCATAGAAACAGAACACCATTATGAGATATAACATTTTTCACAAATTTTCTTTCACAAAACTAGCCCTTGATAATTCCATCTGCCATTTTGTTATAACAAAGCAACATAAAATAAATTATTTTGTGCCTAAGTGAATAGGCTTGGGGTGGGGGGGTGTGAAAATGGCAGAGGGAAGGTCACTCTGGTAGTGGGATTGGTGTTAGAACATTGTATGCCCAAAACAATCATAATATGAAACAACTCTGTAAACCACGGTGTTTAAATAAACATAGGAAAAATTAAACACTCCAAACGGTACACCATTTTATGCACTAAGAATAAAACAATAATTGCAAATGCTCAAAAATGAAACAAACTAAATTTTCTTTCTTTCTTTTTTTTTTTTGTTTGATTTTTGGGTCACACCTGGCAATGCACAGTGGTTACTCCTGGCTCATGCATTCAGGAATAAACTCCTGGCGGTGCTCAGGGGACTATATGGAATGCTGGGAAACGAACCCGGATCAGCCGTGTGCATTGCAAATGCCCTACCTGCTGTGCTATCGCTCCAACCCCAAACTAAATGTTCAATCATAGGTAGTCACATATCTATATGTCTACACAATGAAGCACTTTAAATCTTTTAAATCCTCTTATAATTTTCTAAAAGACATGGAAAATGATGCTCAAAAAGCAAAATAAAGAGGAACACTTGTGCAATCATCTTTTTAAAATAACTGAAATCCAATTATTGATCCAAGAAATGATTCTAATCCAATTGATTCCAATCATTTTTAAAATATCTGCATTCACATAAACATACAGGAAAAACTAAAAAGAAAATATTCAAATTGTATATTCTTCACAGTGCTGCAATTATGGGGGACTTGTTATCCTCTGTAAAGTCATCTGCACATTCTACATTTCTCCTAGTATGTATCTTATTGTAAACAATGAACATTTTTCAAGAAAATATGGATTATGCTTTGCTCAAATGGGTGTCTCTGTGGAAGAATCCTGTCTCTGAAATGCTGAATCAGGAACTACAAAGAGATTTCCTCTGCAACAGCAGACTGTCTGAGACACTGCACAGCTACGGATTGGGACAAAACTTGTCACATTCCAGCTTAATTATTGATGAAATCTGGAAAGTGCCTCATTTATTAGAGCCATTGCTATCAAACGTAACAGCAACATCACTCTGAGCATGTAATCCGGCAGGAGCAAGCTGTGTCTAGGCTATAATAGGATTACTCGTGGTATTCTCATTTAAAGGACAAAATCCAATAAAATTGTAGAGTGTATTTGTTTAAAGAAAACACCATTGTGCATTGTCTTCCACTTCTTCTGCCAGCCCTAATTCACTCATCAGTCAGCTCCCTGAGGTGGCGTGCAGAGTAATGACACCGATGCATAAACAAGGGGAAGGATGCTAAAATTCTTTCACTGGTGATAGCACAAAGCACCCCAGACAGATGAGCTGCACATGACAGGGAACAGAAGCTTAGCAGCTTGGCCCTCCACCATGAAACATACAAAAGCCTGCTGCTGCGGTTCTGGTTTAAACACCTCACTGGCACACTTCATTCCATCCCCTGCTGATGGACCAGCACTTAGGCAAGTAGTGGTTATATATAAATATGAAGCCAATAAGCCAGAAAGGTAGGGAAAAGTGAATTATTTCATGTGAACTATTTCATGTTTTAATGAAGCAGCTAAAATTAAGGAGCAGTTAAAGTCATCTCCAACCTTCCCCAAAATGAAAAAGATGAACGACCCTATGCATCCTCATCAAAAAGGGTGCTTAAATGCCGAATCCATCCTTTGACCACTGGAATTATGGGAAAATCATGTATTATGTAAAAGATACCAAATGCTTATGTCTGTAAAATAAATCCCAACTCTTTCATTGGAAAACTCAAACACTTTAGTCTAAAACCATTCCTTCCGCCCCAGTCTCCCACAGGTACCACATCTCCAGGGTCTGAGACACGCAGCCACTTAATCACGCACCACTGCAATGGGTTTTGAGAACACCATAAAGGAGGAAATCATTCCACTGAGGCAGCAAAAAGACAACAAGCCAACTACTAAAAACACCTCTTCATTCAGCAACAAAAAACTATTTCCCCCCTCTCAGAGCACCCCTAAACCCAGAAGACGTGATTCTTATAACAGTCTGGGCCACTGACCAGGGAGGCAAAGAAAGCCCCAAACAGTGCAGAGTAACCCGTGCAGCAGCCAGCCAGAAGCCTGGGTGACCCTGCGAGCACGGGCAGGAGCAGCTGGCCCGAGTCTCCACCACCTGCGTCTCCCTCAAGGCTCTGCTGCACTGCTGGCCCCTGAGCAGCTGCCAGTGCCAGCAGGAAACGCTCAGAGCAGTGCCAGAGCCAGGGCGGCCCAGCTGGGCCGGCGGCAGGCCCAGAGCACACAGCCCACGCCCAGACCAGCACTTTTTCTCCGGAAGTTGTGGTCTAGGTCGGTGCCCTGCTCAGATTTAAAGGATGTGTTCTTCAAATGAATTGTTTCCTCTTTCTTGGAAAGGAACGAAAATGAGGAAGACATGATAAGGTGGGAATGTGAGCTGGGTAGAGCCCCTACCAATCTGAAGCCCCCGACTCGAAGTGCCTATGGACATCCTCCGGTGCTCCCTGCTGGAAGGGCCCGTCTCCCTGTCCCTGGACGGGGGAAGGAGCTCAGATCCCATGGGAGGAGCAGCTCAGACGACCACCTGCTCCGAGTGAGAGAGGTGCAGAGACATGAGTCCAGGGTCCTGCCGAGTCCTAGTTGGAAGGTAGATAAGATGATTTTCCCCAACCAGAGAGACAGTACAGGGTTATGGCATCTCCCTGACATGCAGCTGGTCCCAGCTGGATCCTTGATAGCGCAACTCCCAGGTTCAGAGCTGGGACCACGCACCCCACCATCCCCAATAAATAAAGCCCCCAAAAAATGACTATTTCTAATATCTTTTTTTTTAAAATATCGCTTATCAAGCTGCCAGTTGTCTTCTCTCTATTCAAAAAAAAAGTTCTCTTTAATATAGCCACACCTGTTCTCCAATGAATTCAAATTCAACTGCTCAGTTCAGTTAATGCAAAACAAAACAAAACAAAACAAAACATGCCGTTTCACTATTCATTCAGGTCTAATTATAAAAGATTAAAAAATAAAAGGCAAGCTGGCTCCAC
Organism: Sorex araneus; assembly: GCF_027595985.1. Classification (NCBI taxonomy): domain Eukaryota; kingdom Metazoa; phylum Chordata; class Mammalia; order Eulipotyphla; family Soricidae; genus Sorex; species Sorex araneus. The sequence goes on along the minus strand of NC_073310.1, from coordinate 47,828,395 downwards.
TCCTTCAGGATCATTCCTAATTAACTCCAGTTAACTCCAGCATTACTCAGAGCCCCCCTACAGTTTTCCAGGGCCTGGTTTTCCACCAGAGACATATTTCACCCTCTTTTATCTTCTTTATGGAGCTACCCACCACCTGCAGCTCGCCTTTATCATTCTCTTCATGGTGCCAGGAGAGCAGGCAAGCCACACCCAGTTGTCAGCAGAATGAGGCGGGAGACACGGCTCCTGTGGGGGCAAGGCTGTGCCACACTAATACACACAGGTCTCAAAAGTCCTTAACTTAATGAGCAGTAACTCGTTGTGCCTGCAAAGTTCACCCATTTTGGGCTCAGAGATAATGCAGTGGGTAGGGTTCACTAGCTGTAGACACATATGACCCGAGTTCGATCCTCAACACCACACAGGGTCCCCAACCGCCACCAAAATGATCCCTGAGCACTGCCAGGTATGGCCCAAAAACAAAACAAAACAAAATTTAAAAGTTCACCCACTTGGGGTCAGAAAGATAGCTCTGGGGTCAGCAGCTCATGCCAGGCATGCAAGCTTAACCCCTGGCACTACACTGCCAGCCCCTCCCCCAGCACTGGCTGGCTGTAGTTCTAGAAGTTCCCAAGAACCCTCATGGTAGCCTTGGTGGCCCCCAGCATCACCGGGCAAGAGCAATGCCACATGACCAGACCCCAGCATCCTGGCTGACCAAGGTATCAACACGATTCCCCCCCTGGCTCCATGCCCACCAAAATAAATTGATCCATTTTTAATAATGTATGTGCAACAAAACATGTAACAATTGTCAAAACAACTGAAGAAACTTTTCCAAAAAAAAATCTATGCTTATACAGTGATTCTCTTTATCCCTCCAACCCACTAAACTATTTTTGAAGCTGTGGATTGGGACCAAGAATTGGGAAAGGCACCATTTGGGGCTGCTTCTGGGCTGTGGCAGAGATGGTCCAGCAAGCACGAGGGCAGCAAGAGGTCTGTGGTGCAGAGGTGGAGAGCATCTCAGGCCAGAGAAGGAGGAGAAAGGTTTAGGGGGAAAGCAAAGCAAACACAGCCACCCTGGGGCTGGAGCAACAGTACAGCAGATAGGGTGCTTGCCTTGCATGCCATCAACCTGGGTTCAAACCCCAACAACACATATGGTCCCCAGAGCCCCACCAGGAGTGATCCCTGAGCACAGAGCCAAGAGTAAGTCTTGAGCACAGGTGGATGTGGCCCCAAAATAAACAGATAAACATGATACTTCTCTGGAAAATGGTGCACAATTTTAAGTACTACCAGATCTGATCCTCACGCATGAAGGGACCAGCAGAGGAACCCAGGTGTGCAAGACTTGGGGCTGAGATCTCCAAGCCTGCTTGGATGGGGACTGGTCCTTCTCCACCCAGACCCCACCCTCTCCCATTTTTCAGTAGCTTGGCAGCCACACCCACAAAATGCCCACAAAATGCTGGCGCTGTGTAATCCCACCAATGGCCAACATCCAGAGACTATAAGACCAAGCTCCCAGAAGACATCTAATAGCCTTGTTCTCCCTCTTGGAGAACCTGACAAGCTACCAAGAGTCTATTGCCTGCACGGGAGAGCCTGGCAAACTCCCCATGGCATATTCATATCCCAAATACAGTAAAAGATATATACATACCTCTCGGACAGCCCGGTAAGCTACCAAGAGTATCCCGCCTGCACAGAAGAGCCTGGCAAACTACCCATGGCGTACTTGATATACCAAAAACAGTAATGATGGACCCGGGTGGCCACACTTTGGTGCAGCTGCGTTGCTGCTGATTGACCATGATCCGGAGTCCAGCTAGACTACTTTTGGTCCCAGAAACTGCTTGCAGCCATGTCTCTAGCCTGTGATCTAAGCCATTGCCCCATACTGCCCCAGGAAGGGAAATGATGCAATTTCTAACATAAATCTTTCTGGACTTAATTACTAAAATACTAAAATAAAGAAATCCTAAACTCTAGCGGCTGCGCAACTTCATATCTCTTCATTCTCAGCAATGGAAAACTAATTATCAAATGCTTCCTTGTCAGTAGGGCTGTTTTTTTGGTGGGAAACTCCAACAACAATAGTGAGTTTTATGTTGAAATATGGAATGTAATCAAGGTAAAGAGAAAATGGGGTGAAATTTATCAGTTACGCAGGCGGGGGTGGGGGGTGGGAGGTATACTGGGGTTTTTGGTGGTGGAATATGGGCACTGGTGAAGGGATGGGTGTTTGAGCATTGTATAACAGACATAAGCCTGAGAACTTTGTAACTTTCCACATGGTGATTCAATAAAATAAATAATTTTTTAAAAAATAAAATAAATCACACATGAATTTAAAAGAAATTAAAAAAAAACAGTAATGATAGGTCTCATTCCCTTGACCCTGAAAGAGCCTCCAATCATTGGGAAAGATGAGTAAGGAGAGGCTGCTAAAATCTCGGCTGAGTGTAATAGAGATGTTACTGGTGCCCGCTCGAGTAAATCGAAGAACAACGGGATGACAGTGACAGTGATACTAGATACACAAAAGCCGATTTCCACCTTTTTCCAGAATTACATCTAGGAAAAGTAAATGCATACTCAAGTCCTGAGCAGCACACAGATCACTAGAAGAATTGTGTTCTGAACACCATTCATTAATAGACCGATGAAAACTCGTTTCCTCATCTGCATAGGAACTGGGGGATACTGTGGCTTATTTACCTCTCAAGACATTCCAATAAAAATCATGAGTGGCACAACTACTTTGAACCTAAAGAACCTCTTAGAAGATGCCACATAAACCTAAGGTGTTATTACCATTATGTCTTTCTACCAATGAGCCTGGGAAAGCTGTCAGATCTTCGGACTCATGAATTATAAATGCAAACTACTTCTTAGGTTTGTTGGCTTCGAATGTCCAGGATATATATTACCTGTGCCTAGATCAAGAAAAGGAACATTTTAAAACATGACACTAAATAATAAAAAGACTCAATGTTTGATGTTACATATAACACACACACACTCATGAATATGTAAGGAGAATAAAGAGGACTAGTTCTTTGACACTCCTAGTATGGAGAAGTGGAGTCCATGAGCCTTTCCCCAGAACTCCTGTTGCTTAGTGACTAGTTTTGTGTGTGGAAGGCAGATCTAATAAAGCTGTGCTGGCTTCAAAGGACAGTCAGTCTTAAGAAAGTGACAACTTTCTCTTTCTGACCCTTTATACAATACCACTCCTCTACCACAACATTAGACAACAACTCTCCTCAGATCTTCTGCAGGTATAGGTACGTATAGGTACTCCAGTCAGCATCCTATAAGTACCAAAGATCCTCTCATCCTCATCAAAACCAGACATGTGGTTGGTACGAGCCAGGACTCTCCAGACTGGGCCAGTCACCAGTTAAATATCCCACAAGTAAAAACAATCAATAGTGAAAGAATTACCACTGAGTCCTGCCTAATTTTCTGGCCCACAAAAATTGTAACAATTATATAGCTGTTGATTCAAACCATTGTTTCGAATAGTTTGTTATGCAGAAATACCAACATATACATTCACTTTAAAAAAAAATACTGTTGCTTACCTTTTAATTTTAGATTTGGGGGCTACACTTGGCAGTGTTTAGGACTTATTCCTGGCTCTGCGTTCAGGGATCACTCCTGGCAGCGTTTGGGGGGATTATATGTGGTAGTAGGGATCAAACCAGGGTCAGCCACAAACATGATTTGATTTGAAGCACAAGTGCGTCAAACATGATTTTTACTAATTAATGAATGATGAAGTGCTACTTGAAACTGCTGAATGAAATTTCTTACACAGGCTTAGCCATCACACACACACTATGCCTTTAAGTAATTTCTAACATGAGATTTATAAAATTCAGCATTACTATGTCCTTGGAACTACAGTACATCTGAAGATGGTGTTTTTTAAAATGTTACCAACAAATGCACTTGGCTGCTCTGAAAGCACCCTTGGCTGAAAGCACTCTTGAGGAAATGATTTTCAGCTTTCATCACCGTTCGAATTCCATGACGGTATGCTGGGCCCTGGCTCACTAAGCTCCGAGAGCTGGGGAAGTGGACCAGCCTGAGCCGCGCTCGTGTCCACTCAGACACTGCAAGCACCCAAACGAGGGCTGGCTAATTCTGGGTGAAGACTGGCAACCTGGTCATGTGTCCACTTGTCCCCTACTTAGAGTAATAAATAAAACACTAAACACACACACACACATACACACACACTGAATATAGCAGCCACTTGACAGGAAAATACCAAAAATAACTATGCCGTGGTAAAGGTTCCAAAACTAACCGACTGGCGGACAATTGCTCTGACCCTTGTTCGGGTTCAAGAGGCCTCCTGCCAAACTGCCAGCATCAGCCAAGGCCCTTAGCATGGTGGCATGCTGATGAAACTGTTCAATGATAAGATTCTTTTCTGAGGGGTGGGGGTGTTGAACATACCTGACGGTGTTGAGGGGAGCTACTTCCAGCAATGCTGGGGGCAGGGCATGTGGTGCTAAGGAACAAATCAGGGTCAGTCACAAGCACCTAAACCCTCGAAAGATCTCTCTGGCACCAAAGGGAATGTTCAAAGGATGAGAGTGTAGACCCGTAAAAGAAGTTCTTTGCTGGCTGAGTGAAAATATGCCTTCCATCTTCTCTCACATTGTTTTTCCCAAATACATGACTACATACCCACAAATAAGCTGGAAAAGAAATTATAGCAAAAGGAAGACTGTCCATGTTCACAGACATTTTTTCTATTTGGCCCAAAACCAAACATCTTGGGGCTGGAGAGAAAGTACAGCAGGTAAAGTCTTTGCTTGTATGCGATTGACTGGGGTTCAGGTCCAAGCACCATATATGGTTTCCCTGAGCCACACCAAGGATGGTCCCTGAGCACAGAGCCACGTATGTAAGCTCTGAGAACTACCTGGTGTGACACCCCCATCTTCCCCCCTCCACTACCACCACCCAAAAGAAACGTGGTGGAAGAAGCCAAATTGATTTGGGAGCTTCTGATGTGAGTCTGCATCTGTGTCTTCTTATTCTTATTTAACACCTTGTGGAGGGGGGGAAAGGATGGATCTGGGATCACACTCTGTGCTTCTCAGGGGCTATTCCTAAGGAGTGTCCCCTGGCAGCTGTGGTGCCAGGAAGCGAGCCAGAGTCACAACCAAAGTAATCATATGCAAGGCAAATGCTTAGCCTCCTGACTATGTCTCCAGCCCTTTCTTCCCTCACGTATGTACTAGTTTTTAAGCCACCACCAGTAGGATTCAGGGGCTGCTCCCAGGTAGAGACCCTGGGGAGCATGGCAGACCACGCAGTGCAAGGGGTCACACCAGGACAAAGCATACGCACCAGCCACCTCAACCCTGAGCACCAGTTTCTGAAATTTTCAGGCATCTCAGTTGTAGCTTGTACTGAGAACAACTGCTGAGCACAGAGTTATTGAGGATCTGGTGAAAATCAGATTCTGCCACTGTGTGGCAAGGGATCCAAGAATCCCTATTTCTAGCAAGCTTCTGAGCAATACCAACGCCACGGATCCAAGGACCATTCTGAACTTGCAAACATCTTTTGGGGGCAAGGGCGATCACAGCCAGCAATGCTCAGTGCTTACTCCTGGCTCAGTGCTCAGGAATCACTCCTGGCTGGCTCAGGGGACCATATGGGATGCCAGGGATTGAACCCTAGGCTGCTGTGTGCAAAGCCAGTGCCCTAGGGGCACAGCGGGTAGGGCATTTGCCTTGCATGTGGCCGACACGGCATCCAGCATCCCATATGGTCCCTTGAGCACCGCCAGGAGTAATCCTTGAGTGCATGAGCCAGGAATAACCCCTGTGCATTGCTGGGTGTGACCAAAAAAAGCAAAAATATAAATAAAAGGCAAGTGCCCTACCTGCTGTATTATCTCTCCGGCCCCAACTGTAAACATCTTTAACAGCCAGTCAAGCCTTCTTGAGCCTCACTAACTTGGTCATCCCAAAGATATACTACCCAAAATCCACAGACCAAGGAAAGAACATGGCTCTCCTGGGGGCATTAAATTTTTTTTGGTAGAACTGTAAGATTCTATGATGCACAGGTCACTGTTTGTCATGATGCAGTGACAGGTTTCAAAGTCCAACTCAGCAGTGATAAGGGTCTGCCTGAGAAGGCCACGGCATGCATCCAATGTGCAACCTTTCCCAACTTTTTCTTCCTTGGGCCCATGTGCCCTCACCTGTAAACCACTCCATGGAATTCCCATACAGAGAAGTCACTTAGTTCAGCACTTAAGGCCAGGTATACAAAATATAAAAGCCAACCATTACTTATGCTGTTACTGCTGTGGGGAGGTGATGAAAATACAGGACTTGCACACGCCCTAACCATTACTCTCGGGGCAATAGCTGTTGAGATCAGACTGTTTCCTGGTTCTCCTGATCAGACTGTTTCCTGGTTCTCCTCAACAAGTGACACTGGGAAAGCACGATAAATTTCACTGTAAAGGGTATTTCTTCCTCAGTAACTCCACTGTGATAGGGAGATAAATAATGCCCTACATACATCACCTCTTGTGCAAGAGCTTTCAGTTAATCTAAAAAGCTTTTGGAACCAAAAGCAAAGAGTGAGCTACAAACAATGCTGTTGAATCTATAAAGGAAACAGCTTCCCTCCTAATGGGTGGAAAAATAACACCCAAAGTCTTCTGCTTCAGACTAAAATCCCACCTACCATCTATCAAAACAGACCAAAAAAAACTCCCCAGAGAAGAAAAATTGAATGTATTCATTCTCTCTCTCTCTCTCTCTCTCTCTCTAGCACCCACAGACAAATATGTGGTGATGGATGTGTTAATTAACTAAAGGAGGGAAATTCTTGACAATAATATGTATACATCAAACTATCAAGTTATATATATATTAAATGTGCCACAATTTTATTTATCAATTATGCCTCAATAAAGTTGGAGTGGGGGGCCTAAAAACTCTTGAAATTTAGTTTTCTAGAATTATTTTGTTATAAAACACTGGGGCATCCTGGAAAGTTTTCGAAAGCACTATTAATCACTTTCACTAGCAAAGCACAGAAACACAGGAAGTTGTGATGGGACTATGTGTGTGTATGTGTGTGTGTATTTTTTTCCCAACCTCTCCTGCTAATATATCACTTTTTTATGTTCTAGATGAAGCAAAAGTTTGGGGTTTCAAATGCATTCACTTTAACAGCAACAAAAAAAAGTGAAAAACAGCTTAAAAAGTGCATTCACATAAAATACTATCTACAAATACTAAAAGGGATCAAAGTCAAAACATGAACACTGCAAAAGTAGATAAGCTTTATTGTCTTAATCATTACCTAGCAACCTTCCTAAACACCTGTGGCAAGAGGGAGGGATCATCCTTTAAATTAATAAGTGGGGGGCTGGAGAGATAGTACAGTAGGTAGGACATTTGCCTTGCACAAAACTGACCCAGCTTCGATCTTGTCACCACCTATGAGCAACTCCAGAAGGTGATTCCTGAACCCAGAGCCAGGAGTAAGACCTGATACCCAGAGTACTGCCAAGTATGGAAGTTGGGGATAAGGGGAGGAGAGAGAGAGCGCAAAGAGAGAGGGGAGAGAGAGGAGAGAGAAATTCTCTATTTAGTAAGATAAATGGGTCAACTCTTGGGTGAAGTCTGGTGACTGGCACTGGGTGTCTTTAGGTGAATTAAGGTCGTAAAAACTGCATCAATCTGTCAACCTTACCTACCTGAGCAAAAGATATCCTGTGTTCATTTATTGCTGATTTAACGGCCCGAAATCACCATCTTAATACCCAGAAGAATAAAGAAATATTATGGACACATGAATTATCTAGGCCTATATAAAAAAGAATTAGAAGGGCTGGAGTGATAGCACAGTGGGTAGGGCATTTGCCTTGCACGCAGCTGACCCGAGTTCGATTTCCGGCATCCAATATGGTCCCTTGAGCACTACCAGGAGTAATTTCTGAGTGCATGAGCCAGGAGTGACCCCTGTGCATTGCCGGGTGTGACCCAAAAAGAAAAAAAAAAGGATTAGAGAGGTCAAAAAAATGTCAATTTTCCCATTTTATTTTATAACATATTATCTCTGAGCTCCAGGGCATTCTCAGTACTACTGGTTTGTAAATGCCAAAGGTCTTTAAAATACTCATTTTATAAAATATGAAAAGCAATTACAGATTCAAATTTATTCTCTTCAACTTTTAAAGATTTTTAAAAATTATAACCAATGACTTCTAAAATACAACTAAGAAATTTTACATAATTCCCTTGATCCAGTGATAACAGCAGCTGCAATGATTTTAGAAAGTCACAAGCACTAATATTAGAAAGTCACACAGCTAAGATAGATAGTTAAATACAATTCTCATTGAACTGTGAAAGAGCTATTAACTACTAAGTGATGAGAACATTTGTGGACCTAAAATTTCCACCTCTATTTCCAACTGACTTAATAGTAAATTCTAATATGAATTTTCTATAGTACTTTTTACAAGAGAAAAAGAGCCAGAGAGGTAGTTCAGTGGTACATTTATCCTCCGTGTGCAAAGCCTTCAGTTATAATTCTCAACATACACACACACTCACAAGACAGTAGGTATGGCACTTGCCTTACCCACAGCTAACCCAGGTTCGATCCCCCAGCACTGCCAGAAGTGATCCATCCCTGAACATATCACCAGGAATAAGTACTAAGCACAGATGAGTGGGTCCCAAAAATAAAAAATTAGTAAAAGCGACCCTTTAACAAGTCATTTTTTAAAATGGCACTTTATACTACTGTTAAAAAAATATGTTGTTTGGCTTTACCAATTACATAATAGTAATCATAATTAATAAGAACATACACATAACTACGGCTATGAAAATTTCTCCACAATGAAATACAGAATTTACACTTACAAAACTTCCATGTATATATTCAAAAGAATCTCTGAAGATATTAAAATATACAACTAAGTGAAAAGCTTGAACAAAGATGAAGCAGAAACAATGTGTGTCTCCATGCAATAAGAATGTCACTTCCTCTGGGATTCTACCAAAACACCATTAATGGCCCCAATGACTCTGACTTACCACATTTACCAATCATGTCCTCTACTTTATTATAAAAATTTCCCTTTCATCTTGATTAAAAAATAATAAACGATTAAACTCGTCCTTAAAACAAAACTCATGAGATCATGAGTGGAAAGAAGTGATGGCACGCTGGTGGAGGGTTAAGGACTCCTGGGCACAGGGTGGTGAAGAGTACTACAAGCATAAAGTGATAATATGGAACTCACTGTAAGCCATGCTATAACAATACAAACAGGGGAGTGGTGGGAGGAATTCCACTGTTCCCATTTATATTCTAAACTAAAGAGAATGAACTTAACCCCTTTTTGTTAGCATATTCAGATATGTTTATAATGCTGAATAAAAGAAACATAAAATAATGGCACTTAATATCATAAATCATCTCAATAATTAAGTTAACTCTTCATTAACTCTGTGCCTAATGTAAGCTTAAAACTTCAGGTTAAAGAAAAAGATCCACTATTGGGTAAGTCTTCTGTAGGACAGAAGCATTCTCTAGACGTGTGTGGCTCTGGTCTAGAGCCTGAGTATACTACGAAGGGTGAAAATGGCATCATGAGGGGAGGGCTACCACATGGGCTTCGGGGACTAACCAGGAGGACAGGAGGGCCACAGGAAGGAAACCAGGTCAGAAAGGAACCATGGTCTGAAAAAGAAACACTGAATCCTAGACCACTTCATCTTCATCACTGCCCACAAAAGAAAGCACTTCCAAGTCAGAGGCGGGAACACTGAGGCTGACTGGTCTGATGCTCAGAACCCAGAAACTGGAAAAGCAGGCTTCCACTCCGGACTCTCGGGCACCCGTGTCCAAATGACAGGAATTTCACTTCTTCAATTACACTTGACTGTTCCTGTGATGTTTTAAAGGGAGAACAGTTTTACCACAAACTCAATTTCCCACATCTGGTACAATTCGAATGGGAATGAGAAGAACATAGAAGAATCTATTCAAGTGAGTCTTAATTTCTGGCAAACATTATTAGGAAACAAACAATAGAAAAACAATCAAGCCAGCATCTACTAGGTTTTCTTCCTATTAGGCCTCTTAGCAGTCTATTTTGGAACCCTAACAACAATCCCATGAGATGATTCTAGCTACTCGAGGTTAGTGTTCTTGCTCTCAGACACTGAAATGATGAATCTGCTCTTCTGAATCCTGGTCTCAAGTGTGTCTGATGTGCCTGCCTCCTATAAGAAAAGATGTTCGCCATCCTTTTTTGCAAACATCTGTGTTTTAAAGTGAGTCATAAAATTAAAAAGATAAAACTGACCCCACCACACAAAGGTCAGGGTTTTATGAGCTTTCCCAAATTCCTTGGAGGCAAAAAAAAAAAAATCCTATTTATTTCTGCCTTCCTAATTGAAAGATATTCATTTCCTAGTACTCAGTGCAAATGCTGGAATAGAACCATCTTGCAGATGTACTGGTTAAAGTATCTATCAATCATATGATGACTTTCACTTACAGACTCTCTCAGTTAATCTGAGAAGTGCTTTTCCAGATCTCTAACAAAGTGGTAAAGGTACCATATCCTACACTCAACCTTACTGGATTGTGTGATTAGTCATATCCTGTGTGGTGGTACATCAGGAACCAATATCCTGCACATCTTCCCTCCCTCATCTACAGGTGCTGCTGGCTGTAATCAGAAAAATCTTGGTTTAGAACAGAACTCTGCTGGGCAGGAATCTGGAGAACCATTACTTACATATGATTTCTGCACACTTGAATCTCAAAATTACAAATATAATTTGTATATACAAATATATAACTTGCTATATATATAATATTCCTTTGTCTTACAGAAAATGTGTTCCTTACAAAAAGCTTGGGCTTTTTTTTTTCAATTTTGGATTTAACATTGAATTTAGAAAAGTAGCACTATAGCACTGTCGTACCATTTTTCATCGATTTACTCGAGCAGGCACCAGTAACGTCTCCATTGTGAGACTTGTTGTTACTGTTTTTAGTATATCAGATACACCATGGGTAGCTTGCCAGGCTCTGCCATGCAGGCAGGGTACTTTCAGTAGCTTACCAGGCTCTCAGAGAGGGACGGAGGAATCGAACCCGGGTGGCTGCGTGCAAGGCAAACACCCTACCCACTGTGGTATCACTCCAACCCACTTAGAAAAGTAATGCGGGGGAAAAAAATGTTTCCAGTCTGTACTGTACAATAAAAAGAAACAGGAGGAAAAAGCTCATTCTCGTATCAACCACCTACATAAAAAAATGACACTTTCTTCTTTGTATTTTAGTCTGTTAATACAACATGCTATTAGTGACTATTTTAGATTTTGAACTATATAGAGAATTTTCAAGTGTTATGTAAATAAAACATTTTCAATGTAAAACATTTCGAAAAGTCCTTTTCAGAAATACAAACCCTATAATATAATATAGATCCATGCTCTAATATAAGGGAATGCAATAGAGGAAAAATCATACTTCTGAAAAAAATAGTAAATCTTTCAAAAAATGAAGTCTATTTCTAAAAATTTAATTACTAAAAATTAAATCTAGGGGCTGGAGTGATAGCACAGCGGGTAGGGCATTTGCCTTGCATGAGGCTGACCCAGATTAGATCCCCAGCATCCCATATAGTCCCCTGAGCACCACCTGGAGTGATTCCTGAGGGCAGAGCCAGGAGTAACCCCTGTGCATTGCTGTGCGTCCCCCCCCCAAAAAAAATTAAATCTAAAAGAATATCACAAGTGGGGAAATAATATTTATCTGACTGTCATCTCTAAAAGCATTTATATATACCACTGTAATCTATCCACTTTGTGGTCATATTTAATGTGCCTGTTTATACGTAGCACTGTCGTACCATTATTCATCAGTTTGTTCGAGGAGCTTGCCAGGCTCTGCTGTGTGGGTGGGATAATCAAACCCCGGTCAACTGCATGCAAGGCAAATGCCCTACCCGCTGTGCTATCACTCCGGGGCATTTTCCTTGCACACAGTCAATCCATGTTCGATTCCTCCGTCCCTCTCAGAGAGCTGCTGCCCGCACGGCAGAGCCTGGCAAGCTACCTGTGGCGTATTTGATATGCCAAAAATAGTAACAAGTCTGGCGCCGTTACTGGTGCCCACTCGAGCAAATCAATAAACAACGGGACAGCAGTGCAATTCTGTGTCTGTTTATATGTAGCACTATATATTTAGCATCCTACAATAATATACATGTGTTTATAATTCACAAAGGAAATAGTCTTAAGAAGTCACATGTCAGAGCATGTAATCTATCTTGAAAGATACTTATCTGGTGACTCTAAGAAATACTGAAGGACACTGTAGGTAAAATATACCCTAACTCTCAATAGCATGTATCAGACCTGCAGGACAAGCACCATGGTTTCAAAGAAGCAAAAAATTCACAGGGAGGGTAGGTGACGGAAGAGCTCCAGTTCCTCTGAAAAGCTCATCATCCCTGCCTCAGTCTCGGGAGCACCATAACCAACCACACAGATTAAGGCAACTGTAACTTTGGGACTAATGACAAAAGTTCAGGCCAGAACCTGTCAATATGGCAAGATGAAGGGAGCAGGGCTTGTGAGGTTTGCCAAAGCACAAACTTCTGCAGGCCAAAACCGAACACTGGAACACCTCCTGCACCATGGTGATCTCTAGGACACCCTAGGAAACCTTCATTCAGCAAAAACCAGAGCCAAAAAGCTGGCCAATGTGGACCAGATGAGCAGCTGGTGAAAGCATCCAGGGAAACCAGAGGCTCATCAATTAAGAGCTCACTGGACAGCAACAGGGTAGAGCAAGCTGGTCCGGAAGAGCTGGGTTCACGTGCTGCATGGAAAACTCCTAAAAATAGTTTTCATGTCAGGCTTCTCAGCATCTGTAACACACAAATACATGCTGTCGTCTGAGACTATCAGATCTATGAAATGCCTTAAATGATCTTTGTTCAGAGTGACTTATGCAGCCATGCAATGTCAATCACCGGAATCTAAACTTAGAACACATTCTGCCAGTCACCCCCCAAAAACAAGCCCATTAATACTCAATCACCATTACCCCAAGCTGTAATTGTCTACTTCCTGTGTCCTCTCTCGGTCAGTTATTTCCATGGAAGCATACACTGTGTGAGTTTCTGTGGCTGGCATCCTTCACTCAGCAATATTTTACTGTACAGTCCATATTTTTCATAAAAAGTTATTGTTTTACATTTTTCATATGTTACAAAATTCTGGCCTTTATAGCCTCCATAAGGAACTTCATTCCTTTTTTGTAGCTAAATTATGCCAAGTTTTTTGCTCACTAAGCACATCTGGCCTGTTTCCATTGGGAGGCCATTAAAATCAGTGCTGCCATGAAAACTCACGTGCACATTTTTTGTGTAGACACGTGCTTTCACGTCTCTAAAATGTGTATATGTCGTGTAACTTTCACAGAAAATGTCAAATAAAAACAAAATTTCAAGCTCCACATTTAAATGATTTGAAATGTCAATTAAGTTTCAATATCAATTGAGCTGGGCGGGAGATAAGCTACAGTGGAGCTTTTGATTGCTGGGCAGGTGCACGCCCAAGCCATGCTCAGGAGCTGCTCCTCACTCTGCTTGGGGAATATGTGGCGTCAGTGCTTGAACCCAAACTTCCTGCATCTGCTGAACTTACTCTCTGGCCCCAAAGGTAATATTTAAAGGCATAAACCAGACCAGGCACAGGAGACGCAGAGCTGTGAAACGAAGCGTTTTTACATAAGCTTGCTACATTAAAAATAAATAGAAAAAATAAAAACTTTCAAAAATACCTTTGTAACGTGTACACAGACTGCATTTCTGTTGAAAAAATTTGCTTTTCTATTTTCCATGTAAGAGAGGAAAAGACCCAGAAGAGAGTCAGTTGTGCAAATGTACTGATCTCATGCCCTGCTACCCTCACCCTGGTCCCAGCTGGAACATGACTGAGCACAGGAAAAGCATCATTTCCACCTCAGGGGAAACATGAAAGTGCCTTCTTGGACCAATTCTACATCTTCTTTTCCATCCTTAAGGTGGGTAAAAATGCAGAGATCTCAGTGTCCATCCTTCTTCAACAATCTGAAGCCAAAAAATATCTCCCAGGACAGATGGTCTGTCTGTGGACTTATGACCACAGGGGACTTTAAATGTTATCTCTATGTCCAATTCATCCAGATTTACCATAAACCAAGACTGACATCAGCCAGACTCTCACTGTGACTCTAAGATCCTAAATATTTCTCTTTACTCTTGGCATTCACTCAGGGATTCCGACAGAAGCACAGGCCCAAGACCAAGCACAGGTGTGCTTGCAGGCCAGCTTCTTCCCCCACCCTGGCTAGCTGCCCGAACCAGATGGTGTGCAAAGTCCAGGAGTATCCCCTCTGCTTGATCCAAAAGACAGACTGAGCTCCTTCAAAAGAGCTGACACAAAAGAATAACTACCAGTTACTCCACATCACATCAATCTCAGTTTCAATGACAATCTGTTTGTGCCAATATGCCAAACATGCCGAACCTAAAATCCTTAAGATTACCAGTGTCCAGTAAGTCTTCCAAGTAAAAGTGTGCTCTCAGTGTGAGAGACTGGGTCTGCGGGGAAGACTAGAGCCAGTGTTCTCCCTGGAGTGGGGGAGGAGCGTGGCTCTACAGACACACACACTCAGTCCCAAACAGTGAATGAAGCATGCTCACCCAGGGGACTCCTGAAGATGCACAAAGGAAGCTGAGGTGAAAGCCCAGCCTCAGAGATGGCTAGTCTGAGCCCAGGCTGGCTCTGTAGAGCTGCAGACACAGAAGAAAGAGAAGATGCCAGAACCAAGGCAGGACAGTACAAGCAAGTTGAAAGGGGTGACATGTGTACAGCGAGTGGGAAGTCTGGTGAGGAAAAGGATGGAGACAAGGGTCTAACAAGGGAGAGACTTCACAAAGGGGCAGGACTTGGCCCCTGGGGGAGATGGATGCAGAAGCCCTTCAGCAAAAGAATGCAATAAAACTGGCATTTTAGAAAGATCACCTTTCAAACAAGGGAAAGCAAAAACTTGGTAAGATGCACTTCACTATTTTTATGCTTGTCTCAACCAGCAACAATATTACAACCTTTCCAAAAGTTCCAATAAGTGCTGTAGTAACAACATGCATTCATCTACACACAAGAAAATCTCATACCAACCATAAGATTTTTTTAAAAATCTTGATTTACATAATTTTAGTAATCACAGTTCTCCCCTCATAAAAACAAACCACAGTTTCAAAAGCTAATGGACATAAACTCAAGCTGTTATTTTTTTTAAAGATAACAAACTGCTATTAAATAACTCCAAGATGTCCATGCTTGAAAGGCAGAAGTAATGACCCACAAACCCAGGAGTGCAGATAAGCAACCACCGAGCCCTAAACACAGACACATGAACACACAATTTGCTCTTCGGATTGTGATATGCTGAGGCAAAGAGCAATAATAAACTGGATCATATGCCACCTCTTAATGCAAGAGGAAAAACCAAAACAGAAATTGTTATGACACTTGAGAAAGTATCTCCGTGAATAGAACTGTTCAGTGAATAAAAATGTATTATCAGTGAGTCAACTAGTGTTTACCCGGCAGATACCGTGGGACAGTTCTGACACGCAGAAGTTTCCTAGGCATTACCACTGATCAGCACTCACCCTGTACCTGCAGGACTATGTCGTGTTACAAATTAGAAAATGAAGCTCCCCCAGGTTGAAGAGTACAAAACCTCAGTCTCCAAACCCAACTCTGAGCTTCCAATCAGGGCCAAAGCGATAGTACAGCACGCAGGGCACTTGCCTTGCCTATCAAAAGTGATATTCAAGGGAGACACGGAGACGGTACACAGACAGGGCGCTTGCCTTGCACGTGGCTGACACAAGCTCAATCCCCGGCATCCCAAACAGTCCCCTGAGCCCCACCAGGAGTGATCCCTGAGTGCAGAGCCAGGAGTAAGCCCTGAGAATGCTAGGTGTGATCCGAAAATAAGGCAAACAAAAAGCTCCCAACCTGTATTTCTCTCTCTCTCTCTCTCTCTAAGATGAGGAAATCTGGGAGAAAACTGTGAGCTAAGACTTGCAGTTCTCCACCCCACGCCCTGGCCTCCTCATCTCTTTCCATTACCCAGCGACCAGCAGCATTTCTTACCCTGAAGGGGATCCCCCACAGCTGCTCCAGCCATCTTCCTGGAGGACCACATGTCCGTACTGCTGCCCTGCCCAACTTCCCGCCCCCACCTGAACCATGAAAGTGCATAAAGTGGGGGCAGAGAAATAATACAATGGATAGGGCACTTGCCTTGTGAGGAGCCAAGCCAAGTGCTATACCTGGCATGCCTTATGGTCCCCTGAGCCCACCAGCATCCCTGAGCAAAGAGCCAGGAGTAAGCCCTGAACATTGCTGTGTGTGGCGCCAAAACACACAAAGAGAGAGCCTAAAGTCTCAATGCCCTGCCACGCATTCCCAAGTCTCCTCTGTACCATCTGACATGAAGCTCCCAGGGAGCCAAACAAGCCCCAAAAGCCTGAATCACCGTTGTTCACAGCTTCCCTCCCTGCCACACCCTCCCGCCCACTGTTCTCCACAGCAGCCGCTCTCCCACCCCACTGGCCTGAGCCTCAGGACAGACTGACACAACCAGAACTGCTGGGGCAGGCAGGTTCTCTTTAGGGTCATCCCACTACCCAAGCCGGGATGCAAGACTCTAAATCAAGGTCAGCCTTCCCACTCAGGTCGATGCAAAAACAAACCCTACTGGCTAAATGGGATCAACCCCTCCCCCCGCATCATGCCAACTCCCAGCTCTGAAATACAGCCGAAATTACCATCTGTACCACCCTATTGCCAATAAATGCTAGTGCCTTCTGTTACAGCTTCAGGTACCAAGGCTGCCTCCTGGATTACACTCACCTTGACCAGCATAGCAATTTCACCATGGGCTGGGTGAGCTCTCAGAGCACAAGTCCTACGCGTTGCATGTTCGGTCCTTGATGCTGCATCATAGTTCCCCAAGCACCACTGGAAGTGAACCTTCAGCAACATGCCAAGAGTAGCCCCTAAGCACTGTCGGGGGTGGCCCCAAGATGCAACAGAAAGAAGAATTGGGCCATAATTTTTAATGAAGCATGACATTTTTTATACAGCTGTCCTCAAAAGAAAAAATTCATTTTTCAAAAAAACATTTGAGCTACAACATGTGCTGTAAGGGCATTACCCAGGGCTTGCTCCCCACAGCGGTGAGGAAACTATACAGTGTCAGGAGCTAACCCAGGTCTCCTGCAAATCATGCACTCCAGCCCTTGGGCGCTCTCCTTCTCATAAGAGTCTGGACACACCGCAGGTAAAACAGGACCAAGCTCCAGTCACATCGGATTGAAGACTGGCCAGCAAAGCATTCACAAAATCAGAGTCCCTCACACAAGGGGCACTGCAGGGGTGCTCTGCACTCCCTGTGTGGGCTCAAGCAGAGTCATGAATAGACATGGAGAGTATCATGTTAAGTGAAATGAGTCAGAAAGAGAGGGACATAGAAGGACTCCACTCATTTGTGGAGTATAGAATAACATCACATGAAGCTAACACCCAAGGACAGTAGATACAAAGGCCAGGAGGATTGCCCCAGAGCTTGAAGACTGCTTCATGAGCGGAGGGGAGAAGGCAGATGGAATAGAGAAGGGATCACCAAGAAAATGATGACTGGAGGAATCAGTCGGGATGGGAGATGTGTGTCGAAAGTGGATAATGGACCAAACATGATGACCTCTCAGTGTCTGTGTTGGAAGGCATAATGCCCAAAAGTAGAGAGAGAGTATGGGGAATATTGTCTGCCATGGAGGCAGGGGGAGGGTGGGAAAGGGGGGGTATACAGAGGATATTGGTGGTGGGGAATGTGCACTAGTGGAGGGATGGGTGCTTGATCATTGTGTGATTGTAACCCAAACATGAAAGCTTGTAACTATCTCACAGTGATTCAATAAAATTAGAAAAAAAAATAAGAAATATAAATAACCAAAGCAAATAAAATGGAAAACACACACACACACACAGAGGCTGAGAACAGGCAGATGGTCCTCCCATCTCTAAGCCCACGAGAAAGGTCCATGTCTAGCAGAGGATGCTGCTCCCTCTTCCTTCTGGCAGGGCTCAGAGAACCATGCAGTGCCAGGTGTCAAATAAGGGTCTCCAGCATGTGAAACACACGCTCCACCCTTCCTGCTATCTCTCACAACTGGCCCCACTTCTGAAAGAGGATCCACATGAGGATGAATGAATAGGGATGAACAACTAAAATATGTTTGCCATCAATACCACAGCAGAAAAATGCCCCCTCCCCCCTACTTGGGGCCAGAGAGACAGTAACAGCAAGGAAGGTGCATGCCTAGCACGCAGCCAAGCTGAGTTCCATCCCAGTACCCCATATGATCCCCTAAGCAACAAGAGGAGGAATTCCTGACTATAGAGCCAGGACTAAGCCCTGAGTATCATAGAGCGTGGCCAAAAAAAAAAAAAAAAAAGCAAAATAAAAGAAAAACACCCGCTGCAAGAAATAAAATGCTCCATCTATCTATATAATAAACCTTTCAATACTTCCTTGTTGAGGACACTTCTGTGACCTAATAGTCAAACCTCTTTACCACCTAGCAACCTAGCAATATGTATTTAACCCCTAAACAGCTAAAAAATTAATGCAAAAAAATGTTAAGTTTGTCAGACCACACTACAAAATGCTTAGTTAAGCAGAAAAGGCCATAGTGCCATGAGATCTTTCTCCTCACTCCCCCCTTTTATTCCTGATTTGGCTTAGCTGGTTTTTATACAAGGCCATAAATATGATCTTCCCACATTTTCCTGCACCAGATGGGAGTTCATCATGCCTCAATGTCACCTGGCAACCTAAATACCACTTAACAGCTGCCCAGGTTTTCAGGTCCTCATACAGAATTTATCTTGTTCTATTCAACAATAAGAGCTGCAAAAGAGATAAGAGAATGAAAATGAAAACAGTGTTAATGTGTCGTTGCTTCATAACCATTTTAAATGATCAGTGGTGGAGAAATAGGAAGACTAATGTTTAATCATACCATTCCCTGATCATTCAGAAGTAGTAAAATACACCTGGACCTAGGAGACACTCAGGATCTTGCAGTATTTGTGAATCAGTCTTGTGAGTCTATGACTAAACTTTGGATACTGCAGTCTGTCTTAAAATTCACACTACAAATTGTACTCAGAAGATTAGAGCATTTTTGAAAGTCCTAAATCATCCCATTCCTCCCACTAATTATTCCCAAGTAATACTAGCATCATCCTCTGAGAATCACTTCGTGGCTCACTTGCTAAATCTCTTCAAAACTCTTGTAACCTGAAATTAATGTAGATTGTCTATTTTACACATGAATGTAAAAGGAAGAGTGTGGGGGAGAGGGGGTAAAGGGGGTGTTGTAGATAACAGAACCAGATTCTTCTCTTATGTCCCTCTTCTTTGGAATGTCTTCCCACCACTCCCTTAAGGAAATTAAACTTTTCTGGGACAAAAAAAATAACACAGAGGTTAAGACTCTTGCCTTGAACACACCACTTCCAGTTTGATTCCAGGCACAACACATGGTCCCCTGAGAGCACCAGAATGATCCCTGGGCACTGCTGGGTGTTGCCCCAAAACAAAGAACCCTACACTTTTCTGTGCTTCCAGCTCATGAAGAAACTGCTGCTACTACTGTTCAAAATTTAGGTCCAGATTATCACCAAGACCTCTCTACACATCTAGTCAACACCCTCCCTTCTCTCCCACAACAAGCCTTCGGTGCACCCCACTGGTCTAATGATCCTACAGTCCACTTTCATGGAGTAGGTCAATGGGTCGGTCCATTTGATCATCAGTACCTGGAACAATGTCTTAGACATAACTTCAGCTAATGCTGAGGATTTCTGTGCAATGAGTGAGCGGCTCAAAGAACTGCATCTAGATCTGAACAGGCATCTAAATCTGAGCAAGCTAGTCAATCAACATCCATTGTGCACACAGTGAAAAATGACAAATTTTACACATGTAAATTAATAAAACAAAAATTCTCTCTCCCTACTCCATGACCCAGACACACTGCAAAATCATCATTTCATTTCTCTTTCTCTTCGTGGGATATTTTTTTCCAAAGTATATGTGCAAACTAATTTCACATATTGAGAACATGAACAATCACCTTTAAGATGCTAAGTGTAGTTTAGATGCGGAAAATTTTCACACACATTGCAAGACAAATGCGTGCCCAATTCCCACTAACTTTACTCAATAAAAGAGATCAACCAACAGTAAGAATTTTGGGGGGGAGAGGCCAACACCTGGCAGTGTTCGGGGGTCACTCCTCGTGGTGCTTGGGGGACCATGTAAAGAGCCAGGGATCAAACATGGATTGGCTGCATGCAAGGCAACTCCGGTCCAAGTAGGGATTATTGTAGAACTATAAAACAATGTCAAAATGTTCCATCACTGTATTCAGCTCCTTCTAAACATCCCCTTCCCCTCAAGATTCTCCTCACATCAATTATGTTTTCATATTCATAAGTTTTGTTCTTCATTTCAGGTGCCACCCAAACACCTTGTAGACTTACAAGATGCCACCCAAACACTCTGTAGATTATAAATTAAACTGACAAGGCCACCGACATCCCACCCCATCCCCAACTCGCCTGCTTCCCCCAAAGCCCTCAGGACTTTATCTGACGAATGGGTAAGTTTGTAAGTGAAAATGGTTTTCAGCAAGCTGCTCCAAGAAGAAAGGAAAGAAAAGAGGAAAAGGAAAAGAAAGGAAAGGGAAATCCTCAGGTGCTGGAGAGAAACTTCTGCCAGCATGGGCCACTGTCAAATAGACACAACCCAGCGGATAAAACAATTTAACAAAATGCCTTTTCACTTCTGACACATTGTAGAAGAATGCAGTGAAATAGAGACAATGTTATCGTCGCTGCACCAAGAAAAAGGGAAATCCACTCGACTCCGAAATCCGCGCGGGCTCTGCGGCCCCGCACCATATGGAACTCGTTCCGAGAGGTAACCGCGGGGATCCTTGTAGGAAAACTTTGAATTGGGCGACAGGCTTCAGGGTGGCGCTTTTTTTTTTTCAAGGCGCCCAGCACGCGAGCCACTCCACCTCGGACCCGGCGCCCCGCATCGCCGCCTTCCCGACCCCGAGCCTGCACCCCTTCTCCCGGGGGCAGCCCCCCGGGGACGGCGCGGGGAGCCCCGGGTCGGGGAGTGGGGGCGCCGCGGGGGAGGGGGGAGAGGAAGACCGGTCGCCGGGGTTCCTTCCCCCGCCCGGAGCAAGGGCGTGAAGGCGCAGACACGCGGCCACTCCCCGTCGGCGGAGCGCGTTGGAATTAAAACTCGGCTCCCACCCGAAAAGTTCCCGTCCCCCACGGCGGCCGGCGGGGCCTGGGGCGGGCGGAGGCCTGGGGCTGGATTTCCAGCGCCTGCAGCGGGCGGCCGGGGGCCAGGCTCGGCCCGCGCCGGGGCTCGCGCCGGGCGCCGCGGGCAGGCTCCGGGCAGGGGTGGGGGGCGCCGCGGCCGGTGCCCACCCGGCGGTCAGGGGCCCCGGGGGGCGCGCGGGCGGCGTCCGGCCAGGTGGGGACAGCGGGGCGCCCCCCGGGGGCTGCTCCCGCGCCCGCCCCGGCCGCCCGCTGGCAGCCGAGAACTTTGCGGCCCGGGGCTGGGGGGCCGGGGGCGCCCGCGAGGCCCGGCGGGGCCGCCGCACTTTCCCTTTCCCCGCCTCCCCTCCGTCTCCTCCTCCCCTTTCCAGGAAGCGCCATATTGATCCCGGCGCCTTCGCCCTCTTCCTCCTCCTCCTCCTCCTCCTCCTCCCCCCCTCCTCCTCCCCGCGCGCGCCCCCCGCCCCGCGGCCCGCGCGCCCCCGGCCCCTCACCTTGGCGATGGCCTTCCGGTAGCGGGTCACCGCCTGCTGGATGAGGCTGAAAACTTTCATGTGGCCATCCCCGCACGGCACGACCACCCGGGTCCTCCCGAAGCACACGGTCACTTTCATGCCGCCGCCGCCGCCGCCGCGGGCCGGCCCGCGCCCACCCCGCTGGCTCGCCGCGGCCCGGGGCGGGGGGACGGCGGGACGCTGTGGGCGCGCGGGCGGCTAGGGGCGCGGGCGGGCGGCGGCGCGGCGGGGGCGCTCGCCTCGCATGCCCGGGGCCCGGCCCGCCTCGCCGGGGGCTCGCTCGCGTCTCCCGGCCGCGGCGCCCCGCAGCCTCCGGCCACCTGTTCGGCGTCTGGCGCGCGCGGCGCGGCGGCCCGGGGCTGTGTGGCGCTCGCCCGCGCGCACTCCCGGCCGCGGGGGGAGGGGAGCGCAGGGGAGGGCGGAGGAGGGGCCGGGCGCACAACACCGCGCACATGCGGCAGGGGGAGGCGCGGCCGCTCCCCGCCTCCCCGGCCGCGCCGACCGGCCGCGGGACCCCGCGCCGGGCGCGCGGGCGGCCCAGGGGGCTTGGCTCGGCCCCTTCCCCCGGAGCCGCGGCGCAGGGGGGACGGCCGTCGGGGCACCCCGGACTCCCCCGGGCGCGGGCTCCGAGGCGCCCTCCCCAGCCTCTTCGGGGCCGCCGCTGCACTCCGCCCTCCCTCCCAGGTCTTTCCCCAGCCCGCCCTCCCTTTCTTTGTCACTTTTAATCCCCTCCCCGGGACTGCAGGGCTCGCCGCCGGAGAAAGCTGTGTGCTCCCCGGCACGACAGCTCCAGACTGGGGGACCGGGAGAGAGGAGTCATTCCCACCCCCAGACGCCCCGAGCCCAGACCTCCCCCCCAGCCCCCCGTTCCCCGCAGGAGGATGGGGGACACGCCGAGCCGGGGAGTTCCGGCCGAGCTTTTTCTCCACCCGCCGGCGCCCCCTCTTCGGTCCGCAGTTTGGCAGGGGTTCTGCACTAGCTCGCTGGCTCGGCTGCAAGGCCCGGCCCAAGTGGTTTTAAGCGTTAAGGGCAATAATTAATCTTCGGCTCTGGGGAGAAGCTTGCAGAAGCCTTGACTCCAGCGAGTCTTTCTTCCGAAGCCACTATTTACC
The DNA here is from genome assembly GCF_027595985.1 of Sorex araneus. Lineage (NCBI taxonomy): Eukaryota > Metazoa > Chordata > Mammalia > Eulipotyphla > Soricidae > Sorex > Sorex araneus. The sequence goes on along the minus strand of NC_073310.1, from coordinate 47,805,253 downwards.
TTGCAGTTTCCTGTGACCCGTTGGTAACCCACCCGCCTTCGGGGCCGCAATTGGGATCGTTTCTATTTCTTTTCAATTCTGCAGCATAAGCAATCCTGACGGGTATCTATCTATCTATGAGCACTATACGGAGAATGCCTTGGGGTGGAAGCGGCGCTTGGAGATGCCCGCGACCCACAGGCGCTGAGCGCAGGCAGTGAACCCCACCCCCCTCTCCCCAGGGAAAGGAAGCAACTCCTCCATGGGGTGCGTGCATGTGGGACGTGAGGTTTGTTGTTGTTTTAAATGTGCACAAAGTCAAGAAAAGTAACCGAAGCTTGCCTCTGAGGGTTGAGCCGCGGTTTCCTAATGACTGTGTAATCTGTAATCGTGCGTTTAGAAGAATGGTCCTCCTGAGCCCACGTCTGTCCCAAGCGTTAAGACCTTCATCTTTGCCACTCGTTTTTAGGATATGTGAAATTAATAACGGCTTCCATGAGCTTAAGCAGAAGGTCAGCATTTCGTTTCCAGCAGGAAGTGCTGGTTCCATGTCCGATGTTAAAATAAAGGCACAAAACAAAGATTCTGCTCCTTTTCTCCAGAATTTCTGCATGCGCGCACGCGCGGGCGCGCACACACACACACACACACACACACACACACACACTGTCCCAGGGAGAGTGCAATTTTGTGCTAAGCACAGTCCTGGACCAATGCACCTAATCACCTGTGCTAGCAAGTCTGTACCTTAAGTAGATGTTCTTTATCTCCTTTCCTGTTCTTCTCCAGGGAATTCGCCAAGTGTGGAAGCCACTTTTCCAAGGGAATGGGAAACTTGAGACAGACCACAAGGGAAAATCCAGGCTTCCTTTCACTCATCAATAAGCCTGGTTCTCTTATTTGGCTGTTACCATCCAAAATTTTTTTTCCTTAAAAATGTTTTTGAAAGTTTTTTTAAAAAACTTTTGGGGATGGGGGCACACCTGAAGGTGTTCAGGGCTTGGTCCTGGCTCTGTACTGAAGGATCACTTCTAGTTGGTCTCAGGGGACCCTATTGGTACCTGTAATCAAACCAGGGTTGGCCACGTGCAAAGCAAGTACCATATGCCTTACTCCTATACTACATCTTTTAATATTTTTTTACCTAATAATTAAGTTGGTGATAGTGGAGACAACAAGGTTTACTGAGGTCTTCTTGCTCCTTGTGTTAATACTTGGGTCCACAATAATTAGTGATAATTACAGCTGTCGTTTGATTTACTGCATGGTGTGGGGGAGATGCATACTCGGTCAAAGAAAGGCTTTCTCAAACTAATCCCTATTCAAAGGTGAGTTTGGGAGTTTTTAGAGTATACCTGAGCTGGCAGGGATCTAAATTCCAAGACTCATGTATCATTTACAATGCCTTGGACATGCACTTTCTCAATCTCTCTGCAGCCTGAGTTTTATCAATAAGGAGGTGTGGCTGATGATCTCCACCTAGTAACTTATGAGGATTAAACAAAACGATGTACAAAGACTTAGTTCAGGCTGCCACATGTGAGTGTACGGTATAGCAAAATGCATTTATTATAATTCCAATGCAGGAAAACAGGCACAGTACAAGATAGCAAATGATGGATAGGACAGGTGGAGAAGAACATGGGGAGCCCAATGCTCAGAAAAATTACTCTTACTGGTGCTACATCTAACAGCTAGGTAAGGATTGCCCAAAATTCATGACTGTCAGGCCTAAAGACAACTCTCTGCCGTTCACTGCCATAAGAATGTAGAAAAGTCCATTTTTATGGGAAGCACTGGCTAGATGTGCAGGATTATAGAGATGAATTAAGAAAAGGACAAACAAGTTAAAGTAAGATAGCAATGGGCTTGAATAAGAAAGGACCATTAGAGGTTAGAATAAGACAGCAACAGGGTGGAGAAATAGACAGAGTGCATGCCTCACATGTGAGAGATCCAAGTTCCAAGCTTGACACTGCGAGGTCCCCAGGCACAGAGCTGGGAGTAGCCCCTAAGCACTGCCAAGTGTGGTCCAAAACATTAACTAGTAAGTGCCAGAATAATGTTCATGGCAAGACTAGGGAGAGCAGCATACATGTGTGCAGCTTTCTTTATACCAATTCTTTCCATTGTCAATAGTTAGTAAGGGCATAAAATGTTTCTAAAACTATGACCCAGGACTGGGCAGAGAGTTCAGTGGGCTGGAGATCATGTTGCATGCAGGAGCCCCTGGTTTGATTCCCTGTACTTTGTGGTCCTCTGGGTACTGTCAAAAGAACTAGGAGTCACCCATAAGCACCAAAGGATATGGCCAAAAAATAAGAACCAAAACAAATATGAGCCATAGGATTAATGATTGTGGAATCTATTCAACTCACCGAAGCTTTTATTTTTAACTGAAGCTTTTTAGCTACATTTAAATCTCTTTATCTAAATATAGGAATTACCTTTATTTTAAAAGTTGATTGAGAAAACAGTGCTATATATTTTTAGATAATAGGAACTTCTTTACTTTTTTTGATGTCTTGAGATCAACACATACAATCCCCTAATAAATAATGGTCTATTTTCACTAGTATACTCACCTAACATAAAGCCAGAAAGCTGTACTAGAGCCAGGTTACACTGGTAAATTGTTTTGTTGATCAAACTGCTTCTGGTCTGAGGTCACCAAAAGGTACATTCTTATCCTGCTGCAAAGAGAAGCAAATCATCTAAGTCAAGGGAAATATGCTACATAAATATATTCTAGTATGTTTTCTCTCATGTTCAGCATATTTCAAATTTTTAAAAGGATTCTTTTCAAACTTTAAAAGGGATCCTTTTCTCATTTACTTTTACAGCTGATTGATCCAACTGGTTTTAGATATCCTAGAGGGTCTAAGAATTAATGAGGATGTATATCTCATTAATGAGGCTTTGTATCTAACTACTACTGGGCAGAAGTTGCCACATGCTGTATAATTTTCACAAAATTTGGTAGAAATCCAAAGCCCTATGACATAAATGCAAAACTCTCTACATATGTAGAAATGGTATTATGTTACCCAGAATATTCTTAGTAACTTAGTAATTATACATAAAGATGTAACTTCTGCAGGAATCATCAAATTCACTCAACTTTGAAAATTGAAGTAATTCTGATATTTCATATACATATTGTGTGCCTAATCATAAGCATTATCCTTAAATTCATAATGACATACTTAACATATTGCATACCTAGCCTCAGTCAAGCACATTCCAATAGGAGAACTAAATCAATATTCACCAAATAATGGCCTATTTATGCTATGCCAAGTCTAACAGCACAAGCTGGTATGTAAGTTCCTCCATCAATACGTGTCTTATCAGGGTCAGAGCGATAGTACAGCTGGTACAGTTTTACCTTGCACTGGACCAATCTGGGTTTGATTCCCAGCACTCCACATGGTCCCCCAACTTGCCAGGAGTGATACCTGAGTGCAGAGCCAGGAGTAAGCCCTGAGCTCCTCCAGGTGTGGCCCCAAAACAGACAAACAGAAAAAGAGGCATCCTGCATGATAAAGATGTGAAAAGGTAGTCTTTAAGAGTATTATAGGTGCCAGCTGTACTTATAAGTGGTACCCAGAAGAAATGTTCATTGGTTTGAAAGAAAGGAAAAGGAGAAAGGCAAAAAAACAGAACAGCTAGAGTAAATTTATCCCGGAGAAATAAGAAACAAACCATATTTATAATTTCAAATCTCCTAGTCAACATGAATGACAATAATTCTTAATGTATTTTATTTAACCCAACGTAATATCACAGCATCATAGAAACCATTTTCAGCAAATGCCAATGCATGTTTTTCAGTCATTAGTCCTAATTCTTAAGAGCCTGTATACTTTCTCCTTCCAGTTCATCTCACTTTGAACCAGCTATGTTCTAAGAGCTCAGCCATTGCATGTGGCCAGCGGCTGGCAGGATTCATTAGTATAGCTCTGGCAGATGGTATTGCTAGTAGCTGGAATCACATGCACGGACCAGGAATTCACTAACTCACAAATGGATTGAGCTCTTGGAAGGCAGAAATACTGCATCATTCCCAGCACTTCCCCAGAAGGTCTCTCAGAGTCCCACACACGCTTGTTACTCGCTATGTGGGGAATGAGTGGATGGATGAGGGAAGGCGGGAGGAGAGATGACCTGCCATAGAGAGGAATATTGTAATGGTAGAGCTGTGTTCAGCAGAGAATTCAAAGATCAAGGGAATTGAGAAGCGCGGGTTAAGCTCAGGAGAGCTTCCCTGTTGTTGTGCAACACTAAACACAAGTGTAAAACCAGCAGTCTGTCAAAGGAAACGTGAGCTCATATAAATTGTCTGGCTGAGAATAATGAACAACAAAGGAATAGGGAAAACACAAGAAAAGAAAGAGGAGGAGGAGAGAGCCAGAGCCTTAATGATCCCCCATCCTGCCTAAAGCAGGTATCTCACATGCAAAGTACAGGAGCTGCTTGGTTCAAACAAGTAAATTTTCCCCCGGACAAAGTAGGTCCCTGCCAAACTTCCTCGGGCCAACTCCTTTTCCTCTTGCATCTACTGCTGCGTCTTCACCCTGGAGGCTAATGTAATCCAAGTGGCACCTGACTCACCATGCGTGATTATAGGTTGGGGTAGTATTTACTTTTATGCCCCCATCATGCAGACCCAAGTCCTTACTTCAAATAGTCCAGAGTTGCTCTCCATGATGCCAGTCACCACAATGTCTGCCACGTTCTTGGTTTCTTGTGTGTGGTGCTCAAAAAGCTAGAGGCAGAGTCATCTCTTCAAGGGAGCCCGCCATGGCAGCCAAACTCCAGGGCTGGAAGAAGCCTGGGTTCCCAGCAGAAAGCCATCTGCTCTCATCTTTTCTTACCCTTTTGTGACCCACCACTCAGAGATACTTCCCCAGGTCAAATACATCCCTCTTTCCATGAAGACCGGGGAGAACACGGGAACTTGTGAACACAGTCCCTGAAGATCAACCCACCAGGGCAAAGAACGTGGTTGAGGTGAGTACTGCTGGTGAGACAACAAATCAACCCAATTGGATACAGTTCTGCAGGAGAGTACAGCAAAGCAGTCTAAGCTACTTAACCTCCTGGTGGTTCTGTCTGACTTAATGCAGCATTTCGAGTACACAGCAGCGTGGAGAGGTAGTCAGTAGCACTGAATGCTTTCCAAAGCCAGTGCTTTCAGCTGAGTTTCTGAGGCAGTGTCTGAGGTTAAGATCTCTAGTGAGGTCATAGTGTCTGCCTTTTACCATGCTGGGAAAACCTGAGGCTTCGGAAGTGAGACGATGCTGCGGCTTGTGGGATTTCAGAGTCTGAAGCAGGATTCTCTGCTGAGTAGAAGACTCTTGTTCTGTCTTTTCTTTTCTCTCTTTGGTGAAGGAGGGGCACACTGTCAGTACTCAAGGGCTACTCCTGGCTCAGTGCTCATGTCACTTCTCTGAGTGCTCAGGGAACCACAAGGATCAACAGCCTTACCCCTAAACTCTCTCTCAAGCCTGTTCTGCCTTTTCTTCAAGATGGGCATTGTTCAAAAGTAGAGAGAGAGTATGGGGAATATTGTCTGCCATAAAGGCAGGGGGAGGGTGGGAACAGGGGGTTATACCCGGGATATTGGTGGTGGGAAATGTGCACTGGTGGAGGGATGGGTGTTTGATCATTGTGAGATTGTAACCCAAACATGAAAGCTTGTAACTGTCTCACGGTGATTCAATAAAATTTTTAAATTTTTTTAAAAAAAGAAAGAAAGTCAAAAAAACAACAAAACAAAACAAAAAAACAAAAAAAATATGGGGCTGGAGCGATAGCACAGCGGGTAGGGCATTTGCCTTGTACGCGGCCAACCTGGGTTTGAATCCCAGCATCCCATATGGTCCCCTGAGCACCGCCAGGGGTGATTCCTGAGTGCATGAGCCAGGAGTGACCCCTGTGCATCGCCGGGTGTGACCCAAAAAGCAAAAAAAAAAAAAAAAAGAAAGAAAGAAAGTCGAGGACTATGACAATGAGTAGAGGACGAGGAAGATGAAGATGAGGAAGACGAGGATGACAAGGACTATGATGATGGGACTATATGGAACTACGACCAAAAACTATGACTATGATTATACTGTAAGGGAGGAATCAGACTACTTGGGGAGGAGAGAGAAATAAACAGACTAACAGCCAAAAAAAAAAAAAAAGATGGGCATTGTTCTGTATGTTCTGGACTCAGAAATATAAAATACTGAAATGTGGTCTTGGGGTCTTTTTTATTCTAAAATGTTTTTGAGAAAATGAGGTCAAAATGGGAGCAGATCAAGGAAACTATTTTTTATCATTGCTTAAAAAATGAGATTCAAACAAACAAAGGAGCCTTAACATTCGATGGTGAAAAGAAACAGGATGAAATAAATTCACCTAAAGCTTCACACCAGTGTTTAGGTAAATCTCAGCTCTAAAGGACTTCTGGTAAGAGGATGTGAATCAGCTTTCTAAGACTAACAAGTGCAGTTAAGCAGTTTCATTCAATAAAGAGGGAAGAGTTTGAACACTGGAACAATATGCTTTTTCTCAACCTTGTCAAGGTTTAGTGACTGAAATGCTCAAATCCTGAAACAATGAGGATGAGTCAAGGAAAAGTTTTAGCTGCAGTCACAGGGGTGGAATTAATTAAGGCACAAAGTTTAAGCAACCTCCTCAGAATACTTAAAGATTTTCTTGGTGGCCCCCAACCCCTAACTCCATCCATCTGAAGGAGAGAGGTCCAACATCTGTAGCCAAACATATTCATGTCGGAAGGAGGTAGATGATGGCAAAGCTAATTTCTGATAGACACCAGTGCCCAGGGCCCTGGATTTCTCTGCCATAAATCAGAGGTTCTGGCCAGTACACACATCTAGCCCACTTCTCTCTTCCTGATGCCTCATGGCTGACTCATCCTTCCATCCACTGTCACGTTACTTCATTGATTTCCCAAAGCTCACTCTAGGGCCTTAAAATGTTACCTCCTGGGGCTGGAGGAATAGCACAGCGGGTAGGGCGTTTGCCTTCCACGCAGCCGACCCAGGTTCGAATCCCAGCATCCCATATGGTCCCCTGAGCACCGCCGGGGGTAATTCCTGAGTGCAGAGCCAGGAGTAACCCCTGTGCATCGCCGGGTGTGACCCAAAAAGCAAAAAAAAAAAAAAAAAAATGTTACCTCCTCCACGTCTAAGTGGAGGCTCCACACTTATTCTAGCTGGGGATATTTACTTAAATCAGCAAATGCAGTGGACCCCCGTTCCAGACCCAGAACCCCCAGAAGTAAAAGAAGCTTTGTGGTGACAAAGCAGCAGTGGCTCACTCTCTACCCTGCCTAGCCCTTCTCTCAGTCCTTTGTTCTGTAGACAGCACTCTGTCACTTTTTGGTGAAGAGCCATCTATGGTACCCACAGCTTTCAGAGGCAAAAGCAAAATCCTTGCTGTGATATACAACGGTCTGTGTGACCAACTCTTTGTTTGGGAGGGGAGAGGGGGCCACACCCAGCGGTTCCCAAGGTGTACACCTAGCTCTAAGCTCAGGGATCACTCCTGGGGTGCTCCTGGGGACCATATGTAGTGCTGGAGATTAAACTGGGGTCAGCCACTTATAGGGTTAAGTGCTTTACATCCTGTACTACCACTGGGGTCCATGCGAGTCCCACTCTTTACCCCCAAAGCTTTTCCATTGTTTTCCCAGCTCACTCAGTTCCATCAACCTTGGTCCCTGGCTGGCCCTTAAACAGACTGGACAGGTTCCCTCTGTGGGGCCTCTGTGCACACCCTTCCCTTGCTCTGCATCCTAGCAACAGGTATCTCCCTCCCCGGATTTCCTAAGGCCTCTGCCCACGTCACCATTGTATTTCCGGACCACCTAGCATGTGAATATACTTTTCCCTGGTGCACTCTGTCCTCCTTCCTTCACTTTTCTTCACTGGGCTTATCACCATCTGATTCCTCTCCAGGCGACCTGTTTATTAATTAGTTACCTGCCTCTTTCATCTGCGTATCACCATGTCCTCGGTGATTGTGTTAGTACTTAGTTCAAAGAAGAGGCTGTTAGTGATTTGCTAAATAAATCTCAAGCACTAAGGGACCAATAAGACACATATTGCTGGGGGGTGGGGGAATTTCACATGGCAGATCTGTGATGTCATGTTCCCTTCAGCATGCAGCCTTATGAGGCCAGTGTCATTATGATTCCTAAATATTAATGAGGAGTAATTATATATTATTAAAATCACAAATACCAACTCTGTCCCTGGCACCAAGACGGGCACTGTTCAGATATGTCTGGGATGTGCCATGCTGCTCCCTCCTTGTAACCCACAGGCCCTTTAACCCACATGCCACATCCGTCGGGGTATTTTTTAAGTGGTTAAGGAAAAAAATTAAGGGGCTAGAGAAATAGTCTAGGGGTTAAGGTGCTTGTATGTGACTAACCCTGTTTTGATCCCCAGCACTGATTATGGTCCCTGAGCACTGCCAGGAGTGATCCCTGAGTACAGAGCCAGGAGTAGCCCATGAGAACTCCAGATATGGCCCCCCAATCAAATAGAAAATGTTTTTAATAGAAAGAGGAAAAAGGAAAACAAGAATAATGTTATGTAACATGTAATAACTATATGAATTAAATTCGTGTGTCAACAAAGTAAAATTTATTAGATCATGTCATGAGGCATGCTCTTTCATTATGTTATCTATGTCTTGTTTAGTGCTATGTAGCCAGAATTAGCAGCTAAACATCTAAAAATATGTGCCACCTGGCTATTTACAAAAAAGAAATTTGCTGACCACAGTTTCAAGCAGTAATTCAACTGCCAGGACTACTGCTGGTCTGAATACTGCATTGGTCTAAAGAAATTTTCTGCCAGTCCACAGAATTTTTTGCCACTTAATTGACAATGGTCCTTCCTTCCTTCCTTCCTTCCTTCCTTCCTTCCTTCCTTCCTTCCTTCCTTCCTTCCTTCCTTCCTTCCTTCCTTCCTTCCTTCCAACCTTCTCTCCTCCCCCCTCTCCTACTCTCTCTTTCTTCTCTTTTGTGTGGTGGCACTCAGGGCTTACTCCTGTCTCTGTGCACAGGGCTTATTTCCAGTGGGTGGGGTCAGGGAGGCATATGTGGTGTCATGGGCAGAATTAGGGTGGGATGTTTGCAAGGCAAGAGCCTTACCCACTACTATACTATCTCATCAGGCTTGACTGAGGGTTTTAGCCATGGGTGAAAATCCATAGGCATGAAAGATGGAAAAACACTGGCTAAAAGCAACTTAGCTTATAGACAATGAGAAGCCACATAGAAAGCTAGAAATTTGATTTCCCTTCCACATTTGCCTCTGATTCTTCTGGAACTTTGACTAGTTTATCTTGGAACTTCCTTTCCCCAAACTATTGTGGCAGATACACCCTAAAGCCATTCCTGGTGAGTTACAGCTCTGTAATTACCACCCCTGGTGAATGACACCCTTCCCCTTGCACTGCAGGCAGAACCGGGTGACAGGCTGCTTCTAATCAATAGAACACGGCAAGCATGATGGGACACCACTGCTGTGATTGTGTCTGGTCATTACAACTTCATCCTGGCACCCCGGAGAGGACTCTTCTAGGAGAGAAAGCCCTGTAGTAAGCCATCTGCGTAGAATGCTGTCTGAGAGGATGGCTTAGCACAGCCCCAGCGCAAAGTGAATAAGAAGCCAAGGGCCCACATCATTTGGCCCACCAAGAAGTGAATCTCGGCAGTGATGAAAAAGCATGAGACCCAAGAGTAGTAGAGATAAGAACCAGGAGGTCTGCCCCACAGCTTGGAAACTGGCCTCACATACTGGGGGAAAAGGCAGCTGAGATATAAAAGGGAACACCAAGTAAAGAATGTTGGGAGGACCCACTCGGGTTGAAAGCTGCGTGCCAAAAGTAGACTATAAACTGAACATGATGGCCACTCAATACCTCTATTGCAAACTACAACACCCAAAAGGAGAGAGAACAAAAGGGAATACCCAGGGCTGGAGTGATAGCACAGCGGGTAGGGCGTTTGCCTTGCACAGGGCCGACACGGACACGGGTTCGTTTCCCAGCATCCCATGTGGTCCCTGAGCACCACCAGGAGCGATTCCTAAGTGCATGAGCTAGGAGTAACCCTGTGCATCGCCGGGTATGACTCAAAAAACAAACAAAAGTAATAATAAAACACGATACTTGATATTAAAAAAAAAAAAAGGGAATGCCCTGCTGCAGAGGCAGGGTGGGGTGGTGGGGGTGGGGGTGAAGGTGGTGGGAGGGATACTGGGAACATTGGTGGAAGAGAATGGGCACTGGTAAATTTTGTTTAATGGATGTAAACAAAATGCAAACATGAAAGTTCATAAGTTTGTAACTGTACCTCACGGTGATTCACTAATAAAAATTAAAAAAAAAAAGCCTGGGAACCGTTTCTTCCCTAATTGAACCTCTGTATGACAACAGCACTGCTAACAACACCCTCTAGGCAGTCTGTTCCCTTATCAAACCTGCCCTGCTAACACCCCAGAGCAGTCTGTGGGAACCCAGCAGAAGACCTAGTTCAGCTATACACCCCAACTCCAAGCCCACAGAAACTGAATGTATCTGTTTTAAGCCTTGTTGGTGATAACTTATAACATAACTAAGGAAAACCAGTAACACCTACGCCTACCACCCATGATTTTGCTCTCTGCAGTTTCAGTTAACCAAGGTCATCCGCTATTCAAGAATGTTACGTGGAGTAATGTATTTTGAGAGAGAGAATACATTAGCATCACTTTCATTCCAGCATATTGTTGTCAGTTATTGTTGTTAATCACTTATGGTGCTTATTCATTTTTGATTTGGGGGCTACACCTGGCAATGCTCAGGGCTTACTCCTGGATCTATGCTCAGGGATCACTCCTGGTGGAATTTTGGAAACCACTTGTGGTGATGAGGATCAAAACCAGGTCAACCACATGCAAGGCAAATACCTTACCCACTTTATTCTCTCACTCTGTGGTGCCTTAAATTTATACATTAAACTTTATTATTTGGGAATGGGGGGTATTTGGATCACACCTAGAAGGGTTTCTCCTGGCTCTTTGCTCAGGGGATAGTCCTGGCAGTGCTTGAAGAAACCTGCAGCACCAAGGATCAAACTAGTGTTGGCAGCATGCAAGCAAGTACCTTAACCCCTGGGTTATTTCTCTGGCGATATGCATTAATTATCACAGGTATATATGTTTTTAGGGTTCAGTACTATCCATAGTTTGAGCCATTTAGTGGGCATCTTAGAAATATTCCTGAGCGAGTAGGAGAAACAACTCTATATCCAAACAATAAAGCCTTTGAATTCTATGTTGAAATATACTGAAATTGTATGTTTCCTCTTAAAGTAGTGTGGGCTAATACTAAGAATCATGCAGGATGCTTATTAATATATAAATTCCCATGGTTTTTCCTTTGAGATACAAATACAGTAAGTGTATAGTGGGGTCCGAGACTCTATTGGTAATCAGCATCCTGAATGATATGTCTGTACTATGTCACCATGAACTACACATAGGACCTAGGGATGAACAAAATTAATTTCCCTTATTTAGCTTCCAGTCTACACTTAAAACAAATGTTAATTCACATCAGAAGTTCTCAGAATGTGGTGGGTTCCTATGTCATAGCATCACTTGGGTACTTATTATAAATGCTGACTTTCAGGTCCATTCCAGTTGGACCAAATCAGAAAACCTGGAAAAGCAGGAAGACATCTGTGTCCTGGAAGCCTTCCAGAGATGTGGATGCAAGCACAGTGTGAGAAGCAGGTTCCCAGTTTTCTTCCTCAACTAGACCCGGGACTTCACTGGCAGCCTCTAGAAACCAGCGAAGAACAAAGTTCCTAGTTTGTGTGTTGAATGAATAGATGCCATGAATAGTTGGACTTATCTGTAGGGGTCATCACAATTAATTACACATAATCTCCTGCTCACGTGGCTGACCCGGGTTCGATTCCTCTGTCCCTCTCAAAGAACCCAGCAAGCTACCGAGAGTATCCTGCCCACACAGCAGAACCTGGCAAGCTACCCATGGTGTATTCGATATGCCAAAAACAGTAACAAGTCTCACAATGGAGACATTACTGGTGCCCGTTCGAGCAAATCGATGAACAATGGGACGACAGTGCAGTGCAGTGCAGTGCAGTGCTAATCTCCCTCTAGTTTCATGTAATTGAAATCAAGTTAATACTAAAGTCAAGATATCCCTTCACATGTCCCCAAAGTTCGTCCTGAATATTAAACGCAAACTGAAAAGAGATATGGCAGGTATGTACTAAAGACCTCGCTCTGGACAAGCAGAGACTATTAGTTGTGTGAGTATACATAGCTATACCTTCGGGTACACAAATGCTTCAGGGCTGGTTACTTGTGTGTGTGCTTAGGTGGGCTTAGTGTACATATGTGTGTACATGACAGTCCTCTTGCTGCTCTGGGTATCTGTTTGATACAGCTTTTGTCCCTGTGCCCTCAATGTGGTTCAGAGGGAAGGGAGGATGAAGAAGAGCAAGGGCCTGTAGTTAAGCAGGCGTGACCAGCTATACCTTGGAGAAATGCAGGGCACTTGACAGTGAGGGGCTAGACAGAAAGGCAGACAGGTATGCTGAGGGACCCCTATGGTCAGTGCTGTTTTGCTTGGATTCAAAGCAACTCAATTCAATGTGTCATTAGACTCAGTGACGAGTCTTGGAAGGATTTGGAGGCCAAAAAGGGGATGGTGCCGTGTCTGGTGAGGCTTAAAGGAACCCAACAGCTGGGATTGCCTCTCTGATTTACCAGCCCAACAAAATTTCACAAATGATGATTTTTTTTCCTGGGTTTTGAGTCATACCCAGTGATGCTCAGGGCTGACTCCCATCTCTGCACTCTGAAACTACTCCTGGCAGCACTCAGGGGACCATATGAGATGCCAGGAATCAAATCCAGGTCAACCATATACAAAACAAGCACTCTACCTACTGTACTATAGCTCAGCCCACAAATGTGATTCAGTGGGGACCCCTGCCCTCAGCTAAGACCTAGGTAACATTCCCCCACACCTGGCTACACTACCGTTGCTGCCCTCCCACATGGGACCGTGAGGGTCACTGTCCCACCATGTGTCCACAGTGTTCCCACTGTACAACTATACCACCCTCTTCCTTCTCTACTCAGTACCCAGTATTCTCAAACACTGACTTTGTGTGTGTGGTGGGGGCAGGGGGGTCTGAGGTCAGGTGATGGTGGTAAGCTGTGCTTTCCCCCAAGGCCCATAAAAAGTTCGCTATGGACTGCTCAGTTGCCAGGTCCAAGCACAGTGGACAAGCTAGAGGCTGGAGCACTGAAGCCTGCTCAGTTTTCACCGTTAGTGTCTCTCCAGTCCAGAAAGAACCCTCCTTCTCCCCATTCACTCCCCCACCCTGTGGGTACAGTGGGGTTGCAGAGGAGGGTCGGAGTCTGGACCATTTCCCTCCCTCTGCTCACAGTCACTGGCCCTTTCTCAATTCTGCAGCTTTGAGTTGTGTATCCTCCAAAGGATACAAAAAAAAAAAAAACTGACCTCTCAGCTGTTTGTAAAAATGTTACTTGCTCACTCATTCATCATTTACTGGGAAATTTGTATTTTTTTCCCAGCACCATGGGAAATAGTGGTGCAAGATGTAATCTGTGCCTTAAAGGATGTCCTCTGCTCAGGAAGGAGGAGGCTGGGGAGTGCGGCCATTGTAACCTTCCTAGTCAGAAGTGGTCAGACAAAAGCAGTTTTTCTTCTAGAAAAGAGTAGATTTTTAAATGGATGACTGGCAGAGTGCCACTTAGGAAATTACAACCCTGAGTGGAGGGGCCAGTGCATAAAAATGGGTTATGGACACATCTATGACAAAAAAACTTAAATTTGAACAAAGTTGGGAGTGGGAATAGGTCAAGCATCGGCATGCGTGTTTTGCATGGTGGAGTTCCAGGTGCATCATGGTCCTCCCAGAGGACCACCCAAAGTTCTCTCTGAGCACTGACCCAGGAGTATCCCCTAAGTACCACCAGATGTGCTCCAGAAACCAAACCAACAAACAGTGAACAAGCATGCCATGAAATGAGAAGAAATCGAAGCAAACAAAAGTTCTAGACTATGATACTAGAAAAAATGGCAGGATCATGGACAGATTTGGAACTCAGCAGAAATATCAGTCTGAAGGTGGTATAAGGTGAGCAGAAGTGGTGTTAAATAGGTAGAGATTCCCATGTTGAGAGCAGAAAGTGGAACCAAGTTCCTAAAAGCTCTGTCAGCACAGACTGTGTTGATGTGGCTTTATGATGTCATGTGCATTAGGGCCTGTGCAGTCCACTGGGACTGGGTCGGGAAAATGTTTCCTAACAGCCTGAGGTCACTGTAGTACAGTGCTTGGGGTCTGTGATGGAAACTTGGAACTTGCAGCTAGATTGCGTGAACGTGAGCCTTCTCTTCACCAACAGCGTTGGCCAAATGAAGTAACAAATGATTAGGACACTCAGTTTCTACTTCTGTGTGATGTGAATAATTCAAATGCATAACTCTAAGGTTGCTGTAACAATCAAAAGAGATCATTAAAATGAAAATGCTTTGTAAAAGGCAATGCATTCAACAAATGCTAACTATGAATTGCTGTCTCTTCTTTCAGCTTGCTCTCAATGAGAATATTTTGTTCGTGTCTTTGAAACATAATGGTAGTGACTCCCCCCTTCCCTAATATTGTAGATAAACAGATTTATCATCACAGCTCTTCTGGTGGTAAGAGTAACTATGGTCTGCTTACACAATTCAAACAGAATGGAAAGAGATAAGAGAAAAAGCGAACAACTCCCATGACTCTCAGAGATAAACAGAGTTGGGGCATTCTTTTTCCAGATTTTTTAAACCTTATTTATGAAATAAGTCTTTCCATGAAGCACAACAAAGGAATGTTAGAGAAACCCTAGTGTGTTTTTCTTTCCCTCTGTCCTTTAAAAATTAATTCCATAGGGAAGTTTCCCTTTGTCACTGGCTGGAAACATGGCAGGTTTCTCAATTTTCTTTTTCAATTTTCCTATTCAGCGTTTAGGGATTAGAATCATGCAATTACAAAAATAAAGCAGCATCTCAGAAACAGATGCTATTCCTCCATTCAGCCTTCTTCTGGGCTAGACCAATAGCACATTGGGTAGGGCGTTTGCCTTGCATGCGGCCAACCCAGGTTCGATTCCTCCATCCCTCTCAGAGAGCCTGCCAAGCTACTGAGAGTATCCTACCCACACAGCAGAGCCTGGCAAGCTACCTGTGGTATATTTGATATGCCAAAACAGTAATGATGAGTTTCACAATGGAGACATTACTGGTGCCCACTCGAGCAAATCGATGAGCAATGGAGTGACAGTGACGGCCTTCTTCCAGTGGAAATCCTTTCCTGTTCTGAACATTTTGGGATCCACTTTTCCCTTTGATTCTTCCTCACTTGACAAACTCAAGTTTTTAGGGCAGAAGGAGTGGGGAGTTGAACACTTCTTCCTTGGCTGTCCACTGGCATTCTCTGAGCAGGTGATATCTGTCTAGACACCATATTCCCGACCCACTGTGGTAACACCTGACATGGCAGGACTGGAACATTAAACCACCTGCTCAGCTGACAGGGACCCCATGGCCTTTTTAGCACAGCTTGAGAGGTCTAACTTCCAAAACAAGATCAAAAACCAAAGACATTAAGTTATATCCAAATAACCCATTTTGAAGTGAAAATATTGTAAATCAAAAATGCATTGAAAGGCAGCTCAAATAGAGAAGGGGACACCAACTGAAGTGTGGTTGGAGGACCCGCTCGGGATGGGAGAGGTATGCTGAAAGCAGACTATAGATTGAGCACGATGGCCACCCAATTCCTCCATTGCAAACCACAACACCCAAAAGGAGAGAGAGAACAAAAGGGAATGCCCTGCCAGAAAGGCAGGGTGGGGTGTGGGGGGATGGAATGGGGGTGTGGGAAGGATACTGGGGTCATCGGTGGAGAAGAATGGGCACTGGTGGAGGAATGGGTACTTGAGCATTGTATGACTGGAACACAAGCAGGAAAATATGTAAATCTGTAACTGTACCCACACGATGATTCATTAATAAAAATAATAAATTAAAATAAATAAATAGGGGCTGGAGCAATAGTACAGCGGGTAGGGCATTTGCCTTGCATACAGCTGACCCAGGTTTGATTCCCAGCATCCCGAATATGGTCCTCTGAGCACCACCAGGGGTGATTTCTGAGTGCAGAACCAGGAGTAATCTCTCTGCATTGCCAGGTATGACCCATAAAGCAATAAATAAATAAATAAAAATTTAAAAAACGCATTGAATGCTTCATAACCTCTCGATCATCATTAACCTAATTCTAAGAAATCTTGGAACCCTAATATGATCGTTGGGCAAAGTCATCTAACACAATGTTCAGTTTTGCCCTCCTTCCTTCGCCTTGTTGGTGTTTGTTTGGGGACCATCCCCGTTATGCTCTATCTAATCACAGCTCTGTGCTTGGGGATTGAACCCAGGTCTTTGCATGTGTGCTGCCTCTCTGCCTCTCCCCCCTTCCCTCTGTCAATGTTGCTGTGATAACTCAGGCTTGCATACATACTTGGTTGTGGAGCTCATTCATTAGTTCAATGTCAGGGGTTGCACATCAGGTTAACTTGTGACACTCCCGTATATAGTGCTAGTGCTGGTTGGGATTTGATTCCTTTCATAGCCACGATGGTGCACAGCTCACTGCGGTTTACACCCTTTCATTATGGTACTCACACTGTGCTACTAGCAATCCCAAGGGTTGGGATGTTTGCTGAGAAGCCTGCAGACACGCTGGCTGGGGGTTGCCCTCTGGCCTCAGACTTCAAACATTTTTTAGTTGCAGTGGCTAGCTTGCCAGGGGTAGCCCCCATTCAATGGGCTTAGACACACCTGACTTCCTGTGGCCAGAAATCACTCATGGTGCCGCCGGATACCTCAGACAGCACAGCTATAGGACACAAAGAGCAGAGCTGCAGTATATTTTTAATTTGCTTGGATGGAGAAGGTATGTTAGATGATCTTTAGGAGCTCCTCCTGACTCTGTACTCAGGGGTCACTGCCACTGGTGCTGGGAGGACCATGTGGGACCAAGGATTGAACTCAAGCCTCCTGCAAGCAAAACCTGTGCTCAGCCTATTGAGTTCCCCCTCCAGACCCAAATATATACCTTAAGGGAGGGGCCCACAGAGATGCTCAGGAATTACTCCTGACTCTGCACTCACAAATTACTCCTGGCAGTGCAGGGGACCCTAGGGGATACCAGGGATCAAACCTGGGTTGGCTGCATGCATGGCAAGTGCCCTACCCACTGTACTGTCTCTCCATGCCAAAAGTATACTTTAAAAATAACATATCAAAAAATAAATAAATAAAAATTACATATCAAGGCTGGAGTGATAGCACAGCAGGTAAGGCATTTGCCTTGCATGCAGCCGACCCAGGTTCGATTTCCAGCATCCCATATGGTCCCCGGTGCACAACCAGGAGTAATTCCTGAGTGCATGAGCCAGGAATAACCCCTGTGCATTGCTGGGTATGACACAAAAAGAAAAAAATAATATATCAGAAGAAGGCATTGCCCCGATATTATTATCCCCAGGAAAAAAATATTCAAAATATAGTTTGCATGCATAATACTGAACACCTATAACTGTCACACTAAGTTGTTTTTGTTGTGGCTTGGTTTGGAACATGCACTGGCTGTGCCCCAGGCTTGATCTTCATTGCACGCTCAGGGGTGACTCCTATAGTGCCAGAGGACCCTACATGGTGCGGGGATTGAATCCAGGTCAGCAGCTTGCAAGACAAGTGCCTTAATACCTGTACTATCTCTCAGGTTGCTGAGTCAAACAAAAAATCACTAAAACGCCCCACTCAGTTTACGACTTGAAGCATTGCAAATCAGGTAATGTCTGTATATGTAAATATCATATTTTAGTAAAATATCAATATCTTATGGAGACAGTATTGCTGCATTTTTTTAAATTTGATATCCCTTGCACATCTCTATGTGTCAGTGCAAATAGATCCACCTCATTAATATAGTCCGTGGCCTGTAGCCTTGCTATTGTCTAGAGAGCATATGATTGATGAATTGAAGGAATTCCACTGTGGCTTGGGACAATGCTCCTGGAACAGAACAGTTCTCGAATCTAGCTTTTGGCTTTGGCAGAGCAATGGACAAAGTGCCCATAGGCCTAGGTTGGGCTCTCTGGGGACGGGTGGGCGGTAGGTTGGGAAGGAGAAATTGGCAGGAGCACAACTGCATTCCCTGAAGGGCTGTAATTAGAATAGTGTAGTAGGTGTAGCACATGGCTACACCCTGGTCCCTGGGACATACCGAGAATTTAAATTACGGGATGGGGATTCCAAAGATGCAATCCTCCTACCTTTTCTCAGGACCTAAATCCATCTCATCATTGCTTAAGGGTCCAAATGCATATTGGAAAAGGACTCCCGTGCTTCAGGCTCTTCCAGCCTTCCCTCCCTTCCTGGGTTCAGGAGAAAGAGGAGGTGGGCAGGAAATCTTAAGCACTGGGATTGTCATTTATGTCACCGGAAGAGGAAGGATTTTACTCAGGAGAAATAGGGAACATCAAGAGACCTAAATGGGGTGGAGTGAGAAGGAAAGCAAGAGCAAATATTTCACATCATTCTAATTCTTTCTCTCCTCCTCTCCCTCCACCCAACTATTTCAAACAGGTATGGGCTAGTGTGTCCATCAGTTCCAAAATTTCATCAGCTGGAGAAACGACAAGAAAACTCGGCCACTTGCAAGGCTCCTGCAAACCGATATTACCCTCTCCATCTAATGTCCCCATTGCTGTCACTACCAGCTCCCCAAGGGCACCAGGCAGTACCAACTGTCACAGGTTGTACGTGCAAGCAGATGTGCATAGTGAGATAGCAGGTTCGTGCTAATAGGAGGGTTTTCATGGAAATGGCACTGGAGAGTTGCTCTTGTCACAGGTGACGCTGGGGACAAGGGAGAATCTGCCAGTGTCCCGCTGCTAAACACAGTGCAGGGAACAAGCCAGCACAACGTGAACTAGATGCTGCAAAGGAAATGGCTGCAACAAAGGATGAAGGAAGGCTCATAGGAGAGCTGATAGCGCCAGGGAACGCTTCGGTAAAACATCCCTTGTGATGTTTTACAGAAACATGTTTTACGGTCTTTTATGATCAGGCTGTAAAAACCAGCCTTGAAGCAAAGCATACTCTATTATACAGCCATTGTGTGGAGAGTAATCTCCACCCCCCAAATAATCCAAATATTCTTGGTTTATTGAGACAGATTTGTTATTTCATGTAATATTATATTATTAGGCTGGAGCGATAGTGCAGCAAGTAGGACATTCGCCTTACACACTGCCAACCCGGGTTCGATTCCTCAGCCCCTCTCGGAGAGCCCGGCAAGCTACTGAGAGTATCTCACCCGCATGGCAGAGCCTGGCAAGCTACCCGTGGCATATTCGATATGCCAAAAACAGTAACACATCTTACAAAGGAGACATTACTGGTGCCCGCTCAAGCAAATTGATGAGCAATGGGATGACAGTGACAGTCATTATTTATCTAGCCCTTTCAAGACAACATATATATACATATACACATATATATGTATGTATTTTTTTTTTCTTTTTGGGTCACACCTGGCAATACACAGGGGTTACTCCTGGCTCTGCACTCAGGAATGACCTGGCAGTGCTCAGAGGACCATATGGGATGCTGGGAATCGAACCCGGGTCAGCCGTGTGCAAGGCAAACGTCCTACCTGCTGTACTATTGCTCCAGCCCCAGCAATAATTTTTTAATGTAAGGGACAGAGAGGTAGGAGTTTAGGTGCTTGCCTTGGAGGTGTCCAACTCTGATTTGATCCCTGGCACTGCATATGGTCACCTGAGCACAGAGACAAGAGTAGCCCCTGAGCATTGCTGGGTGTGGCCCAACCCCCTTTCCCCAAATAAAATAAAATGTTAAGTTTTCTACATGATCTAGTTCCTATTTTTGAGACAAATATCAAGAAAATATTTTAAAATTTGGACTCTTGCCTTGCATGTGGTTGACTTGAATTCAATCCTGAGTACTACATATGGTCCCTCAAGCATCACCAAAGTAAGCCCCAAGCACAGGGCTGAGAGCAGCTTCTGAGCTTTGCTGGTTGTGATCCAATCTCCTCCCTCCTCAGTATTGACATCAATAAGATGTCAATTGCCCAGCACTCGTTTTATTTTTTGAGATAAATCTCAATAAAACATTAAAATAAAGCCATATGGAACATTATTCCCCATTGGAAGTGGATTCAGTTTAAGCAGTGCTTAGAATTCAGGTAATGCGGCTCTTCTTTGGCCTTTGTGTTCAATGACTAGCACAGTTTCAAAGTCACTGATCATTCTCCAGCTTGCTGTTAAAAATGGAAAGAAGACTTTTACAGTCAGGGTTCAAGCCAATAACGTCCTCATTCTCTGGAGCTTTCCATGACCTAGATAGTGGCGAACTCAGTGAATCTTCGAGTTCCAACAGCCAACTTCTTTTCTATAAAACAGGCTTTTAGATGATTGTAAAGAAATCACAAAGTAGTAAAAAGCACTGTTCTTGTTCTCAAGCAGACTGCAGCACAAACACACATATGTATGAGTTCCAAATAAAGAGCCTTTAGAAAGTATAAATAACCTTAAATACAGCTTGCTCTAACTTGTCCTGAACAGATCGTATTTATTCCCACAGGACTTGTTTTCAAGTGATGGTTGATACATGAAAATAACAGTTGCCTTAGCAGTGGTAACCATGTTAGCGGAGAGAAAATGTAATAATGTCAAATGGGAAATATAAAAGGCCACTCAGGAAAGAGAACAGTGGGACAGGTTTCCAATATCCCGGCAATGATCACACATAACCAAGTACCTGCTGTCTGCTAAGATCTCGTGACATTTGGAGAAACACGGGCTGGAGAAGCTCGGGACAGATTTCCCAAACCTCAGCCTGAGCCTCACTGTGTCTTTAGCCACGTCTCTTTTTTGTTTGTTTGTTTGTTTTTTGGCTTTTTGGGTCACACCCGGCGATGCACAGGGGTTACTCCTGGCTCTGCACTCAGGAATTACCCCTGGCCGTGCTCAGGGGACCATATGGGATGCTGGGATTTGAACCCGGGTCGGCCGCGTGCAAGGCAAACGCCCTACCCGCTGTGCTATCTCTCCAGCCCCTAGCCACGTCTCTCTTGTGGGGTGTTTTTGTTTTAGGGGAGGGAGTATTTTTTAATTGGTTTGTTTTGAATAGTAATTCTTTGTCAATGACATGTATTGCAAATGCCTACTCCCACACTGTGATTTGTTGGATTTCTTTTCCTATGTTTTCGTTCTTTTTCAATACTCTTAGTTCTTTTGTGGGACCAGAGCGACAGTAATCTCTGGGTCAATCCCCAGCATGCCACATGGTCTCTCAAGCCCCACCAGGAATGATCCTGAGTACAGAGCAAGAGTAAGCCCTGAGCACTGCCTGGTGTGACCCCCAAACAAACATTTAAAAAAAAGAGGAAAAAAATTGTTTAATGAGTATCACAGAGAAAGTAAAAAAGATAAGGTGTTAGCTTGCCTTCTATTCAGCCAACCCTGATAAAGCTCTAGCCTCATATGTGGTCCCCAGAGCACCCCAGGGGTCACTTCTGAGCACAGAGCCAGGAAGAGCCTCTTAGCACTACCATCGCCCTCCCTACCACCAAAATTTAAAAAAATAAAAAACTGGTTGTTTAATGAGCAAATGTTGAGATTTTTTCTTGTTTTATTTATTTATTTTTTAAGGAATCACTTCCTGGTAGTGCTTGGCTCAAATACCTGGCAGTACTGTGACCACGGGTGGTGGCTGAGACCACCCAAGGATGATAGAACACTCAAGGGCTGCTGGAGATGTGGATGGTCATGTAATGCCAGGAGTTGCACATGAGCTTGACCTTGTTCCCAGTCCCTAGCATTTTAAATTTTAAAGTAGTTGAATTTGTCATTATTTTCCTTCAGCATTTGTGCTTTTTGCATCTTGTTTTAAAAATCAAGAGGTAATGTAACTCAGTGAACGCTCAGATGCCTGGAGATTCAGTCCTTGGTTGCATTGTCTAGAAGTACCACTTGCAATCTGGTACTTCTTGCCGGGCTAATCCTAAGTGTGGGACCTTGACCACCCTCCTCTGCACCACCACAAGAGTAGAAGGGCAGGGAAGTTGGGGAGAATCCATGGTAACCCTAAGTTTGTAAATATATTCTCTTAACTGTCTTCCATGTTTTACATTTGCCTTTTGGCTTTAAGTCTTCACTTCATCCAGAGTAGTTTCTTAATGGGCGAGGGAGCAGTCTAAGTTGATTTTTTTCCTCTATGGATTTCTGCTGGCTCAATAGCACTTACTAAGTGTCCATTCTTTCTTCACTGATGTACAGTGCTGCCCACAGCAGTTTCCTTTATTGCACTAGTCTCTTCCTGGGCTTCTATTCTCTTCCACAGCACTGTGCCATTACAAATGGTCTTTATTATCATGGTTCTATAATGAGCCTTAATACCTCAAACCAAGACACTTCTGCAGGTGGTTCTCTACCATTTTTTGCCCTTTACTCTTCTTCAAATACAGTAACAATAACAGGTCTCATCCCCTGACCCTGAAAAGAGCCTCCAATTGTTGGGAAAAATGAGTAAGGAGAGGCTGCTAAAATCTCAGGGCTGGAATGAATGGTGACTGCTCGAGTAAATCAATGAACAACGGGATGGCAGTGATACTCGTCTTCATACATTTTAAGATCAATTGTGAAGCTTCAGGTGATGGTAGTGGTAGTGGGGGGGGGTGTTCAACCCTTGGGATCTTTATTAAAATGAACTGATTAATTGATATGAAACATTTCTATATGAATACATCATTCCATTTATTTAGCCTCTTCTTGGTGTCAGTGCAACAAGTCTTAGAATATTTTCATAGAAAACTTTATTATGGAAGATCTCTCTTTATCACCTTTATACTCTTGCTGCTACTAAAAATGGTATTTTTAAAAAAATTTTATAATTTCCAATTATTTTTGCTGGTGTCCAGAAATACAATTGGTATCTGTACATTGATTTTGTAGTCAGAAGTCAAGCCAAATTCTAATTGCATTTCATAATTTTTTCATAGATTTTTATTCTATGTAGACAGTCATATCATCATCAATAAAAAGACTTTATTTTTTCCTGTCTAATCTTCATGTAATAGATGCAAAAATATTGAAAGGGGGCTAGGGTCACACCTGAAGATGCTCAGAAGGTACTTCCATTTCTATGCTAAGGTGCCACCCCTTTTAGAAAATTATTAAGACACCTTGATTTAAAAAGTTGTTCATAATAGAGTTGTTTCAGGCATACAATGTTCCAACACCAATCCCATCACCAGTGTCCCCTTCCCTCCACAAATATCCCAGGCTCCCTCCCCCTCACTAGCCTGCCCTCTTGGCAGGTATATAACAAATTTATTTCATATTGTTTGCTCCAACAAGACTGAAATAAATGGCAAATGGAATTGTCAGAAAATAAATCAATAAATGTCAATTTGAGATGATTGATTGCTAAATTATTTTAAGCAATATAAATAAGATGTTAATTAATTACTATAAATGTATAAAATCCCTTAGCAAGTTAGGAGTAAACATAGTTTTCTTAATCTAGTAGAGGGTACCCATATGTACTGTTGATGAGTGCAATACTCAAGGCCACATGTCGGGAAATTTGTCTTGTCTTTTAAAGAAGCTCTTTTAATGCTTCTTGCAAAACTGGTTTCAAGACTATGAATTCCCTAAACTGTTCAGTGATGTATCACTCTTGGTGGTGTTTGGGGAAGACTATGTTGTGCTGAGGAGGGAAATAGAGTTGGCTGCACAGAAGGCAAGTGTCTTACCCCTGGACCATCTCTCCAGTCTCCAGCTGAAAAGTATTTTGGAATTATAAGCAGCAAGCCTTGATATTTGTGGTGGTAAAGGTAGGATAAAGGGAAGAATCAAGGACATTTCCCCATCCAGAGTATAGATTTGGTGGCAGATGTTTTCCCTTCATGAACACCAATGGGGTAGAGGGAGAGGGGGGGAACCAAACTTCAAGCAATATATGCAGACTGATAAGTTCAAGTAGTATTAACCTGTGTAGATGGTGTCTATATTATGATTTATATATTAGTAAACTGCAAAATGGAATTATCAATAAACTTAACTTTACCTTGCTAGATTTATGAATTATTTTGATGCTGATACCTATTTATAAGTGTTTGTAAAACATAATGTCTATAAATATAACCATGTGGATTCATTTCTTAGGAATTTTAGATTTTCATCACCACATTACCCATAAAATCTCCTTTAAGAATCCTCTGAATTACTTCAGTCAGCTTAAAATTGTGAATATTGTATGCCAGAGAGATAACTCAATGTTATCTCTGTGTTGCACAGTTTTGCAGGCAAAGGACCCAGGTCTGATCCCCAGCACCACATAAGGTCCCCAAGTATGTCTAGAAACAACTCCTGTGCACAAAGCCTGTAGTAACTACTGAATACCATTGGGTGTGGCCCTAAAACAGAAAAAAAATGAATTTTTATTTATTTGTTTGTTTTGAAACCACATCTGGCTGTGTTCAGGCCTTCTGCTTGACTTTGTACTAGGGTCACTCCTAGTGGAGTATGGAGGACAAAACAAAAAAAAAACTGTGAATATTTTGCCATGTATTTACTCTTGAGGCTATATATCAATTTTAGATTAGTTAGAGTAAAGATTCACTTTGCTGGATGCAGTGGGTAAAGCTACCAATCCGGTTTGGCTCCTGGCATCACAGAAAGTCTCTTGAACAGTGCCAGGAATGATCCCTGAGTACAAAGGCAGGGGGTAAGTCCTGAGCACTGCCAGGTGTGGCCCCCAAACCAAAAAATAAATAAGTAAAAGCAAAATATATGCTGTGGGAGAAGGGAAGGGAACACCTGGGGTGATCCTGGGAATGGGTAGGAGATATTTGGAAATGTTTGCTAGAGTGGGTTATGATTAATTAAATTAATTTGAGAAATTCTAACAAGGAACATAGTACTTCCCCACAAGAAAAGAAAGATGTAAAGGTTTAGATAGAAAACTTGAGGTCAACATGCAGTTAAACACTATCAAAGAAACATATAATAAATCTGATAGAAATCTAATGTGTTTGTTTTTCTGGTTTGGGGACCACACTCAGCAGGACTCAGAGCTTACTCCTGGCTCATGCTCAGAGCTTACTCCTGGCTCACACTCAGAGCTTACTCCTGGGTCATGCTCAGGGATCACTCCTGGCAGTGCTAGGGCAGAGGGTCCCATGCAGTGCCAGAAATAGAACCAGGCTTGGCCACATGCAATGGAAGTACTTTAACTCTTGTACTATCACTCTCACCATAAAACTAATGCTTTAAAAAATATATATTACTGAGGTAACATGGTTTATGAGAAAGTCATTTCTCTTCTTTTGTTCCCAAACCTGCTTATTTATTTTTAAAAGTTGTTCATGATTTATTACATTCAATATACCAATACCAATCCCACCACCATTGCATCTTCCTACAACCATTAAAACATTTCCTTCCTTCCTTCCTTCCTTCCTTCCTTCCTTCCTTCCTTCCTTCCTTCCTTCCTTCCTTCCTTCCTTCCTTCCTTCCTTCCTTCCTTCCTCCCTTCTTTCCTTCCTTCCTTTCGTGGTACCAGTGACCAAAATCTGGTTTACATTAATGTTAATAATTATACTTTTGGAGAACAAAGTTACTGGGCCACTAATATGATCCAAGTGCCTTACACCACTGTTTTTGTGGATCATTTCTAGTCCACCCCATTCCTCCTATTTCCACCCCAACTTGGTAAACTCAGCTCTGTTGTCAGAGTACAAGGGTTTGTTGTCATTGGACATTGTCCATTCCCTTGTTTTGTTTTTTTCATATACCACACATGAACAAGATTTTTGACATTTGTCCTACTTTCTCTAACATTTCTCACCTAGTTCTACCAAAGTTATAGAAAAGAAAAGCTTTCCCTCTTTTCTCATGGTTCTATATACAACAATTTCCTTATGCATTCATCTATCATTGGGCATTTGGGTTATATCCAAATCTTAGCTATTGCAAATAGCACAGCAATTAACATAGGTATGCATATAGATTTTTTGAATTAATGCCTTTGTGTTCTTGGGATAGGAGCCAAGGAATGCCATCACTTAATCACATCATAGATCTATTTTTAATTTTTTGGGACATCTCCATATTGTTCTCTGTAGACACCAAACAGATGAAAATCCCATGATTAGTGAATGAGGGATCCTTTTTCGCCATATCCCCGCTGTTGGTCTGGTCTTTTATCTTATAGAGGCCATTCTGATTGGTGTGGTGTGAGGTGATATCTCATTATCATTTTAGTTATATTTTCCCATAATCAACAAACACTTTCTCACATGCTTGTTGGCACCCTTTGAGGAAGTATCTATCTCCTCTCAATTTTTTATAGGATCACAATTGAGTTTTATGACTTTCTTTAGATATTTAAGATATTATTCCTTTGTGAAATGCAAGTTGTGTGACTATTTTCTCACATTCAGTAGGGTATCTTTAAATTTATTTATTTAATTTGTTCTGGGGCTATAGTCAGTGGTGATCAGCTATTCCGGAAGTTTTGGTCAGGGTTGCTCCTGTCAGTGCTCAGGGGATCATATGTTGTGCGAGGGATCAAACTTGGGTCTCCTACATGCAAACCTTGTAACAGCTTTACTATCAAAGCCTATTGCTCCCTCTCCTCTTCTCTTTTCTCCCCACCCCTCTACACCCCTTCCCTCCCCTCCTCTTTCTCTCTTTTCTTTTTCCCTCCCCCCTCTCTCCCCCCTCCCTCATAGACTAGCTTTAAAAAATAAAATGCCTTAACAAGAAAACATGACAGAATCAAAACTTGTGAAAATTGTCTGGCAAGAAGATTTGTTTGTTTCTGTTTTCCCCCACAAAGTATCTACATTTTAAAAGAAAAACCTTTTACATTTGCAAAAAGAAAATCTCTGAAGAGTCTCTTCTTACAGTTGAATGTAAATACTCAATTACAGCCATGATAATTATATAAAAATTTAAATGAGTTAAAACTAAAATGAAAGATTACCCTAGGTAAATTTTAAATTAAAAAAAGAGAAAAATTAAAGAGGTGAGTAGCTTTCTCTTGGAAGATATTTTTCTATATTAGTATGTAGGATTGTGGGCTTTTAGAATTGAAAATTTCACTGTGTATTTTTACACACACTCACATAAGATTCAAATTACACATTGTCTTAGAAGTCTATTCAAATAGAGAGGTTGAGGTTCTCCAAAAGAAAAGAAGCTTAATCTAATTCCACACGGCTTGTTTCCACTAACTCAGCTAAATTTGAGATAGACACAAATTACATGGCATATTTTCCATATTAATTATAAAAAATTTTCCAACAGAACAATACTTTAAAAGAACTTAAGATAATAATCCATCTTTGGTTTTCTGCTAATATAATTCAGTAAAGAATTAGCAAATATATATATTTTTTAATTACCTAAGAGGTTATACATGATAATTATTGAGGTCTCTGTTAAGAATCTATTGTGAATTGTGAGGTTTACTTGAAAGCACTGGCATAATTTACAAAAAAATACCACTAATAAAATAATGGATTTAATGCTATTTCTCTCCTACTTCCAAGCGCTTCTTGGGGAAGAACAAGAGGAGGAGGAGGAGGAGGAAGAGGAAGAGTAGGTAGCTCCAAGATTTTCATTAACTGAGAGAGAACCAGAAGTAGATCAGGAAATTACAGGGAAAAAATGGAGTGTGAGCATTATTATATGACACGTTTTAATACCATACAATGGTTTATTCAAAATTGCACTAAAATTTCAACAAACAATAGAATACAGAGACAAGACAAAAATTTGTTTTTATCTTCCTTTCCCTGAAGAAGAAAATCTAACACATTTAAGTTACAAGGAATATCTTAAGAAAAAAACACCTCACCACAGACTGTAATTTGTAGTTAAATAATGTTTTTTATAAATATTTTTATTGTTAAATCTATACTTTTCTAAAAATACTAACACGCACATATATTTGTTTTATTCTTTAATTAACTTTTTTGGATTTTGAGCAATTCCTTTTTTTTTTTCCTTT
This sequence comes from Sorex araneus, assembly GCF_027595985.1. NCBI lineage: Eukaryota > Metazoa > Chordata > Mammalia > Eulipotyphla > Soricidae > Sorex > Sorex araneus. Next base: position 47,777,038 of record NC_073310.1, on the reverse strand, counting down.
TTGGGTCACACCCGGCGATGCTCAGGGGTTACTCCTGGCTTTGCACTCAGGAATGACTCCTGGCAGTGCTCAGGGGACCTATGGAATGCTGGGAATCAAACCTGGGTTGGCCACATGCAAGGCAAATGCCCTACCCGCTGTACTATCACTCCAGCCCACGAGCAATTAATTCCTTTTTAAAAAATTTTACTGTCTTAGATAAAATTGTCCTGAAGATTCACTAAGGCTATATAAAAATTAAGGATAAAACAGATTTATAATGTTAAGACCAGGCAACTTTATCTCATAATTTAATTATTAAAAATGAGTTTTGGGGGCCAGAGTGATAGTATAATGGATACAGTGTTTTGTCTTGCATGTGGCAGACCTGGATTTAATTCCCAGCATTTAATATGGTCCCTTTAGCTTGCCAGGGGTGATCCTTGAGTACAGAGTCAGGAGTAAGCCCTGAGCACAGCTGGATGTGAATAAAACAAACAAAACCCCAAAATGAGTTTTTATACTATTTTACATAAACCCTTAAAAATAAATACATTTTTATTTTAAAAAACATGATCACAAATCATGAAATCCCCGTTAATTGTCGATTTCTTGAGCGGGCTCAGTAACCTCTCCATTCATCCTTTCCCTGAGATCTTAGAAGTCTCTCTCGACTCGGCCCTCCCAAAGATGTTGCACTGGAGGCTCTTTCAGGGTCAGGGGAATGAGATCCAGCTTGTTACTGGCTTTAGCATATGAATACACCATCGGAAGCTTGCAAGGCTGTCCCATGTGGGCAGAAAACTCTCAGAAGCTTGCCAGTTTCTCCCAGAGGGAGAAGTAGGCTACAAGATATCATGTGGCTGCAAAGCGGCCTCGTGCTTCTGGGAGATTGCTTTTAAGTCTCTGGGTGCTGACCGAATTACAAACACCTGGGTTCCTCTGCCGGTACCTTCATGCGTGAGGCCTGTCTGAACGTGTGGAGAGGGGCCTCGAGCATGGCTGTAGCTAGGTTCCGGTGGTCTTCGGCCACCGGGAGCTCTGCTCAGGGTGGGGAGGGAAGCTGGAGCCCATCCCCTCCGAGGAGCCCCGGGGAAGATAGCCAGACATGCGGGCAAGAGACATGATAGCTAATGTTATTTAATATTCAAGGTTACCCTAAATTAATAGTTCTGCTTTTCAGCCTCAGTTTTTTATTTATCTAAATGAATTCAAAGGGCCTTGGCAGAGCAATAAGAAACGCTGAATAATATGTGTTTAAAAGATAATAAAAGTTTTGGGGCTGGAGCAATAGCACAGCAGGTAGGGCATTTGTCTTGCACGCGGCTGACCCAGGTTTGATTCCCAGCATCCCATATGGTTCCCCGAGCATCGCCAGGAGTAATTCCTGAGTGCAGAGCCAGGACTAACCTCTGAGCAGAACCAGATGTGACCCAAAAAGAAAAAAAAAATAATAAAATAAAATAAAATTTTTGCTTTCATAAGGAAGGCTTTGAAATAAAATAGTTAATCTATTAAAGAGCTCTATAGGGACTGGAGAGAGTGTAGGAGTGTATGTAGGGGTTAAAGCACTTGCCTTGCATGCAGCTGACTCAGTTCAAACCCTGACCCCACATAAAGTCTGCAAATCACTGTTACGTGTGATCACTGACCACAAAGCCAGGAGTAAGCCCTGAGCTCCGCCAAAAACAGAAACAAAACAAATTTGAAAGTAGCCATGTAGGAAGTTCAATGTAGAGAGTAAGGAAAAGCAAAAAGTGAAAATGAGATACTTGAAGATCACTTATATCACAGTGAGGAAGGCGAGTCTGGAGAGGTACCAGATTACAAATGTGCCCTTCTCTAAGGAACTTTTGTGAGGCTCAATTGGCTCAACTGTAAAACTTACAACAAGTTTTCACATCATAGGACTGGCGATGAAGATGAAATGAATGAATAAATCACTGAGAATATTTAACTGAGCAAGTGTACAGTCATGCACCCTTTCATTTAATGAGCATCTACTGTGTGTTGGGCACTATTCTAGGAATAGATGACATTGGAAAATAAAAAGCAAACTCCAAAACCCTGTCCTCATTGTAGTTTCTTCAGGAGAGGAACGGATAGGCTTTGTTACATTGGGCGCAGGGGGTATTCCCCCAGCGGTGATCCAGGGTCATCCCTCATAGTATAGTATCTGGGCATGGGTAAGGCATTGAACCAGCATTGGCTACATGCAAGGCATGTCCCTTACCCACTATACTACCTGTTTGCTCAGACTCTGACATATTGACGTTGTTTGGGAGAGAGTGGGGAATGGAGTTTTTCAATCACAACCAGTGGTGCTCAGAGTTTATTCTTGGCTCTTTGCTCAGGGATCACTCCTGGTGCTCAGGGGACTATATGCAGTGCTTAGGGATCACTCCTGGTGCTCAGGGGACTATATGCAGTGTTTAGGGATCAATCCTGGTGCTCAGGGAACAATATGCAGTGCTGGGAATCAAAGCTGAGTCAGCCATGTGCAAGGCAAATGCTTTAACTGTTTGTCCTACCTTTTTGGCCAACTCTGATATTTTTGCAGTAGAGAACTCAGTACTAGCTAAAATTGCAAAAGGGACCAGAAAATACATGAAGTTGCCCTGTAAAGAGATGTTTCCCTGAATGAATATGAAAGTAATCAAGCATGAGTCTAATGGCAGAGACCTTCAGTGCTCTGTCTCCATGGCAAACTGCACACACTCAGGACAGTCTGCCCTGCCCAACCCCTGGACACGCGCCCCCCGCCCCCCGCCCCCATCACCACCATGCTCTCCTGACTCTGAGCAATCCTGCTTGCTCAGCGTTGCAAAGCAAGACCCTCGCCTTGGAACCTGCACTCCCTTGTCATCCGGGAACTCATTTCTCCACATTACTTCAGCTCACACCAGGCACTTGACTGCCTTTCTGTGTTTGGTTGTTTTTCTGCTGCTTCCTGGATTTCTGTCAGCAAACCAGTCTTACAAATTGCTTGGCTGAGATTTGTATTTGTCGTCTCCCTTTGAAACTGTGATTCACAGTGTACACCCTTTACATAGAATCCTCTTAGCCCGAGAGACGGAAGACCTTGTTTTTTAAGACAAATTACAGAACAGGCTGTCTGGGTCCAGAGTCTTCATGCCTCATGTTCAAATGGTCAAATTAAGGGTAACTTAAAACAAAAAACAACAAAAACAAAGCAAAACAAAACATAACTCTCTTTTTTTCAGATTAGCCCAAATGTTCTGAGATGTTGATCAGATGGTGATGTCATTTCACATCTCTGGGGTGCCAGAAACAAATCTGGTCAGCTGAAGGAAAAAGTAAAAAAAGAAACACCCTTCTTATTGAAGAAGAAAAGGAAACATACTGATTGCACGCCGTGTGGCTTTAGAATTGTGTAGGATATATTTGATTTGGGCTTTGGAGGCCAGAGAAGTAGTATAGTGGGCAGGGCTCTTGTGTTGCAGGAGACTGACCAGGGCTGGGTCCCCAGCACCACATATGGTCCCTGAGCACTGCCAGGAGTGAGCCCTGAGTACAGAGCAAGGAATAGTCCCTGACCACTACTGGGTGTGACACAAAATTCAAACACACACACACACACACACACACACACACACACACACACTACAAATTGGGCTTTTCTATCCAAGCTAAGAGACTGATGTCTCAGCAATCAGTCTTGTGGGATCCTTGGTTCACAAGATTTTAATTGAAAACAGTTTGGGAAATCTCTTAGCCCATTCTCTTAGGTGCAGGAAGGGACAATAATAGCTTTTACCTCCTGATATTATTTGGGGAGGGGTAAATATCAGCGTTCAACAGATGCTAGCAATTACTGTAGTGATTTATTGCTTAGTCTGAGCTACTTGTCCTCAGCAGAGGGGAAGCCAGGGTCAGAGAGCAAAGCCCCCTTCCATGCAGTGCCTGTGGTGGTTGTAAGGACCCTCACTTATTGGCAATCTCCCCCCAGTAGTGCAGAGAAGAGGCCAGAGAGTTTCAAGTTCCCTCAGTTCTGTCTGAGAGATAACCACCCTAGGTTGCTACAAAGAGGACCCCAGTCTCCTCCACCTGGTCCCTGAAATCCCTGAGTTGATTCCTTAGACTCTAAGTGCCCTGACAATGGCAGGGCCACCTCCCCACCATCCCATCCTCCCGTCCTTCCAAAGCTGCCAATCCATTCTCCCTTTTCTGCCTAATCTTCAGTGTCTCTGGGGGACTCCACATACCAATAGGCTCTTCACAGGTACTGTGCACTGTTACAGCAGCCCCCGGGGGAAGTGGGTGGAGAGGGGAACAGGTAGGTTTGTGTTCACATCCCTCTTCTGTGTTCCCCTCCCTGTCTGGCCTCCTATGAGTTGCCTGCCTGGGCTTCCTGGATGTGACCTCAGCTGACCTCTGCACCCCGGGATGGTTCAGTCTTTCTATCTGGGATTGGAGCTGCAGAGCCAGGAAGGAGAAAACATCCATGGGGGCGAAGAGTGAAAGAGCAAGGCAGACATGGGCCCCAAACCCAGCTTGGCCTTCTGTGTCTATAAATGCAGGCATTTCTGTGCCTCAACCCCCCACTTTTAGGTGGGGGATAATATTTTATTCCAGAGTTGCAATAACCACAATTCCACTCACCCATGTTAAGTGCCAGAGGCAGTCAGCGGTGTTGCTGCTTGTGTTGATTCCCACTTTGACACCCACATCCCAGCCACTAGCTAACTCAGTTCCCACATCCACACCCAGATCCCAGCCAACAGCTAACTCCCTACTTGGCAAAGCTACCCTCTTGCCCTGCCTCACCTTCACCCCGCATCCCAAGATCTTTCCATGGCCAGATCCGAAACCTCTCCAGATTCTCTCCCCATCCTCTCCACTTTCTCTCAGACTTCCTTCAGCCTTCTCAGGGGCCTGGGAGCAGAGCAACGGCATCCTCGCTGGCCAAGAATTCCTGCCTTGGCCTCGTTCCTCCCAAAGCATTCCTCAGTGCAAAGGTGTCTAGGGAGTCTACCAGTTCCCCCTTGCCTGCAGATCCAGGCAACAGCCAACGCCTTGGAAGACACCAGAGTATTTCCCGATCCCCAAACCTGCTGCGCCAGACCCACCACACTCCTCACTACCCCGTGTTACAGGTGTCTGCACTGTGCATGGCTGTTCGAGAATCTTCCTGGGGTTCAATGGACTGAAGTGCATGCTCCGCATACTAGTGGGCCAGATTTAATCCTGGCTATTCATGGTGTCCAGATCACCAGCAGGGATGACCCTCCAGCACCATGCAGGGAGTAATCGCCAAGCACCACTGGGAGTGGCCCCAACTCCCTGCAAATAAGAAATTAACCTTGCAGTCTCCTCTCAGGGTTTCCCCTTGCCCTACATCTCCTCTGACTGTGTAGGGTTTACACCACGATGCTTTACTCAGGCGAGGTATTTCACAAGTATTCGGAAGATAGGGCACTGCTCAGACCCTCCAGTGCTGGGACCAGCAGGGCCAGCCCAGTGAGGCTTGGGGGCTCCAGGGCTACTATGGGTGATGCTCGGGGAGGGTGGGCATGAGCTGTGGAGATGAATCCAGGTGGCCAGCATTCCATCACGCCATGCATGTGCCCTAAAACTGGACCCCAAGAGTGATTCTTTAAAAATAAAAAAAAAATTGACTGTTGCATTCGGTTTGGGGGTCATTTCTGGCAGTGCTCAGGCCTTAATTCTAGCTCTATGCTCATGGGTCATTCCAGGTAGTGCTCAGGGGACCATATGCAGTGCCAGAAATAGAACTGGGGTCAATTTCATAAACGGCAAACACCTTAACCCCAATACTATCTCTTGGGCCAGACATTTTGTTGTTTTTGTTTTGGTTGGGGGCCACATCTGGAAGCACTCAGGGCTTACTCCTGGTTTTGCACTCAGGGGTCACTTCTAGCAAGCTCAGGAGACCATATGGGGCTTCAGGGGTTGAACCCAGGTCATCCACATGTAAGGCAAGTATCCTGCCCACTGTACTATCGCTCTGATCCAGAAGTTCTATTTTTAACCAACATAGAGAGAAGCAAACAGCACCTGGATAGGATTTGATTTGATCCCAGTCTGATCTCTAGTGTCTGGACTGTAAATCTGAAGCCAGAAGAGACAAAAGAAAAATCTAAGAGAACTAGATTCTGAATCAGTTTTAATATTGGTGCCCACAGCACGGTGCTCATTCCTTAAATAGAATATTCCAACTGTGGTGGGACCAAAGTGTGTCAAGACTGAACTCTGATAAGGTGACCCCCACAAACACAGAGGAAAGCAGGCAGTGTGAGGGGAGACACAGTTGCCCTGAGACCTGAGAAGAGTCCTCCTATTAAATGGAACAGAACTCCATTGGCCAACACGGCAGAAAGGAAGAACAAAATCACAGCAGCCTCTCGGGCCTCTGCCCAAGGTCAGCTCTGGCTAGCCCGCTTGCTGTTCATGATTGAAGGGAAGACGCACAGAACACCAGACTGCCTGCAGTTTGAAGCTTCTTAGATTTCCTTCATTTTGTGTCTCCTTTATCTTTTTGTTTTATTTTGTTTTGGGGCCATACCCCACAGAGTTGACCTCTGGTTCTGTGCTCAGGGTTATTAGTCTAGGTGGTGCTCAGGAGACCATATATGGTGCCAGGGATCAAACTCAAGCTAGCAAAGAAAATGCCCTATGAGCTGTACTATAACTCAGACCCTGCACCTTTGTCCTCTTTATACCCAGTTCCCTTGGGAGGAATGTAGTGGTGTGGTGGAAGAGTGTGTGTGTGTGTGTATTGTGTGTGCGCATGTGTGTGTGTGTGTGTGTATGTATGTGACAGTGATCAGTTCCCAGAACTCACTCAGGCAAGGCAAGCCCTTTACTTCTCATCTCCATCCCTGGCTCCAAAATGTGGAATAGAAGAAAAACCCAGGAGAGAAACAGTCCCTGAGGTTCAGGTTCAGGACAATCAAGATTGGATATACTCATCATGTCACTGTCCTCTGCAGGACCCCAAATGACTGTCCTTAGAAAGAGTGATGCCAGAATCTGGAAAAAACCCGAGTGCCCTAGAACAGATGACTGGTTGAAGAAACTCTGGTACATCTATACAATGGAATACTATGCAGCTGTTAGAAAAAATGAGGTCATGACGTTTGCATATAAGTGGATCAACATGGAAAGTATCATGCTAAGTGAAATGAGTCAGAAAGAGAGAGACAGACATAGGAAGATTGCACTCATCTGTGGAATATAGAATAATAGACTATAAGACTAACACCCAAGAATAGTAGAAATAAGTACCAGGAGGTTGTCACCATGGCTTGGAGGCTGTTCTCTCATTCTGGGCAACTCAGAGAAGGGAACAGCAAGTAAAATGTGGTTGTTGGTCATGTGGGGGAAAGATGATGCGGGCCGAATGTAGACTAGAGACTGAACACAATGGCCACTCAACACCTTTATTGCAAACCACAACACCTAATCAGAGAGAGAGAACAAAAAGGAATTCCCTGCAATAGTGGCAGTGTGGGGTGGGGGGAGACGGGACTGGGGAGGGGGGGAGGGATGTTGGGTTTACTGGTGGTGGAGAATGGGCACTGGTGAAGGGATGGGTTATCAAACTTTGTAAGGGAGAAACATGAGCACAAAAATGTATAAATCTGTAACTGTACCCTCACGTTGACTCACTAATTAAAAATAAACTATTAAAAAAAAGTGATGCCAGAGGGCAGGGGATACAGTACCATGGTAGACCAACATGCCTATCATGTGTGGGGGTCTGAGTTCTATCCCCAACACCACCACTGGCTGCAGCCCTGGGAATCCTTGAGCACCCAACCTTCATGACCAAACCACCAGGCTGAGCATTTTTAAAAATGAAAGAAAAGACAAAGGATGATGGCATAAAACTTTAGTGGTCTCCGTCTCTAGTAGGAAAAGAATGTAACATGCTAGTGGGTGTGGGAGCTGAAGTAATATCAACAGCAAGATCTGGTTTAGGGGCCGGAGAGATGGTACAGTGAGCAGGGTGTCTGCCTTGTATGTGGCAGAATCCAGTTCAACATAAGCACCACATATAGTCCCTGAGCACCACCAGGAATGATCAGAGCACAGAGCCAGGAGTAAAATCCAGGTGTGGCTCCCCACCAAAAAACCAAAAATTTTCTGGTTCATGTTAAACAATATCATGAGCACATGCTAAGTGTTCCAGAAAAATCCAGTGTTTGCATTGGATAAATATCAGACAGGACATAAATACTTAAGAGTTAAGGGGCCAGAAAGATAGTATAGTGGGTAGTGTTTACCTTGCACATGGCTATTCTGGGCTCAATTCCCAGCATAACATATGGTCTTCTGAGCACTGCCAGGAATGATTCCTTCCAGGAGTAAGCCCTAAACACTACCAGGTGTGGCCCCAAAAATAAAACAAAGTGTTGAGACATGGACCCATTATAATATTATTTGATTTCTTATTATTATTTAGGTTTTTTATGGAGTTCTTCCAAGGGGTCCAGGACCTTTACTGGTGATATGTGGCCAATCGGGTGAGCGGTTCAATGCAAGAGAGCACCATGAAGCTGGAGGCCTGCAGAGCCAGGATTACCCAGACCCCCTCAGCAGTTCTTGGGGGTTTCCAGCTTGCCCCCAGCAATGCTTAGGGAGCTGGGTGATGGTAGACATTGAACCCAGTCAGCCAGATGCAAGGTCAATCTCCTGCTACCATATTAATTACTAATAAGAAGAACTGCACTTTTTCTGGTTGGCAGGGCAGCGCTGAGTCCCGGAGCAGCTCTGAAACCGGTTACTTTCTCAGGGGTGTGGCAGCTCCTGCCTTCTGCTCCTACATGTCTTGAGAGGCATCAGCTCCCTGAAATCCAGAGCCACACAGTGTCAACACACTTCCCCTGTGCAAATATTTGATGCTGAGGAAATGTCTTCAATGACCACACCACCAATCTTCTAGCTAGCAAGAAGATGAAAAGACAAAATTCCAGAAGTTTTAGAATTCTTGGGAGAGCCTTCAGCACAGCGCACATCATGGATGTTTCCTCCCTTCCCTCTCCCCTCTTCCTCTCCATCCCACTCTCCTAATAAAAAGCATTTACACACACACACACACACACACACACAGAGGATTCTCAGCCTTAGGTTGGCAAGGAGAATTAAATAGCTGTTTGCCAGCTGGTGGTGTCTTACTCAACAGGATGTCCAAATTGCTTTGGAATCTCCCTTTGGAATTGCAAGTTTAAATAATGGAGCAAAGGAGAGAGAATTGAATATGGGCACCTATGCACACTTTCTCTTAGTTTTCTTCCTCCCCCATTTCTTTGTTGTTATACTGGTTTCACAGTCTCGATCATGCTCTTGGTTTCAGGGCTCACGCAGACTTGGCTGTGGTTCTCTGGAGATTGTACATGCATCACACCACTGGGGATCAGAGGTGCCATGTGGGATGGTGCCAGCGGCCGAACACAGCCAGGCAGTTGCCCTATGCCCGAGCCAAATCCTGGTCCCACCCTTCTTCTTAATAGACTCTCTTCTGCGTTTTTCTCCTGCCCTCATCTTCTGCTCATCACACTCATTTTCTCTCAACAGTCATCTCCCCGCTTTGCATCCTCCTGAATTTTTTGTTGCTATTGTAGGGGCTATCGATTTGCTCGAGCAGACACCAGTAAAGTCTCCATCTTGAGACTTGTTGTTACTGTTTTTGGCATATCAAATTACCCACGGGTAGCTTGCCAGTGACAGTGACAGTGATTGTAGGGGCCACACTTGGTGGTGTTGGGTAGTAGGGTGTGGACGGGCAGATAGTGGGGAATCAATCCCAGAGCCTTTAATATGCTGGGCCAATACTCTGCCATCGGGCCACCTCCTTGGCCCCACTCTCTTAAATTTTCTCCCCATGACAAAAATCACAGTCATTGGGATGGGAAGGGTCCTTGGGACACTGGTGGAAGGAAACATGGGGGATGTGTGTGGCATTGAAATGTTATGTTCCTGAAAAGTGTCATTAACAGTATTGTAAATCACAGAACCTCAATACAATTGTAAAGAAAAATAAAAGGAAAAAAATCATACTTATGCTCCAGTAGAACAGTCAATGTGTGTGTTTTTTTTCATTGAATCTGATCTCAGAAACTCTAAACTTCTGCCCACTGTAACTCTGACTTTAAATTTTTCAAGGTTCCTTTTCTACTTTTTCACCATGCATTCAGCACTTAGGAGAACTTATTCTTGCCTGACATTTTGCTCTATTCTCTTCCTACTGGTTCTGAACTTGTGTTATTTTTAACTCAATTAGTTAAAATAGTAAAATGAAAGAGCTCCCTCAATAGAATAAAAGTCCCTTCTTTACAACTGTAAGACAAACATTCCTGGCAGCTTTTAGTAAGAAAGGGAGGAGTTATAATTAGCAAAATGTTCTTTAAGACTTATCAAATTACAAGTACTTCCTTTCTACTGAACCGGGCTATTTTTAAAAAACGAAGTCTCCCTCCACAACCATTTAACATGATGTTTTTGAACAGACAAAACCAAACCCAAACAAACCCTTGGATTGAGACTGAAAAATTGAGGTTAGCAGAGTGGGGAGGGGAGGGAGGGAGCGTAAAGGGTGGAGCAATGAGCTAGGATGAGGGTAATTGGTACTTGGCAATGGGTTCGGTCTGCAAACTTTTGATGAGACACAAACCAGTACTGCTAACGATAGCATATATGGAGTTGTTGCAGGAGGTTCTGAGAAGTGGGGAGAAAAGACGGCAGCCTCAAAGGTGGGGGGAGGGCGGGGGTCTGCCATCTTCTTCACCCACTTGGGTCACCAGACAGAAGAAGTTTGGGACTGATGAGAATCTGCTGTGAGCAAACACCCAATAGAAACTTTGCTTTTCTCCAGCTCCATCAACTGTACCCAAGTCCCACTTGTTCTTCCCAGTCTGTGAGAAATAATCCCTGCCACCCAATTTCTCAGGAGCTGTGGAACCTGGGCAGGAGCTAGGAATTGACCTTTGCAGGAAAGGAAAGTCAGTCCTAAATCTTACCCAGGTTTTACAAGTCTGTTGCTGTGCCCTGCAGAGAAGAATTTCAGGAAGAAGATGAATCGTCAAGACATAAAATTAGGGGGTTGGAGTGATAGCACAGCGGGTAGGGTGTTTGCCTTGCAAGCGGCTGACCTGGGTTCGAATCCCAGCATCCCATATGGTCCCCTGAGCACCGCCAGGAGTAATTCCTGAGTGCAGAGCCAGGAGTAACCCCTGTGCATCGCCAGGTGTGACCCAAAAAGCAAAAAAAAAAGACATATAAAATTATTTGGGAAGGAAAGTTGCACACTCAAGAGTTTGCGTGGACTTCTCTGGCTGGGGGTTAAGTGCACATCCCACATGGATCTGCAGTGAATCCTCAGGATGGAGACTGTGCAACATGAAGTGAGAAAGTCCATGTCTCCTGGGGCCAGAGTCATAGCACAGTGGGTAGGGAGGGTGCTTGCCATGCCCATAGTTGACCCTGGTTTGATCCCTGGCATTCCATATGGTCCCTAAGCACCATCAGGACTGACCACTGAGCCCACCAGGAGTAAGCCCTGAACATTGCTGGATGTGCCCCCCAACTCTCAAGTAAGAATATCCACATCTCAGGCAGGGATGCAGACCACCTCCCCAGAATAGGAAATGCACACCTACACCTTTTCCTCTGCCAAGTTAGTTTATATAGTTTTCCCAAACTGCCTTGCTCCCTCCCGTACCCAAATCTGTCATTAGGGTGTTGTCAAATGGGAACTCTTGGAACTGTTGATGGCCTTCTTTGATATTCTTAGCATGGCCTTTGTTCTCACAGTGAACATGGCCTTGAGTGCACTGGGGCCAACTCAGGGTCAGGAATTCTGCACTGTAATTTTCATGCTCCTCACATGGGTCCTAAATTTCAAAGGTCTTCCTTCATGCCTTTGGGCTGGTTTAGGTTCTTGAGTGTTTTCGCCAGTACACATTACCAGAATCTGCCTGCCACAGTGTTATCATCAGTGTTGCTCAAATAAAGTAAATAAGTCAAAAATTAAATGGTGTTATATTCCAAGTGTGGCTTCTGATTTATTCTCAGAGACTCTTCAAAAGCAGCAACTTTCTGAACCTTAAGCAAAAATCAAGGGGAAAAAAAAATTCGTTGACAGGCTGATAACCATTGCCAACTACTTGGTGACTCTTGTTAGTAATACTGTATTGATTGTTTTTGTTTGTTTATTTTTGGGCCACATCCAGCAATACTCCAGAGTTGCTCTTGGCACTGCATCAGGAATTACTTCTGGCATTGCTCAGGAAACCATATGGGATGCTGAGGATTGAACCCTGGCTGGCCTCATGCAAGAAACCCACTGTACTATTTCTCCAGCCCATTTTAAATATTTGGAGGTTGCTAAAAGAATTTAAGAGAATTTTTTGTTTTGGCTTTTGAGCTACATACACGGGTGCTCGGGATTTACTCCTGGCTCTGTGTTCAGGGATCTCTCCTGGTGGCAAGGAAGCGCATGAGGTGCAAAGCAAGCACTTTACCTGATGAACTATCTCTACAGCCCAAGGGTAGAACTTTAAAAGTTTTCATCACAAGAAAAAATTAAAACTATTGCAGAGTGAATTTTAGGGAATTTAGAGCCTAGAAAGTGACTCAAAGAGCGGGTGCACATGCCTGGCAAGCATAGATTCAGGGCTCCATCCTGACACCTTCTGATCCCCTTAGTAACACCTCCAAGAGTCATCCCTGAGCACCACAACAGGGAGTAGCCTCCAAGTACCACCAAGTCAGGTCCAAAAACAAAAACAAAAATGAAGGATTTTGTAATCAGATAAAACAGACAGCCTAACCCTCTGGCAGAAACAAGCCATATTAAAGTGCCATATTATATCAACAGATTGTCTACTAATTGGACTTAACATCATGGAGGTAAACAGTTGTTTTCAAAAGAACTGGGCAAAGTTCAGGGTGGGAAAGATCTGCTGATGTGTTTGAACATATCTTGTGAAGCACATGTCTAAAATGCTCAGAATTCAGATGATTTTAATTGACAGAGGGAGAGGCTCCACTTCCGTTGGGAATTAAGTGCTGACAGATGAAATGCTATAGATTTCCCGTCTTCTCCGTGACAGGTAAATCAGCATCCCTCCCTCCCGCTGCGGAGGCTGGAGGCTGGAGCTGAGGCACATGGAAGCACCAGGAAGGCAAGGAGGAGGGAATTGTTTGGGAATTGATATGATTTCTAAATAGCTGCTTGTGCAGGTGAGAACAAGTAGATTCAGAAATCGTAAAAGTCACTTGGAGTAGTCTTTGGTGGAAGAAAAAGCTTAATAAGTGTGATGAGATAGGAGAGTAAATAGTCCATTAACATTTGCTTTTCACACTTGCTTTAACTGGGTATTTTGAGCATTCAGAAGGCTGTGGCATTGTGGGCTAAATGAATAATTTCTCTAAGAAGAAGGTACTGTGAGTGGAAGGAGTGGATCCCTTGGCATCTCTATTCTGAGAGTAAATTGAATCTCTCATTCGGAAACCATCAATGGCACAACCTCCAGTACCTGTTCACAAGTCATAGGTCTATAAAGGAACCCCACTTTATATAACAGCGCTTGCCAAAATTTAGAGAACACAAATCAGCTCATTTAATGAAAGTCCATTTGGAATATTTCCATGAAAATTCAACAGGAAAGGTGTCCTGCAGTAAAAGGCACAGTTCTGTAAAACCTAGCAGGCATGCTTGCTTTCAAGAGGCTGAATTCTAAACAACAAAGAATTCACTTACTTTTTTCACATTTATATAAATTAAATGTTATATGCTTCAGAATAAAATGTGACTTTTTTTATTGGTAGTTCCAGGGATCAAACCTGGGCTCTCCCACACACCAGAAAAGTGCTATTCTCTAAGCCACACCCCCTGGCCCAGGGACCTTGACTTTTGAGTAATTGGAATAGAAAAGGATCAAAGCTGTAGAGGAGAGCACTCATTCAGACCTGATTTTGTTTTTCTGTTTAATAAAAGTACTCTAGTTTAGAGTCCTTTTTCTGGTCCTTTTCTAAGGTCTTGAGTCGTGAAGTCAGGCTATCTATGTGGGTAATAAAAGTACTCTATAGAACAATAATGTTCTGGAAGCCAGTGGCATGGCTCAGTGGAAGAGCACTTGCCCTGAATTTGATCCCAGATATAACAAAAAAATAATAATGATAAGGAATAATAATAATAATAAAATAACAATAATAATAAGGACATTGCTTTTGTTTGTTTGCAGTGCCTTTTGTTTGGGGGCCTCACCCACTCTGTGCTCAGGGATCACTCCTAGCAGTGCTGGGAGAAAAGGACCATGTGGTACTGGGGATTATACTGGGGTCAACTACATGCCAGGCATGCATTTAACCCCTGTACTATCTCTTTAGCTCAAGGTTCATCCATTTTAAAAAAACTTTCCCCCAGCACTTGGCAATGCCCAGTGCTTTCTTATTTATATCTCTGACTCTCTGAAAAGTTGATAAAATTCTACCTAGAATGTAAAAGTGGTAGCAAAAGGGCAGGCGTTCTTTTGTATTTCATAGCAAAGTCCAACATTTAAAAAAAAGCAAAATGTCAACTTATAATTAGCAAACAAACCTGAGTCATATTGCAAGCTTTTGTACATCTTGGAAACCTGAAACTGATGATGGTAGGAAAGGAATGTAAAGGATGGTAGTAAGAAAGAAAGAGCAAAAAGGCAAACACAGGAAGGGAAATGGTGCTCATGATCCCTGTCGCTGTTTCTCATTGGCTGCCCTGAGTTTTCCAAGGAGCTCGAGGGAGGGTGGCAGCATTGAGGGAGCCGTGTATGGAGCAAGAGCTTGGCACTCAGGAGTGGGGAGAGGGAGTGATGCTGTTTTCTCACAAAAGAAGAAACGGAAGTGTAAAGAGGTATGTGAGTTGGGGCTGGAGTGACAGTACAGCCGGTGGGCACTTGCCTGGCTTTCCACAACCAGGTTCAATCCCTAACACTGTGTATGGACATCTAAGCCCCACCATGAGTAAGCTCTGAGCATCGCTGGGTGTGACTCCTCCCCAAAACCAAGCAAACAAACAAAAAAGAATTCTGTGGTCTGGTCAAGGCCAAAAGTTAGCAAGCAGGACTGGAGAGATAATACAAGAGTTAAGGTCTTGCAGGTGGCCCACCCAGATTCAATCCTTAGCACTGAATATGGTTCCTGGAGCACTGCCGGGTTCACTCCTGACTGCAGAGCAAGGAATAGCTGGTAGTACTGCAGGCAGTATTTCTTCCATCCCTCTCGGAGAGCCTGGCAAGCTACCAAGAGTGTCCCACCCACACGGCAGAGCCTGGCCAGCTACCCATGGTGTACTTGATATGCCAAAAACAGTAACAAATGACGGCCCTCATTCCTCTGACCCTTGAAAAAGCCCCCAATATGCCATTGGGCTACACTAGCACGCGACAGGGACAAATGGAGCCATTACTGGTGCCCGCACAATTAAATCGATGAACAACGGGATGACAGTGATACAATGATAGCAGTGATACTGCAGGGTATGGCCCAAACACATCTGCCCCTGCAAAAAACTAAGTTAGCCAATGACAAATCTGTGTTCTAGCACTCAGCGCCCAGCTCCCCATTTCATGTGCTGGGTTGTGGGTTGTGGCCTTTTCTCTAATGTGGCTGGCTTGCCATGAGCCAGAAACAATCCTAAAAGAAAACGGAGTTGAAGATAAAACGGAAAGGGATAAAGATCTACGGTGTGTGCTTTTCCCTTAAATCCTGTCTTCCATTTCTGAAAATCATAAAGGTTTTATGGCCGCTTGACCTTATGTGCTCTGAGGAAAAGGGAGATTGGGACCTATTTGGGTGAGTCTGAAATCCAGTTGTTGCTTAATCTGGATTTTTAAACCTTCCTACTTCAATTCAAGGGACGTGCTAAAATAAAACGGAGGAGTGAAAAAATGGACAAAGTTCAGCCCATCTGATCAATTAAATTTGTAGAATACCTGAGGGTTTTAAACTACATGTTTATATTTTGTCCAGAGATAGCACAGCTGGTAGGACGTTTGCCTTGCACATGACCAACCCATGTTCGATTCCTCTGTCCCTCTCGGAGAGCCCAGCAAGCTACCGAGAGTATCCTACCCGCACGGGAGAGCCTAGCAAGCTACCCATGGCCTATTCAATATGCCAAAAACAGTAACTACAAGTTTCACAATGGAGATGTTACTGGTGTCTGCTCAAGCAAATCGATGAACATTGGGACGACAGTGCTCCAGTGCTACAGTTTATACTCTGACAATCTTTAGTTTGAATTTAAAAATAAAAGCAGGAAATACTAGCTATAATGCCTGTGCCGGGCCCAGTGGGGAACCCCCCCACCACCTCTCTACAATGAACAGGTTCAGAAAAGACATATTGACTTAAGAACACACATACAGGGAATTTACATGGCTGAGCATTCTAAAGAAAATATACCCACCTTGAGACCTTTTTGCTGTACTCTGGGGCCTGAGGAATCAAGGAGAGAGAAAGGAGAGATGTGTCACACATCAGAGATAGGAGGATTTCATCTACTCTGAGTAACAAGGCAAGTTTTTCAGATAAAGACAAGACCACCCATATATGAAACCTTGGGGCTACCACCACCTATTAAAGGGGGAGAAGAGAGATTCTTCCATCAGAAGAGGGACTCAGGGTTGAAGCCAAGAGTTTCTTCTCAGCCTCTTTGTTGAGGCAAAGTTCTTCACTGCACCTAACTTATAATTATCTGCATCTGGGGTTCAATATCCTGGGGCATAATCTTTGCATGCAGGGGGCCTGAGCACAGCCAGGACTGACCCCAGTCAACAGTGTGCCATGATAAGCTCAGTTCTGGAGACCAGAACTAAGGTTCTCTGACTTTGGGCACTTGTGGCCCTTTTGTGGAAACTGAACCCATATCTGTACTTAAGAAACAGAGGCCCGAATTCTAGCGGAGCATTCATTGTTAGATAATGGGGGGCGCGCTCTGCTGAGCCGGGTGGCCATGCTTTTGCACGGCCGCTTTGCTGCTGAACGACCAAGATCCAGAAGGCAGCTACACAACTTCTGGTCCCAGCAAGTGCTTGCAGCCATGTCTCCAGACTGTGAACTAAGCCTTTGCCCCAAGCTGCCCCAGGAAGGGAAATTATACAATTTCCAACATAAATCTCCCTGGGCTTAACTACTAAAATACAGAAATCCCAAAGCATGCAGCTGCTTCATATCTCTTCATTCTCATCAATGGAAAACTAGTTATCAAATGCTTCCTTGTCAGTAGGGCCATATTTTTGAGGGGTAAACTCCAACAACAATGGTGAGTTGTGTGTTGAAACTCCAACAACAATAGTGAGTTTTGTGTTGAAGTATGGAATATAATTAAGGTAAAGAGAAAATGAAGAGAAATTTATCAGTTATGCAGGTGGGGGTGGGGGGTTGGGGGTGGGAGGTATACTGGGGTTTTTTGGTGGTGGAATATGGGCACTGGTGAAAGGACGGGTGTTTGAGTATTGTATAACTGAGACATAAGCCTGAGAACTTTGTAACTTTCCACATGGTGATTCAATAAAATAAATTAAAAAAAAGAAAATGGGGGAAGTGAGATCTATTAATAAGGGTTTTTTGTTGTTGTTGTTAAAGCATCACTATAGACCTAGAGAGATAGTAGAAGAGATAGGGTGCTTGCCTTACATGGGGTGACCCTGGCTCAATTCTCAGTGCCCCATATGGTTGCCCGAGCTCCATCAGGAGTGATCCCTGAGCACAGAGCCAGGAAGAAGCCCTGAGCACCACCAGGTGGCACAAAGGCAAACAAATCCAAAAAAGGAGCAATATGGTATTTGTGCGAGTTTAATTGTTAAGGCAGACATATAGGGGGTGTCTGAGGGACAGAAGCCAAGAGTGGCAGCAGGCAAGGTGCCTAACAATATACAATGCCCTGCTCCATGCTACCACACACACACACACACACACACCACTTCCAGCAGCAGTTTTCATGCTTAAAATCACATTCTTAGGTCAAGAACTTCTATAAATGTGTATGCAAGTCTGACCCAGATTAGCTAGCTGAACTTTCAGAGAGAAGCAGGAGAGTATTTCTGTCTATTTTCAAGTCATAACTTAGGTGTTGATGAGGTGAATGAAATTCCAAGTGTGAGGGCACTGGGATGAGGGAAGGAAGGACGAGCAAGGCAAAGGGGGTATGAAGTCCAGAAGGGTAATGATGGGGTGCATGGAGGGCATAGAGCAAGTTGAAAGAAACAAATGCGACTTCGCAAGAAACATCAAAATTTAAAAAAAGGAAGTTGCTGAATGAATTCCTTTTCTATATAGTTCCTTAATATGAAATGATTCCTAGTACTGGATGTCAGACTGATGAAGTTTTATTTCTGGTATAGATGATTAATAGATGATTAGCATGGGGGGGCACACTCAGCAGTGCTCAGGGCTTACTCACAGCTCTGCACCCAGGGGTTCACTCCCATGTTTCTCAGGACACTATATGGGGTGCTGAGGATCAAACTGGGGATGGCTGTGTGTCAGGCAGAGTGACAACCCCAGAAGTGCTCTCTGATTCCTCTTTCTTTCTTTTTTTAAAATTATTTATTTTTGCTTCTTGGGTCACATCCGGTGATGCACAGGGGTTACTACTGGCTCTGCACTCAGGAATTACCCCTGGTGGTGCTCAGGGGACCATAGGGGATGCTGGGAATTGAACCTGGGTCGGCCACACGCAAGGCAAACACCCTACCTGCTGTGCTATCACTCCAGCCCCTCTGCGTCCTCTTTCTGCCAATATTTATTAAGCCCCTTTTGTTGTTTTAGGCACTAGAGATGCAGCAAAGGATAAAATAACACCCTCCTTCCCCCCACTCCCATGGAGCTTACATCTTAATGGGGGAAGGGGAAGTGATAGATGTAACAACAAACAAAAACAGGGAATAGGAGGTGATAAAGTAGGAAAATAGGCATAGCCGTGGGTGGAGAAAGATGGCTGAGGGTGCTGTTTTCTGTAGAACGGTCTGAGAAGACATCAGTAGTACAGTTACGCAGAAACCCGGGGAGAATTTGGAAGTGTGCAGGGAAGTGCCCAGAGGACAGAGATCTGTCATACTGAGGGTGTTTGGAAACTGCACAGCACCACAAAGTGCTGTGGGGGAGAATGGGAAAGAATTGCAGAAGAAAAGGTTAAAAAGACAAAGACAAGCACTTATAAGAGTGCTATTATTATTATTGTTATTATTATTATTATTATTATTATTTTGGTCTGAAATGATGTGATCTTTTATTTGTATATTTTTGGGTGTGTGTTTCTCACATCATTCCTGCATTTACTATACATTAGTGATCTTTTCAATGGTATGTGTTATTGGGGATAAATGATTTGGCAGGCTGAGACGGGGGAAAGGATGTGCTTTGGGAATGTTCAGAAAATTTCCATTTCAATGAATGCCATGGCTTCGGCTTAAGCTGTGATGACTTCCAAAGGTTTCAAAGGAATGCTTTACTTTTGGACACTGCTCTGCTATTGGAATTCTGAACTCATCTCCCTGCCTTTTCTCTAGGCACCAGAGACCCCATGGATGTTTGGTAAATGGATGTGTCACATGTATCAAGAATCCTTTTGGAACTACTTGGTCAGAGAAAAGTTCCTCCTCCAAAACAAAATGGAACAGGCATAAGCATGGGGGTGCTGATGGATCCTGTGAACCCCGTGTCTGTGGCCACTCTGGGATGGGCCAGAGATCACGAATCCAGCCCTATAATAGAGCACAACTGGGGAAGAGAGGAATAACATACTTTTAGAATTTGGGAGTCTGGAGTGACATCTGGCAATGCTGGGGGCTACTCCTGGCCCTGTGCTCAGCAGGGGTCACTTCTGGTGGTGCTCACGGGGAATGAACCCCAGTGCTGGGGAATGAACCCCAGTGCTGGGGAATGAACCAGGGTCAGCTGCATTCAAGGCAAGCACCTTCACCCAGGAACTCTCTCACTGGTCCTAGAAATGAAGGATTTTTCTTTCCATTTTTATTTAAGCACCATAATAATGATATTATGGTTTTTTTTTTTTTCTTTTTGGGTCACACCGACGATGCACAGGCATTACTCCTGGCTCATGCACTCAGGAATTACTCCTGGCGATGCTGGGGGACCATATGGGATGCTGGGAATTCAACATGGGTCAGCTGCGTGCAAGGCAAATGCCCTACCTGCTGTACTATTGCTCCAGCCCCGATACTGATGGTTTTTATATTTTTAGTTTTAATTTCAGGGGGCACAACCAACTAAATTCTGAGCTTACTCTTGTCTCTGGTGTCCAGATAGGAACCACATGGGATGCAGGGAAATCAAATCCAGGTCAGCTGCTCTTCAGGCAAGTGTCCTACTCACAGTATATCACTCCAGCCCCATACAATCACTATATCACTGCATCACTGTTGTTCCATCCTGTTGCTCATCGATTTGCTCGAGAGGACACCAGTAACATCTTCATTCGTTCCTGTCACATTCAGGGTCAGGGGAATGAGGTCCATTATTGTTACTGTTTTTGGCATATCGAATATGCCACTGATAGCTTGCCAGGCTCTGCCATGCAAGATTCTGCATTGCTCTCTTCCAGGAGCATATACTTTGTTTTATAGTCTATAGTATATACCAGACTATACTTTGTTTTATAGTCTCTGGATCTTGGCCATTGATGAGATTATGTGGCACTGTTGGCAGTTTGTGGGTGTGATTACCAAGCTACCGGAAAACTGGGAATCTGGGTGGAGGAGGCCCAGTCCCAATCCTAGCAGGCTTGAAGATCTCAGCCACAGGTCCCACATACATGGGTTCCTCTGTCGGTTCCTTCATGGGTGAGGCTCATCCAAGGTGTGGAGAGTGGCCTTGAGCATGGATGTTGCTGGTTTCTGGTGGGTAACTGCTTGGGGCTCTGCTTGGGGCAGGGAGGGTAACTCAACCCACCCACCTCCAAGGGGGCCCTGGTGAAGACAGCCTGGTGTGGGGGCAGGAGATTCTGCATCACTCTTTTCCCTGTACAATACTGTTAATAATAGAGTTTCAGGCATATAATGGTGCATCTAACTCCACACTCATCACTAGAGTCAGCATCCCTCCGCCAAGGTCCCCGTCCACATCCCACCCCACCCCCTTGGCAATGCATCCTAAGCAATGCTGGGTCTAGCCAGCCCTCCACTCCCCATTCTCCCAAATAGAAAAAGTATCTGTAAAAGTATCTTACAGGGTGGAATAGGAAGCAAAAAAACCATTTATTTGAAAAGAAATGAAAGTCTTCCTTCCTCTCCCTTGCCCTTTCACCCCACCTCACCCCTCTCCCTTTCACTCTTTTTATCTTCCTTTCAGTTTCTTTTTTGTTTGTGGCCATACTCAGCAGTGCTCAAGATCCACTCACAGCCCTGAGCTCTGGGGTCACTCCCAGTGGTGCTCAGGGGACCATGCGATGCTGGGGTGGGGTGGGGGGTAAGCTCCACCCTTCAGACCATCCCCCAACACCCTCCCTTGCCTTATCTCTGTGTATCTCTCACTGTTCACACTACTCATCTGTGCGCAGGCTTATCAAGGCCACACCCCCCTGAAAGTCGAAACCCTAAAATTAGCATGACCTGTCTGTTTTTTTCCTCTGCAAATTAGCTCAGGAGCGCAAGACTGATCCTTGAGAAAAAGCAGCAGGTTGGCCGGGAGCATTGGGTGGAACCAGCCGGTCCTGAGGCTGTGGACAGCGGGACTCTGGTGGGAAGGAAAGGGGGCGGAGCACACAGATGAATCCAGCTACTTTACTTTCATTTGTTCTCGTTTCCCAAGTCAAGCTTGATGGTGCTCAGGGACTCTTCCTGGTGGTTCTCAGCTGGGGACTGGGACCTGGGTCAGCTGGGTGCCAGGCAAGGGGGTCTGTCAACTACTTTAGTGTGACAGGAGAAAAGTACGCAGCTGGATCCAACTGCTTTAGTTTGAGTGCGTGCTTTGCATGCTGGAGGCTTGGGTTTGATCTCTGGCACCATGGTGATGCCCGGGTACTACTGAGAGCAGCCCCTGAGCACCAAGCTGGGAAGAGTCACCAAGCATGGCTGAGTGGGCCCCCAACCCTCCAGAAGGAAAATGGACTTATTTCTAAAGTCCCTGGATGACGTCCTGGTGTTCATTCTATGACTCTTCATTACATTTTGAATGTCTGAACTCTTCCTTGAAAGTTTCTAAATACGAAGGACCCCTTCTGGGTGGGTTGAGGGAGGGGTCAGCTGGTGGAGGGTGTGGCATTGGAACACTGCATGGGTGAAACCCTACCATTATAATATTGTGGCTCTTGGTGCCTGAAAAGAGATGAAAAGCAAGATAATTGGTATTAAAATAGCACGTACACATGTAGATGCATATTATCCTCCAGCTTTGCATGTGAATGTTAGATAATTCTTTAATTCCAAAATTATTTTTTAATATTTTGTTTGTTTGAGGGCCACACCCAGCAGTGCTCAGGGCTTACTCCTGGCTCTCTGTGCTTAGGGGTCACTCCTGGCAGTGTTTGGGGGCCATACATGGTACTAGGGATCTAACGTGGGTTGGTCACATGCAAGGCAAGTGTCTTAGCCCTATTCTATCTCTCTGGCCTCTATTGTCCTAATATTTAAAAATCATAATTTAAAGATTCCAGATTCCATTAATTTACATGACCATATATGTTTTAGCCCCTCTCGGAGAGCTACCGAGAGTATGGAGCCCGCACGGCAGAGCCTAGCAAGCTACCCGTGCGTATTGGATATGCCAACAACAGTAACAATAAGTCTCTCAATGAGAGATGTTACTGGTGCCCGCTCGAACAAATCGATGAGCAACGGGATGACAGTGATGGACAGTGATGGATATATTTTAGTACAATTTCATGCTGCATCCAAGTTTATTTTAGGGACTGACGATATCGTACGAAAGACTGCAGCGTATGCCTGACATACACAAGCGCTGGAATTCAATCCCTGGTCCCGTCAGGGCCCGGAGTGCTACCACATATAGTTCTTGTGGGCCCGCCCTGAGTATAACCAGACTATCCCGGGTGGTCCCCAGCATCACCATCACTGGGCCTGCGCATTGAACTCTCCGACTTGCTCGCAGGATTGAGAATCACTCGGCGGGGCATCTCTGAGCACTGTTTTGGAGTCCTCCCCCATATATACTATTCCACTGCTATCTCTTCAGCACTACTCCTGGGTTCTCTTCCCCCATTTGACCCCCTCCTTTCCCTTCATCAACCTCAGCTGTGAGGTTTCGTTTTCATTCAGTTTTGTCGGTTTCTTTGCTCCTCTGAATCCCAGAGATGCGTGAGCTCGTCCCCCCTCTGTCTTTCACCTTCTAATTTATTTCATTCAGTCTGGCTCATTGGTTCCACTCATGTTGTTACAAAAGGCAAAGTTTCCTCTGTGCATGTAGTCCTCTGTGCATGCAGACCGCTCTGTCTGCACCTCATCTGCGGCTGCGCATGCGATGTTTCCAGGTCTTGGCTGGGGTAGAGCATGATGCAATGAACAGAGGCGGGCAGCCGGCTCTTTCTGTGTAGGTGTGTGCTCAGGGGCCAGCTCCCTGTTTGGGGCTCACTCCGAACTTTTGCTGCCGTGCGATGGCATCTTTACTTCATGCTAACTGGCGTTTTCTCATGTCCTAATTTGCTGGTAGTTTTCCTCAGGAGTCGGGCAGCTCAACTCTGCCCTAATAATGATTGCTCCTAACATGCAAGGAGCGGGAGGGGGAGAGCCAGGTCTACAGAGGAAGCGAAGGACAGAAACCTGCAAGCCAGGAGAAGGGCTTGTACACAGCATGCTGGGGCGGTTTCTTCCCCTACCCTAAGTTTCTAGTTCAAGTTTCTCTTAATTTGTATCTGGGAAAACCCTTGCTTATTTAGGAGCTGGAATGAATCAGTTGGTCTTTCCTGGTCTTAGGAAGATAATTAGTAATAAGCAAGCTCTTCACCCCCCAAAAAATAAAGGAAAGGTGTGTGTGTGTGTGTGTGTGTGTGTGTGTGCGCTCAGAAACTTCACTTTATTCTCTGAGCAGGCTGGAGAGGTGGGCTAAGCCAGACAAGGACCTCATAACTCCCTGGGACAATAAAAAGAGCACCTGAAGTTCCAAGGGGTGTGGCAGTGAGGGAAGACTGTCTGAGGTCCCGTCCACGGACTCAGGATCCTCAGAGGTGAAGGCTCATCAGTCAGT
Organism: Sorex araneus; assembly: GCF_027595985.1. Lineage (NCBI taxonomy): Eukaryota > Metazoa > Chordata > Mammalia > Eulipotyphla > Soricidae > Sorex > Sorex araneus. The sequence continues at coordinate 47,752,867 of NC_073310.1, read as the reverse complement.
GGTTGATGCAGGAGACGAACCACAGGAGAGAGGGGCGGAGGCAAGCAGCAGGATAGAAAGAAGGAAACCTGTGAAGCCGTGCAGGGTCAGACACACTTCCTCCCGCCCCCCACCCCCACCCCCAGTCCCTGGAAGGCAAGAGTCTACATTCTGCAGAGCTTCTCAGGGGGATTGGATACTATGGGGAAGGGGCAGAGAGGGCGCAGACTGGTAAGCAGGGAATGCAGCATCCTCTGGGGCGATATGTGGAGTGGGTGGGGGTGAAAGGGGGTGGGCCCAGCCTCAGCCCCCGCTGGGAGCTAAGCCTGAGAACAGCTCTGGAACTATAAAGCTGTAGCAAGTGCTCTATGCGCTGGCAGCTCAAAATGTTGGTTTTTTTTTTTTATGTTTTGCTTTTCTTTGATTTGGGAGCCACAACTGACAGTGCTCAAGGATTACTCTGCCTTGGTGCTCAGAGATCACTCCTGGGGTGCCAGAGAACAAACCAGGGTTGGCCACCCGCAAAGAGTGCCATACCCATTGCACCATCTCTCCAATCCCTCCTCAACAGTTTTTAACTATAGGGGAAGCTGCCCCGGGGGTGAACTGCTGAATTACCCAGAAGCGTCTGCTGACTCTGAAGCCGAAGGTATGAGCGACCAGAAGTGGTTCCTCTGAGGGGAAAAAAAATGCCTGACGGTATTGGACAATGTGTTTAAAGGAGAAACTCTTGCAATTGCAGGAAGGGAACAAGTCTCCCGGACCTGTGGCAAGTAGAAACCAAAGCCAGTTCTGACTTGAAGAAGCCAGCACTGTGACTTAATTTTCACATGGAGCTGGAGCAGCAGGTCATACCAGTTACTCACAGAAATAGTAAAATAATTCCAAATTGTGATACATGCAAGACTACAGCAGGCAGATTGATGGCAGAGAGAATAATAGGGGGGTGTGGCTGGATTTGGAGAAGAGGAGGTTCAGATAATCTCTCTAAAATGTGGTATTTCAACCAGACTTGGGGGAAAAAAATGGTGTGGTGGTGGACACAGACATTGCATGTAAAGAAAAACCGGCATGCAAATGCCCTGGGGCAGGAAGTCTTTTTCTGTCTGTGCGAATTCAAGGTGAGGATTATATGGAATATAAAAGTGAGGAGAAAAACGGCTCCAACAGATGCAAAAGGATGAAAAGTGATCAGTCTTACAGCATTCTAAGAATAATAACAAAAGAGAGAGACTAAAGAGGCTCAGTGGGCAAAGGGTATGCTTTGTATGGAGACATAAGTTTCAATCTGAAACACTAAAAGAAAAATGATCTGGACTAGAGAGATAGTACAGGCCATAAGTCTGTTGCTGTGCCCAGAGCAGATTCTGTTTCAGATCCCCAGCACCAGATATAACCACCAGGGCATGGCCAGGGGTGCCCTGAGCACAGAATTAGGAGTAGCCCCTGAGTACTGCCAGATATGGCCGCTAAAACAATAGCAAAATCTGCAGCACTGCATGGTCCCCCTGGCACTGCTGGAAATTACGCCTCAGTGCTGAGCTGGGAGCCCTAAGCACTTCCAGGTGTGCCCCCCCCCCCCATAACTTCAAGAGTAGCACTGTAGCACTGTCATCCCATTAGTCATCAATTTGCTCGAGCAGGCCCCAGTAATGTCTCCATTGTGAGACTTGCCGTTACTGTTTTTGGCATATGGAATACACCGCAGAGAGCTTCCAGGCTCTGCTGTGCAGGTGGGATACTCTCAGTGCAGGCACGATACTCTCGGTAGCTTGCCGGGCTCTCCAAGAGGGGCGGAGGAATCGAACCTGGGTCAGCCACGAGCAAGGCAAATGCCCTACCCGCTGTGCTATCGCTCCGGTACCCAACTTCAAGAGTAATATCAATAATATCAGTATCAATAACATCAAGTTCCTAATGGTCTTGAGAAGACATTGAATCACTGCATGTAACTAACCTGCTTAAATTTACTGCTTGATAAATCTGTGTTGTGTGGAGATAAACAAGCACTAGGCCTAACAGAAACAGCAGTACAGCCATCATTTGAGGATTAGATTACTCGGATTCAAAACCCAGTTCTGCCACCAACCAGTGGTGTGAGTGGGTGACTTGCTTAATCTCTCCATGCCTTGATTTTAATTCCAAAATACAAATAAAAACAATACCCATTTCACTGAGCTATCATGTGGATTTTACATTTTATAAGCATTTCACACATAGTAAACCTGGCACATAGCAAACACCCAATAAAATGTTGGCCGATTTGTAGTTTGTTGTTGGGCTATTGTTCTTATGCTTTCCGGAAGGAGGAGAAGGCTGGTAGAATTTTAGGAATCAAATAAGCAACAGCCTCATCTTTTCCTTGGAACCAAATGAGCTGTAAGACAGAGAAGATGACAGATGGGCATCTATTATACCTACTTCCTGATCCCCATGATTGTCTAGGCTCGCTGAACAAAAGCAGATGGAAAATGTTGTTCTTATACAACTTAGATTCTAGCATGGGTAAAGGGGGAAGATATGGGGACCTAGAGAAATTCATGTTTAAACTAGCAAACTGTATCAAAGTTTAGAAGGAATGGTGCTCACACACACCCATTGTGGTCACTGTCACTGTCATCCCAGTGTTCATGGATTTGTTCAAGTGGGAACCAGTAACATCTCCATTGTGAGACTTTATTGTTACTGTTTTTGGCATTTTGTTCGAGGGGGCACCAGTAAGGTCTCTCATTGTGAGATTTATTGTTACTGTCTTTGGCGTATCCAATATGCCATGGGTAGCTTGCCAGGCTCTGCCGTGCGGGCTAAATACTCTCGGTAGCTTGCCGGGCTCTCTGAGAGGGGCAGAGAAATCGAATACGGGTCGACCATGTGAAAGACAAACGCCCCACTGCTGTGCTATTGCTCCAGCCCACCCATTGTGGTAGAGTCAGAAATTACTTAGGTATATTTGTTTGGGGGGCGGGGGGCACATCTGATGTTTCTCGGGGCTTACTCCTGGCTCTGTGTTCAGAGATCATGCTTGGCGAGGCATAGGGACATTCTGTGGTGTAGGGAATCAAGCCTGGTTGGGCAGAGTGGACTAAGCGCCTTAGTCCCTGCACTAACTCTCTAGACCCTGGAAGCTGCTTCTGGTGCTGTGAGCACAGACAATAGAGCTGCCAGGACCAGACTCTGTACCAGCTAGTCACACCTACTGGACGTGCTCATGCCTCAAGCTGGAAAGGAAGGTGCATCAGGCCTTGAGCTGTCCCTGGACTCCAAAGCTGAGTTTTTGGAACTCCTGGTATATCTTTCTATCTACTAAAGTTTTTAAATCTCAACATTTTTTTTCATTATTTTTAAAACTTACATCTGATATATCTTTCTTCAGACTTATTTTCTTTTATTTATGCTTTTTGGGTCACACAAGGCAATGCCCAGGGGTTACTCCTGTATTTGCACTCAGGAATTACTCCTGGTGGTGCTCAGGGGACCATATGGATGCTGGGAATTGAACCCAGGTCGACCACGTGCAAGGCAAACACCCTACCCGCTGTGCTATCACTCCAGTCCCCAGACTTATTTTCAAGTATTAAATATTTCTTCATGCTATTATAAATGACACTCTATTTCCATTTCCACTTTTTATTGTTAGCATGTTGCACTACAATTGATTGTTACATCTTGATCGTGTACACTGCAGCCTGCAGTGGGACACGCATTCGCAAGTAGGAAGCAAGTGTCTCCCCAGTTTGTTTTATTCCTATTGGTTAGAAATGATTTGGCTAAAAAATTCAATACATATACATGCACCATAATGACATCAGCTTATAATAACAGGAGGAGGCCAGAGAGATGGTACAACAGGTAGGGGCTTGCACGCAGCTGACCTGAGTTTGATCCCAAATATTTAATATGGTCCCTTATGCACTGTCAGAAGTGATCTCTGAGTATTAAGCTAGGAGTAAGCCCTGAGCAATGCACAGTGTGACCCCAAATAAAAACAAATCAAAATATAAATTTAAAAAACTAACCAATAATAGTAGGTGTTTGCTGTCCCCCCTTTTTGTTTTTTGGGTTTTTTGGGGGTTTGGGGGGGCTTTTTTTCTTTGATTTTTGGGCCACACCTGACAGTGCTCATGGCTTACTCCTACTTCTGCTCTCAGGAATCACTCCTGGCAGGCTCGGGGGACCATATGGAGTGAGGGGGATCAAAACGGGTTGGTCTTATGCAAGGCAAATGCCCTACTTGCTGTACTATCTCTCCTGCAGTAGGTGATTACTATGAAGTAGCAAAAATTTCAAAGGGGATTTTTTTTCTTTTTCTTTTTCTTGGCGGGAGGCGGGGGCATTTCTGAAAGTGCTCAGGGCTTACTCCTAGGCCCATGTTCATGTTTCAAAGGGAGGAAGATGGAGAGCTGCACGCAAACAGTTTTCCTGCACAAGCTGTGCCATTTCACAGAGGCTGGTGGCCTCTGCCTCCTCCTACAGCTCCCAGGATGGTGCCCTAGTGGTTCAGTGCAGTGGGAGGCTGACTGACAGAGCATCCCATGGGACATCAAGCCAGGTAACACAGGGTAAGAAAGTGTCTAGAACTGCAAGCACAGGAAAGCTGGAAAGGAAGGTTGTTTTATCTTGTTTTTCAAGCTCAAATCTATTATTAATCACAGAACGGAATTGATTGGTCCTTCAAGCCCCAAACTCTGTGGTCAGCTAGAAAAGGCCTTCAATGGATGGGGCCCACAGGGGAGAGGGACATTCCTTATGGAGGAATGCTTTCAGGTGGACACAGCTCCCTCTGGACCCCGGAACCAGCCTCACAAAAGCACATATTTCATTGCTTGAGAGGAATAAAGAAATCTTCCAGATCTGCCTCATTTCTTCTCCTTTTGGGGGAGGATAGGGGCTGGGTCACACCCACAGGTACTCAGGGGTCATTGTTGGCTCTGCTCAGGAGTGACCCCTGTTGGTGCTCAGAGGAGGGGCACCCATATGCTGTGCCAGGGATTGAACCAGTGTCATGGCCAAAGTGTCATGCAAAGCAAGTGCCTTCCCTCTGGTACTCTCTGCTCAGCTCAGCTCAAAACCTCTTCAGGGGGCTGGAGCGAGAGCACAGCGGGTAGGGCGTTTGCCTTACACGCGGCCGAACTGGGTTCGGTTCCCAGCATCCCATATGGTCCCCTGAGCACCTCCAGGGGTAATTTCTGAGTGCAGAGCCAGGAGTGACCCCTGTGCATCGCCAGGTGTGACCCAAAAAAAGTTAAAAAAATAAAAATAACAATCTCTTCAGTTCACAACTTAAAAAAAAATTTTTATTTGGCTTTTTGGGTCACATCCGGTGATCCTCAGGAGTTACTCCTGCCTCTGCACTCAGGAATCACTCCTGGCAGGGCTTGGGGGACCAGACGGGATCCTGGGGATTGAACTCAGGTTGGCTGCATGCAAGGTAAACGCGCTACCCACTGTATCATCACTCCAGCCCCTGTTTGTTTGGTTTTTTAAAAAATATACACTTTGTCTAGTGTAATGTCATTTCTTGATAAAATGGTAGCTATTCCATGATTGGAGATCAGTTTTGCTAGACTGTCAATAGCTTCTGGTGTAGAATAAGAATATGTAGACATGTTGTCCCAGGCACTGTTTCTCAGGGATGTCCGTGAGGAAATCTCAGGATGCAATAAAGCCGAAAGTCAGCAGACAATTCACAAACTCAGAAGCAGGAAGTCTAACAAGATGGAAAGGAAGTCTCAAGACACCAAGAGAGCGATGTCCTTGGGAAACTGCATTTGCTCCAGGATGAGGAACTGGGGTGGGCGTAGGGGGAACTTTGGAAGACAGGTCTTCGATGGAGGTAGAGTCACAGTACAATAGGATTCTACATGTCACCAAGAAGATTGTTCCTCCAAAAATGTTCAAAGGTGGATTAACAATAAGACAGTTACTAGTTAGAGATAGAACTGTGAATACAAAATGAACATAAACTCAAAGGATGTGCACAACCCAAGCCAATCACTATCTCTAGTAAAAAAATGTTACAAGAAATAAAATTTATTCATGGTGACATTCTTAGTCTCTATTATGAAGCATGTTACACAAGATCATAAAATAAATAAAGATCATTCATATAAATTTAACCAAAAGTTGTGACATAACCCCGGTGTTAAGATGGGCAAAAGATATGGAAAGAAATATCTGTATGGGGTGAAAACAGAACTAGAGCGGGGCAGTAGTACAGAGGGTAGGGCAGACCCATGGCTGGCCAGAGCAGTAGTACAGAGGGTAGGGCAGACCCATGGCTGGCCGGAGCAGTAGTACAGAGGGTAGGGCAGACCCATGGCTGGCCGGAGCAGTAGTACAGAGGGTAGGGCAGACCCATGGCTGGCCGGAGCAGTAGTACAGAGGGTAGGGCAGACCCATGGCTGGCCGCGCTCGATCCCAGGCCCCACAGATGGTCTCTTGAGCCCCAACAGGAGCGATTCCTGAGTGCAAAGCCAGGAGTAAGCCCAGACTACTGCAGGGGAGGAGGAGGAGGAGGTGAAGAAGGGAAAGAAGGAGAAGGAAAAGGAAGAAGAGGAGGAGGAGAGAAAGAGAAAGAGGAAAAGAAAATAAAGTTTCTTTTCCCCCTACCCTCACACAAATCCCATACTCACTTACAAGTAATACAAAAGACATATCTCTGGCCCTAAATATATCTTAAAAAATTTAATGGAGATGCTTAGAACAAAAAAAAACTCTACATGTTGCAAATTAATTATAATAATACTCATGCAATTGTATTCATTGATTAATAGTGATTAACATGATTAATTTTGAAAATTGACCTTGTGTCTCACAACCTTGATATATTTTCTTATTTATCTACTTGGGTTTTTAAAAATAGATTTCTTAGAGGTTTTATTTTTTTTCCTTTACGATCACTAATGCCATTTATTACTTTTGGGTTGCTTATTGGACTGGCTAGGATCTCAAAAATAATGGAGAAGTGGTGATATGGACATCCTGTTGTCTTGCTGATATTAGGTAGGAGGTACGAGGCTGCTGAATATGAAATTACCCCATTTTCAGGCCTTCCAAGCAGTGCCCAAAAGGCGCATTTTGGGCAATTCTCAGTCAACTGGGCCCAAGGCTCAATGTAAGGACCTGAAAATATGGTGCCACTTGGCTCTGCGGTTCTGAGGATTACCCAGGCAGGGTGTCAGATGAATATCTCTGACTGAACTGCACTCCGATTTCAAGACAGCATAGAGCTCAGTAAAAACTGTGTTATCACGGTAATGATAGATACGAAGGTAATGAACACACACATACACACACACACATATACATATATATACATATATATGGTCAATTTATTTAGTTTTATGTGTGTTTTAACAAAAGGCCCATTTTAGAGCAGTTTTTAGATTTACAGAAAAACTAGGAAGATGCAGCATTCTCACAAATTCCTTCTCTCTTTCCCTTCACCACAGTTTCTCTTAATATTTACATCTTGTACTCACATGGACCATTTGTTAAAAGTCAGAAAACAGCACTGTTGTAGTATCATGATTAACTACAGTCCACACTTTAGATTAGGATTCCTGCTCTGCATTCTCCATCTTTGAGAGATGTATTATTCATGTTCACATCATACTGGTGCAGAATGTTTTGAATGTCTTTGTTTTCCCCTCCCCCACCCCTACTCTCTGGCAACTATCTCTAATAGTCTTGTCTTTCCAGAATATCATTTAGTTGGAAAGACAATGTCCATAGATTTTTCAGGTTGGCTTCTTCTACTTGGTAAAATTTCCTTCATGTCTTTTCATGTCAATTCACTTGATAACTTAATTTCTTTTTTGTTGTGAATAATAGCACTGTCTGTATCGCTGTCATCCTGTTGTTCACTGATTTGCTTGAGCAGGTACAAGTAATGTCTCCATTGTGAGACTTGTTACTGTCTTTGGCATATCTAATACACCATGGGTAGCTTGCCAGGCTCTGCTGTGTGGGCAGGATACTCTCTGTAGCTTGTTGGGCTCTCTGAGAGGGACGGAGGAATCGAACCTGGATCAGCCGTGTGCAAGGCAAACGCCCTACCCGCTGTGCTAGCTAGTTAAATCACAGTTTATTTACCATTTACTTGCTAAAGGACATATTGGTTGCTTTCAAGTCTTAGAAATTATGAATAAGGCTGCTACAGACATCCATGATCAGGTTTTCATGTTCACATATGTTTTCAACTCCTTTAGATATATACCAAGAACTACAATTTTTAGATCACATAGTTAAGACTATTTAGTTTTGTAAGAAAATGCAAAATCATCTTCTAAAGTGGCTGTGCCTGTTAACAGTCCTGCCATCAATGACTGAGAGTTTCTATTATTCCACATCTTCATCAGCATTTGGTATTATCAGTTTTTTTTAAATTTTTTCTATTTTATTAAGTATATAGTAGCATCTTTTTATTTTAATTTGCAACTCCTAATGATGTCTAATGTACAACTTTATCATCTGTAAATCTTTAGTGGTTAAGTTTGTTTAGATATTTTGTTCCCTCCTTAAATTGGGTAGTCTAATTTCTTATTATTGAATTGGGAGTGGGGGAGGGTCACATGCAATGATTATCAGTGCTTATTCCTGGTTCCATGCTCAGGGATCACTCCTGGGTAGTGCTCAGGACACCATATGCAGGACTGGAAACTGAACCCAGGTTGGCTGTGTGCAAGGCGAGTGTCTTACCTGCTGTCCTGTCTCTCCAATCATTTATTACTGAAAATAAATAGCTTGTATATTTTGTATACTGTTCCTTCATCAGACATGTGTTTTTGAAAGCACTGTCTTCTAGATCACGGTATGCTTTTTCTTTCTTTTAATTGTGTCAGACAAAACAAATTTGTAAAAGAGCAAAGTTAGAGAACATACACTTTCACAAAGGCAATACTTCCAGGACCACTCAGCACCAGGGTCTTTTGAATACTAATGCTCTAAATATAGAGAATATCTGCTCTTTATTCCATAAACTTGCTTTTCATATATTGTGAGTGTCAAACCTGACCTATTTGGTTTTAATTTTAATGAGACCTAACTTGGCATTTTAAAAAGTGCATTACGCTTTTGGGTTGTATCTGAAATATCATGGTCCAAAGCCACGGCATCTAGATTGTTCTCTTCTGTTATCCATTAGAGTTTTCATATATTTGCATTTTACATGTATATCTTTGATGCATTTAACTTTTGTGAGCAGTGTAAGGTTTCCGCATGAAATTGGGTATATAATCTCCACTAGAGTGGGGATTCACAGATAAAATAGGGCTCCGTTGAGGGAAGACCTGTTTAAGAAAGCTCTAGGCATATTTCTAATGGGTTCCTTTTTCTCTTCTTATAGGATTTACTTCTGGTTCTGGTCTTCACTGTGAACTTGTGAACTTTTTTTTTTCTTTTTGAGTCACACCTGGCATTGCACAGGGGTTACTCCTATATTTGCACTCAGGAATTACTCCTGGTGGTGCTCAGGGAACCATACGGGATGTTGGGAATCGAACCTGGGTCGGCTGCGTGCAAAGCAAACACCTTACCTGCTGTGCTAGTGATCCAGCCCCGAACTTGGTATTCTTCTGGAGATAAAACTCCAAGTGTTCACTCTGAGATGGGACTTCTTTCTAACCTTCAACTCTCAAGATTTGTCATATTTTTTTCCAGCAATTTAGCAAGTGCATCTAAAGTTTTCCTACCTGGAGCTGAAGTGCTAATACAGCAGGTAGGGCACTTGCCTTGCGCACAGTCAACGTGGGTGCAATTCTTGGCATCCCATATGGTCTCCTGAGCACCGCCAGAAGTGATTCCTGAGTGCAGAGCCAAGAGGAAGCCCTGAGCCCCTCCCACAACAAAACAAAGCGAAAGAGTTTTCCTATGTGAACTCTTACTCCAGAGACAATACTAGCTACAGGACATCTGTCATTTCTCTTCAATTTGCAGGGTAGAAGTTTCCCCTGTGACTTCAAATCTCAGCGACTCTAAGAAGAGCTGCTGGAGTAAGTCCTGAATACCGTGGTCTGTGGCCAGATATCACTCTCTTCCCCAAATTAAAGATAATTTTACAGCCAAAAATCTACTATTACTACTCCCCCCCCCCACACACACACACAAGAAGAGCTGCTGGTTTTTAATGTGTTCACTCTTTTTTCCTTGAGGTCACTGTCACTGTCACTGTCATCCCATTGCTCGTCGATTTGCTCGAGTGGGCACCAGTAACATTTCCATTATGAGACTTGTTTGTAAAGATAGAAATCATACCTCCCAACCTCCTTGAACTCCAGGCTGGGTCAACTTATTTTTTAAAAAGATAATGAATTGCGGAATGGTCATTCCCCACCCCCTCAAATGGTTCTGAAGCAATTGACCACCTGCAGAGGAAAAAAATTCACAACCATTACCTCATACCATTCAAAGATTTACTTTTAATAGACGCCACAAACCAGTAACCTGGATCATCAAATGAAGGTGATTTTGCCTCCTCAAAGATATTTTTCACTGTCTGGAAGCATTTGGGGCTTCTCACAATGGGGTAAGTTCTAGTGGCTTGGGGCTAGGATGCAGCTGAATAAGCTGTAACGCACAGGACTGTTCCCTCAGGCCCCAGTAAAGCATTATCCAACTCACAAAGTCAACAGTGCCAAGACAGAAATGCTAACTAAACTAAATCCTGACTAAAACTTTAAGCATCTAAAAGAAAACATTGCAACATTCTTTGTAGCACTGAAGCAAAGATTTCTTAAACACGACACAAAGTGTATAAACTGTAAAAGAATTAAGTCCCTTTGGTAAAGGGACTCCACAATTAAAAGCTTGCTATTTAAAACTTATATTTACTACCAGAGAGGCAGGCTGGGGGTTGGAGGAAAACTGGAACATTGGTGGAGGAAGTGGGCACTGGTGAAGGGATTAGTGATTGACATTGCACCCCTGCAATCAAGAATAATTTTGTAGCTTTGTAATTCACGATGATTCAATAAATTATTTTTTAAATGGGCTGGAGTGATAGCACAGCTGGTAGGGCGTTTGTCTTGCATGTGGCTGACCCAGGTTCGATTCCTTTGTTCCTCTTGGAGAGCTGGCAAGCTACCGAGAGTATCCTGCCCGCACAGCAGAGCCTGGCAAGCTACGTGTGGTGTATTCGATATGCAAAAAACAGTAACAAGTCTCACAATGGAGACATTACTGCTGCCCGCTTGAGCAAATTGATGAGCAATGGTGATGACAGTGATACAGTGATATAGTGATTTTTTAAATATATAATTGAGGGGCCAAAAAAATAATTGAGAGGCCATAGAGACAATACAGGGATTCAGGCACTTGCTTTGTATGTGGCTAATTATGCTTGCACCCGGGTTCAATTCCTCCACCCCTCTTGGAGAGCCCGGCAAGCTACCAAGAGTATTCCGCCTGCAAGGTAGCCTGGCAAGCTACCCATGGCGTATTCAATATGCTCAAAACAGTAACAACAAGTCTCACAATGGAGACATTACTGGTGCCCACTCGAGCAAATCGATGAACAACGGGACGACAGTGCAGACAGCTACAGTGCCCCTCGAACCACATATGGTCACCTGAGCACCACCAGGAGTGATCCCTGAGCATAGAACCAGGAGTAAGCCCCAAGCACATTCAGGTCTCCCTCCCGCCCGATAAAATAAAAACAAACGAACAGAAATATAATTAATAAAATGAACTGGAGAGATAGTCTATGTGTTTAGAAGCACCTTCCTTGCATGCAGCAGAACTGGCTTCAAATCCCTGGCACCACATATACCTTCCTGAGCATGACCTGCAGTATAGAAAAGCTCCTGAGTATGCACCTCCAAAATTGGCAGCAAAGTTCTTTGTTTTCTATTTCTCTGGTTCCCTTCTCTTCTGTTCACTCTCCCATCCATTGCTTCTCTAGGAAAGAGGTTAGTTGGGAAGGTAAAAGTGTGTGTTGACTCCTGCCTTCATAATCTAGTGTTAGTAGAGATTAGAACAGGCAATGCAAACCTTATGGGTCCCTGATTTCCAATTCCTAAATCTAGTAATGTCCTACGAGATGTGTCTATAAGGTAGACTTTTTGGAAGGATCCTTGAAAGATAGCGTTCACCAGTAGCTTTAACTCAGATTAGTGTCTACTTGAACCCAGAAGGAGAGCCTATTATCAGCCAAACTATGGAATTACAACTTTTTCTCACTCCTCTTTATGAATGCTGAAACAAATTCTTGAGAAAGCAATTTAAAATAATAGGATGGAATAATAGGGCTGGAGTAATAGCACAGCAGTAGGGCATTTGCCTTGCATGCAGCCGACCTGGGTTTGATTCCTCTGCCCCTCTCAGAGAGCCCGGCAAGCTACCAAGAGTGTCTCGCCCGCATGGCAGAGCCTAGGAAGCTACCCATGGCATATTCAATATGCCAAAAACAGTAACAATAAGTCTCAAAATGGAGATGTTACTGGTGTCCTCTCAAGCAAATCGATGAGCAACGGGATGACAGTGACAGTGACAGTGACAGGATGGAATAAATATTTAGGACAAACTCAATATAAGCAAAGCTTTCCTGGAAAATAAAATGGAATTTATATGTTGAAATGGCATAAACCACAGAAAACTGGTCCAGAGCTGTCATTCTAGATAAATATCTGAGGAAAGTTATCGAACTTTTAATGAAATGATAGACTCCTGGGGGGAGCCTGGCAAAAACCAGACAACAAACAAACCACCATCACTTAGAAGAGGAGAAAAACATCAGGCTTACCCTAGATCCCTCCATAGTAAGTCATTCAACATCAATGCAACTTTCCCCATTATGGCACAAAAGAGGCAATGCAGTATAAGGAGACTGACTGTAGAGCATGGAACTGGGAAAACCCTGTTTTACATTTGAGAAACCCCAGAGTACATTGTTCCCTTAAGCCGTCTTTGTTTTTTGTCTTGTGGGGCACACCCGGTAATGCTCAGAGCTTAGTACCACTCTGTGCTCAGGAATCACTCCTAAAGAAGCTCAAGGACCATAGATAGTGCTGGGGGCGAAACCGGGGTCTACTGCATGCAAGGCAAGTGTGGCCTTACACCCTGTACTATCTCTCTGACTCCCCTGAGTCATCTTTGATTAAGACTGTAACATTGGTCAATGCAACTGGGCCACTGGGATTTGAGAAAAAGCTGAAGAGATGGAATAGTGGAACTGAAACCAAACTATGCAGGGTGAAGTGAGTGGACAGACTGCAAATGTTCCGTGCTTCACAATGCAGAATGGAGAAGGAAATGAAGAGCTTGGTGGTATGCAGAAGAAACACTCTGAATCTATCACTGTATGCATAGAAATAAGTGGTCACCAGATACCAATGGGAGCCACACAGTCCTTGGCCTCCTTCAGGTCAGTTCCAGTCCTTGCCTTTTTGCTGCTCTGGTCAGTATCTTAAGGAAACGGATCCCAGCAAGTTGTTTCTCAGGCTCCTGTGCCCTGGCTTTCTCTGGGTCAGCCAGAAGGCCCTGGTGGAAGACTGCAGGACAGGAAGAGAGAAGCCTTGGCTGACATCTCCAGTATCTGCTCTGGGGCTGGAGTTCCCAAGAGACAACTTCCCCTTAAATGACAGCTAACCTCAGGTATCTCGAGTCCCCAAGGACCACCTTTTGCTATGACTGACGTATGGCCCCTTTCAGCATCCTGTTTAGTTTCTCAACATTTATGCCACTTTCATAATCATTTCCTTGAATTAAAAGTTACTCTCTGGGTGGAGAGACAGTACAAGGTTTAAGACTCTTGCCCTCCATGTAGCCAATCCAGGTTTAATCCCCCGAAACCAGTCATAGTCCCTGGAGCACCGCCAGGAGTGATCCCTGATCGTAGAGCCAGGAGTAAGCCCTGAGAACAGTCAGGTGTTGCCTCCCCAAACCCTCAAAAGTAACTGTATTTTTTAAACTTTTAACATGACTTCTATTTTCTTAAACCCTCACTGATATCAGAGCTTACAAGTAATAAAACTGTAAACCTCTTAAAAGAGCAAAGGTTGATGGTAATAAATATTACATCACTGCTCCAAATTAGGTGGTGGTAGAATGGGGAGGAAGAAAAGGTGTACTAATTTTACTGTCACTTAAAGCAGAGAACTGTGGATACTTTCTAAATAAACGAAACATTTACTGTACTATATAAAAAGCTATCAATAAAGGCTCTCCATTAGAAAAAATCTATGAATATCCTAAATATCCGCAGAATGACATGAAATTAAATAATACTGAGAAACAACAGAATGCAGTTGCATTGACTTGAAAAGCAATTATAAAATAAATCATAACACAAAACAATAATATGTCAAAACTCAGACTTAACCTAACTTAGTAATAGCAACAAATGTGGTTAAAAGAAAATTTTTTTCATATTAAGTTAGACAGCAGACCTTAATTTTCTAGATATGGGACATGAGTAAACCAAATAAGAATATTAAAAATAAAAGGATAAGTGAAGATAGATAAGGGAGAAATTTAGGGGGAAAGAGAGAGAGAGAGAGAGAGAGAGAGAGAGAGAGAGAGAGAGAGAGAGAGAGAGAGAGAGAAAGAGAGAGCGAGCTCAGTGTTCTTGTCCCTTTAAGTTGGCATTCAGGCCAAAACAGTGATTAAGCAAGACCAATAAAAGCACCTTATAATGCTAAAGGGTGTGATTCACAGAGAAGATATAACAGTTATAAATAGCTAAGTACCAAATAACAAAGTGATAGCACTCATAAACTTGACATTGGGGGAGATAAAAGGAGAAGCCAACAGAAACGCACTGGTTTCATTCCTGTATCCACGGTTTATGACGGATCAAGTGACTGAAATAAAACTCACTGTGTAGAACTCATACGTAAAATTTGATTAATATTTAGAGAAACCCCTATTCTCCACACCGAGAGTATTTTTATTTTCAAGAACAGTTAGGTGAAATGTGTAACTCTCAGAAAATATAATTTTGTAAAATCAGACCTTGAAAAAGAAAATCAAGACAGACTGATATTTATACAAGGAAAAGAAAGTTGTCAGAGTTCCTTTAAAAAGTGCTCAACCAGCAGAAACACGATCTGCACCTCTATGTCCATTGCAGCATTATTCACAATAGCCTGGAAATTAACCTGAGTTCCTGAGAACAGACATATGGATAAAGAAACTAGGGTGCATCTATACAATGGAATACTATACAGCTGTTAGGAAAAATGAAATTTACCAGTAAATGGATAGACTTGGAGAATATCAGGCTGAGCGAAATGAGTCAGAAGGAGTTGGACAGATATAGAATAACTGCTTTCATTTGTGGGATATAAAAAAAATAAGTATGAAACTAATATCCAAGTTCAGGGAAAACAGGCCAGGAGGACTGGTCAATTTTTGGTCAATGGTGTGGGAGACGGAGGGTAGTTAAGATAGAGGAGGGTCCATTATGACAATACTAGTTGGAAATGATCATACTGGACAAGAACTGAGTGTTGAAAACAGGTAAAGGGATATAGATGATAACCTTTCATCATCTTTATCACTAACCATAATGTATAAAATGTGTGTGTGTGAGAGAGAGAGAGAGAGAGAGAGAAGGGGGGGGGGAGAAAGAGAGAAAGAGAGGAGAGGTGCCTGCCATAGAGGCAGGCTAGGTGGCTTGAAGGGGGGAAGGGAAACAGGGGACACTGGTGCTGGGAAATTACACTGGTGGAGGGATGGGTGTTGGAACATTGTATGACTGAAACACAATCATGAACAATTTCGTAAGGCTCTATCTCATGGTGATTCAATAAATAAATAAATTAAAAAGTGCTCAACTTGTTTCAAGTGATCTCTAACTTCTTTAAAGGTAAGGTAATATTGAATTAAATACTTAAACTGTTCCAAACTAAAAAATGAAAGAAAATTCTGTAATGACCTTATGAAATATAACATTGATTTTTCAATAAAAAAGTCACAACCCAATCTCATTTATGAATGTAAAAAATAATAAGCCAGGGACATGAAAAGTAGCAAAGCACATGCCTTGCTTTCATAAGACTAGGGTTGGATCCCCAACATCATCAAAATAAATGTTCAAATAAATAAACATAAACATAAACACATTAAAAACATGGGTAAAATGCTTTTTGTTATTGAATTCTGTGATATGTTCCAGTGTTCAAAAAACAATGACAAGAAAGACAGATGCAAAACTAAAGAAATGGGATCACTTTAAATTAGACTTCTGACCCCAAATGAAGCTCCCATTAAAACAAAAGGAATAGGAGAAAATATTCTCTCAATGTATGTCTCACAAAGAACTGATATCCAAATTATTTAGGAAACTCAAAAAACTTAACAAGGAAATAAAGAACCCCATAAAAACATGGGGAGAAGACCTGAACAGACATTTCACGGAAGAAGACATACAGATGGCCAAGAGACTTGTGGGGGAAAATGCTCATTATCACTTATTACCAGGAAGATGCAAATGAAAACAACCATGAGATTTCACCTCATACCTGTGAGAATGGCCTATACCAAAAATATCAAAGCAGGGGATGTGACTCGTGGCAAAACACAGGCCACACTTACATATGTAAAGCTCCGGGTTTGATCCCTAGCACTGCAAACCCTTCCACCAACATTGCCTATTATGGCCTGCTGAATAACAGAATGTAGCCCCCAAATAATGAAAAAAGAAAGTTCACAAACAACAAGTCCTGGCAAGGATGTGAAGAGAAAGGAAACTTCATAGACCACTGATAGCACTGTGAATAGGTTTACCTCTATGGACAATAACATAGAGATTTCTCAAAATTTTAAAAGTGATCTCCATATGATCCAGCTGTTCCACTCCAAGATATATATCCGAAGAACACAAAACAGGCATTTGAAAAGATGCATGTACATTGATGCTCACTGCAGTGCTGTTTGCGCTGAAAACAACCCAAGCCCCAAGTGCCCAATGACAGATGGGCACAAAGGTTTTCGTCTTAGTCTGCATATACAACAGACTACATACTCAGCGATGGAAAAAGTTAAGTGTTGCCTTTGGTGACAGCCTGGATGGAACGGAAGGGGCCATACTATATGAACTAAGCCAGGAGAAAGACAGATACTGGGCACCTCACTCATATTTGAGATATAGAGGAGCAGAGAAAATCAGATGAAAACAATCCTTGCACCCACTCAGACTGCAGAACTGAGGTGAGCCAGAGGGGCTGAGGGAAGGTGATGAAGCGAGGGACGAGTCAGTGGCCGTGTGCTGATGTGGGCTCTTTGGTGGTGGTTGGGCTGTGGTAACACAGAAATTAAAGAGGTGTGAACTTCATATCCCCAAAACACACACAGCCGTGTGAACCCCATAGGACCTCACTTTAAAAAAATTAGACAAGCCTTTTTGCCGCCACGCGAGCTCGACCCCAGAGGCAACTGAACTACTTTGGACACGAGCAGCGCCCCCAAAATGCCTCCAAACTGTGTGATCGGAGCTACTGGCCCATGCGCCGCCAGTGGGGCACAGTTCTTCTCTCTAGGCTCCTCCATCATGTGAGCACCACAAAAGGGAAGTAAAAGATTGCAGTGATGCAATTACCAAAAGAATTTTCCCTGGACTTCATATAGAAATCCAAAACTGCGTGGCTGCAATAGCAGCCGCATGACCTAATATCTCTTGATTGTCAGAAACGTGAAAAGGCTCCTTTTTAGCAGGTCTTACTGTGGGGGGGAAACTCCAAACAACAGTACTGAGTTTTTTGTTGAAATATTGAAGGTAATCAAAGTAGCAGCTATTTCTTTAGACTGTGAACTATGCCAAAGCCCCACGCCGGCCGAGGTGAGGAAATATCCTTCTTTCTCGGTTCTTTTCCCTTTTCTGGGAGAAACGCGATGTGGTGTCCATCATATTATGAAGTCTATCAAGCAGGCACGAACTTAGAGGCGTGGGAATGGGAGAGGGAAAAAAAAACCTATATACTTGGAACAGCGGGACGCTTGGGAAGTCTCGGGCTGATACCAGCGCATGCTCCGCCGAGACTCGACCCGGGTGGCCACATGTTTGTGTGGCCGCGATGTTGCTGATCAACCAGAACCCGGAGCCTAACTAGACTACTTCCCGTTCCAGAAACTACTTGCAACCATGTCTCTAGACTGAACTAAGCCATAGCCCCACGCCGGCCGAAGACTGGAAATATCCTTTTTTCTCGTCGGGCGGCGTGGTGTCAGCCATAATATGAGGACTATTCATTAAGCAGGCACAAACTTGGTGGCGCGGGAAGGAGGGGGGAAAATTCTATGTACTTGAAACAACGGGACTTCATATCTTTCCAGTCTCAGCAATGAAAAACTAATTATCAAATGCTGCATTGGCAGTAGGGCTGTCTTTCTTGGGGGAAAACTCCAACAATACCGAATGTTGTCTTGAAATATGGAATGTAATCAAGGTAAAGTGAAAATGAAGTGAAATTTATCAACTAATCAGGCAGGGATGGGGGCGGGGGGTGGCAGGTATACTGGGGTCTTTGGTGGTGGAATATGGGCACGGGTGAAGGGATGGGTGTTTGAGTATTGTATAACTGAGACATAAACCTGAGAACTTTGTAACTTTCCACATGGTGATTCAATAAAAAAATAAAAATAAAAAAAATTAGACAAAAAATAAGAAGAAATAAATATATTTCAAAAAATTAAATACATGGCGGCTAGAGAAATAGTACAAAGGTAGGGTGCTTGCTTTGCTTGCAGCCAACCTGAGTTCGATCCCTCGCATCTCATATGGTCCCCAGAGTCCTGCCAGGAGTAATCCATAAGCACAGAGCCAAGAGTAACCCCTGCACATCTCCAGGTATGGCCCCAAACCAAAATAACTAACTAAATAAATTTGATGAATCTATTGGTTCTTGGGGGGAGATTTTTTTGGTCACCAATTAGGAAATGTCAGCTGGCTCATTCTGGACATCCTGATTTTAGGTGAAGAAGCCTGGGTCTGGACTCAACTTATGGCTAGGTTGCCCTCTAAAGCTGTCTCTACCTCAACTGCTTAGGGAGCACGTCCCTCAGAGACCCTTTCCTGGCCAGGCAGCCCCACACCCTGCAGTACTCTGGTCGCCACTTCTCCTGGGATGGGATGAGACACCCCAGATAATCTGGAACACTCCACAGACTGGGGTCTCCCTGACTCCGTTCTCCAGGCCCCTCCCCTGCCTAGCTGCCTACTCACATTGAGTTTTTTTACAGTGACTGCGGTGTCATAGCAGCATACCCCACAGGGAACTCACTGTGCTTTCATTAAGGATGTCCAGGCTTGGAGACATACAGGCATCAAGATGCTTATCTTGGGGGCCAAAGCAATAGTACACTGGGTTGGGCATTTGCCTTGCATGTGGCTGACTGAAAACACGAAAACTATATATATATATATGTGTGTGTATATATGTATATCAGATATACATATATATATTTAGAAAATAACACAACCACTTTAATACAAAAAGTGCCTTGGTAGGCAGAAATATATGTTGAAATAAGAAAACAGTTGCAAGAAAACAGTTGCTGTTATTTTGACAACTCAAGCAGATTGCTGGTATCAACAAATATGTTGAAAACCTTATTTTCATCCCATATGGTTCCCCTGAGAACCATCAGGAGTGGTTCCTGAGTGCAGAGCCAGGAGTAACCCCTGAGTATCACCAGATAAGATCCAAAAAGGAAAAAAGAAAAAAAAAGCTTTCCTTGTATGCAGGTGACCTTGGTTTGATTCCCAGCATTGCACTGTCTGGTCTCCTGAGCACTGCCAAAGGGAATTCTGAGCATAGAGCAGAGAGTGGCATCTGAGCACTGTCTGAGCACTGCCTGGTGTGGCCCCAACCCTCCCTTGCCACCCCCAACCCCCCTACCCCCCACACACACGTCACTGCTCACAGCCCACAGAATGAGTGGTTTTCTCCAGCCTCAGCTGATAGCCAAGCCTGAGCGTACCAGGCAGGGCTATGGGGCAGCAGGATTGGGCAGCAGCCTCACAGGAGAGTTGGAAGTTGTTCAATCAGCATCTTCTAGGACCGCCTGGTCCAGATCAACACAGCCCAATTCTTGGTACCTAACTGACCAGCTGCTGTTTCAGGACTTGTTTGCCCTTTAATTAATTAATTTATTTATTTGTTTTGCTTTTACATTTTGCTTTGTTTTGTTTTGGGACCACAACCAGCGATGCTCAGGGGTTACTCTTGGCTCTACTCAGGAATTACTCCTGGCAGTGCTCGGTATTCATCTGGGATGTTGATCAAACCCAGGTTTGCTGTAAGCAAGGCAATCACCATACCTGCTGTACTCTCGCTTCAGCCCCTTGCTCACCTTTTCTCTCTCTCTTTTTTTTTTGGTCACACCCAGCAATGCACAGAGGTTACACCTGGCTCATGGACTCAGGAATTTCTCCTGGCGGTGCTCAGGGGACCATATGGGATGCTGGGAATCAAACCCGGGTCGGCCGCGTGCAAGGCAAATGCCCTACTCGCTGTACTATTGCTCCAGCCCCTCTTTCTTTTTAAATTGTAATTTTTTAAATTAAAGAACTGTAATTTTCAAGGTTATTGATAGTTGAGTGCTAGGCATGTAATATTTCAACACCATTCCCACTCCCAGTGTCAACCTCCCTCCAGCAGTGTTCCCAGATTCCCGCCCCACCCTACCCCAGCCCACACCCTATCCCCTCCCCATCCCCGCCTGACAGTTTGACAGGCACACTGAAGAGTTACAGTGGTTACAGCTGAGCTTCCGACACGCCTTCTCAGTGGGACATGGTCGAGTGAGTACTGGGAGTCTCTCCATCTTGTACCCAGAATCACTGATCAATTCACCGCGGCCCTCTGCCTGCTGCCAGTAAATGAAGGCTGTCCCATGGGTACCACGGACATGCAGAGCCTGCTCCTGCCCTTCTGCAAGTCCAGCATGGTGGACTTGCTCTGTAATGACTGAAGCGTTGTCTCCCTAGAACTTCTACTGTCCACCAAGCTTAGGAGTGGACAAGAGTAAACTGGGGCAGGAGTAATCATACAGCGGGTAGGGTACTTTCCTGGCACACGGCCTTCCAGGTATGATCCCTGGCACCCTATATGGTCCCCTGAGCCCTGAGCACATCCCCCCTACCCCTCACCACCCTAAATAAAGGCAAATGTCTGGTAAATGTCTGAATCACCACCACCCAAAGATGTTCTGAGTCCTGGGTTCGAATGCATTTAGTCATTGGGTTCATCTTCCTTCTTTCTCACTGGGCTGTGGGTTCTGACCACACAGCAGTCAGGTGATGCTTTCAGAAGGGAGAAAGCCAGGCAGGTGTATTTCCTGGAGAATTTTCAGGGAAATTTTTTTCCTGGTTTACTGACGGAAACAAGAGACAAAGCAAAGGATTTGGGAGACTTTGGGCCTTGGCTGTGCTTTCGGATTAGATCCCCACCCTGCCAGCACTTGGGGCCCTGACTGTGCCCTCTGATTAGATAGATCCCCACCCTGCAAGCACTTTGGCCGGCTTGGAGAGCGCAGGCTCAGACTCGCCAGCCTTCCCTCCCACAGAGGGTTCCAGAAGCTGCTGCCACTATGGAGAAGGAAGGGGAGCACATCAGAATACAGCAGGACCTCCCAAGAGGATTTTAAAGTCCAGCTCAAGCATTAACTGGCACTTCAATTCAATTGGACCCCCAGGGCTGCGACCTGGAGTCTAGCTTCTTTTTTTTAAAATTTTTTTTATTGAATCACCTTTAGAGAGACCCTTACAAAACTGTTCATGTTTGGGTTTCAGTCATACAGTGTTCCAACACCCATCCCGCCACCTGGGTACATTTCCCAGCACCAGTGTCCCCAGTTTCCCTCCCACTCCACCAACTTTTCTCCCTCCCCACTTTTCTTCTTCCTTTCTATCCCTCACTCTCCCTCCCTACTTCCTCCTCCCTCTCTCTGTCCCTCTCTCTCTGTCCCTCTCTCTGTCCCCCTCTGTCTCTGTCTCTGTCTCTCTCTCTCTCTCTTCCTCCCTCATCCCCTCTCTCTTTGGGCATTGTGACTTGTAATACAGATACTGATTAACACACCGGAGAATTTTGCTTACTTTTGATTACCAACTTAGCAACAAAAGCCAATGACATTTATAGGATTGGGGGAGACCTATGCCTTTCAGTTTTCTTCTCAACAAGCATGAAAGAAATGTTGGCTTGTTTTGTTTTGTTTGTTTGTTTGGGGGCTATATGTAGCAATGCTCAGGGGTAACTCCTGGCTCCACACTCAGAAATTACTCCTGAAAGTGCTCAGAGGAGCCTGTGGGGTGCTGAGGATTGATACTGGGTCGACCATGTGCAAAGCCAGAGCCTTACCTGCTGAACTATCTCTCTGGCCCTAAGAAATGTTGGCTTGATGTTTAAGACGTAAGAAGTGCTAAGACTAAAATCGATTCTGTTGTGCTGGAATATCCCAAGTCTGTTTCACAAACATGAGGGACCCCTGGTTTAGGCTAGATCCTATCCCCATGACACACATTTGGGAAGAGTCCTGGCATGGGACTCTACCTGCTGGCCATGGGAGCCTAACCTATAAATTCCAGGTGTATGCAGAAGTCCCAGAGTCAAACCCAGTCAGGCAAATCATGGCAAAGGTAATAACAGTGGGGACAGCTCTCCTGCAGGTCACAGGAGCCTTGGAGGCAGAACTTGGACCCCTAGAATGGCACTGAAGACCCCCCATGTTCCTTGTGAGCTTTGTGACATGTCAGGGATAAGATATTCAACATTTTTTTTGGAAGCAACACAGAAAGAGCCCGTTGAAACCATTCTGGGGTGTTAGTGGCAGGGGTCCCCAAGCAGTGTTTCAGGGAGCTACTCTGGTGATTCTCATTAGGTTGAGTATTTGAGTCAGAGGATGCAAGCCTGCTTGGGCCCTGTGGTATAGGGGGCCACTGCAGTGCTTGGGGGTCTCCAGGGCTAAACTCGGTGATGCCCATGGGGCCGTATGGTACAAGGCATTGATACCAAGTCATGCTCCCTAGTCTCTGTGCTATATGCCGGGCCGCACTGAATCCACCTTAACAAGCACAGAATCTCCCAAAGCAAGCAGAAGTGTTATCCTACATTACCCAGTTTAGCTAGCCACCACCATTTCCCAATTCATTTATTTGTTTGTTTGTTTTTCTGGGCTACATCCAGCTATGCTGAGGGCTTATTCCTGGCTCTGTGTTCAGGGGATTATACTGAGTGCTGTTATTTGAACCAAAGTCAACTGCATGCAAAACTCAGCACTATGCTTAGCACTGTACTATCTCTTTAGCCACTTAAAACTGCTTTGAGTATAAAATCATCATGCATTGGGTTACAAAGCAAATCACAGATAAGGAAATGAATTGATCAAGGTAAGTATTGGTCACTCCACAAATGTCTAGTTTAATTCACTAAGTGTAAAACCAACTGATCTAATGACACCATAATATGTAGCAAGTACAAATGGTAATTAAAGGTATCTGCAACCATGGTCTTATAAAAAGCTAGGAATCTTTGGTTAGTTGGGGGGCAAGTTTCCCAAGTAGTGCTCAGGAGACTCAACACCTCTCTTAAGCATTCTCAGCCAATCAGTTCAGCAGAGACCCCAGTGGTGGTCAGGGGCCACCAGGGAAGCATCCGGTGATGTTCAGAGCACCACATGCTGCTGGAGATTGAACCAGGGTTGGCTACATGCAAGGCAGGTGCCTTAATCCCTATAGCAACCCCTAAATTTGTGAATTTTATTAGGAATAAAGACAGAGCTGTTTCCACTATCATTGTGGTTTGTTGTAACATTTCATGATTAAAGGAAATGTTGGGTTTCGGTTAGAGGAAATAGCAAAGAAAGATGATATTGCCTTTATTTAATGCCAGGCATGATTTTAATTTTATCCTAAAGTCCCCAAACCACAATATGGGCCTCAGGTCAAGAAAATGTAACTAAAGACTTTCTCGGCTTTTCTGCTGTTTTACCTTTGCCCTAAGTTACAAATACAAAAGACTAAATGAGTAGAAGGCCTGAAAAAGTAAAAGGATGTTTCAGAACAAAAGTTTGTCCGACTAAAATTGGGAGAAGCTCTCCAATTCCTTAGAGTGCCGAGCAGCCGCCGTATAGCCCCAAAGTGGAGCGGCTGCTGCCTCTTCCCTCCTATTGTCAGACCTAGAGGAATTTTCCTCAGCAAAATCCACCTATAAAAGACTTCTGGGTAAATGTGATGAGTTAGCCACATCGAGATCTCTTCTCCTTTCAGAAAAAAATAATATGCAAAGCTACAAGGACAAAGATTTTGACAGGGAAGACATACCAATACATCAGACAATAAAAAAATTGAACACACTCATAAGAATGCGTTCACTCTAACCGGAGGGATCTTTGATTTAATAAAGTAGAAGGCAGATTTCATTAGTAATTTGTTTGCAAATGGAGTACTAAACGGAACACCAGATCCTTCCCTGAAAATCTTCAAACCCGGAGGCTAGGAGGTAGGAAGTGGAATTTACTCTATCACCGCCTGTAAGTCAGATTCCTACCTCATTTTCCACATTGCACCATTCTTATCACACCAAATGTCAAAGACTAGAATAGTCTTTTTTTTTTTTTTTGCTTTTGGGTCACACCCGGCAATGCACAGTGATTACTCCTGGTTTTGCACCACCCTGGTGGTGCTCGGGGGACCATATGGGATGCTAGGAAACGAACCCGGGTCAGCTGCGTGCAAGGCAAATGTTCTGACCTGCTGTGCTATTACTCCAGCCCCAGACCAGAATAGTCTGAACACAGAGTTGTAAAATGTAAGGGTTGAAATGCTAATAATACAGTGGGCAGAATGCTGCCTTGCACACAGTCAACCTATGTTCAGTCCCCAATGTCCCATATTGTTTCCCAAGCCCAAAGAGGTGTGATCCCTGAGCACAGAGTCAGGAGTGAGCCCCAAACACCACCAGGTGTGGCCCCCCACCAAAAAAAAAAAAGAAAAGAAAAGAAGAAAAGACATGTAAACGAAATTCTTCTACTTTATTCCCTTCTTAATCTCCTTTCAGAACATCAGAAGTATACTTCCTTACGCTCTGGGAAGGGGCTGGCCAGCAAGAATATATACTGAATATATTTATATTTGGGTGCATTTCCAATAAAAGGCCACCTAATCTTCCAATAGGATTAGTGCCTGAGCTCCAATATGCTCTGGAGCTGACAAGCTTTATCAACCTACACTTACCTTCCAAAGAACGTTGGGTTTTAGGGTCTGGAGCGATAATAGTAAAGTGAGTAGGGTGCTAGCCTTGCACATGGCCAACCCCAGTAGTGTACCGCCATTAGATAATTCCTACATGCAGAGCCAAGAAGTAACCTCTGAGCACCACTGGGTGTGACCCAAAAGCCAAAACAGAAAAGCAAAGAACTTTGGATTTTAAGCACCTCACTTCACTCTCAAATATAAATAAACAAGCAAGAAATAACAGTAGCACCTGAAGAGTCTCCAGGGCTTCCAATTTATCTCCAGACCATTCTTTCCAAAGAACAAAAGATTTTTCCCTCCAAAGAAAGAGAAAAAGAAAACCCAGAGGCAACAAGGAAACAGTCAGCATGTGAGAACATCAGTCAATAAAGGTAATCTCTTTGTCCAGGCCAGTACAGAGGGAATAACTGTGGAAGGGAGACTTTGTAGAGGTTGGACAGAAGGAGTGGACTTCATAGATTAGCTGGTTTATTTGAACACTTGGAAAATGATACTGAATATTTATAATATCTTAAATGAAACGTGGATCAAATTAAAGTTGATTTTAAAAAAGGCAAAAAGAGTAATGATTTATTCCAGGAAAGATGGGAAAGTTGCATAAGAAAGGAAGTATAATTATAGCACACTCTATGGCTCAATAATGAAAAGCATTTAAGAGTCTAATAATGTTAACACTAACTTAATATAGTCCATAAGGCACAACCACTTGAGGGCCAGGGTGAGGGGCTGGCTGGAGGAATACTAGTATTAGAATGAAATACTAATCAAATAGGACCAGAACTGAACATAAAACTAAACTAGATCACTAAAAAATATCAAAACACACTGTTGTGAAACCTCAGCAGGAGAAGAAAGTGAGAGACTGAAGGATTAACCTGTGGGGAGGGACCAGCTCTGCCAGTGAGAGGGAGATGGTGTCTGTAGGAACATCTCAGTGGGCACTGTGGCTGGCCACAGCAGGTGGGGCTCTGCCCCATACGGAGCTTGGTTGGAATGGGAGAACTGAATAGAAAGAGTCTTTAGTAGGAAGAGAAAAGGAAATAAAAGGCAAAGAAAATAGAGATAGAGGAGTGGAAAAAAGAAAGTCAGGATAAGAAAGGAAAGATACTGTTAGTAGACCCTTACTGTTCCGTGAGCTTACTGGAAGAGGCCAACAGTATTTGAGAATTTGTTTTCTGACTTTCTGAATGAGAGAGATTTGCAAATCATATTTTAAAAGAGACAATAAATCCAATTGAAAAAAATGGGTAGAGTATATGAAGTGGATCTTCTCCAAAAAAAGACGTAACTAAAAAATATCGGCAGCATCTCTTGTTATTAGGGAAATGCAAATAAAAACAGCAATGAGATATTATCTCACACCAATGAGGATGGCTGTTATCCAAAACAGCAAGAAAGGACAAGTATGGGCAAGGAAGTGGGGGGAGGGGAACCCCGTACTCTGGTGGTGGCGAGTGTGCCTTGGTGCGGCCATTCGGAAAGCAGTAGGGCATCTCCTCAATTATATGGAAGACGAAAAATCCAGAGAATTCAGTTATCCCACTTCTGTGATTTATTAAAGAATATAAAAATACTAATTCAAAGAGACACTTGTACCCTCCACCATGTTTTAACATAGAATTATTATTTTTTCATTTTACTGCATCATTAGGCTGGAGCGATAGCACAGTGGTAAGCGTTCGCCTTTCACGCAGCCGACCCAGGTTAGATTCCTCTGCCCCTCTCAAAGAGCCTGGTAAGCTATTCAGAGTATCACACCCAAAGGGCAGAGCCTGGCAAGCTACCCGTGGCGTGTTGGATATGCCAAAAACAGTAAAAATAAGTCTCTCAATGAGAGACGTTACTGGTGCCCACTCTGGCAAAACGATGAGCAACGGGATGACAGTGACTGCATCATTAGTTACAATAACCAAGTATAGATGATAACCAATAACCAAGTATTGGTTGTTTATAATAGCCAAGAGACGGGCCAAATGCTCATCAACCAGTGACTTTCTAAAACAAGAAAATTCCTACCATATGCAACAACATAGATGGGCTCACATATTACTCTGATTAGTGAAACAAATCAGAGAGAAATAAACACTGATTTTACTTGTATGGCTAAAGAAAGAAATCTAAAAAATAATTTTAGAACAATAAGATCAAACAAGAGGAAAGAAAATAGGTGCATAGGGTCAAAGGGATCATTGATAGTGGAGGACAGAATTGGACTTTTAGGAACTTCTTTTATTACACAAACACTGATTTATAATGCTGCAACTGAACTTACAGAATATTATAAAGCTATGTTTCTTCAACCTAAAGAAACAAAACCCCACAAATACAAAGCAAGTATTTTCTTTACAGTGGTACTAAGAATTGGCAGTGTTCCCTTCCTAGGAGCTTATGTACCTGGGAATTCCTTCTAATAAAGACATGCAGATTGAAAATTTAGGATGGGGCAAGAGTACAGCAAGTTTGCCTTGCATGTCTTGGGTTCAATCCCCAGCATCCCATATGGTCCCATGAGCACTTCCAGGAGTAATTCCTGAATGCAGAGTCAGGAATAATTCCTAAAGATTGCCAGGTGTGACCCAAAAAGAAAAAAAAAAGAAAAAGAAAATTCAGGTTAACTGCAGTATCAGGAGAAAACACAGTGGGAATCAGAAATGATCTGAAGTACAGATGTTACTCTTGAAACCTCTCTGGGTTGGGGGGACCTGAGTAAGAACCTAGGTAAGGTGGACCTGTGGGGTGTGAGGGAAAATGGGGATATCATCAGTCCGTGCACACAAACCACTTTGGTCTGGGCCAGTAGATGAGTGTGGGACAGGCTCTCTGGAGCTGAGTGGACCAGAAGAGGCATTCATGCCTGGCTTTATGAAGCTATTAGCAAATAGCTTCAAAGTCCTATTAATCATTTCCCATCTTTCTCTTGAGCATCACTGATTCTCTTGAGCATCACTGTTATGCTATATCCTAACTTTATTAAACCTGTTATGTGGGAGAAGTGTAAAGCAATAACCAAAAATATTAGATAACACCAAAAACAAATTTAATCTTGGAGACACCAGAGAGATACCAGAGAGATAGTACATTGGGTAGAACTTTTGCCCTGCATGTGGCGGTACCGGATTCTATCCCTAGCATCCCGTATGGTTCCCCGAGCTTGCCAGGAGTGATCCCTAAGAACAGAGCCAGGAGTAAAGGTTGAACACTGCCAGGTGTGGCCCCATAACCAAAACGCAAACAAAGAAAAGGAATTTGGCCTTGGAATATCTTCCTTGTTGCTGTTGTTACTTGGGCGGGGGTCAGGGGAGGGGGTTGAGGTCACCTCTGGTGATCAGGGCTCATGCCAGGCAGTACTTAGGGGACCAAAGGCAGTACCAGGAATCAATCCCAGGGTGGCTGCATGCAGAGCAACTGCCTTACCCCCTGTACTATTTTTCCAGCTTCTGAGTGTATTTGTTTTTAAATTGAAATATGATTGGTTAATAAGACATGTTTATATTTCCTGGGGTTCAGTGATTGGTGAAGTGCCAATATGAATTGGAATTTAAAGTTCTGGTCTGTTTTTTTGTTTGTTTTGTTTCAAGGCCACAGGAGTTACTCCTGGTGCTCAGGGGTTACTCCTAGCTTTGCACTCTGGGGACCATATGGGATGCTGGGGATCGAACCCAGGTCAACCGCGTGCAAAGCAAATGCCCTACCAGCTGTATTATCACTCCAGCCCCTCTGGCTGATTTTTTAAGAAGTCAATGGTGCAATAATTTGGTAACATTTGTTCCCCAAGAGCGCCTGTGTGCCCAGCTGAAAAGAAGGCATTTCTCTTCATCACTGCTGTCACAGGCTGCACATAGATGATGCTCTCTTCTCTGGCAGCCACTGAGCATTGCAACTGTCTTGGAAATGTGAAGCAATCTGACGCTAAAAATAGCAGCAACCGTTTGTGTTACATTTATTATTTATCTGTTGGAATGATCCTGCCAGTTAGATATTAATCTCTTCAATTAATATATGAACACACTGAAACTCAGAGAAATGCAGCTACTCTGTCAAATTCATCGAGGCAATAACCAGCCTCAGTCTGAACAATCTCTTTCCATTGTAAGCCCTGCATTGGTTCTTAGGTGAGTGTTGGGGCAGGGGTGGCACAGGGAAAGAGCTTGATCCGTAAAACTGAAAAGAGGTATACCCTTTTCAAGAGCCAGGAATGAGAAATAATCAGCACTCTTATCCTTCTCTTCTGGATCCGTTCTCTGAATGGGTTTGTGGAAACACTACAATAGAAATTCTGACAAATGGAGAACTGCAGTTTACAGCCACGTGCTTGCCTTCATGGCTGACTTGAGTTTGATCTCAGGCACACCCCATATGATCCCCTGAGCCCACCAGGCCAGGAGTGATCCTTTTTTTTTTCTTTTAGGGTTACACCCAGCGATGCACATGGGTTACTCCTGGCTTTGCACTCAAGAATTACTCCTGGCCATGCTCGGGGGACCATATGGGATGCTGAGAATTGAACCCGGGTCAGCCCCGTGCAAGGCAAACGCCCTCCCCTCTGTATTATTGATCCAGCCTCAGGAGTGATCCTTGAATGCAGAGCCAGGAGTAAAGCTGGAGCACTGCTGGAAACAAAAAAGTTCTGACAAATTAGCAGCACTATAGGCTGGGGTGATACTCTAGCCTTATAAGACACAATAATGTAGTCCTTTTTCCTTTGGGGGATGTATTCCAGGATCTCCAGTGGACGCCTGAAATTGCCTATAGCTCTGCATACTAGAGATATGAGTTTTTCCTATACAAATTTACCTATGATAAATTTAATTTATAAATTAGGCACGACACAAGAGCCAGGAGTAAACCCTGAGCATCGCCGATGGTGTACCCACTTCCACCCCTCTGAAAAAGATGAGAAATCATCAAATAGCAGAGCAGAATTCTCAGAAAATCTCAGTTCCAACAAAGGCAGTTTCACCCCCACCCTGGGGCAGCCTAGAAATTCAGAGTTCAGAAGGCAGAGCAGAATGTTCCCTGATCCTCGGTGGAGACATGCTGCCCCACCCCCACGATCCTTAGTTAACTTCTGCAAATGAATCAGAGTTTCAGATGAGGCACCTATAAAAACCTTGGGCAACTCAGGGACTGCAAATTGCAAACAGATGTCTTAAGCTAGAGTACAGTCCCTTTTCTTCGGATGATGAAAAAGGAGAGAATGGCGGGCAGATCGGTCTCTTATTACACAAGGAAAACCAGTCAAATTGAGTGTTCGTGTCTGTAAGGTGTCTGGGACATGGATTTTGAAATCTTCTGACCAAACCACTCTAGTTTTACAGCTGAAGAAGGCAATGACCCTAGGAGGTGAAGTCCTGCACATCTGAATTTTATTCACTCAAAAGCAGAGAACACTGTGTCCCTATATATTACATATTAGGGCAGGGCATTTTCTTTTAAACTTTATTTAAATTTGCTACAGGCCTTTCTAACATAGCTTGTTGCTAAAATTTAATCTGAATCTAAATTATTTCCCTTTTGTTCTTTTCTGTAATCATACACAACAAATCATAAGGTTTTTCACTGCAAGAAGATATAAGTATAAATTATTGCTTTAATTTTTTTCCTTTTTGTGGGTAGTGGGTAGATTTTTATGCTCCATGTTTTTATTTATCAATCTTAAAGTGAAGTTTTCATAAGACTTCTATTTTTAAATTACTTATTAACCTGATTAAGTACTGCTAAAAATGTCAATTGTCAATAACCTTTAAAATTAATCATCTGAGCTTGATTAGGAGTAAGTTTGATGTAGCAATTAGCCCGACCAAATTGTCTTTTATTACCTAAGAAAATGGTACCACAAAGAACATCCTTCTGCATAATTATTTTTAATAGTCACAGTAAATATGAAAGTTAAAACCATACATTTCCTGAGTCAACTCTAAGCAGAGAAATGTCAGCAAGAAATGCTAAATTTCAGATCCTCAATATTCAACTTCAAACCTAAAAAATAATGACGGGCACTACAACTTTGAGAATACCTGTGGCATTAAACTTACTCTTATTATTTCAATGTACATATCTGCTGGGCTGGAGTGATAGCGCAGCGGGTAGGCGTTCACCTTGCACATGGCCCACCCGGGTTCTATTCCTCCACCCCTCTTGGAGAGCCCGGCAAGCTACCGAGAGTATCCCGCCCGCACAACAGAGCTTGGCAAGCTACCCATGGCATATTCGATATGGAGATGTTACTGGTGCCCACTCGAGCAAATCGATGAGCAACGGGATGACAGTGACAGTGACATGTCTGATGCAGGCGAGGAGATAGTTCAGTGGTTAGGGCACTGACCTAGCAGCGTCCAACTCGGGTTGGACTTCCAGTATCACATGGCCCCTTAAGCAACACGTGGTGTGGACCTGGAGGTCCTCAGCCTCCTGGGGTAGCCAAGCACCTCCAGCACTGGAGGGCCCAGACACCCTTGCATCTCTGAGCACTTTGAGCTGAACCCACTGCTGACTGAGGATTACCGGTGAGACCCCAGACCTCCTGAGCACTGGTTGGGAGTCAAACAAAAAAAAAGTGGGCGGGAAATCAAGAGACGGGCACTACTATGGTGGGGTGGGGTGCAGTCATTTGTATATTAAAACATTTTTCTATTGCAAACCACAACACCCAAAAGGAGAGAGAGAGAACAAAAGGGAATGCCCTGCCACAGAGGTGGGGTGGGGTGGGGGGATGGGGTGGGAGGGTGGGAGGGATGTTGGGAAAATTGGTGGAGGAGAATGGCCACTGGTGGAGGGACATAAACAAAATGCAAACATGAAATTTCATAAGTTTACCTCACGGTGATACACAAATAAATTTTTTTAAAAAAAACATTTCAACACTTGCAATCATGTTACCTAAACTATATATGTGTGTGTAAGTGTGAGTGTGTGTGTGTGTGTGTTTAAAAGGTTTTTTAGAGGTTGGAGCAATGCTATAGCAGATAGGACTCTTGTCTTGCACGTGGCCAACCCAGGTTTGATTCCTGGCATCCCATATGGTCTCTGAATCTGCCAGGAGTAATCCCTAAGCACACAGTGAGGCATAAGCCATGAGCACCACCAGGTGTGACTCCAAAACAAAAACAAAAAGATTTTTTTTAGAAAATACCAGGAGACAGAGGACATCATGCCTATAGCCAGACTCCACTTCCTCAAGATTGAGCTCCACAGAGATGCCAAACTGATGAAAATTTCAGGTACACTGGGTTTTTGTGGCTGAAAACTCTGGCCTTTTTGGAGTTAGGATGGGCGACATACCCCCATCTCACCCCCACCTCCAGAGAGCCTGGCAGTCACATCCAAGTCCCATCACCTGCAGTCTTGTAAGCTCAGTGCCTAGCTAAATGTCCTGGATTTTTTGGAGTGACATCTCCAAACTCTATAATACTAACATCCCAGTAGGAGCATCCCAGATTGTATGGGAATGCAATAGAGAAGCCAACTAAGCTCAAGTAACAAAAATAATAACACAGAAGCCTCAACCAGCAGCAACAACTTAGTAAACCCTCAGATAAGAACTTAATGTCCCCATAGTTAGATATAACAATTTTTACAAATTTTCTTTTACTGAAATGTTTTTTCAATAGTTCCATTAGCCAATTAGTGGTAATAAGCAATATATCAGCAATGGAAAACAAATTATCAAATGCTTCATTTTCAGCAGGTCCGACTTTAGAGGGGAGAAACTACAAACAATAATAGTGAGTTTTTTGTTGAAATATTGAATGTAATCAAAGTAAAGTGAAATGTATCAGTTACACAGGCGGGGTGGGGGGCTGGGGAGGTGGGGGGGAGAGGGGAGGTATACTGTGATTCTTGGTGGTGGAATATGTGCACTGGTGAAGGGATGGGTGTGCGAGCATTGTATGACTGAGACTTAAACCTTAAAGCTCTGTAACTTTCCACATGGTGATTCAATAAAAGAATAAATTAATTAAAAAATAAAATTGAGAATACCTGAAAAAAAATTATTTGGGGCCTGCTACAAGGGCAGGCTTGAGGAGGGGTTGGTAAAATGGGGGCAGTGGTGGAGGAAAGGTCACAGTAGTGATGGGATGGGATTGGAATATTGAATGTCTGAAACAAATGCATCTTGAACAACTTTGTAAACCACAGTGTTTAAATAAGGTGTGTGGGGAGAGATAAAGGGGGAGAGATAGGTCATATTTCA
The DNA here is from genome assembly GCF_027595985.1 of Sorex araneus. Taxonomy (NCBI): domain Eukaryota; kingdom Metazoa; phylum Chordata; class Mammalia; order Eulipotyphla; family Soricidae; genus Sorex; species Sorex araneus. Next base: position 47,719,502 of record NC_073310.1, on the reverse strand, counting down.
GACTGAGCTAATTCAGCCTCAAACCAGCAGGCTTATACTATTTGTATTTGGTTGCACATGGCCTTGAGTCTCTGAAGAAGACCTATAACAAACAATATTTTTTTGTACTCCTTCATGTCATTTTAATTCCTAAGCTCTAAACATTTTTGATCCCTATCTGGATTTAACTTAACTGTGCAGATGTGTCTCAGAGGAGGCTATTTGGAATGAAGAGGTTTGCTACACCTATCTCAGGGTGGGTGGGGTAATTGTCACACTCAATGGTGCTTAGGGGTTACTCTGGGCTCTGTGCTCAGGGATAGCTCCTGGCCAATTCAGAGAACCCTATGGGGTGCCAGGGATTAAACCTGGGTCAGCTGCATGCAAGGCAAATGCCCTACACACTGTACCCACTCTGGCCCCAGGTTTGGGACACCTTTGAACGGTTCCCAATATAGTCCAATCCTCAAATGCACCCTGTATCCCATCCCCTCCAGTGAGGGATGCATTGCATGACCTTAGCTAAACAGGGATATACAATATATCAATTTCCAGGCTATGCCTCAATCAATTTGTTTGTTTAGCATCTGCCAAGGGCCCAACATTGACTCTCTAAATATCATCTCTGGAGAGAGACGATAGGACAGGAAGAAGGTCTCTGGCAACACGGCGAAACAAAATGGTTATTTGCTGACTGAGTGGTCACAGCCTAACTGTAAAACAGCACAAAGCACTGCAATGGGGAGGAAGACATTCTGGGAAAGGTGAGTGTCCAGAGGAGAATGAGGGGAAGTGGGCACAGTGCATCATGTGCCCCACTTGATGTGCAGCACGCCGCCCCCAGACCCTCCAGAGGAGCAGAAAGGGGTTTGAGAGCTCCCCCTCTGCCCTCTTGGCGGACTTGCCAGCAGTCCAGCCTCCCCTCTCCACATCTTCCATTCCCCTTTCCTCTCCTTCTTGCCTCTCACCTTCTCCTTTCTAGAGCTGCCAATCCCAATTCCAGACCTGCCCAGCCCAAGGGACTCAGGGAACTCTCGCCTCATGCCATCCGGTGTCAGGATCCACCTACCATCTGTGGGTGAATCCTGGTGAAGACACCACTATGAGCTTCCAAGAAATATTTGACTGCAATGATCCACCGATGCTTTTTGGCTGATATTCAATTAACTCTGCAGGCAGGACTCATAGCCAGTGCTCAGGCACTGTCATCCTTAACTACAGCCTGGAAACCTGGGTCTCTGGCTTCTTACTGCTATCACCTCATCCCCCATGGCCAACCGCCTGGCCTCCAGTGTGAGGGACTGGCTTTGGAATGATGTGGAAGAGTGAGAACGGATAACTCATACCCTTGTTAATGAACAATAATCATTGCAGAGTTTCACCTTAATGCATTTTCAAATTAGGCTCCATATGCCCAAATTATTCTCACATAATAAAGAAATGTGAATGGAAAACATTACCTGGTCTGTTGCAAAATGGAAATTTTTTGTTGTTTATCATTTTGAGTAGGCTATCAAGTAGTTCAAATGATAACTATTTTTTTGAGCAGCTCTTAGAATCATCGAGAAAGTAATGTGCTACTTATAAAAGCAATATAAATATTTTTGGGAAAGTCACTTTAATAATGTTTACTTGTCTTTTTTATGCCATTTGACTTTTCCTGTTAGGAAAGTTTCCTTCATGTCCTAGCAGATTATTCTTGCCCTGCCTGCCCCAAAGCATTGAGATGCAAATGACTTTGTGTCTAGAATAAAACAAATCTCACAAATTATGTATATGCACATATGCATATATGCACATAATATATACTATCAAAGAAGTTATTTCCACATGTTCTTTTCCATTCCCAAAACTAATTAGTCATGGAAACGGGCTATGATCACTCTTAGTGATATACTATGTTGGCATGGAAAAGTGTTTTGTAGAATGTGGATAATAATGAAGCAGAAGTTGAGCCTCAAGTAAAGTTAATATAAAACATTTATAGGGTTAGGGCGATAGTACAGCAGGTAGGGCACTTGCCTCGTAGCAGTCATCTGGGTTCAATGTTCGTCATCCCATATTGTCCCCTGAGCACCACCAGAAGTGATTCCCAAGCACAGAGTCAGGAGTAACCCCTGAGCATTGCCAGATGTGAACCAAAAACGAAAAAAAAAAAAAAAAAAAAAACAAACACACACTTGTGAAGGCAGGGTGTGAACCTCTCAGAATCTTGGCTGGGTAGTAGGGTTGCAGTCTTTTAATTTGTTTTTAAGTAAAAAGTGAAGGTGGACCAGTGCTCTCAGACCCATGTTTTTCTGGTTTTTTGGGGGGCAGGATGGGGTGGGAGGGAAGAATCACACCTGGATGTGTTTAGGGCTATACTCCTGTCTGTACTTGGAAAAGCATATGTAGTGCCCTAGGTCCACCACATTCGAGACAATGCCTAACCTGCTGTACTATCATGCTGACCCAGACTCTTTGTTTATTTCTGGGCCACATCCAGTGGTGCCCAGGGTTACTACCAGCCCAGGGCATGGGGAATTACTCCTGGTGGTTCTCAGGGGACCATGTGGCACCAGGGTTAGAACTTGGACCTCTAGCCTCCAAAGCATTGCACTCTTTTTGTGCGGGGTGGGGGGGGGGGCGGGGGTAATACCTGGCAATGCACAGGAGTTATTTGTGGCTCATGCACTCAGGAATTACTGCAGCATTGCACTCTTAACCAATCGACCTAACTCCCAGGTCCTGGCATTCTACGCAAGGTCCCACGGATGCAATGCCAGATTACCCAGGCCACCTCTGCAGTGCTCAGGGTCTTCCAAAGCTGCATCCTTAGGTGCTTGGGGACCATGTGGTGCGGGGATTGTGCCCAGGCCTGCGCCATTCTAGCCACACACCCAAACTGCAGCACTATCTCCGGGCCCCTCGGTTTCTTGAAGACAGGACCGAGAATTCAGTTTGTAAGCCTTGAGTCAATTCTCCCCTTGTGTAGACCAGAGGAAATAGAGGCAGCATTTGATGGCAAAGAAAGATCCTGCCTGGACACCGTCCTATCCACCTACAAATGACAGTTTCCATTTTCATTTAAATCTAATTTTGCCCCCTTTTTCCCCCTTGGTGTTTTGACTCTAGAAATTTCACTTTGATTTTTGGAGGGAGATGGATCACACCTGGGGGTGCTTGGGGGCATACTCCTGGCTCTGTGCTCATGAATCACTCCTGATAGGGCTCAGAGGACCATAATCATGCTGGGGATTTAAACTGGGATCTGGCAGCTGGCAAGGCAAACACCTTAACCACCTGCCCTTCATTAAGCACCTTAATCTCTGTGTCCCCGCAAATATTATTTTGAATTTGGTTCAGTTCTGTTCTGTTTTGCTTTTGTTCGCAGGGAAGCAGGGGGAAGTGTGTTATAAGCAGACCGCAGGGAGTCCAGGAGCCACTCCTGGCAGAATTTGGTCAACAGGACTATGGTCAGGGCGAGAAGTATAGTGCTACTTGGGCCTAGTGGTGCTGGGGACACCGAGGATCCCTGATGATATTCAGGGGACTATGGGTCTGCTATGACAGGGGTAGACCACTAATTTATCTCCCAGGCTCTGAGCCAGTTCTGTTCAGTCTCTAGATTTGTGAGCAAAATAAGTTTGCTGAACAAGCTTCTATGCTATCAGCTTTGATTCTGTGTAATAAAGAAGAAAGCAAGGCCAGAATGAACACTACAGCACCCAGCATAGGATTTTATTACTTCCATCTTCCATGTCAGCTGAGCCCTAAAGATTACCTCTGAGTGGCGTGGTGTTGCAGGTTCTGCCTGTGTTTCATTTTTTTTTATTATTTCATCAACAGCTTGGAGTTTTTTTAAGAGTATCTGACTCATTCACACATGGTTGTAGAACGTGTGCCCACATAGCATTTGCTAATTCATATGTCAAAGCCCTAATACACTAAGAAAGGCCTGGGTCATCAGCAAGTGATTCTGGCCACTAGCATGTCTAGAAACTTCCTTAACTCTCAGCTCTGAGTCTCAAAATTATGTGTTAACATGAAGGTCTCCTTCTTCACATGCAAATAAGTTGGGCATAGCACTGTGTTTGCCTGATGAACTCTGAGTTATTGTTAGAGGCCCTGGTTTGGGTTTGGGTTTTTCCATCTTGGGTGCTAAAATCAGAACCTAGAGGAACCAAAAGGAAGTCTGAGTCCCAACGACTATCCCATTTAAAAAAAAAAAACAGATTAGTTTTAGATGAATTTTAGGTACATAGTCCAGTCGACTGGGAAGAACAGAGATTTCTCTTGGCCCCTGTCCCTGCATATGGCACCTCACACCCCCCCACACACACACTAACCCCTCCCACCAGGGTAGTACACTGGATGTGACTGATGAATAGACACTGACACCTCACTATCACCCAAAGTCCCAAGTTTCTATTCTTGGAATTCTACATTCTGTGCCACGTGTATAAGGCAGATTTCTAATCACATAGAGGAGATACACTGACTGAAATTTCTTGTGTGTCTCTAGCTCCTCTCTCCTTCCTCCCAATTCCTGACAATTTCTGATTTTTCCATTATCTTTGAAGTTTTGCCTTTTCTAGTTTTGGGGCTTTGGGAGCACACACAGCAATACTCAGGGATTACTCCTGGTTCTACACTCAGAAAGTACTCCTGGAAGTGCTTGGGAGACCATATGAGATGCCAGGGACCAACTGTGGGTCAGCCATGTGCAAGCCCAGTGCCTACATGCTGTGCTATTGCTCTGGCCTCCCAGTTTTGACTTTCTGGAAATCCCCTCTTTTATAGTTTTTTTTTTTGCCTTAAAATTGGAATCACACAGTATGTAGCCTTTTCAGAGTGCCCTCTTTTGTGACCTGAGAGTCTTTCAAAAAAGTACATAATATAATTATATATATATAATTCGCATATTTATAATATGTATATTCATGGAGGCCCCTCCCAGACCTTATGGTAGTGCTTGGGCATACCAGGAGATGTCCCAGGTCATGTTTGAGGGACCATATAATGCCGAGGAATGAAGTTGGGTCTATCACATGCAAGGCGAGTACCTCACCCCCGGTACTATCTCTGTTTTATTCACCTCTTGGTTGGTACCAAATTTTTAGCAATACAGAAGGAAATAACTATTGATAAGTGTGTGGAGGCTTCTGCATGGATGTAAGCTTCTGGTTCCCATGGACAAATACTAATGCAATTGCTGGGTTGTATGGGAAGAGGATGTTTAGTCTTGGGTCGGGGAAACCTGCTGGACCATTTTCCAACATGTCTACTACTTTGGATTCCTGCCAATGAATGAGGGTGAATTTTGCTCCACTCACCAGTATTCAGTGTTGGCAGTATTTTGGGCTGTTGCCATTCTAACAGAGGTGGGCTGCTATCTTGTTACTTTGGCTTGTAGCTGTCTAATGATATAGAGCTTGGGCACCATTCACTTGCTTATTTTCTTGGTGTACACCTTCTTTCACCTAGTTTTGGTTGTTTTTTTTTTCAGCCATACGCAGTGGTTTTTTAAGCCACACACTCTGGGGCTACCCCTAGCTTGGTGCTCAGTGGTGCTCAGGTCTCCTTCAGGCAAAGGATGCGCTCCAACCCTTTGAGCCATCTTCCCACCTGGGTTATTGCGTATTTTTAAAATAAGACAGCACAGTGCAGGGGCGTTAGAGTCCTGGTCTCAGAAGGTAGACTGCCTAGATCAAAATCCTCACTCTCCCTCCTTCCTGCTGCCTTCTGATTCCTTAATCTGTAAAAAGGGATTGACCATAATAGCCTCTGCCTTAGGGGGTTGTTTTGACATTTAGGCACATTAATACTCGTGGATGAGTTAGAACTGTGCTGGGCATATGGCACGCCCTCGTTGGCATTTAGCTTGCCTTCCAAAAAGTGGGAGACATGTTGCCTGAGATATATTCCATTGCTAACACACCTTCAAGCTGACTAGCAGCAAATTCCCAGCAGCGACTGAGAGCATTATTCGAGGTGGTAAATTTCTAACCTCATTCTGAATGTCTTAGGAACCACTGTTATCTCCGTTTGATAACCTCGGAGTGGAGAGGGGATAAGGCTGTGTCGAGCGAGTTGGACAACCAGAGAGGAAGAACCAAGGCTTGAACTCAAGCCCATCTGGGTTCCCAATCACTTCTTAGCTCCCTAAAACAGTTTCAGGCTGATCTCTATTAGGTGGACAATACGAGGTTGCTATTATGCCTTAAATTCTGTCTGGTTCATCTGGGTCATGAAAGAGAGGATATGAGGGGGATTGGAGAGGTCCAGACACAGAGAACCCTGGGGAGAAGAAAGTTCTATTCAAGAGGCAGCAGGGAGGGTTCTAATGAGCAATGGGGCCCTGGCTGAGGGAAGGACCCCTGAGAGCCAGTCCTGGGGTGAGGATGGCCAATGCTGTTGACTTCTTTTGCTTGGCTGAAGGCGGGACAAGGCAGCCCTGTACACTCCAGCTGGAAATCAAGCAGCTCACGTTGGGCTCAGTCAATCAAAACAAATTCTTTCCTGGCTAAAGAAGCTATGATTACTGTGCTTTAAAAACGGACTCTGAGAGCAAAAACCAGCCTATTAGATAACCCATAAGTAGTATTTGGCTCATTGCAAAAGCTTAATAGATATCTTAGAAGAAACGTCATAATCAGTTCCCTCTTTTTGGAAACACAAGTGTTTTCTGGCTCTAGCTGCACTCCCATGACCTGCCCCGCAGAGACAGAGAACAAAACCAGGGGTAGGGAGAGGTAGGGAACAACAGAGCTGCAAGGGAGGAACCTTCTCTCTCACCTCCCGGGCCTATATCTGCCAACCTCAGGGCGCTCCCCACCTGTCTCTGACTCCACCCCCTCATCCAACACAGTCAAGTATATTCCAACTTGGGTAAGGGCACCAGGAAGCCCTGCAAAGCCATTGTGTAATTTGAACAACACCACTTGAGTCCCATGATCAGAAAAATAAGTAGACGCTCAGCTCCTGCCCCCAAAAACTGGCCACAGAGAGAAGATATCATGCTTCTGTGTTCCATAGCACAGATGAAAAATTCAGAGAGAGGCAGCTGGGTCCCCAGACCAACCCCCCAGGAACAAATTGGAGCCAAAATTTTAGGGAGAGGTGAGTCTGGAAGTTGGCAAGAGAAGGTGACAAAGGCCACAGTGAGGAAGATGTGGAGGCTAAAGGAAGATGAAATAAAGGATCAGAGTTTGAACAAAAATGGAGTCAACCCGGGCCCCTTGGATACCATGCCAGGGAGACTTTTCCAGGACAAGAGGGATACCTGCATCTATTTCATACATTTCTCTCTTGGGAACAGCTCTCCATGGGTGTTCATGACCAGCAGTGTGTGGGGTTCCTTTGCCCCACCCACACCAACACTGATTGCTTCTGATGTTGTCTCACTGGTGATACCTCATTATTGTTTTGATTTGCAATTTTCCAATGATAAGTTGATGGAGAGCACTTTTTCATACCTACTGACCATCTGTATATCTTCTTTCATTTGTTTGCTATTTTTGGTCGCCACACTCAGCTGTACTTAGGGCTTCCTCCTGGTTCTGTGCTCAGGAATCTCTCCAGTGGAGCTCAAGAGACCATATGTAGTGCAGAAGATTGAACCAGAGCTGGCCACATGGAATATAAACACCTTCACCCCTGCATTACCTCTCTGGCCCCTGCATGTTTTCTTTGAGGAAGTGTCTGGTCATCTCTCCCACCCATTCTTTTTTGTTGTTGAGGCTGCTTGTGTTTTGTTATTATTATGTATGACATGTGTTTCATATGTCTTGGATATTACCCCATTGTCAGACGAGTGATGGGCAAATATTTTTCCCAGTTTGTGAAATGTCTTCCTACTATGTGGATGAATTTGGAGAATACCATGTTGCCTGAAGTCAGTCAGGAGAGGGACAGACACAGGATATCAGTCTCTAGTATGGGATATAAAGAAACATAGTAAGAGAATAACCAGTGGTCACAGGTAACAGAAATGGAAAACCAGTTTATAGAATTAAACTTACCTTGGCAGGAGGATGGGATGGGGATGGGGTAAACACTGCAATCACAGTGGAAGGAAGTGGATACATGGTGAGGTGTGGCATCTGAATGGTGAATGCCTACACTCTAAATGATTTTTAGGTACCATTTAGGTTTACAATACTAGTAATAGGGTTTTATGCATACAAGGTTCCAACAGCACACCTTCCACCAGAGTGTCCCCCAACCCCTCGCCCCTCCCCTGTCTGGTGTACTCAATTCTTGTAGACTAGTTCTCAGAGACCTGTTGCACTGGCCATTTCTTATTCTCCAAAACCTTTTCATTAACTGTATCATGAAGCACACTGACTCAAACAAATCTCATCTTCTTGAGGCTGAAGACATAGTACAGCAGGCCCGGTGCTTGCCTTGCAGGCAGCCACCCAGGGTTCGATCCCCAGAATCCCATATGGTCCCCTGAGCACCACCGGGAGTAATTACTGAGCACAGAACCAAGAGTGACTTCTGAGCATTGCTGAGCGTGGTCCCCCTAAATCACCTTATTTAGCCCCCTCAATCCAAACTCTCCAACCCCACATAAAAGTGAGGACCCCACCCACACCATGCAACTTCCAGAGGGAGAATGAGGCCATCAACCCAGGTCTAAACCCCATGACCTCAGCTCTAAGAGCCTCTGCTTACAGATCCTCTTGCCCTGCCAGTCTCGAACCCCGTGCAGACTCCTAGTAGCTGCCGGTGTCTCCCGTCCCCTCTAGCTCTCATGAGCCTGTAATTAGGAAGTGATCACGAGTCGGTGATGCCAACATGTCACAAGCCTGAACAATTTCCCCTTCCCACGAAAGGATAGACGAGTGTGGTAGAAAAAGTCTGCAGAAAAGCAGGTCCTGGCAGCTTCCTGAAAGCCAAGGGGGTGGGGGGAGAGCAATGCCGGGAGCAGGGATGAAAGCCACAGTGGTCAGCAGTGGAGACACCCCTACCCCAAGCCACACGTCCAGGAGCCACAGAAACACCTTTGCCTGGTGACTAGAAGGTCTGAGCATGCAGGAGGAGGTTCCCTCTCCACCCTCGCAGCCTCTGTGGGTGACTGGCTTCAGCCCTTCAGACCCGACATGAAATGAAATATGGAACATGGTAACCAGATCAAGGACGCCAGATGTGACACCAAATGCTCAGCGTCCCCTCAACAGCTGACGTGAGGCTGCCGACCCCGTGCTGCCAGCTTCTGGCCCTGGAAATGACCCTGGGATAAGAGGCACGGGGGTCTGCCAGTTGGGGGCTACAGCTGTCACCTGGCAGCGCTGTCCCCAGGCCTCCCAGGTCGATGGCGCTCTGGGAGCTGACCGCGTGCAGCTGCTCTGCTGTGTGATCAGAGTTCACAGCCTCTTGACAGGACGCCACAGCTGCTCCAGGACAAGCCCCCCACCGTCTTCCAGAGAGGTTGACTGCACCAACTGACTATCTTCTGAGGGTGCTAATGAATTAGAGAGTCCAAGGTGTCCCGATGAATGTCACTGAAATGCCCTCGGCCGGGCAATATAGCTGTCTTCCGGAAGCCTCCCTCATTTCCCAGCAGACAGCCACGGGAGGGCGGGAGGTGGGAGGGTGACTTTGTTTCTCTCTGCGCAGCTGCCTCTGGAACACTCATCAAAGGAGTTGCGCCCCTCCCCCACCACGATTTCCATGCACAGTAAGTGGCTTTCGAGGGAGTTTGATGGAACAGTCTCTTTAAGTCCTTGTCTCTAATGAGATTCATTCTTCATTGCTCCCCTCTCACAGCAAGACGATTTTGCATTTAACAGAATTATAATGCCATAACACTACATTTTAATTATGGCCAATGGCAGCTGGCACCCCGATTCACAGTACCAACTTTTTGTTAATGATATGCGGTTGGCAGATATTTATTCTCCACTCCAGTAAGGGGCACCGTGAGTCAATCCGCTAGGTCTTGTCTGACTTAAACACAAGAAAGGCAGAGACAGGGATCCTGTTTTTCTCATCTCTGATTACTATTTCCTAAGTCTTGAGAGCCTCTCCTTCACCCCCAACACACAGATACCCCCCCGCCCACACACACACACTCCTGAACCTGGCTCTCTGATGCCATTCCTGCTGCTTCTATGAGAGTGCTCTTTAGCCTTGCTTGGGAAGTCCCCTGGAATACATTCATACCACAGTAGGACACTTACAGCAGGAAGGAGCATCCAAAAACTATATTTGCTTCAGGAACAAACTCAAACAAGAAAAAGCAAATGTGCAGAGTGACCGGAAGTGATGAGTCACAAAGCAGAGGGAGCATGTGGACCAAGGGTAGAGTCTGCGCTTTTATGCTGCTCTGTCATAACACCTGACCAAAAGCATGACACTGAGCTGTGCCCTGAAGAAGAGAAAATGCATCCAGGGGCTCCCCGATATCTGGAGGAACAGTGCATGGGCAAAAGGGCCAAGGCCAGGGTTCTAACACAATGTACTTGACATATCTGCAAGAGCAAACACCATGGTGTCAGAGGCCCATGAGGAAAGGGAGAACTTAGGAAGAGAGATCAAAGAGAGAGCAGGGATCAATGTAATATTGCACCACGGTGGAGTGAGGCTGCACTGTTATTGTTTGAACTGCAAGCGAAACCAGAGAACGTTTATGTCCTGATCACACTTCAACAGGACGCATCCTGCAAACAGACCATTAGGGGCAAATACAAAAGTCAGAGACTGATCAGGAGATACTGGAATCTGCCAGTCTGCTAGTGTGAAATAACCGACTGCATGAGTTAAACAATAAAGGTGTGATTTTTTCCAGTTCTGTGGGCTAGAAGTTCAAGATCAAAGTGTTAGGTAGATTTGGTTTCATCTGAAGCCCCTCTCATGGGCTTGCAGATGGTTATCCTCTCCTGTGTCCTTGAATGGTCTTATATGGCCAGAGCCTTTACTGATAAGGATCCCTTTCTTTTTCTCTGACACTTAATCCTTTTGGATCATGTCCCCTGTCTTCTGCTTCATTTAAAGGTAAGTAGGCCTTCTCTTTAAAATCCAAGGCCAGATATAGTCATGTAAGGAGTTAGAGCTTCAACGTACAGATTGAGGGAAGCTATAAGGAATGATTGACTCTCGGTCATAGTGGCCTCTTCTCGAAGGCCTCCCCACACCATGAGAGCTAAATGAAGGAAGAAGTGAATGAGCAGGCTGAAGAGCAAAAAAGAAAGATGAGGCAGAGGTCCAAGTAAACTGAGAGCTTGTGCAACCGTGGAGGCCGCAAAAACAGAAGCAAAGAGCGGCAGAGGCCTGGGACATAGGTAGAAACTAACACCGTGCTCTCACAAGTTCCTCTTGATAGGTCTGGAACATCTGATCACTGGTACCACCTTTCAGAGACAGACCCTCCAGTTTAGCCCCCTTTCGGCACTTTGCCCCAGACCTAGCCTCCTGGACTAATTCTATTCTTGACAGGCTGAATGGAACATGTGCACAAGAAAATCATCCATCTGTCTTGACTGAAGATTAAAAAAAATGATAGAAATAATCCCCCAAAAGGACCACAGTTGATGGTGAGAGGACAGTGCATTTTATTTCTGAAGCGAAATTTGGTGAAACCACTTCTGCACCAATTTTCATGACCAAAAGAAAATTGTAAATGAAAAAATATATTCTAACCAAGACTCAGTTTGTTGGGTTTTTTATTTGTTTGTTTTTGTTTATTTATTTTGGGAGTGGGAAAGGGTTGTAGGCCACACCCACTGGTGCTCGGGACTTACTTCTGTATCTGTGCTCAGGAATCACTCCTAGTAGTGCTCAGGGGACCAGGTGTGGTGCTGAAGACTGAACCAAGGATTGGCTACAGGAAGGCAAGTGCCTTAACCCCTGTAGTATTTCTTCAGGGTGAGTCAATGTTCTTTATACAACTACTTTTGTTCATTAATTGTAACCTTAGGCTGTGTATGGATATAAACATGGTAGCAGTGTAGCACTGTCATCCTGTTCATCAATTTGCTAGAGCAGGCACCAGTAACATCTCCATTATGAGACTTTTGTTACTGTTTTTGGCATATCGAATACTCCACGGGTAGCTTGCCAGGCTCTGCCATGTGGGTGGGATACTCTCAGTAGCTTGCTGGGCTCTCTGAGAGGGATGGAGGAATCGAACCTGGATTGGCCGCATGCAAGGCAAACGCCCTACCCGTTGTGCTTTTGCTCTAGTCCTTTATTTATATGTAAGTTTAGTTTGATAAAAGCTATCTTTCTTTGCTAAAAAATAAATAATTAAAATTCTTGGGCTGTAGCAATAGTACAATGGGTAGGTAGGTAGGGAACTTGCTTTGCATGTGACTGATCCAGGTTTAATTCCTGGCATCCCATATTCCCCTGCCACCCCCCCCAGTCCAATCAAGAGTAATCCCCAAGTGAAGGAGGAGGAGGAGGAGGAGGAGGAGGAGGACGAGGACGAGGACGAGGACGAGGACGAGGAGGAGGAGGTGGAGGAGGAGGAGGAGGAGGAGAAGGAGGAGGAGGAGGAGGACAAGGAGGAGGAGAAGGAGGAGGAGGAGGAGGAGAAGGAGGAGGAGGAGAAGGAGGAGGAGGAGGAGGAGGAGGAGGAGGAGAAGGAGGAGGAGAAGGAGAAGGAGAAGAGAAAGGGGAGGGGGAGGGGAGAAAGTGGAAGGGAGAAAGGGAGGGAAAGAAGAAATTAAAATTCTAAAGATGTTGGATTTCAAAGTTTCCTTAGGAGATGAAATAGCAGGGGGAAGGGAATTATCTTGTTATAGTAGCAGATATTATAACAGCTCAGGAATTTTATGAAGTCAAAAGTCACATTGTCCTTGAACCTGAGCCAAGGCAATTGTACATAAGCCACCCCCGTTTATCTGCCTTCTGTACACAGTGTTTATTTCCTTCAAGCTGAAGAATATTAGGATGGAGATGACACTTATAACAGCAAACAGATGAGCAGCTGGACCCCACTCAAGCTGAACTATAACCAACAGGATATTATAAACAGAAAATTATGTCAGGGTAATGATGACCTTTCTAGGAATATGTCAGTCCTGGGTTTTAGATTTTAGAGGCTCTAGGCAAGAGTAAGCAAGAACCTTCTCCTCACGGAGACCAGCACCACCATCAAGTCTCTAACATTCTACTGACCTCCCTGTGCTAGTGCCGGACGTGGGGCCATAGGAGGCTAAGTTCTCCCCACTCCCCATCAGTACTGCCCCCAACCCCCACCCTGTTCTCTTCCCTGCTTTTGTGGGGGAATAACTAGGTAGCTGGCAGGCCACACCCGGAGGTGTCAGGAACTGTTCCTGACTCTGTGGAATCAAGAGTGACCCCTAGTGGTACTGGGTCACAGCCACTGAACCAGGGTCACAGCACTGAATCCCCAATGCAAGGAAATATTACGTCCTGTGTTCTTTCCCTGGCTTCTCTTCCCTGCCTGCCCCCCCTTTTTGTTAAGACTGTGGATACAAGCTGAACACGAATGAACAAGAGTTGTGAATTTGAGATTATACTCCTTTTGCCACACTTTGGTGTCTTTACAGCATCTGCTCCAGAGTCACCAAGAGACTCCAGAAAGAGTAGAATTTCCCACACTCACGGAAGTGTGGATAGGGATGATAGAAGGTAGACTTTGACTCCACTTATACTTGGGTAAACTGGATTATTCCTTCCTCTCTCCCTCCCTTCCTTCTTTCCTTCATTCTTCCCTTCCTGGAGTTTGGGCCACATATGGTGGTGCTCCTGGCTCTCTGCTTAGAGGCCATCCCTGAAAGAGCTCACTGACATACCTGGAACTGAATAAGCCTCAGCTACAAGCAAGGCATCTTAATCCCTGTATTATCTCTCCAGCCCACAACTGCCTTCATGAGCAGTGTTGACTAGTGGGGCAGCTCTGTTTGTAATAATAGCTGCAAGAAAGGGAAGAGAAGAGAGTTTGCTCTTTAATTTCTTTTTCTGGGACTCATTTGAAAGCATCGATCAAGCCAAAAAGGCAGTTGCTCATCCAGAAGCTCTTCACCAGACCAGCTAGAGATGAAACCGCCCCGTCTAAACCCATGATGAGCCGTTAGTGTGCAGGAGCAGACAGCGTGCAGGTCTGGGAGGACCGTCCTTCCACCTGGACAGACTCTCTGAGCAGTTCTCAGATTCGGGTGCTGGCAGCCTCCCTCCTTTCAGTGCACGCATCGTGAGCACAAGGTAGGGGAGAGCTGCTTTGCATGATTCCTGATCAATAGATGAGACAGAGGGTCAGTCCTGCTGGCCTCTGGGCTTCTTTGTGGATTACTAACATGTGTGTGGCGCCCAGCCTGGCCGACTCAGCAGTTGTTTTTCAGCTGCGTGTGGATGAGGCAGCCGAGAGTGGATTTGATCATTATGTCATTTTGGCTCAGAGACCGCCAGTGCTGTGCTTGTCCCAGTCTTGGACGTCAAGGTGGATTCTAATGTCCAGGGGCATTCATGGTCACTTCTGTCCCTCTTTTCTTTGGTCCCCTCTACCACTTGAGTACCTGAGACATGGAGGACACCTTTTTCAAAAGACACAGAAACTGGTTTATTTTTTTGGTTTATGTTTTGTCCATCCCAGGAATGTTCAAGTGAAAAACCAAGCAGACTTCCTGTCCTTATCTTCCAGGTGAGGGAACTGAGTTAAGCAGTGAGGATGACCATGGGGATGCTAATGCTGGTGGCTCTGTTAGCTAGCGAAACTCCCTTTACTGGGGCAGGGGGTGCTAACCCTTGGTGCTTAGGGGCTATTCCCATCTCTGAGCTTGGGACTGAGTCCTGGTGTTCAAGGGGCCATATTAAGTGCCGGGGATCCCACTGGGGACAACCAGATGCAAGGCCGCGTCTCAGACCCTGTTCTAGCTCTGCTGCCCAACAGTGAAACTTTTTTAATGGGGTCCAGAGGAGACTGCTGGCCACTACGGTCTCATGCAGACTCTACCTCAGTACAAACCCCTATCTTCATTGTTCCCCGACACCCTCCATTTATTTATTTTTTTTCTGAAGTACAGTTACAATGGACTGGAGCAATAGCACAGAGGGTAGGGCATTTGCCTTGCATGCAGCCAACCCAGGTTCGATTTCTCCATGCCTCTTGGAGAGCCTGGCAAGCTATCCAAAGTATCCCGCCCGCACCGCAGAGCCTGGCAAGCTACCCATGGCGTGTTCGATATGCCAAAAACAGTAACAACAAGTCTCACAATGGAGACATTACTAGTGCCCGCTCGAGCAAACTGATGAACAACAGTTGACAGTGATACAGTGCTACAGTTACAATGTTGTTCATGATGACATTCTTCAGTCATACAATGTTCCAACACCCACCCCTTCACCAGTGTACATATCCCTCCACCAATGTCCCCAGTTTCCCTCCAGTACCCCCATGACAGCAGGTGCTCTCTCTCTCTCTCTCTCTCTCTCTCTCTCTCTCTCTCTCTCTCTCTCTCACACACACACACACACACACACACACACACACACACACACACTTTCCTTTTGGGCATTATGATTTACAATGCAGATACTGAAGGTTATCAGGTATATCCCTTTACCTACCTTCAACATTCAGTTCCTGACTGAAGTGATCATTTCCAACTACTACTGTCGTACTGATCCCTTCTCTATCCTAACTGCCCTTCGCCCCCTACATACTGTTGCAAGCATCACAATGGTTAATTCACTTGTCTAAAAAAACCCCAGTCCCTGGGGCTGGAGCAATAGTACAGAGGGTAGGGCGTTTACCTTGCACACGGCTGACCAGGGTTCGATTCCCAGCATCCCATATGGTCCTCCGAGCACCGCCAGGAGTAATTCCTGAATGTAAAGCCAGGAGTAACCCCTGTGCATTGCCAGGTGTGACCCAAAAAGAAAAAAAAAAGTGACCCAGTCTCATTGGTCAAAACAAAACAAAACGGGAAAAACAGGGGCCAGGAGGACTGGTCAATGGTTGGAAACTTGACACCCTCGTTTTTTAAATATTTTTTAAAACTTTAAATATTTTCATTTTCTATTTCAATCTTTTTCCTTAAAACAGCAGGGTCTTATCTTCCATTGGTGATGTGAATATAACAGAGCTGAATTAAATAGCAACTGAATAGAAAGAATATTGCTACCATGATATCATGATCTGAAACAATGGAAGTTTTTTGCTTTTGCTCCATTTTCTAAATGAGTTTTGTTTTGTCCTAGTCCCTGGGGTGCAGACTGCTGCATATGAATTTTTCAACTAAAAAATCTTTGACATTTTTTTAACAACAGTTTTCCAAAGATGTTTTTCACTGTTCCCCGGTCCACAGTAAGTGAGGGTGTAGTTGAGAAAGAATTGCTGAAGCCTTTTCAACGCTGACGTGCTGCTCCGGCTCTGCTGGGGAATGTCTAGCTTGAGTCCTTCGCAGAACACACATTTCCTTCGCTTCATTTCATCGGAAACATCTCCAATCAACACACAAATCTTCTTGTACCTTGACACTGTAAGAGCTACTCAAACCCAGCCCAGACCAAAGCCCCAGGCCCAGATGACTGCCAAGGGAGGAGGTGATGGCCGCTGAGACAGAAACGATGATGGCTTTCCTGATTTGCAGTCCTGAAGGCCTGATTTTGCTCTACTGCATTTGTTTGATTTATTGGGTTTTTGAGCCACACCCTGAGTGTTCAGACCCTCAGGAGTGACCCCTGGCAGTGCTCAGGGGACCCCAGGTGGTCATGCGATTCAAATCAGGACCACGGCCAACCAACATAGTCGCATGCAAGGCAAGTTCCAGCCCTTCTGCATGATCTCTGTGACCCTCAACTACCTTCAAATAGAAGGAGAAGGATGTTCCGGGAGCCCCGGCCGCAGCCTATAGGAAAGCTCTCTCCTATATTCACACATGCACAAAGGCATCTGCCTGGTCAGTGAGGTCAGCCTTTACTCCCTGCTCTTAAACCATTTTTAAAAATTCTTTTATTAATTCACCATGTGGAAAGTTACAAAGCTTTCAGGTTAAAGTCTCAGTTATACAATGCTCAAACACCCATCCCTTCACCAGTGCACAAATTCCATAAACCATTTTTATTGAGGGTGGGAGTGATAGCACAGAGGTAGGGCGTTTGCCTTGCACTTGGCCGACCCAGGTTTGATTCCTCCATCCCTCTCGGAGAGCCTGGCAAGCTACTGAGAGTATCTCGCCCACACGGCAGAGCCTGGCAAGCTAACCGTGATGAATTCAATATGCCAAAAACAATAACAACAAGTCTCATGACGGAGACTTTACTGGTGCGTGCTCAAGCAAATCGATGAGCATGATGAGCAATGGGATGACAGTGACAGTGACAGGGATGATATAAGGGAATGTAAATGTGGGCTGGCGTATGATCTGTGTTTGTCTACATCCTCGACTTCCAATAGTACAAATAAATGCAAAATTGTCAAATGTTATCGGGGTGGTATGAAAAATGTAAAAAGCATAACTGCTTCTGTGGAGATGGGTAGAGGCAGTGGCAGAGGAGAGGGACATTCTTCGGCATTTTAGCTGAGACATGAAGGATGAGCAATAGCTGGCATGGGCTTAAGGAACAGCTTGGACAGAGTCCCCGAGGGTGGCCAGGACTGGACTGGCTAGAGAAGCAGAGTGTGGCTTGAGCTTGTTAACACAGGTAAAGTAGCTTGTGACAAAACTGCACTAGGGAAGAGAAATCTTTCTTAAACTAGAAAGCCTGTGCATCATTTCCAGTGCAATGGGATCTCTTATTTTATTATTATTATTTTTTAATTGAATAATTGTGAAATGATTCAAAGCTGTTCATGATTAAGTTTCAGTCATACAGTGCTCCAACCCGCATCCCTCCACACAATGGAACCTCTAAGGTCACCGGGACTATGACTGGGTGAGCTGTGATTCTTGGGTTGTTGTCCTCGTTGCTTTAGAGAGTAGATGAGGTGTGGTTGCAGGGAGAGACCAGGTGGAGGCCCAGTTAGGATGCCAGGTGAAAAGTAGTTTGAAGTTCAGGGGATAAATGTGGAATGTGGAAAGTAGCAGAGTGTGGATGTTGGAAGTGGAATCAGTAGACTCGTTAATGTACTGAAGGAGAGGAGAGAGGAACATTAGGGAAAATACCAACACCAATGTGATGGGAAATGGAGAGCCCCAGAAGGGAAGAGGTTGTAGGGTGAGGAGAGAAACAAAGAACAAAATAGGAAGCATATTGGGCCCAAGTGGATAAGACACTTGCCGTGCTGACCCAGGTTCAGTCCCTGGGGTTGCATACGGTCTCCCAAGCCCCTTCAGGAGGGATCCCTGAGCACAGAGCCAGGAGTAAACACTGAGCACTGTCAGGTGTTGCCTCAAGACAAATCGAGGAAACACTTTAATACAGAGAACATTATGATTGAAACATGAACAAGAAACCCAAGTCAAGGGTAAGGGAGTGCTGGTCACTGACACCCAAAGCCCAGAGAAAAATCTGGGGGAACATATCTGGGATGAAGGCATTTGAATTGGAGGAGGTAAATCAAATCGGGTGTGGGGGGAGATGCAGTGAGCAGAAAGGGAACTGCAGCCGAGCGCTGAGAAGGCGCTGCCAATCAACAGCCAAGTCGGGGTAGCAAGCTGGCATCTGAGGGAGGGGTGAAGATGGGGAGCCAGGAGAGGACGCCCCTGCCCCTGAGTGAGTAGGCTGAGGAGTCCTTCAAGAGAGCACCGGAAAGTGTCCTTCCCACTGAGCCACAGGGGGTCCCTGGTGACCTCAGCGGGCCAGCATCCACGCTCCAGCTGGCGCAGGAACGCAGTTCTGCAGCAGTTTGTTGATTATGAGTGCAAGTAGATGGAAGCCGGACACGGAGGCTTGAAAGTGGGGGAGATCATACCCTGTGTTTGGAATGCAGGACAGTGGGGGCTTCTCCAGCCTTACACCGGAGATGAGGGTCTGGCAATCCGTGGAAAGCTGGCTTAATCCCTCTCTGTCATACGGGGCATGTGACATCCTGCTGGGGAGCAGCGGGGGAGCTGGGGCTCAGTGTTATGACAGGTGCTCCCGCATTGCACTTTCACTCCCCCCTCAGCGCCCACCCTGCAGCTGCCATTTTCAGGATGTCTCTGGAGTGCGTCTCCCTCTCCCCAGTCCCTGTCATCATCTGTGTCTAGAGGACAAAGGGACGTGACAAGTCTCCAGGGCTGTCCTTGTGGCCACTGAGCTCCCGGTGTCCATGTGTGCAGGAATCTTGGTGTCCAGGCATGGCCAGAAACGCCCAGCTGGCTGCGCGGCTCCATTTGCAAAGGCAGTAAGATGCTTGCCTGGAATTTCAAATACGAGAGATGCACAATATTTCCACTGAGTTAAATTGCATGACCTGCTTCTAGCAGAGAAGAAAGCTAGGGACGCTGGGTGAGGTGGGGATGGGGAATCCACTTAGTCGTTAGGAAAAGTATATCCTCAAGACTCCTCACTTTATTTTTTTTTAAGTTGTTTAATTGTTTGATTTAAAATATACTAAAGGTGTGTGGTCACTAGAAACTTTAATTAAATTTAGGGGCTAGAAAGATGGACTAGAGTAGGTAAGGAAATTGCTTTTTATGCTGTCAACCTGGGCTCAATCCCTGGCACCATATATGGTCCCCCAGGCCCTTCCAGGAGTACAGAGCTTGGTGCAGAGATAGGACTAGGCGTGAGCACTGCTCGGTGTGGCCCCCAAGATGAAACAAACCAAAAAATTAATACAACTGAGAAGTCAGTATTTGAGATGTAAATCATAAACCAAATATAAATATAATACACACAAAAAACTTTAGAAGATAGAATTTTTATGATGGAAGTACTTTAAGGTAATCTGCAAGGCAAGATAATCAGGGTTGAAAGGGAATTCAAAAATTAGTTTGTCAAGTGAGGGTATGGAAAAACTTTTGACTTTTACAGAATATCAAGTGGTCAAGTACAAAACAGAACACACAGAGAGAAAAAGGGGGGAGGAAG
Source organism: Sorex araneus (assembly GCF_027595985.1). NCBI lineage: Eukaryota > Metazoa > Chordata > Mammalia > Eulipotyphla > Soricidae > Sorex > Sorex araneus. Next base: position 47,699,609 of record NC_073310.1, on the reverse strand, counting down.
AGAGGGAGGGAGACAGACAGAGAAAAGGGGAGAGCATTGGAGAGATACAGATATGGAGATACAAAAGGAGGGGTGGAACAAAAGAGAGAGAAGAGGGACAGAAAGATGGAGATGAAGAGAAAGGCAGAGGGAGACATAGTCTGAGGCATGTTTGTGCAACTTTCCGAAAAAAAAAAAAGCTGTTCAGGAAGGGACCCTGGCCCCGTGATGGCGAAGATGGCGAAGATGTTAGCATGGTCACAGTGGAAAACAGATTGGAGTTTCCGCACTGAATTAAAAATAGAGCTACTGGGGTCAGGCAGAGAGCTCAGAGGGCTGAGCACATACTTGGCACACAAGAGCCCTGGGTTCATCCCAGACACCATCAACTGTTGCTGGGAGCAACCTCCAAGCACAGAGCCAGGAGCAGCTTTCAAGCATTTCCAGGTGTGGCCCAGAGCCCCCTCCCCCGCCACCCCATTAAAATAAATAAATAAATAAAAGGAATTACCATCTGATCCAGCAATTCTCCTATTGAGTATGTAAGCAAAGGAAATAGAAGATAAAATCATCACAGCATAGAGAGACGCTGTGAAGCTCATCACAGCTCATTGCAGCTGCATTTGTCAGTAGCCAAGACATTTGCAATATATAAAGAATTTGTGTCATGCACACACATAAACACGTACAGAGACATAGACACACCACACACGCACAGACACACACATGTGATTATCATTTAGTCATATAAAAAGAAGGAATTCTTGGGATGGAAGAGAAAGTACAGTGGGTGAAGCACTTGCCTTGCATGCATCTGACCCTGGTTGGATCCTTGGGAACACATAATGTTTCCCAAGCTTTCCTGGAGTGATCCCTGAGCACAGACCCAGGAGTAAGCCCCAAACAAATCTTGATATTTGAGACATGGATGGGCTTTGAGGACATTATGCTCCAGGAAATAAGTCAGAGAGAGAAAAATAAATACCATATGATCGAACTGTATATGAAACAGAAAAAAACAAAGCCACAACCACAGAGATGAAATCTGTGGTTAAGAGAGGTGACGTGTACAGGCAGAAAGAGTTGGGTGAAGGGGGTCAGAACGCACAAACTTACAATCAGAAAATAAATAAGTGTTTGGAGATAGAGTACAACTGGGCAGCTGTAATTTACACTGCTTTATGGTAAATATGAAAACTTGCTGAGAGAACATACGAAAAGATCTCAGTACACCCCCTCCCAATTTAACTTCTAATTGTGTGATAATGAGTGTTAGTTAAATTTATTGTGATGGTTACTTCACTCTATATAGGCCAAGTCATTTTTCTGTTAAACACTCAGCTTAAGAAATAGTAGGTGTCAACTATCTCAATAAAACTGAAGAATATTTGCCCAATTCATTCGCTAATTAAAGAAACGTGACCCTAATACCATCTCACTAACTTCTTTCTTTCTTTAGATGAAACCACTTGGTGTTTGTCCTGTTCTCATATATGCATTTCTTAATCGGCCTTTTTTTTTTAAAAAAAAAAAACTAATTATAAAAAGTGGACTCCCAGGCCGATGAGACAGTACAGTACTGGGGCTTAGGTGCTTGCCATGTTTACCGTCTAACTGCATTCACTTCCCGGCACCTAGTATGGTCCCCTGAGCACTACCGGGAGTGATCCCTGGGTTGTGGTCTCAGAAAACAGACAGACAAGAAGAATGGACAAAGGCAACAGACATGCCCCATGACTGAGGCGTCCAGGGGCCACTTGGCCCTGGAATGGGTTAGAATTGACCAGCTGACTCGAGGCAGCTCTCAGGAAAAGGAGTCAAAGTTACTCCAGACCATGCAGGGAGGCAAAGCCAAAGCCATGGCTCATTGGAGGTATAGGTCTAATTAAAGACACATATTACCTCTCTAATTTGGGTCTAATCTCTAATAGCCACCAACGGAGCATTGAAGGGGGAAGAGGAGCTCTTTCTGTGCCAAATATGTAGGTGAGACCAAACGGTTTAACACAAAAATGGGCTGAGCCAGCCAATTCGTATTAGTAAAAATTAAATCCTCAGCTTCCAAAAAGCCTAATCTTCTTGCTCCAGAAAGACTCCAAACTGCCTGTGCCTGGAAAGGTGGCAGTGAAGGCAGGGGCAACAGCAGCCCTGCTGAGGTCTCTGCTAATGGGAGAGGGAGCCTGATGTCCCTGAGCACCCAGGCCTAGGCCAGCCTGCTCCGGGGCTCTCAATGTGAGAGCCAGAGAAGGCAAATTTCAAAAAGTTAGCAGTGTGCTGTTTTGCATTTTCAGAGCGTTGGAAACGTGCTCTGGATTTTACTGTATACAGATGAGACTCGTGCAGTGGCTGAGTGATGTCACACCGGGCACTCATTCCTAGTGGCCTCCCAGACGCTTCAGGGCCTGTCCTGGACAATTAAGTCTGACTTATTACACCATCATTCACACCCCGGGGTCTTCTTTAACATGTAATGCCAGAGATCATTTTTCATCTAATTGAAATCACTGTTTAAGTAATAAGCACTTTATTAGGAGGTAAGTATTAGAGAAGGTTACTGTCACTGTCATTCTGTTGCTCATCGATTTGCTCGAGAGAGCACCAATAACACCCCTATTGTGAGACTTGTTGTTACTGTTTTTAGTATATTGAATATGCCACGAGTAGCTTGCCAGGCTCTGTCATGTGACCAAGATACTCTCGGTAACTTGCCGGGCTCTCCGAGAGGGATAGAGGAATTGAACCCAGGTCAGCCATGTGCAAGGCAAATGCCCTACCCTTTCTGCTATCACTCCAGCCCATTAGAGAAGGTAGCAATAAAAAAAGTCATTAATAAATATAAAGAGGGGACCCTCTCGCCTAAAGACTTTGATTCCAAAGATGTAACACATTCGGGCATCCAGCGCAACATCCGAGAGCGATGCACTGGGACACCAAACTGGGCTACAACTCTGTGCTGCCGGGGGTGGATTTTTTTTTTCCTCCCCACCCTGTCTTCCTGCATGGAAAGCGGCGGGCTGGCGGCACCCATGTGGCAGGCGCCATCTTCTGTGACTCCAAACCCACAGGTATTCGGATTTTACTTTGGGGGCTCCCAGGAACTCATGGGAAGGGGGCGTAACCGGCACGCCCTCGGCCCAGATAAATCCAGAGCCGCTGAGCGCGAATCTGACCCTCTCGCCTAAATACTTTGAATTCAGAGACTTCTTACAGCAATGCACTGGGACTGTGAGCTGGGCTATGTAATTTCTGGCAGAATTTTCCCTGGACTTTATACAGAAATCCAAAACCGCGCGGACGCTGCCGCGTCCACGCGACTTAACATTTATAATTGTCAGCAATGTGAAATGGTTCCATTTGAACAGGTCTGACTTGGGGGGGAAACTCCAAATAATAACAGTAAGTTTTTGTTGAAATATTGAAGGTTTTTAATGTAGCAGCCACCTCTGGACTGTGAACTAAGCAAAAGCCCCACGCTGGCCGACGCGGCGTGGCGTACACCATACTATGAGGCGCAGGAAGGGGGATGAGGGGGAAAAAGGAAAAAAAAAAGGGAAAAGGAAAAAGAAAAAAAAAGAGAGAGAGAGAGAGTTATGTCAACTATAGTGAGTTTTGTTTTGAATTATGGAATGTAATCAAGGTAAAGAAAAAATGAAGTGAAATTCACTAGTTATACAGTAGGGGGTAGGGGGTGGGGGCGGGGGGTATACTGGGGTTTCTGGTGGTGGAATATGGGCACTGGTGAAGGGATGGGTGTTTGAATATTGTATAACTGACATATAAATCTGAGAACTTTGTAACTTTCCACATGGTGATTTAATAAAAATTAAAAAAATATATATATAAAGAGACTTTCAGGAGCTCAAGCTACTGAAACGCTCAAGCTTACTTAGGAATGTGTGTGAACCACATGAAGAATAGTGGGTCTAACTGGTAAGAGTGGTTGTAATTGCATACTATGATTTACTCATTTTTTTATCTATTTATTTATTTATTCATTCATTCATTCATATTTTGCTTTTTGGGTCACACCCAGCAATGCACAGGGGTTACTCCTGACTCTGCACTCAGGAATTACTCCTGGCGGTGCTCAGGGGACCATATGGGATGCTGGGAATCGAACCTGGGTCGGCCACATGCAAAGCAAACGCCCTACCCACTGTGCTTTTGCTCCAGCCCCCCTCATTTGTTTATTTTTCAAAAAAGTTTGTGTTAGGTTCTGCTAGGGGCCAGGGAGGCAGGGCAGCAGAAATTTTGGGGCCAGAGAGACAGTACAGTGGTTAAGGCACTTGTCTTGCATGTGGCTGACCCAGGCCCAATTCCCAGAACCCCATACAGTCCCCCAAGCACCACCAGGAGTGATCCCTGAGTGCAGAGCCAGGAGTTAGCACTGAACTCTACTGGGTATGATCCCCAAACAAACCAACAGATAAAAGCTATGCTGAAGGCTGCATTAGGCATAACTCTATCTCTGTATATATTCACATGTTTTTTGTTTGTTTGTTTTTAAGAAACTTCTTATTTATTTATTTATTTATTTATTTATATTTTGCTTTTTGGGTCACATACAGCAATGCACAGGGGTTACTCCTGGTTCTGCACTCAGGAATTACTCCTGGCAGTGCTGGGGGACCATATGGGATGCTGGGAATCGAACCCAGGTCAGCCACATGCAAGGCAAACGCCTTACCCGCTGTGCTATCGCTCCAGCACCTATATTCACATGTTGATCGAGATGAGAGGCTTCCAATATTTTTGCACTTCAAACAAGTGCTGGTCTAGGAACCATTGGGATGGATAGATACATTCTAACAAGTAGATACATAGACACATAGACACATACATAAGCAGGAAGACAATATACAAAAGTAAACCTAATATTCAAAAGAAAGAACTCTTGGCATGAAGAGATGACTCAATGGACTGGAGTTCGTGAGTTGCATCCAGGAGGCTTGGGTTTGATTCTGGGACTATATGGTCCCCCAGTCACTTCTGGGAGTGACCCCCAAACCCTGAGTCTGGAGTAGCTCCTGAGTACCAGCTGGTGTAACCTCCAAAAAACAAACAAAAAAGTATTTTCTCACTTGCCAGGCTGTTCTTGGCAAATACAACAAACAGATTGAGAACATTTCGTGGTGGCTTTTGCTTTATTCTGTTTTTCACCTTCCCTTCCCTGCACGGCTGTCATGGCGATGTCTGGGGGTTGCACACGGTCGCAGTGCTTGCACAGTGCTCTCAGGCTCAAACTTGGTTTAGTTGTGGTGTCTGTGCATGTTCTCTGGGGGTGAGTAAGGAGCAGTGCTCACACGTGTACTCACCAGGAACTTTCTGACCTTAGTCGAGCACGTCTTCAGTTGCAATGCTGGATATTACACACTCATGCTGCACAAGTAGTCTGAGTCAGCTGAGCTACTGGGTTCAGTAGTGCATGTGGTTGGCACTGGGGATCAAACTCATGACCTCACAAGGCTGTCACTTCTAGCCACAGTAATACCCAGGCTCCCAGACTGAAGACATTTTTCTCTGAGATAAAAATGTTAAATTCTATATCCACATGAAGGAATAAATTTCACACACTGTTGACAAGATCATTAAATATATACTTCTATTTACAGGGGCTATACCTGGGATTGAGTTTTGGGACAAAGTTTCATGTTTTTCCTTCTATGCTTCTATATGTTTCTTTATATGTTTCTATGTATAGTTTCTCTCTCTATGTATATATATATGCACATATATATATAGTATATGCCTTCCTACATATAGTTAGAATTCTTTTTTGTCCCAAGCATGTGTTTGAACATGGCATTGTATAGTTTGAAACAAAAATGCTATTTTAAAAATCATCTTGCAGGGCTGGAGTGATGGCACAGAGGGTAGGGCGTTTGCCTTGCACGTGGTCGACCCAGGTTCGATTCCCAGCATACCAGGTCTCCTGAGCACCGCCAGGAGTGATTCCTGAGTGCGGAGCCAGGAGTAACCCCTGTGCATTGCCGGGTGTGACCCCCCCAAAAATCTTCTTGCATATTTTTTATAGATTGTGCATTTACTATAAGAGGAGATAAAAAACGTAAAGATGGCTGAGAAAGGAAGAAAAATATAGAACATAAATTTATGGTTGATAGTAGATTGCTTGAGAAATTTTAGATAATTGCTTTTCAAGTATCATAAAACAATTTAGAAATATTCAGCAGCTAATTGCCTGTTGTTGGTATGTTTATGGGTCACCCGGGCAGTGTTCAGGGCATACTCCTGGCTCTGTGCTCAGGGGGCTCTCCCAGCAGTGCTCAGCGGACCATAAGATTGGTGTTTGAACCTGGGGTCTATAGCAGGCAAAATATACACTCAGACTTTTGAGCTCTCTCTCTCTCTCTCTCTCTCTGACCCCAACAATTATTTATAGTGTTGCTGATGGATCCCAGGCTGAATATTACTTCTCCACTAGCTCACTGTGTTCTTTTGCTTAACTGAGTTGAGCAGTTAGATTGTTGTGTGTGGAATCTGGAACCATAATCTATGATTGCTCCATCTGAGTATGTGGGATCAAAGCCGCTGAAGTCCTCTCACTGCCATCTGGGGCTTGAACTGGAAGCTCAACAGAGAATCTGCTTCCGCCCCCTCTCAAAGCTGCTCTCAGCTCTAACGCCCACTAATGATTCCCTCCCTCCCCAGTACTCCGCTGAATGTAATGAATGCAAGGGGGCAGCCAGGGGAAGCTTCGCAACCATTTCCCCTTTGTCCTTCCATCTGACCTTGCTCTACTCACAGTAATCTCTAGGACTACAAAGAGTGACCGTGCTGGACCACACCAGAAAGCCCGGTTACCCAAGATAAGGAAGGGAAGAGGAGGAGAGGTGGCAGAGTGATGGTGCAGTGAGGGGAGTGCTTGCCTTGCATGCAACTGACTTAGGTTTAATCCCCTGCAACACACATAGTCTCCAGAGCACTGCCAGAAGTGATCCCTGAGCACAGTCAGGTGTAAACCCTGAGATCCCTGAGCCGGAAGGAAAATACTGAGATCCCTGAGCACAAAGCCAAGAGAAAACCCTTAGCACTGCCAGGTGTGACCCCCCAAAACAAAACTAAGCAGAAGGAGGGGAAGAGGGTGAGTTTTCAGTTGTCACTGACCAAGGCTGTATTTAATAGAGTAGAAGACAGAAGGCTATTTAAATAACTTATTTTTGGTGACTGCAGAAAATTTTTTTCTTTATTTCAAATGGGAGAGGGTATTTGAGCATAGGGGGAAAATATAATAATGATCACGGTAACCTTACAGTAAGAAAGGTATATCTTCTGAACTTGTGTTATATTTATGCTGAGAATTTTTTCCTACTATTTTCTGACCCAAATATGACACTATTCACTGGACCTTTGAAGATATGGAAAATAATAGACTATAAAAGCTTATTGTCAGAGATTTTTAGAGACAAAGTTCTTAATTCCATAAGAAAACTTCATTGTAATAGCTACATATGAGGTGTAGTGTGTGTGTTTACTAAGAAATATTTTCCCAATGGAAAGAGGATGGACACAGAAGGCTCCTTCTCATATGTGGGATATAAAGAAACAAAGTAGGGGCCGGAGCGATAGTACAGTAGGTAGAGCATTTGCCTTGCACATGGCTGACCTGGGTTCAATTCTCAGCACCCCATATAGTCCCCCAAGCACTGACAGGAGTAATTCCTGAGTGCATGAGCCAGAAGTAATCTCTGTGCATTGCCAGGTGTGAGAAAGAAAGAAAGAAAGAAAGAAAGAAAGAAAGAAAGAAAGAAAGAAAGAAAGAAAGAAAGAAAGAAGGAAGGAAGGAAGGAAGGAAGGAAGGAAGGAAGGAAGGAAGGAAGGAAGGAAGGAAGGAAGGAAGGAAGGAAGGAAGGAAGGAAGGAAGGAAGGAAGGAAGAAGTAGGGGTATAAATGTCCCCAAATAGAAACCAAGAACCAGTCATTTATGGGGGAAGGTGTGGTGCTAGATTGTATTATGCACGAAGCCCTCTTATTAACAGTATTGTAAACCCAGGTGACTAAAATTTAAAAAGAAAAAAATGTTTTAAAGGGGAAGGAAATGAGAAGGGGGAGATTAATTTTACCACAAACCTGGTATCTACCACCTGATGTCAGATACACAAGGTTAATACCAATAGTTATTAGACAGCCTCTAAGAAAATTAAATCATGAAATTTGATTTTTCAGGGATAGACATGGAGAGTATTATGCTGAGTGAAATGAGTCAGAGGGAGAGGAACAGGCATAGAATGATCATACGCATTTGCTGATAAAAAAAAACAACAACTTAGTATGAGAATAATATTCAAAGACAGTAGAAATGAGGGCCAGGAAGACTGGTTGGTCCAAGGTAAGAATCTTGCCACAAGTTGTGGTGGAGGGTAGTTAGGACAGAGAAGGGACCACTATGACAATATTTAGAACTGACCACTCTGGACAAGAACTGAGTGCTGAAAGGAGGTAAAGTGATATACATGATAACCTTTCAGTAATGGTATTGCAAACCGAAGTGCCAGAGAGAGAGAGAGAGAGAGAGGTGTCTGCCATAGAGGCAGAGGCAGGCGGGATGGGGGTGGGGTTGGAGGGAAACTGGGATATTTTTAGTGGGAAATGTACACTGGTGAGAAGATGGGTGTTGGAATATTGTATGACTAAAAATCATGAACAATTTTGTAACCATGAATCACAGTAATCAATTTTTAAATGATAAAAATATATCAATAGTGATTGTTCAACAGCACCTGGATTTCATGTGCTGAACTTATTTTTTATAATGTGCGTTTTACCTTCATCCTCCCTCCCCTACACCTATTACCCCAGTTTAATCACGAAAAAGCCATCAAATAAACCCTAATAGAAAGGCTTCCAACAGAATCCTAAATATTGCTCAATGTCAAGGCCACGAGAAACAAGGTCAGCTTAGGAAACTGCTGAGGCCTAGAAGAGCCTGAGACACAGCACATCTGGGGGTCCAAACTCCCAGCTGCCAGCTACTGGCTTTCATCTGATTTTTATGACACAAACAAGATTAAAGGTGCCTCAAACAGTTCCTGAATTCCCATGAGTTTATGAAAATATCCAAAGAGTTGGCTGAATTAAAAAGAAAACATTATATGAGAATAACACTCAAACATAGCAGAAATGAGGGCCAGGAAGACTGGCTGATCTCAGGTAAGGATCTTGCCACAAGTTGTGGGGGAGGGCAATTAGTACAGAGACGGGATCACTATGACAATGATAATTGGAACTTATCACTCTGGACAAAGAACAGAGTGAGAAGAAATGGAACTTCAAAACAAAGAGTTAAGGAGCTGCAGAGTAGGACACAGTTTACACATTCTGAATACACAACAAATGGGACTGGGGCGGGCAGCCACTTGTCTTGCATGAAACTGATCTGGTTTCAATCCCCAGCAACACATATGGTCTCCCAAGCCTGCCAGGACTGATCCTTGAGCATAGAGACAGGAGTGAGCCCTGAGCACCACTGGGTGTGTCCCCTGCCCCCACACTCAGCAAAAAGGAAAAAAAAAGTCACTTGATCCAAAACTGAATGATAATAGTCCATTATAGGGTAATTTTATTTTTTGCATTGATTCCTATTAGAGATTCTTCTTTATTAGGATCCTGTATCCATCAGTTGAGTCCAACTTTTGTTGGCTGGTTCAACCATTTTGGAAAGCAGTATGGACACTTCTCAAGAGACTAAGAACTGAGTTCCAATTTGATCCAGAAAATTCCATACTGGGCATCTACCCTAAGGGGCCTCAAACTCTACTTAGAAAAGATATCTGTACTCCTGTGTTCATTGCAGAGCTCTTGCCAATAGCCCAAATCTGCAAACAACACAAGCATCCAAGAATAGATAACTTGCTAAAGAAACTGTGGTAAATACACACAATGGAATACTACCCAGCTATAAGAGAGGATGAAATCATGCAATTTGCTGCTGTGTAGATGGATGTGGAGAATATAACTTCCATGCTTAGTGAAGTGAGCCAGAAAGATACACAATAATCTCTATTGTGTTTGGGATATAAAGAAACACGGTAAGGAAATAACAAATGGTCAAAGTTAAGAGAGCCTGAGAACTGGTCAACAGAACCACGGTGGGGAATGGGGGGAGTAGATGGGGAAACGGACACTCTGGTGAAGGGTATGTGTGAAACCCTATTAACAGTATTATAAATAATGGTGCCCAAAATAATCATAATAATACTTACTCCTTATTTCAATTATTGTCTAAAGACTTTAAATGAAAACGTGAACACACACAGTTTTTGTTTTGTTTTTCTTTTTGGGTCACACCCTTCGATGCACAGGGATCACTCCTGGCTCTGTCCTCAGGAATTAACTCCTGTTTGTGTTCAGGGGACCATATGGGATGCTGGGAATCGAACCTGGGTTGGCGGCATGCAAGGTAAACACCTACCCACTGTGCTATCGCTCCAGCCCCAGGACACAGACAGTTTTAATGGATAAGACGAAATTTCCTCTGGTATAATTTCTTCTTACATATACTCAGTAGAAAACAGAAAAGCTGGCCCACCTCCATGTCTGCCGCCAGGCCCACTCACCCTCTTGTCCTGTTCCACCAAAACCTGACTAAATTTCCCAGGAGACGCACGCCAAGCAGCCAACCCTTGTGGAATTGCTGGGCCTCGCGCCTGAGAATCCCTGAGCACCCATGGGAGGCAGGCGGGCTGAATACCTGTCACGCCACGGCCCCGACAGCAGCACCCGGCCCCACCACGGCGGATGGGCCACAGACTCAACTCCACCGCCTCAAGAACATTCTCTCAGAGACAGTAATCACCGATTAATTTCAGATTCCTGGTGCCCAGGCTGAGAACTCTGGTGTTTTCCCCAGAGTCAGGGTGAGTCATTTCTCCCCTTCCCCCATACTTCCGGCAGCCCCAGCAACCTCTCCCACCACCCACATCTGCTCCCTTGTCAACTCTTAGGCCCACACCATAAATCTGGCAGTGTCACCCCCTGAAGCAAATAATAATAATAATAATAATAATAATAATAATCCTTAGACAAGGACTTACCAACTCTGCAGTCAGATATAACAACATTCACATAAATTTTTTTCTAGATCTATTGATTTTAATACTGTAATTTTGCTATGTAATCAATTTTAATCCTAGAATTGAATCAACAGTTGCTGCTTTATTCTACATTAAACTAAGAAAAATATTAAAAGAAAACAAACTGAAAGTCACATAAAGTTATCCTTTCTTATGGACACCTTTCTAAAATGTGACCAAGAAGCCGTAACACTAGAACAAGTTCCATGCCAGTATTACGCTTCTCATACGGAACCAGTACATACATTCTGGGACTTCATCTCAGTAGCTAAAAAAAAAAAAAACACCAGAATTTTTATCATCTCACTCCTCCTCCAACTCACCAGGTATTTACTTATCAAGTTTAAGAAATTCACATTTTTTGGCTAGAGAGATTGTACAGGGGTTAAGTCACCTGCCTTGCATGCAGCCAACCCTGACCAGTTTGATCCCTGAGCATAGAGACAGGATATGCTGGGTATGATGAAGGAAGGATGAAAGGGAGGGAGGTGGGAGGGAGGAAGAGATGGACGGACAGAGGGACAGAGGGACAGATGGAGGGAGAGAAACTTCTGTGCACTCATGCCATGAAATTAGAATTTCTTTCAAATTAGAATTGCATGTCAAGAAATTTTTAAGTATGATGTTCTTAGACCATCTAGGAAAAGTAAAATAACTTGAAACTGAACATATCTTGAAACTTAACAATCCAGAAAAGCTAAAATACAAGTTTCAAAATATAAATATTTGTTCTTTAAAAGTGCAAGATGGCTGCTTTAAAAGTGCAAGAGTACAGCCAGCAAGATGCTCACCTTGCATGCTGCTCAGCTGGGTTCGATCCCTGCCATCCCATATGATCCACGAAGCACTACCAGGAGCGGTTCCTGAGTGCAGAGCCAGGAGTAACCCCTGAGCATCGCTAGGTGTGGCCTACTCCCCCCACCCACCACCCACCCCTCGCAAAATGTTCGAGATGGAGAAACAGCTGGAATTCTTTCCAGAAACTCAAGGTGAAATTTTTTAAAGGTAAGGTCAGTCTGCAGCTGTTGGTCCAGCCCTGAGAGAAACAGGATGGACTAGCGTTAAGAACATGAAAAGCTGCTTGGATAAGGGAAGAGAGAATGGGACAGAAGAAACAGCTATTTATTTAATCCCTTGATGCAACCCAGCAAGCTGGGCATGTTCGAGTCACAATCCACAAGAAACATCAAGTGCTCGTCCTTTATACCTTAGGAAACAGGCTTACGAGACTTAAGGATGTTGACAGGAGCCAACAACAGCTCATAAGGGGCAAAGCCAAGAATCAAACTTGGTCTGAGCCCACGTCTCCGAAGCCAAAAGCTGGCACATTCCTGCTGTTTTTACTCAGGCCGAGTGCATGGGGCGGGAGACGGCTGACAGATGAGGCTTTCTGCGTCTGCTTTCTCTGAGGGTAAAAGGACTTTTGTCAGGATTTAAAATTGACTGGCAGCCAATAAAGCATCTATAGTTTTCTGAAAATGAACATAAAATTTAAATCAAAACACCGGTTGTGATCAATTATCCTAATTGTGTTGTACTGTTATCTCAAAACCCTTAATTTTTTTTTATTTGATATGCCAGAAACAGTAACAACAAGTCTCACAATGGAGATTGTTACTGGTGCCCACTTGAGCAAATCGATGAGCAACGGGAGGACAGTGCTATAGTGCTTTTTTTTTTTTTTTTTTAGTCAAGACAAATAGCCTACTAACATTTTGAACCTTTTTGGTGGTGCTGAGGAGCCTCTCTCTGCTCTCTGGTTAGGGGTCACTCTTGGCGGTGCGTAGGGGAGTATGTGGTGCCAGGGCTCAAACTGGGGTGTGCTCATGCCAGGCAAGCTCCTTAAGCCTTGCACCATCTCTCCGCAACCCTTCTCTTTTATTTTTAAAGAAAATTGAAATTTGTGAAATGTGTGAGAGCTTGGTACTTGCAATTAGAAACTTGAAAATACAAACCATAATTATTCCTGAATGAAGCAGTTCAGAACATTTAAAAAAAAAATCTAAGTGGTTTGTATTATCTACTGGACTATCTCTCCAATCCCAAATCTGTGTTCTTTTGAGAAGAGAAAGTCAAGTAAAATTCTATAAATTCCTCCAAATCATTACCTGGAAATAGTCTCCTCACTGCAATGCAAGAAGGTTTCTTTCTGGGGGTAAGAGAAATAGTAGCAATAGTACAGAGTAAAAGTACTTGCCTGTGCAGCTGACGCTAACTTGAATCCCCAGCACCATAACTGATCACCAAGCCATGCCAGGGGTCAGTCCTGAGCACCAGCCAGGAATAGCCCCTGAGCACCGCTTGATATGGTCCCCAAACAAAGAAACAAAGGCTTTCCTTTTGAACCTTTTTCAAAAGAACTTTTTTAATATGTCAAGAGTTCTGAGAATTTCTTAAGCCAAAGTCTACAGTTAATGATTTATGTAATCATAATCAATCAGCGAATGACTCTATTATATCAGCATATTGCATGGATTTGCATAACTGAATAAATAATTAATTAGTTAAGTTTTCAGGGCCAAGGACATAACTCAGTGGTGAGGTGTGTACTTCATATGGATCAGGTCTATCCCTAGTATCCAGAGAGAGAGAGAGAGAGAGAGAAAGGAAGGGAGGGAGGGAGGGAGGAGGGAAGAAGGGAGGAACAAGGGAAGGAAAGAAGGAAGGAAGGAAGGAAGGGAGGAAGGGAGGGAGGGAGGGAGGAAGGGAGGGAATCTTTTTTTTTTTTTTTTTTTGCTTTTTGGGTCACACCCGGTGATGCACAGGGGTTATTCCTGGTTCATGCACTCAGGAATTACTCCTGGCGGTGCTCAGGGGACCATATGGGATGCTGGGAGTCGAACCCGGGTCGGCCGCGTGCAAGGCAAACGCCTACCCGCTGTGCTATCACTTCGGCCCCAGGAAGGGAAATATTTGAAATATGTTTAATCATCGGTTTGGGGAAATATTGTGGATGTCATTATAATTTGCTGTTGCGATGCAGGATCTAGGCAGAGCCATTACACTAAAACAACGACAGGCTGCTCCGTCTTGTTCCTCTCCTGTCATAAACTCGGGTTCAGAAGTCCGCCTGCAGGCCCCCTGGTGACCTGAGTGGACGTGGTGGACCTGTGAAGTGCTTCTCCCTACTTCTGTTGCAAGGCCGCGCAAGACACAGGCAGTTCTTGCCTCCCGGTGATTGCACAATGCCTGTGCGCGCCGCTGCTCGGACCTGGGCTCCCGCCCCAGAGGTACGTGCAGCAGCTGAAGCCCTGGCGTGCCGGGATCTGCAGCTGCCTGCAGGCGCCTGCGCCCCGAGCCGTCGATGCGCAGATAGCTGCGGGCGCGGCCTCTGCAGCCGCCTTGGCCTGGGCATCTTCTAGCCTGGTCTGTCTTCAGCGCTTGGAATAACTCTAGGGCTGTTACTGCACGGCAGGCTTCAGTGTGTTTCTGGAAGGGTACAGGGATGTCAACCCGACTCTGTGTAGAGACAAGGACAATGGCAGCAGGAGGGAGGGAAGGAGGGGGTGGGAGGCAGCGCAGTGATCGGATCCTGGGGCTTTCCAGAAGCCGTCGGGGATGCTGGAGTGTGTTAGTTTATTAGTGCTACGATGGGAACAACTTTAGCTAAGAAAGACATGAAGGACGTCACTTATTTCCACCCAGTCACGTGGTGAAGGACAGAAAGAGATCTGGGTGTTTGCATTTCAGGCTTTCCTGCGGGATTCAAGTGCATGGTGTTTACTCGTCTGTTTTCTGGGGCTCACACCACCATTGGTGGATCTGGTGAGAGTGGGGTGAGGGGCTGGTGGCACGGAGGGGGGTGGAGCTGCCACACCCAGGGTCACACCCAAGCGTTGCCCAGGGTGCCTGTTTTTGTTTTTCACATGGAAGGATACTGCATTAGTCTCGGGCTGCGGTAACAAAGCGTTATGTCTCGGTGCATTAAACAACAAAAATTCATTTCTCACGATTCTGGCAAGAAGGCTGCGTCCAAGGTATTCACGGGGTTAGTTTTGTTTTTCTCCTTTGGGGGCCACTCCCAGCAGTGCTCAGGAACCACTCCTGGCAGACTCCCCGTTGTGGTGTTGATCCAGCCCAGATGGGTTGTGTGTAAAGCAAATGCCCTACCATAGCAAATGTATTATCACTCCAGTCCATTTCGTTTTGATTTCTATGTGTCCTCTCCCCTGGTTTACAGAGGATCATCTTTTCCCTGTGTCCTCATCTGGCCTCTTCTCTATTTATATTCAGGCCCAAATTTCTTATAAGGACAGCAGTCCATGGCTGAAAATGCACCAAACTGACCTAATTTTAACTAAAATGTCACATTCAAGACAAGTGTTGTCATGTTCTAAAATATTGTGCATTGGGACTTTAGAATTAGAATCAGGGGAACACAGTTCAGCCCTCATTTTTCTTTCCTTCATTTGTTTTGGAGACGCACCAGGCAGTATTCAGGACTGTTTCAGCTCTACACTAGGGGGCAACTCCTGGCTGTGACCCCCCGAGTGACAGAGAAGTCTTTGGAGAAGACTATACAGTGATGGGGATCAAATCTGGCCCTCTGGCATGCACAGCACGGGCTCAGCTCACAGAACTGTCTCTCTAGCTCATCCAGCTCTCATTTTTCTTAAAGGTGCTAGAAATATCCACTCTAAGATTCTCTTACTCCTTTGCCTTGAAAGTTAAAGTCACGTAAAAGGCTTCAGAAAGGTTTAAGAGTCCAGGCATTTACCTACCCAGAGATGCACGTTTGAAGGGAGCCACTCAGCTCTGGGGTGAACGACCAGCAGGAGGTCGCATCTCCATCACTGGCTCCAACCAGGAATATGGTGGCCTTGTGTCTTCCACAGCCCTGGCCCCATTGAGCTCGCTGACCTGAGAGGTAGAAGCTGCCAGCACTTTCCTGCTCTGAAGCAGGTAGACACAGAACTGTGACGACTGAAGACCCTGGTCATGTAGCCCCTTACAGCCTCGTTTTGAGAAAGAGCGCCACGTGTGACCTTCCATCGTTAGGAAGCTTTGTAGAGGCTATTCCTGGGCCGGGTGAGTTCTAAAGCAGCATGTGTCAGTTGTCCCCATGGAGCTCTGGGAACATGATGTTCCAACAGCAGCTTGGGCCGCAGCCTGGAAGCTGTCAGGCTTCCTCCTGGGGGTCGCAGTGAGGGGAGCCAGGAGGTGGTAGGCTGAAGCCACGCCAATGCTTGTCACAGGCAGTTGGGAGAGCACTCCACACCACCTGGGACCAGCTCTGGGAGGATAACGTGGCCGCTGCTTTCTGGGTCATTTCCTTTTCCAGGATAGGGATGTCCTATGGAGACCACTGAGGTGGCTAGATGGGCCCCAAAGGTTTCTCCAAAAGGTCACCCAACCCCAGAAGAATGGAAACACCCCAGATTCCTAAGGAGCCTTTCTAGGTTCCTGGTGGAAGGTGAAAAGATTGGATGTTGTTGCTGTTTGTTCCAAGTAAGCTAAATGCCCCGACTGTCTTTGAAAATGTGCTTGCGTACAACCAATTTTTGCTTTTAGAAAATACTGCCAGATGCAACCCCACTCCATTTTATTTTTAAGTTTTGGGTTTGGGGTCACACCCAGCAGTACTCAGGGATCATTTCTGGTGGGGTGGAGGACTTTATGCAGTGCCAGGAATGGAACCCAGATTGGTGGCATGCAAGGCAAATACCTCCCCTGCTGTACGATGACTCTGGTCCCTGAAGCTCTTGTAAGGATTGATAGAGCATCCAAGGCATTTCTTCCCCTCTTAGGACTTTATGCATCTGCTGCACTGAGGTGGGCCTGTGCTTGAGCTGTCTGGATCCGGTCGGCTGTGGGCTAACTGCTGTGTGGGCTGGGCATGGCGCCTGGAGGTAGAACTTGACTCACACCTGTAAGTCCCCAAATCTGTAGCTAAAAGGATTTCGAGCATCCTTTCCTATACAGCTTCAGAATTTGTTGCAATAAATCCACGCATCTTTTTTAGAGGGTGAGAATTTTCATGTAGAGAGTATACAAATGTCTGCTAAGGACTATTTTATTTAAAAATATCGAGCTTCCTGTTTAAGATGTAAAATTCATGCATTTATTCAATGAACATGCATGACAGGCCAATGGGGGTCGCAGTAGAAAACAATATAGACCCAGCCCATGATCATGGATGCTAGCGGCAAAAGACATAGATAAGCTAACCAGCAAGTCATATACAGTATCATACCATATACAATTATCAATGTGGATAGTGCTCCAGAGAAGACAAGGCAGGAGAAAGGATAGAGATTGTGTGTGTGCATGCGTCCATGCATGTGTGTGTATGTGTGTTGGGGTAGAGGGAGGGATGTGAGGATGGAGGTATGGGGACACAACTGGAAGTCCAAGTAACAGAGATGAGGAGGTTGAAGTCCGAAGGACGATGGTGGTTTATGGGGCGGGGGCGGGGGGCGGGGATTGTCCTATTTTTAAAGATGACATTCTCTTTATTTATTTCTTTTATTTCTTTTCTTCTGGGAAGGCATCTACAGGGACTTGTTCCTGGCATTCCTGGGGGGGCACACATGGGAAGGGAATCAGGCTCAGGGCATCACACTTGCTAGTGCTCCACCACTGAACAATGGTTCCAAGCTGACAGCTTTTCTCTGAGCAGGATGTGATGCTTGCTGAAAGGTGTTCCAGCCCAGAAGCAACAGGCTTTGTCTTAGCAATGAAAGCATTCCTTTGGGTGCTGTTTTGAGAATAGTCTGGAATGCGCCTTCAGTCCCAAACAGGGAGACTGGCTTGGAGGCTCTTGCCGTAATCCAGCTCCTGAATCATGTTGGTGACAAGCAGTCAGAATGTCTGGATGTGTTTGGAGGTAGACAGGCTAGGATTTGCTGGATTTTCGGGCAGATTGAATGGAAGGCATGAAAGAAAGAAAGGCGTCAAGGATGATGCCTGGGATTGAACTATCATAACAAAAATACTGCAGACTGGACATCTTAAACAACAGAAATTAATTTCTCACAGTTCTGGAGAAATCCAAGATCAAGGTGTCAGCAGGGTTGGTTCTAAGGTCACCAATTCCACCGAAGCAGAGATCTACCTTCATGACCTTATTTAATCCTAATCACCTACATATAGTCCTATGTCAAATATCATTGCCTCCTGGGAGATTAAAGGTGCAAGACAACACAGTCATGCAGGGTGTGTGTGTGTGTGTGTGTGTGTGTGTTTGTGTGTGTGTGTGTACATTTAAGTCCATGACAGCAATGGAAAAACTGACATTGCCATTTAATAGAATGATTAGTCATGTATGCAGCAAGGTTTGGAGAAAAGAGCAAGAATTCAAACTTGGAAGGTCTATTCAACCAGGCACTCGATCATAAAATTTGGAATTAAGAGAGTGGGGTTTAGCAGGAGATGTAAGATGGGAGGCCTGGCTCCACTGGCAAATAGGAGACTAGATGAAATCACCAGGGAAGAAGAACTTACCCAAGAACTCACCCAAAAGTGAGTGAGTTTTTGGTCAGAATATGGGGGTGAAATGTAAATGCACTGGAGACTCCCAAAGTCTGCAAACATCGCAGGAAGAGCCCTGGAGAGTGTGCTGTTCCTGAAGCCAGATGATAACCATCACATGGTGAAGAGGAAGTAAGGCTGTGTGCCAAGAGCTATGGAGAGGTCAAGAAAGAAAACCAAGAACTCAGCCTTGGATGAAGTCCCACGAATGGTACCGGGAGTCTCTGGTGAGTAATCTAATCACTGCTGTGAAGCAGCTCAGAGAGAAAAGCATTAAAAATATCGTTCAGACCAAACAGGGGCCACGTGGGAGACACTGCCTTCAGATTTCTCTGAGAGCTGGTCCCGCCCTTCAGAGAAAGGGTTTCCCTTAATACACCTTCATGCGCAGTTGGCTACAGGTAAGAGCAAGCGCAGTGGTTGTTCGGCAATGTGGGGATCCGGCTATTTTTCCAGTCCTCTTGGATAAAGATAAGAGGTAGGAGAACACATTGTACACTTTAAGAAGTTCATAAACCTTGGGCCAGATTTAATTTTTGTGTGAGAAGAAGAATCAAGGTTACTAAATTTTTTCTCTCCTAGAAATTATTTCTTTTTTGTTTTGTTTTATCTTTGTGTTTGGACCACACCTGGTGGTGCTCAGGGCTTTCTTCTGGCTCTGCACTCAGGGATCATCCCTCATGGTGCGTGGGGACCATATGGGATGCTGGGGATTGAACCCAGATTGGTCACATGGAGAGCAAGTGCCCTACTCATAGCACTATCACTCCAACCCCATTGAGAGACTTTCTATCGAAGCATTGGGTCAAGCTGTGCCTAGTCACCCAGTAGACCATGAAATTCCCCTTAGCATTTCTTTCTAATGGCCAAAGCTGCTTGATTTTCTGCTTATTTCAGTTCTCATCTTCATGGGGCAAAGCCTGGTGGACAAGACAGACTAGAGAGAACCATGGGGAGTATATTACAGATGGCAGATGTGGACGCCTCTCTAGAGGGATGGGTTCTGAGTGCAGGAGAGAAATGAAAGGACAGGATGTCAGACAGAATCTTTTCTGGGGGAAATGTATGTGTTTATACATAAAAGAAAGAGGAGTTATGATGAAAATATACAGTCTTCCATAGTTCTCCATAGCTGATTGAAGATAGCTGATCCTTTCCTTTCTTGTGATTTAAAAACAGAAGCTGATGTGTGAGTTTCTGAGGGGGGCGGGGCAGGGATCCCAACTAGAATGTATATGAACTCTTTGTCACTCTGCACAAAACTGGGCACGAAAACCAGACACACACCAACCCCCCCACCCCCCTCCCCACATATACCCTCTCAATCCCTCTCACTGAAGCTATTCTCCAGTCTGTGCTGGTGGACATCCTTCCCGACTGGAGATGGCTTCCTTGCCAATACAGTCTTCTTTACTACCAAATCCAATAGCAAAGACAGAAACCATTCCACCCTCTCACCGTCAACGGCTCACCTTGCCCTAAACTGGGCTTTGCAATGCATGGCCTCATCCTGCTTAGCACGCTTCATGTCCTGCCACTCTTTCAGAGAGCCAGGCAGCCTTCCTGAAGTACTCTCTGCCAGGTGCTCCTCTCTCAGCAGGTCCCCTCCCTGCTTCCCCGAACAACCTGAATGGAGTGAGAGCTAGTGCCCTAAAGAAACAGGTGTGGGAGCTGGAAACAGAGTTGAGGTAATCACCAAAGTTCACGGAGAAGGAATCAAGATTTATCCAACAAAGAAGCTTCTAAAACCCAGGATCTTACTGTTGGATGACTCATGGAGCAGAAAGAGCCTGTAATATATATTTTTTTTTAGGACTTTCTCTCTTCAAATACTTCTCACCCCTCCTCCCACTGTGCCACAGTGGCCAGCCTCACTGAAGGGCCCCTTGATGACTGTTCTCCATTTGGAAGTGCCATTGATGTTCACCCTTCCGGGGGAAGTGACTTTGAGCTCTTGTTATACAGTGTTCACTGGGTCATCTGTGCCAGTGTAGACGTGCATTTGGGATTTACCCTGCGATCCAGTTACCACTAACTTCTTGCTTCTGCTACAAAATTGTACTGCCTTATAGCCTCGTCATAAAATTACATTTTATATCTTTTTCCAGTTATGCAAATTCTTTCCAATTATGTAACTCATGGTGCCTAAAAAAGTGAAATAAGGGACTGGAGAGATAGTACAGTGGATAGAGTACCTGCCTTGCATTCAACCAACCCGGATTCGATCTCCAGCATCCCATATGATCCCCCAAGCATTACCCAGAGTAATTCCTGAGTGCAGGGCCAGGAGTAAACCCTGGGCATTGCCAAGTGTGGCCCAAAAAACAAACAAAAAAAAGAGATAAAACTATCTTCCACTAAATAACAGGTGATGGTTTGTTTTTATTTGTAAGCCCAGTCTTCTCCTCAGGGAAATGTATTTCCAAACACTGTAGCAGTAACGAGAACAGAATCTGCTAGTTGGCCCTCTGCGGCCCTGCCAGTCAGGTGCTCAGCCCCTGAGTGCAGGTGAATCTACACCAAGGGCCTTCCCCTCACCTGGGGCCTGGCTTCAAGGCCACTTCCGCAGACTGTGTTATCCTCAGCTTCTAGGAAAACAGAACCCCAGCAGATGGGGCTTGCTGGGGCGGGAACTCATTCTTCTCCCCACTGGCACTCAGTTTCTTTTACTCCACTGTTACTACCTACTACCACCTTCTGTTCTCCATGGCTTGTAGGGTGACGCTCTCGAGAGGCCCCAGCAGACAAAGCCATGAACTGCTCATGCACAATGGGATTTACAAACTAAAATGAAAGGCGTCCTCTGCTCTCCACGACAGATGTGTCCAAATGTGCTTTCTACACCCAGAATGTGACCACAGATTAGGGAAGGGGGACAAAAGGCTCAGAAGAACTAGGGCCGGAGTGACAGTACAGGGGGTAAAGCTGCCTTGCAGGCAGCTGACCTCAATTTGATCCCCAGCTCCACTCTGGTTCCCTGAGCCCTGCCAGAAGAGGTCCCTGAGTGCAGGGCCAGAAGCACAGCCATGTCCTCCAAATACAAACAAAATGACTTGGGAGAAGCTCCTCCCTCCTCATTTGCTTTCCTCAGACCCCCTGGAATTCCTGATCTCTCCTTCTCATGGTTCCTGGAGACAGGAGAGTCTCCACTCAGCTGTCTCGGGCGAGCAAGGATTCATCGAGTAGCCCCAGTGCCAGCCCCGGCCCCTTCTTTCAGCCTGAGGCACTAAAGAATTCAGACCCCCAGCAGGAGGGAAGGACACCACAGGGGTTAAGGAGCATCTCTTGCAGGCATTCAATGCTGATTTGATCTTTGGCACTACAAAGTCTCCAGAGCATCACCAGGTACAGCCTTGGAGACTCCCAACCACCCCCAGGGTGGTCCAGGTAATCCCTACAGCCCATAGCCGGAGCACTCCGCATGCTCGGGCCCTTGCATTGAAACCTGGTGGGCTGACAATCACCAGGAGAGGCATCAGGGTCTCCTGAGCACAGCTTGGGTGGTTCCCTACCTCCACCCAAACCAGATGGGTCAGCAGGAAGAGGTACAAATACCCAGGGAAGGGGGGACCCTGGCCACCAGCTTTGATTCAATCACAGTGATTCCTGAAGCTCGTCCCAGGTTGACAGACTCAAAAGGGCAGGAACAAGCCTGGAATCTTTGGGTTTTTATTTATCTATCTATCCATCTGTCTATCTATCTATCTATCTATCTATTTAAACCTGGGGGGCCACACCCAGTGGTGCTCAGTGTTTACTCCTGGGCATCCTTGGGGGACCATATGGGATGACGGGGATTGAACCCAGGTCAGCTGTGTGCAAGGCAAGTGCCCTCCCCTCTGCCATTGCTTCAGCCCCAGGCCTGGAATCTTTGTTCGGTAGCTGTCTGAGCAATTCCAGTGCTCAAGGATATGCTCAAGGGCTCTTTCCCCTCGGAGGGTCTCTGGGAACCATGGAAGGAAAAATTGGGAACTCCAGGAGGTGTAAGGAAAGCAAATGAGGAGGGAGGAACAGTTGTATTTGCTTGGGGGCCCCACCTGGCTGTGTTCAGTGCTTACTGCTGGCTCTGCACTCGGGGATCACTCTTGGCGGGGCTCAGAGTTCCGTATGGGCTGGGGATTGAACTCGGGTCAGCTGCATGCAAGGCAAGTGAGGTACCCACTCCAACCCCCATTCTTCTGAGTCTTGTGTGCCCCTTCCTTGGTCTGTGGTCATGTTCTGCCTGTAGCGAGCAAGTTTGGAAACATGTGTTAGAGAACAAAGGATGTCTTTCATTTCAGAGCTTGCAAACCTTAGAAATCCTTGGGGTCCATGGGAAGAGGGACAGGTAGAACACTGTCCTCCATTCCTTTTCATTTCCCACATGAGGACTTTGAGACCTGAGCAGAGTTTGTCAGTCATGAGCAGCCAGGGAAAACAAGCTCTTGTCCTTAGGGAACTGTGTGATGTCTCCCCCACAAAAAAAAAAGCTCCCCAGGGAGCTGGCACACTGGCTCCTGAGAGGCACAGAAGGGGCTGCAGGTGGCAGGGGTCAGTCTGGGGTCACTGAAGAGTCAAGGTGGCTTACCCACCCAGCTCACTGCAGGAACTCTGTCATAGAATTCTGTTTATACCATAGATATATTGAGGGGCCAGAACAACCGTACAACAGAGCATTGGCTGACCTGAATTCAATCTCCAGCATCCCATCTGGTCCTTTCAGCCTGCCAGGAGTGATTGCTGAGTACAGAGCCAAGAATAAGCCCTTAGCACCACCAGGTGTAACCCCCAAACAAATGTATTATATATATTACATATATATCTTACGTATCATATATATGATATGTATCACTGTATCACTGCCATCCCATTGTTCATCGATTTGCTCGAGTGGGCACAGTAATGTCTTCACTCATCCTAGCCCTGAGATTTTAGCAGCCTCTCTTTACTCGTCCTCCCCAATGGTGCCGCATTGGAGGCTTTTTCAGGGCCAGGGGAAATGAGACCCATCATTGTTACTGGTTTTGGCATATCAAATACACCGCAGGGAGCTTGCCAGGCTCTGTGGTGTGAGCAGGATAACTTGCTAAGTAACTTGGTAACTTGCCAAGTTCTCTGAGAGGGAGAGCTAGACTATAAGAGGTCGCATATATGATATATAATATACATAAAATCACATATATGGTGAATAAAACCATTCACTCAAGCTCTGCTTTTCCATTTTGTTTTTTATTTTGGGGGGCTTCCAAACAATTTCTGGAAAGTTTCTGGGGCCACTCCCACTACCAGCTAGGACCACCCCCCACCAGCTGGGCCAGACTGATCAATGCTCAGGGCCAGTGATGAGATGCTACTAGCACCCAGAGGTGCCTAGAGCCTCCGGGGCTACTCAAAGTGGTGCTTGGAGGGGTGGAGCAGGTACAGTAGGTGGTTCTGGGAGCCAAACTCTGGGCCTTACTAATGCAAGGCGGGTGCCCCGGCCTTTAAAGTTGTCCTGTCCTTCCATTTCACAAAGGCGGGAACTGGATCTAAGAGTTTAAGTAGCAAAACCAAGACCACACACGGGTGCATAGGGAACCTGGTTTCCTCAACTCCAAGTCTCTGTTAGCTCCTTACAGGAAGCTACTCCCTACACCCAAATCCTCTCAAGACTGACTGTGCACATGCCAAGGGGTGGTGTGGATATTGTTGCTCATTTAAAGGGATTTTGTTTTCTTTTGTTACTTTGGGACCACTCACAGCTCAGTGCCAGGGTCACTCCTGGCAGTGCCCGTTGTTGCTCAGGGAGCCATGTGGTGCCTGGATTTGAACCAGGGCACCCACTGGTACACTCCAGGCCTGGAGTCATCCTCCCCTCGAACAGTGTCAAGTTCATGCATTCATTCCCTGGGAGACAGGCACAGCAACAACGCTATTTCCAACAGTGGTGCCAATCTCTTCCCAGTGGGAAAACTCCCTTGGAAACACAAATTAGGAAACTTAATGAATGAAAGACAGAACAAAGGAAATCTGATAAGCTTGGAGGACCCCCTCAGCAGGTCGGCTACATGGGGGTGGCAGGAGGGAACAGCCTCCTCCCTTGTGGGGATGGCCCGACCCTGCCCAGCCTCGGGAGGACTTGTGTCAGCCTGCCAGGGCACCCTCTGACGCAGGCTCCACTCCCCTGGCAGGCACTTCTCCTGACGCCTCCTTTGTGCCCACATTTTCACAGTTGTGATTCAGTTTCCCTTGCCCAGTTGCATCTGAAACATGTCGCAATGCCTGGAGGACTTGGCAGCAGTGCACATTAGGTTGCTGCTTCTTAGTGGAGCCTCGGTGGCCTCCTCAGACTCCAGGCAGCCACTGGGGCCGCTGTCTTGGGAAAATGGGGAGCTTTCTAAACCCCTTCTCCTGGGTCGAGAGAGGACGGGGACAAGGTGCTCACCATGTAGACAGCCACCTGCCTCAGTTTCATCCCTGGTACCCCAAATGGGTCTCTGAATACTATCACAAGTGGTCCCTGAGTACAAAGCCAGGATAGCCCCTGAGCTATTGGTCCCTCCACCTCCACTGCCACCCCCCCAGCACCACCACCCACAACCCCTCCCCCCCCACACACACTTGTCAGAAAATCACACAGTCATTGCCATCAAGTAAATCTCAGTGACTCTCAACCTTGCTTAGCTGGCTCCTGTAACCAGAGGGAAATTTATTTCCTTCAGTTCCTACTACTCTAGTCGACATTATTTCCCACTCACATCTAGTGTTTATGCTTTGGTGTGTTTGTGTGTTTTTTTTTTAATTTTTATTGAATCACCATGAATTACAAAGTTATAACGCTATTTGTGGTTGCATTTCAGGCGTACAAGGTTCTAACACTAATTCCTTCACCAGTATCCACTTCCCTCCACCAGTGTCCCTGGTTTCTCTCCCACCTCCTCAGCCTGCCTCTATGCTAGGCACATTTTCTTTTTTTCCCCCTCTTTTCCCCCCTTTTAAGCACTGTGGTTTGGAGTGCTGTCACCGATAGGGCATCATGCATATCACTTTACCTCCTTTCAGTGACCAGTTCTCCTCGAGTGACCACTTTCCTCTGTTACTGCCCCTTCCCTGGCCCATCCCCTCCCTGAGAGTGGCAAGATTCCTACTAAGGACAGGTCTCCTGTTCTCAGTTCCTATTTCCTCTGGGCATTAGTTATTCCTGCACTGTGTTTCTTTAATATCCCACATGGGCGTGAGCTCGTTCTGTGCCTGACCCTCTCCCTCCGACTCCTTTCACTCTGTGTGACATTCTCCAGATCCATCCACACAGCAGCAACTTGCATGACTTCATCTTTTCTTACAACTGAGTAGTATTTCTTTGTTATTTTCTTATGTACCATAGCTTCTTTATCCATTCATGTGTTCTTGGACACTTGGGTTGTTTCCAGATTTTGGTTATTGTGTATAGTGCTGCAATGAACACAGGAGTACAGATGTCTTTTCTGCATTGTTTTTGGGCCTGTGGGGTACATTCCCAGGAGTAGAATTGCTGGGTTGTATGGAAGCACAATTCTTAGATTTTTGAGGAAATGTCTACATTATCTTCCCAAAAAGCCAGACCAGTCGGCATTCCCACCAGCAGTGAAATAGGGTCCCCTTTCCCCCTCCATCCTCGCCAACATTGGTTGCTCTTATACTTTTGGGTAAGTGCCAGTCTCTGTGGTGAGAGGCGATAGCTCAATGTTGTTTTGATTTGCATTTCCATCATTATTAGTGATAAAGGGCATTTTCCGTACGCCTCTTGGTTGATTTTTAACAAGTGACATTAAATATAGCAGCATAAAGGGCATTTTGTAAAAATAAACAAACTCTCCTCCCATCTGACCTCCTGGCCTCTAATACCCAGTTGACTCTTTCCAGAGAGCCAAGGGATCTTGTGCAGTACCAGGATTCCAACCAGGGTCAGCCACATGCAGGGCAAGAGCCTTAATCCTTTAATCCCTGTCCCTCTGGCCCCCTTTTATTGGGCTTTCATTGTTTACAATCATATGGAAGTTGCTGTTTCATAGCTGCAGAGCAACAACCCAAGTCCTGCCCCCAGTGATTTAAGATCCTGCCACCACTATCTATATTTTAATTAAAAGTGGCTATGTGGGCTAGAAAGTGGCTCAGGAGTAGAGCACTTGCCTGGTGTGTATATGGGGCAGGAAGCGGGGGTGGGGGGGTGGGGGTGGAGGGGCTCTGGGTTTGATCCCCAGGTCAGGGTGGGAGAGGGTCAATGCGTCTTTCAAACAGTGATAATAGGCATCTAAATTGCCTTCAACATTTAATAAGTGTTTAAGCATTTCTTAGCTAAGCCCTGAGGCTATTTGATTTTTTGCTTTTCAGCCTTTCCACCAACAGCTGAAATCCTCAGTGGACCTGGGAGGCAGCAAAGTTCAGATCTACTGGGCTTCCTGGTAGTGAGTCTGGCAAACAGAGAGTGCTGGAAGATGCTAAAGAAATGTACACTGTGGTTTGGGTTAAACTGGGATGTCAGGACCCAGAACTGCAGGATCTAGAGCCAAGCGATCACAACTCACACTTGTAGCTACATTGAAGTTATTAAAATTTAATAAAGTTAAAGTATCCAGTATCAACCACCATTCAAACGCTCATGGGTCACCTGTGGCCACCATTTGGGTGGAACACATCGAGAGCATTTCTGTCACAGCAAGCATTGTATTAGGCCACACTGTTCTAGATGGCCCAACAGCTTGGTTTTCACCAATCTCCGGTGCACATGTGATGAGCTTCTTGTGGCTTCTGATTCTCCACAACCTGCTTGACTTCCAGCTGCCAAGCCACCGTTTTCTCTGCCTAGAACATTCCATTCTCTCCTACCCCACCTCCTTTTTCTTACTAACTCCAGCACAGGTTTCAACTGAGGAGCTCTTTCTGCCAAGAGAGTGCTGACCTTAACAAAAGCGATGGCTTATTTCGACAACCAACAGGGTTTATTCAGAAACAAACAGCAGAGAGAGCAGGTTGGATGGTGCATGCATGGTCAGAGTCACGTGAACGTCCTTGAATCCAGGACACTCCAGGACTCTGTGACCTCTGGAGAAACCTCCCCCTTCAGTTTCCAGTAGAGGCAGAAACACTGGAAAATGCAAGGCATGTTGGGTCCTGTGGTTTCCTAGTTTCTGTAGGCACGAACACTCTCTTTCCAGCCTCCCATCTTGGTTTAGATATGGTTATAAATATTAACACTCACATTTCCCACTTTTGATTGAGAGTTTCCTCCAAAAAGTTTGCTGATCAACAAACAGCGGGCTTCTTGGTATCAAAAAATATCAATTACTTGAGGACTGGAGAAATAGTACAGCAGGTAGGGCACTTGCCTTGCACATGGCTGACATGGGTTCAATCCCTGATATCCTGTTAGGTTCCCTGAGGACAACCAGGAGTAATTCCTGAGAGCAGAGCCAGACTCAATCCCTGAGCATCACCAAGTGTAACCCCAAAACAAAAGAAAATCTTAAAATAAAAGAAGTGTAGGCTCCTGAGGCTCCTGAATGGCCATGATCCCAGAGGCACAGAAACCAATTTCATAACCCAGCGGCTTCTTGCAGAAATGCCTCTAGACTGTGAACTAAGCTATGGCCCCCTGCTGCCCCAGGAAGGGAAAGGTTTTTGTCCTTTGTCCTTTCCTTTTGGCGGTGGCAGTGGCAGTGGCATGGCAACCGCCATCTTTTAGAGCCATTGGACGGAGGTACAAGCTTGCAGTTACGGGGCATACAGGAAATCTCGGGATGGGGGTCGGTACCAGTGCTGCTCCCCGCCAAGTCGAGACCCCGAGCGGCCACCAACGAATGGCTCCTCTGCTCCTGAATGGCCATGCTGATTGTTTGGAGAAAATTCCAAATAATAAGAGTCAGTTTTCAGTTGAGAGATTGAATGTAATCAATGTAAAGAGAGAGTAAAGTGAAAATCATCAGCCACACAGGCAGGGTGGGGGGTAGGATGGGGGTTATACTGGGGTTCTTGGTTGTGGAACATGTGCACTGGTGAAGGAATGAGTGTTTGATCATTGTATGACTGATACTTAAAACCTGAAAGCTTTGTAACCGTTCTCACGGTGATTCAATAATAATAATAAAAAATTTTTTTAAAGTGTCAATTACTTTCTTTGGTCCATATCCAAAATCTTGTTGCATGTTTGTAAAGAAAACTCAGAGCATCCACATCACCCTTTTTCCCTTGTTCTTTTTGAGCCACAACCAGCAGTGCTTAGAGGTCACTATCTCAATCAAAAGTCTCTATTCCACAGGCACTTCTCCAGGCTCAATGTTCAGGGGAACGATTCGATGCAAGGGATCGAATCCAGGGCTCCCACATGCAAAGCATACATCTCAGCCCTTTTGGCTATTGTCCTGGCCTCAGTATCACCTCTTTCAAGCATCGTGTTTCTACAAACTTTTATAGACAAGCATAGAAATAATATACAAACAGAAGGAAGATTTTTAACAATAAACCTGTTTATATGATGGTGCTAAATCAGGAAACAAACTGAAAATTCAGTTGTCTAAACAGAAAAAGAATTCATGGGTCAAACTGAGACAATAACTCAGGAATCAGAGCACATGGTTTGCATGCACAGGGACCCTTGTTCACACTTCATGGCTGCCAGTGTGGCCCTGGGCGTGGCTGGGGTAGCCCTGATGGCCTCCAGCCATGCCGGGCCTGGGGAGCACTACACTGCCAGACTCTAGCATCGTAGGTAGGGCGTGGTCCCAACACCCTGAAACTGCTTGAATGTCCCCCCACAAAAGGGTTCAAAGATCATTTGGTAACTTGCTAAAAACACAACACTTATTTCTAAATTTGATGTAATCAAATGCCTCTATTCCACAGGCATTTCTCCATCCACTCTGCTGAGGGGGTCATGCTATGAAAATTGCTCTGATGTGGGGAAAAACTCTTTGTTAACAAGAAGATGGTCACCGGCTAGACTAGTCGGACTGTACAATTCATCACTAGTTGGCCTCAGTCCAGTGATGGTTGCTGTGCCGAAACTTTGGCTGGCTCTTCTGAGTTTAAAACTCCAAGCCCAGGGCAGGAATAAAGCTCATAGATGGAGCATGTATGAGCCCCAGGGTCCTATCTCTGACACCACACACACACACACACACACACACACACACACATTTTCACATGCACATGTACACAAACATGTGCACATCTACTCCAAGCAAGCAGAAAGGACATTTTTCCTTTCATAATAGATTGAGAGACAAAAGCATTGTCTGCTCAAAGAAAAGATAGAAAAGCCTCAGGCAAAACAACACCACAAAAAAGGTCTAGAGGGGCCAGAGCAATGAGACAGTAGATAAGGCATTCACCTTGCACATGGCCGACATGGGTTCAGTCCCCAGTATCCAAAACTGGGGGGAAAAAAGTCTCCAGGCCCGGTCTGGCTGTCCACTCAGAGGGTATCACTTTAGCTCCCTGCCAGCCCTCATTTTCAATTCCCTGGTAATGTGCAGGTCCATCAGGATACAGTTCTCTTCAAGGGTGTCACAGGAACCAAGAATCGTTTTCCTGTAAACTGCTCTCACAGGCTTCACCAGTGCCCTTGCCACAGAGACTGAAGAGAGCTTCATCTTTTCTATCAGACAAAAGCTCCAGGTTGTAGAATGTGGGGCTTAAGGATCTCCTTTTTTAAAAAAAAATTTGTGGAAATGCTGTCCAACCAGAACTTGGTCATTTTGGCTTTGTTTTGTTTTGGGACCAAATCCAGCCATACTCAGGGTCAAACTTCCAGCTCTGTGCTCAGAGGTCACTGCTGAGAGTCCTGGAGAGGCCTCATAATGCCAGATCCAAGCCAGGCCTCCCACATATAAAGCATGTGCTCCAACCCACTGAGTTCTCTCTCTGGCCCAGAACATGGTCATTTCCCACAGAAGCTTTAGACACAACGATACTGACGCACATCTCCTTTAACCATCTGTGACTCTAAACAGGCAATGACGAGGAGCCTTTCAGTAGTCCATCTCAAAAGGTATGTTTATGCGTTCCCAAAGGTTGCATATAAGGTTCAGAAGATCACTAGCAGTGCTTCTCCGAGGTATTAACCAACTTAGTGTTAAGGGTGCTGCTGAGTATATGCTACTCAGTCACATGACTGAAGACAGTGGGCATAGTGGGATGTACTGAGATTAGCCAGCAACACAATGCTGTGAGAGCAGTTGGCCAGTAAAATGGGCCCTCGGTCCCTCTAAAATTCAAGACCGGTTCCTCCAGTAGGTGTAATTCTTTCCAGTGGGATTTGGATCAGAGAAGAGACTTTATAAGGGAAAGCCTTGGTGCAGTGAGAAAGCATGCAGCTCATAATTGAAACATTTTTATAGCCACGAGATAGTGATAACTACATAAAATCCAATTGCCAGACCTCGAATGGCCATTAAGCAGTTTGAAGCATCCAAGAGCTATATCTTCCTGGGACTGTGTTGTGAACAATTAGTACAAGCAAGAAGGCATTTCTTGTGGCTTTATTAACATTTCACCACAAATATTGATTCATGAATGTTATTTTCTCCATGGATCAATGGATAATACATGTTTGGTGATTAGGAGTGGAAAAGTACCTCTCAAGTAAAACTGGGTCATTACTTGGATCAAACCAGAGCTTTCTCTTTTGATTATATCAATAATTATTGAGTTTCCAATCATTTTTTGCTTTTTCTTCTTCCTCCTCCTCTTCTTTCCCCTCTTCCTCCCCTTCTTCCTCCCCTTCCTCCTCCCCCTCCTCCTCCCCCTCCTCCTCCCCCTCGTCCTCCTCCCCCTCCTCTTCCTTCATGAGGAGGAGAGAGGGGCTATTGTTAAGCTTACCTGCCAGTTCTTCAATGTTATCAAGTGGGAAAATGTCCCTTTGGACCATGACACAGGTTAGCTGCTATGGGTTATTTTGGAAGAGCATCATTCCTTAAACAAATATCAGCAAGATGATTTCCTTTAGTGTCCAGAGTCAAATGTAGACTTCCCTGGAATTTAAATAGAGCTAAGGTTACTTATGGTAATATAGCATCCAGGGACCAGAGTGATAGTACGGCAGATAGGGTGCTTCTCTCACATGCATATGATCTGAATTAAATCACTGGCATGCCATCAGCTGTCCCTGAGCAATGCTAGGAGTGATCTCTGAGCACAGGACCAGGAAGAAGCCCCTAGTACCACCAGGTTTGTGGTGGTACGCACACACTCCCTCCCCTAGAAAAGAAAGTGTAGCATCCATCAATTTCTGAACCTAAGGGACATTTTTTAAATTCTGATTCCCCTAAAATCAGGAACCCACATTGCTTCTACCAAATTCCAAAATCACAAGCATGTCAAGTATCCAGGCAAATATAAGCAGTTTTGTTCTTATCGCATGCACAGGCCCTTCAGGGAGCTTGTAATTTGCCTGCTGGGATTGGAGAAGTCAAAAGGCAAAGGTTTCGCTTCAGTGACACCAGAAAGGGCATATCTGGCATAGTATTTTCCCTTCCCACCCATCCGTCTTTTACTGTCTGCCTCTAAAATGATTTCCCTGTTTTGGGAAAGGGAGACTCCAGTATTTTAAGAGCTCTCAGCCCAATGAATAAAAAGGATGGTGAGAATAAGAGAAATTACGGCTCAATGAAGGCATCTAAATAAAATGCCTTTGGTTCCAAGCCAAACAGGACTCTCAGGGCTGGAGGGGATAGCACAGCAGGTAGGGCGTTTGCCTTGCATGCAGCCAACCCGGGTTCGATTTCCAGCATCCCATATGGTCCCGGAACACCTCCAGGAGTGCTTCCTGAATGCAGAGCCAGGAGTAACCCCTGTACACTGCCGGGTGTGACCCAAAAAGAAAAAAAAAAAACAGGACCCTCTTGTTTGACTTATCTAATAATGGTGGGGTGGGGGCACAGGGGGGAGGCAGGCAGGCCATACGCAACCATGCGCTGGGCTTATTTGTGGCTCTTTGCTCAAGAGCAACCTCTGCTGGTGCTTTGGGACCACATGTGGGTATTTAAATCAGGCAGAATGTAAGGCTGCACCTCGACCCAGGTGCCCTCTCTCCAGCGCTTATGGATGACCTCTCATTGACTCAGTTTTAAGTAAATACCCACTACTGAACTATCCTATTCCTTCAAGGTGCTGTTTTAGAGCTGTGGAGATAAATATGAAATAAAGACTCTTATTTCAGTAAGTACAAAGACTTAGTTCTGATCTGTTGTTTCTCCAAGCTAGTTAGGAGGGAGGAGTTAGCAAATGTGGAGTTCATTTTGCTTAATAACTCCTGTTGAAGTAGACGCTCGCTCTCTTAATTAAAGGAGAGAGGTCTCTGCATAGGCCATTAGCACAGAATTTAAGGCTGTCCTTGTGATCAAACATCAAAAGTGAATGTCAGATATTTTTGAAAATCACTTGAAGCCAATTATACTAATTATGAACAGGATCACCAGGCTTTTGTGAACAAGTAAGAATTTTATTCCAACTGATTGCTTTCAGAAAGGTCACATAAATGGCTTGTTGACATCCATAGCCACCTTCGCTGCTTGGCCAAAGTTAAGGACTTGCTTATGGAAATCCTTTTCAGGATTTTTCATTTCTTGGGTTTCATCTAAAGTTTAGCTTGATTCTCACCAACACGCATAAAAATTAAGGAATTTTTAAAAAGAAGTTTAGTCTGGTAAGCTAAGATGTTGACTTATTCAGCCAATGTATAGGTCACTGTTTACTTTAAGAGATTCCTTAACCAGGGCCTGCAATTCACCTTATCCCAGGAACATGAAATATTAGATTTTTGTTTGAATCCTCAGAAGGTTGAACTGTAGAAGAGCAGGCTATAATAGGTTCCAACGGTGAAGGCTTAGAAGGAGCCGAGGCATAGCGGATTCAAGGTTCCATCATCCGCATAAGCTCACAGAGGTTCTGGAAAAATGACCGTGGGCTGGGGAGGAAGGCACCAGAAATGGTGGTGGCCACTTTGTTATTTTCCTACAATTTTCGGTTGCATTTAAATCCATTTCAAGCTCTTATATTTCACAGTTCAATATAGATCTTTAGTAACATCTGAAAGCCCCCATAAGTGAACTGAAATAGGATTAATTCCGTTTTAGCAATTTCAGAGTCCTGGCTGTCCTATCCAACAGGGGGCCCACAGCTGGTGGCGCTCTGGTGCCACTCCTGGCAGTACTTGGGGCAGCACTTATGCTGCTGGGAATCGTGTGAGCAAAATACACACTCAGCCTTTTAAACCACCTTCCTGCCCCCCTCCCCCAGTTCAATTTTAAGAAAAACAAGTTTGGAAATGGCAATGTTCCCCTATAATGACTTATAGGAGCCCTAAAATACACCCAGTTGAGTCCACTTAGTTAAAAAAGCATGGTGGAAGGTCCGTGACTCTGAAACATTAAACCATCAGGGGCTCCTGAAGGAAGACCAGACTGAAAATATTTACTTGGCCACAATCCCACTTCTCTCTTTATTGCTAGGAGTTCCCAAAACGTCTGACCTTTACAGTCTATCCCCGAGTCCGGAGGAAATTGGGTTTTGAAGCCAACGTTCAAGCACTTTACAAATGCACTATTTTTACTGGCATAGCCAATCTCCAGAAAGATCAACCTGAGAACAATTGCACAAACCTTTTCTCAGAACCAACGTGCTTCGGTGCTATCAAGAATATATTTTTTTTAACTGCAGGATCCTGGCAATGTGGCTCTGATAAAGTATACTTTCCTGCAGGCAGAAGGTTGTAAATCTGATCCCTGTCACGACCCCGCATGCCAAGAGCAATCCTGGCAGCGATGTCTTGGGATCCCCAGTGCCATGAGTGTGCGGGGCACTGCGGCCAGGGAAGCTGTCATGGCAGCAACAAAACAAAGGCGAGGGAGGGAGCATGGGCTTATCCTGAACTGGAGAATGTCCCCAAAGAACCAGGTCAAAGGCTTCCATTAAGAAGCACTCCAGGACCCCGTACCAGGCTGCTTCATTCAGGCACCTAAGAGTGGGGGCGGGTGAGGCCCCTCCCCACCCCAAGGGACCCAGCCCTGGCAGCCTGAAACCTCCAGAACTCAACTACTCTCATGCTCATGGCCACGCTCCACACCTCAAGGCTGAGCTCACCCATGAGTGAACCTGTTCCTGGACCTCATACCTCTCACCACTCATACTCCAAGAGCAGTCAGGGTTTTAGACAGGGTTTAAAGTAGAAGGCAACCAGTCTTAGAGGGGAGTATATTTTTACAGACAGACAGACAGACAGACAGACACACACACACACACGGCTCAACCTTAAACAACATATTAGTATCTCTTAAGAAGGGCTTAATAACCCCTCGGTGAAATACAGCAATCTTTACACACTCTCCCCTATGGAAAGTTTTTTGGAGCATTTTCAGCAGTATATTTATAACACAATACAAAATAAATTATTTTGGTTCTACTTTAGGGCGGGGATTGGGGTTCAGGATGGAAACACCCAAATATGATGATGGGAAGGTGTAATGGTATTGGGATTGGTGTTTAAATATTAAATGTAATCAAATATTATGAACTACTTTTTAAAATAAAATAAAATTTAAAAACATATAGAAGAGCAGAGAGTCTCTTGCCTGCATGCCTGGCTGTCTTCCCCGGGGTCCCTCGGAGGGGATGGGCTCCAGCTTCCCTCCCCGCCCCGAGCAGAGCTCCCGGCGGCTGAAGATCACCGGAACCTAGCCACAGCCATGCTCGAGGCCCCTCTCCACACGTTCAAACTAGCCTCATGCATGAAGGTACCTGCAGAGGAACCCAGGTGTGTGTAAGTTTCCCATCAACAGCCAACATCCAGAGACTTAAAAGCAAGCTTCCAGAAGCGCGCCGGCTGCTTTGCAGCCATGCAATATCTTAGAACCTACTTCTCCTAATGGGAGAAAGTAGCAAGCTACTGAGAGTTTTCTGCCCACATGGGACAGAAAACTAGCAAGTTTCCCATGGTGTATTCCTATGCTAAAGCCAGTAACAAGCTGGATCTCATTCCCTTGACCCTGAAAGAGCCTCCAATGCGACATCGACATCGTTAGGAAGGCCGAATGGAGAGAGGCTTCTAAAATCTCAGGGATAAGATGAATGGAGAGGTTACTGAGCCTGCTCGAGAAATTGACGAACAACGGGATTTCATGATCATGAGCGTGATCATGATAGAAGCACTCCAGGGGGCAGAGAGAAGTAACTGTGGGTAAGGTGTTTGTTTTGAATGAAGCCGACCCAGGTTCTATCCCCAGAACCCTATATAGTCCCCAGAGCAGTGTCAGGAGTGGTTTCTGAGTGCAGAGCCAGGAGTAACCCTTGAGCATCACCAGGTGTACCCCAGAAACAAACAAAAAAAGAGAAACACTAGAACCCAGGGCTGGATAGCTAGTCCTGTGGGTAAAGTGCTTGCCTCGCACGAGGACAAGTAGGGCTCCATCCACTCCACATTAGTCCCCTGGAGCCCTGCCAGGGGTAGGCCCCCAACAACAAAGCACTCTAACTTAAAAATTGCCAGTCTAAATGCTCCACCTGAATGAACCTCGTGGGGCAAGCTCTGAGCTGTAGTTATCACCAGGCCAACAAGTTCTGCTTATAGCCCTGAGGGAATCAGCATTCAGTTTGAGGGGTCTCAGAACTCGGAAAACCCCAGCACTGGGAAGAAGCCGTGAGCCCTAGGGGGCAACCACAAACCCTTCTCCCACTGATCTCAAAGTAAGGAGCAGAACATTTCCCTTCATGAGAATGGCTGCCTTTGTGATTGACAAATAATCTGACCTCGAACAAAAGCGATTCTTTCATGACAACAAACAGGGTTTATTCAGGAATGAATAACAGACAGCAGATTGGGGTGTCCGTGGCAAGACAGGGATGGAGACCGGGAATCCTGACTCAACCGCCAAAGGACGTCCAGAGAAGCAGCCTTGGTTTTTCTTCTCACTTTTTTCTTTCATTATTTGGAGCAGGGAGGTACACTGACAGTGCTCAGGGACTACTCCCAGCAGTGCTGGTGACATGCAGTACCAGTGGTTAACCCAGGCCTCCCTCATGCCCAGCAGGCACTCAGCCCATTGAGCGCTCTCCAGCCCAAGAAGCGCCCTTTCATCTCTACCGGGCATGTTGGCGCCTGTGGTGTGCTGATACGTGCACTCCTGGGAACTGTCTTTCTGGCCTCCTGTCCTCATTTAAGTAGTGCTCTGACTTTGCTGACCCCAAAGAGTCCTGATTGACTCTCCACTGTGGCCACAGCATCCTGCACTTTGCCCCATCATGGCATCGCATCACTCTGGAGTATCGTGATTCGCTGGTGTGTGCCTCTCTCTGATGCATACCTTCATCCACTGCACTCTTAAGAATTGCACCACACTGGGGTCCACTGATGAATACGATAGGCGTGACCTTTGTTTCACAGAGCACTGTACTGGGGGCAAGTAGAGGCCACCGTCATTTTGTTCATAGTTGATTCCAACCTAGGTGCCCAGCACAGAGTAGGTGGTCTGTGTGTGTGATAGAATTAGTGGGAGTTCGTTATGTTCCACTGGTAAGTGCAGGGAAACAGAAATAGCAAATCTACTGTTGCCAGCAGAGAAGTCGGGGGAGGGGGCTGGGAATGTATATTAGAAAAAACTGTCTGGAACTTAAAACAACCTGAAAGCATGAAGGTCTCTGAGACAATAGGTCCATCAGATGCAGAATGCCCAGATCAGAGGCTGGCTGACCCCTGGAGAAAGGCTCCACCAGAAAAGGAGCTGCTGAGAATATCAAAAGACCCTCCAATGCTCCAAATTCCCCCTTAGCAACCACCATAGCAACCTACAGGAGGTCTGGGAAACTGTATAAACTAACGTGGCAAGGAAAAGGCGCCTCTATGCCTGCTCCTGCCTGTAGTATATATTTCTGACTTGATACATGCGTGTTTTATCCTGGGAATTCACTGAGGATTCACATGAAATGTGAATGTGCTTTTCCACTCTGGAAAAACCAGAGTCTGTCTGTCTGTCTGTCTGTCTCCTCTCTCTCATTTCTCTCTCTCCTTTCTCTATCTCCCCTCTCTGTCCCCTCTCTCTCTCCTCTCTCTCTTTTTTCTCTTTTCTCTTTCTCTCCTCTGTCTCGTCTCTCTCTCTCTCTCTCTCTCTCTCTCTCTCTCATCTTTATATCCCAAATAAACTTCCCTTACTCCACTTACTTCATCTCCTCCTGAAATTCTTTTCTGTAAGGGAAGGTGGCGCATCTGGGAAAGTCGGGGTGGGTTCTGCTGCCAAGAGCAGCTCCTGAGCCCAGCCTGAGAATTCAGGTGGCAGCGATCCTGTCCCTCGCCCAACAGAACATATGAGACTCAGGTGCAGTTTGACGGCTACCCGCTGGGACAGGCGAGACGTGAGTTCTGAGCCGAGCAGGGGCTCCTCCCATGCTCTCATCAGTCCCAGATTTCCAGGCACTTGCCCGACAAGGAGGTAATAGAGGGGGGAACGGTAACCCCTTTTCTCAAGGCTGCCGATCTCCCCCCTCACATAAGACCCGGGATCCCTCCCCCGCACTATGGTTACTGTGGGAGTTGACTGGTTTCCCCCATCCCCAACTCGCATGTGTCCAGAACCTGTGGTAAGTTGACTTGGAAAGCTGACTGGGGTGGAGCCCAGGGCCCCAGGATGCAAAGCTCAGCTCAGTCCTCAGCACCATCTCCTGGTCCCTTTGCTGCATCTCACATAGAACAAGACCAGGTCTGTAATGTCTCCTCTTAGCTGGGCATGGCATTTCCGCTCTGGCTAAAGGTTACACAGCTAGATCTGAGCTAAGGCAGTGAGCAATTGAGCAAACCCTTGTCCCACACTTCAGTGGCAGAGTCAGACGCTAGAGAAAGGTATTTGGGAGCAAGCAGGGCCTTCATAGACCCTTCAAATTGCACAAAACCTTGAGGGGGTGAGACCAGCTCTGCTGGCAAACCTGGAAATGTACATCCCTGTATCACTGCCATCCCATTGTTCATGGATTTACTCTTGAGGACGCCACTAATATCTCCATTCGTCCCAGCCCTGAGATTTTAGCAGCCTCTCCTTACTCATTTTTCCCAAAGGAGGCTCTTTTCAGGGTCAGGGGAACGAGACCTGTTATTGCTACTGTATTTAGCATACTGAATACGTCACGGGGAGCTTGCCAGGCTCTTCTGTGGAATTGTACATACATCAGCATAAATGACTCATTACCATCACATGAAAATGTTTTTTCTAAGATTTCAAAGTTGAGGATGGTGACGATTAATGGAAGGGAGAACCCAAAGTCTAAATGGCACTCCATACATGTTTGCATGAGGCTGAGCTAAGGAGACACGTATGGACCTAATCCTATTCTAAGTAACATGCAGCTGAGGGATGGGTGGACAGTGCTCAGGGCTGAGCTCAGCTTTGCATACTGGGGCCCTGGATTCCATTCAAGACCCTGTACAGTCCTTGAGCGTCACAAAAAAAAAAAAAAAGTAAAATAAAATCAATGTGACTGATCCAGAGCAGGGAGGACCAGACCGACATTCGTCACCAGCGACTGCCAGCACGGGCATAGGGCATTGCTTCATTGATGGCAGCACAAACGTTATAGTACCAAGCAACTATAGACCAGGTGTTTTCCAACAGTCTATCGACATTCGCAGGATGCTAACAGTCATGCGAGCACAAGATGGACAAAAAAGGACTGGAGAGCTCCGGCACTTTGGGGAGAAAGCATTTTGTGGAAGGACAGTTTGCGGTTGGAGTCCTTAGAACAGGTGTCACTGAGAAGGTGAGATTTATGCCAGCCCTGGACAGCATTGAAGAGCAATGAGTGAAATGACGAACCCAAAGTGACTAGAGGCAAAGGAGGTGACCGTAGCTGAAGCAGAGGGAGGGATAGCGAGGAATGCAGAGAGGCAGGTGCGCCATGGGGAGGCCTCGCTGGCAACTGTCACAAACCTGGGCTCTTTCTCTGAGTGAGGGGGGCCCATGGCAGGGCTTGAAGAAGACAGCAACCGATCTGTCTCACGTATGTCCTATGGAAACACTCTGATGGCTGTGAGGAAATCGAGAGGAAGAGGACCGGGGCAGGGGTGGGGGGCAGAGAATCTGGTGTCCCCTCGATGGCAGGGGAGACAATATTGAGTGGTGATAATATTCCAGATCTACTCTGTAGGTTGAGTTAAAAGCACTTCCTCCAGCCTGCCACGTGGCGGGGGGGTGGGGGGCGGTGGAGTGGGGGGTGTGGAGGGATACGGGAAATATTGGTGGTGGAGAATGGGCACTGGTGGAGGGATCATTGTATGACTGAAACGTAAGCACGAAAGTTTGTAAGTCTGTAACTGTGAATCACCTCATGGTGATTCATTAAAAAATAAAAAAAAATTTTAAATGCACTTCCTGGTGGCTTTGGATGTAGTGTGTGGAACAGAGAGGAGTTAGGAATGATTACAAAATATGTCATCTCTCAGTGAATGACCCTTCCCCACCCCACAACCTTGCCCTTAAAGTGGCCTTCAAACAAACAACAAAAAAGATTTGAAATATTTTGGCCTCAGCAAGTGGAAATATAATTGTTGTCCACTTAGGGCTAACTGGCAGAAATAGTGTCAGCCACGAATAATTAGTGTCAGAGATTATTGATTCTTTGTACAATGAATTCATTTGTCTGCAACAACAAAAGGCTACATGGCTACAATATATCCATTTGTATGCAATAACAAAAGGATACAGACTTCTAAAGACACTTAGTAACCTGAATTTGCTAGAATCATAATAAAAATAGTATCTACAAGGGCCCAGAGGAATAACCCAGCAGTTTAAAATGAATTTGCCAGAACAATAATAATAAAAATAGTGTGTGTGGGGGGCGGGGGTTAGCTCAGCAGTTCAGAATGCCTGCATTGCAGGCTTGAGATCACGAGTTCAATCCCCAGTGCTTCCACATGCACCAAGCACAGTTCTGGTAGCTCTACCATCTATAGTCCTTGAAGCCTCAAGTAATTTCTGGCTACCCCACAGTCAGGTATGTGTGAGCACCACAGCTCAAGGAACGCAGCCCTAGTCAGCACCCCTAAAAAGGACACACAGACACCACACAAAGTGTGACCATGGCAAGAACCTGTGTGAGCTCTGCAGCGAGCCCTGGAGAGCACCACAACCCAATGGCAGTGAGTGAACATGAGTCCTGATGAGCACATGTGCAAAACATCACAGTTCCAGAAGCTTAGCCTCAGGGAGCACTGCTTGATGAGCGGACCCCCGATAACACCACAGGTGGGCGTGTGCACAACCCCTGGTCATTCTGATTATCACAAGGAAGGGGAAGGAGGAAAGGCACAGAAGGCAGGGTCCGTGTTCTGTGCATCCACACCCTGCCGGGGCTCGAGAAACATTGAACTCCAGAGACTCTTTCTGACTCTTACAAGTGCATGTGAGCAGTAGGTGGCACCTGATTTTTGAAGAAGGAATTCCAGACGCAGCCCGCCCAAAGCTGGGAACGGGAGCTAATAAGTGAGCAGGAAACGAAATTTTACATTCAGAGCATTCACCAGTGTGTGACGCTACCTATAAACAGTGACAATATCTACCTCTTTCAATCTGATTTTCAAAATGCATCCCATCCATTTCCCAAACCAAAATAGACATTTGTTTTTATGGTAACCACATGAAATAAAGTCAAATCTCAATCTCAGACACTTTTTTATTCCCCCTTTTGTATTCCCTGTTAGTGAGAATACCGGATGACAGTAATTTCGTATGATGTATATTGTACCCTGGGGAATAATAGTTCTTTTTTATTCAGTTCTAACTACATGGACAAATACTGAAATCAGTATTTCACAAGGAGATAATGAAGATTTTGCTGAAATGTCCTTATATCCAAATAACCATCTGGTTTTTTCTGAGTAAAAATATAAAATAATAACAACAGTCTTGCATTGATAAAGTGAATCTTGCACTTTAACTCCACAAAAGACAAACTATGACTGATTTTAGGAGTAGCTAGGGTTTATGTATTGGTTATTTCTCACTGACATGATAATCAAGCCTCCTGATTTACAAAATTTTTTATCCTGTGTAGATTGGAAAATTGTATTCAAATCAATTTTGCATCATCACATCATGTGTGTCACATGTAGGCACGTGAACCAACAATATAATTTGTTTTTTAAATGTTTCCCACTCTGATTCATTTTTAAAACATTTGATGTATCCTTCAGACTGGATTTCTGGGGTCAAACACCCTAAACCACATTCATTAAATCCTTCTCTCACTTCTTCTGGCAGGTCTGAGCTGCCCATCCTGCTGCCCTGCCACTGCTCCCTCCATCTGTTGTTCGTCTCGGGCCAGAGACCCCAGAGCTGTCCTGTCTGCTGGGGCATCAAACAGGGGGCTCAGCCCCTGTCCTGGTCCTCAGGCGGACAGGGTGGGCAGCTGCTGAGCAGGTGAAGCTAGATTATCAGAGGAGAGGAAAGAAACTTTGCGATTCATTTTTTAAAGGACTGAAACGAAAGAAGATGCCAGCCATACCTGGACATGCTCAGGGGCTACTCCTGGCTTAAAGCGCTCTGCGTGGGGGTCATTCTTGGTGGTTCCTGGGGGTGTTGTGTTACCAGGAATCACACCAGGCCCTTGCGGTGGTTCCAATCAGTTAAGGCTCTCTCTAGCCCTGAAACTTGGCGTCCATATGCTGAAAGCCTTCTGAACCCCTTCCAACTGCGTTTCCCTTGCACAGGTTTGTTCCTATCTTGTATTTCTTTTCTTTCCAACCAACTTTGCCTCCGTCCTCCAAAACATGGACCAATTTCCATGGCATTGCTTTGAAATCGACATCTATCCAGGCTGCAGTTCCCCCAGTTTCTCTGAACACAACTCAGCTCTCTCCCTCCACCAAGAGGCAATGCAGCTGGCTGGCAAAGGCAACCTTCGCCATGGAGAAAGACCCAGATTTCCAAACGGCCTGGCAGCTCCCAGGGTGTGACACGGACTTGGCCTCAGATGTCCTCAGCAGCAAAGAGGAGCCGACACACCCCGGGGCTGAGGCGTGAAGGAAGCACCCACAGCTGTCGCTAGGTGGCCGTCACACCC
The DNA here is from genome assembly GCF_027595985.1 of Sorex araneus. Taxonomy (NCBI): domain Eukaryota; kingdom Metazoa; phylum Chordata; class Mammalia; order Eulipotyphla; family Soricidae; genus Sorex; species Sorex araneus. The sequence goes on along the minus strand of NC_073310.1, from coordinate 47,657,037 downwards.
TAGCATCGGGCTCTTGCCTCAGCATCCCCAGGAGGCCTGCAAGGACTTGACAATTTCCTCAAGCAGTTTGTTAACTGCAAAGTCCTATGGGAACTTTGCACTGGCAACTTCCTGGGACCGCTGGAATTTTCTAGAAAAGTCTAGAAACACTCCATTGTGCTTGCTATTCCCAATGCCTTGTTACTCCCAGGAAATCGCTCAGAAGGACGACCAACACCCACAGAGCACCACTCAAGTCCCCCCGCACTGTCTCCCTGGGGACTCCAGAGAGGGTCCCTCACCCCCAGGCCTCCCCAGGATCCTGCCCACAGCAGAGAAAGGAGCCAATGGTGTTCTTGACAAAGACTTCATTTTATGGGGCCTGATGACTTCCTTTCCCATTGTAAAACAAAGAACGGTAATTGTCTAAATTGAAGTTGCCAGCCAAGGAAAGCACTTGAGTGGCCCCGCAGATCAGCCCCGGCCCGTGGGAAAGCCAGCTCCCAGCTGCTCCCCCTCCTTCCCCTTGGCCTTCACCCAGTGCCCCTCGCAGCCCGGTGAGCCCGGCCCAAGAAGGCTCTGGGACCTGGGTAAACTGCCTCTTTCCAAACGTCATCCCCACCCCACTGTTGACAAACTACGGTGTCACCCAGTCAGCACCTGGCTGTGTGCCAAAGGAGGGGCCTGGTTCTTTGTACCTCTAGTGTTGAGGTGAGAACAGTCATCTTTTGTTATTAATTTATACTCTGAGCCACCAGCACCCCCCCCCCCCAGTCACAAAATGCTCTAGAAAGCCACAAAGTGTTATCTAAATAGAAAGCAGAGTGTTGATTGCTGGGGCCAGCCTCATGGAGGCGGTGGGATTTCACAATCTCCTTTTGCCTGTGAAAATGTGTTTTTCTTTTCTTTCTTAATTTTTTTTTTAAAACAGAGTACAAAGTGTGTGCTTATTTGAAAAGACAGGAACTTAAAATGACTTTAAAAAAAAAAAAAAGACTTTCACAATTGCCCTTGGACTCACTGGAGACCTGGGGGATGGATGCCCTAACCCAGGGAATGATTAACTTCGCTGCTTTGGAAAGTGGCGCCAGCGGGGTCGGACACCCAGGTAAACTAGAAAATCAAGTTTGAGGGTTTTTCCCATCTCGGTTAAGTAGCCACAATTGTTACCCACTTTTTTGGCTCTCAAAAGGGGCTTGCAAGACAGGATAAAGGAACACGTGGGGAAAGGCCAGGGGAGCAACAAGCCACACAATTCTCCCTCTTAGTCTGGGTCTCCAGGAATGTGTTTTTCCCCGGCCTTTTCCACCAGGGAGGACCCTGCTTTCTCCTTCCGCCTTGCACCACCAGCCACCATGGGTCAAGGCCTCTTGACGCTCTTGAACCCTCAGGATGGTGCTGCCAACCCCTCGGGGCCACGCACAAGCACAGCCCAGTCACTATGAGTCACCGCGGGCAGGATGCAGGGACACAGTGCCAGCCTGCGTCCTTTGGGCTATCTCCCTAAGAGAGAGGGAGTTTGAGAAGGGTGCTGGCAAGTGCCCTCTCCCTTCCCCTCGGGCCCGAGGAGGCTGTGGCTCCTTTGTGATGGGTGCGGGTGGGAGGCTGAAGGGGTGCAGCCCTGCAGACCTGGTCTCTGGGTGACCCTGACCAGGGGACCCCCTCTGCTGAGTCCAGGGCAGTCAGAACGGAGAGGTGGCTCTCCTCTCTCTCCTCCCTGCCTCTTTACCCAGAAAGTAATTTCATCATTCATGACAAAGTTCTCGACTATGGAAGCAATCTCCTATCAGTGTCTGGAAGGGTCCACAGATAAAAGCAATGTACAACCGAGAAAATCTCAGTAATAGTTCAACTCCTGGAGGCTAAGATGCTGCACGGCGCAGGAAGGTGCTTGCCTTGCACATGGCGGACCCAGGGTCAGTTCCCAGCACTCAAACCTACCAGGAGCGATCCCTGAGCTCACAGCCAGGAGTAAGCCCTGAGCACGGCTGTCCGTGGCCCCCTAGCAAAATTAAATAATAAAATTAAATGTTAAATAATTAAGATTCTGAGAAAAGACTGGAGGAGGTGCCGGATGCAAATTGGCGGCGATTATTTTTACCATCATCCCATACACCCACTCATTCTCGCAGATACCCCAAACAAACACAGTATTAGATATCAACTAGCTCTTAATTTTTTTAGTTTTCCTTTTATTCTTGAAGGCTCTGGGGCTTGAACAAGTAAGGCCTATGCTCTACTCCTTAGCTACATCCCCAGCTGCAAGCTACACATCAATGAGATCTTTATTGTTTGTGTGCTTATTTTGTTTGGGGCTAGCCCTGGTGGCAGTGCTCAGCGACCACTCCTGGCAGTGGTCTAGGGACCAAATATAGTGTCAGGAATTGAACCTGGATCGGCCATGTATAAGGTGAATATGCCTTGGTCGCTCTATTATCTCTAGGCCTGCCAGGTAAATTAGATCTGAATAAGTCCTTCCTCGCCCTGCAGACTTCATTAAAAGCCTTCCCAGGGGCTGGAGTGATAGCACAGCGGGTAGGGTGTTTGCCTTGCACACGGCTGACCCGGGTTCGATTCCCAGCATCCCATATGGTCCCCTGAGCAACGCCAGGGGTGATTCCTGAGTGCAAAGCCAGGAGTAACCCCGTGCATCGCTGGGTGTGACCCCCCCAAAAAAGAAAAAAAAAGCCTTCCCATAGTTCTTCCTGATTGCCTGTCTGTGCTCACTATCTGATAGCCCACTGGTGTAGAAGCCAAATGTGTGACAAGGCCTCAGTTGCCCATGGTAACTACCTGTCGGCGACATAATTACTCTTCAATAAACTCCTGTCTTCCTAAGAAAGCAAAGTAGAATGGATTCTGGTGCTCCACCTAAACTCCCTACCGTCAAGGATTAGAGGCTTACAGTGAAAAGCAGCCCTTCCTCGGGGCCTCACTCTGTGGCAACTCAGCACCCTCCCAGCTAGCACTTCTGGTCCATATTAATGCTATTTCTCTTTTATTCACTTGGCAATTCTGGGCCACACCCAGCTGTTCTCAGGGCTTACCCTTGGCTCTACACTCAAGGATCACCCCTGGCAGGGCTGGGATGGGGGACCATTATACAGTGCCAGGGATCAAACCCGGGTCAGCAGCGTGCAAGGCAAGTGCCCTTCCTAGCCTCTAGACTATCTCCCTGGCTCCCCACTTTAGTTTTAGAGGCCACTGTTTTGACAAGATTTCTAATGTCACAAAGCCTATTCCCTCTTCCTTACCAGCTATATTTACACACCAATAACCATTTATGTTAACAATGTAGATTGTTTATATGATTTTGTTTCCCTTCTCATATAACTTTTACTTTTTATTACTTAGTTTTATTACTTACGTTTTATTGCTTAGTTTTTGGAGCAAAGATAATCTTTGTTTCTCTTTTTTTTTTTTTTTCTTTTTGGGTCACACCCGGCAATGAACAGGGGTCATTTCTGGCTCATGCACTCAGGAATTACTCCTGGCGGTGCTCAGGGGACCATATGGGATGCTGGGATTCGAACCCGGATGGGCCGCGTGCAAGGCAAACGCTCTACCCACTGTGCTATTGCTCCAGCCCCAATCTTTGTTTCTCTTGTTTCTCTTGTGGCCAGTGTCCCAGCACATCCAGTAATGTCTAATCGGGGTAAGGACATCGACACAATTCGAGCAGATGCCGCACGGCGCAGATGGTAGGAAGTGCCTTGTGGCAGCAAAGCGCCCCGCAGACACGTCCCTTCTGTGGACTCATGGTGGCAGCCCAGCTATGCGTATGCCAGCAATACAGAAAAACAGTTTGCTGAGACGCCAAGCTTCATTTATTTTCTTTGGGGCTTCAAATATTTATTTTTATTGATTGTGGTTTGACTCATTTTAATATTTTATTGCTTCTTAAAGTTAGCAAGGCAACAAACTGGCACTGAATAAAACAGAAGCAAACAGGCTGGGGATGTGGCTCAGTTGGAGAGCATCTCTCTTGACCCTGGATGATGTCTCATCCTGGATGAACCCATGAATGAGGTCCTGGGTTGGATCCCTAGCACTACACAATTTTTTGTTTGTTTTTGGTCACATTTGACAGTGCACAGGCATTACTTCTGACTATGTGCTCAGACATTATTCCTGGTAGTGCTTAGGGGACTAGATGGCATGCTGGGGTCAAACCTGGGTAGGTGTGTGCAAGGCAAGTGCTTTATTTATTATACTATCTCTCTGACCCCTAAAAATTTTTTTTTCTTTTTGGGTCACACCCAGCGATGCACAGGCATTACTCCTGGCTCTGCACTCAGGAATTATCCTTGGTGGTGCTCAGGGAACCATATGGGATGCTGGGATTCGAACCCGGGTTGGCGGCGTGCAAGGCAAACGCCCTACCCACTGTGCTATCGCTCCAGCCTCCTAAAAAATATTCTTAAGCAAAAACAACTAAGAGACTAGAGCTATAGTACAGCAGGGATGGTGTTTGCCTTGCACACAGTTGGCCCAGGCTCAATCCCCAGCATCTCGAGTGGTCCCTCAAGCTCCACCAGGAGTAACCCCTGAGCATCATTGGATATGACACAAAAAGAAAAAAAACAAAAACAAGACAAAAACCCATGAGCAAAGAGTAAAAATCAAAGTGTCTTCTTAACTCATCACCATTGCTGCTTTCCCATTATAATAATATACATTAATGTTACACTTTTTTTTAGCTAATATCTTTTTTTTTAAAAAAAAAGGGGGGGTGAGAAAGGAAATTAAACCTGGCCAAATGTTATATATCAAAAGGAAAACTTAAAATTAAAAAATTAAGAAAATCTAGAAAGTGCCAGTGTAGGTGAGGTTGTGGTGAGAAAGGAACCTCACCAACTATTGGGTTCAGCTTCCTTGGAAAACAACATGGAGATCTCTCCAAAATGTAGGGAGAGAACACTCATATAATCCAGTTACATTTTTTTGGCATCTATCCCAAAAACACTAAAAAAATTAATTTGATGGTATATATGCCTCACTAAACTTCACACAATAACTAGAAAGATAAAAACACAACCTAGGGGCCAGAGCAATAGGACAGCGGGTAGGTCACTTGCCTTGCACACAGTCAACCCGGGTTCAATCCCTAGCACCCTATACAGTCCCCTGAGCACCACCAGGATGATTCCTGAATGCAAAGCCAGGAGTAACCCCTGAGTATTGCTGGGTATGACCCAAAAATCCAAAAAAAAAAAAAGGAAGGAAAGAAAGAAAGAGAGAGAAAGAAAGAAAGAAAGACCAAATAAAAATCATATATAGATGAATGGATAAAGAAATTGTAGTATGTATATATACACAGTAGAATACAATACAGCTCTTAAAAAGAACAAAATCCTGCAATTTGCACAGCATGGATTGAATTAGAGGATCTCATGCTAAGTGAAGTCAGTCAGATGGAAAGGGACAGATACAGAATGATCTCTCTCACATGTGGGACATAGAGATACAATTCACAATTCAAGGAAGCAATAAAGAGCCAAAGACAGCGCAATGAGAGAACTGATCCACACAAATCAGTTAGTGGGGATGGGGCTGCTGAAAGGGAGGGACACTAAAATCCATGGGGGAGGGAGGTGGTTCCACTGGTGATAGGTATGATGTGCACAAGAAACCATCACTAACAGTATTGTAAATCACAGAATCTCAATTTTTTAAAAAATTTAAGAAAGTGATGGTTCTTCACCAGGAAAATAAGGATATTGTATAAAAAAAGGAGTGGGATTTCAACTTCACTTGAAGCAACTATGTGAACAAATTACTGCTCTATAAACTGAAAAATAAAGAACAGATTATGACACTTTTCTCATCAAAGGCTCTAAGTAGTACAAACATCATGCATGTGAGAAATATTGCTGTAAATTAGATGTCTAATGAACTGTGGGGTGAGGATAGTCATAGAAGCCATGCAAAACCAGATGGAAATCTGCGCGGCCAAGAATCACAGCACACACTTCCAAAACTTGTGTGGATTACAGACATCTCCAAGAGGGTTTCAAATATGGCAGAGCACATGGACCAGCAACAAACCACCAGGACTGTGAAAGAGTCCCTGGATTTTCCGGGCTAGATGAGAGAATGGATGTGAAGACACAAAATGACAGAGCGCTCCAATGCAGCCTACATGCAGCATTTGAATATAAAGCTGGGAGGTCTGGAAGCAACTGTGACCACTAAAAGAAAGGGATGAAATTATTTTTTCTTTTTTTTATATTTTATTTATTTTTCCTATATTTTATTTTATTTTTAAATTTATTTATTAGTGAATCACAGTGAGGGTACAGTTACAGACTTGTACATTTTTGTGCTCATTTTCCCCTCATACAAAGTTCGAGAACCCATCCCTTCACCAGTGCCCATTTGCCACCACAAATAAACCCAGCATCCCTCCCACCCCCCCAAACCCATCTCCCCACACCCCACCCTGCCACTGTGGCAGGGTATTCAGAAAGGGATGAAATTTTTAAAAAGGCAAAAAAGAGGCAAAGAAAGAAAGGAGACAAAACTTTCAACAGTATTTTTGGGGCAGTGGAATGAGAGTGAACTTCAGTTTTATTTTCAAGCTTTTATCCTTTTTTAATTAAAAATGACTATAGTTTATTTACTGTTTTGGCACAATAGCCAGAGCTTACCTCTGGCTCTGCGGTCAGGGATCACTCCTGGTGGGCTTGGGGGACCATATAGGGTACTAGGGATTGAACCTGGGTCAGTCACAGACAAGGCAAACACCATACTTGCTGTATTATTGACTTGGTCCCTATTTTTATTTTTTATTAAAGTATGTATTGCCTACAAATAAAACAAAAAAAACCTATTTAATAAAAAAGAAGTGGATGAAGAAATGGAGGGGTATTTCAGTGGTAAAGTATTTTAGCTTGCAGGCAGGTATCTGTTGTAAATTTGATAAGGGGCACCCCATGTGGTCCCTAGCGTACCAACAGGGGTCCCTCCTGGGCACAGAGCTAGGAATAGCCCCCGAGCACTGCCATGTGTAACTCGAAATCTCCTCTCCCCACCCCTCAAGAAAGAAATGAATAATTCTAAGAATAAATCAGCAGAATAGGTTAGTTTGCCGCTTCTTGTCCCAAAAGAGAGTCTTGTGATAGCAGCCCCTCCACTTAGACAAGACAAAAATAGTTGTTCTGTATGGAAAATACAAGATTGGAATACAGGAGACTGTACAATAGCCTCTTTAAATGTAGAAGATTTCAACAAAGAAACCTGTAGAAGTTATGATATTAAGAAGTGACTGAAGGATGGGAGAGTTCAGTGGGTAGGGTGTTTGCGTTGCATATGGCTGGCTCAAGTATGATCCAAAGTACCCCATATGGTCCCCTGAGCACTGACAGGAGTGGTTCCTGAGCACAGAGCCAGAAGAAACTCCAGAGAACAGCTGGCCCAAAAGCCAAATATGAAAAAAAAAATGATCAAGGATTTTCTGCTCCTGAAATAAGTTAATTTGCTGATAACTCAAAAATGCTTCGGCTAACTGGCATTTTAAGTTTTCTTCAGCCTTTTCTTTTTTTTTTATTTTAATTAATTTATTTATTTTTAATTTGTGAATCACCCTGAGGGCACATTTACAGATTTATACACTTTTGTGCTTATGCTTCCCTCATACAAAGTTCGGGAACCCATCCCTTCACCAGTGCCCATTCTCCACCACCCGTAAACCCAGCATCCCTCCCACCCTCCCCGATCCCATCTCCCCCCACCCCACCCTGCCACTGTGGCAGGGCATTCCCTTCTGTCTCTCTCTAATTAGCTGTTGTGGTTTGCAATAAAGGTGTTGAGTGGCCACTGTGCTCAGTCTCTAGCCCTCATTCAGCCCGCAACTCCCTTCCCCCATATGGCCTTCGACTACATTATAGTTGGTGATCCCTTCTCTGAGTTGCCCTTTCCCCAAAATGTGAGGCCAGCCTCCAAGCCATGGAGTCAACCTCCTAGTACTTATTTCTACAATTCTTGGGTGTTAGTCTCCCACTCTGTTATTCTATATACCCTAGATGAGTGCAATCTTTCTATGTCTGTCTCTCTCTTTCTGACTCATTTCACTCAGCATGAAACTTTTCATGCCCATCCACTTAAATACAAAATTCGTGACCTCCTTTTTTCTGACAGCTGCATAGTATTCCATTGTATAGATGTACCAAAGTTTCCTCAGCCAGTCATCCGTTCTAGGGCATTCGGGTTTTTTCCAGATTCTGGCTATTGTAAATAGTGCTGCGATGAACATACATGTGCAGATGTTGTTTCGATTATACTTTTCAATAAATGTAATGTCTAAGACGAGGAACCTTGTTCTAGACTTGATACGCTCCCACTGCTTTTTCATATTCGAATTCTTTTCTTAAATTTCTTTTTTGCTTCTAAGTCTCAAAAAATGTCTCTTGAAAATCCTTTTCTGCTAAGGACATTGCCAGAGAAGTCAGAAGTTCCGGATTGGCCTGGGTAGATAGATGCCTCCTGCCAGCGAGGGTAGAGTGAGGTCCGGCCTGTGCGTGGACTGTAATGCCTGGAGTGTCCAAGACACACTTTGCCTCCTGCTCCACTTCCAGCTTCTCCTCACTCCCTGTGCCCTGTTGCATTAGCTGTGGTGTTTCCCTCAAGAACCTGTTCGCTCAAGCCCTTTCCTGGGCTCATTCTCAGATACAATGAGACAAACACATTGATACTCAGATACAATGAGACAAACACATTGATACTCAGATACAATGAGACAAACACATTGATACTCAGATACAATGAGACAAACACATTGATACTCAGATACAATGAGACAAACACATTGATACTCAGATACAATGAGACAAACACATTGATACTCAGATACAATGAGACAAACACATTGATACGTGTGTGTGTGTGTGTGTGTGTACACCTTCTCTCTAGCAGAGCTTCCTCTGTCCTCACAACTTACAAAGAAACTAACGCAAATCCAAATGCTCTCCTAAGCCTGGCTGATCTCCCTGCAACCTATCTGATTTAGTTAAAATACATGTGCCTGGGGCCAGAGAGATAGTTCAGCAGATAAGGCAGTTGCCTTGCATGCAGCCAACCCAAGTTCAATCTCCAGCATCCTATTGAGTCCCTCAAATACTGCCAGGAGTCCCTGAGTACAGAGTCAGGAATAAGCCTGAGCACTGTCAGGTGTGGCCCTAAAACATAAAATATATAATAAAATGCACATGCCTGGGCTGTTTGGGTCATAGGACCTAGAGAATGTTAAGTGAAGACAGAGAATTAGAGTGAGCTATGGACATACCAAGGATCGCCAAGGGTGACCAGCAAAACACCCTATTAGGAAGAAGCAACAAAACTTCTTCCTGACAGGTGTCAGAGGGCATATGGACCCACTCACACCCAGACTCAGCCCCAGGAACTGTGAGACTCGAATTTTCTGTCCTGTGGCATAAACAGACACGAAGCATGTGAGATATCACTAATTCACCAGTGGGTATCTGCACGCCGTATTAGTGGCCACCAGCTGGTAAGGCAGCCAAGGTATTCACTCAGCCCTTCATTGAAAGGACTCACCGGGCTGTGCCACAAGGCAGTAGAAGTCACTAAGGTGCAGTCACTGTAGAACGCACACCTTCAAGGCATGTGGACCGAGGAATTTGTTTCAATTCTGCTTCCTCTCTCTCTCTCTCTCTCTCTCTCTCTCTCTCTCTCTCTCTCTCTCTCTCTCTCTCTCTCTCTCTCTCTCACACACACACACACACACACACACACACACATTTTATTGAGTATTGAGGACTCACCTTCAGAATTCAAAGTCAGAAGAAAATGCAGGAAGTACACCCCAATCACCATTTGTCCCACGCAAGGCAGTGTTGGGTGGAATTCAGCACAGTTGCTCTTTATCAACTGCCGCAGGCATTTGCTCATCTTCCCATAACAAGAACTCAATGAAAGCATCTTGGTCCATGAAAATAGGGCCTCTGGGCTATGTCCCCCAAATTCCTCTCAGGGCTGTATCTTCACCTCACAGGCCACAGGCTTAGAGAAGAAAACAAATGTGACAGAGTCTGGGTCAAAGTGCTGGGAGCCAGCACAGGCTCTCTGGGCCATCCAGGATCAGGTCCAATTATTGCTTAGATGAAATAGGGGGCTGATGCAATGGAGAGCAGGAGGCAGCCCAGAGGCAGTAACGAGGCCCCCAGAGCACGGCCAAAGCTGGAAGCAGGAGGGCAGAGATGATTCTGAAGGTGAAGGGCAAGCCCAGCCTCCAGGGAGCATGTGGTCAGCAAGCTCACTGGTGCTTTACCCCTTTACATTCTGCTCTTGTGCCCAGGGCAGAAAGCAAGAGAAAGCGGCTTCATCCCATCTGCAGGGGGCCCCCTGCACAGTCCACAGGCAGGCTGGCCAGAGAAAACAGGACATGGAGGTCACTCTGGATCAGATCACTCTGGATCAGATCAAGGACGATTCACTGTTGGTCTAAGAAGGCCATATCACAGGGGGCATCCTAAAGCTAAATAATCATTTTTAAAGTATCTCCCAAGTATTGCCGGGGGCATGTTCTAAAGGAAAAGTGTTCATTATTGGAATATTATGCAGCTGGCAGATGAAGTCATGCAGTTGACGGTGATTTGAATAGAACTGGAGGGAACATGCAAGTGAAATAAATCAGAGGAAAGGACAAATATGGGATGAGTTCACTCATCTTTGAAAACAGGGAGACAAACAAGGGACTGGACTATATCCAATGATGACAAATGCTTGACCTTGGATTGAAAAACTGAGACTACTGCAGTGGGAGTGGAGTGGGGGATGCAGGCCCAGAGGGGGCACAGGAACAGTGGTGGAGGGTCTTGGACATTGGTGATGATAAAAGCACAGCAAGTTTGTACATCAACACCATAATTGTTAACAGTATTGAAGCCATCTTACCTAAACTCTAATGAAAGAATTGAAATTTCTTTAATGAAAAAATTTTAAAGTGCTAACAATCTGGAATTCTTTTGTGGGGGGGTCATACCCGGTGATGCTCAGGGGTTACTCCTGGCTCTGCACTCAGGAATTATTCCCGATGGTGCTTGGGGAACCCTATGGGATGCCAGAGATCAAACTCGGCCAGCCACATGCAAGGCAAACACCCTACCTGCTGTATTATCACTCCAGCACTTGATCTAGAATTTTTAACTCCGTGGTGTCCGAAGGTTTTGATGGCAAAGTCTGGCAGCTGTGCCCTCAAAAAAGTGCCTCCTTCAGCATCATACTCATCGGCACTCAGTAAATTCCCAAGCACAGGACAGAAGCCACAGGGCTGCAGAGAGAAGCAGCAATGCCCAGACACGCAGAAGCATGGTCCTGTAAGCTCTTCTCCTGCCTCACCTCCAGGTCATGGTGTTGACAGCCCTCTGGAAGCGAGACCCAACCAGGCCCTTCCCCAGATGAGGGTCTAGTAAATTGTGGGAGATTTTCCCGGCTCGGTGACCACCAACCACCCAACGACACCATCTTGACTGCCACTGGCGATGCCAGGAATGTGGTTTGGGATCAGGCCCCAAGCAGCTGTTCCCAGAACTATTATAAGGAAGTCGTCGGGAAACAAAATGAATCTGCTACGGTTGAAAACTGGAGTGCTGACCCAAAATATTTCTAATGTGCGGAACTCCCTGGCAGGGAGTGAGCCTGAGAAAACAGAAAGAGCTATTTGGCTGCTTTGAAAGGCCCCGATCCTCGAAGTGTGGCTTTTCTTTCACGCCGTTAGCTTGTGCCAACGGGTCCAGAGCCAAGTGAAGCACATCCAGAGAGAGAGCCTGGCAGGCTCGGGGTTCAGCCTGGACAGCTTTATCTGAAGGACAAGAAATGGGGAGAAGGAACAGTTCTGGGGAATTGGTTTTTATTTTTTCTTTCTGGGTCACACCTAGTGATGCTCGGGGGTTAGTCCTGGCTCTGCACTCAGGGATCACTCCTGGAGGTGCTTGGGGAACCATATGGGATGCTGGCGATCAAACCTGGGCCCGTTGTGCGTAAGGCAAATGCCCTCCCTGTTGTACTATCGCTCTGCCCCCAGCACTGGGGAACTGAAAGGTGAGCACTAAAACAACAGGAAGATCAATGGAAAAGTTGCAGGACATGGCTCACCCCGACCTCCCCGGCTGTGGGGGATGAGGCAGAGGAGGTGAGCAGGGGTGCTTCCCCCTGAGAAAGGATCACAGAGTTGGGGAGCATGGGGTGTGGCTCCAGAACAGCAAGAAACAGGAAGGGGCAGGTGTGTCCCATGAAAGGAATGTGGGCTGCCTCCCAAGGGTCACATGAAGCTCAAAAGTCTCCGAGAGGGGAATGAACATAATTGAATTTGTGCTTCAACAAGGATCAAATCTAGCTCTCTCTCTCTCTCTCTCTCTCTCTCTCTCTCTCTCTCTCTCTCTCTCTCTCTCTCTTGCGTGTGTGTGTGTGTGTGTGTGTGTGTGTGTGGTATGTTAGGAGCGGACACAGCAGGTGCAATTCTAAAAATTGGGAATGTAGGCAAGAGAAGGAGTGGCATGAACTAAGGTTGGGGGATGGGGAGAAGAGGAAGGACTCTACGGAGGTGATGCATGTAGATCTGATCACCAGCCAGACATAAGCGAGGCTTGTTCAGACCGAGAGCTGGGCATAGCTTGCCTCAAAGTTCTTCACTATCTCTCTTTTTACCCACGAAGGCTTAAGCTTCCGAGCGTGGCATAAACATCCTCAACATAATCACTTCAACATTACGTTGCTTCTCTTTCTTTACCCCTTCTCTTTCCCTCCCCTCCCCACCTCATTCTCTCTCATTCCCGTTCTTCTTGACCTCTTTGTCCCTTCCATTCACTCTCTTCTCCCTTCCCTTCTCTCTCTTCTCTCTCCTCACCCCCTAAATCGAGCCATAATGAAATGCTGGAAACCACTTAGCAGGTCTTCCCTTGGCCCAAGTCCTCCTCCCGCCTGGACCTTCCGAAGCCTGTATTCTAGCTCAGCTCAACGCCACCTCTCCAAGGAGCCATCCCAGACCAGACCTGCGTCTGCCCTCTTCTCATGTGGGACACACCTGCTCCCCTAAGCTCCAGGGGTCCATTGCTTCCCATGGGCTGCGACACTCACCACATCCTGCTGTGGGTGGCAGCCTCTGATTTTCACTCTCAGAATGGTGGTGCTTGATGGTAATTCTAGGGGAAGCTCACAGAATGCCTCTTCAATTAAAACAAGCATCGCTGGAAATGCAAGCTGATGGAAAGAGCACTTCCGAGGAGCCAGAGGGGCAGGACAGGAAGTAAGACACTTGCCTTGGGCTGGAGCGATAGCACAGCAGGTAGGGCGTTTGCCTTGCACGCGGACGACTGTGGTTTGATTCCCAGCATCCCATATGGTCCCCTGAGCATTGCCAGGAGTAATTCCTGAGTGTACAGCCAGGAGTAACCCCTGTGCATCGCCAGGTGTGACCTAAAAAGCAACAAAAAAGGCACTTACCTTGTACGCAGCTGCCATGGCCATGAACCCTGGTTCAAATCCCTGGCATCGCCTATGGTCTCCTGAAAACCTTCAGGGCTCACTCCCGAGCACCAAAGTAGGAATAGCCCCTGAACACTGCTGGCTGGAGTGTTGGTCCACACTCAAGCCTTGAGAAGAGGCTGATGCCTTGGATTTGGTTTCCTTCTGGTTTTGTTTTTTGGCCACTCCTGGCAGTGCTCAGGTTTACTCTTGGCTCTGAGCTCAGGGATCTCTCCTGACAGGCTCGGAGGACCGTATGTGGTGCAGGGATCAAACCCAGGTTAGCAATGCAAGTGCCTTACCACTGTACAATCTCTCCATTCCCTTTCTGTGTCTTACAGATCTTCAAGCTTATAGCTTGCCTCTGTCAGGCAGCAGAGACCCACAGCTGCTAGCAGTCCCGAAGCAGAGCAGAACCAGAGAATAAGGGCTACCGGAAGTCTTGGAGCCGGCCCACTTTTCAGGAATCCAAAGACCCAGAAAGCTTCGTGGTTCTTTGACAAGTTTTCCTATCCCTGGCCCTAAGATCCCTCCTTCCTTCCCACCCAGAGTCCTACTGCCATCTTCCACAGTGTGTCACAGCCTGCAGTGACCACTAGCTGGCCCGTCAATGTTAGGGAATCTCTAGAACTCAGCCTTCAGGCAATTCTTTCCAGTGTGAGTCTGTGTTTTTAAAATAACAGAGAGAGGATAAGAGTGGCAGGAACAGAGTGTCCTAAGAACATCTCTGGCACGGGAAGAGGGCCAAGGTTCTGGGTACCACCTTTGGTGCCAGTTCTCGGAGACCAAGCTAGTTTTGTGTTCTCCTGGTTGCACTTTGGATAGGAGAATGATGCCTAGTGAGGAGAAAGGGAAGACCCACCGGCTCTTCTCTAAAATGGTCAGAGAGAGAAGCCTGGGGATGACTCAGTGGCAAAGTACCTGCCTTCTGGGTGTAAGGCCCTGAGTTGGGTACCCAGTAGTGTCACACAGGCCAAAGGTGATCCTGGGAGCACTGCTGTTTGTGAGTCCCAGTGCCACAAGAAGAGTGTCATCTCTGGCTCTGCACAAATGTGTGCAAGCACCACAATTAAGAACCACAAACCATGCATGTGACCCCAACTCCAAGCTCCCATCAACACAACAAAAAACAGAGGAAAGGATGATGGGGGGAACATAAAGGAAGAAGGCAGGTTCGGGAGGAAGTTCTTGCAAGAGTAAATCCTCTCGGTTTGGTTTGGTTTAGTTTTGGAACCACAATCGGGCTTTACTCCTGGCTCTGTGCTTGCTCTCACTTCTAATGGTGTTTGAGGGACCCTTTGTGGTGCTGTGGATTTCACCAGGGTCCCACTGCATGCAAGGCTAGGAGGACCTTTCATGCTGCATTAGACAATCCAGATAAAGTCTAAATCCAGGGGCAGAGTGATAGAACAGCGGGGAGGGCTTTGTCCTGCACACAACAGACCCAAGTCTGATCCTGGGCATCCCATACGGTCCTCCAAGCACCACTAAGAGTAATTCCCAAGTGCAGAGCCAGGAGTAACCCCTGAGTATCACAGGATGTGACCCAAAAAGCCAAAAAAAAAAAAAGTCGAAAGAATTCGACCTAATGTGTGGAACAGGAGACCTGTTGGAGAATGCTGGAACCACCTGCTACATTATCCAGTTCAGAGCAGCCCTAGCTGGAGCCACTGAGTGTGACACATCATAGCTTATCAACTCTGCTTTCAGTAAATGCGATGCTCCTTATTTTTCTTACACAGCTATGCTACCAGTGATCCACGTTGCACTTGGCAACCACTGAGGTTCTTTCCAGTCCTGGGTGATTTATATTGCTGCTACTGTGAACAGACAGATTCATCTCTTGGGATTCCTTTAAGTATATCAGATTCGGCTTGCTGGCATGCAGATTTTCATTTTTAGAAAAGAATGCCATCAAGGAGGCTGGAGCAATAGCACAGCGGGTAGGGCATTTGCCTTGCACGTGGCCGACCCGGGTTCGATTCCCAGCACCCCATATGGTCCCCTGAGCACCACCAGGAGTAATTCTTGAGTGCATGAGTCAGAAATAACCCCTGTGCATCACCGGGTGTGACCCAAAAAAGAAAAACAAACAAATAAACAAACAAAAATGCCATCATTTCCCAGAATGACTGCTAAAAAAAAAAAAAGTCCACCAGTGTTGCTTACAATGTTCAGTAGTTTCTCAACCTGGACTAGTCAATCCCTGAAATGTTATTCTGGGGTAGGAGGGAAACTGGGGACATCGGTGGTGGGAAATTTGCACTGGTGAAGGGATGGATGTTGGAACATTATACAATGGAAGCCCAATCATGAACAACTTTGTAACTAAGTATGTCACTGTGATTCAGTTTTTAAACATCCAATAAAAAATAAAATAAAATACTATTCTGGTGAGGGGGTAGAGGTAGATCATTATGATTTTGACTTTCATATCTCAATTATTGATGAGGTTGAGCATCATGTTTACTGGCCACCTAGACTTCAAGTTCAAGCTCATGCCATTTTATTTTGGGTTATCAATTCTCTCTATGCCCCCTTTTTTGGTTTATAATACCCATTCAATATTCTAGATATAGGTCTTTTGTCATGTGTTTTGCAAGGATCTTTCCAAGTTTGTGGCTCTCTCCTCATATTGTCATTTTATGAATAGAGCTTTTCATTTTATTGTAAGCAATTACATCAATCTTTTTAAATATTATGTTTAGGTGGCAGAGATAGTAAAGAGGCTGAGATACTTGTCTTGCATACAGTCGACCCTGGCTCAATCCCCGGCACAGCATATGGTCTCCCAAGCACCAGGAGTGAGTCCTGAGTGCAGAGTCAGAAGTAAGCCCTGAGCATATGGAAAATACATTTCCAAGTTGATTTGGTCTACCACCCCCTTTTTAGAAAAAAAAAAACACCTGGACTGTGAGATAGCAGAGTGATTGCTGATCACTGGCAAGACATACTGTCCCCAGCAGGATGAGCACAGAGCCAGGAGTGTGGCCCCAAAACCCTGACAAAAAGGAAATTATTCAGCACCCTGTGCATCTACTGAAGTGAAAAGAGAGCAGAGAGCAGAAAGCAACGCCCCCTCCACACCGCCCCCCTGCATTCAAGGTTGCTACCTGACCCCTCCCTGCCATTACTGTTCCAGCACTGGGAAATAATAATTCCCTCTTCTGACAGTCTGATCTTTCTCAAAGTGTCTTTATTCTTCCTAAGTCTTCTCTGCCAACTGAGTCATTACTAGAATTTCATTTTCAATTCTTTTCCACGAGATTGAGACTCTTTGTTTTATTCCTTGCATATTTTACCCCTAAATATTTTTATTGCTTTAGTCTCTGTGGCAAAGAATTCCCTCTGCTCTGCTTTTCCCTTTTTATTTGATTACGCTTCACTCTGTTAGTTTGCACTTGATACAGTTCATTGATCTTTTGCCTAAGTTTTTCTTTAGGCACTGTGACTGACAACACTGTTAATGATGGAGTTTCAGGCATACAATGTCTCAACATTACACCCACTATCAGAGTGTCAGAACACCCAAACCCCTAGGTGGGCTCCCACCACACCCTGGCAAACTAGTCCTATAGGCTGATGCTCATGGCCTGTTGCCATGGGCCATCTGTTATCCCCTTATTATGTTCCTTTATATTCCATATATGAGAGCTCGTTCTGTTTTGTCCCTCAGACTTCATGAGTGAAGTCATGGAACAACCCTCTAGTTCCAGGCCCACAGCAGTGAATCACATGCTTTCATCTTTTCCAATAGCCGAGAAGTATTTCACTGTGCATGCATATATGCCAGATTCTTTATCCACTGTCTCGTTTGGGGTACTTGAGCTGTTTCGCAGTCTTGGCTACTGTGGAGAGCTGCAGTGAAGGCAGGAGTGCAAATACCTTTTCAAAGCATTCTTCTAGAGCTCTTGGGGGAAAAGCCAAGAAATGGTTTTGCTGGGAGAGGAGCTGAACAGACACTTCCTCAGAGACAACACACGCACGGCCAAGAGGTATATGGAAAAGTGTCCATTTCTTACCATCAGGGAAATGCAAATCAAAACAAAAGAGGTACCTTATGCCGAAGAGGCTGGCACACAACAAAGTCATAGAAGCAGCTAATGCTGGTGAGGATGTGGGGAGGAAGGAGCCTTCCTTCATTGTCGGAGGGAAATGTTTGGTTCAGCTCTTATGGAAAACAGTATGGATACTTCTTAAAAAACATTCAAGAATTGAGTTTCCATATGACCTACCAATTTCATTTCTTGGCATAATATTTAAAATTTGTCATCTGTTAGATGAATTTCCATGATATTCAGGTTGATTTCTGAGTCAATGTCTTTCTCATTTGTCATTGGATTTAACATTTTTGGGGAATTTGCTTTGTTTTTCCACCAGGAGATCCCATCATTCTCGGTTTGAGCATCTGTTTTGATTTTTACAAGCTCAGGTGTGACACAGGGAGAGAGGCCCGTCTTTAGAACGTCGCTGGCTGGGGGACACTGAGGTACGGGATTCCTGGCTACTCCCTCTCCTCTTGTGATTCAGACCCAGTGTCGTCTGAGCACCACAGGCCTTTCCTCTGGGCCGGGCAGGGAGTCCACGGTCGCTTCCCCACTCTGCCTGGGCTTGTTATGAGCACAGAGGACCTCAGTCTTCTGAGCTGAGGAGCAGAGAAATTCTTTCTGCAGGAACTGAGCTAGAGGGTAGCACTGCAGCACTGTCGTCCCCTTGTCCATCGATTTGCTCGAGTGGGCACAATAATGTTTCCATTGTGAGATTTGTTGTTACTGTTTTTGGCATATCAAATACGCCACGGGAAGCTTGCCAGGCTCTGCCGTGCGGGCGGGATACTCTTGGTAGCTTGTCAGGCTCTCCGAGAGGGACAGAGGAATCGAACCCGGGTTGGCTATGTGCAAGGCAAAAGCCCTGCCCCCTGTGCTATCACTCCAGTCCTGCTAGAGGTAGTTTTAAAATAAAATCACTGAATTTGGGAAGGGGCTCGGGCGGCCTGGGGGGCCTCTGCAGCATATCTCAGAAAACTGGGCAGGGGTTCAGCGTGAGGACATGATGATGAGGTGCTGCTCAAGCCCCGCGGCGCCAGGGATTAGCCAGTCCACCCCACAGGTGCAAGGGTCCCCCAGGGCTCCACCCAGTAATGCTTACAGGGACCACATGGTGCCAGGGACCACAGCAGGGCCAGTCACATGCGAGACAGACACTGGGACTCCTGGACAGTCTCCAGGTTCCCAGGTGGCTTTTTGTATCCAAGTTTGATGGCTGCAGGTGCTTCTCTGATGTGCAAAAGAAAAGGGGGTTAAATGTCTCCCATCTGCTGAGATCGCTGAGTCTTCTATCTAGCCTCAGAACCCCAGGGATCGCTCTTTCCTCTCTGAAGGTGCCTCGTGGCTCCAGAGACCTGCGTGGCCACAGCGTTGAGGCGCTTGCCCTGTTTGCAGCACAAACCCATAGAGCCACTGCAGCCCAGCTCCACTTAAAGGAGAAACACGGACGAGACTAACCCAGAGCCGTCGCCTCTGCACAGGAATTCTGTATACACCTCCAGCTCTCCGAGCTCAGTTCCAACAGCTCAGACAGCCCAGGGGGTCTTTGTCACCCACCTTCAAAAGATGCATGGATGGTGCTAGGCCTGGCCTGGAGGGAGCGTGTCTGCTTTGCAGGCTTGAAGCCCTGCGTTTGATTCCTGGTGCCGGGGGTGCAGAAGCCCTGATCAGAAGCCCTCCCTCGAGAAACAGCAGCACTGGCACGGGCTGGGTTGCCTTTGTCTTTGTTGTCATGATTCTAGGCGTGGTAATAGACAGTAACTCAAAGCCTTGTACATGGAAGGCGGGAGATCAGCCACCGACTCTCCCTGGCCTGACTTTGTTGTTGTTGTTTTTTTCTATAGATGTCTATTGATGTATGGATGTGGACATAGGATCTCCTTCTTTTTCTTTTTATTCTTTTATGCTTTTAAGGAGATCTATTTTTTTTAAATGTAGGAGCACTGCTATTTATTCAGCCATTGATTAAGCTGATTGAATTGGGCATGAACTTCACGAGATTATTTTTAAAAAATAAGTCATCTTTTTTTTTTTTTTTTTTTGCTAGCTTCAGCAAGAGGATTGGGATAGCACGCAGTTCCATTGAAAGCAAGGGGTAGAAGTAGAATCAGTTTTATTCTTGGCTGAAAACAAAAGTCTTGATTGCACACTGTGAACCATCTATGAGCTGAGCTCAGACTGCCGAGCGTCTTTCCCTGCTGGGGGCTGTACCGGGAGCCCACCTCCCACAGCTGCCCGTGCGGGTTCATTATCTGTGCTCCTCTCTCTGCGGCTTACTCCTGGAAGGCACCTTTCCATGTTTACTCCTCCCACCCTCGGTGTCTGTCTCAGGGCTCCATACATGGGAGGCATTCGGAGCTGCACGAAAGAAGGGATGATTAATAAAGGCTTTACTCTGATTTCTTCAGTTTTTGACATTTCCTCCCAGAAGTTGATAGTATCTTTAGGAGCAAGAGTTCAATCTGTTCTTTCAGGGCGGGTACTTAAAGAAGACTAACACACTTGCTCGGGCTTGCTCTCGACTTCTCTCTTCCTCTTTCCCATAGAGCTAATCTCTGCTTCTCGGGGAGCCTTTCTTTCCAGGTATTCATGTTGCAGCACGTCAAGAAGCAAATGATTAGACTCTTGCTTGGTGTCAGAAAGAAGTCAGCCTGGGAACCTAACATAGATTTTTTTTAAAATGCAATGTTTTAAAGGGGGATTCTCAGACCAACCTTGAATCAAACCCAGAATATAGGGAGGAGAAGGAAAGAAAGAGTGGAGGGGAGGTGGGGAAGAGACCGATGAGAAGCAATGGGGCCAGATCAGGGTTCTAAGGTACAAAGGTGGCATTAAGAAATAATAGAGCCAAGTACCCAAACCACGGAGTCAACAACACTGAAATCAAGAAACCCAAACTTTAACAACGGAACTT
The DNA here is from genome assembly GCF_027595985.1 of Sorex araneus. NCBI lineage: Eukaryota > Metazoa > Chordata > Mammalia > Eulipotyphla > Soricidae > Sorex > Sorex araneus. Next base: position 47,636,616 of record NC_073310.1, on the reverse strand, counting down.
AGAAAGGTGCCTGTCAAGAAGCGGGCTGGAGGCGGGGTGGTGGCAGGGGGAGGTTGGTGGCAGGAACCTGAGAACACTGGTAGAGGGAAGCTGACACTGGTGGTGGGGTTGGTGCTGCAACAGTATGTCTAAAACTCAACTGTGCACAACTTTGTAAATCACAGCGCTTTAATAAAAATTAATTCAATATAAAAATCAATTTGCTTTGATTTAAATAAAATGCTGCAATTTCATTTAAAGCATTTTTTGATAGGGACAGTACGTGTCCGTGTGCGTGCTATATAAGAGAGGAAAAGAGAGAGGAAGAGATTGTGTATGATGGGTTTAAACAGAAATCTTTTTATTCGTTGTTTTAATTGGGTACTTGTTCTTTCAAGAGTGGTCAGTCAGCTTCAGCCTAGAGACACAGCAACAGTCAGCTACTACAGAGGCTTCTCTGCAGAAATACTTCATTGATAGGAGAATCTTCCTGTTAGCAAGATAAATGCTATAGAGTTTCACTTATGAAGCTAGAGAGAGAGAGAGAGAGAGAGAGAGAGAGAGAGAGAGAGAGAGAGAGAGAGAAATGTTTGCCATAGAGCATAGAGGCAGGCTGGAATGGGGGAGTGGGGGAGGGTGGCTGGAGGGAAACAGGGGACACTGGTGGTGGGAAATGTACACTGGTGAAGGGATGGGCATTGAAACATAGTAGGACCGAACCCTAGTCATGAACAACCTTGTAAATGTGTATCTCATAGTTATTCATTTTTTAAAAAAAGGGCTCTCCTCTTACAAAGAAAACACCAAATTCTGTTTGTTTTACGGGCAACTCTACCTATTTGAAGAATGGGCTATTCTAATTTTATAGTCTTCTTTTCTACAGAAAAAGGCAAAGAGATGACTCCTTCACTTACGAGAAGGACTCATAAAGGGTTAGAATCTTCAGGACACGAAGGAGACAAGAGGCACATCACCACATCCAATCAGTGTGTCCCAGCCTGTAGAGACAAGAAAAATAAATTCAAGCCTAAGGATAGAAAGGGGACAAAGTAAAATGAGCAAGCACCTTAGCCCATGTGCTCTCTCTCCAGCCCCTGCGGGATCCCTCTCGGTGGTGGGTTGGCACCGGGCCTCGAGGGCAGGGTGGGGGATCCTACATGCACATTGGGGCATTAGGCTAGAGCGTGACATACTGTAATAACACAAACTAGTGACAAATCAATAAATGGTGATAACTTGGCAAGATGGTATATACAAACATGAGTGACAGTTGCAATCTATTCACTAGCATCAGCCAATTAGACTCTTTCAGTTTTTAAAAAGACATCACTAAAAAATGACAGGAAGCTTAACAAAATGAGAAAGGCATCTAATCAAAGGTATGCAAACCCAATAAATAGGAAACTGTGTAATTTTATGAACATCAGAGATGACTTGCATAAAGAGAAAGATGGTATGTATTTACAGACAGGAAAGTTTAACTTGAAAGAATCATAATTTATATTATGAGCTACATAGTCAATGCAATTTCTGCAAAATTGCTTGTTTTACTGGAGGAGGAAGGGGAGCAGGCTCCTAAACAAGTGTTCAGGGGACTCGGGTTCATGCACAGTGGGTAAGGTGCTTGCTTTGCACACAGGTTCTATCCCTGGAACCATATATGTTCTCCTGAGCATGGTCAGGAGGAAGCCCAGAGTGTGGCCCCAAAACCAATGCAATAGTAAGACCCCAAAACTTCTTATAGCAAACAAGATAGGATATTGGTAAAGTTTAATACTCTAAAATTAATAACTTTGATGGAGCTGGAGAGATGGTATAGTGGTTAGGGTGTTTGTTTTGCATGTGGCTGACCCGGGTTTGATTCCCAGCATCCCATATGGTCCCCTGATCATCGCCAGGAGTAATTCCTGAATGCATGAGCCAGGAGTAACCCCTGAGCATTGCTAGGTGTGGTCCAAAATGCAAAAAAGTAAGTAAGTAAGTAAGTAAATAAATAAAAGGAATCACTGTAGCACTGTCATCCCATTGTTCATCAATTTGCTCGCACGGGCACCAGTAACATCTCCTTTGTGAGACTTGTTGTTACTGTTTTTGGCATATCCAATACGCCATGGGTAGCTTGCCAGGCTCTGCCGTGTGGGGGAAATACTCTCGGTAGCTTGCCAGGCTCTCCGAGAGGGACAGAGGAATCAAACCCTGGTCGGCTGCATGCAAGGCAAATGCCCTATCCAGTGCTATTGCTCCAGCCCTACAAATAAAATGAATAACTTTGAAAAATAAAAGAAATCATTCACTAATTGTTATTGAACAATATGATATATTAACTAGAAATCTGGGGGTTCATGATAATAAACATTCAACTTTCCTGTTTTTGAAATTTTCCAGAGTAAAAAGTAAAAAATAAAAACCTCAGAATTAAAGAAGCCAAGATATTTTTTTTAATAATGTAGGCGTACTGCTATTTATTCAGCCATTGATTAAGCTGATTGAATTGGGGATGAACTCCACATTCCTTTTTTGAATTCTGTTCTGAATGTTAATTTTATTTTATTATCTTATTATTATTCCCCCCCTTTTTTTTTTATTCACTGTGAGATACAGTTACAAAGCTTTCATGTTTGAGCTTTGGTCATACAATCATCAAACACCCATCCCTCCACCAGTGCACATTTCCACCACCAAAATCCCCAGTAATACCCCTCCTACCTGAGTTCCAACTCTTCCCCTGCCTACGTGGGGGACAGTTTCCCCCATACTGTCTTTCTGCTTTGGCTACATTTGATATTTTGACACCAGTCTCACCACCACTCAAACCTACCGAAAAGTCAATGCTAGACAATTTGTTTTGTATTGCTTATTATGGATAGAATATAATGTCCAGGAAATTCCGTGTCGTTCTCTTCCAGGAGCTTTAGTTTATAGTCTCTGGGTCTTGAAGCGAAGATCACTGTATCACTGTCATCCCATTGCTCATCAATTTGCTTGAGAGAGGACCAGTAACGTCTCCATTGTGAGACTTGTTGTTACTGTTTTTGGCATATTGAGTACACCAAGGGTAGCTTGCCAGGCTCTGCCATGTGGGTGAGATACTCTCAGCAGCTTGCCGGGCTCTCTGAGAGGGATGGAGGAATCAAACCCAGGTCGGCCGCATGCAAGGCAAACACCCTACCCGCTGTGCTATTGCTCCAACCCAGATATTCTTCAAAAAAAACAGTAAAGAGGCAAACTATCAATTTGGAAAAGGTATTTGTCGCACGTCACTGACAAGAGGTTAGGGGCGCAGCTCAGCTGCAGAGCCCTGGCCCTGCCCATGTGAGTGAGGCCCAAGATTCAGTGTTTAGCACCCAAAAAACTACAATTCACAACGATGCATGCATCAATGTATCCTAAGATTCAGAACGTAAGAAAACACAACTCGGGTCAGATAGTGCAATGAGGAAGGCACTTGTCTTACACACAGCCGATTCAGGTTCAATCCCTGGCACCACACCCGGTCTCGGAAGCACAGCTAGGAGTGACCGCTGAGTGGGGAGGCACAGAAGCCCGGAGTATCGGAGTATGACTGGAGAGGAGAGACCTCAGAAGAACCTAGGCAGAGGGTAAAACCAGGCACTTCAGGAAGAAAATGCACAAATGACCATTCTGACCCTGGAATGCCACCCCTGAGGTGTGCCGAGGAAAATATCCTGACATCCTGAGGGAGTTTCTCTTACTGAATGAAACGGATTCCCTTGTCTCCTTTTCTGGAACAGGCCACTGACTTGAGCACACTTCCCACCATATGGAAACAGACACACCTACTGAGGGAGGGAAACTTGCGTGTACCTGCTGTGCTGGCCCTGCCAGGAGGGACCGTGTTCCCAGTGACACTAACCTGTCAGCCAGGAGACGGGAAAAGCCTCACTCAGTGCCGCTGCCAAGGTGCTGCAGCCCGAGGCTCCGGGCTCCCTGGCACGGCCTCTGCAGCCAGCAGCCAGCCTCGGCTGTCTCATGGCTTGTCTCTGCATATCCAGAGCAGGCACATTTCTCAGCAGGAGGAGCCTCCAAAGGTGATCAAACTTCCTACTGGGTCCCCCTAGCCCACAGCTGGGGCTCATGAAGTCTCCTGAAACACATTTCAGAGAGATTAATAGTCAACTGCTTGTTGAAAAAAGCACCCCGAGATCACCAAGAAAATGATGGCTGGAGGAATCAGTCGGGATGGGCGATGCATGCCGAAAGTAGATAATGAACCAAACATGATGACCTCTCAGTGTCTGTGTTGCAAGCTATAATGCCCAAAAGTAGAGAGAGTATGGGGAATATTGTCTGCCATGGAGGCGGGGGGAGGGTAGAAAAGGGGGGTATACCAGGGATATTGGTGGTGGGGATTATGCACTGAAGAAGGGATGGGTGTTTGATCATTGTGTGATTGTAATCCAAACATGAAAGCTTGTAACTATCTCATGGTGATTCAATAAAATTTTTTAAAAAAGAAAAAAGAAAGAAAAAAGCACCCCAAATCAGATTAATGACCTAACATTAAATTCCCATGCATCTGCCACCTGCTGGAGGTGGAGCCCACCTATCAGGAGGGCGCCGGCTGGGTGATTCAGAATCATGTGGGGTCTCTGATCCCACATCTGACCCTTTTAATAGCTTTCCTACCTGGATTTCACCCTTGACTTTTCTTGTTTTCAAAACAAATGAAACCATGAAACCCACAGTGGATAGGGTTAAGGCACTTGCCTTGCACATAGCCAACCCCAGTTCCTCAACACTGCATATGGTCTCCAAGCCCTGCCAGAGTGACTTCTGAGCACACGGCCTGGAAGGAGCATGATCTGAGGTGTGATCCCCCAACGACAAAGATCTACTATTCTTAGGGCTGAAGATAGAAGAGCCTTCCTTGCATGCCACTGACCTAGGTCAATCCCCTGGGCACAGCCAGGTGTAATAAAATATAACAGAAACCCTATAAATGAACAAAAGAATTTAAATCCTAGTGTAAAAAATAGACGGTGGGGGGTGAATACGGGTGGAAACATCAGGTAACAGATCTTGCATCCATGGCCAATGCCGAGGCTGGAGTTCAGAAAGCACCAATGTGCTTGGAATAAGTTATTGTTTCAGAAGTCAAGTCGGGAAGTTCTTCCTTCCAAATGATAGAGCCATGTCCATAAAACAAAATAAAAAACAGAAGCCGATTTGGAGGGATTTATGTAGGCCCAACAAAGGTTGGCATGGCTGAGTGGAAAGTACCAGACATTTGACAAAGACATTTGACAGCCGGGGCTCCTGATCTGGGTGGGAGATTTCATCACCTTCAGCCCCACGTCTGGAATTACCAGCCCGACAGGTTGGAATGGTTCCTTGAAACTTCTTACTTAGGCCAGGTCACCAGTGTCCCTAAGAACCAAGCTCTTGTGGGCAACACATCTTACTTTCTTTGTCTAAAGGGAAGATGCAAGAGAGTCGTCTTAGACCCTCGGAGGCCTGAAAGCTCAGATCCCATCAAGCACTGTGCTTAGAGTCCGTTTGATCTTACTGAAAAATAACTGTATAAAGTAGCCTCATATTACTGAATTGTAGAGATCCCTTTATAAATCAGGCCGATAACCAATCATAGAGGGATATATACATATATATACATATTTTCATATATATATATGAAAGTGCACATCACTCAACTTTTAACAACATGTTAGTGACATCCTAAAGAATGTCTTAATGGCCCCTGCCAAAATAGAACAATCTTCACGCTGTTTCCTCTATGGATACTTTTTTTGTAGCATTTTCAGTGGTTTTTCATAACAGACAATACAAAGTACATTATTTCGGTTGTGCTTTAGGACAGGGATTAAGACTTGGGATGGAAACATCCCAAATATGGTGGTGGGAAGGTGTAATGGTGGTGGGATTGGTGTTTCAATATTAAATATAATCAAATATTGCAAACTGTCTTATAAAATAAAAAAAATCTTTTAAAAAATCAGGCCCAAAATTAAATTAATCACAGGCAATGGTGAAAACAGTGCTGGAACAAATCAACATAGCAGAGATGCGACACATTCGACCAAAATTTAAATTTCTGTCCTGTTCAGGCTCTTTGAAGAAATGTCGATTGTTATATTCTCTCTCTTGTTTGGGGGCCACATCTAAGTGGTGCTCAGGGATTGTTCCTGGCTCTGTGCTCAGAGGTCACGCTTGGTGGTGCTCAGGGGCCAAACAAGGGTTAGCCATATGCAAGGGAAGTGCCTTAAACCCCGTACTTTCTCCGACCCACTGGCCCTTCTCATTTAAAAAATTTTGTGTGTACATGTTGTTGAGCATTATGAGTAATTTATAGACCTTGGATGTTAACCCTTTGTCAGATGTATGTGGTGTCTGAGTATTTTCTCCCACTCAGTAGGATGTATTTTTATCTTAGTGATAGTTTGTTTTTGTTTTTGTTTCAGTGCAGAAACTTTTTAGTTTAATGTAGTTCCATTTGTTTGTTTTCTTTTCCAATGGTGTCAGATTAAGAAAGACATTTCTATAGTCAGTAACACCTGGTGTTCTACCTGTTTTTATTTTGTGGAATCTTGTCTAATATAGAGACCTGTAATTTATTTTTTAATTATTTTGTAAATGGCATATTTTTTTTTCTTTATGGGTCACACCCGGCAATGCACAGGGGTTACTCCTGGCTCATGCTCTCAGGAATTATTCCTGGCAGTTCTCGGGGGAACATATCGGATGCTGGGAATCAAACTCAGGTCAGCCGTGTGCAAGCCCTACCCGCTGTGCTATAGCTCCAGCCCCGAGATTGTGCCCAATTTTGCCCCTCTTCCCCCTTTGCACCTTGTTAATCAGTTTTTCCAGTATTATTTGCTGTAGAGGCTTTTTCTTCCAGTTTATGACCTTGGTCTCCTTTGTCATAAATTAACTATCCACCTATTGAGGATTTACTTCTAGGTTCTCACACCTTCCATGTTCTTTTTTCTCAGAATTGTTTTGATTGTTCAGGTAGATTTATGATTCCATACAAATTTTGGCAGTATCTGCTCTATCATCTTGAAGGTTATCATTGAAATTTTGATGAGAGTTGCATTAAATCTGAATAATTCTTTGAATAGAATAGTCATTTTAGATGTTAGGTTTTTGTTGTTGTTGTTTTATTATGTTTGGGTTTTTTGCCACACCCTACTGTGCTCAGGGGTCACTCCTGGCAGGACTCACAAGGAAGATATAGGGTGCCAGGGATGGAACCCTGGTTGGCTGCATGCCAAGCAAACACAGTACCCATGATACTATCTCTCCAGCCCATCCCAACGATCATTTGAACAATGTTGGACTGGAGCAATGGCCCAAAGCACAGGGTCTTGCACGCAGCTGACCCTCGTTTGGTCTCCAGCCCCATATACGGTCCCTGAGTACCCTCAGAGTGACTCTTGAGCACTACACCTCCCCCAAACTCACAAAATAAAAGAACACAAGAGTTTTTCTATTTTCTTCTATTTAAAAATCATTTAAAAATCACTGTATCACTGTCATCCCGTTGTTGATCTATTTGCTCAAGCAGATGCCAGTAACGTCTCCATTCATCCCTGTCGAGTGCTAGTGTAGCCCAGTGGCATATTGGGGGTTCATACACACCAATTATTTACAATTTTAGAATTCCAGGCCGTACAACCTCTCATGATATTCATAATACGCAACAGAAAATAAATTATCTAGCATTTGCCTGTGGCAGGCAGGCAGGCTTGAATGGTGGTGGGAAAATTTGAGATAATGGTAGTGGGAAGGTGTAATGGTGGTGCGATTGGTGTTGAAATATTGAATGTACTCAATGTGAACAACCTTATGAAAGTAAAATTTAAATATTTTAAAAATAAATTTTAAAAATTTTTTAAAAACTCACATTTCTCCTTACCTTTTCCAACTTTAACTTCTATTTCTCTTAATAGTGACGTACAGATTCTGATCTTTGGTTCATGTTTTGCTGTTGGTTTGGTCACACCTGGGAGTACATAGGAGCCTACTCCACATGGAGTTTGGGGTCACTTCTTGCAGCACGAACATGCAGTGTCATGCAGTGTCAAATGCAAAGCATGTACACAAGCCCGTTGAGCTGCCACCCTTACAGTTTTTTTTCTTTTTGCTTTTTGGGTCACATCCAGCGATGTACAGGGGTTACTCCTGGCTTTGCACTCAGGAATTACTCCTGGTGGTGCTCAGGGGACCATATGGGATGCTGGGAATCGAACCCGGGTCAGCCTCGTGCAAGGCAAACGCCCTACCCGCTGTGCTATCGCTCCAGCCCCACGCTTACAGTTTTTAATTGAAGAATTTTACTACATTAGTTCAATTGACTCCCAGGAAATTGATATTTTTTGATACAATCATAAATGCAATTAATTTTTTCTCTACTACACCATCTTTTGCACATAAAAATACAACACATCTTTGTGTGCCTGTCACTTTATGACATTTATTATTTCTAAAGGTTTTGATGGTGTTTTTTTTTAATGGGTTTCTATACACAATGCCGTGTCATCTACAAATGACTTTCACTATTTTCAGTATTTTAATGTTTCAGTAATTTAGTAAAATTTAGTAATTTAGTATCATTGTATCACTGTCATATATCCAGTGATACAAAATATAGTAAAATACTAAAACATATATAGAATTTCAAAATTGTAATGCACTTGTCAGAAATTGTGGTGAGCTTACATTTTAAAGAGGTTCTTTTTTTTATTTGGTTTTTTTTTTTTTTTTTTTTGCTTTTTGGGTCACACCCGGCGATGCACAGGGGTTACTCCTGGCTCTGCACTCAGGAATCACCCCTGGCAGTGCTCAGGGGACCATATGGGATGCTAGGAATCGAACCCGGGTCGGCCATGTGCATGGCAAACGCCTTACCCGCTGTGCTATTGCTCCAGCCCCAGGTTCTTTTAAAAAAAAAAAATCAAAAGAATAATAGTGGAAGCTTGAATTTACAATGCATTCTTACTATTTTATAAAAAAAAATAAAATCTGTGTTCTGTGTTTTCCAATGACATTTTGGGTTAACTCTCTAGAAAACTGATGGTAACACTATCTGACTGCTTCTCAAATTCCACAAATGATCACAAGATTTTTTTTTAATAAAAATATAATTACAATAAACATGATGTGTTTACCCTGGTGGTGTAGTCACATCACCCACCACCAAAGTGGCCAAGATACCTCCATCCATGTCCTGGGGCATATCTATTCCACCTGCGAGTTTAAGTGCAATTTAAACTCTTTTCAATTTAAATGCCCTCAATTTCCTTCCTTTCTTCCTTTCTCCTTCCCTTCTTTCCTTCTTGGTTTTTTGGGCCACACCTGGCAGAGCTCAGGGCTTACTCCTGCCTCTGTACTTAGGCATCACCCCTGGCTCATCGGTCCATATGGGATGCTGGGCATGAAACCTGCATCAGCTGCAGGTCAGGCAAACTCCCTACCTGCTAGACAATTGCTCCAATCCTTCAAATTCATTTTCTTTGCCAACTTGTTGTGCTTGTGATCTCCATAGCTACTTTGAATAATGAATGGAGAGTGGACCATACTGGTCTGGTCTTGCGCCTAATCTTAGAGGAAAGGCTTTGTTTTTTTTGCCTTTGATTAAGATGCTACCTGGGCTTTGTTGCTATGACCTTTATTATACTCAGGTAAGTTCTATAGTTCTATGTCTATTTTTGTTAAGTTCCCCCCGCCTTTTTTTTTTTACCATAAATAGAGATTAAATTGCACCAAAATTTTTTTCTGCAGTCATGATATTATCATGGCATTTGTTCCTTTTGCAAATGTAGTGTATCATGTTATTTTGTATATACTGAACCATTCATGCATCCCTGGAATAAGTTCCACTTTGTCATGGTTGGGTCAAGCAATACATGGAAAAAATTTCAAAATACTAGCAAATTGAACTAAATTTGGTTCACTTAGATTTTTGTTAGGAATCTTTGCATCTGTACTCATCAGATATATAATTCTATAATTTTTTTAAAGTAAAATCTCTGCCATTTTTTTGAATAAAGAAAAGTAAAAAGGAAGGAAATGAAAGAAATAGATGTTCCTCTTTTAAACCTTCCGTTTCCTTACCGATTTTTTTTTTGGGGGGGTCTGGCTGATCTGTCCAATGGTGAGAGAAGAAGGTGTTAATTCTCCTACTGTAATTTGTTTTGCTTTGAAATCTTTCATCAGACGGTTAATAGTTGTTTTTATGATGCCTGGCACCACACAAACAGATACTTTTTTTCTTTTCTTAGTTTTGCTCTTTTGGACTGGAGCGATAGCACAGCGGGTAGGGTGTTTGCCTTGCATGCGGCTGATCTGGGTTCGATTCCTCTGTCCCTCTCAGAGAGTGTGGCAAGCTACCCAGAGTATCCCACTCACACAGCAGAGCCTGGCAAGCTACCTGTGTCATATTCAATATGCCAAAAACAGTACAACAAGTCTCACAATTGGAGACATTACTGGTGCTTGCTCAAAGTGATCGATGAACAGAGACGACAGTGCTACAGTGCAGTTTTACTGTCATGATTAAGACAAAGTCTTCCTAGACGCATTGACATTGAAGTAAGTCCCTGGCTTTGCTTTGTAAATACTAGGTCCACTGCAAGAAACTGATGGTGTTTGGAGAAATAACTGAGTTGGGTATAGAACAGGCCAAGAACAGACAAGCCTCAGTAATTTTGTTGGTCATGGAAATGACAAAAAGGCACAGCAGCCAGTCAAGTTTTGTACTGGTCAAGTTTTGTTCAATTTAGCAGCACAATAAGTAATTATAGTTACAGGCTATAATCCATAAACTAAATGTGCCTATTATAAATAAAAACTGAAGGGGCTGTGGAGATAGTGTAGCAGGTAGGGCGCTTGCCTTGCACACAGCTGACAGGGGTTTAATCCCCTGCTCCCATATGGTGCTCCAAGCTTTGTAAGGAGTGATTCCTGAGTACAGTCAGGGGTAAGCACTGGACATTACTAGGGAAGACCCCAACACTTAAAAAACAAACATATACCTCCCCCTAAATCTCAAAAAAATAAGACCAGAAGTTGACTTTACTAACAAATTCTACTGAGTCTTCAAGAACTTACAACTATTTTTCTCAAACTTCATTGGTGGTATGGATATATTTTTTATGTTTATATTTTATATGAAACTCTAAGGACACTATTACAAATTTTAAAGAATCAGCACCTTTTAGAAAGTGGTTATATATACAGATAGCCAGCAGGCACATTAAAAATATGTTCCACATACCTTATCATTAGGGAAATGCAAACCATAGCCACAATGAGATACTATCTCACACCTATAAGAATGGCTTTCACCAAAGGATATCAACCTATGTAGGCGGGGGGTGTGAAGAAAAAGGAACTCTTACACATTGGTGGTAGGAATGTAAACGGATATATATATCCATGTGGGTACCAATATGGAGCCTCCTAAAAATAAAAACAGGCGAGGGAGGTAGCACAGCAGGTAGGGAGCTTGCTTGCACGTGACTGTCCACAGCGCCACAGGCATCATTCCTGAGCACAGAGCCAGGAGCAACCTCTGAATACTGCCAGGCTTGGCCCAACATTACTCTACCCCACCAAAAATAACCACCAAAACCCAAAAACTATAATCCAGCAAACCCATTTCTGGTTACCCATCTGAAGAATATAAAATCATTAACTCAAAAAAGTATATCCACCACAATATTTCAGTATGTAGAAACAACTAGAATACCTATCTATTGTTGACTTGATATATATATGTGTGTGTATATATATATACATATATATATATATATATTACTATCACTGTCATCCCGTTGTTCATTGATTTACTCGAGTGGGCACCAGTAATGTCTCCATTCGTTCCAGCCCTGAGATTTTAGCAGCCTCTCCTTACTCGTTTTTCCCAACAATTGGAGGCTCTTTTCAGGGTCAGGGGAATGAGACCCATTATTGTTACTGTATTTGGCATATCAAATATGCCATGGGGAGCTTGCCAGCCTCTTCCGTGTGGGTAGGATACTCTCAGTAGCTTGCCAGGCTCTCCAAGAGTTTGTGTGTGTGTGTGTATATATATGTATATATGTATATATACATATATATATACATACACAATATACATATATATGCACAATATACATATATATATACACACACACTCCGAGAGAGTGTGTGTGTGTATATATATATATATATATATATATCATAGACAATGAAACACAACTCTGCTATTAAAATAATTTTTTTATGTAGTTGCAGCACTCTGAGGTAACTATGCAATGTAAGGAAGAGAAAGACAAATTGGAGATGATTTCACCTATAAAAGCAATATAAAGAAAGGGAGCAGGTAAACAAGAGAAACAATGTAACCAGTGGACATACAGCAGAAAACTGAAGTTAATATGAAAAGGAAAGAGCAGAAAGGTGGAAGCGGAGGAAGACAGTTTTCTTCCTTTTTTTCTTTTTTAAATGTCAGAACTATTTTGGGGGAAAAAATAGGCCCCCAAATAGGCCTTACATTCAAGACACAGAAGGAATTTCCCGTGGTTAACAAGTTGAGTTTATTTAACATGATGGGGGAGATGCAAACGTTGGGTGTCTGAGCTTCTCAATCAGAGGGTCCAGGAATGAACTGCAGGCTTTGACAGGGCGGGTGTGGAGAAGGGTTGAAGGAAGCAGGGCTTCCCTCTCTGCTGGATACTGTCAAGCAGCACAGGGAAGTTATAATTAAGAAATCTTATTAAATCTTATCTATGGGAGGGCAGGCTAAAAATATAACTGGCAAGGAAGCAGTCACTCCTGCTAGCCAGAGTTGGTGGTGTCTGTTATTTTGTAGCCTCAGCTATGGCTATGTTTTATCAGAGTTCAGAAATAATTATAGATCAGTTCATCCTGCTTTTGCTATGACCTGGTGTGATCCAAGTGGCCTTGTATACAGTCGGTGTTCTGTGAAAATATTCGAGTTCAACAGGAGACCATGGAGAGCCCCGGTGGTCTAGATGGACAGCTGCCAGCCAGCCCCTGGACGCCCCGGTGACTCCCCTAGACTCATTCTCCCAAGCTAGCTCTTCTTTAAAAAGAGGGCACAAGAGATCCAGAAATATGGAGAAACATTTCCAGAACTAAAACAGACAGAAAAGACCTACTTCTGTATGATCTGGGACTTAACTCAGATGACAAAAATACTAAATGTGAGAACAGATTGTGAAAGATGGGAGAAATGGTAGTATGGTATAAGTGTCAAATCCTCCATTTCTAATTACTGTTCTGTGGTTATATAAGAGAATATGCAGAAGAATTTTGGGGCAAAAGAGTGTAATGAGAACAAATGGACATCGCTTGAGTAAGGCTGCCCCTTAATCCATGGCATCATTTTCGGAGACTGCAGTTACATCCTATTGGTTGGAAAATGTCACATACAATCAGGTATTCTGAGAGACCACAGCAGCGTCTCTTGCCTGCACGCCTGGAATTTAATATATAATTATAAAAATATTAGCATAGTGTTATAATTATTCTGTTATCAGTACTATTGGAATTACTATGCCTAATTTATACTTACATAATTAAATTTAATTTTTATTTATACTTCAAATAATTAAAATGTGTCAGGAGGGGCAGAGAGATAGTACAGCGGGTTGGGTGTTTGCTTTGCATGCACCTAACTTGGGTTTGATCCCCACCATATATGGCTGCCAGGAGTGAGCCCTGAGCATCACCAGGTGTGACCCAAACTCCAAAAACAAACCAATCAGACTTTATTTCACATGTGAGTGAAACCATCCAGAACTGCCTTTCACTTTTTCCCACTCACTTCATTATAGCACAATCACTCAAAGTACCTTTTCACCTAATTCTCTGGTGAAGGCAAGCTCTCTCTCTCTCAAACTGCATCCCAAGTGCAGGGGCCGGAATGACAGTACAGCAGGGAGGGGTACTTGCCTTGCATGTGGTCTGATCCCCGGCATCCCACATGGTCCCTGAAGCACCGGCAACAGTAATTCCTGAGCACAGAGCCATGAGTAAATCAGAACATCCCCAGGTGTGGCCCAAAACACAAACGAAACTCTGCAACCTAGTAAGTTATGCCCATTGGTCATCTCTTTGAATTTGTTTTTACTAGTTTCTTTCGTCTAATAAACTGTCCATCCTGACAGATATATATGAAAATATCATAGTTGGCCTTGGGTTGATAATCTTTGAAGCTAGATGATGAAAATATGAGTAATTACATAGTTTGTTACTTTTATGTTTGCCAGAAATTTCCACTAAAAAGTCTATTAAGTCTCTACCTATAATCATATCCTTGTACATTAATTTATATTACAATATGCATTTTTGTATTTCCCTGGATTTCATTACTAATTTCGCATTTTCATCTTTATTGGTTAAAATATGTCTTATAAACAACCTCCAGGTGACCATTTCTTGCCTTTGAATATAAGGAATTCTACCTGTTCACATTTAATGTTTCAATATAGAATACTTGGTTCTAATCCTTTCATACCACTTGGTTTGCTGCTTATTTTATATTATTGCTTTCTTTCCTTTCCTAAACTTTGTTGATGTCATTGCCTCTCCCTCTCTCATCTCTCTTTTATTTTTAACTTGCTGATTTTCCAGCAGGCTTACAGTTCACTGGGGATCTGGGTGCTGAGAACCCCTGCGGCCTCCTGGGCACGAGCCAGGTCTAACTCTGCCTCCCAAGATGTGAATGAATCTGGCTCAAGAACGAGCAAAACTTCCTTGAGGTTTGAGTTTGTGAAACTGAAGTATTAGGGGGTGTTGCTATAAATTCTGAAGTGTTCTAAGTGCTATAAAGGGCTGTGAAGCATCAGGTCTAGGAAAAGTCCAGCTGCATTGAAACCCACAGCTTCTCTGGTTCTACATGGCCTCTTAAATTCATTCAGTTTCTATCCCTGGCCAACGATGTGGACAACTTCTGATATGTGGGGGTGGGGGTGGGAGTGAGGATGGGCAAGGAGCAGGAGTATTTTTTCTTCTGGTTTGGGGGCTACACCTGATGGTGTGCGGGACTTAACTCTTGGCTCTGTGCTCAGGGATCACTCCTGGTAGGCCTTAGGTGCCAGGATCAGACCTGGGCCGGCTCTGTGCAAGGCAAGCACCCCTCCTCCCTGCTGGGCTCTCCCTTTGGCCCCTGGGTGTCTTTCTGTTCTTCCTCAACAGACTTGGGGGAAGCAAAGTACCACTGTCACTTTTATAATTAATTTTAGAAATCCTTTTATAACTACTCACTGTCCTGCATGCAGAGTACGTAAACCAGCTTTTCTCTACCGTGTAATGGAATAGAAACAAAACTAGAATGAACTATTTTCTTCCACCAAGGCAATCCACTTCCTCATTTAAAAAGCTGAACTCTTGGGACTGGAGAGATAGTACAGGAAAATTAGGATGATAGCTATATCATAGCTATCATAGCCTTGGATTATAGATTGTTAAATAATAATAAAATTATTAAACAAGCTAGCCTTGTTTGTAGCCTTGGATGTAAACAACTCTGCTTCAAACTCTGCACATGATCCAGAACTTCAAATGGTGCCCTGAGTACCACTGGGCATCGTGCCCCCCACCGGATGAATTCTTAAGAACATTAGACACTACCCTACTAGCTCCCAGCCTGCAGGGCACACACAGGCCAGCTAGACCAGGATCATTTAATTTTACTATTTTGGAAATCTTATTATTCACATGTAAGGTCTTCTGGATCTAACTTTCAAGTACTTGAACAATATTGTCAATATTTCTATTTGTCTGCAGTTTTTCCAACATTCTGAGATTTTTCTTTTGTGTTTTTGCTTTCTGGATCACACCCGGTGATGCACAGGGGATACTCCTGGCTCTGCACTTAGGATTACTCCTGGAAGTACTTGGGGGACCATATGGGATGCTGGGGATCAAACCCGGGTAAACCGCATGCAAGGCAATGCCCTACCCGCTGTGCTATGGCTCCAGCCCCTGAGATTTTTCCTTCACTGGCTCTTTTGTGCTCCTCTCTCAGACCTCAACCTGCCTCTGCTTCAGTTCGTTTGCTGAGATTTAAACTGTGTAAGTCATGTTTATGACGAGCATCTTTACGCTCTCTTCAGTGACTTCCTTATTTTTTCAGGATGCTTTGGTTCAAGCAGTTGAATGTCTTCATGGGGTCTTGCTTTGCCACCGTCAGATCCCTTCTGTTGCTTTAGCCTCTACCATGGCTCTATTCACTGCTGGGGTCTAGAGGTCAGAAGTGCAGCCCACTAGCCTGGGGCAGGTCTTCCAGCTACAGAGTGTGTCCTTGGTAGACCCAGGGCAAGTGGCCCCTGGCTGAGATGTGCATGCACGCATTTTCCTCCAGGCCCGCTCCCTCAAGACCCCGGCCTCCCTACCGCCCCAGGAACATGAGGTCCTCAGCCTGTCCCCCAGACAAGCGCAGGACCCCTCCAGGCCTCAGCCACACAGAGGAAAGGAATCAGTGGCTGAAAAGGGGTTTGGAAGGGAAGTTTGCTCCTGGCCCAAAAGCTGTAACCTTGGAACAAGCGACCGAGGGTGTCCATGAAAGAAAGGCCTTATTCTCTGGCTGGGAAGAGAAAAAAAAAAAAAAAGTCCGTGGAATCTGTGGCCAGGCAAATATTATTTATCAAGTACTTAAAATGGTGTGTCGGAGCTGGCCCTTAGGTATTTCAGATAAACAACAGCAGGGAACCCTCCCCGCAACACTGCAGTTCAGATACAGAAACTTGCTCAGAATCGCAACAGCATGTCAAGGCAGAAGTGGGAAGTGTGGCATTCCGGAGGAGCTGCCCCACAGCGACAGCTCCTGCATATACATATGTGTCCTCTGCCTCCCCATCCCGATCCCTCCCTCTCTCTCTCTCCCTCCCTTTTTCCCTCCCATCCTCTCCCCGCCCCTCTCTTTCTCATACGTATACATGCACACATAGCCATAACAGCATGATACACTGTGGCCACTTTAGCTGGTGCTACTTAGTTCACACATCCAGAGTCAAAGCTCCCCCCATATGTGTGCGTATCAGTTACCTATGAAGAAAGCCTCCACGTGCCCAAACTCAGCCCACCTGCGTATGCCAAGTGGGAAACACTGATTTCCCGGGTCCTGCTTTCCCCCAGCATCCCTGCCTTCTCCAGTCCTGCGGGCCCATTCTTCCAGTCCAAGAGCCCTTCAGCCCGTCTCCTTGCACACCGTCAGATCTGGGCTCGGATTCCTCCAGGCCAACAGGAAAGCGGCCAGCTGGGTTGCCTGGTGGAAAAGCAGAGACGTTACAGAAAAAAGCAAGCTGCCCCATAAAACCAGGAATTTTGCCTCCTTCAACCCAAAAGCATTTTGCCCAGAGAAATTTCAGCCCCCGAGGCAAAGGCAATGTTCCAATTCCCTGGTACTGGGCTGAGATTTCCCCACATAGCAGCTCACAGGCGAGAGACCTGCTTCCAGCCCGAAGAGCCCATTCCAGCTGGCCCACCAGGTCAGCCTCAGACCAGAGTAGAAGATGTCCTTGCTCTTGTTTCAGCTCATCACGAAAAAACAGACAATCTCACACATCCAATTTCTCTAGTCTTGACATTCCTTACCCTCAGCTCTGGAGGGATCACCTAGAACATGTATATCTGAGCCCAGAGAATGAGGGTGTTTCCTTGGACACTTCCCCTGCACAGCGAAGAGAAAAACCATGCCATTTAAGCCAAAAGCATAACCAGGGACTGGAATCAAAAGTAAATCTTCCCATCCATTTATAGGTGAATTTCATTACTTCTTTGCTAACAGTTGTGTAGTATTCCACTGTGTGTACCATAGTTTCTTTATCCTGTCATCTGTTCTCGGGTACTCAGCATGTTTCCAGATTCTATTTGTGAATAGTGCTGCACTGAAGCTGGAGCGATAGCACAGCGGGTAGGGCGTTTGCCTTGCACATGGCCAACCCGGGTTCGATTCCTCCGCCCCTCTCAGAGAGCCCGGCAAGCTGCCGAGAGTATCCCGCCCACACAGCAGAGCCTGGCAAGCTACCTGTGGCATATTCGATATGCCAAAAACAAGTAACAAGTCTCACAATGGGGACATTACTGGTGCCCACTTGAGTAAATCGATGAGCAACGTGATGACAGTAACAGTGACAGCTGCACTGAACACAGAAGTGTAGACGGAGTTTCTGTTGTTTGTTTATGGATTCCCAGGGCATATTTCCAGAAGTGGTATTGCTGGGTCAAACGGGAGTTCAATTTCTAGTGTTTTGAAGAATGTTCATGTTGTTTTCCAAAAAGGCTGGACAAGAATTGAGTGTTGAAGATAAAGGGATATACGTGATAATCTTCCACCATCTGTATTGCAAACCATAATACATAAAATGAGAGCGGGGGGGAGGTGCTTGCCATAGAAGCAGACTGGGATGGAGGAGAGAACTGGGAGGGTGGGAAGGACACTGGGGTCATTGGTGCTGGGAAATTGCACTGGTGGAGAGATGGGTGTTGGAACACTATGACTGAAACCCAATCATGAACAGCTTTGTAATAACTCTGTCTCATGGTAATCAATTTAAAAAAAAAAGTCAATCTTTCTCTCAAAAAACTCTGCCTTGGGGCCAGAGAGAGAGTTGGGGTACTGAGGTACATGCCATGCAGAGAGCCGGCCCCAGTTCAACCCCTGGCACCATTGGATCCCCTGGCTTGGGGTCCTCCGGCCTCAACAACAGTGACAAAGATCAACCTTTTCCTTTGCCAGGAGCCCGCAGAGAACAAGTGGTGTGTGTGAGAAGCGGCCCTCCTGGCAGAACTCTGTGGGGTCCCCGTGCCGGTTGGGCTTCACTTTGCTAAGGGCAGGAGGCTCCAGACTTGCTCTGGCAGAGACCTTTCAGGAGATTTTGCTCCAAGTCTCCCTCATTTCCTCCTGGCTTGTGTGGGATGGGTGGTGCACATGTGCTGCAAGACGCAGCAAAGGCAGAAGCGAAGCCTGGCCGGGGAGTGATGAAGTCCCTGGGCGCGCGCTGGACTGAGTCCAGTCTGAAACTGAGCTTCTCCAAACAGGCGTACCTGTGGCTGGCAACGAGGCGTTTGTTAGTGAACAAATTCTTCACCTGGTAAATAGTTTCTATACCTTAGGAACTATTTCTTCTGGCTTCTTTTTTTTTTTTTTTTTTGGTTTTGGAGCCATACCTGGCAATGCTCAAGGGTTACTCCTGGCTCTGCACTCAGGAATCACTGCTGGCAGTTTTCGGGGAACCATAAGGGATGCCAGGGATTGAACCTGGGTTGGCCTTGTGCAAGGCGAACAACCTACTCATGAAGCTATTACTCATATAAAAAGTCCTCCACAGTTTTAAGTACACCCCTTTTAAAAACTGTTACACAGTGAACAGTATTCACTTTTGAGGATGACCACAACAAACTTTCATAAACTTGATGGGCTTAAAAAAAACCACAAAATCTTAGGACTGGGTAGGTTTAGGATGGCCTGACACAGAGAACTTGAGCCCACTCCTCCCACAGACAAAAAAAAAAAGTCTACAACTAAACATGGATTTATCGAAAACACAGATGTGAACTTGGACAAAGAGAGACTCCGCGATGAGGGGTAGAGACACGTGACTCGCCAGGGACGGACCCACATCACAGAGGCAGAGGCACCGGAGGAAGAGACAGCTCAGGCGGAGACCTTTTCCCTGCAAAGGAGAGAGAGGGCTGTGTCTAAAAATAGAAACCCTGAGGGACAGAGGGAAGTTGGCAGAGAAAAGATGAGGAAACAAAGAACCAGGCTTGAGTGTGCCCGTGCACAGAATCTCATCCCCGGGGTCGTGGTACGGCGCCATGTCAGAATAACGCCTGAACCTAGGGAGGGAATCCCAGGGAGCGACCGTGCGGCACTGGAGTGAGATGCAAGAAACTTCAGGCACTGCCTCTGGATGAGGTCGCTGGCTCTGGCAACTGATGGATCCACTTTGCAAACCGGCCTCCATACCAGACACCAAGGGCGAGTCTCCACCCTAAGAGTGTGAAGGATAAGAGCGTAGCACTGCACTGTAGCATTGTCGTCTGGTTGTTCATCGATTTGCTTGAGCAGGCACCAGTAACGTCTCTCATTGTGAGACTTGCTGTTACTGTTTTTGGCATATCGAATATGCCACGGGTACTTTGCCAGGCTTTGCCGTGTGCGTAGGATACTCTTGGTAGCTTGCTGGGCTCTCTGAGAGGGACGGAGGAATCGAACCCGGGTCGTCTGTGTGCAAGGCAAATGCCCTACCTGCTGTGCTATCAGCGTATTAACCACAATCAAAAGGGTATGTCCATCCTGAGGAAACACGCAGGCCTGGCCTCGACCTGCCTTCTGACTGCGAGCAGACATGTCACAGCCTATACTCGACAAATGCCACCGCCAGCCCACACCCCAGACCTCTCCAAACTAGAGTCTTGCCAGTCAGCTGCCAAACACCCCACAGCTTCCGGCTCCCGCCAGCAGCCCGAGCCTCGCTAGCTACCTGAAGGTTGCCTCAAAGGGTGAGTCGGCACCCAGAAACCCATGGCTACTGTCACAACTGCGAGTCACTGCTAGCACATCAGGACCACTGCTCAGCACACACCCTGCCACAGCTCCCGGCAAGTCACAGGCCAAGGCCGGGTGCACATCACAGTGCAGGGCTGACGCCTTATCTGAGCGGCACAGGCTGCCGGCCCTACCCACAGGCTGTCCTGACACAGTGGCAGCCCACCCAGGGGACACACCCAAGCAACTAGCTTGGGAGTCAGGTGGTCGGTGCTCCTGGACTCCATGTGCTGCCATGGCCAAACTCTCAGTCACAGAACAGGTAGCAGAGTTAGCCACAGCACAGAGGTAAACACGGAGAACCAGGTAAAACGGGGAGACAGAAGAACATGCCAACAGCGCAGTAAAGCAAAGGACGCAGGCTGCTGAGTGGGATGCAGCGAGGACCTCCATCCCCTGCACCACCTCCCACTCCGAGTGTGAGCCTACAGGCACTGAGGTTTGGGGTCCCTGGTGACACCACAAAGTGTGATTCCTAGTACAGAGCAAGTTTATGTGAGCACCAACTGGCCTGGTTACCTCTGAGGGATCCCCTCCCCAAATACGGAGACAAATGAAACTAAAAATACTGCATACCAGCATC
The DNA here is from genome assembly GCF_027595985.1 of Sorex araneus. NCBI lineage: Eukaryota > Metazoa > Chordata > Mammalia > Eulipotyphla > Soricidae > Sorex > Sorex araneus. The sequence goes on along the minus strand of NC_073310.1, from coordinate 47,615,512 downwards.
TTTGGACTGAAGCAAAAGCAATACTGAAAGGAAGTTTACAAAATACAGACTGAAAAAAATTCAGGAATTTATTTGAAAAAAAAATTCAAATAAATAACCTAAAATTATGTCTACAGGAACTAGAGAAAAAGAAAAAAAATATTTTATTTTATTTTTTTGAACAACAAAAAAAATTAAAAAGGGTAGATGGAAGGAAATTTTTAAAAATCACAGTAGAAATATAGAAAAAATGCAAAACAATAATGAAATTTAGAACTGCTGAAGAAAAATCAACAAAACTGATAAACCTTTGACTCAAAAAGAGAAAGCCTCAAGTAATAAGTAATAAAAGAATGGCTAGTGGGTAGGCTGCTTGCATTGCACGTGGCTGAACCTGGTTTGAACCCCAGTACCCGATATATGGCATTGCCCTCGAGTCCCCCAAGAGTGATCCCTGAGCTTTGAGCCAGAAGTAAGCCCTTACACACCAGTGCTGGATGTGGGCAGAGAAGTTAAAGAAAAAAGTCAAGTCACAAGTTAAAAAACTGAAAGAGTAATCAATATCCTGCCTTTCTCCACAAAAGTCCAATACATACTGCTTAATTGGTAAATTCTATCAAAAATTCTAAAACCGTGGGGGCTGGAGTGATAGCACAGTGGGTAGGGCATTAGCCTTGCACGCCGCCAACCTGGGTTCGACTCCCAGCATCCCATATGGTTCCCCCAGCACCGCCAGGAGTAATTCCTGAGTGCATGAGCCAGGAATAAACTCTGTGTATCGCCAGGTGTGACCCAAAAAGCCAAAAAAAAAAAAAAAGTATACCTGAAACCCATCCTTCTCAAACTCTTCCCAAAACGCAAAATGGAAGGGATGTTTCCTACAACTTTTAAGAGATAAACATAATGCTAATGCTAACACTGAGACCAAGGATGCACACACAAAAAATAAAATTACAGGCCAGTATTTTAGGACATAGATGGAAAACTTGTCAACAAAATACTATCAAACCTTATTTGAAAGTACATTACGAACATCATACAGTACAATCAAGTGAAATTTATTCCAGGGATGCAAGGATGGTTCAATATACACAAATTCACCAATGTGATACATCAAAGGAACAAAATGAAAGCTAAAAATCATAAGACTGTCTCAATAGATGTAGAAAAATAATCTGATATTATCCAACTTCCATTTATAATAAAAACTCTCAACAGGGCTGGGAAAGTGGCTTGGTGGATGTCAGACGCTGCTTCGTATGTGTCAGGCCCTGACTGGAATAAAACTAGGCACAAAGATCAATAAAAGAGAAGTGAGATCTAGAAATAAAAGCCATACATATACAGAAAACAAACTTGGTTACTGTGGAGCCAATGGACAAAGAAAAGTCTGCTTTAAAAAATGGTTCTGGCCTCCGCTCCTGAACAGCCACGATCCAAGTGCCACAGAAACCAATCTTGGGGCCCCCGAGATGTGACCCCGGGGGCCGCGTGTGTGTGAGGCCTCTCCGCAGCTGCACGAGCGTGAATCCAGACCCAGCAAAACTACTTTTGGCATGGGCAGCTCCTCGCAGAATGTCTCCAGCCTGAGAACTAAGCTGCGGCCCCATGCCCGCCCAGGAGGGGAAAGGTATTTCTCTCTCTCGCCTCTTCCTTTCCGGGGATGAAGGGCGTGGTGACCGCCATATTATGACGACCACAGATGGGGTTTACAAGCTTGCAACGATCCAATATCTGGAAGAAATCTCCCTGGACTTAGTTGTTAAAGTACAGAAATCCAAAACCTCATTTCTCTTCACAACAGGTCTGACTCTAGTGGGGTACTCCTAACAATAATAGTGAGGTTTGTGTTGAAATATTGAATGTAACCAAAGTAAACAGAAAGTAAAGTGAAATGTATCAGTTACAAGGCTGGGGGGGGGTGGTGCGGGGGGGGGGCCGGGATGGGAGGTGTACTGTGTGGGTTTTTTTTTTTCTTTTTTGGTGGTGGGATATGGGCACTGGTGAAGGGATGGTTGTTTCAGCATTGTATAACTGAGACTTAAGCCTGAAAACATTGTAATTTTCCACATGGTGATTCAATAAAATAAAATTCTTATTAAAAAAAAAAAAGAAACCAATCTCAGAATGCAGCGACTGCTGGCAGAAATATCTCTGGACTCAATATCAGAATTCCAAAACTGGGCGGCCGCTTTCACAACCGTGCAACATCATATGCTCTTTGTTACCAACAATAGAAAACATACAATCTAATGATGCCATTCCGACAGGTCTGACTGTTGGAGGAAAAACTCCAAATAATAATAGTGAGTTTCCTGTCGAAAATTGAATATAATCAAAGTAAGGAAAGAGTAAAGTGAAAATCATCTGCCACACAGGCAGAGGGGGAGTGGGAGGGGTGGTATGCTGAGGTTTTTCGTGGTGGAACATGTGCACTCGTGAAGGGATGGGTGTTTGAGCATAGAATGACTGAGACTTGATCCTAAAAACCCTGTAACTGTTCTCACAGTGACTCAATTAAAAAATAAATTAAAAAATTAAAAAAATGGTTCTGGGAAAACTGATTTGTCACAGGAAAAAGAACAAAACAATTTCAAAATTAATTAATGACTGGAATGTTAGATCCCAACTCATGAAACACATAGACGATAACAGAGACAATAAGGTCTTTGACACTAACCTTTCTGAGGTCTTTGCGGATTAGTCTCCAAGCACAAGTAGAACAAATATATGTAAACAAAGAGTACACTGCATAAAACTAGGAAGGCTTTTTCTCCGTGAAAGGAAACATCATTAAACTGAAGACATCATTAAACCACTAAATGGAAGAAGACTTTTTTTTTTTTTTTTTTTTTTTTTTGCTTTTTGGGTCACACCTGGCGATGCACAGGGGTTACTCCTGGCTCTGCACTCAGGAATTACCCCTGGCCGTGCTCAGGGGACCATATGGGATGCTGGGATTTGAACCCGGGTCGGCCGCGTGCAAGGCAGACGCCCTACCCGCTGTGCTATCGCTCCAGCCCCTGGAAGAAGACATTTTAAACCACATATCAAAAATGGGTTCATATCCAAAAAACCACACACAACTCAAAAATAAATCACACAACCCAATTTTTAAAAATCAGGCATTTCACCAAAAACATACAAAGTCAATGAACACATGAAACCAAATTCTACACTACTTATCAGTAGGGAAACAGAAATCAAAACCACAATGAGGAACCTCCTCACACTGCTAAGGTCATTTTCAAAAACCCACACTGCAAATATGGAGAAAAAGAAGCCACAGTATTCTGTAGAGAAGAAAGCAAATTGATGTGGTCAATATGGGAAGACCATGAGGTTCTTCAAAAAACAAAAAGGAGAACTACTATAGGACGCAGTAATTCTCCTCTGGCAGCTAAAGAAGACAGAAGCTGGATTCAGAGACGTGCACTACTACGTTCACTGCAGGGTTTACTCACAATAGCCAAGCTACAGCAATGTACTACGTGCCCAACAACAGAAGACTGGCTAAAAATGTGGTGTATATATTTTCAAAATGAAATACAACTTAGCCATGAAAGATGACATATTGCCCATTTTGGGCATAGGTCAAAATTGGTCATGCTAAATAAGGTTAAGTGAGAAGGAAGAAGTCAAATACTCAGTGATTTCACTCACTTGCGAATATAAACAAATCTTTGGACTACAAACAGAATGGCAGTTACCAGAGGAAAGAGTAGAGGGAAAAGGGGTGTAACATGTAGAGGAGGTGGATAATGGTTAGACAGATGTCTGGTGGTGGGCAGGATGTGACATATACAGCTGCCACAGTGTACCAAAAATTTACACAGGTAAACCAGTATTACCTCAATAGAAGTAAATTATTATCAATCAACAGTGCCATGTTTAAAATAAATATATTCTTGTGCAGATCTGTAAACTATAAGTCTAAAACCAGTGGCAGTAGGCCCTTGCTCTTGGAAGGATCTAGAACCTTCTTCCTTGTCTCTTCATGGACAGATATTCTATCGGGATGCTACTGAGTTCAGAGTAAATTATAGCCAATATGTTAACTGAATACAAGGTTTAGGTCAGTCTCATAAAATGAACATCACACTCACTGCAAAACAAATTTAAAAAAAGTATAAGGATAAAGGCAATAGCTTTGCATGCAGTTCCCACAAGTTTGGATACCAAGTACCACCAAGAATGACCCCCTAAGTATAAAGCCAGGGAGTAGTCCCTGAGCACTGCAGGCTGTGCCTCAAACATCCATCTCCTCTCCCCTAAAAGAGCCAACTGTTCAGGCAAAAAGGGACTATCCCCAGCTCACATTTATCTATCCTGAATCCACATCCCATTTCACTGATGGTCAGAAACCACAATTCCAGGTCTGGGTCCCGCTGCCTTGTTGCACAGACTCCTGACCTGTATCACACGTGGCTGCCACCACTCATCCCTGCGGGTTTCAAGGAAAACACATCAGCTACCTGTCTTCCTCCTTTCCTTTCTCTCTGCTTGCCAAGACTTGGGGCTTGGTAGCCTCATGACCTTCCCTTTGGTCACGAGTTTTGAGATTTCGTCAGAGGGGGCTAAGCGCATGGGTTCTTCAGTGAACCTGCTCTTCCTCCCACTCAGTCTGGCTTCCTCAGTGTGCGATCTCCTAAGGAACACAAACTGGTCATTGGAAATGCCGCGCAGTGTCGTGCGAGCAGAGAAGGTAGCTTAGACGGTGGCATGGAGCCCGCCCCCTTCAGCTTGGTTTCTTCCCTGATATATGGGCAGTGAGGATGGAGGCTTAGCCAGGGCCAAGCACGTCATCTACACGAGAGGGCAAGCAACCTTCCCAAGTTCTTTTTACATATTCAAATCTACCAAGTGGCTATAAATCTTCATCGTTCTTAACCATGCACATTAAGAAATTATCTTTTATTTTGTTGGTGTTGTTTGGGGGCCACGCCTGGCAGTGCTCAGGGCCTACTCCCTGACACTATGCTCAGGGCTACTCCCTGAATCTATGCTCAGGGATCACTCCTGCTGGTCTCAGGTGACCACATGGGGTGCTGGATGCAAAGCAAACACCCTGCCTGCTGTACTATTGCTCTGGCCCGAGAAATGACTGTTTTAAGTGTCCAATACAAACAAGGCATCTCGGATATTTACTTCAGCACAGAGCCCTGATTTCAAGTTAGTCACTTCAGTGGTATAAAAATTTTAATGTTAAAAATTCGTCTTTTTCTTTAATGTCTCAATACTTTTGCTACATTGGTAAACCCCTCAGACCAAATATGAGGTATGCTTACACTAAACAAGATTCTTCTTGGATAGATTATGTTTATCCTTCTTTCCCTGTATAAAAAACACTTATGAAATATCTTTAAGACAATGCCAATGATGACAAACCCTTAGCCTTGGGATTTCCCTATTGAGATTGCCAAAGTGGGCAGGAAGAGGTGAGCTAGAATATGAGGACATTGGCAAGAGGTCTTGGGTGCTTTGGTCATTATAGAGTAAAAGCATGGAATATTAAGCTAATTACAAGTTGAGATTTGGGGCCAGAAAGATAATACAGTGGGTGAGGTACTTGCCTTGCATGCAGCCAACCCAGGTACAATCCCTGGTACCCCAATTGGTTCCCTGAGGACCACCAGGAGTGATTCTTGAGCGCAAAGTCAAAAGTAACCTTGAGCATAGCTGTGTGGCCTATAAATAAACAATGTGAAACCTTAGTAGTATCTAACTACCTAAACACAGGTGCTCATGTCAAAGAAAATAGTTTTTCCTTTTATTTCTTGGTTTTTGAGCCACCCCAGTGATGCTCAGAGATAACTCCTCGAAGTGCTTGGGGGACCATATGGGATTCTGGGGATGGAATCCAGTTCGCCCACATGCAAGGCAAGCACCCTACTCACTGCACTATCATTTCAGCCCCATGTTCATCTTTTTTCTTGCAACATCAAAGTTCTTCCAAGGATAAAAATCGATCTGGCCAAACAACATAAAATTATTGAGCCACTCAGTTCCCCCCTCCTTAGGACTCCTAACTTTGATACAAGCTGCAATGCCTCCTAAAACAGTGGAGAGAAAGAAAACAAAGGAACAGGGACAGAGGTGATAGTACAGCAGTTGGGGTGTGTGCCTTGCAGGTGGCCAACCCAGGTTCAATCCCGCCATCACATACAATTCTCCAATCACTGCTGGGAGTGGCCCTGCCCCCTTCCAAAATTAAGGGCAAAAGAAATGAAAAAACAAAAAACATTTTTTAATTAAAAAATTTCCTTTCTTGGGGTTGGAGCGATAGCATAGTGAGTAGGGCGCTTGCCTTGCACGAGGCCGACCCAGGTTTGATTCCCAGCATCCCATATGATCCCCTGAGCACCGCCAGGAGTAATTCCTGAGTGCAGAGCCAGGAGTGACCTCTGAGCATCGCCGGGTGTGACCCAAAAAGAAAAAAAAAATTCTTCCTTATTCAAACAGGTTGGTTTTCAAAATTTCCCTCCCTTTGCTACAAAAATGACACTGCTAAACTTGTGGGGGAAATGACACATCAAACACTGATACAGTTCTCCCTCAAAGGCCATCCATGCTTAATTAGTAGTTGACAAATAACTCCGAATGTAAGAATCAAGTGGGTGGTTTACTTTCATCTTATTACTCTATTCCTATAAACATATCCTTACCTCAAAGTAGGGAAGACACAGAACACCCACGAAAATTCAGGAAGGCGTATCTTAAAATGTGTAAAAATGACAGAATGTTCTCCTCTTTCCACTCCTGTTTCTGATCTAAAATAGACACACCCATGTGACTATAAACATTTGCTGTTCTTTCTTCAGGCACATTTAACCTGGATGTTGCTAATTCACAGGCTAGAGCAAAGGCTCGCAAACCTATTCGACCCACCGCCCCCTTTTTAGGAAAAGGATTCCCCAGCACCTCCTGGAAATCTGGGTTTAAGCAAATAGAAGGCACCCTAATGGCACCTGAGGCTACTATCTGCCCTCTGTCCTACCCACAATTTCAGTGGCCCCAAAATGATACCCCCCACTTTGGGAAACATTGGATGACAGAGAAATAAAAAGGGATCTTAAAACAACAACAAACCCAAAAAACTCTCAACTGTTTCTAAGCTCAGGACTGAAGCAATAGTTTGAGACGTGCATGAGCCAACTCCTGCTCCATTAGGTTCATCTCAGAAGCAACTCAGACACAAGGAGTAAAAAGGCAAGCGCTGGTTTCCTTTCCAGTCTAATCCTTCCTCGTGGACAGGCTTGGGAACCCCTTAGCCCTCTGCTCATCCCCGCAGTCCCAAGCCATTATTAAATCACGGCAACATCACCTGGTTCTTCCTCCGGAGCCTGATGCTGCCCTGACAGCAACATCACCTCCTGCTGGGCTTCGTAACTAATCCCAGTGGCTACCGTCCGGCCCTTCTAGAATACCCACTCTTCACACTAAGGTAGGCTGCCCATTTTCCACTAAATTGTGTAAATATTATGAAGCAGTTTATAAATACAAAAACATACAAATGTACATAAAGCATATGAAAGTAAACAGCCATGCACTAGTACCTAAGTTAACTTTTCTATCATCTTTTTTGCTTTTTTTTTTTTCTTGAAAAAGAAAACTCCCCTCTTGAACAGCCATGTCACTTAACTGTACAGGCCTTCCTGTTCCTAGGTTCTGGCCCTGCTTCTCGCCTCTAGGGTCTCCGAGTTAACCCTGTGTAGGATATGTTCTCCCACCTTCATTTTCTGCCCTTGTTGCTTCTCTTACATAACCCTCCCTCGGTGTGGTTCAAATGCACTTGGCACATTTGGAATGACGCATTTAGGACTAAATGTTACAAATCTAAAAGCTCCATTGGAGCAAACCACATTCCTTCTCCTTATCACTGCAGTGACTGTACCCTGACACCAGTAAATGTTAGAGGATGAAAGGAAGGTGAATTGCCTAAGCTTTGGAAGGAGAGTAAGAGAAAAAAGGAAAATAACCTCGACACTCCCTAGTAGATCACAGCATATGAGATCATTTCTCCCTGTGACTCCTGACTCTTAACACTGCCTAGAGCATGTGGTTAGAGCATGCAAGGATTGCCTCTGATAATGGCCTCAGACTTAATATGACTCACGACATACCAATGTGCCTTTCCATATTAATTTCCACTTATTATGGCACCTAGAACGAGTGTGTGTGTATATATATATATATATAAAACATATATATACATTTTTTTTGTTTTTTGGGTCACACTGGCATTGCACAGGGGTACTCCTAGCTCTGCACTCAGGAATTACTTCTGGTGGTGCTCGGAGGACCATATCGGATGCTGGGAATTGAACCCAGGTCAGCCACATGCGAGGCAAATGCCCTACCTGCTGTGCTATCATTCCAGCCCCAAGAACTAGTATATTAAAAGGTTCCCATCTTTACTCTAACTTGTTTAATTACTTGTCCTAGGAACCCAAACCTAGCAGTTCAGTAAATTCCATACCTACTGCTATACAGCTCCAAACATTTCAACTGCTGGAGTCTAAGCTCAAACCTTATTTTTAACTGAAAACTCACGTTTACAGAGACTGTATTTAAGTCTACAGCTTTGGTGGAATTTAGGTTCAGATTCTGCAATTTCAAGCAGTGACTCCTGGAAAACTCATCTAGGAGAGAGAGGAATATGCTTAGTTAATGGGATTATCTCAAGAGTCAACAAAGTCAGTGGAGCACCTTTCATTCTGCACTCAATAAAGGTTTAAAGTATTAACCAACCACAGCACTGCAGTCTCCAGGGCTATGAAATCCTACATACTAAGTTATAAAGTAAGAGAAAACATTATAAGTCAGTGTATCTATCCTGTTTAAGGCAAACTGTCGTAAACGTGGAAGAAAGACAAGATAAATCCGTACCTACAGCAGTCATTAAACACATGGTCGCAAAGGGAAGCAGTGGAGTGTTGACAAGAGCCTATGACATCTGTTAACAGCTTTTATTTCACATTACTCTTTTTTCCCAAGATAAGGCATTGAAAACTTTCTTCTACTTTCTTTCCTTTTTTGAATCTTTATGGGGGCTACTCCTGACTACTCCGAGGAGCGTGCAGTGTCGGGAATAGGACCTGGGGCCTCTTGCATGCCCTCAGCTGTTCAACTATTCTGCCCAGTCCCTTTTCTTCTCTCTATGAAACGCTGGACCTTTTTTGTCCACTAGGAATCATACAACAGGGACCATAAGGGAGTACTCTGTTGTGCTAAGGGTTTCTGCCATAGTGACTTTAACTGCTTGATTTACTTTGATAAGGTTCCAGCTCTTTCCAGTCTTTTCCTCATACGCTGTGGCAAATTTCATTCTAATCTTTGCTCCTTTCTAGAAAGGATGACATGTCTGAATGTATCTGACCACTTGCCCTCAATCAAAAGCATATGTTTCCTTTCAAGTAAAATGGAAAAATGATGCAAAGAAAACTCATCAGTCACTTTCGTAGACCTCAGCACAAATATTTTGTCCAATTTTTTCCCAATATATTTTGACAATTAAATAGCAGGATAAAACTTAATTTTACAGTTATAAATATTTAAGAAAAAAGTAATCAATTTAGAGAACGTTATCAAATCATTGAAACAAACGCCTGGGTTTTCTTTTTTTGACAATGAATGTACAATGTTAGATGGTTTGCCAATATTTACTTTAGAAAGAAAAATTATAAGAACAATTTGTAAGTCATTATTAACTTTGATAGATTTTTTTTAACACAGGAGCAACATGAGTTAGGAAAAAGCGTAACCACCTCTGATTTAAAAGCCAATTTTACACGTGCCTCGGCATAGTAGGGAGCACCTCAATCTCATAAAAGACATTTTTGCAAGCATAAGAGAAATTTGAGAATGGACCCATATTTATAAGTTTTTTGGCAGGTGTAACAAACAGGTTGTGTTATATTGTCTCTTTCTTTTAAAAATGTCTATCAGAGATAAAAACTGAAGGTTATTTTTTTAAGTGAAATTTTGTGTGGTACATACTATTCCAGCTTAAAAAAACTGTGGGCCAGAGAGATACTACAGAACGTGGTGAGGCATCTGCCTTTGATGCCGCTGACCCTGGTTTGAATCCCCAGCACCACATTTGGTCCCCAAGCACCGCCAGGAGTGACCCCTGAGTACAGAGTCAGGAGTACCCTCTGAACACTGCTGTATATGTTCAAAACCCCACCCCCACCCCCCAAAACTTGTGTATTATGTACATGCTGTGGTTATATAATTATGTAATAGATGTATTTATAATACTGTTGTTAAACTATGTAGAGCGCAAAATAATGGAATTTCATGTTTCATGAGTGGCACCTGGTATAATGTATTACTCAGATTTTTAAAAAGATGTTTAGGCTATGCATTATTAAGCTCTTCTGCGACCTCTGAGTGAATTTTGTGTTGAAATATGAGAGGGGTATAAGGAATGTACTGGTATCATAAGGTCTGAAACTCGAAGGAAAAAGCAAAGGCAATACCCCTGAGATACTGTTTTCTATTGGAGTTATATATTGAGAGGACAGGGATGTGGCTCAATAGTAAAATGCATGCCTTTCTTGCATGCATAAAACTGGGTTCAATCCCTGCACTCAAAAAGAAAAAAAAAACCCAAAAAATTATGTTTTATGAATACCACAATCTCATCCTTCCTGTAGGGCAGCACCTGGCCAGAAATTTGACAGAATTGAAATCTCAAATTTTAAAACACTCATATCCAATTCAGTAGTACTAATCCATAAAAATTCGTTATGCTAGTAATTTATGCATCCAAGAATAGACTTTTTTCATGTAGAATTGAAATAGGAGTACAAGTAAATTAAACCATTCAGATAAAAATGCAACCAGAACTGCATTAACTGCTTTGACGAATATTTATATATATATATATTATTTTGTGTGATCGTCCACATAAAAACGGCATTCTATTTCTTTATTTTTTTTATTTGACAAGCAGCAATATCATGTTTGTCATTTTAATGTAGATACAATTATTAGGTTATCTGTCATATTACAATATTTAAGATTTTTATGTCCTTTAAGATACATTTAAAAAAAAAAACACATCAACTGCAAACGTGAAGGGGAGAAAAAGCATGGTACCCAACCAAATTTCCACATTTCAGCAATACTTCACTCATTCTTTTAATAAAGTTTTGAGAAATGTCATAATGACATGAGCTTGAAATATCTCTAGGCATTTTCTCTGACGCTCATGACGTGGCACTGGTGATGTTGTAAACAGCAGAAACAGGGGCTGCCAAATGACCAAATTATGGAGGCACAGGCCTGCTTTTTCCCACAGGAACACACCAAATGGTGATGGCAATGGTCTTCTCATACCCATACTGGAGGAGAGCAACATCACGCTACGTAACTGTATTCATCTGCTGATGCTTGGCTGCGTTCAATGTACTGTTTGTCTATCAGAACTTCAATACACTTCTTAATCATGCTGATACTAGGGTTGAACCGAGCTCTGGACTGGCTGATCACCTGTGAAAGAGACATGAATATCAGACCATGGCTTATCGGCCAGCCACAGACACTTCCCTTCAACTGTGAGAGCCACAAGAGCTCATGTACTGCAGTTTCGCAAACTAGAGTCACATAGGAAATACAACTGAGCTGAATAAAATCATAGATAGGGAGACAGATATACCAAGTCACTGCCATAAGAATATGAATTTTTTTTAACTCAAGGGACTGTGCACAAGGAGAGAGGGAACAACTGTATCAACTGGTAAGATCAACATTAATTATCTTTCAGGGGCTGGAGCGATAGCACAGAGGGTAGGGAGTTTGCCTTGTATGCAGTCGACCCGGGGTTTGATTCCCAGCAGCCCATATGGTCCCCTGAACACCGTCAGGAGTAATTCCTAAGTGTGTGAGTTAGGAGTAACCCCTGTGCTTCACCGGGTGTGACCCAAAAAGCAAAAAAAAAAATAATAATAATTAAGTTTTATGCAAAATAAGTAAAAAACCTATTATTTTTACTGTAACTGATTAACAAGAAGGATATGGATACATTAAAAGTTAACATTCACCAATAACTAAAGGCTACCAACAAATTAATCCATAAAAATTCTCATAAACATCCTCAAGTTTTCATTTAATCTTCACTCAACTTTGAGTTCATATCTGGGGTAAGACTTCGAAAAATCTTTCCCTAACATGTCAAGACTTTCACACCACTCTCACAGTACCACATTTTCTTTTTCAGTGCATGTTAATACAATCTTACATTCACCTGCATAGTGTTTCAGCCAGGGGCTTCTTCCCAGTTAGTCTGTGAAATTTTCGAGGGCAGGAAGCACACCGGGTGCTTCTCTGTCTAACATCTCCAATAATCGGCACAGACTCACCAGATGGGGCACATTTGTACTCAGGGCATGGATATTCTTGCTGCTATTTGAGAATTCATTATTTCTGTACTGTCTTTTACAATGAACCACACACAAATAACGTCCCGTACCCAAGAAATTCTGAGGCTATTTCCCCTACTTTACCTCTTGAATAAGGGCATTATGCCGAAGTACTTTTCGTGCTTTCATGATACGAACTATAGCAGCTTGGAGATACATTTTCCGGTCCTCATCTACAGCACTTCGAGTTTGTTCCATTTCCTGTTTTACCAGAGGTCAGGTGGAAATAGAACAAAAATAACATGAAACCCCCATTGCATTTAATCTGAATTCATTTACCAGTAGCTAATAATTCCCAATCAATAAAGAACATCAAACTATACAGTTATTACGTAGGTCAAAGTTATATTTCTTAGAATAACCTTTCAGTATCTGTATTGCAAACCATAACGCAGAGAGAGAGGGAGAGAGGGAGGGAGGGGGAGAGAGAGAGAGAGAGAGAGAGGGAGAGAGAGAGAGACAGAGAGAGAGAGAGAGAAAGTGCTTACCACAGAGGTGGAGCGGGGGTGGGGGGCAGGAGGAAAACTGGGGACACTGGTGATGGGGAATGTACTCTGGTGAAGGGATGGGTGTTAAGTACAACATGATTCTTGTACACACTTTAGCGTCTAAACAGTAGTATTTGGCTCAAGCAGAAAAGTCAGGAAGGATGGTTCAGATAGGGTTTATTTCCAGGGAGCTCAAGGAAACACAGTGGAACAAGGCAATGAAGTCAATGCGCTTGTTAAAGTGACTAAGACAAGGGGTAATTTGCCGTGCACCAATAACTAGTAGACAATGCATAAGTTTTTACTTCAAATCTGAGCACAAAATGTTCTTATTTATGTCAGTTTTGCACGTTAAGAATGAAGTGATAAAAATTTCCATTACAGCTCGAGTGATAGTACAGTGTGTTGGGCGTTTGCCTTGCATGCAGCTGACCGAGTTTTAATCCCCAGCATCCCATATGGTCCTCTAAGCACTGCCAGGAGTGATCCCTGAGTATAGAGTCAGGAGTAGCCCCTGAGCATCACTGGGTGTGACCCAAAAAGCAAAACAATAAAAGTAAAAGTAAGTAGATTTTTCATTAAAACTTTCAAGCCTAAAACACCAGCCAATGCCATGTCATGTGAACAGAGATCTCCTATCAGCCTCCACAGGGGTGGCACTCAAGCTGTGACAGGAACAGGCTCCTGGGGAACAAAGTGATAATCATTTGCTGAGTTCCAAGAATCAATAGCAGATGCTGCGTTGGTGGGAGGGATGCTGGGACCATTGGTGGTGGAAAATGGGCACTGGTGGAGGGATGGGTACTGGATCATTGTATGACTGGAATGCAAGCACGAAAGTCTGTAAGCCTGTAAGTAACTGCCTCACGGTGATTCACTAATTAACACAATAAAAAATTAAGAAAAAACAAAAGACACTGAAGAAAAAAAAATAGCTGAGGCTTCCCACATCAACTGGCCCACTCCAAATCAACTAGGTTATAAACTGAATTTTTTCTTTTTGTCATTTTCCCACCATGCCAGGTATTGCTCAGAAGCTGCACTCCCAAATACGAGCTGAGAGGCTGCTTTCGGCAGAACTCAGAGGATGATGTGATGCCAGAGAGCAAAGCTCTCCTAGACACTGAGCCATCTCTCCAGCCTCACCAACTGAGGGCTTTTGGGGTCACACCTGGTGGGACTTGGGGACTACTCCCAGCCCCGTGCTCTCGGGTTGCTCCTGGTGGTGCTCAGGGACCTCATGGGCCAGGAACGGAGCTGCACTTCCTGCAAGCAGAGCCTGTGCCTACCGAGCTCCCGTCAGCACCCAACCAAATAATCCCCAGGTGGTTCATCTACCCAGTGAAGTTTGAGAAGCATTTTCAACTGTTCTCTGAAATAATAACTGTGTTGTGATATTTTTCTATATTTTACAAATAAAAAATGTTAGAGATTATACTACTCGGGCTGGAGCGATAGCACAGCGGTTGGGCTTTCACCTTTCACGCGGGCAACCCGTGTTCGATTCCTCCGCCCCTCTCGGAGAGCCCGGCAAGCTACCGAGAGTATGGAGCCCGCACGGCAGAGCCTGGCAAGCTACCTGTGCATGTTGGATATGCCAAAAACAGTAACAGTAAGTCTCTCAATGAGAGATGTTACTGGTGCCCACTCGAACAAATCGATGAGCAACGGGATTATATTACTCAAGGTAGAAATTTTTAAAAAACACATGAAACAAGCAATGATTTAGATATGAATAAACCACACACCACTTTGGGTTTTTTTTTTTTAATTTTCCATTTTCAGGCCACACCTGGCAATGCCAGGCATTACTCCTGGCTCTGAACTCAAGAATTACTCCTGGCGGTACTCAGCAGACCATATGGGATGCAGGGATGGAACCCAGGCTAGCAGTGTACAAGGCAAGCGCCTACCTACTGTACTATCTATCCCACTCCACAACACTGTTTCTTTAAATACCCTTTATACTACAATTTATTTATTTTTAACTTAAAGTGTACTGGCAGGGGTGCTGGAGGCAGGACAGGGGTTCTGGTGCTTGCTTGCACCCCACAACTCTGGTTTGAGTCCCTGGCATGACATTTGGTCCAGGAGCACAGCCAGGGGTCACTGTTGAACAGAGAGCCAAGAATAGCTCTGAGCACTGCTGGGTGTGGCTCAAAATCCAATATAAACAAATCAATACAATTAAATCCTGCCAGATGTCATAAAGTCAGTAAAAACACATGAAATAAAAATAAAACTACAAATAACAAACTGCATTAATTTTAACATACAGTGATTTTTACATTATCTCAATACTATCAACTGCAAAGTCTAATACTTAAATATTTCACGAAGAAATGCCACTAAAAAGCACATGCCGGGGTGTGGTGATGGTCTAGCAGGTAGCAGGGCGCTTGCCGCACGGGGCAACATGGGTTTGATCTTAGAGTGATCCCTCACCAGAGAGCCAGGAGTAAGCCCTGAGCAATGCTAAGTGTGGCCCCAAACCAAAAGATTCAAAATGAGTAAATTTTAAAAAATAGAAAGCACTCACTGGGCCTGAGCTAGCTGGCAGAAGGCCTGCAAGGGATAGTCCCAGGCACACAACAAAGGGCACCTCTCCAGCCAAGAGAGAGGGGACTGGCCGTCCCCAGAACAAAGAGGACAGAGAGAAGAAAGAAAAAGCACTTACCTGTGGTGTATCTTTCTGCATTGATGTGGTAATTTTGAATTTTGTTCTTTTACTGCTGAAGTTCATATTTAATGAAAATGAAGATTCTCCATCGATGTCTTCCTATGAGAAAATAATTCATTTGCATTCATAAGAAATAAATCATTAAATAAGTCTGCAATAAACTAAATTACCAAGCACATGATTAAGATTCTGGCAATCTTCAGACTATAAGAAGTATTTAACTTAAAGGGGGAAAAGCCTGCCTTCTGTGAAAGAGGCAAAAAAATAATAGTTTCCTAGTTTTACATTTGATAGAATTTCAGCAAATATTCCTATAGAATTATTTTTAAAACACATCAATTTTGTGTTCACCTTTAAAATTATTAAATATATGTGCATATTTTTGCCCAACTATTGCATAAAACAAAGGAATCAGGCTTATTGGCTTCAAAGAAAATCTATGTGCTAATTTTGGTGATAAAACCAAAGCTCACGATTTTTCAACACCCAATTTTGAAAATGTCAACCCCAAATTGTTTTGCATAATGCTGCAATGACAAAACAGAGGTAAGAAATAGGCTAGAGGCCAGAGAGATAGTACAGCGAGCAGGGTACCTGCCTGCAAGTGGCTAACCCAGGTTCAATCCCAGGCACCCCAGATGGTTCTCCAAGTCTGCCAATACTGACTCGAGCTCTTAATCAGGAAAAGTCCTAAGAACTGGCTGGTGTGGCCCAAAGACAAGGGAGAGGAGGGGAGGGGAGGGGAGACAGTCTAATAATGGCACCAAGCATCACTGCTCCTTGTAACTGTGGTGATTCTGACAGTTCACTTCTGAATTTATGCTTTATACACTGCCAGAAACAAGTGAGTAGTCTTTTTTGCAAGAGAAAGCTAATAACCCATTTTTTAGATTAATGGTTTTTCTATCAGGTTACTCATATAATGAAATTTCTCCATCAGCAGGATTAAAAAGTATATGTCATGAGGGTTTCCTCTTAATAATAACCTAAGAAATCCTGCAAAGAAATTTTCAAATTCATGTATAAACTCAAATGTGCAAACAGTTTATTTTTAGTACTTACGGAGAGCAAAAATAAAACATTTTATAAATATAAATTTAAAAGCACTTGCTTAGGCTTGAAAACAAACTTAAGATTAACTATTATTTAAAATGTAGTATTTCAATCCAGAAATCCCCAAAACTAGTATTTTCTCATTTCTTAAAACGGAAAAAAGTCTGATTTCAGCATAAAAATGCCAGTTATAGCTGTTCAATAATAGATAATAAAATGCAAATTTAGAGATGTCAGAATTAAATGGTGAGAAAAATAAGTTATGGACATTTAATCAAAATAAAAACAAAGCACTATTAATCATTAGTTTTTCTTATAAACATAACAATTTCGGAAAGATTTGCCCACATTTGATATTTTCTAATTCAGAAGATACAACAACAAAGTTATAATGACTGAGAGGAATATACACTTGGCTTGCAATTCTCATTATAGACAAGGACACACTGCATTCTCAGACTCAAGCTCACAGATATTCTTAGTGTGCAGTAATGTAACTGATTCAAGGGCTTTACCAAACACAAAGGGCATGAACAATCACAGCCTTTTAAAATTGCAAATATCCTGTGAAAAAGTCCTGACTTTTTTGGGGGGATGGGCTATGCTTTGAATAGATTTGAACCCAGCGCCACATGTATACAAGACAAGTGCCCTACCACTGAACTAAATATCCTTTATCCAAAGGTTTAACTTTTATGCTTAAATTTCTTGAAATAACTGTACCTTTTCTGAATCATGGTTAATCATTTTCACATCAAGTAATGATTTGATCGTTTTTGTCAGCTCCTTTTCATTCATCTGAGTGCTGTCTTGAAGCTCTTTATAACTGACAGTTTCACTGTTGTTAAAGGCAAGGAGAACTGCCATTTGGTACGTTGTAACCATGGCTACATATGGTTTGCCCAAATAATTCATTTTAACTTCACCTGCAATAAAAACAAAATTGTGACTTCAAATTCATCACTTAATGAAACATCAAATTCTTGAGGAATAATTATTTCAGGTATGTTTTTTTCTCCTGAAGGAGTAAACCAAGTAAGTAATAATGGAAGTGAAGCCTTGCTACATTCTTGCTACAAATATTATCATTTTGTTTGAAGCCAGGGAGAAAATTTTCAGTTGAGCATATAACATAATACCACAGTAAAGCAACTCTATCTTTACAAGCAGGCTCAAACAAGGTCTTTAAATATCCATATGAAGGCTAAAATTTAAGCAGAGAAAAATAAAAAATGAAGGCAAAGGGAGAGTCAGGAGGACCAGAGCCAGAAGATGATGGCTAGCTACAGCGCAACTGGTCTGCAGGGATCTGGCCTCTCCTATGAGAGTTCAAGCGTAACGAGCATCTCTAAGTACACAGAAAATGCTTCTCTGTGGATTCACTGTAGTCTCTGCCAAAATTGAACAGTATGTGAACAACACCTCAACCCACTAATCTTCATAAACAAATGGATCAAAAAAGAGACACTCCCATTTTTTAAAAATAGCTGATAGAAAAAAGAAAAATGTTCGAGACATTGTCAGAGCTATTATGGCACAGCCCATGTCCGCATACTACAGTGCTGAGACATGCCCGGGAGAGAGTCCGGGGGGAAGGTGTAGCACAGTAGAATCAGGCTTGCCCCCTCAAGGCCCTGCGCTCTCCAACACAGCGTCGCCCTTGCTTGTCTCGACGTCTCTTTGCTTGCTCTTCAAGCTCATGATCTCTCAAACAAGTTTTCCTTTTCGCCCCTTCACATCTTTCTAAGTAAGTTTGTTCAATAAAAACAATCTTGCTTCACTTAAAAAAAAGACTAACAGTCTGCATTAACACACCCTCAAAAAGTGAGTGCAAGTCACCAAAACTTTCAAAGCATAAACTAACATTAGAGTTTAGTGTTATTTTCTCTCTCTTCCTTCCCACTATGCCCTCCCCAGCCGCCATCCTAGGTAGCTGCGGCATAAAAGCAACCTGCAGACCAATTTAGAGAAATGTAAACACACACAGCATTACTGAACAGTTAATGGATCCCAAAATAAGTCAGCATGAGATTTGCTTTTAAGCTTTATCATTTTTACTTAAGGAAGCTGTATGTCCCAGCGGCTGCATTCCTGTAACTTGTTGCTTGCAACAAATACACTTTAATATGCAGCAGGGTAACAATTTCCCGGTTCTGTACTTACATCTTTTCATCAATTTCCTGCCTCAGAGTAATCCTACCTAAGGTTGGAGTCATCACTCCAGTGGGATTTTTGCCTTTTTCTCTCTCAGGATCACTGTCACATCAAACCAGCAACATAGAAGGCTCAAGTGGCAACAAAGAGCTTCGTAAACCCTCCGGCAAGGACATAATGACCCCAGGGTAAGATATAACAATTTTCACTGACATTCTTATTTCTTAAACATTTTTACTGATTTACTTCAGTGAAAGTATTTTTTTTGATAATTTCACTAGCCATTTACTTGTAACAAGCAATATGAAATAATTTTTTTGTGACTGCTAAGGGGGCAGGCTTGGGTCATTGGGAAAATGGTGAAGGGAAGGTCACACTGGTGGTGGGATTGGTGTTGGAATATTGAATGCCTATAAAAAATGAACAACTTCGTAAACAATGTTGTTTAAATAAAGGGGAAATAAAAAAGAAAAAAGAAATTTTATTGCTTTGAAAGTAATCAAAATGGTAGGGATGAAAAAAGATACAGATCTCCTAAAGTAAAATGATTATCAGTAAATCTCATTAAACTAGATATAAGTAAACGCATTTTTACCTGTACAAAGATAATGCAACCATGTAAGTTTCCTTCCACTGAAATGCTGGCTGTAAAATAATTCAAACTGGAAAAATAGAAAAATAAATCAAATTACTTTTAACTACTTTGACACAATGTACTGATCTAACATTAGACTAAAAAAACCGGAAAAACAAATCAGGAGCCAAAGCAATAGTACACTGGTTAGGGAGCTTGCCTCATACACAACCACCCCAGTTCTATCCTCGGTACCACATACGGTTCCCTGAGCGCACCAGGTGTGATCCCTGAGACTGAAGAGCATGAGAAAGCTCTGAGCACAGTCAGGTGTGGCCCAAAAACAAACAAAAGCCCTTCGAACAATAATATAAGGCGTTAGATTTGTCTTCATATTTTTATATTATGATGAAAATTAAATATTCTATTAATATGGCTTTGAAAGAATAACTCCTTATCTTTGTACTTGAAAAGAAAAAAAACGTATTTTTTTAGTGATTCAAATTAGATTTATTAAAAGAAATATACTTAGAGAAGTGTTAGGGGAGAGAAAGAAAGAGAGAGATGTTTTCAAGAGAGAACATGGGCTCCTTTAGAGGGAGAAAAAGCCAAAAGTATTTTAAATAAAAGCAATCAGCAGGCTTTTAAGATATTTGTTCTTTAAGCCAACTATGCCCACTCCTTACGAAAAGTTTTACACTCGACAGTGAAGAGAATCAGTGAATTCTCTTGCAGCTTTCCAACTTTGCCTGTCCTGGAAGCTGAAATTCAAGCATCGTTTTCCCCTCCAGATATTCAACTTTCTCCTTTCTGAGAAAATCCACCAAATTAGTAATCTTTATAGAGACAATATATCACTATTATAAGTCGCATTAAGTAAAATAGGTCATCAAGACGAAGATTCAACTACAAATGGAAGTACTATAAATTCATTTGGAATTGAAAGACATATAAAACCTTCATTATGATTAATAATTGTGCTATCAATGTTCACTAGTAAATATATCTAGCTCAACTTTTCACTGCCAAGGCCGGAGAGATACTACAGCAGGTAGGGCGCTTGCCTTGCATGTGGCCAACCGAGTTTGATCCCCAGCATCCCATATGGTCCCCCCAGCCTGGCAAGAGTAATTCCTAAGAGCAGAGCCAGGAGTAATCCCTAAGCATCACTGGGTATGAGCACCTCACCACCCCTCAAATAAAGAGGTCAGGCTTAGCACTCATATTGGCTCACGGATTGCACCTTCCAAACACTACCTGAACATTAATTAGAATTCAAAATGTCTCAAAAACTTTAAAATTTTATATTAATATTTAATGAGCTTATCTACTTCTAACAGCTGCATTAATATACACAACTTAAGGGCCCGGGAGATGGCCCAAAGGAGAGACCCCCAAGCACTGAGATGGTACAGCCCCTGAGAATTGCAAGGGTATGGCCCAACACTCAAAACAAACACAACAGGTACACTTATAGACCAGAGAGAGAACTCAGCGACACCTCAGTGGGCTGATGGTTGCTTAGTTCCCTAACCGCCATCAAGAGTGACCTATCAGAACAAAGCCAGGAGCAGTCCATGAGGTGTGGTCCAAACACCAGGACCAAACCAACAACAACGAAGTTTATACAGGTATATAATACACGCGCATACCAATCCACATTTCTTCAATATTAACCTTTTCTTCTGTATTAAGTGAGCTTGTAGACCAGGTAAAAAAGAACTATAACATAAACTTTTGTTGCTGTTGTTGCTGATGTTGCCCGGGGCGGGGGGTGGTCACAGCTTGTGGCACTCAGGGCTTACACCTGGCTCTAGACTCAGGGACGCTCCTGGCAGGGCTCAGGGGACCATTTGAGGTGCTGGGGATTGACTGAACATGGGTCAGACATTTAAAAGGCAAGAAACCCTCTGTACTATCTCTTTGGCCCCTTAAACATTTACTTTTGATAAAAAGTGTAATTTCCATAGCATTAATGGAAATGTGTAAGATACAAGCAATTTTTGATAAATTACACTTAAGATTAAGACTAAAATATATAGTCATTAAGGCAATATAAACTAATTTACATAAGAAATATACACATTAAGGACACTGATGTTCATTCTCTTAAAATTGAAAGCTGTATTAACAAGGAAAAAAATAAAGTCAAACTCCCTCTACTGGTCACTACAGAAAATACGGGCACCAATGGAGGGAGCAATGTTACTGGAATCATAATTGTCGAGTCAGAAAGAAACCTGCTTCTCTTTTGCAAATGACAAGTATAACCAATGGCACCAGAATAAATGCGACATCCCCCAACCCCAACCAAGCCGCAACAGAGCAACAATAATTGAAATACTAAGAATAAGAAAATCTCTTCGAGGCAGGAGCAATAGTACAATAGGTAAAGTTTACCTTGTACGCAGCCAACCTGGGTTCGATCTCCAGCACCCCATATGGTCCCCTGAGCACCGCCAGAGGTAATTCCTAAGTGCAGAGCCAGGAGTAACCCCTGAACATTGCCAGGTGGACCCAAAAAGGGGAAAAAAAAAAAGAAAACCTCATATTTCTTTTTGCTTTTAGGGTCACAATCAGCAATGCACAGGGGTTACTCCTGGCTCATACGCTCAGGAATTACTCCTGGCAGTGCTCAGGTGACCATATGGGATGCTGAGAATCGAACTCGGGTTGGCCGCATGCATGCAAGGCAAATGCCTTACCTGCTGTGCTATCACTCCAGTCCAAGAAAACCTTTTAACATCATTTTTTTATTCTGGTTGTTGCTTTTTTTGTTTGGGGGCCATACGCAGTGGTATTCAGGCTCAGCCCTGGCTCTGTGCTCTGGGACCATTCTTGGCAGGCTTGGGGGACCATACTGGTGCTGGGGATTGATTCAGGTCAGTAGTGTGCAAGGCAAGTGCCCTACCCCTGTGTCCCAAAGAAAACTTCTTTGATAAAGAACTGTTATGACGCCCTTAGCTGCAATCATTTACATTCTTTGACAAGGCAGACTAATTATAATTTGTAAATATTTGAGGCTTTAGTTTAAGGCCATGAGCCCTTGCAATTTTAGAAAAAAACACTTAAAGTGACATAACATAATTTAAAGTTTTAATAATTAGACAATAACTAGATCCACATTTCTTGCAAACTTACCATCTGTACACTTTTTTCCAATTCCTGGGGAATTGCAAATGTCGACGAAGGAGCCTGGGTAAGAGGCCATGCACCAGCCTAAAAGGGAAAAAAGCAAAATGAAAATGCTAAGCAAATGTCTAACTTGAAGGTCTATATGTCAAATAATTTGAACAACTAAAGCACTTGTTTTTGCATCCTCAAGAAGTTTATAAAATCCATCACAGCTCGTTGCAATCCAAATCAACATAAAAAGAAACTTTAGAAGCTACCTAAATCTACGGATTGAAATAATTACAATCAGGTATTCATTTATAAATTCCTCATTTCAGAATATCTGAAATATCTCTCTCTGGCTCATTTCAGATATTCTATACAGAGAGATTATACAGTAAGCAAGGAGGCACTTGCCTTGCATGTGGCCAAACCTGGTTCAATCCTATCTGGTCCCCTGAGCACTGCCAGGAGTAAGTCCTGAGTACAGCTGGCTGTGGTCCCCAAACAAACAAAACCCAGGTACCTGAGATGGGTAGCACTTGCCCACAACAAAGTACTTGTCATACCTGTAAAACATATATCTGAAAACTAATTCCCAAGTCTATTACTGTGTCTTGGTTTTTGATAAAATTGTTGAACTTATTGTTGAGATCAGCACTGACACTCATATCTGTATACATCCGGTGCAGCTTGCTGGTAAACTCATAGCCACAGGCTTGCTGGAAAAGAGGTTCAGAAATAGATCATTGAAAGATAAATAATAAAATATTATTAGTAAGAACATGCTGCTATTGCTAACTATATAGTAAAAATCCTTGCTTATATAATGTATACTTACACCAAAGTTCTATATTATTCATAATACAAAGAAGCTGATATCCAAACTTTTTGAACACTTTGTTCTAAAGGTAGACTAAATTATTTGCTAAAATTCTTATTTATGAAACTAATTTCCCTTTAACAAAGAAGCCTATCAATAAGCCAGAATTACAGAACACTCTATAATATATGTCTGGTAAGATTTACAAATAAATACACCTGAAAGATAACTGGAAATATTTGAGCCAGTAGTCAATTTTTTTTTAAACCATAAAATTTTATTGAAGAGCATAAAACATGTTCTGAATTAATGGAGATACATAGCATGCTCCTGAATAGAATGACTTGTAAAATATAGTCAACCCAAATTTATAGCAGTATTTATAAGAATTCCAAGTTTTTTTATTTATATTCTTTTTTGCTTCGATTATTTTTATGGGAATAAGATAACATATATTCTTTTTTTAAATTAATTTATTTTTTTAATTAGTGAGTCACCGTAAGGGTACAGTTACAAATTTACCCATCTTCGTGCATGTGTTTCCCTCATACGATGTTCGAGAACCCATCCCTCCACCAGTGTCCATTCTCCACCACCAATGAACCCAGTATCCCTCCCACCCTCCAATCCCATCCCCCCCGCCCCACCCCACCTCTGTGGCAGGGTATTCCATTTTGTACTCTCTCTCCTTTTGGGTGTTGTGGTTTGCGATAGGGGTATTGAGTGGCCATCGTGTTCAGTCTCTAGTCTACTTTCAGCACGCATCTCCCTTCCAGCGCGGGATCCCCAACCACATTTTACTTGGTGTTCCCTTCTCTATCTGGGCTGCCTTTCCCCCAGCATGTGAGGCCAGCTTCCAAGCCATGGAGAGAACCTCCTTGCATTAATATACTACTATTCTTGGGTGTTAGTCTCCTACTCTGTTATTTTATATTCCACAGATGAGTGCAATCTTTCTATGTCTGTCCCTCTCTTTCTGACTCATTTCACTTAGCATGAAACTTTCCATATTGATCCACTTATATGCAAAGTTCATGACATCATCTTTTTAACAGCTGCATAGTATTCCATTGTATAGATGTACCAAAGTTTTTTTAACCAGTCATCTGTTCTTGGGCACTCGGGTTTTTTCCAGATTCCTGAGCCAGTAGTCAATTTTTTAAAAGGTTCTTTGGTGTATTTCTTAATGCTACCTTTGTGTAGTAAAGAGTTATTACTTTGAAATTATTTAAAGCCTTATCATTTTCAGTGAAAAAATGTGGGTCCCTAACTCAGGTATAGAAAAAGCTTTATGTCAACAGCACTTCTAAGAACTAAATGGTTTTCTCTTTGTTATTTTAAAAAGGAATCACATATAACCAGCAACTACTACAAAGGAAAATTATAAGCTATTGAACAAATCAGGATAAATATGAATTGGCTACTGCTCATCTCATAAGCATGTAAACAAAAATGATGTGAAATAAATTGTCTGTTGCATACTAAAACTGCACATAAGGGAAACTTAATTACATTAATTTGTAATTAAAAGAAGTTTTTGTAAAGTTAACTTGGCTTATCTTGTGGGAGATTTTATCTCAATTCTGTCATTATATGAATATACTATTATACCTTTAACCAGTCACCCAAAATAATTTTAAATAAAAGAATTATTTCCAACAGCTGTACATAATACTGCAATCAACAATTTTATGTGCTAAATGAGTGATTTCTAGGGTATAATGGGATTAAAGACTTGAATTACCTTTAATTTATTGATCATGGCTTCTTCAGAATCCATAGACATAGATAACCCATGAATTAAACGTTTTGCCAGCATTCTTGCGTAGAACTGCATTAAAAAATATTATCAGGGTTTAAAATGACTTACAAGTTTAAAACGACTTTCCAATGACTTAAAAAAATCACAAGATGACTGAAACAAAAGTTTTTATTCATTACTCACCTTTTGAAAAACATCCTTATCGTCGATATATTTGAATACAGTAATGAAGCTCGTGAGTTTGTCTTCTACTTCATTCTCTGTCATACCTTTTGCTGATTTCTTTAGCAAGTTGTCACAGTACTTGGCAAGCTCAAAAAGAAATCAACAGTGAATCTTATGAAAAAAGCCATTCTATATATGACTATAACCTCTTAAAGGAAGAGGAGCGACAACAGCACAAAGTGAGATCAGAACTTTGTAGAACTGTATTATTTAGACGGTTAGGCCCAATATTATTATTACAAATTTTATTCAGGATTTTGAATAACATTGGACACAAATGTTACAGGTACAGGTGGATGGAAATACAAGAGAGAAACACAGGTTACTCCAAAAGTGGAAAGTTTATAAACTGTGGTGCGACATAAAAATCTAAGACCTCACTGTCTTAACAAACCTACACTTTGAAATTAAGTGTTCAAAGCTTTGTCATCCTACAGCATGTCTGGTGCTTATTGCATTCTTTCCCCCTCCCCCCGCCCCAGTGCTGGGGATTAAAACAAGGGCCTCATCCAGGCAAGACAAGGGCTATGCCACTGAGATCCATGGCTCGTAAAGCTTACGTTTTAAAATCAAACATTCAGTAAGAACTTAAAAGACTTGTCAGGGGGCCAGAGAGTTTGAAGCCTGGAGCACATGCATTGCAGCGGGAGGCTGGGGTCTGATCCAGCACCAAAAGGGTCCCCAAATACCACCAGGACTAGCCTGAGCACTCCTGGGTGTGGCCCCCAAGTAGATCTCTAGTTAGTGTCAAATGGGAGCTTGGGGGGCGGGGGGAAACATCTATAAAACAAGTCAAAAAATTTACACTTTGGGACAAACAAAGCATTGGTAGTCTAATGCAATGTAAGTAAAGGAAGTTGTGCTACCTCTCCAGACTTTCTTATTTCCTAAGAAAATTATATAGCACGTGGCTTACTACATTCCTTAAATGACAGTGTATAAAATGCAGTTAGTCATTTTTACTATTTCAGCCATTTTTCTGAAAAAAAAAAAAAAAGTAAAAGCTATAAAACAAATCAGACATTTAAATTTTTCATAAGTGAGGCTGGAGCGATAGCACAGCGGGTAGGGCATTTGCCTTGCAGGCGGCCAACCCGAGTTCTATTCCCAGCATCCCATATGGTCCCCTGAGCACCGCCAGGAGTAATTCCTGAGTGCAAAAGCCAGGAGTAACTCCTGAGCATAGCCGGGTGTGACCCAAAAAGCAAACAAAAAATGAAGAAATTTTTTCATAAGATTATTTTCCACATATAACTTACCAATTCTGGGGCTTTGCAAACAGACTTGGGTTCTCTGTAATTTACGACTGATGTAAGGGCCTAAATAGAAAACAAGTCGGTAAGCAGCTGCTAGGAATAAAGTCAAAGTGCAGGTGGATCAATATACAGGATGATCTTCGAGTCAAAATATACTGCCCCCACACAAAACACGGTGTGTATTTTGTTAATGTAGCAAATGTCTGTCACTGTCATCCCGTTGCTCATCAATTTGCCCGAGCGGGCACCAGTAATGTCTCATTGTGAGACTTGTTGTTACTGTCTTATGGCATATCGAATATGCCACAGGTAGCTTGCCAGGCTCTGCCATGCGGGCAGAATACTCTGTAGCTTGCTGGGCTCTCCAAGAGGGGTGGAGGAATCAAACCTGAGTTGGCTGTGTGCAACTCGGGCTCCAGTCCATATAATTCCTGCCATGTGCAAGCAAATATTTCAGAACAGTCTTTCCTAAAATAAAAGTCTGGGTGATGAGGGAGCCTGGAACACTGCGGGGGATGGTGGTGGGGGAAGGCAGGAGTGTGGGCCGGGGAGGTGGAGCAGTAGCAGACGTGGGGGCAACTGGGGCACTGTTTGCTTTAAAAAGGTAGACTTCTAGGGGCTGGAGCGATAGCACAGCGGGTAGGGCATTTGCCTTGCACGCGGCCAACCTGGGTTTGATTCCCAGCATCCCATATGGTCCCCCAAGCACCCCCAGGAGTAATTCCTGAGTGCAAAGCCAGGAGTAACCCCTGAGCATCGCTGGGTGTGACCCAAAAAGAAAAAAAAAAAAGGTAGACTTCTAGGACTGGAGCAATAGCACAGCGGGCCGGGCGTTTGCCTTGCACGCGGCCGACCCGGGTTCAATTCCCAGCATCCCATATGGTCCCAAGCACCCCCAGGAGTAATTCCTGAGTGCATGAGCCAGGAATAATCCCTGAGCATTGCCGGGTGTGACCCAAAAGTTAAAAAAAAAAAAAAAGGTAGACTTATGAGGGAATGCTAAAGTGATTTTCTTTTTCTTTTTTCTTTTTGAGGGGGGTGAAGATTGTTTTTGAGGCCAGGCTCAACAGTGCTCAGAGCTTATTCCTGGCTCTGTGCTCAGGAATTATTCTTAATGGGCTCAGGGAACCCTGCAAAGTGCTGGAGGTAGAACCTGGGTTGGCTGCATGCAAGGCAAGCAAGCATCCTACCCACTGTACTATCATTCCAGCCCTGAGTAACTTTTTTCCCTGAAGAGTGGGCAGTGGACTAAGTCTAGGGACCTTTGCTTCACAGTATGTCAAAATTCCAGTTTGTAAGGTATTATTTACTTCCCTTTCAGACACACAATAATGTGTTTTATTCTGAGAAAAAAAAAAAAAAACAGTACTCAAGTATATCACAGCAGAGCCTGAGGGCAAGCTACCCGTGGCATCATGTTCAATATGCCAAAACAGTAACAACAAGTCTCACAATGGAGATGTTACTGGTGCCTGTTCGAGCAATTGATGAACAACAGGATGACGGTGCTAAAGTGCTACTCAAGTTTATCATTATTTTCCATGTATTTTTCAGAAGATAATAGTTTATTAACTAGTTCTAACAATTTCCTTTACACAACATATTTATAAGAAATTCAACACCTATATAATTCAAGCATTTAATTTAACCCTTTAGTTGGTTATATTAGAAGTCCTAATTCTGAAAACGCCTAAAGAATGACTACTCAATATGCTTATTAAACATGCATTAAAAAGTTACCTTATCTAATGCACTCATAAAGTGCTGGTCACTATTCAAAACAGTGTTGATAAGCTGAACAAATTTACCGTGGACTTCCAAAACCGACTCCACAAATAGTGTTGGCATCTACAAACATGAAATACAAGGTATAAAATCATATTTTAAGACATTCAAAGGTAAAATCTGGCTTACTAAAGAGTTTTTTAATTAAAAGTAAAGTTTTTCCCTAGATAATTCTTCATGTACACACAACGGTAGCTAAGGTCTTAAAAAAAATCTAAAATTTTGCTGTTGGAATTAGCAACACCAGAAACGCAGACTGTCATTGCTTTGCAAAAAACACTGGCTAAAACACTCCAGGAATACTCTTAAGGGTAACCAAGACACAATGTCTGAACTACAAAGTCAATCACCCTCATACATGGTTTTATAGATCAAAACTGCCTTCAAGCCGTGAAAAGTTGAGTTGAAAAAGCAGGTACAGGCCCAGGGATGTGTCTCAGGGGTAAAGGGCATGTCCTACAGGCGTGAGGCCTAGATTTATGATCCCTGGCACCACTGAGCAGAGGTGGAGTGAGAGACGGTTTCAAGAAGATGTGAAAAAACGAGGTCTTGGAGCCAACAAAGCAGTATAATTCCCCCCAACTCAATGGGAAAAAAGTATCTCCATAGGGCAAAGTGAGTCCTCACTCATCAAGGAGATGATATAGTTAGTATTTACAACTAAGTCACTTAGAATTATTCGTGCTGAAACACTCTTGTATTTCTACCTACCTATAGCTTAACAACATCTACGTTCAAAATTTTGCTGTTCAATGTTATTTAAAATCCTGAATAAAAATAAGAATAATAAATAATAATTGACCATAACCCTAAGTAATACAGTTCTCCAAAAGTGTAAAGTTTTATAAACAACTGTGGCAGGACATAAAGTGTTAAGACCTCACTGTCTTTTTTTTTTTTTTTTGCTCTTTGGGTCACACCCGGCAATGCACAGGAGTTACTCCTGGCTCTGCACTCAGGAATTACTCCTGGCAGTGCGCAGGGGACCATATGGGATGCTGGGAATTGAACCTGGGTTGGCTGCGTGCAAGGCAAATGCCCTACTCATTGTGCTATGGCTCCAGCCCCAAGACCTCACTGTCTTAACAAACCTACAATTAAGCGTTCAGAATTGTATTAATGCTTCTGAACAAGAATAGACATACACAGATTGCTGCAGTAGAATGATGAGCAAAATCAGCAAACTTCAGAAAGTCAAATATTGTTCTGAGCACACCTAATCTGAAGCATCACTAGTAATAGGAAAGTGATTCAATGAGGTTTGATGATAGACATACAGTTTGATGGGGGAAAACACTTTGTAGAAAGTTAGTCATTTAACTGGCAGGAAAGACAGTATTACGGACATGAGGCCACTGTTCCATGCTCTGGGTTAGAGGGAGACCTGAGGTGGACTGTTTCGGTCTCTTTTCGCTTCTGGTAGATTGTAGAGACTGCTCAAGAGGCTGAAGTGCTTTCCTCGTGTGCACGAGGCCCAGGAACGATCCCTGGCACTCTTAAGCTTTGCCAGGAGACCCCTGTGCACAGCTGGGTAAACTGCATACCCCTTCCTCATTTTTTTCTTAATTAAAAAAATTAATTTGCTTCCTGGGCTACCAAATTCAAAGCAAACATAAAAAAAGCAATTTGTGGGGTTGGAGCGATGGCACAGGGGGTAGGGCATTTGCCCTGCACACCTCCGACCCAGCTTTGATTCCCAGCATCCCATATGGTCCCCTGAGCATCGCCAGGAGTAATTCCTGAGTGCAGAGCCAAGAGTAACCCCTGAGTATCACCGGGTGTGACCCAAAAAGCAAAAAAGAAAAAAAAAAGCAATTTGTAAGCTATATATTACTAGCAATTGATACTATTATATATTCCCATAAATGTTAATGCTAATTACACAAGAACACAATTGTTTGGAAATGCTAACATCTTTCCTCTGAGAAGACAATGAACAACTGCTAGATGATTGCATCAGTGGGGTTAAGAAGAAGCCTCTCGGGCCAGAGAGAAGCACGTCTCACATGCAGCCAACCTTGTTCCATCCCTGGCACCGCAAGCTCTCCCGAACATCACCAGGAAGAGCGTGGGAAGTCCCCAAGCACAGCCAGGGTGGTGTGGGAAAATTTTATACCCTCCTGGTTAGCAAGAATCATGGGGAGGAGTCTCCTGAACACAGCTCAGGTAAAGTAAATAACTAATAAAACTAAAAAGCCAGCCTCTGATTCTGCAATTTTTTGTAATAACTTACCAATTCCAAAATGAGTAGGATAAACTCCAGATTTATCCAGGAAATATTGTAATACAGATGTTTCATTTGCTGGCACTATAGGACTTTTCATTTATCCCATAATACAGTAAAATAACAAACAAACAACAATTTCAAGGTAATTATAATAAGAGGGAAAAATTCTCAGTTCCTTCCACAACTTACGTTTTCCTGAGTAAGATTACTGGTTGCTCTAAGGCCCTCATCATGGATATGATTTTGCAACTCCTGAATCATATGAGATAAACCAGTGGACACAGCACGAAGTAAGACATACATATTTGCCATGTCTGAGAAAAAGAGAGATTCAGTTATCAATTTCCAAATAGCTCAGAAGACATTTGAATACGCTATGGTCAACACGCAGAATGACGTGAGTATACAGAGGAAACCATCCACGCCTCTCTCCCAATCATCAACGTGCAGAAGAGGCGATATCTGCCAAACAGCCCCTCTCCTGCACACCAGCCCACAGAGCAGTAGTTGGAATCAAGGCAGTAAACCGGTGGTCTTCAACCTTTTTTCATCTATAGAACCACCACCAGTCAGTGGGTCAGTGGCCAAGACGACTGTTCTAAATCACAGAAAAGTGATGCCTGTTTCTGAACTTCGAAGATGAGGCAAGTCAGGGCTTTACACATGCCAGGAATGTGCTCTACCACTCATACCTCCCTCCCCTGAGATAAATTTCCATAGCTACACGTTTGTGGTGCTGAGGGTATACAACATCTAAGCCTTTTAGTGTGTTTTTTATTCCATCAACCTGTTTTAATGAGATCAAGTATCTTTTTGTATAATGGGCATTTGTGTATCCTCTAGTTTACAATGGCTATTGAAATTTTTTGACCATTTTATACATAAACTTTCTGTAGACATTATAAACATGATAATCTTTTTATGTTAATTTGATGATTCTATGGCCAAAAAAGTCACTATTCAAAGTTTAAAATTCTATTTTTGTGTACCTAATCTTTCCTTTGTGTATACTGCTTGTTTTTAGGCCACACCCAATAAGGCTCAAGGGTTATTCCTGGCTCTGCAATCAGGAATCACTCCTGGCGATGCTTGGGGGACCATATGGGATGCTGGGGATTGACCCAGGTCAGCTGTACACAAGGCAAGTGCTCTCTCTCTGGCCCCCTCTATATAATGCTTTGTGTCTTAAGTGTGTTTCTTAATTTCAAAATCTTGTATAGTATCTTCTAGAACTGTCTAGGCTTCAAATTTTGATCAAAAACAGAATTGATTTTATCTACGATATTTGAAGTAGAGTCCAAATTGCACTTTTTTCCTAATAGCTATCCCAAACAGTTATTCAAAAACAACACAATATTTTTAAAAAGACTATCTTTGCTCACTACTCTGCAATGCTACCTTGATTTTAAATCGACTACCAACAAATGCATGGGTTATTTCGAGGCTTTTGTTTCATTTCATTTCATCGGCCTACCAGTCATGCCTGTTGTCTTAATCACCATGGTTTGATGGGATATCATGATATCTGCCAAAGTTTTCCCTTATTGTTCTTCACTACTGTCTCAGTGTTCTTAGGCAATGTGTATAACTTTCTGAATTTAAACACTATCAAGAATTTGGAGAAGGGGGAGGGTGTCAAAACAAACCTAGTAAATTGCTCTTGATTATAAATCAATATACCTTTTGAAAACATTGATTTTCTGTCTGTAATTCAGGTAATACATGTAATTCCCTGCTACTTGAAAACTATTTTTTTTTTAACTCTATTATCGGGACAGAGAGATAGTATAGTGGGTAGAGAGCTTGCCTCCCGTGTGGCTGACCTGGATTCAATGTTCAATCCCTTGTTACACCCCATATGGTCCCCTAACCACCACCAGGAATGATCCTTGAGCACAGAGCAAGAAATAAGCCCTGTGTACTACAAGGTGTGACCCAAAAGCAAACAAAACAAAACAAACTGTGTATATAGTATAAAAAATTTCATTTTCATTTTTTATTTGAGCAGTTATATATTATTTTGTATTTCTCCTATTTTTGAGTTAGATTAAGCATCTCCATTTCTTTATGTCTTTTTCATATTTTGCCCTTTCCCTTCTATTTTTTATAAGCTCTTAACATATTACAGTAGCCATTTGTGACATATAAAAATGTGTGAATATTTTCCCAGTTTTTCTTTCAACTTCAGAATACATTTTGAAAATATACTTACTTAACCAAAACAGTCTTTAAGTGATTATCAATAATTCATGTTAAAACATATAGAGTATTTTTGGAAACTCTTACTAAAACATGTTTGTAATCTAAAGAAGCTAAGAGATGATGTCCAAGTTTTAATTTCTACTCACAGTTATGTTTGGAATAACTTACCGTTTTTTTTCTCTTGTCGGATGATATTATGACATTCTGCATGTAAGAACTGTAAGTGGTCTGCTACCATTCGTTGTTGACATTCATGAATTACTTTAGTATATGAACTTGGATTTACATATTTTCGACATCGAATTTCTTCATCTTTTAATCTACCTAGAACCTTTGAAAATATATTATTACAGTCAAGAGCTACTGTGTGGAAAATCCTGTAATATCAGTAAGCAACTTTTTTTTTCCTTTTTGGGTCACACCCAGCGATGCACAGGTGTTACTCCTGGCTGTGCACTCAGGAATTACTCCTGGCGGTGCTCAGGGGACCATATGGGATGCTGGGAATCGAACCCGGGTTGGCCGTGTGCAAGGCAAACGCCCTACCCACTGTGCTATTGTTCCAGCACCAGTAAGCAACTTTTAATGGACTAATTCTAATGGATCAATTAACCATGACCAGATAGCAAAGATTACATAACTAATAATTCCAACCCACCTTTCATAATTCATGTCAAATTCTTATTTGAGCTACTTAGCTATCTCTTACATTTCATGAATTTATGAAGAAGGACTAACTTTAGTCTACATTTGTCCTATTCACTAACTCAAACCATCTTATTGTATAGATAGGCTAACACAGAACAGGAAAAGTATAGACATGAAGGCATATACATCACAGCTATCACATTAAGGATTTCATTTAAATTTTTGAAGGTTAAAATGTACTTACTTATAATTATGATATTCAGGACCATTAGGAAAACGTATCCTACGTAAAATACACTGAGCTATAAACAATCCCACTAACCAGCTACCAGAGAAATAATCCTGCTAAGCATAGCACATACATTAAATATTCACACCTAGAAACACTCTGTATTACGACACTACATTACCTAACAAATTTCTGAGCTTTACTATTCTCTGGCTAGTACATACCCGGTGGTGTTCACTTGGGCAAAGTTGTGCCAGATATCATACTCAGGGCCTCACTTCAGCTATCAAACACGAGTTCTACCACCTGACTATATTCCCCAGCCCAGGGAACTATGTACCTTTAAACCTTTGAGGAGTGCGGCTAAATTTACCTGGGTACAAGGTGATATTGGGAAGAAAGGTAATGTTCAGAGGGCAAACTACATCAGTCCTGCACACTTCTGAGACTGCTATATACATGAGGTACAAGATTGAAGAAAGAACCTATTTTTCTTATGGGGTGCTTACCATGTGGAAGCAGGTTAGGGCAAAATCAGAAAAACTAAAGGGAGGCAAGAAGATGTCTAGATTACAGTAGGTGTTCACTGTTACTCTTTCATGCAGGGGCCAGAGAGATAGTACAGTGGGCAGGGCATCTGCCTTGTATGTGGATGACCCAGGTTCGATTTCCCAGCATCCCATATGATTCCTGAGCCTGACAGGTGTGATCTGAGTGCAGAGCCAGGACTAAGTCCTGAGCACTGCTGAGTGTGCCTGCTTGCACCCCGTCCCTCTATCCCACCCCAAAAAAGTCACATTCGAAAAGAACTCAAAACTGAGAATCACAGATTAAGCATAACCTTCATTTAACAAATGGAGAAAAAGGGACTTATTCAAGGTTTCAAAGTTAATCAGTGACAAAAGTAAGAAGAAAATTTAACAAGGCAGTCTCCCAGACCTGGCTTTGCAGAAATTATGAGTTATCAGTAAATACTGCTATCTTTTGACCTATGTTCTATGGAGGCCCTATGACAAGCTGTGGAATAGCATTCCACATAGAATACTTCCCGGGCTAAGCAAAATTCACCCCATGACAAGATGCTTAAATCTAACACTGCCAATAAAGAAGTCTGGTTAAAATTTCTAACATATCTTACATGATGACTAAATTTATAATGACATTTTACCGAGAAAATATATACTGGATGTTAAATATAATTACCACTAAGTATTGTTTTAATAGTAAAATATTTTATGGAGCCTCTGTTTCAGCCTTCCAAAAAATTTCAACAGACCAAAAGAGTGACAAATTCACATGATTCTGCAGCATATAATACTAGTAGTATTATAATATTTGGATTTTTTCTTCTCCATAAAAGAACTAAAATTAAAATAAAATTAAAATTTATCCTATTCAGGGGCTGGAGCAATAGCACAGCGGGTAGGGCGTTTGCCTTGCACGCGGCCGACCCGGGTTCGATTCCCAGCATCCCATATGGTCCCCTGAGCACCGCCGGGAGTAATTCCTGAGTGTAAAGCCAGGAGAAACCCCTGTGCATCGCCGGGTGTGACCCAAAAAGCAAAAAAAAAAAAAAAAAAAAAAAAAATTTATCCTATTCACCAATCAAACCTACCAGGCACGATACTTTATTATTTTTGAGGAATGTGAATATAAGTTAATTTTAAAGATAACCAACTCAAGCTTGGCTAAATGTGGCCCCATCACCACCCCAAAATGCTATTTAGCAAGGACATGTTTTATCAACAGGTGTATAATTACAGTTCTCAGAATAATGACCAAAGAACTCTCCCCACCAAAATACATTAACAAAGAAAATTAAATATTTGTAAATGCCTAATGAATAATAAACACACTTAATGTGTTTTCCTTCTTACCTTTTCCATATACTGTGAGCAGTTTGATTCTTGTAATAAATTTGAAGCTTCTTGTTTGTAATACTCTCCTGTTTCAGTCAGAAAGGGAGACTCGAAGATTTCTTGATAAAACTAAATCAATTAATATCAGTTTTAGAAGTTAGAACAAACACTTTAAGAAATATAACAAAGAGATCTAATTATGTTCTTCAAAGAGGTTTTCTTACCTTTAAGGGGAATTTTTTCTTATACTGTTCAACATGAACAAAGGAGTTAATAACCCCATGGATTACTTTCTGGTTTGGGTCTTCTCCACCACGATCACTAAAATAAGGCATAATCACAAAATATTCTTTAGAATAAAAAGTGTCTGTGGAACATATCAAGTATGCCACAATAGAGCTGCTTATTCTAATGTATTTCTATTGCACTGGAGCAGGTATTTCACTTGAGGCCTCCCCAGCAGTGCTCAGGCAGTCTGGGGCCATACCAAGCAGTATTAGACCAGAGCGAGTGACGTGATGCTACCCCCATTCTTCAGTGCCAGGATTCCCCACGCGATCCTAGTGGTGCTTGGGGGCTTCGGGGCTGCCAGCTAGCGATGCTCAGGGAAACATGTCATACGAAAGATCAAACCAAGGGCACTACAAGCAACGTGTGTACCTTAACCCCTGAACTATCTCTCCAGCTCCATAAGAGAGCACTTTAATAGACTATGGAAATATGCAGGGGCAAGAGACTCTGCGTCGCTCTCTTCCAGGAGCGTTGTTTTCTAGTCTCCGGATCTTGGTCATTGATGGGATTACATGGCACCTAGCTGTCTTCACCGGGACCCCTGGGAGTGGGGCGGGTTGAGATTCCCTCCCCACCCTGAGCAGAGCCCCGGCAGCCAAAGACCTCCAGAACCCAGCCACAGCCATGTTCAAGACCCCTCTCCACACGTTTGGACGAGCCTCACACATGAAACAACTGGCAAAGGAACCCAGGTGTACAGGACCCAGGACTGAGATCTCCAGGCCTGCTTGGATTGGGACTGGGCCTCCTCCACCCAGAACCCCCATTTTCCAGTAGCTTGGCAGTCACACCCACAAACTGCCTTTCCCCCCACCCCACCCCCGCCTTGTAATATGTAATCCCATCAATGGCAAACATCCAGAGACTATAAAACAAAGCTCCTGGAAGCACGTAGAAGCATGCAGCCTCTTATAACCTTGTTCTCTCTCTCAGAGAACCTCTCAAGGTACTGAAAGCATCCTGCCTGCACGCAGAGCCTGGCAAGCTCTCTGTGGCGTATTGGATATGCCAAATACAGTAACAATGATGGGTCTCATTCCCCTTACCCTGAAAGAGCCTCCAATGCGGCACCACTGGAAGAACAAGTAAAGAGAGGCTATAAAATCTCAAGGCTAGGGGGCCAGAGCGATAGCACAGTGGGTAGGGTGTTTGCCTTGCACACAGCCAAGCCCCTCGGCATGCCATATGGTCCCCCAAACACTGCCAGGAGTAATTCCTGAGTGCAAAGCCAGAAGTAACCCCTGAGCATCGCTGGATGTGACCCAAAAAGAAAAAAAAAATTCTCAGGGCTAGGACAAATGGAGACGTTACTGGTGCCTGATCGAGTGAATTGATGATCAACGGGATGACAGTGATACAGCGACGGAAATATGATGTTTCATATAATATACGTATGCATGTATGTGTATATACATATGTAAGTATATGTGTATATATACATGTATATGTATTATATACATGTATAAACATTTTAATATCAGATCTGGAGAATTTGTGTTTGTTTTTGGG
The DNA here is from genome assembly GCF_027595985.1 of Sorex araneus. Taxonomy (NCBI): domain Eukaryota; kingdom Metazoa; phylum Chordata; class Mammalia; order Eulipotyphla; family Soricidae; genus Sorex; species Sorex araneus. The sequence goes on along the minus strand of NC_073310.1, from coordinate 47,578,226 downwards.
TACACCCAGCAGTATTCAAAGCTTACTTCTGGGTCTGTGCTCAGGAACAACCTCTGGCAGGTCTTGGGGGTCATATGTGGTGTGGGAAATTAAACCCAGGTCAGCTATGTGCAAAGAGAACACCCTTCAACCCCCTGATATTTGATAGTCAATACACACCTTAAATGTTAATATAAATAAAAGCTTTTGATTGTAAAACTAAAAGTACTATGGTGATAATGATACTTCTTTACTGTTTATAAAAGCCCATGAATTCAAAGTTCACGGTTAAGACTATTTAATAAATTCAATTAATACTCGCAGCTGAAGAATATTTCAACTGCACTGCCCACAAAACTATCAGAAGCCAAAGTTTGAGTATTGGTGGTCTGAACAATCCCAGGTACAGAAATCTGATGGCAAGCGTTTCTTGTAAGTATACTTGAGATCCTGAAGTGTATCATTTGATGAAATCACCCCTGGCTGTTTTTCTCTAGGACCCCTCCCAGCGCTGCTTTCAAGCAGAAAGCTGTCTGTTAGCATTTCTGTATTTCTGTAACTCTAGGTGAATTTTCCATATAAATTTTACCAGTGGTTAGTTTCCTCTTTTTTTTTTTTTTTCAAATAAAGCAAGAGTTTTTATTGAATGAAGTTTGATTAGAAAGATGTGAGAGGACAACACCCAAAAGGAGAGAGAGAGAGAACATATTGGAATGCCCTGCTACAGGCGGGGTGGGGTGGGGGTTGGGATTGGGGGGTGGGAGGGATATTGGGTTCATTGGTGGTGGAGAATGGACACTGGTGGAGGGATGGGCTCCCGACCATTGCATGAGGTCAAGCAAGAAAATGTGTGAATCTGTAACTGTACCCTCACTGTGACTCACTAATTAAAAATTAAATAAATTTAAAAAGAGAGACAATGCTCTTCCTGTGGTTGAGCAGAACTCTGTAAAAAAGAAAGAAAGAAAGAAAGAAAGAAAGAAAGAAAGAAAGAAAGAAAGAAAGAAAGAAAGAAAGAAAGAAAGAAAGAAAGAAAGAAAGAAAGAAAGAAAGAAAGATGTGAGAGGAGAGAAAGGGAAATGTGTTCAAGAGAAAACACAGGCTTCTCCAGAGTGACAAGAAGCTGAGAAACAAGCAAGCAAGATTCGGGTTCAAGGGGAAGCACGGGCCTGAAGAGCAAGCCTCTGAGAGCATCTTGAGGCCGGAAAAAGAGCGCAGGAGGTGAGGCACCTTCCAAGCCACCGCTCTCCCCACTTGCCCTTTCAATCTCCAGTGCCATACATGGTCCTGAGAACCACAGGGGTCACTCCTGGGCAGAGAGCCAAGTATAGTCACACTGCAAACTGCAGCCGCCCAAAACAAAAACAAAAAATAAGTAGAACCAATCCAAGTCCTCAGGGTGACACTTGGCAAGTTCCTACAATGTCAAGCACACTACTGTCAAAGCGATGTATAGAACAGGCTTTTATTACCATCTTAATTACAGTAAGATGAACTGGCAAAATCGGGCACCAAGTTCATAGTTTCTCACCCCAATAATGATGTTCAGATCAAACCATTAGGCAAAGGTTTACTTCTCTAATGAAAATACTTCATTTCATTTTAGAAGCAGAGGATTTAGTACAGCCGGCAGGGCACTCGCCTTGCCTTGCGGCCCACCCAGGTTCAATCCTTGGCATCCCATAGGTCTCCTGAGTCCACCAGGAGTGATCCCCGAGTTCAGAGTGAGGACTAAGCCCTAGGCATCAGTGGGGATGGCCCAAAAACAAAAACAAAAAAACAAGCAAACAACAAAAAACCTTTATGCTCCTTGATCTGGGCTAAAGAGTCTCTAATATTTAAGAAAAGCATTGCAGTAGTTATCTGCCTAAATTACTGTCCCTCCCTACCTCAGCACTTCTATTCAGCTTTCATTCTTCTTTTAATGATCTGGATATTCTGGGCATTTTCAAATATGTAAATTAATATGACTGCAATAATTCTGCCAGTTTTGGGACCTTGGATACAGTTTACATAAATAATAAGAATAGTGAGTGACTCTAAGATTTGACAGGAAAAAGCTATTTCTTGGGCTTGGTTTGTTGTTGTTTGGGGTCACACTGGCAGTGCATAGGGCTTACCCCTGGTGGTGCCCAGGGACAACATGGGTGCCAGGGATTGAACCAGGGTCAGCTGCAGGCCTGGCAAGCCCCTACCCATTGTACTGTCACTCTGGACCTTCTGAAGAAGCTCTTTCTTTCTCACTTTACCTTCCATGGTTTCCTTCTTAGCTCAGATTAAACCTGATGATATCACGATCTAGTTTCATTTTTTAAAAATGTGGATCACAATCCCACATAACTGAATGTGGGGATTACAAAAAAAAAGTCTTATAAATCTTAGAACATGAGTTTTGTTTTGTTTTTTTTTTTTAGAAATACAGCATATTATTTGATAAAAGGACTGCAAGAAAAATGACTATTATCAAAATGAAATTACAAAGACCACTCAGCTGGGGCGCTGGGGACTAATGTGACCAGCATGGCACAGCCTTAGGCTGCCTGGGCTTCATGTCAGGCTTATCCTCCAGACAGTCACATTTTCTCTGTAAAGTGGGGATAATAAAACTAATGATCAAGATAGTATGACGAGGGGGTGTGGCCCAGGTGTTATTAGAGTACAAAGTCCTGGGTTTGCTCCCTGACGTGGCATGCTGCCGGCACAGCACTGCTGGATGTGGCCCCCGTGAGGCCTGAGCACCACCAGGCATCACTTGGCGTGGCCCAAAAACAAAGGCACAGCCCTTGCAATAGTGAAAAAAATTATATATTATGCATAATCCAGGAGTGCATAGCATTCTGATTCTTGAGTTCATCAAGAAGCATTAGCTAATATTCTCAGTACTGACCAAGTTAAAAAAGAAATCAATTCAGTATATCAATTTGGAGGGGGAAATAAAACTCATAGGTGACTAAAAAAACTCTCATTTGTGATTATCAAAGCAAGGATTTTAAAACAAAGCAACAAAGCATATAACACAGATAGCAAACCAGGTTTGTCACGGTCATATCTGAGGCCGGGTGAAGCCAGAGCTAGTACAGCAGGTAAGGCACTTACCTTGCACACAACCAACCCAGGTTCAATCCCCGGCATCCCACATGAACCCCGAGGTACTGCCAGAAATAATTCCTGAGTACAGAGCCAGATGTAACCCCTGAGTATCACTAGGGTTGGCCCACGAACCAAAAAATAAATCACAAGAGTGAGGCTGGGACTCTTAAACCCTAATACTGCTATGTGACATTGGGCAAATCCTCCTAGAGAACCCCTCAGCTACCCCTTGTTTAAAATGAAAACTGGGTACAGTCCACTAAAGTAAATGCAGCCTCCTCTCCAGGTTAGAACACGTCCACCTGCATCTAGTAACCATCCCAGGGACACAACTCTCCAGCCACGAACCAGCAAAGTCACGGATATACTGGCTGGATCTGGAACAAAATCAGGGGGGTGGAAAGCTTGCCCACCGCTCCCCTGTAATAGCACTGCGACGGCACGGGAGTGACCTGGACCCTTACCTAGAGCACTCAACGCCATGCCGGTTCTGAAAATACCATACACAGTACCAAATTGGGGGAGGGGTGGTCCCAAGGTTGGGAAAACTCTAGCCTCTTCCTCGGGACTCTCCAGCCTGCAGAGAGCAGCTCTTTAATGGCCCCACTGCCTCCAGGATCCCCTTCTCTGCCAACGCCTGACACCTCCCTTGTCTGTACTAAATCTTCAACACCTCTTCGCCTTGCTTTTCTAAATAGGTCTTCTCCCTAAATTCTTTTCTGTGATGAAGGCAAAGACCTGGACTCAAAGAAGAGGTTGAAGCTATTTCCTTACTCCTGCAAACAGTATAACCTCACCCCAGCCTAAGGACCACAGATCTCTGCAATCCGGGTGGCGGGGATTAGCTCTCCAGAAGATGTAGTGGAATTCAGGGGCAGCTTGGCAGCTGCTCCATGTGGCTGACAGGACTCAGCACCTACACCAGGTGGAAGTTCAGGCAAACTTCCTCAGACCTCTGCACAGGCGCTCACCTATGGGCAACAGAGGAATGCTTTAATAGTAAGTCTAGACCTAGAGAAATTCTGAAAGGCAGATAACCCAGAAAAATTCAAGCATAGCAGAATAAGCACAGAACATGTACAGAGAGGGTGAGAAGGAAACACTCAGAAAACTGGTGCTGTCTCTGTGACCCACGGCCATCTCAGAAAGGCACAAGGAGTCCCGGAGAGATGGTGCAGCAGGAAGGGTGCTAACCGTGCACATAGTGGATCCGAGTTCAATCCCCAGCACCCTGAGCCCACCAGCAGTGATCCCTGAGCACAGCTGGTATGGCAAAACAAAAATACAAACAAAACCCCAAAGGTAGACAAAAGGCAAGAAAATGTTTTCAACTCATACTAATAAAACTTCTGACAATGTCGAGTATGATGGGCGGAAGAAAAAGTATTTCTGCCCCTCAAATCCCCAAGAACTCCTGAAAAAAATAAGTGTGCACCCCTGCCGCCTCTCCCTACTTCATTTCTTTGGAGATCAGTGAGAAAAAAAAAAAAGATTAAGATGGCACTCAATTTTCTGAATTTTCAAAGAAGGTTAAAAAATGTGGGCCAGAGGGATAGGCGTTTGCCTTGCGTATAGCAAACCGGGGTTCCATCCCCAGAACCTATATGGTCCCCTAAGCCTGTCAGGAATGATCCCTGAGCTCAGAGCCAGGAGTAAAGTCAGGACAGCACCAGGTGTGATCCCAAAAGTAAAGGGAAAAAAAAAAACAATTCACAAAGTACCTGTGCTCCCAAACTTACCTACCACCCCCATTTCAGAAAATACTCAGCACCCCTGGAAATCTAAGTAAAACAAAACTGCACACAAGGCTACTACCGCCACCCCCACTGTTCCAGAGTGCCCCCTTCAGGGAGCAGTGGTGCTACTGCCCAACGTGGGAGACAAGGGTCTGTATTTTTTCCTATATTTAGAAATGCCCACTAAGTTGGTGTGAGCACATCTGTGGTGAAGTCAGCCAGACAACAGCCATGGATGGTGGAATCCATGAATACGGGATCCACAGGTGTGAAAATAAACTCAGTACCTGGGCCAGAAAGACCGCACAGTGGGCAGGGCACACTTGCCTTGCAGGAGGCCAGCCTGGGGTCAATCCCCTACACAACACAGGTCTCTCAGAATCTTGCCAGGCAAATCAACAGCAACAACAATGTGGTTACAAGTGGGGTCTACACAATCCAAGCTATGGGAGAGGAGTCCAGGGCCAACCGTAAAGAACTGGAGGGCCAGAGAGCAAGCGCGGAAGGGGAGGCATGCCAACACCGCCTCGGTCTCCCTCCTCCCACCTCTTTCCATCCACTCTTCCGAGTGCCTTACATAATTTACTGAATATAATACTATTCTGGGCCAGAGCGATAGATAGCACAGCGGCAGAGCGTTTCCCTTGCACTCGGCCGACCCGGGCTCAATCCCCAGCATCCCATATGGTCCCCTGAGCACCGCCAGGAGTAATTCCTGAGTGCAGAGCCAGGAGTAACCCCTGTGCATCACCGGGTGTGACCCAAAAAGCAAAACATATGTGCATATATTACATATATACAATACTATGCTTTTGTCTTCAGCCTCATTTATCTTTCCATTTATGTACACTTCTTTAGCACTCATCTATCATACACTAGAAAAAAAAAAAGTCAGAGATCAACAATACAACTTTTTCTTAGTTTGCAGCTAAAAATCCAATGAAGTAATTTGATCAGGAAATGAAATGTGTCAAAGGATTAGAATTCTCTAATTTCCACTCTGTCATTCACACAAATAATTTAGAAAAAATTGCTTGCAATTTTTAAAGAGTCAGAAGTCAGGAATCAGGAAGAGTAAAGAAAGCCTCAAGCTGAAATTTTCTGAATAGATCAATTGAACACTGTTTGTGTCAATGGTCCAATCAAATAACACAGTCTCAAGGGTTAAAGAAAACAAACAAAACAAAAACCAACCTCACAGAAAAGTAGTTTCAACCTTAAACAACACATGGCAGATTTGAAGGTTAAAAAGAGTTAACCTCACCATTAGCAAGTATTAGGTTGGGATGGCAAGTTTTATATTAGAATCTGTTACAAAATAATACCCACACAAGTCAAATTACTGTACAAAGTTGTGGAAATTTTCCACTTGGATACAGCTAATTCCACCAAATGCTTTGAGCACTTTAACTTACTGTATTTCATTTGGGGACAATTATTTATCACAAATAACCTTGTAAGAGCAGTTCGTTTCATACGAATAACGTAAAGTAGCTAACTGTTCGTAACCAACTTTCACTTGTGATGAGAACAAAATCTGTTTGACAAAGCCTTTTGGCATCAAAAAATAGTTGACAGCCAAATCGCAGAAGTGAGCTGAGATTTAAGTAGGCAATCTCAGAAAAACAAATTACACCGTATCTGAAAAACTTGCAATTTTTCTAGCAATCCTAACTTCATTTTACTTCTTACTCCAAGTTGCTCATTAAAAATGCCACTCCGAGGGCTGAGGAGAGAGCTCGGCGTGAAGGATCCCAGGTCTGGCATGCAGGAGACTCTGAGTTAGATCCCCAGCCAACTGCCCCCACACCCCCAGCACCATCAGGTCTAGCTCTGTGGCGTTATCATCCACAGGGCTTGGCGGAGCCTTGCTGGGGGAGGCCCCTACTCCCAGAAAGTCACGATGGCCAGAAGACTACACAGGGTGGAGCACATGCTTTCCGTGGCCAGCCCTGGTTCAAGCCCCAGCCCTGCAGAGCCCCGGGTATGGCCCTGAGGGTCACGGGCTCCACAGTGCCAAGTCTCAGGCCTTCACATTCAGCCATCCAAGAAGTGCCAGGAACAGGCCCCAGCAGCATTTGGAAGTTATTCAACTGGAAACACCCTCCAAAATTATCCAATCAACTTTACAATGTGGGAAACATGGGCAGAACTATTCAACTATTGCTTTCTTATTTTTCTGTTGTTGTTGGAGCTCTAACACAGCCCAAGAAGAAGTCAGGCAAATTATTAACGTATTTCCTTCAACTGAAAGGACCAAGAATTTTAAGGATGAAACAAAAAGCAATTTCTCAACATCAGGAATTCTATCCACTGTAAAAGGTATGGCCTCACACTGAGAAATAATGCCTCAAATTTTTCACTATATAAACACGTCAATTCTGCAAATAAATGTAAGATTAGGGGCTGGAGCGATAGCACAGCGGGTATGGTATTTTAACAGTGGTAGCATGAACTGGCAGTATAAATGCCATCCAGAAAACTTTATAAAAACAGAATTTGGGGCTGGATTGATAGCACAGAGGATAGGGTATTTGCTTTGCACACCGTCGACCCGGGTTTGATTCCCAGCATCCCATATGGAGTAATACATACGGGATGTATTACACCAGGAGTAATTCCTGAGTACATGAGCCAGGAGTAACCCCTGTGCATCTCCAGGTGTGACTCAAAAAGAAAAAAAAAAAGAAAAATTTCCGATTTTCTCTTGAATATGCTTCAGTGGATAAAAAATGGGAATTCAGCAAGTTATGGCTTCAAAAAGCTCCGCAAACATACGCACACATGTAATAATTTTACATGTAATATTTGTATGTAATGTAAGCATGCATAACATAGATCCACATAAACATACGTATATTTATGCATGTTTTTGTGTACATGATTTTAAATGCACAGAAACTTTCTCTAACAAAGTAAAAGGCATTAGAGAAATAACAAAAGGCCTTTTATCTCTTTTATATTTTATGTACATTTAAACTTTTCTCCAACTGCCACATATTAATTACCTTTATAATTTTTATTTGAAGAGCAATGCTTCCAAACACTAGTTGTGTAAGCCTGATCTGAACAGCCAGATTGAGAAACCGCTAGTGCTGCTCTTTAGAAGCTTTCAGGGAATAGCTAGGAACCCAGGGATGACCATGGGGAAAGGGAACTATAAGTAAGCTGGCAGGAAGTAAAATCTGCAACATGCTGGGACTTTTTTTTTTTTCTTTTTGGGTCACACCTGGCGATGCACAGGGGTTACTCCTGGCTCTGCACTCAGGAATTACCCCTGGCCGTGTTCAAGGGACCATATGGGATGCTGGGATTTGAACCCGGGTCGGCTGCGTGCAAGGCAAACGCCCTACCCGCTGTGCTATCTCTCCAGCCCCCATGCTGGGACTTTTGTTTGTTTGTTGGCCACCTCCAGCAGTGCTCAGGGGTAACTCCTGGCTCTGTACTCGGGAATTACACCTAGAAGGCTCTGGTGACCAGGATGGTGGGGATCAAACCTGGGTCAGCTGTGTGCAAGGCAAGTGCTATACCTGCTGTACTATCATTTCAGCCCCTATTCTGATATTTCACAAAGATGCTATATATATTCACACAATAAAATATTTATTTCAGTACAAGCATGGTGTGCCTCAACTTGAGGGGGAAAAAGGGATTTTTTTTTCTTGAAGTGATTGGGATCTAACTCAGAGCTTCATGCATGCAAGGCAAGTATTCAATGGCTGAGCCACCTCTGGCTTGAGTAAAATATTTCTAAGACTATATAGTATAGATGAACACAGACTTAATAATCAAAAAAATTTCTAAGTGGGGCTGGAGAGATAGCACAGCGGGTAGGGGGTTTGCCTTGCACGCGACCGACCCGGGTTCGATTCCCAGCATCCCATATGGTCCCCTGAGCACCGCCAGGAGTAATTCCTGAGTACAGAGCCAGGAGTAACCCCTGAACATTGCCAGGTGTGACCCAAAAAGCAAAAAAAAAAAAAAAAAAAAACCTTCTAAGTGCTAATTCTTACTCTACCATATACTAATCATCTGATGTAAGTAGACCCCTTGAAGCCTCATTTTCCCCATTTGTAAAATAATCCCTACATTTTTATTCAACTGTTATTTCATTATAAGAATCAGACAATATTACAAATGGGAAGAACCTACCACAGTTACTCAACCAGGTAATGCAAGTTATAATATCTGGTCACATTAAAGATGTTAAAGCAATGCAGAGGGAAAAAAAAAAAACAACTGGAAGAAGACACAGACATTGGGATATTGTTGATCAGTTTATGTGCTGGTACTGTGAGTGTGAAAGGACCTGGGTGTGAGCCCCAGCACTGTAAAACAAAGTAGACTGATTATATATGAAACGTATTGGGGGTAGGAGCAGAAAAATTATCCTGTGGATTAAAATGATGACATATGGATTAGAGTTAGAAAATCCCAGATTTAAATTTCATAATGATATGAAATGAGGAAGGTAGAGATTTATTTTTATATGAAGCGGACTGGAGTGAAAGCACAGCAGGTAGGGCATTTGTCTTGCACATGGCCGACCCAGGTTCAATTCCTCTGTCCCTCTCAGAGAGCCAGCAAGCTACTGAGAGTATCACGCCTGCATGACAGAGCCTGGCAAGCCACCTGTGGTGTATTCGATATGCCAAAAAATAGTAATAAGTCTCACAATGGAGACATTACTGGTACCCGCTCGAGCAAATCAATGAACAACGGGATGACAGTGCTATAGTGCAGTGCTACTATCATGATTATTACTATTATTATAGTTATTAAGTCAAATTTTTTACTAAAGCACCACTACTGATATCTCCATTTGAAAAACAATAAATAGTAACAAGTGTTTTAAGAATTAAAAAGCAACATATACAAAGTTTTTCCAAATAATGTATGGCAACGGCCAGCATCCAGAGACTTAAAAGTCAGCTCCCAGAAGAGAGCGACGCAGAGAGTCTCTTGCCCACACGCCTGGCTGTCTTCCCCAGGGCCTCCTCGGAGGGGATGGGCTCCAGCTTCCCTCCCCACCCAGAGCAGAGCTCCTGGCGGCCGAAGACCTCCGGAGCCTAGCCACAGCCATGCTCAAGGCCCATCTCCACACGTTCAGACAAGCCTCACTCATGAAGGAACCGGCAGAGGAATCCAGGTGTGTGGGATCCGGGGCTGAGACCTCCAAGGCTGCTTGGATCTCGACTGGGCCTCCTCCGCCCAGATTTCCCATCTCCCAGTAGCTAGGCGGTCACACCCAGGGACTGACCCTGGCGCCGTGTAATCCTGTCAATGGCCAGCATCCAGAGACTTAAAAGCCAGCTCCTGGAAGCATGATATCTTATAGCCTACTTCTCCCTCTGGGAGAATCTGGCAAACTACTGGGAGTTTCCTGACCACATGGGAGAGCCTGGCAAGGTCCCCATGGGGTATTAATATGCCAAAACCAGTAATAAACTGGGTCTCATTCCTCTGACCCTGAAAGAGCCTCTAGTACAGCATCATTGGAAGGACGAGTAGAGAGAAGCTTCTAAAATCTCAGGGCTTGGACGAATGAAGATGTTACTGAGACTGCTCGAGAAATTCGACGATAAACGGGATGATGATGATGAAGTCAAATTTTTTACTAAAGCACCACTTTAGTAAAAAGTGATATCTCCATGTGAAAAACAATAAATAGTACCAATTCTTGTTACAAGAATTAAAAAGCAACATATACAAAGTTTTTCCAAATAATGTATGGCAGAAAGTTTTCATGTTTAATGTTTATATCAAATTTTCATTCCTTTACTGTAAAATGTGGGAAAATGCCTAATAGACATAAAAATTAACTATCAGTAAATCATAACAAATAATACTATAATGGATTCTAACAACAAAATTCAAACATGTTGACCTAGTATTTCTGATCAGTCTCTATACTTTCTAGGAAAAAAAAAATATATATATATATAGAGAGAGAGACTGTAAGTACATAATTTTCCTTACAGTCAATCTTGATTCCTCATCAAATTAACTTTTGGCAAGCTAATAATCACATGAAGAAAAATGTACTGGGTAAAAACCAAATCACATTAACAGACATTTCATAAAAGCAGAATTAGAAAATTATGTAAAACTTTTAGCTAAGAGAAAATAACTAATCCAAGTCAAAAAAATGTTAATACTTCCTAGATCCCCCTAATCTATGTTCCCTGGACCCAAGAAGTACTCTTCCATTTAATCATACAAAGAAACAAGGAAGAAAAATGTTTCATGCTATTATACTTTTTGGTTTTATTTCTATTACGTTCTTTTAAAATGAATAATTTAAAGTGTACAGTAATTTCCCTCCCCCTTACAACCAATTTTTTTTAAAAGCCAAATTATCCATTGCTACCACCTACTTTTTATTTGATATCAGAATGAATAAGGAGCTCGAGAAAAAGCTCTTTGGGCAGAGCGCATGCTTGGCATGCAGTGGGGTGTGGGGTGGGGTACAAAGGGGTGCTCCAGACCTGGCACAAGATCCTAGGTACAACCAGATGTGGCCCCAAGCACAGAGCAAAGAATTACCTCTGAGCAACACCACGTGTGGCCCCAAACCAAAAGCTTCTCTTTTGCAATTCCTCCCACCTCTCAATCCCTTACTTCCTACAAGGAGTCACAGTATAATGTTTTGCTGTTTCCCTCCTTTAAAAGACTGTATTTGGGTCTTTAAAATAGAAAAAATCAGATTCAGGGGAAGTAGCTATGATCACACTGCAATTCTCTGCTCTAGATAATGTTTATATCAGCTCTAATAACCTGAAGTTAATTACTTGCATTAGTGTAACTGACTTTTGGTGATTTTCATTCTCTGGCGCAAATGTCTAGTACAAATCTTTTAGATAAGAGTTCACCCAAAGCTGTATTCAGGAACTGACGGGAAAATCGCTTTGTCGCAGATTCAATTCACACATCAGTTAAAGAGTCAGTCACTCCAGACTATTAGCAGGAGTCACTTCACATAATAGGCAAGTATTGATTTAACACTAGGGCTAAGAGGTAACCAGCTAACTAGAAGAATCCATTTTCTTAAACAGGTCCTCTCCAGCAGGAAGCTGAGAGAACCGACTCCAACAACTCAACAACTCCGCACTGCCTTGATGGTTCAAGGGGTCTGTGGACTGAAGATCAAGTTACTTCCTTCAGGGACTCTACTCACTAAACACATTAGGTTATAGAAATCAAACAGATGCTTTAGGGGGCTGGAGTGATAGCACAGCGGGTAGGGTGTTTGCCTTGCACGCGGCCAACCCGGGTTCGATTTCCAGCATCCCATATGGTCTCCTGAGCACCGCCAGGGAGTAATTCCTGAGTGAGCCAGGAGTAACCCCTGTGCATTGCCGGGTGTGACCCAAAAAGCAAAAAAAAAAAAAAAGATGCTTTAGAAAAATCAAGATTATGAAACAATTAAAAAAATTTTTTTTAAGTCTTAACACCCAAGAATTGTAGAAATAAGTACCAGGAGGTTGACTCCATGGTTTGGAGGCTGGCCTCACATTCTGGGGAAAGGGCAACTCAGAGAAGGGATCACCAACTATAATGTAGTCGAAGGCCATGCGGGGGAAGGGATTTGCGGGCTGAATGAGGGCTAGAGACTGAGCACAGTGGCCACTCAACACCTTTATTGCAAACCACAACAGCTAATTAGAGAGAGAGAACAGAAGGGAATGCCCTGCCTCAGTGGCAGGGTGGGGTGTGGGGAGATGGGATTAGGGAGGATAGGAGGGATGCTAGGTTTACTGGTGGTGGAGAGTGAGCACTGGTGAAGGGATGGGTTCTCGAACCTTGTATGAGGGAAACACGAGCACAAAACTGTATAAATCTGTAACTGTACCCTCACGGTGATTCACTAATTAAAAACAAAAAAATAAAATAAAATAAAAATTTTAAAGTCTAAATATTGTTATTAAAAGGCAAACAGAGAAACAAAGAGCAAGAGAATTGGTCCTTAGTAGGAACACGAAGCGTGTCATGGGATGGGGGGAGGCAGAGGAATGTCAGAGAAGGGACCACTGTGACAATGATAGAAGGAAGTGGTCAGTGTGGATGGACACAGGGTGCTAAAAGGAGGGAAAGTGATATGCATAATACCCTATCAGTAACATTACTGCGAACCACGCTGCCGGGGAGGAGGGTAAATCAGAGGAAAGAGAGCAAGAAAGAGTCAGAGGAAAGAAGAGGAAAGTGCCTGTAGTAGAGGCAGGTGGGAGAGGAAAAGGGGTGGCAGGAGGGAAACTGGGAGTACTGGTGGTGGGAAATGTACACTGGTGCAGGGATGGGTGATGGAACACTGTATGACTGAAACCCAATCGGGAACAACTTTACAACTGTATTTCTCACGGTATTTTTTTAATAAAAAAAAAAGAAAAGAAGAGAAAAGAAAAGAAAAGGAGAGAGAAAAGAAAAGAAAAGAAATGAAAAGAAAAGAAAAGAAAAGAAAAGAAAAGAAAAGAAAAGAAAAGAAAAGAAAAGAAAGTAAAAAGGATAAAAGAAAAATATAAAAAGTGCCTGCCACAGGGAGCAAGAGCGATAGCACAAGTGGGTAGGGCATTTGCTTAGCACTCAGCCAACCTGGGTTTGATTCCCAGCATCCCATATGGTCCCCTGAGCACCGCCAGGAGTAATTCCTGAGTGCAGAGCCAGGAGTAAACCCTGAGCATTGCCGGTGTGACCCAAAAAGCAAAAAAAAAAAAGAAAAAAAAAGTGCCTGCCACAGAATCAGGCTGGAGAGCAGGAGGGAAACTGGAGACACTGGGGGAGGGAAGTGGACACTGGTGAAGGGATGCGTGTTGGAGCACTGCATGCCTGTAACTCAATCATGAATATCATAACTGTTAATTCACGGTGATTCGATTTTAAAAATATGAAATAAATAAAAAGATACAAAATCAAAAAATAAACAAAATATTGACATTAAGCTGTAAAATGCAAGTGAATATAGCTGTCTCGGGCCCCGGGAGCTAGCTGTGAGGGCTTGCAGGGGGCCTGAGCCCAGCACCTCCTGGTCTCCTGAGCTCTGCCTGGTATGACCCTGGCAGTCCCCTGCACCGCTGAGGAGGCACGAAACTAACAACAAGAAATAAGCAGCTCCATTGAGATGAAATGAGGCCTGGTCCAGTTACCAATTATAAAACTGTACGCGATTTTAAGCCATTTCAGACAGCAAACCGGAATTGAGAGAGAAGTCTGTACTCACTTTTTTATTTCCCGAAGCAGCATTCGGATAAGAATGTTCTGAAGTGGCTCAACCATCAACTTCCTCCACATATCCAATGCTAGCTGCCAGGAAAAAAAGAAACACACATCAAGACTGAATTAGAACGTTTAAGACTTCAAGTGGAAGCACCTATCCTCGGTGATTCAATGGCGCCACAGAGCAGGGCGGGCAAGGCACTTGTCAAGCGCAGCTGCTTCAGTCACCACCGCCCCAGAGGGCCCTCTCAACAGCACCAGGTGTGATCCCTGTGCACAGCTGGGTATGGCCCCAGCACAAAACCAAAAAAGAGTGGTACAAAACAAACACTTCAAATAAAATCTGAAGATACACATGGAATCAGAAGTAATTCCTGAGTGCATGAGCCAGGCGTAACCCCTGCGCAACGCCGGGTGTGACCCAAAAAAAGAAAGAAAAAAACTGGCTTTTCTTAAATTAGAAATCTATCAACATAAAAGCTAAGCCAATTTTAAGAGTAACAACATCTCCACATTCATCAGCCAGCTCAAGAAATAACTTCACCATCACAGTACCCCAAATGATCAGTATTTTTACCCTAGATATCATTACTATACTGAATTCTATGGCTTATTTCCTACCAGCTATGTAAGTGTTCCCGTGTAAGTATTTTTGAAGTTGACAAAATCACATTGTACACTCACATGTTTTAACTTTTACATGTTACTAACATCCAAATTCAACAACAACAAAGCACTGACATTGCTATACTGTATCCTCCCTCATCTGAACATATAAATTAACCTTCTTGGTTTATTTTCTATTCTATTAATGATAAAGTGTTTGTGATGATAGTGTTTTTGGAACTGAGAAAAAATGTTTTTCTTGCATATGCCTTCCAGGGCACAAAACAAACGGTTCCCCGAAATACACACAGCTACAAGTCAAGATGCTCTATGGGGCTAGGCCTACAATGCAGCTTTACTAAGCAATGCTCACAAAGTAATGCCTCATCAATGTGTGAGTTACCGTTAACATGCTTGGAGACAACCAGCCCTCACAATTGGGTCATCATTCAAGTGCAGAACAGGATCTCCTAGGAGTCTTAACCAGCATTTTCATAAAACCGTGATATACTGGCTTTGGTGAAAACCCTGATGAGATTTTTCATTTGGTGCACTGGTAATTGCATTTCAGACAGATGAAATACGGATCCTTTTTATGCTTGTTTTGTATCTCATGTTTTACTCTAGTTAATGTCCATTTGCCTTGTTGATAATGTAAGCTATATCTATGGCTCTATACATACCTTGACATCCAAACATATTGAGGTTTGTTGCCATTTGTGACTTGTGATGAGTTTCTCTGGTGTTTATTAAAAATTAAATTTTGTACTAAAATTTACCAATCCTTTCTTTTGTCTTTTTTGTTTTGCTTTTGAGCCAAACCCAGCAGCGCTCAGGGAACATGCCTGGCTTGGTGCTCATAAACCCAGCTCATAAGGGCTGGGTTTCTCTGCAGCTTTTCCTCCAGCCCCTGTCTTTTAAGAACTTTCTTCCTAACCTAACACTAGAGATGTATATTTTTATAATGCTTCCCCAAAGTTTTCAATGTTCTGTCTTTTACGTTTAGGCTTAAACTCGAATACATTTTCCCTAAAAATTATTCTAGTACCAAAACTGATTGTTCCTCTGTTTACAATAAAACATTTACACAGGTCTAAGTCTCTCCAAATGAAAAGAGCCTCTACTCTATGCCATTTCTCTGGGGCAACTTTATCTGACACACTGGCAGCTCCATTTCGAATAAAAGCATCTATCGCCCCACAGGGAACATCCTTCCGGTTTTACCTTCTTTTCTTTCCCTTCAGAATAGCACAGATGGGGAGCTTGTGAGAGAGTAGTGTGTAAAAGAATAGGATCTTATACCTATGAGGGCAAAATAATCAAGCCTTTTGAAAGAGAAATATACGGTCATCAAAATTCAGTTTATACCAAGAGCCATAAAAACCCACTTTCAGTTATCCATGTCTATAAAACTTTCTGTTCAGGTAGAGAGGTGTACACACAAAAGTAAATTCAAAGGTATAAAGTTTTTGTCTACTTTTAGTATTGTATTCCCAGAATACAGAACAGTGCCTGGCAGAAAAGTGAAAAACACTCTATGTATTTATTGCAGTGTGTAACAGAAAAATTGAAAACTAAGAAAAATAATTCCATACATAATGAACAAAAATCCTTAGTACAGAATTTTTAAGTGCTGCCAAAAGATAACCCTTAAGTGAAAAGACCTCCTTGTGCGAGAGAAATTGTAGATGCTTTCCCTACTATTTCATTCCTCTTAAAACACATGTGCCCAAAGAGTTTCATAGTGGGTGCATGCCTTGCTTGCTGGAGATCTGAGTTTGGTTGCTGACACCTCTGGGAGTAACCCATAGTGTCTAGCTAAAAGTAACTGAACCTTCCCTTGACCCCCCAAAGAACCTCCTATAAAAAAGATATTTTTACAAACTATTGTCACCTTTATTAAAGTTTTCATGTACCATTTGCTACAATTATTTTATTTACCTACATTTATTTTTAAAATCATATTCTCCTATGCCAGTAAAAACCTTTATTTTGTCACCCTTACTTAGCACTGATTTCAAAATTTTTAAACATATACATTTTATTCCTATCTTAATTATTTGATTATTCATTGATTTCACTATTAATATTTAGTTATTTAATGTTTTATATCATATTTGATTCTATCATTTGCACAGTAAATTGGTCAACAGAAATTAGTATTTAAAGTCTAAGTCTCATTATGCTTTCTTGGGTCACACCTGGCAATGCACAGGAGTTACTTCTGGCTCTGCACTCAGGAATTACTCCTGGTAGCGCTCAGGGAACCACATGGGATGCCGTGATAGAATCCAGGTCAGTCACTTGCAAGGCAAATGCCCTACCCACTGTATTATAGCTCCAGCCCCTGTAAGTTTCTTTCCAAAAGGATTTTCCTTTACATTTCTACTAAAGTTGTGTCTTTGCTGTTTGTTTCCTTCATTAACACCCTTTAGAACTGACATTAGGCAGTTCTTTCAGCGTTTGGCACTACTTCCCTGTGAACACCGCCATACCCTAAGCCTGGCTTCTCAAACTGTGAGCTGCAACTTCGATGCAGCTGAATGGAGGAATCTGGAAAAGTCTTTGATTCATTATCAGTAAATGTCTGATTTATTTTCTTTGTGGGGGAGGGGGTGATGGGAGGCCTGGGCCACACCCAGCAGTGCTCAGTGATCTCTCCTGGCTCTGAGCTCAGGGATCATTCTTGGCTTAGGGGACCATACGGGGTGCTTGGGATTGAGTCTGGGTTGGGCACCTGCAAGCAAGTGCCCTATCCACTGTACTATCTCTCTGGCCCCTAAATATTTGATTTTTATGTTCTTTTTCTTTTTATACCCAGGTTGATCAGGTCCCGTGACATCCAGGGCCAGCCAAATAAATCAAGGGTCACACCCAGTGATGCTCCAGAAGCCGTGTGGCATCTGGGACCACACCAGGATGCTGGGGATGCCCCTTGCTTCCCTGTGCAATCTCCTATACTACTCCTCAGCACCCTACGTACTAAGTACAAGCAACATTTCCTATGAGCTTCTTCACATGGCAGAACTTCTACTACTCATTCATCTGTCATTATCTATTCAAATGATACGCACCACACCTTTTCTGTTCTCATCAACCTAAAGAGTCTTGAGAAATAAAGTATTCTATTTATTTTACATTTGGGATATTTTTGGTTTTGTATTGCACATTTGTGGTGTTCAGGCATACTCCTGGCTCTGTATTCAGGGGTCCAGATGGGTGCCGGCACAGAACCCAGGTTGGTCATATGCAAGGGAAGTACCCTGCCCACTGTATTATCAATCTGACCCCACATTTGGGATATTTTAAATCTTAACAATTAAAAAAAAAATGAATCCCATAATCTCAGCATCCAGTGTCAGGTTTACCAGTTGTTTGCAGATGTTCCTACCTCTCCTATTTCCATGAGTGGTTCATTCATGTCTACACCACCATAGCCATACTGAAGGTCAGCTTCCGTCAACTTATTCTTCTTAATAAACTGGGTATTGAGATATCTGAAAAACAAATGCATTATCTGGCAGTATGTCAAAATAAATATGAAAAAATGATATAGAAATTAGAGATACAATTTAAGTTAATTACCAGCTCAATTCTCTCTTCAAGGCTGAGATACAACCTCTAGAATGGCACAACTCACCCCTACTACTCTAGTTTCACTTTAAAAAGCTCAAATTTGGGCTGGAGAGCCAGTACAGTGGTAAGGTGCTTGCCTGCACGCAGCCGGCCTCAGTTCAATCCCCAGCAACCCTTATAAAGTTCCCTGAGCCCAGATCCAGCTGAAAACAGGCCAGTGTGCTAAAAAACAAAATAAAATCAAACCCTCAAGCTTGAACTGAAGAGCCAGCACAGCAAGTAAGGTGATGGCCTTCTGCATGGGCCACCTTCGTTCAATCCCAGCACCCACATAATCCCCTGAGCACAGAGCGAGAAGAGCCCTACACAGGCAGCAGTGGCTAAACCTCTGACACCACCCCCACCGAAAAGAAAATCTCAAGCCTAAGAACCACACTGTTGAACTGAGCACCACACATTCACACTGTAATGAAGTAAACAGAAAATGATGAAGACGTTATAGCAAATCAAGCCTCTATTTTAACTATTTTTAAACAACAAAGATCATAATTAGAGGTGGAGACAAGAGTAGACTATGAAGACAGTAAAACGTGTGTACTTCGTACACCAAGGAAAGAGTTCTACAAAAGAGCCAGAGGCAGGGGAGACGGCTCAAAGGGTCGGAGTACGTGTCTGGGACTCACGAGGTCCTGCGTTCAAGCCCCAATAGCCTGACCCCAACACCATCAGCAAGGGAACCCCTCCAAAAATGAAAGAATAAAAAATGTTTCCACATATTCCAATAATTGTGAGAAACACAGTGTGAAACTGATACACACAGGGAATTTCTGATGTTCAAATACCCATTTTCACCATCCCAGATTTCACTATTAATGCCTTTAATATTCACCAACTAAAACAATCTGAAAGTTTCTGCCAGTTGTACCATTATTGTATCTCGTCTTGCAGCCATTAAGGCCCTGTATAAGAGATAATTAGCATGTTATTGAACTGGAGCGATAGCACAGCGGGTAGGGCATTTGACTTGCATGTGGCTGACCCGGGTTCGATTCCTCCATCCCCCTTGGAGAGCCCTGCAAGCTACTGAGAGTATGCCGCCCGCACGGAAAAGTCTGGCAAGCTACCCATGGCGTATTCGATATGTCAAAAACAGTAACAACAAGTCTCACAATGGAGATATTACTGGTGCCCGCTAGAGCAAATAAATGAGCAACAGGATGACAGTGATACAGTGGTACAGTACCATTACTGATATTCAAGCATTCGGGAAACATCCACAAAATTTCTATATTAAAACACATACTTTCAGAATGTTTTTCACAATATGTATCAAAACTGAAAGCAAAGCCAATTACAAATTAAACTGTGCAACTACGGACATTCTCAGCAAACAATGAAAGATGTAATTCCCAAAATTAACTCAAGGTGGCAGTATGTCCATAACCATTTATCATACAAATTCCACTCCCAGCTTCACGAACTTCAAGACTCCCAAGGTTTACAGACATTTTCAGTCTTCTATGCCCTTGGTTATGAAATCCCTATAAAATGCCTTTAACCTTACTCTCCATGCTCACTCTACCCCTCACAATTTCATACTGAGTTTTCAACCACTGACGTCCAGCTGAGGAAAAAGGGCAAACTAGACAGAGTGGCTTCTTCACTCAAGACAGACTACCTGAGCAAGAGTCAGAAACATATCATTCAGATGTCAGCTCAAACATGTACCTCTTAAGGCCTCACTTAACGTTAACTTCCCACTTGCAGTGCAGAAACTATTCTGTGATCTGTGCCTTTTTCATAGTACTTGCTACTATGGGATATATTTCTATTTGCTTCTTTTAGACAACTCTCTTCTCTTTTCTCTCTTTAAGGCTTACTTAAAAGTTAAGACCTAGCCAGCATCCAAAACCAATAGCAGTCTAACACAAAATCTTCGAAAATACTTGTTCAATGAACTGCTGATGTTTATGTGATTTATATCTGATAGAATATGATACTCTGTCTCATAAAGTTTATTGCACACTCTTCTTCACCAACTGCATCTGATTTTAGATTTTACTCAGTACACAATTTTTTAAAAGATTGAAAGATATCATTTGAAAATTAAGTTTCGATGGGGCCAGAGCGATAGTTCAGAGGGTAGGGCATTTGCCTTGCATGTGGCCAACCCAGATTAGATTCCTGGCATTCCATATGGTCCTATAAGCACCACCAGGAGTAACCCCTGAGCATTGCCGGGTGTGACCCAAAAAGCAAAATAAATTAATAAATAAATTTATTTATTAAGTTTTGATGGACATCATTCTTAGTTTCTAAGTCACCAAAGTGCTGTGCAGTCAAAGTGGAACCACACATGGGTTTTTAAGTAATAAGGATCTCCAAGGAAATCATAAAAAAAAGAAAAGAAAAAGAATAGCTTCCAATAATTTCTTTCCTGGGGTGCAGGAGGTCATGGTTGGGCCACACCCAGCAGTGCACAGGTGCTCTTTCTGGCTCAGGGCTCAGGCGTTACTCCCTGGTGGTGCTCTCGGGCCATTCACAGTGCTGGGGATCACAGTAGGGTCAGCGGCATTCGAGCAAGAGCCTGAACAGGTGTGCTAGCTCTCCAGCCAGCAAAAGCAGTAATGCCTTTAAATACTTCACACTCCTGGACGGGAGAGAACATAGGAGGAGCCTGGTTCACAAGCACCTTCAAGGGTCACTCCCAGGCACAGAGTCAGGAATAGCCCTCACATACTTGCCAGGGGTGCCCCAAACATTCCTTCTCCAAAATAAACAAAACGTTATACTCTGCCACACAGGCAATACTTGATTGTCCTGCTCAAGTATAGTGCAGTACTGTCTCTTCTTATCATTCATTCTGTTTAAAAAATACTTAGTGTAAGTATCCTCTTTTTATCTGGATTTCTACACATATTAGTAAAGAAGAGTATATAAGAAACAGCTTAAGTTGATTCTGAAGCTGAAGAAATCAGACACTGCACTCTTCCAAAATTACAAGGATGGTTATCATGCTTAATATGTACTGGATTTCAAGAGTTGTTTGTTCACATGTTAAAACTCTAAGTACTCCACTTCAAGGACCAGAGGGGTCTGAACAGGTAAGAGTACAGGTGAAATGAGGCAGGAGTGGTATTATTTTTCTTTAAAATCAGAATCCTAGAACCTGGATAATGAAGCAGGTAGGGTGCCCGCTTTGCACGTGGTCAATCCAGGTTCCATTCCTGGCATCTCATATGATGCCCAAGCACCACCAGGAGTAATTCCTGAGTGCAGAGCCAGGAATAAACCCTGAACATCGCTGGGTGTGGCCTAAAACCAGAGAGAGAGAGAGAGAGAGAGAGAGAGAGAGAGAGAGAGAGAGAGAGAGAGAGAGAAAATAAGCTTCAACTATAATAGTGAGCAATAATGAATTTAAGAGGTACTTAAAGAGGGTTAGATAAAGAAGACAATCCTAGAAGGATAACTGAAGCATCTATTTATCTGGCTGTGCAGCACTGTATCATCAAAATACTGAGGACAAATATGAATATAAAAAGCAAGTTCAGAATATCTACAATCACACAATGAACTGATGGAACATCCTGAAGGTACAGGCACCTACATAACAATACTATTAAATTTAAACAATATAGAAAAGCCACATACTTTGGTGGCTGGAACTAAGATAACCCAGAAAGAAAATTCAGTGTAAGAAAGGGAATGGGGGGCTGGAGCGATAGCATAGCGGGTAGGGCGTTTGCCTTGCATGTGGTTGACCTGAGTTCGATTCCCAGCATCCCATATGGTCCCCTGAACACCGCCAGGAGTAACTCCTGAGTGCAGAGCCAGGGGTAACCCCTGTGCATCACTGGGTGTGACCCACCAAAAAAAAGAAAAAAGGGGGGGATGGGCATACAAATCCATCTAAGTGATGAAGTTATACAGGCTTAATGAAGATTGATCTGGGTTTAAATTCTGCCCTTGGAATTTTTTGCTGAGTACCCTTCAGCAGTGTCCTTTAACCTCTCAGAGTCAGTTTTCCAAATTAACCATGTCAGACAACTGTTAATCTACAACAAACAGTGTTTTATATGAATCAAAGCAAGAGTCAACCTTGTGCTTGCCAACAACTATAATTTCCTGGTTTTATTGTACTTTATGCTTCTCAAAAGATGTGTGGAGCTCCAGTTTCTAACATATGCAAGTTAGAGTGAAAAATCTCTAGGATTGCTATAAAACCATTAAGTGAATCAGAACCAGGAAAGCAAGAAAGGACAAATACACCAACAGAACCAGGGCCTGGTCCTAAACGTGGTCCTCTGGTGACACTTAACATGACACACATCCACTTCTCAATGTCTTCCCAATGAGAAACGTAGCTTGGGTCATCCTGTGGCCCAGCTCACAACAAACTAACAACAAACAAAATTATCACTGTGTCCCTCACAGGCCTCCCTCACCACCCTCACAAAATAAAACATGTTCCAGCCAAGGACAAAAGACCCCGTGCTAATGCCAGGAGCTAAGAGACCTAAGAAAAAGCCTGGAAAACGGGGGTGGGAAGGGAATGTGGGAGACTGATGAGAGAGAGAGGGTGATATGGAAGTAGAGAACACATCAGTCATTTGGAGAAAGAAAAACAATCTGGAGAGTATAGCAGGAAGACAGGCAGGAAAACATGAGGCCTAGAGGCTGAAGTAGTTTGAAGAACGGTGTT
The DNA here is from genome assembly GCF_027595985.1 of Sorex araneus. Lineage (NCBI taxonomy): Eukaryota > Metazoa > Chordata > Mammalia > Eulipotyphla > Soricidae > Sorex > Sorex araneus. The sequence goes on along the minus strand of NC_073310.1, from coordinate 47,555,327 downwards.
TGGTGTTTTCATAAAACGTAAAATACAACACCGAGGCTCCAGCAACAGCCTACTAGAGAGAGAGAGAGACATGGATTTAGATTTACTCTGCTGGGTCACTGCAGAATTAACACAGGTCCTAGAGTCCCATACACTTTGAACAATTTCCCACGTAACTGTCCGTTGCCAAGTGCCCACTATGCCCACAGAGATCCATATTGCTGGGTGTGCTTTAGTTCTGAGCATTCAAATGGGTAACAGATCATTTCTTTTAAATGTCAGTACCGAATACGAGCAATTCCGTTTTAAGAGTCTCAAGAGCTTAAAGCCATGCTTACCGATACAAGCAGTCCATGTAGTCTGCGCCCTTGCTGTATTCCTCCCAATACCTGTGATACATGACAAGTACTTGCTCTTCAGACTCCAGAACTCTCTACGCAAAAAAGAAAAATACTTTTACTTAGATAGTACTTGTCATTTTCAATTGTAAACTATAACTATAAAATTTATTTACAATGTTATACTCTAAAATAGTTCACACAATTCACAAATTTTCAAGTTATTTTCTAATTTAACTAGTTTCAATGATGAAAATGTGCTGGAAATGTGATTTTTAGATATGAAAGTGAAGTAGCTATGCCGGCAAGTAAATCTAGAATTAACAAACAAAATAGAATGGTTTGATGTCACCTTTTGGTCAGAGTATTAGGATCCGGTTAAAAGAGAACTTAATTCTATTGCTGTATGCCCATGTTTCTTCATGTCACTGACAAGCAAATTAAAAACAGTGATTCTCACTAAAACTAATGTGGAGAACAGGACACCCTTAGAAACTGAGAGCTAAATCCAATAGTTGGTTGGATACAATATAAATATAGAACAATAAAATATGCCATAAAACAATTAAATAAATATGTGACCTATGATCGAATAATTCCACGCCTAGGAAATTTAGTCTATAGAAAACTTGGTAATACTCAAGGCTGGAGCAACAGCAGAGCAGGGAGGGGATTTGCCTTGCATGCAGCTCAATCCCCTGCATCCAGTAAGGTCCCCTGAGCCCAGCCATGCGTGATCCCTGAGCGCAGAGCTAGACGTAAGCCTTGAATACAGCCAGGTTGGATCCAGGAAACAAACACTTGGCAACACAGAAATAATTTAGCTGCAAGGCTGTTCATAAGAGTGGTATTTATAGAAACAAATTATATGAATTAATAATCATATATGCCCAGCAATAAGAATACTTACACACATCACTGTATTTTAATATAATGAAAAATTTTAAAAACCCAGATTGCAAAATAAATTTCATTAACCATTTCTAATCCTAATAAAAATTCAAAGTGTGCATAAAAAATATGCAGAAGATAAACATCAAATTCCTTAACTATATAAACAAAAACTGATAGTAAAGTATAGATATATTTAAATATCAAGTCCTCAACTCCAGAGTTATTTTATGAGTGATAATTATTTTCTTCTTTTTACTTATCCTATATGTCCTGATTTATTTAATGGTAATAATTTTATTTATTTCAGTAATTTAGTAACTTTCCTCTCACAGATTTTCTTCCCACAGGTGAACCTGCTTCAAATCTGTTTGCAATGCTAACAATTTTTTAATCTACATATTAGCCAACTTATATTTTTGACTTGTAGGTAGAGAACATATATAATAATCTAAGAGTTCAAAGATTCATAAGATGACTTCACAATCTGTTTTTTTTCTTTTTTCTTTTTTGGTCACACCAGTGATGCTCAGGGGTTACTCCTAGCTCTGCACTCAGGAATTACTCCTGGTGCTGCTCGGTGGACCATAGGGGATGCTGGGGATCAAACCCGGGTCGGTCACATGCAAGGCAAACACCCTACCCGCTGTAGTAGTGCTCTGGATCCCAAAACATAGTATCATTTTAAATCACAGAATTATACCAATGTTAATTTCCGAGACTTAATTGTTGCATCACTTACTGATATGCAAGAGGTTAATATTGATAAACTGGATAACAAATGCCCAGTAATAGATGACTGGATAAAGAAACTGTGGCATAGATCCACAATGGAATACTAATCGGCTACAAGAAAACAGAGCCTCACGCGATCTGGCATTAGGTGAAGGGACTAAAGGGTACCGGGACGCATGCAGTCAGTCAGGAGAGGCACAGATACAGAGCGACCTCACTCACATGCAGGGTATAAAGAAACATAGCAAGAGACTACAGATGGCCACAGGCAACAGAACCTGAGAACTCGTCTACAGAACTGGGGACAGGGATGGATGGGAGGGATCCTTGGGACATTACTGGAGGGAAGCGGGCACCCTGGTGGTGGGTGCTGTGTTGGGACATCTGCATGAACTATCATTCATAGTACTGTAAATCCCGGTGCCTCAATAAAAATGGGGGAGGTGGAGAAGAAGTTAGATAAAAATGTGCGATCCGGTAGCCCCTGGTCCTCGAAGAACCACTGGAGTGACCTGTGAACAATGGAGCCAGGAGTATTCCTTAAGCACCACTACAAGACAGACATAATAATAACAATAATACTAACAATGTTATTAAAAAGAAGCCAAAAAGCTAGACCAATGGGCTGAGCGGAGCATCAGCTTTGCACGCAGGAGGCTCTGGTCTGATTCCCAGACTTCATGGCTTCCCACAGATCCAGAGGAGCCCCCCAGAGGGAGAGCTGGGCATAGCCTCTGTTGGGCTGCAGAGTGTGGTCGAAAGACAACAAAAACACAATAAAATACCAAATGTGTGCACTATATGTAAGCAGAGCAATGCCTTCAAGTGCTGTAAGAGAAACGGCACGTGATCAACTGCTCTACTTACAAGTTAGGACCATTTAAAAAGTACTTGCTCCTTGCCATATGCAGCTTACATAAATATAAAGACTTGTTTTTTATGAATTTTATGAAGAAGCCAAAAGCACAAATGCATGAGGCAGGTAAGTTAAGTGAGCTGCCCAAAGTCACACAGATATAAAAGGAGGATGGATTCTTTTAGTCCAAACAGTAAGTAATTTCAATCAGTCTCTGATTGGACCCAAAATAAGCGTATAGCAAATTACTTTACTTTTTAGAGCAAATTACTGCAGTATTGACTCTCACATATACAAAGATCAAGCTACTGATCCTATAAATGGCATACTAGGGGACAGAGTGAGCGTACAGTAGCTAAGGGTATTGATCCCCATCACCCCATATGGTCCCCCCGGGGTCCACAAGGAGTGAATCCTGAGCACAGGGCCAGCCCGAGCACCACTGAGAGGGCCCAAAACATGCCCCCCGTCCAAAAAAAATTGATAGATAAAATAAATGGCATATTAACCAAAATAACTGACCATGTTTTTTAGCTTACCATTTTCCTTTATAGGTTAAGATTAACAATTCTGTCACACCTATACATCATAAATGTTTAATATTTTCTTTAACTTATATATTTATTAATATATGCTGCATGATGATTTAAGTTTCTTTTTGTAGTTTTTTTAAAGTTTTTATGTAGCATATATACAGCGTATCTCTGAAAGGGTGGCTTAAAAAATTATAATATGTAGTGATAAAAATTTGCCAAAATGTGAGCACAATATTAAGAGAAAATTGAGTTCTATAAACATTACCCAAAGACATAGCATTATTTTTTAATTTTATTATGTTATTTACTTTTTATTTATTTATTTTGCTTTTTGGGTCACACGCAGCAATGCACAGGGGTTACTCCTAGCTTTGCACTCAGAAATTATTCTTAGCAGTGTTCGGGGGATCCCTGAGAGTAGAACCTGGGCCGGTCTCATGCAAGGCAAACGCCATACGCTCCAGCCCCAATACAGCATTATTTTAAACTAAGACAAACTAATTAAAAATCCTATCTTTCACTTACTAGATACATGATCTGAACAATGTAAATAGATTTACATTGGGGAACCCAAAAACACAACACTTGACTTACAGATCTGAAATATATATTAAAGTGTTATTTAGGAAAGAAGATCTTAATGACTGAAATATACTGAAAAAGTGACCTAGTCAAATAATTATGCAGCTATAAGCATTACTTTATCATGTACCCATCAATCCTTACCTTGTGCAAATGCCGTACGTGATTTTCCAAAAAAATCTTTGTTTCTGCATAAAGTCTTTCTCCCAGGGGTTCAGGATAGGCCACACATAAAGCATAGATATCTCTAGTTAAATTGTTAAGGTTTCCATAGTCACTGGAGATACCACTTTAAAACAAATGAGATTTACCTTGCTTGGAACCTAAAAATGAATTGTTAGAATCCAGGTTACATTAAGATGGAGAAGAAAGTGTTAACACAGGCATTACTACTTCAAAAAAGCATGGCATCTTTCCTTTATTCACTCAATAAATATGAAAATTATCCTTTTGGGTTAAAATTCAGGGGAAAATTCTAGCAAATCTAATCTGAAAACTACAAAATACAAGTTAGTGCAATGGACATATGTATCCTATCAAAAAAGACCTAGGAAGTATCCAAAGTGGCAAATATGTTTCATCGATTCTAAGAAACAAAAGCAACAAAAATTACTCAAGGGACACACAGTATTCATCAGATTATTCTACAACCTACAACTTTCAGACTTACTCTATCTTTTTGTTTTTGTTTTTGTGTCACACCCAGAGATGCTCAGGGGTTACTCTTGGCTCATGCACTCAGAAATTACTCCTGAAGGTACTCAGAGGACCATATGGAATACTGGGAATCAAACTTGGGTCGGCTGCATGCAAGGCAAATGCCCTACCCGCTGTGCTATGGCTCCAGCCCCTGTATCTTATTGTATCAACAGATATTCAAAGATGTCTCTGAACATCTGAATACTCTACAAGGTATCACAAGAACTACTTAGGCATGTGCATGCAAACAGCGCTGGCTAGAAGGGTTCACCTTCTGTTCTATGCGTGGAGGAAGGTCCGTGAAAGACTGGAATGGAGGAAGGTCCATTCCAGTCCATGCACAGGCTGGGGCACAAGTTTGTCTCTTCCTCAGTGAGATCAGACTCACAATTTTTGTTTTAATTGAGTCACCATGAGATACACAGTTACAAAGCCGTTCATAATCGGCTTTCAGTCATATAGTGGTCCAACACCCATCCCTCCACCAGTATACACTTAACACTACCACCAATGACCCCAGTTTCCCTCCTGCAATGCCTGCCTCTATGGCACTTGTCCTCCCTCCCTTTTTTCCTTCCTCTCTTCCCTCCCCCTTCTGGGGCATTAGTTCGTAATACAGATACTGAGAGGTTATCGTGTTTGTTTTTTTACCAACTTTTAGCACACAGTTCTTATCCAGAGTGACCATTTCCGACTATCACTGCCACAGTTGTTCCTTCCCTAGCCCAACTGCCTTCTCCCGTAGCACTTGAAGTAGGCTTCCAACTGTGAACCAATCCTACTGTCCTTGGGTATTAGTCTCATACTATGTTTTTTTAATCACAAATATTTTAACTAACCAATCACAGTTTGATGTCTCAGTTAACCACTATGTAATTTCACTTTATTGCTTGAAAAGATAATATCAAATATTATTTTTCTGTTGAGAGCAAAATGCATCAAAATTTTCCACTTGGCTTTATTAAATAGCTAGTCATTAACTGGGGGCTCCAGGGCTCAGAGAATAACGTTTTCAAAAGGCTGACACAATATGGGAAGATTTGTATCATCACAAAAAAAGGGTGACAAGATTATTAGCAAAGAGATGGCTCCAGGCAAAACCACCTTCAAAGAGAGGCTTGGGCAGTTCTGATCATGCAGATTATGCCACTAGATCAGGAAACCACAGACTCATATTTTTAAGATTAGAATTTTGGGAGTGACTGAAAGTACAAGTAGGTAGGAAATACGTCTGGAAAGACAGAGCAAGAAAGACTTCCAAATGGGTGTTTTCCTATTTTGTATTTTTAATATCTCTAACCTGTCCAAACAGCCAAGCACTCTGGAAATGTGTAGATCTTAGAGAAAAGAACTAAGAAGTTTTCAACCTTCTGTGGGATGGCTTAATGATAAAACACAATTTTTAAAGCTCTGTAGAATGTCAACTTTTATTTAAACAAATCATTCTTATAAGAACTCTTGAGTCAGAAAATAAAGAATTTCTTTATTTATGAACTTTCCAATTGTAAATTATCACAGAAACAAGAATTTCTCTTTCCCAGAGCAAAACCTTTGACCTCTTGCAAAAGAATAGTGCTAGCCTCCACCAAATAGCTTGCTTTCGCTATTGAAAGGTACTTTCGAAAAAGAAATGAGGGGGAAAAATAATTTAAAATGTTTTTAATTAAGGTGCTTTCTTAAAATAAATGAAAAACATTTTAAACTTTAAAAAATGTAAAAGTTCTTTCTGGGCTTGGGATTAATTTTGACTTTTAACATTACTTTTATTGTGGGTCAAAAACAGGTTTGCAATAGAATTTTAAAACTGAAAATGGCAAGAAAATGACCAAAACATATATATTTTTTTAGGAGGTGTAAGTGAACCTTCACTGGGAAGGTAAGTTCACTGGAACGGCATCGAATGAAGAGTGAATAAGGAAACTCCCCATTGTCACAACACACGAAGCCTCCGAGGTACGGAACAGGAGACATTTCAGTATGTGACCCCAGCCCAGAAGTGTCTTTTTCATTCAATCTAACACTCCTGGAATCCAACCAAAACAGAATACATTAAAAGCATAGAGAAGTTGCTTATTAAAAGGAAACCCCAAGAATAAGAGAGGGATATAGAAATGAGGAAATTGTGTATAACACTTTTAAATTGCAGTTAACTACATTTTCGTATCTTCACAGTAATACAAAACACAGTCACTTGCAGAACTGGTTCAAATTATTTAAATATCAGGTACATTTTAAGTCCTCTACACAAGTGTTTGGACATTACTTATTTTTATATGAAATGAAGCTATTAATACTTTTCTACAGCAGTAACTGTACACCAGAAAGGCCAAGACAAACACAAATCAAGGAATGGAGTTTTCCCAAAGCTGCAGTGTGAAAAGACTAAACAGTTGATTCCATACACATGAATGAGTTTCTTTGCTAGAGAAAATCCAAACGGAATAAGGAATGGAGATGTGTGAAAAGATCTCTCGAGGGGAAGAAGGATGCCTCACTGTGTGCACTTAGTTCTCTGCCCCTTCTGCTGCATCGCATTCTTCTCCTGCACTGTCTGATGTCCATAATGTTAGGTTATCTCTAAGGAACTGCATGATGAGGGTGCTGTCTTTGTATGAGTCTTCATTCAGTATATCAAGTTCTGCAATGGCCTCGTCAAAAGTCCTTTTAGCCAGTGTGCAGGCCAGCTCTGGGTTATTAAGAATCTCACAATAAAATACAGAAAAGTTAAGAGCAAGCCCCATTCGAATAGGATGTGTAGGTTGCATCTCTTTCTTGCTTATATCAAAAGCTTCCTGATAAGCTCCTTGGGAATCATCTATCGTTTGTTTTCGATCATCACCACTTGCAACTTCAGCAAGATACCGGAAATAATCCCCCTCCAATTTCAGGTAGAACACCTTCCTCTCTGGATTAGCAGCATTGGCTATTAAATACTTATCCAACAATTCCAGGGCCGTGGTGCAGATGGAGCGCAGCTCCGACTCCACTTTCTCACGGTAGTCCTTGGTGAGCTGCAGCTTCCTGTCCGAGCTGTCCGTCTTCTGCTCGATGCTTGAGATGACCCTCCAGGCCGAGCGGCGGCCACCCACCACATTCTTGTAGCAGGTTGCGTTCCTCGTTGGACAGCTCAGCGCCCTGCTCCGTCACGGCCTTCATGCAGGTGGCCATGTCGTCGTAGCGCTCGGCCTGCTCGGCCAGCTTGGCCTTCTGGATCAGCTCCGTCTTCTCCATGAGGGGGGACCGGGTGGGGGCGGGGGAAGAGGACGAGCAGCGACAGCAGCAGCTGTGGTGGCCAGCGATCCGGCGCGGGGGTGGGGAACGTGCTAGGGCGGCGTGCGCGGGGCCTTCACGTCTCCGCAGCCGCGGCGCCCAAAACATATTTTAAAACAGGTCTTGTAACAAAAGATTTTGATGTTTCTGAAGACCAAGAATGAAAATGCCAAATGTAAAAAATTCAGTATCTATGAAATAAATGGTATGCAAGAATTTAAAAATGGTTCATTAGATAAAAATTTAAATAAATCTTTTCATTTTTGTTTGTTTGCTTTGGGGATCAACACCTGATGTAGCTCAGAAGTTACTCCTGGCAGTGCTGCTCAGGGATGCCAGGATCGAACCCGAGTCAGCTATGTACAAGGCAAGCACCTTACCCCACTGTACTATCGTTCTGACCCCTAAATAAATATTTTAAGGATATAGGTAAAGAATCAGCACCAACATCTATTAGTCTGATTTAATCTAGAGTACAGGAAATTAGTGCTGATGATCAGCCAACTAAGACAGAAAGACATTTCTATTCTACTTAGTCTAGAACATTTATTGTAGATGTCTTCTAACACTGGTAAGGACTAACAAGGACAGAAATTACCTGCGTCAGTATTTTTCAATATGTTGAAACTAGTATATTTCAAAAAGATGGCTATATCAAAAAGGATATATGAGAAACGTGAACTTCAGTGAATCTGGGTTTTAAGGTCTGATTTCCCTATTTCCCTAAAAGAGGCAATCTGCAATCTTCTGCCCTTTAATCCTTTTAGTCTTATCAAAGCATTTCACAGTCAAGTCCTAAAGTAGGAGACTTTCTGTCACACTATTGGGAGTTGGGAACTCTAACAGCTACCTAAAAGCGTAGTAAACTTAAGTAACCAAACAAAAACCAAAAAACTCAGCCCTGAGAAACAGTTAAATGCATATCTACCTAGACTCTTATATCTCATCACAGGAAAGTCCTTGAGAAACATAATTAAGGGTAATTCCAAAGTACCTTCAACTGCTTTGGGGATGAAGAAGCATCATCATTTTGTTAGAATTCTAAAAATGGCCTCAAGATTTCTCAGCTCACACTGAAACTGTTAAAATGTCAGCTCCATCAGATTCACAAATGTGTTAACATTCCATGTCAAAAGACACTCAGCAGCTACAATTAAGATTACTACTCAGTCGACTCAAAATCAGAGGTGACGCTTCATGAGCTTCTGGTGGGCCTTACCTAACTGATTAGGCCCTCCCAAACAGACCTCAACACTCCTCAACCCCACCCCCGCCTCCCTCCCACCCGCACCCCAGCTGCACGCTGAGGGAGTCCTGGGCTTCCTAGACAGAGGCTCAGCACCTCACGCTGGCCGAGCACTGCCTCTCCTGGCTTTCAAGACATTCAAGTCAGGCTGCAGGGACAGTGCTGCAGGCAGGGTGCTTACCTTGCACTAAGTGCTCAGGAATCACCTCGGGGGCTCAAGGGACCATATGTGGTACCAGGAATTGAACCCGGGTCACGTGCAAGGCAAACAGCCTACCAACTGTATTACCACTCCAGCCCCTTTTTGCTCTTTAAATTTTGGGGTCACACCAGTCTGTGGTCAGGGGATCATGCAAGAGTTGGAGGACTATGGGGCTGGAGCGACAGCACAGCAAGTAGGGCATTTGCCTTGCACGAGGCTGACCGGGATTCGATCCCCAGCATCCCATATGGTCCCCTGAGCACCACCAGGAGTAATTCCTGAGTGCAAAACCAGGAGTAACCCCTGTGCATCGCAAGGTGTGACCCAAAAGCAAAAAATAAATAAATAAATAAAGCTGGAGGACTGAACCTGGGCCTCCTGGGCAAAGCATGTGCTCAGCCAGAACACCAATCTCTCTGGCCCAGGGGTTTATTTCTTAACTTGTGTGGTGACCATTCATGTGTGTGATTTAAAATTATTTGTTCTCTGCCAGAGCAAAATCAATGTATACAGCAAGAAAGGATCCTTCCATGCGCAGGACCAGCCCAAGTCAGATCCTCAGCGCCACATACGGTCCCTCAAGACTCGCCAGGAGTAATTCCTGAGCACAGAGTCCTAGGTGTGGCCCAAAGCACACACAAAAAATACACAAACCTGTTCAATGTTCTGTAAATATTTTAAAAATATACATATAAATTAAAACTTTTCCAGATACGTATTATATTTCAGATAGCATCATTTAAAAAATAATAATAAGTTGTGGCGAGCCAGAACAATAGGATAGTGGGTAGGGTGCTGCCTTGCACACAGTCAATCTGGGTTCAATCCGCAGCATCACGTCCAGTCCCTGGGCCCACCAAGAGTGATCCCTGAATGTAAAGCCAGTAGTAGCCCTGAGCATTGCTAGGTGTGGCCCAAAAACAAACAACAACAACAACAAATCAAGTGTTGGGGACCAAAGATGTAGTTCCATGAGACCACATGCATCACATGTATGAGCCTGTGGGTTTATAGCACCCCTAGCACCCCAAAACTAAAATATTAAAAATGAAAGAAAAAATAATGTACTGGGGCTGGAGCGACATTACCAAGGGTAGGGCAATTGCCTTGCACACAATTGACCTGGGTTCAATCCCTGGCACCTGATATGGTCCCCTGAGCTCCATTAGCAGGAGTGATCTCTGAGCACTGCCACATACGGCTCAAAAACAAAAACAAATGTACTAACACATATAGCAGTATACACTTCAGAGAGTGACTTTTTCTCTTATTCACTTTCAGAGTAGTGTTTTATGGCCTTAAATGTCTACCAAAAGTATCTTAGGATTAGTACTTCTTGGCAAGGTGTGTGAACAGTAAAAAAAGGAGGAAATTTTATTCTAAGTACTAATATTAACATGGCCTTTAGATTTCATTCTTAAGTTCATTCGCCATCAGGTTAAGAATACAAGGACTAGGGGCTGGAGCGATAGCACAGCAGGTTGGACGTTTGCCTTGCACGCAGACAACCTGAATTCAATGCCAGCACCCCCCACCCCCCACCCCATTGTTCAGGTCCCTGAGCCCTATGAGGAATGACTCCCGAGCACGGAACCAGGAATAAACCCTGAGCACATGTGAGATTGGCCCCAAACAAAACAAAAACAAAAACTTTTTTAAATAATACACTTTTTTAATGTCAGAACAGGCACCCTACCCAGTAGAAAGAATTAATACATCTGCTTTCCACATGGCCTAGGTTAAGTCCCATGAACCATACATGGGGCATAGAGGGATTCCTAAGTGCAACAGAGCCAGAAGTAAGCCCTGAGCACTGCTTGGAGTGTCCCAGAAACAAATAAAATCAAGTCTGTGTTCCATACTCTACCTGCACAATCCTGGGAGACTTCCTGTATTTTTTGTGGGGGGCAGGAGGGAGGGTTGGGGGCGGGGGGCCAAGACTGAATCCAGAACCTTGTACACGCAGAGCATGAGCTCCCCTACCGAGAACTGCATCTGCCACATCAATCACTAGGCATGCTGAATGTACCAAAGAAAACTAGAAGTGTAGGAGATCTCCGTAGGCTCCTGTTAAAGAAACAGGACCCCAGATGAAATTATGTCCACCCTACCAGGACTACTACCTACCTAGTTGCAGTTAGTCTCCTTCAAAGTGAAATTTTTAAACCAATCGATCTGGAGATTCCTAAAGTGGTAACCTGCAGAAAATACCCTACGTCCCCTAAGGGAAGGTAGCTAGCATCAAACACTTTTCTTTTGTCTACTTGCTGGATGCGATGACACTGGTTGAGTGAGATCACAAATGGTTTGACAAAGCCTACCAGATATATCTTCAAATTTACCGGTAGTACTTTTTAATGTAACAAAGTCTTCCCAAAACATCATTTTACATAGCTTTAGTGTCAAGGCATTTTCGTCATTTTTATACCTGCTACCATTTTTTGGGGGAGGGTCACACCCAGTGGTGCACAGGGGTTACTCCTGGCTTTGCACTCAGGAATTACTCCTGGCGGTGCTCAGGGGACCATATGGGATGCTGGGGATTGAACAGGGACAGCGGTATGCAAGGCAAACACCCTATGATGTGCACGCGCACGCACGCACACACACACACACACACATATATGTATATATGAAAGGACCATGGAGAGTGCAAGACTTTCCCTAGGACAATGCCCAGATTAACTTGTGTGCAAAGAACTCCAGGCCAACAGTTTGGAGAACCTGTCTATAACCTTCCCTTAAATGCCATTTCAAGCTCCTTTTCCCTCTGAAGAAGCCCGTGTTCTCTCTTAAATGCCTGTCTCCTCCTGCTCTTTGTCTCCCCTCACATCTCTCAATTTTTCAATAGATCTATTTTCTTTCACAGGAAAAACAAAACAACACCACTGTATTAAGTAGCAATCCAAAGCAGAAATTTTCTGTTGACTGGCCGAGATCTAGTAGTCGAAAATCACTGGTCTAGAACAGGTTCCAGTATCCCCCCAGGGACACTAGAATGATCAAGGCAGGGAGGGTGGTAACAGCCTCGGGTGCAACTGTGGTGCTTTATGTTGGTTAGAGAAGGTAGATGGCTGTGAGACATGGTCAAGTGTTTGTTTTTCCTGAAAAGGGAGTACTTTTCAGATAACTTGTTTTCAAACAAATTTGGGAACCTCTGATCTGAAAGTTTTGGTATCAACATCTAGCTTAATATTAACAAGTGAAAGAGCACAAATTGAATGCGCATCTTCGGAAACCCAAGCTTCCCTAAAGTGCAGATGCACCACATAATGATGGCAGGCAGTCAACCTCTAACTCACTCTAGCAAACTGACAGACGTGGCACTAGGTGACATTAAAGGCAGGGGACACCTCACACCTCGGGGCGGGAGTCACTGTGGATACTGTGGACATGGCACTTGCCCAGGTTCAAATCCCAGGGTCTCCCCAGACTCCCCTAAGCACAGAGGAGTAAGCCCCGAGCACTACTGGGAGTGACCAAAACAGAAAGCAAAAAACAAACAGAAAGCAAGGCAGGACACTCAAGTTACCTGAGAAAGAGCACAAATCTTCACTGTCACATAAAACTCATGACTCACAAATCATGACAATTCAATTTTGAAACTTTCTATCTCAGTTGCTGAACTTGCTCAAATGCAGCCCACGACGCCCTTGCCCTGTATTTTTGTAGGACGTGCCCCCGCTCTTTGTTCCTCACATTCGTCAAAATATTCACCCACACCAGCCCAGGAACACTTCTCAGCGACACCCAAAGGATACGAGAAGCGATCGTTCCACGTTGCTCTTTCGACGTATTCCAACATGACAACAGCTTTGATTGTCGTTAAAAGTTTGTTCCATGTTTCATCAAAATCTACTACTCTTGGTTTCAAAGACATTGTGCAAGTTTAGTGTTGAAATCTGTTAATTAAAAATAATAGCACTGTTAACCCAAATTCTTCAAGATAGATTTTATTCAAAAGTATACTGCAAAACCAAATAGCATGATGGGATCAAGGGACCAGAGCCTGGCACATAGTAAGAACACGATAAACACTTGTTACTATCTTTTCATAACTATGCAGACAAAAATTTCCATAAAATATTTGCATTCATTACAAATTCTAGGAAATAAAAAGTTGCAGTACAAATTATTTATAATCAAAGTCATTGTTCCAAAGCTCTTAAAGTGTCATTTAAAGCACGGAGGGAAAGAAACTGGAACCCTGTTGGCCAAAAAGCCAACTCCTAAAATGACAAATATGAAAGAGACAAGCAATTAGAAATGTTGGCCCCAAGGCAGGAGAGACATGGCATGTGCCTTGCATGGCTGGGTGGCTGTAATACTGGTTTCAATCCTGGGCACCACATACGATCCCCTGAGCACAAAGTCAAGTAGAGTGTGGAATCATAGTACAGTGGGTAGGTCATATGCCTTGCATACAGCTGACCCAGGTTCGATCCGATCACCAGCATCCCATATGTGCCCACCAAGTCGGCCAGGGGTGATCCCTGAGCATAAAAACAAAACCAAACAGACCAAAAGCAAAGGTGTAACCCCAAAAGTCAAGACAAAAAGCCTGGGATTTAACTCACTCCTGAGCTGGGGGACAGCTCTGCGTGCAGGCAGAGAGGCGTGATCCGGGCGCCAGCTGCACGAACTCTAGGAGAAGGCCAGAACAGAAGGCTTAGCCACAGATCCTCATGGTTTTGCACTACTTCCATGGAGGAATGAGACAGCATGCAGGGAAACGAGAAGGCACAAAACCATTAAAAAGGCTTATCATACCTGGACACTTCAATTTAACTAAAACTTTGGAAAGAAAATTTACATGTATAACTGAAACAGATGAACGACAGATGAGAATGCCAAACTCATATGAATTCAGGTTAGAAAGGTAAAAAGACTTCAAAGAAATGTGGGAAAGGTGCAGCCATGCTCAGGGGGTCTTAGATTCCCGTGTCCTGGCCCACTCCTCCTCGGGGCAACCCCCAGCCCGGGCTAGCCTGGCTCCCGAGCAGTGAGTCTGCACTTCTCCGCTTAGCAGATCTCGGTGGAGTCTAGAAGTTTGCGGGTTTCTGGAGCAAGAGTCCCAGAGTTAGATTCCAGACTTCCCAATGCCACATAAGAACAGAATGAAGAGAACACATTTATGGCTCAATGTCATTTAACAGGAGAGTCCAGGGGAAGGCTCTCAAGCGTATGTTTTAGCAGCGACCCCAATGTCCTCCCTTATTACTGGGCAAGTGGAGCAACACTCTGGTCTGTGTAGCCATGGAGGAAAGCTCCTTCCTCTGCTCAGGGGGAGGCGGCAGGGAAACACCGGGAGCCGACAGAAGGGAAACAGACACCTGGGAGAACAGCTCCCTTCTCCGGCCCACAGAGCGGAGGGGGCCTTCCACCACTCTTACCTTTCCGCCAGCCAAGCGCTCAAGAGGCACCCTAGGCAGACTTCAAGGAAGACAAAGGAAAGGAATCAGAAAGGCCAACTCTAAATGCAGGAGGGTGTGGCACACTGAGTTCAAAGTGTTCCCAGGCTTCCCCTCCAGGCCTTAAATTTCCTGTACTGACTTGAAAGGATTAGCAGTGACTTAGCATCTGGGTAAGCCCTGGAGAAAGGAGAAAGAGCAGCTAGAGAACTCGAGTTCCAGCTTTTGTTTTTTTTTTTTTTTTTTTTGGTTGTTTGTTGGGGCGGGGCGGGGCGGGCACAGCAGCTGTAGTCTGGGCTGACTCCTGCTGGGATCAGGACTCACTCCTGCAGGTTCAGGAACACGCTGAGGTTCCAGGGGTCAAACAAGGGCCAGATCTGTGGAAGCAAGTGCCCTACCCACCGTACTCTTATCTCTGGCGCCGAGGTCCTAAGCCGGGAGCAGGAGTAAGGGGAGGAGGGCTCACCTGTCAATGCTCAGGGGTTACTCCTGGCTATGTACTAAGGAATTATTCCTGGCGATGTTCAGAGGACCATGTGGGATGCCAGGATCCAACCCAGGTTGGCCTCGTACAAGGCAAGCACTCTACAGGCTGTACTATCTCTCTGGGCCCCTCAGGTGCTAGCCTGGGGAGGGATGAGGGGGCACACCAAGGGTTACTCCTGCCTGTGTACTCAGGAATTACTCCCGGCAATGCTCAGGGAACCATATGGGATGCCAGGATTGAACCCAGGCTGGCCGAGTACAAGGCAAGCACCATATGGCTGTACTGTTGCTCTGTGCCCCCACCCACCCTTTACACCATGGAGTTATCCTTAACCTCTTTCCACCCTTATTCTCTGAATCCTATCCAACTGTGTTCATGAATCCACCATTCCTGTGCAACACTGCATATACTCTGGAGGTCCTTAGCAGCTCGAGTTTATACTAATCATTTACTCTAGTAATGATATATTTTGCTTGTTATGTGTCAAGCACTATTCCAAGTGTTGCATATCCACTCCATTAATCCTCACAATAATCTGATTATACAGGTCCTGCTGTTCTCTTCAAGATCAGGGTGCCATTTAACGACATACTCAGGAAGTTCCTGTGATGAAACCTGCCCTGGACCCCTGTCCTTGCAAATACACTGCCCTAACTAATGTTTTTCAGAAATACATAAGTAATTAATACCAGGGGCCTCTCTAGGTCCAGAGGTTACTCTTGTCAAAAACAAAACTCTTGCCCTTCGAGGCTGAACTCTTAGATCTGGCACCTGAAGAAACAGACAGACCATTACTTCCCAAGCTCTCCGACAACTCATTCAACTACAAACGAAGACAGAGCCTTTCTCCAGTGCCTTCCTGAGACTGTATCGTGACCCAACCACTCGACCCTGAGCCAGGCCTCTTCTACTCCCACTGTTAACATCAATTCTACTGGTGTCTGAAAAGTTCATCTACATTTCCGCCATCTCGCTTATACAGTGATACGAATGACACCCTCAGGTCAATGGCACTATGGGCCCTAACAATCACACTCTACTAAAACAAAACTGAGAAATAAAATTGAAGGTTAATACACATCAATATTGTAACATCTGCAAACTTTTCATTATATTTGTAACAAACTGCAGGTGTTTCTCAGTCAGAGCACCAACCATATTTTATTTTTCTACATAGCATGATTACAATAAACTAAGTAATCTACATTACAAAAGTTAAGGTATCTAAACGATAACCCAGTAACTTCAAACCTAGGTACATGGCCAAGAAGAAATGTCCGTAAAAATGCTCATACCTGGTACTGGAGTGAGAGTACTGAGGGCAGAGCACTTGCCCTGTATAAGCCTGCCCCATGTGTGATCCCCAGCTCTCCACATGGTCCCCTAAGGCCCCCCAGGAGAGAGCCTTGGGCACAGAGCCAGGAGTCAGCCCTAAGCACTAGCAGGTGTGAGCCAAAAACAAAATCAAAAAATATTAATAACCAGAATGCTGGTGCACAAATGTTTACAGCAGCACTGAGTAATCATAAAAGCCAAAAGGTGGTTAATTCAAATACTCAAATATTTAACTCAAATATTTACCAAGTAGTTAATAGATTTTTTAATGCAATATAGTGGATTATCATCTAAAAAACAAAGTGAATGGATTACTGACTTTAAGCTACATTCTGGCTCAATTTTACTTAAACACCATTTTGCCAAGTGATGTGGGTGACTTATATAAAGTGAGGAAAGAGGTGGGCGCATTCCTCTTCACCCCCCTCAGTCTCGAGGGAAAGTCTGGGAGGACTGGTCAAGTGGGCCTCACGCACACACATGGCTGGGCTCTAGCATCCCACCAGTGTAAGCTGGTCAGCCAATGGGATGACGTTAAGTCCACTTTAACTACACCGCATTCATATTCACAGACTGTACAACTCCCTGGGTGTTCTGAGCTTCACTAAGCTACACACGTCAAATGGGCACACATAATGAATAGCGTGAGGTATATAAATAAAACTTAAACATTAAAAGGGTGGTTATAAAAATGTTATCAAAAATTTAGATTCATATAACAGGGAAGGGAGTTTCTTATGAAGTTACAAATTCTGAAATCTTAGTACCATTCTCATTCCTGTGTGCTAGTTACCAGCTCCTATTATTTGAAGTAATATGCATAACCCTAAGCATATTTTAACGATTTTAACAGTTTTTTAAACATTAGAGATTTGGCCTTATACACCTATTTACATAAGTGTTGTACTACTCACTTAACAGTATAAACTATGTAACAGTACACTTGAGAGAAAAAAATTCCTTAATTTGGAATAGTAATCCATTCTTTGCATGTGAATCCAGTCTACTATATCTGATGACTTCTAATGATTCCTCCACAATTAAAGAGTCCAATTTATTATCAATAATTTAAAAATTAATTGAAATTAATTATCAATAGCTTTAAAATTAAAACTGAAAATTCTATTTTTAACAGTTATGGATATTTAAGAGGTTTCTTTCTACAGGCTTTACTAACACAGATTAAGTTAAAACTAATATACTTATTAGTAAGAGAAATAAATCGCAGTGTTATCTTTAGCTATCACTTGTTAAAATACCACTTATCAAAAATGCATCTTTATTATTAGAGCTACAGCCACTTAATCGTGAAATCAGCAAATTCCCAAATACAGGAATTTCTGGATAACAAGATTTTTAATAGTAATAAGTTATAAATAAATGACAAAAACACAGGAGCATATCAAAGAGAGGGAGCGTGATATATGGAAGTGAAAGTGAACTAAAATACATTAAAATGGCTTATTTATCCACCAACTTGAATTTAATTGGACTTAGATTATGAGTGTCTTTACACTTAAGTGTGTGTTTGTTGGAGGGGAGGGGTGGTAACAGGGGATTAAATCCCAGTAAGTGCAAAGCAAGTGCTCTCCATTGAGCTATATCCTGGCCAGATTTGGGGGGTTGTTATTGTTGGGGAGAGGGGTGGGGCACCATGCGAGTGCAGGGATCAAACCTACTGCACAGGCAATGCTGGTGAGTCACATACTCAGCTAACACATTCTGCGGCTCTGGGGACCAAGCCCACAGTACCCCACATGCAAGGGATGTTCTCTATGAGAGCCTGAGCTATAGTCTTGATCAACAAGAATATTTTAAAAATATAGTAATGACACCTCTGAAAATTTGACTGATAATGGGGTAGTAAGTGATGTTATTTTATAATAAGCTTTATATCTGTAGCACTGTCGTCCCGTTGTATGTCAATTGGCTTGAGCAGGCACCAGTAACGTCTCCATTGTGAGACTTGTTGTTACTGGTTTTGGCATATCAAATACACCACGGGAATTAAAATGAGATTTTAAATTGTTTTTAAGTACAGGTTTTTATTTGTTTGAGACACAAATTTTAAAACACTTCTGGATATAGTGTATCACTACTTGAAATGTGCTTTAAAATTAAGTAATTTTCAATGAATTGATTATTTCTGAGACTGCATGAGTGAAAAAGACACATAATGTTTAAATATACTAGCCTTTTGTGTATAATTGCAACTTTAAAAGGGGGTTTCTAAAAATCATCAACATTAGTATTTTCATGAGGGGGAAGCAATTATGAGAAAACTAGAAACTTAAAAAAGGAAACTAACTGAAGCAGGAGAATCCATCACCTCGAAGACCAGACAGAGGGCACGCCAACCAGAGGAGGAAACAGAAAACAGAATAAAAAGAACTGAAGACAGCATAAAGAACTTATGAAACAACATCAAATGAACTTACATTCATGTTGTAGAAATCCCAAAGGAAAAGAGACAAAGGGGCATAAATCATTGAAGAAATAATGTCTGATAACTTCCCTAACCTGGGGAAGGAAACAAATATCCAGATTGAGTATGCATTGAGAGTGCACATTAAGAGAAACCCAAAGAGAGCCATACCAAGAAATTATAATTAAAATGTCGAGGGCTGGAGAGGTAGCACAGGGGTTATACATTTGTGTTACATGCCGCCAAGCCCCGTTCAACCAGCCCACAGCACCAGCAGGACAACCTCCAAGCACAGGGCCACGGCAGCCCCGGAACGCTGCCAGGTCTGACCCCAAAACTACAAGGAATATCAGGATTAAAATGTCAAAAGAAAAAGGAAACACAGGGCTGGATAGAGATCTTAGAAACAGAGCACATGATTTGCATGTATGATGTATGTTTTGCACATATGAGACCATGGTTCCCAGCACCACACACACACACACACACTCACACTAAAATGAAACTAATGAATGTGCTTAGTATAATACTACAGGCTTTTGGTTTGTGGTTGGTTGGTTGGTTGGCTGGCTGGCTGGCTGGTTTGGGGGCCATACCTGGCTGTACTCAGGGTAATTCTGCTCAGAGATCACTCCTGGCAGTGCTCAGGAAATCATACATATGAGGTGCTGGGGATCGAATTCCAGGTCAGCCACATGCAAGCCAAGTGTATTGTTTCTCTGGCCCAATAGTTATTTTTAAGAAGAGAGCCACTTAGGGGCTGGAGGGACAGCTGGGGAGGTAAGGCTGTGGCTGCAGCAAGCTGGGTTTAAATCTTGGTCCCTGCATAAGGTTCCCTGAGCATGGCCAGGGGTCACTCCTGAGCAGAGCCAGGACTAGTCCCTAAGTACCGCTGGGTGTGGTCCAACCTCCTCCCCTCGAAAAAGAAGGATGTATAAGAGCGTAAGAGAAAAACAACCCTTACGTACATGGGAAATTTCATGATACTAACAGCAGACTTTCAGTTAAAACTTTCAGTCCAGAAAGAAGTGGCATAATATATTCAAACTGCTATAAGGAAAAAAAAAAAAAACAGAAATACTTTACCCAGCTGTTATCTCAGAGTTAATGGAGGGATCATTTTCTAGACAAGAAAAAGTTAATGGGTTTATTTCCACTAAACTGGCCTTACATGAAATGTTAGAAGGATTATTTTCATGCTGAAAATAAAGGGTGCTAATTAGTAAAGAAAAAAAAACTACTAAATTTTTACTGAAAGATAAATACATAGTAAAAGCAATGGGCAAGTGAAATGAAGCTATCAAGCTAGTGAAGTGACTAAAAATACTGAAAGTGAAAATGACTTTTCTAATTTCTTAATTTTATATCAGGGTAAAAATGGCTTTGTAAAATAAGTTTGGAAGAATTCCACCCTCCTCAATGTTTTGGAAGAATATGAAAAGGGTAGGAACAAATCTTTTTTTTTTTTTTTTTTTTTTTGCTTTTTCGGTCATACCCGGTGATGCACAGGGGTCACTCCTGACTCTACACTCAGGAATTACCCTTGGCGGTGCTTGGGGGACCATATGGGATGCTGGGAATCAAACCTGGGTCGGCCACGCCCTCCCCGCTGTCCTACTGGCAAACGCCCTACCCACTGCCCTACTGCTCCAGCCCCACTATCTTCCTTTGAATGTTTGGTAGAGTTCTTCAGGAAAGCCACCTGATCTTGAATTCTGTTGTGAGATTTTTGATTAGTGCTTCAATCTTCTTACCCCCAATCTATTCAGCTTTTCATTACAGTATTATTTCCCCACTATTCACTCTTGGTAGACTGCATGTTTCTAGGAACTCAGCTATTCTGGGTTACCAAGTTTTTAAATGTTTTGTTTTTCTGGTTTGTTTTTGTTTAGTAATTTCTATGATACACAACAGTGCTCAGGTGCTCCTCCTGGCTCTGTGCTCAGGGGTCACTCTCAGCAGTGCTTGAGGTACAACACAGTGCCAGGGATCAAACCCAGGCCTCTTCATGAGAACTGATCCTCAGGAAGAAGTTTGCATCTGGGTGGGAGGCTCAGCCAGGAAAGCGAACACTACGACTACAGTGGTGCAGGGAAATGGTCAGCCTGGAGGAGAACCGGATGCTCAGAGGAGGTAAAGTGATACGCACGATACCCTATCGGCAACAGTACTGTAAACCACACAGTGCTTGAAAGAAAAGCAAAAAAAAAAATGCCTGCCATAGAGACAAGTTGGTGGGCGCTAGAAGGGCAGGACGGAAATTGGGGACATTGGTAGAGAAAAAGGGACACTGGTGATGGAATTTATGGTGGAACATTGTAGCACTGGAACTCAATCATGAATAATCTTGTAACTTTGTAATATACAGGGATATTTTATGGTATTGGGGCAACTCTCAGCGGTATTCAGTGGACTATGTAGTTTGGGGGATAAAACCTGACTCTTCTGCATGCAAAATAACAAACACTGATGCTTTCAGTCATCTCTCCAGTCCCTTGTTAAAACTTTTAAAACAACAATGAAAGGGCCCAAGTGATAGTACAGCGAATAGGGCATTTGCCTTGCACACAGCTAACCTGGGTTCGATCCCAGTCATCCCATACTATCCCCCAAGCACCGCCAGGAGTAATTTCTAAATGCAGAGCCAGGAGTAAGCCTTGAGCATTGCTGGTGTGACCAAAAAAGCAAAAATATAAATAAATAGTAAAAAAAAAAAAACCAACAATGAAATCTAGCTTAACTAATCTTTTCTATTCCTAGTCTTCATTTCATTTACCGCTCTCATTACTATTTTTTCCTACTAACTTTGGCCTTTATTCGTCTTTTCCTAGCTTCTTGACACAGGGTTTTATTGCTATGAATTTCCCTCTAAAGCGCTTTTGCTGAAGTCCATATTTTGCTTTATTTCCATTTTTGTTTCAAGGTTTACTTTTGTTTTCTTATACGTTCTTTGATCCACTGGTTGTTCAGTAGCATTGTCTTTTGATCACCACATACTAGCAGATTTTCTACTTCTTATGCAATTATTTCAATTTTTTTTTTTTTTTTTTTTTTTTTTTGCTTTTTGGGTCACACCCGGCGATGCACAGGGGCTACTCCTGGCTTTGCACTCAGGAATTACTCCTGGCGGTGCTCAGGGGACCATATGGGATGCTGGGATTCGAACCCGGGTCGGCCGCGTGCAAGGCAAATGCCCTACCCGCTGTGCTATCGCTCCAGCCCCCAATTATTTCAATTTTTTAGGTTCAGAAAAGACACGTGAAAGAATTTCAGGGGCCAGAGTAATAGTATAGCAGGCAGGGTTCTTTGCTTTGTTTGCAGCCAACACAGGTTCATACTCCATATGGTCCCCCAAGCTTGCCAGGAGTAAGCCCTGAGCACAGAGCCAGGAGTAAGCCCTGAGTACCTCTGGGTGTGGTGTTAAAAAAAGGGGGGGGTAGAATTTTAATGTATTACAAAATATTAAATACGTATTTGAGGTTGAATACATATGATCTATCCTGGATGCAGTTTCTATGTGTTTCTCAAAAAAAAATCATTCTTATGTTTTTGGATAAAATGATACATTTATATCTATTAAGTCCACTTGGTCCAATGGTCTATTTTGGCACACGTTTAAGCACTACTTTTTTTGGCTGGAGAACTTAGTCCACCCAAATTTAAAGTAATAATGTAGATACAAGCTTACTGCCATTTTATTAACTGTTTTCTGGCTTTTTGGTAGTTCCTCCTGTTGTCTTCTCTTGCTCTCACACACTTCCTGGCTTGATGAATTTTTTCAGTGGAATGTTTATATTCCTTCTTCTTTCTCTCTTTTATTATAGAGGACACCACACCGTGCGCAAGAGATGTGGGCTCGCTTGCCCTGGCAGTGTAGTTTTCTCTTCATGTTTACTATAGGTTTTTTAATTTGGGGGAAGCGGGGCGAGAGGCACACCCAGGAGTGCTTGGGATTTACTCCTGATTCTGTGCTCAGGGATGACACATCTGGAAGGACTTGACGAACTATGAGGGAGTGCTGGAGATTGAGGCCACGTTCAGCACAGGCAAGGCAAATGCCCTTCTGGTGCGCTATCTCTTTGGCCCCTGCGTTTGGTTACCTTGAGTTTTACATTTAACAACTTAGATCTATAGAAAAGCTATTTTAAGTTGACAACAGCTTCAGTTTTATCCATTCTAAAGCTTATCATTTTAATTTTTCTACCCAGAATCTTTTGCTTTTTGTTTTTGGGCCACACCTGGCAGTGCTCAGGACTTACTCCTGGCTCTGAGGTTCAGGAATCACTCCTGGTGATGCTCAGGGGACCATATGGAATGCCAGAAATTAAACCTGGATCAGCCACATGAAAGGCAAGCATCCTACCCACTGTACTATCACTCCAGCCCCACACAGAATCTTTCTGATGTTATATTTTACGGGTTGGAACGATAGCACAGCAGGTAGGGCATTTGCCTTGCACGTGGCCGGTCTGGGTTCAATTCCTCCGTCCCTCTCAGAGAGCCTGGCAAGCTACCAAGAGTATCTCACCCGTACGGCAGAGCCTGGCAAGCTACCCGTGGCATATTCGATATGCCAAAAACAGTAACAAGTCTCACAATGAAGATGTTACTGGTGCCCACACGAGCAAATAGATGAGCAATGGGATGACAGTGATACAGTGATACAGTTATATTTTACATCTTTTTTTTCACTTGCATATTTGTTAATTGCACACACATGGTCCATGTACTCCCAGGAGCACTGCCAGAAGTGACCCCTGAGAAATATGCCAAGAGAAATCCCCAAGCATCACTAGGTGTACCCCAAACAAATCCAAAATTAAAAGGATTAAACTGCAAGCCAAAGAAGTGGCTCAGGAATAGAGCACCTGCCTTGTATGGATGAGGTCCTGGGTTCAATCCTGGGCATTATAAAAAGAAAACAGAAGACATACACAGAAAGATCATACTCTACAATCTACAATGTTAAGGGATGTAAGACCAGCTTAACACCTATGAATCAATGTGAAAAGCCACATTAATAAAACAAAGAATAAAAATTGCATGATCATCACAATAGACCCTAAGTAAACTAGAAAAAAATTAACTAGAAAAAACATTCAATGAAATTGTATATCCACTGATTAAAAAAAAAAAAAGAAAAGAAATTCTCTTACCGGCATATAATGGGTATAGAGAGAATGCATCTCGACACAATAATGACAACATGTGGAGGGCCAATGTTAGCACCTTATTCTACAGTGAAACATTAAAGCACTTAGTACAGCAATAGTACAGCAGGTAGGGAGTCGGCCTTGCATGTGGATGACCTACGTCTGATCCTCAGCACTCCTTAAGATCCCCTGGAAACCTGAGCCAGGAATAAGTCCTGAGCACAGCAGGCTGTGGTCCAAAACCAAAACAAAAATGCACATCCTACAAGACCAGGAACAAGACAATGGTACAAGGATGCTCTCGTCTTGCCATTTTTATTCCACACAAAATTGAAAGCCCTAGACAGAACAATTAAGCAATAAAGGCATGCAAACTGGAAAGGAAAATGTCAAACCATTACTATGTGTAGCTGGCATATTGTACATCTAGAAAACCCTTAAATTCTCCTCCAAATACTGTCATGAAGAAAAATGTATAAAATAGTAGAATTTAAAATCTGATATCAAAAAATTAATTGTTTCTATGCACATAATGAACTATCAAAAAGAGAAATCAACCCTATTTGAGAAATCCTATTTGTGACTTATGAGAAACAAAATAATCCTATTTATAATTTCATTACCTCTCCCCCCAAAAAAAATAAAAGGAGTAAATTTGACAAAGGTGAAAGGTTGTATACTGCAAACCACAACACATTAACAAGAGAAATAGAAGAAAGCAGAAATAAGTGGAAACATATCCCATGCTCAGAGGAGAATATTGAGAAAATGTTCATATCAGTCAAAGCAACCAACAAATTCAACGTAACCCTCATGAAAATTCCAATAATATATTTTACAGAAATAGGACAAACAGTACTGAAATGTATATGGAGCTATAAAGACCCAAACAGCCAAAGCAATGCTGAGGAAGAACAAAGCTGAAGGTGTCATCATCTCTCTGATTTCAAACTATAGTTCAAAGTTACAATAATACCCAAAGATTATGGTACTGGCATAGAAAGGACACACAGCTTAGTAGAGCTGATCAAAGCTCATCTAGGAAAAAAAAAATTCCACATATATGCTGTCAATAAATTTAAGGTAAAATGGTCATGAATATACAAGGGGGGGGTAGGGGGGCATGGTCACTTAAATGACGCTAAGGAAACTGGACAGCTGTGTGCAAAAGAATTAAACTAGATCACTATTATTCACTATACACAAAAGTGGACTGAAGATAGGTTAAAGCCTTGAACCTAAGACCTGAAACCACAAAGAAACTAGAAGAACAAGACAGTTGGGGGCTGTAGTGATAGCCCAGCAGGTAAGGCACTTGTCTTGCACATGGCCAATGTGGGTTCGATACCTGGCATCCCATATACCTCCCAACACCTGCCCCACCAGGAGTGAGCCCTGACTGCAGAGCTAGAAATAAGCCCTGTGCGCCACCAGGTGTGACCCAAAAACAAAACAAAACAGGATACAGAGCATAAGTACAGTGTGTAGGTATGCATTTGCCTTATACATGGCCAATCCTGGTTTGATCTCCAGCATCCCATATGGTTCATGAGTGCAGAGCCAAGAGTAATCCATGAGCATCACTGGATAGGAACCATCCCCCACCCCCCACAAAGAAAAAGACAGTAACTGTTTAACGTAGATCTTGGTGGTAACTTTTTTAGTTTTAACACTAAAAACAAAAAAAGCAGGGGCCAAAAGGTACCCTAATGGTGAAATACATGCTTAGCGTGCACAAAGCAGTTGGGTCACCCTCCAAGCACCAAATCATCAGGCCCACACCATGGGACAAGCATCACCAGAAGTGGCCCCAGACCCCTCAGCACTGCTGGGTGTGCCCCCTTTTAAAGAAAACAGCAGGAACAAATAAGTGGGATGACATCATGCAAAAATGTTTCTGCACAGCAAAGGAAGAAAATGAAATGGCAACCAACAGAATGGAAGAGTTGCCAAGCCTCATATCTAAGAGGGGGCTAATAACTGAAATAAGTAAAGGATGTGCATATAGTTTTGCTTTTCCATTCTGACTTTTAGCAGTACCAGAGAGAAGAAATCCAGGGTCTCACACACGCAAGGCAAGTGGTCTACCACTGAGTCCCTTCAAGAGTACACAAAATTCAGTAACAATGACAAAAAAGCAATCCAATGGATAAATGGACAGAAGATTTGAAAACAGTGTCCCAACGGCTACCCCAAAAAGGCACAAACATTACTAATCATCAGAGAAATGAAAACCAAAACCACAATGAGGGACCAAAGTAACAGTATAGCAGGTCAATCACTTGCCTCACACACAGTCAACCTGAGTTTGATCCCTGCCACCTCATATGGTCCCCCAGGCTTGTCAGGAGGGACCCCTGAGTGCAGAGCCAGGAGTAAACCCTGAGTACCACTAAGTATGGGAAAGAAAGAAAAGAAAGAAAAGAAAGAAAGAGAGAAAGAAAGAGAGAAAGAAAGAAAGAAAGAAAGAAAGAAAGAAAGAAAGAAAGAAAGAAAGAAAGAAAGAAAGAAAGAAAGAAAGAAAGAAAGAAAGAAAGAAAGAAAGAAAGAGAGAGAAAGAGAGAAAGAGAGAGAGAAAGAGAGAAAGAAAGAGAAAGAGAGAGAGAAAGAAAGAGAGAGAGAAAAAGAAAGAAAGAAAGAAAGAAAGAAAGAAAGAAAGAAAGAAAGAAAGAAAGAAAGAAAGAAAGAAAGGAAGAAAGAAAGAAAGAAAGAAAGAAAGAAAGAAAGAAAGAAAGAAAGAAAGAAAGAAAGAAAGAAAGAAAGAAAGAAAGAAAGAAAGAAAGAGAGAAAGAAAGAGAGAAAGAAAGAGAAAGGAGGGAGGGAGGAAAGAAGGGAAGGGAAAGGAAGGAAGGAAATTTTAAAAATTATAGCAACTCACACTTGTAAAAATGACTATCACCAGAGTGGGGGGAAACAAGAAATAAGTATAAGTGCTTGTGTGAAGCCTGGAGAAAAGGAGTCCTCATATACCATAGGTGGGAGTGAAAACTGATGCAGTAACTGGAAAAAATACAGTGCTGGCTCAAAAATCTAGAACTACCATATGATCCAGCAATTCTGCTTCATGTATATAGCCAAAGAAAAAGAAAAAAATTCACTCAAAAAGATATGTGTATTCCCCTGGTTATTGTCGCATCATTTACAACAGACCCCCACCATATGGGAACTACCTAGGTGTCCACTGATGGATAAGAAAATGTGTTACACACAATCTTAATGTGTTATTTTATGTATAACATGCAGCATGTAAGTAATTAAGACCCCAAGCAGGGAAAAATGGACCAGAGAAATGGCTCCAAGGGTGCAGTGCATGCTTTGGCGTGCCCAGTGCAATCCCAGGCAACTCTCAGCCTCCTGAGCACTGTCAAGAGTGACCTTCAAGCACAGAGCCAGGAGCAGCCCCTGCTGCTGAGCACCCCTAGGTATGGCCCACCCCACCCACCACCACCCCCCAAAAAAACAAAAAGAAAATGAAAACAAGTAAGAGAAATATGCCATTTGTGACAACATGGAATAACAGTAAAGGGCATTATGCTAATGAAAGTAAGTCAAAGACAAGAGAAATTCCCTATAATCTCATTTGCATGCAGAATACAAAATCATAAACAAAACACTAAATTCACAGATTCAGAGAACAGACGGGCACTGGCCAGAAGCAAAAGTTGGAGACACCACTCAGTTAAAATATAACTCCAGTTGTGTCACTGTTAAAAATTTTGGATCCTGGAGCACGTAGCCACAAATGCAGCTGCACAACATCCCAAACTCTACAACACTGATGAACCAGGAGTAGCCCACCAGATTGCACGGGATGTAATACAGAACATAACCAATCCCGATTAACAAAATATAAACACAGAAGGCTTAATCTGTAACAACATCTCAGTAATCTCTCATACAAGGACTTAATGGCTCTATGGTGAGATACAACAATCTTCACTAACTTTCTTCTAAGGAAACATTTTTATCGTTTCATTTCATTCTTAGCTTGTCAGGCAGGAAAAAATGCCATCCCTTCATCATAACGCCACACAACTTCCTTCTTCATCTTTGTTAACTGCTTTTTTAGCACCCTAAAAATTAAAATTCATGCAGGTCAAAGTTAGACGTTTCTGTTATATGTTCCAATGTAAGCCATCTACTGACAATCCATGCACATAGTAATTACCTATATAAACATTAACTTATAATGGAAGACCCAAACTTCAGGGCTAAAACTATAAAATTCTTGGAAAAAATATCATAGTGGTAAAGCTCTATGCCACTGGACAATGGCTTCTTGGATATGACGCCAAGAGCAAAGGAAACAAAAAAAAATGGTTTTCAAAAAATTTTAAATCTTTCATGTGCCAAAGTTGACTATTTCTGGGAAGTGGAGCTTGGGGTCACTTCCAACAGTTATTCAGGTCTTACTCTTTCCTGATTTTGTGCGCAGGGGTAATTCCTAGCTGTGCAGAACCAGAGATTGAAATGGGGTTGGCAAGGCAAAAACCTTCGGGCCAAATTGATAGCACAGTCTTCAGGGCATTTGCCTTGCACGTGGTCAACCCAGGTTCCATCCCTGGCACCCAATATGTTCCCCAAACCCAGCTAGGTGTGATCTCTGAGCACAAAATTGAGAATAACCCCTGAATACAGCTGGGTATGGCCCCAAAACAAAACAAAAAATGGCAAGAACCTTTCTTCTTGTATTATCTCTCCAGCCCTGAGATTCACTATTAAAAGAAAGAGACAGACATAGAAAGATTACACTCATATGTGGAATATAATATAACTGAGAAGTACAAGTTTGTAGTGATGCAATTTCTGGCAGATATTTCTCTGGACTTACTTACTAAAATACTAAAATACAAAAACCCAAAACCGTGAGGCCGCTAGTGCAGTCACTCGACCTCATATCTCTTCATTCTCAGCAATGGAAAACAAACTATCAAATGCTTCCTTTTCAGCAGGTCCGACTTTAGGGGGAAGAAACCCCAAACAATAACAGTGAGTTTTGTTGAAATATTGAATGTAATCAAAGTGAAAGTAAAGTGAAATGTATCAGTTACACAGGGGGGTGGGGGGGCGGGGTGAGCTATACTGTGATTCTTGGTGGTGGAATATGTGCACTGTGAAGGGATGGGTGTTTGAGCATTGTATAACTGAGACTTAAACCTGAAAACTTTGTAACTTTCCACATGGTGACTCAAAAAATAATAATAATAAATAGGTAGATAGATAGATAAATTTTTAAAAAATGAAGAGAATCCATTATTTGTCAAGAGACAAACACATATTTTCAGGACCAGCGATGTGGTTCAGGAGAACGAGTACCCTAAATGTGTAAGGTTCTAGGTTTGATCCTCAGCTATCCCCTCAAAAAAAGTCAAAAGACTCATAACTATAATATACAAAGAAGTATATACTTCACCAACAAAACTCAATTTTAAAATAACAAAAGATTTGCATCAGAAGTTTCTTCAAAGCTATCAAATGGCCATACAAAGTTCTACAACAAATATATGAAAATATGCCCAACCTCACAGGCCTTTAGGGAAAAACAAATCCAGCCCAAATAACAGAATACTTCACACCCAATAAGCTACTCTTTAATCCAAACAAACAAAATAGAAAACAACAAATTTTGGCAAGGATGTGAAGAAATGTGCAATGCTAAGAATTTAAGATGGTGCAACCATGATTGAAAAAATCTAACAGGTACTCAGGCCAGAAAGAAAGTACAGTGATAGGGCGTTTGACTTGCACGTGGCAGACTGGGTTTTGGTCCCCAGCGTCCCATATGGTCCCCCAAGAACTGCCAGGAGTAATTCCTGAGTGAAGATACAGGAGTAACCATTGAGGACCACCAGATGCATCCCAAACACCCCTCCCACCCAAAAAATAAAACTAAATAAAAGTTTAACAGGAACTCAAAAGGGTAAACATTTAGAGCCAAAGAGATAGCTCAATGGGGCTGTGTACATGTTTTGTAAACAGGAAGTCAGAGTTTGATCCCTAGTATCACTTGGTCCCCCAACACTGCCAGGTGGACAGAAGAAGGAATGAAGAAAAGGAAGAAAAGGAAGGAGGAAGAGGAGGTAAAAATAGGAATAGCAGAAATAGTGAAGGCAGAGACTGAAAAAAAAAAAAAAAAACACTGTGCCCCTATGTTCACAGCAGCATTATTCAAAATATTCAACAGGTGGACAGGATTCAGCAGCTAGTAGCAGAACAGATAAACAAAGTGTGGTGTGCAACAGTACAAATGTGCTTCTGAGACTCTGGAGAGCAACCCCTCCTAAGCCAACCCACCCCATCTGGAGCACCAAGCTGGGAAGTACTCCCGAGCACCTTCTGGTGTGGTCCAAAACAATCAAAACAAAACATAGATCAACAAAGTGTGATATTATACACACAAAAGGAATGTTTGGGTAGATATTATAACATAGGTGAACCCTGAAGACACGGAGTCAGGCAAGTCAGAGAAAAGGAACAAACACTATCTCCTTTGGAGGAGGCGAGGGAGGGGTGCCATACTTGGTGGTGTTGAAGGGCGATTCTTGGCTCTGTGCTCTGGAGTGAACCCTGGCAGTGCTGAGGGCTGAGGGAGTAGGGACCATAACCCATGCCGTGGATCCGTCATGGGCAGATGGGTAAGGGAAACCTGGCAATGAACTTTTGGGAAATAATGAAACTTAACAATAGAGATTTCCTACCTCTGAATTAGCCCAAAAGGCAAGAAGACCACATCCCTTTGACACATAAAAATCCTGAGCTCTGCGAAAAGAAATCAAGGCACCACTAAGATTGGACACCTCAGGGAGGGAGAAGTTACAGAAGAATCGGGGAGATTACGAGGAGATCACCAACAGTACAAAGCTGCCCTGTGCCAATGCCCAGGCTGACTTTCATCTATGCAGAACTTCAGAAAAACCCATTTGGAAGAAGAGATTAAAAAGCTCCTTCCGGGGCTAGAGCAGTATCACAGCGGGTAGGGCGTTTGCCTTGCACGCGGCCTACCCGGGTTCAATTCCCATCATCCCATATGGTCCCCTGAGCACCGCCATGAGTAAGCCCTGTGCATCACCGGGTGTGACCCAAAAAAGAAAAGAAAAAAAAAAAAACTCCTTCCAAAAGCCATTCGGGGCTTCCTCTTCAATCCCTGTTCTCCCCTGAACACCTATCTCACTTGCTTGTCTGTTTCTTTGCTTGTTTATTTCCAGTCTGGAAAAACCTGTGTTCTCTCTCCAACACGTACTTTTCCCTCTCTGTCCTCTCACATCTTTCTAAGTTTCAATAAATATGTTCTTGCTTCCCCATTTTATCTCCTGAAATACTTTTCTGTGAGGGAAAGGCAATGGATTCCAAATGCCTGAGCTGAGGTTAGGATCTAGGCCAAACACTTCCCCGAGCACTGGCGGCCAAGGTGGGTCAAGCAGAGAGGTGGGAACGCTCTCCCATGTGCCCCCCTTTACCGACCCACTGGCTACAGATTTGAACTGTATGCACATGCCTTACCTCCAGTGCTACCCCTCTGGCCCTGCGCGCTCCTTCTTACAGGAGGTCCTGAGAACAGGTCAACTCACAAAAACACAAAATAGATCAGGAAGTCACCAGGAATTGGCAGGAGGAAGAATAGGGGGTGACTGTTCAATGATCACAGTTTCTATTTAAAGGAGAAAAATCTAGAAATAGTGACGATAGCTGAGAATAACACCTGAGTGTAAGTCGTATCAATAAACTGTACATGAAAAATAGTTAAAATAGGGCCTAGGGGTCAGCGTTAAAGCGGCAGGCCGAGTGCCCACAGGCGGCCAGCGGGACTCCCTATCCCGGAACACCTGGGGGCTATCCTGCCTAAGCAACCACCGCCCCTGCAGCACAGAGCGGGGAATGACTCTCAGCACCTTCTGCTATGGTCCAAAACAACCAAAACCAAGAGGATTAGGATGCGCCTTTAGTCCCCAACACCACCCCAGGCGCCTGGGGGTGATCCTGGCAGCCCCACCCTAAACACCCCCATTTCCACCCCTGCCTTTGGGCTACCTGGTGCCACAACAAAATTAAGTGACTACAAACCACCCAACCAAATATATGAGCACCACAACAAACTGTGTGATTCTCCGCCATGGCCAGGTCTGCAACCCCCATGACCAGAACAAAGGGAGGGGAAAGGGAAAGAAAAATAAGACTATCTTGGTGGCTGGTGTGACAGTACAGTGGGGAGGGCGTTTGCCTTACATGCACCCAACCAGGTTTCAATCCACAGCATCCCATATGGTCCCCCAAGCACCACCAGGACTAAGTTCTGAGTGCAGAGCCAGGAACCCCGGAGCATCACTAGGTATGGCCCAAAAACAAAAATAAAAATATAATAGTAAAACTGGGCTGGAGCCATAGCACAGCGGGTAGGGCATTTGCCTTCCACGCAGCCGACCCGACCCGGGTTCGATTCCCAGCATCCCATATGGTTCCCTGAGCACCACCAGGAGTAATTCCTGAGTGCAGAGCCAGGAGTGACCCCTGTGCATCATCGGGAGTGATCCAAAAAGCAAAATAAATAAATAAATAAACTATCCTAAATTATTCCCCTCCCAGGGGGCTTAAATGGTACATTTTTATGTGAATTTCCCACAATAATAGAAGTATACAGAGATACGTAATAAGAATGTACTTAACAGTCTCCAGTGCTTAAGTACCTAAATCTAAATGTGAAGTACTCACTTAAATTTATATTACTAATCAAAATGAGGACAAAATGTCATTGTTCTTTTTGATTCAGGCAGACTTTTAAAAAGAAATTATTTGAAGGCATTGGTTTTTTTTCTTTATTTTTCCCAATGGACTGGAGCGATAGCATAACATGTAGGGCACTTGCCTTACACGCAGCCGACTCGGGTTCGATTCCTCCGACCCTCTCCGAGAGCCCAGCAAGCTACTGAGAGTATCCCACCCACACAGCAGAGCCTGGCAACCTACCTGTGGCGTATTTGATACACCAAAAATCAGTAACAACAAGTTTCACAACGGAGATGTTCCTGGTGCCAGCTCGAGCAAATCGATCAACAATGGGAAGACAGTGCTACAGTGCTACAATTTTTTCCAAGGTTGAGAACAGGCCTTTATTGCAGGGAAAGGAGGCTGGGCCACACCCAGCAGTGCTCAGGGCTTCCTCCTGACTCTGCACTCCGGGATAACTCCTTGAGGAGCGCCAGGGACCATATGGGGTCCCAGATTCTGAACCCAGTGGGCCACGTGCAGGGCAAGCTCCCTACCCACTGTACTGTCTCTCCATCCCTCCACGGTCTCCTGAGCACCTCTATCACTCTCTCCCAAATAAACTTGTTTCATTTCAAAAAGTAAAAATAAATAAAGAGCGAGAAGGTTAGCATATACTTTTCCAGCTCCTGACTAGAAACAGTTAGCAGCATCAACTTGTGGTTTTTAAAACACACAGAAAAAGATGAAGTAAACTGACATTTGAAGTACTCATAGATCATTATTAATATATTTTTTTCTAGATCTGCCTACTGAGAGGATCTGAAAGCAATGACACCCCCCTAACAGTATACACAGCGCTGAAAATCTTGGTAAGTAACCCTACTATCCAATAGAAAGAAGCAGAGACCTTGAGACAAGTAACTGGCTCTAGGGCTGTCGCAGTGAAAATGCAAGATGAGCCTGAAACATCTTATGGTGTCAGAAAAACAGGAAGAGCTTCCCTAAAGAAAAGAACTCGGGGATGCACTGAAAAGACAGAGCCAACCGGAAAGCCAGAGCTAGCAGAGCAACAAAATAAATGCAGGATTAGAACAGAATAGAGGCAAATATATATGACGCAATACCAGTAGGAAAAATTACTGAATGAATAAAGAGGGAGAAGGAGCCATTCTTCCTTATGGAACTACTCAAAAGCATTACTGAAAAGAGAAATAAAAACAGAGCCACAGAGTTCTCTGTGAACACAAGTTAAGATGCTTGCCTATAGCCACAGCCATTACTCTGGTTCAAATCCCAGCATCATATATGGTCCAGGCGTGGCCCCTGAGCACTGCTGAGTTGCCCACTCCCACCCACTAACAACAACAACAACAACAAACTGAAAAAGAGATAAGAAACATGGAAATCAAATCAGTTGAGGATGGGCTGGAATGCATACTTTGCATGTAGGAGCCCCAGGCTCAATCCCTGGCACATCATGAGCCCACCAGAATTAATCCCCCAAGCCCAGTGCGGCAGGGTGTTCCCCCAAAATATATGTATATATAGGTGTCTATATGCATATGCATATGGATATATGTATATATACATATTTGTTAAATCATCAGGCAAACAGCACTATAGTAATTAACAGGCAAAATTTACCAGAGAAACCTGGACAGAGTGGGAAAAAATTTTAAAACAGAATCTGCAGAGTCTGAAGAATCTCCCCAAGAAAACAATCACTACAAAGAGAAAAACTATAACTTTACAATTGGAAACTCGGACAGACAGGAACAAGACCTTACCCAAGCAAAAGTCCTTACCTTCTCTTATAGGATATAATTATATCCTTTAGCCTGTGACAAGAGGCACTAACTAGAACCTGCCATCACTTCTGTAATATTTGTGCCAAACCCAATATAATCTCAATCTAATCATGAGAAAATATCACAGGCCAGCTGAGGGAGATAGTTCGGAAAGGCTGAAGCACATGCTTTGCCTGCTGGAGCCCTGGGTTGATCCCTGGCATAGCACAGTCCCCAGAGCAAGAACAGAGCCATCCTCAGGGAGGGGTCAGGAGTGGCACTGCAGGGTGTGGTCCAAAACAACAACAACAAAATCATACAAACCCAAACTGGAGCCATTCTACCAAACAAAAAACAAAACCTGGGCGCGAGAGAGACAGTACAGCAGCTAGGAGCCTGCCAGTGCAGTCAGCCCAAACTCAAGTCCAAGCACCCCAGATGGTCTCCCAAGAGCATCCGAGAGTGATTCGCAAGTGATTCGTGAGTGCACGGTCAGGAATTAGCCCTGAGCACCAAATTTGTTACCAAACAAAGTCTGATCCCATTCGTCACAATTACAAACATGCAGACCATAAAAGATGAAAAGGGGGGGGAGGGGAGACTTCCAGGGATCAGAAGAGATTAGGGCACACAACAATTAGGTCTCATCTGGATGGACTCCTTTTGTTTTGGGGCCATACCCCACCCCCCATGCTCAGGGGTTACTCCTGGCTCTGTGCCGGGAATTACTCCTGGCAGTGCTTGGGGAAACATATGAGGTGCTAGGAGCTGAACCCCGGTGGCCACATGCAAGGCAAGTACCCTACCCATACTATCTGTCCAGTCCCTGTACGGACTCATATCAGAAAAAGGGCATCAGTGGGGAAAACTGGGAGATGCAAAAGCTCTACAGTTTTGGAGAAAGTACTGGACCGAATTACAGTTTTGCAGAATGTACCAGACCACATGCTAATTTCCTGGTTCTGGTCATCATGCTCCGCTTGCCATTAAAATGAACAAAAGTTGGGTGGTACTTCTGGGTTCTCTCAGCCCTTTTGCAACTTCACTGTAAGTTTAAAATTATTTCAAAATAGGGGCTAGAGCGATAGCACAGCAGATAGGGCATTTGCCTTGTACGTGGTCAACCTGGGTTCGATTCCCAGCATCCCATATGGTCCCTCGAGCACCACCAGGAGTGATTCCTGAGTGCATGAGCCACGAGTAACCCCTGTGCATCGCCAGGTGTGACCTCCCCCCCCAAAAAAAAAACCAAAACAAAAAAATAAATAAATAAATAAAATTATTTCAAAATTAAAAAGTTAAGTATCCTGTATTTTCCTTCAACTGAATTACAACAAAGTTCGGATATTCAGGAAATATTGGTCTGAGGCGCTATTACAGGGGTTAAAGGGCTTACAATGCACGAGGCAAACCAGGGTTCAATCCCCAGCACAGGATATATTCTCCTGGGACCCCGCCATGAGAGATCCCTGAGCACAGAGCAGGGGTAAAGCCTTAGAACATCCAGGTGGGGCTCAAAACAAAAAAACAACCAAAAAATATTTGCACAAAATAAATCCAAAAATAAGACAAGACTGAGTTAATGGATACTTATTAGGTATTTACTATATTCCAGATCCCTACCAAGGGCCAGAGGTGCTGAGTTCAAAAAGCAAAAACACTGAACTATTTATCTGATTGATGAAACATCCTGACATACACAAATAATCGGGCAATAATCCTTTTGGGGGGGGGGGCGAAAGGAGGGGCAGGGAGAGGCACACCTGGCAATGCTCAGGACTTACTCCTGTCTCGGCCCTCAGGAATCAGTCCTGGAGGTGCTCAAGGAACCATATGGGGCGTCAGGGATCGAACCCAAGTCAACCACATGCAAGACAAGCACCTTGTCCGCTGTATCACCGCTCCAGTCCCAAATAATCCTACCTTAAATAACAGCAGCAACATCATGTATAATATTAAAACATAAATGATAATCCTTTGGTTAGCTAAAATTTTCAAACAGTACATTAAAAAGTGCACAATTACAGACTAAATGTTACACTGAATTAAAGTGTGGTGTGTTGTCTTTCATTTTTGTTAATTGCAATATAACATATTAGCTTCAGCTCTATCACTTAATGATTTGCAGTCTCAATTATTTTTGTTGGGTGGGGGAGGGGAGGCGCCACACCCAGTGGTTCTCTGGAGTTACTCCTGCCTCCATCCTTGGGGTTCTGCTTCTGGTGATGCTCTGGGGACCAGATGTGGGGTCACAGATCAAACCTGGGCCTCCTGTCTGCAAAACATGTTGCGCTTGAGCTTGCTCCCCACCTATGATCTGGACTCTTCGATGTTGTAATTAGTATCCATTGCTCAAGAAAGCATTATTAAATATTTTCTATCAAAGATGTTACCCTACAAAAACTAGCTACTTATTTTAATGTCAGGAGGAAAGAGTGAGAGGTATTAACAAAATAACCACAAAAAACAAACTGAAGTAAACAGTCCTTAAAGAAAAAAGTCTTGGGGGGAGGGGGGAGGAAGTAAACAGGCAGGGAGCCAGAGAGCCTGCCTAGGTGTCAAGGCCTTGCATGCTGCCACCTAGGTCCATGCAAGCACCTGACAGGATGCCCTGAGTACCTCCAGGCAAAACACGTCATCACTTTTGCAAAGTGAGGAGAAGACTATCTGACATGTTTACTTACATGTGTACAAAATGTATCATTGGAAGGGTAAGAAGCCCACAAACACTGTTGGGCTCCACTCAGAACTAAACAATGGTGGGTATGAAATAGAGCTTCCCATTCTAAACCGTATCGCACACTTAAAATTTCCAATCACGTGACTTTTATTTGGAACAGAAATAAATCAGTATACAAATGCTGATGATTCCCAACTCTGCCTAGAGTTAACATGAAAGACAGGAATTTTTCACCACTACTATTCCCATTGCCTGACCCAGATGCTTGGAAGTTACTTGTGGACTAACCACACCACAAATTCCAGAGCTGCATATCCAACTGCCCGTTGCACATTTCATCGGACCTACTTAACAGGTCCAATTCAACCCTATTTCCCACAGAACAACCAGTGCCCCACGTCTCTTCCCCAGCTCAAGACAAAGCATCTTTACTGTCCTCCAGAAACTCAACCCCTATGTCACCACAGCCCAATCCAACTGCACTCACAGCCTGAACACCACAAGTTCAGTAAACATCCTTAACTTCCCGATAGTTATTCACTTATCTCTCAGTCTGCGGCCACCACTCCACTCAAATACACCTTGTTCCTTTCACGGGTTTCCCTGCTGATTTTCTCCTATTATGCAATCTTCCCCACAGGCAGGAAGAAATCAGACCCTGGCCATCTCTTTTGCAAAACTCGCAAAAACAATTTTCCCCCATGCTAAGAATCAAACTCAGGCAAACTCAGCAACACAAGTGCTCAACGATGCAGCCACACCGCCAGCTCTACGCAACACACTTCAAGAATAAAAGCCAAATCCC
Source organism: Sorex araneus (assembly GCF_027595985.1). Lineage (NCBI taxonomy): Eukaryota > Metazoa > Chordata > Mammalia > Eulipotyphla > Soricidae > Sorex > Sorex araneus. The sequence continues at coordinate 47,517,207 of NC_073310.1, read as the reverse complement.
TTTGGACATCAGGCCCTCACCAGCCCTGGCCCCTCGAGGTCAGACAAACGCATCTCTCAATCGACTCACTCCACCTTTACTGAGCTCCTTCCAGTTCTCAGAAACCACCGCGTGGCCACTGGCTGTTCCCTCCACCAGGCACACACTTCCCTCAGACTTCCAAAGGGTAAATTCTTCTCCCTCTTCAGATATCAAGTTCAAAGGTCACCTCAGGACCAAGTTATTCCTGACCACAGCATCTGAACTGATGCCCCAGTCTGCCCCACAACTCCAAAGCTTATTTTCCTCCTTGGCATACTCACTTTCAATGTTCTCTTTTTTACTGTGTCTCTTTCCTTTCCCCACCAGAACCCAAGGTCCATGAGGGCAGAAATGTCATGGGTCTGGTGCACTCCCAATGCCTGCAATAATGCCTTGCATGGGACCTGAGAGCTTAACAAATACTTGACTGAGGGAAAATGCAAAACTGACTTTAAACAAGGTCCACAACATTTAACAGACGGCTACCACACGACAGACTGGTGAAGATAAAAGACATGGATGAACTAGCTTCAGTTTATCACCCACCAGAGAGGCAGAGGAATGAAGCGAAAGTGTGTCTGATGCTCATGAACATTCAAATACACAGAAAAGACATTTTCCACGCATTCTGGGCCTGCTGGCTGCAGAAACTTTCCCCAACTTGCCGGACCATTACCAATGGGGAGTAGTAACTCTCAACACTGGACTTGTCATTTCATCTGTGACTCTTTTGAACGGGTTTTCCAAACACTGCAAAAGGAAGGGAAAGCATTTTGCTCCTCGAAAGTAATGCCAAATTCCAAAGGGCGAGACAGTCATTTGAATGTCCATAACTGTCTATTAGGGAGTGGGGAGTAATCAGAACAAAAATGAGTATCGCCTGGTTTTTACTGCGAGTGCTGGCTTGGGGCAGGTCCGGCACAAAGCTTTATGGAAAGGTCAACGCTGTGGCGGGAATGCGATCAGTTTATAATCTCATTACCTTCCAATTTTACGCTGGGGGGGGGCGGGGGGTTCCTCCCCTTCCAACTGGTAATAGCAATCTACGGGGAGGGAGAGAGAATTTAACAACAGTACCGAGGCTGCAAGTCACCGATGTCTTATTTACATGCCCCTATTTGTGGGGTGGCAGGGAGCAGGTCCAGACTCCCTGTGTGTAAGTCAATGCTCTAAGGAGTGTGGGGATCCCATTTCACCAGCCCCGAAGTGTCCAGACAGGGGCTAGCATGCACACAGGCTACTCCCCTCCCCAGAGCTACCGATCTTCGCTGCCTGCTGAAACAAAAGTGAAAATACTTGCGGCAAGAATGCAAGATCTGTATGCACCCCCCCTCCCGACACCCCCCCTCCACGCGCATACACACACACACACACCAGCCCCCAACCACGGAGAGTTGCGGGTCTCCGTGAGTCCGCAAAACGAGCAGAGAAGTGAGTCCTCCGCCCGCTCACCTTCCCCCGATCGGAGGAAAACGGGGGCCCGAGGGAGGGGCGGCCCAGGCCGGGCTGGGGAGGGAGGCCCGGGATCCAGCACCGAGGGGTGGCAGGACTCGGGGGTCGGCCCGGCGGGGAAGCGGGTCCCCGCCGAAGGCACCCTCAGCCCCCGCCGCCCCTTTTCCATCCCTCGCCCCTTCCCCCGCACGGCGCCCCCCAACTCCCCGCCCGCCCGCCCCCCGGGAGCCGGGGAGGGAAGTTGCCCCGGCGTCTGCAGCCCCGATCCCCCCGCCCCCACCTCCCCGGCGGGGTTACCTGCGGCAGAAGCGGGACAAGGGGCGGGGGGGTGGGGGACAAAGGGACGGGGGAAGGCAGCCCCCCAGGCGCGAAGGCCGGAGCCCCCCGGCGAGGCGGGTGGGCGGCGGCGACGGCGGCGGCTGTCAGCTCGCGTTCCCCGGCTCACCGCGCTGCCATTACTGGGCGCCGAGGCCGCCTCCCCGGCCGGCCGCCGCCACCGGCCCCGGGCCCGCGGGGGGTGGGGAGCGAGCCCGGGGAGCCCGCGCGCGCCCGGCGCTCACCTGCCACGGCGCGGAGAGGCGGCCCGGCTGCCGGCGGCCGCGGCGCCCGGACGCGGCGGGGACGCGGGGGCAGCGCGGGCTGGGGAGAGGGACGGGCTGGCGGCGGGCACCGTCGACCCGGCGTCCTCCTCCGTGCCCGGCTTTCCCTGACACACACCCTCCGCGCTCCCGCTTCCGCTGCTGCCCGGCGCCCCCGCCCGCCGCGGTGGTACGGTCCGCCGTACGGCAAGCGCGGGGAGCCCGACTTGCTGCGCTCGCGGAAGGCCGCGGAAGTCCACTCGCCCAGCGCGCGGGGCGGGGGCGGGGAGGGGGAAGGGGGTGTCCGGAGGCGATCGCGAGGCGCTGAGCTCCCCGGTCGCAGTGCCCGTGACCACGCCGGGCCGAGGGGGGCGGGGAGAGGGCTCGTGAGAACAATGTGCGGAGCGGCGTGTGCGGCGGAAGCGCTTTTTTCCTCCCACCCCAACCCTGGTGTTGTTTCGGACCTAGATGCACACCGCCCGAGACGGCGCTCTCCTGGGCCCCCACGGGCTGTTATTTCAGTCATCGTGGATGTTGGATTAGCAAAACTCCTTTCCCACTGTCATCCCACACCCCCAGCCCACCCCCCAGGCGAACCGGTTGGTTGGTTGACCTCGTCTAAAGACAAATTCTGAGCTATTATATGCGTGTTCGATAAAGGAACTCTCTGTCCACACTAACTCCCCAGCTCCTTGCCACCATCAGTCTAAACGGTTTTCCTCTCTAAGGTTTGAAACGACAATCTTGACCCAAACAGACGTCCCCCTCGCCTCTTCATAAACACGGGACGACAATGGAACAAAAGCCGGGCTTTACTCCGTTTTTTGCCAGTCATAGCCACAAGCTCTCAGCTCAGGCTTGCTCCTCGGTGGTGCTTTTGAGCAAGCCTTTGCTTCCACCCTCGACAAACTGTACCCATTTTTCAAGGACCATTAAAATCCTGTCTTCTGGTCTGATAATTCGTACAGTCTTTCCCCCTCTTCTAATATGCTTCTAATAACACTTATGTAGTGCTTCTGCTTGAGCCTCACCATTAGTGCTACTGGACCTGTCACACTGTGCTTTAATTTTTAGACTAAATCTCCAAAGCATGTAAATGTGCAATAAGGCCTAAGGAATAGGCTTAAGGGTTAGGTTTTTCTATTTGTTGGGGAGTGGGGTGCACAAGACGCCAAATTGTGCTGGTCACCCAGGTTGGCAGTTTAGTGCAAGGGTCTAGGATGCAGTGCTGCCAAAATCTGGGGATCCCCAGACCATACCCAGGAGCGATGGGGTTCTCCAGGGACACACCCAGCAGTCCTGGGGGCCTCCAGGGCTGAGCCTAGAGACGCTCTGGGGATCTTGTAGTCCCAAGAATAGAACTTGGACTGAGTGTATACTACACATGTGCCCAGATACTGTACTGTCTCTGGATGGGTACTCTTCATTTAATAGAAGTATCAGGGACTTAATTCAACAGGCTTTTTCCATTATGTGACATTTTTCTCACAATGTTTTCCCTCTTCTAGTTCGGCAATTCTCAATACGTGGTCTCAAAACCAAGTTTGAGGAACAATTGGATATGCTAGAGAGAAAGTACAGGGGTTAAGGCGCTTGCCTAAGGTATGAGTGACCCCAGTTCATATTCCTGGCACCAAATATGGTCCTCAGGGCACCACCAGGTCCCCCTGAGCACAGAGCCAGGAATTGGCCCTGAGCGCTGCTGGATGTGACCTAAAAAATGAAAACAGAACACTTGTTACCACAATACAACATGCTCTTTGAAGCCAAGTGGGAAGGGCACTCCACGGCGGTTCTCGTGCCAATCCTGAGAGTCGGGTTCGAAGCTCAATGCTTAGGGACCCAGATGCTACTTGGGTAGCACCACTTTGGGTTGGTCCCCAGGGTCACACAGCGGGGCTCTAAGAACTATGCGATGCTCTGGAGGATCTAACTCGGCACCACTTCCTTCCCAGTCCCTCTGCCTTTCTCATTGGACTCTCAATGGCAGTGATGATGCAAGGCTACAGTAACACTGTTGACATTCGCCACCAGAATCCAGAGTGACACAATATTCCTAGTAGTGACCAGCTCACAGTATTGCCGCACACTGTAGTTGTTTGTGTTTTGATTCAGGATCATCCTTGATGAAGCAGAGCAAATATTATCTTTTAGAAATTCAAGCTCTTCTCCCTAACATTCTGTCTGAAGAATCTAGAAGTTCTGCGTTATTCCAACGTTGGGGACTTGTCTTGAAGAGCAACACATAAGGGCTGTTTTCTAAGTTGATCTAACTGGTTTTGCCACTGAAACACTTCTCTTTTTCTTGAAAGATAAATTGACAGACAAATTCATGCTGCTCTGCTTTGAGAATTGATAAATATTTCTTCAAAATGAAGTGAGCCTAACACTTCAAGCAAAAAAAAAACTGACAGTTTTTGTTGCCAATGATAAAATTTTGTTTTCAAGTGAAATTTAAAAATTTAAAACATTTTCACCACCCTGAGCCTGGAAGTTTAAAGATTCTTTTTTTTCTCTGATAACATCATAGTACCGGGGCTGGAGCAATAGTACAGGGGTTGTCCTTGAATGTGGACAAGCCGGCTTCAATCCCTGGCATCCCATATGGTCCCCAGAACACTGCCAGAAGTAACCCCTGAGCATCACTGGTGTGACCCAGAAAGAAAAAAAAAAAGACTAGTACTACAAGGGTGGTGAAAATGGAGGTGGGAACATTATGAGAATGGAGATGGGCAGTTGTATGCCCCAAACTTGATTGTAAACCACTTTGTAAATCATGTCTAAATTTTTTAAGATTTTTAAATAATTTTTTAATTTTTTAAATTTTTTATAATTTAAAATTTTATAATTTAAAACAAACAAAAATGTAATGCTATGTAATGCCATGAACGTGACCCTTTGATATTGTGTGATGAGATATGTCAACATATGCAAGATCTACATGACACAATGCTATTCAAATGATCAGTGCAGACAGAACATTATGAAATCATCTGTGGGTAAAAGATACATTCAAAGTGCAAAACAGATGATTGGATAGAGATGTTTGTGTGTATGAGTGTGTGTGAGTGTGAGAGAGAGAGTGAAGAGAGAGAAGCAAGTTTCTTGGTATCATTTCATATTTCTTTTTAGAACTCAGTTCTTCCATATATATATATATTCATATAAAGTAGTTCACAATAATTTATTACATCCAATATTCCAACCACCATTATTTCCAATTTTCCAAACACCACCCCAACCTGCCCCAATAGCAGGACATAAATAATTTATTTTGTATTGCTTGTTATGAATAATCTGTCAAAAGTTATCCAAAAACGTTTCCTTAGAAGCTAGTGTGTGGAGATTGTTGTATCTCACCCTGGAGCCATTAAGCCCTTGTATAAGAAATTACTACCATGTTGTTACAGATTGAGCCTTGCGTGCTAATTTTTTTTCTTTTAGTCAAGATCTGTTTGCCTTCTACTTGACACCCCAGCCAATGTGGTGTGCTCCTCCACAGTGATATAGAGCATTCACAGCCATGCACTCTGGGAAGTCTAAGATTTTTAATAGAGTGATACAGCTGTCATTAAATTTTTAATTAGTTGGTGAGTTTGGGGTCCAGAGGCATCTCTGCAACTTGTTGATCTCTTCCACAATTTATTTGTGAATCTCTAGATCATGGCTATTAATGAGCTTATATGGCACCAGAACAGTTCATGGGCATGACTGTCAGGCTCCTCGAAGAACAGGGAGATGAGGGGAGGTTACCCATGCCCGATTCAGTAAGAGCCTGGAGATTTTGGTCACAAAACCCACATGCCCAATACAACTCAGTTCTAATGTGACACATTCTCAGCTTTTCTGAAGTATCATAGAATATCCATAAATGTCTACAGAATAAATTTCTCCGCCTATTTATTTCATATACTTGAACCATAGAGAACATAGCTGCCTTCTAGTAATCCAGATATTAAAGAGATAAAGAAAAATATAAAACAATGCCATTTTTCTTACTAAATTACTTTTATTTGGGAAAATAAGATTACTTGGGGAGGTGGAGAGTTAGTAGAGCAGGTAGGCTGAGCTCCACCAGGTGTAATTCCTAAGTACAGAGCCAGGAGTAACCCCTGAGCATCACAAGATATGGCCCAAAAAACAAATAATAAAAAAGTATTTTGCATAAAATCACGCAATCTTAAAATGTATTTTGGGTTTATTACTTTTTAAGTTAAAGATAGTGATTTTGGGGGCTGGAGCAATAGTACAGCAGGTAGGGCGTTTGCCTTGCACGCAGCCGACCGGGGTTCGATTCCCAGCATCCCATATGTCCCCTGAGCACTGCCAGGAGTAATTCCTGAGTGCAGAGCCAGGTGTGACCCAAAAAAAAAAAAAAAAGGATCAGAGATATACAAAATCACTTTTTTTTTTTTTTTTTTTGCTTTTTGGGTCACACCTGGCAATGCACAAGGGTTACTCCTGGCTCTGCACTCAGGAATTACTCCTGGCGGTGCTCAGGGGACCATATGGGATGATGGGAATTGAACCCGGGTAGGCTGCGTGCAAGGCAAACGCCTTACCCGTTGTGCTATCGCTTCAGCCCCTCTGATCCTTATATGATTAATTATTGTTAGGCATAACACATTAAAAAAATTCCTAAGGAGCCGGAGTGATAGTACAGAGGGAAGGACATTTGCCTTGCACACAGTTGACTCTGACTCAATCCCTGGCATTCCATACGGTCCTCTGAGCACTGCCAGGAGTAATTCCTGAGTTCAGAGCCAGAAGTAATCCCTGAGCATTGCTCAGTATGACCCAAAAAGCCAAAAGGAAAAAAGTTTTTTAAAAAGTTTCTCAAAAATTCAATCTGGGGGGTCGGAGGGATAGCACAGCGGGTAGGGCGTTTGCCTTGCACGCGGCCGACCTGGGTTCGATCCCCGGCATCCCATATGGTCCCCCAAGCACCGCCAGGAGTAATTCCTGAGTGCAAAGCCAGGAGTAACCCCTGAGCATCGCTGGGTGTGACCCAAAAAGCAAAAAAAAAAAAAAAAAAAAAAAAATTCAATCTGGGCCCCCGCCCCCGCCCCCGCCGGGAGTCCAACGTGGAAGTTGCTGGCGGAGCGGCTGGCGTCCCGGGGAACCGCGCCGGAGCTCCAGCCCACATAGAGCGGAGGCGGCGGCGCCGGGGCGCACACACTGGGCCGGGTGACCATCGACGGGGACCGCCGCCAACGGGGGCTTTTTCTCCAGTATTTTTTCTAGTCTGTTTGGAACCCGGGAAATGAGGATCTTAATTTTGGGATTAGACGAAGCAGGAAAGACTACAATTTTGTACAGATTGCAGGTTGGAGAAGTCGTTACTACAATTCCGACCATTGGATTCAATGTTGAGACGGTAACATATAAAAATCTTAAATTCCAAGTATGGGATTTAGGAGGACAGACTAGTATCAGGCCTTACTGGAGATGTTATTACTCTAACACAGATGCTGTCATATATGTAGTAGACAGTTGTGACCGAGACCGAATTGGCATTTCCAAATCTGAGTTGGTTGCCATGTTGGAGGAGGAAGAGCTAAGGAAAGCGATTTTGGTGGTGTTTGCAAATAAGCAGGACATGGAACAGGCCATGACTCCGTCAGAGATGGCCAATTCGCTTGGGTTACCTGCTTTGAAGGACCGCAAATGGCAGATATTCAAAACTTCTGCAACCAAAGGCACTGGTCTCGATGAGGCCATGGAATGGTTAGTGGAAACACTGAAGAGTAGGCAGTAAATTCAATCACGTCTCTGCAAAGAAAATTGTATTAGCACGATCCCTGCGGCAACAGTCACATGTACTTCACACTACTAACCTGACAGGCTGTATGACTGTCGGCCTCCACCAAACTGACTGCCACGTTTGTAATACATATGAAAGAAAAAGCAGTGGGGGGGCAACTTACCTTGATTGAACAAACTGAATGTCTGTTCTGTGTAACATAAAATATTCCTTCCTTGCTTTCTTGTGTTAAGGCATATATTCTATTTGTATGAAATTCTTATTCAAATACAGTCCTATTAAAGAATATACTCGAATTGAGGATAAAACTTTGCTGTTTTTGAATAAGTGGTTGCAGTTTGTATAAACACTAATAAATATTTCAGCTCTGGTTTCTTTCCTTAAATTATGTTTTCCCAAAGATTAGGTTCAGTAAAGTAGGTTAGAAATGAAAAAAAAAAATTCAATCTATACCTGCAGTGCAAGTGCATCAGCAGCCTGATGACGACTTCAGGCTTCCTAACACCCCCAAATTGCCACTGTGCCTTTGGTCATTGCTGGCCTTTGGTCAACAACTTGGGACCAAGTTTACCAAGAAATTAAAGTTAAGTATGTGAGAGCCATGCCCACAAATCACCTCCTGCTCATTTATTATACAAGCTCATTTATTGGCCTTATTTCAGAGACCCATAGATGAATCTCGAAAGAGATCAAAAGCCACAGTTTATCTCGGACCCACGCATGGCTAAACAGATCGTGGTAAATCGGAGGGGGACAGGTTGTCCTGTGCCTGCCCAGGGAGAACTCCCAGCAGCCACTTGCTTCCACAATCCAAAATCGCCACCGTATTCCCAGCCTGGTTCCACCATCTCAGGACCAACCCTCCAAGATATAATCTGCTGAAAATTCGGGGATTCGGGTTTTGTGACTGAAATCTCCAGGCTTTCATGGAGTTAGGGTGGGCTATCTCCGTCCACTTCCCAATGAACATGGAAGCACTGGCAGTCACTCTCATGAACCAACTCCAGCACCACCCTGTAAACTCAATTACTGGTCTTGCTTCAGAGACCCATAAATAAATCTTGAAAGACATCAGAAGCCAGAGACACAGTAGCGAGTTCCAGAAGACACCACAGAGCTAGAGATCTCTCTGGGTCCCATACCACATCAATTTCACCAAGGCACCCCAGATGCAGCAGGTGCCCTCTCCTTGCCTACTCTAGATGGAATCCCAGTGACCAAGAGCTTCCACAAGCAAGACCCAGGTATGTGGGTTCCAGGACTAAATCTCCATGCCACATGGCAGCAGAGGTGCCAGGCTGTCCCTCCCTGGCTTCCCGCCTGCTCACTGGCTTGGCTGTCACACCCACAATGTGCCTCCAGGTGCCATCTTAGTGCACCAACAGCCCTTGTCCAGAGATGCCCAATTGAATCCCAAAATGGATTGGTGCCCTACAGAGATGTCTCTGGAACCCAATCATGTACAATATAGGATTCCAGAAGCGCACGGCCGCAGCAACCATGATATTAAAAACAGTGGACAATAAATGAACAATGGACAATAAATGATCTAGCATCTGCCCCTGGCAGGCAGGCTTGAATGGTGGTGGGAAAATTTGAGCAAAACATAATGCCCAAAAGTAGAGAGAGAGTATTGGGGAAATTGCCTGCTATGGAGGCAGAGTGAGGATTGGGATTGAGTGGGTGGGCGGGGGACATACTGGGGACACTGGTGGTGGAAAGTGTGCACTGGTGGAGGGATGGATGTTCAATCATTGTACGGCTGAATCTAGAGCATGAAAGCTTTGTAACTGTATCTCACGGTGATTTAATAAAAAAAAAAGTAATGTAGAGTTCATGCACAATTCAATCAGCTTAATCAATGGCTGAATAAATAGCAGTTCTCCTTACATTAAAAAATGAAATGTTGAGGAGTGTGCTGTGAGCGCCAGAGAAATAGCACAAAGTACTGAATACATACTTTGCAGGTGGGAGACTTAGGTTTGATCCCTGACACCACTGGAAGCAACCCTGGAGCACAGAGCCAGGGTTAACCCCTGTGCACAGCTGGGTATCGTCGCCCCCGCCACCCTGCCCCAAAGCCCAGTCTCCCTAAAAAAGAAACAGTGTGAAGTGATCCAGAAACTAAAGAGTTTGAGAAACCCTGTTCTCTGGCTCTGAACCACTGCTGCTCTTGTTATTCAAGAAAAGTCCACAATTCCAACAGACAGTGGAGACTACAAAGAAGGGAAAACATGGTGCACTCCACGTGGGGGTCACCCACAGTGGACAGGGCAGTTGCACACAGCTGACCATCGTTCGATCCCTCAGCATTCCCAGTGGTCCCCCAGAACCATCAGGATTAATTCATGAGAACAGAGGCAGGAGTAACACCTGAACACTGCTAGGTTTGTCCCCCAATTCCCCCCAACCAAAAAAAAGTTGTAGTTGGGGTTGGAGACATAGTACTGTACTATTGCTTAGGCAACGAAATCATCTTTTCTTAAACCATCAATCTGAGTTGGAATCTTTGAGTATATCATTTATCAAGCATGTTCTCCCTTTTTATTCCCAGTAAACAAGAACTATATTGAAGAATCGCTTTCACTTCTATAATAGCCAATTTAAGATGTTTTGTGCTTATAAAAGATTGAAGCCCCTGGGCCAGAGAAATAATATAGAAGTAGAGATCCTTTCTCTTCTGTGTGAGACTCTGGGTATAATTCCTAGCCCCAGGGCCAGGGGGGTGGGTACGGAGGGAGAATGAGAAAGAAAGGAGACTGTAAATACTCTTTAGAATTTTTTTCAATATTTTCCATTCATTTTGCCTAGCTCCATGGGGGCTGGAGCGATAGCACAGCGGGAAGGGCGTTCGCCTTGCACGTGGCCGACCCAGGTTCGAATCCCAGCATCCCATATGGTCCCCCAAGCACCGCCAGGAGTAATTCCTGAAGCCAGGATTAACCCCTAGCATCGCTGGGTGTGACGCAAACAAACAAACAAACAAACAAACAAACAAACAAACACCATTTTGCCTAGCTCCATCAGGGAAATCACTATCCAGGGCAGCTATAGACTTACAAAGGGTATAAGACTAGAAACTTAAAAGTATTCCTTGAGGGCTGGAGAGATAATCCAGCAGGTAAAGGTGCTGGCTTGCCTTGAATGCAGCTGACCCAGGTTTGACCCCCCAGCACCACAGGCGGTTCCCTGAGCCCCACCAGGAGTGATCCCTGAGCGCAGAACCAGGAGTTAAGGCCTGAGCACTGCCTGCCGGGTATGGCTATCTCCTTATACAGCTCCGTGACAGCTCCTGGATGACCAAATACATTGCCAGTGAGCAATATTAATTTGAAATAAATCTTAATTTTTTTCTGACTAAATCTCAATGTGGGCTTAAAATATAACTATACCATGATATAAACAGACACACTCCCATCCAACAGCCTTGTTCTGTTCATATAAAGCATAAATACAGTCTGTTTAGCATAATTCATAAGTGCCCTAGGGTTTTCAGAACAACAAATGCACACTGGCTTCCACTTAAAGTTAATAGCAGAACTAGCCCCTAGGAGAGTCAGCTTGTTCCTTAAAGCTTGAAAGCCAGGCACTGTCTCCTCACTCCTTAAGAAAGCTTTTTGGGTGGGCCTGGAGCGATAGCACAGCAGGTAGGGCATTTGCCTTGCATGCAGCTGACCTGGGTTTGATTCCCAGCAGCCCATATGGTCCCCCAGCACAGGAATAATTCCTGAGTGCAGAGACAGGAGAAAGCCTTTTTTTGTTTGTTTGTTTGTTTTGTTTTTGGGTCACACTCGACAATATACAGGGGTTACTACTGGCCGTGCTCAGATACGGAATGCTGGGAATCGAACCCAGGTCGGCCATGTGCAAGGCAAACGCCCTACCTGCTGTGCTATCGCTCCACCCCTTCCTTAAGAAAGTCTTAGATGGCATCTTCTTACTATCTAATTCTGCTTGTCCAGAGGGAAGATCTGTGGTTTAGTGTAAACACTTGCATCCTTTTAGCTACATCTTCTGAGTATTGTGCTACAGTTTCCAACCATCCCAATACTATAGAGAGGGTTTCTTTCCCTAAACTTTAAGATTCAACTTTTACTACCTTCAAGCTCTCCTTCACAGCTTCTATACTTTCTTGGTCTTATGAATTGAACAGAGTTTTAGGGTCCTGCTCTGGATTGAGCACTATGGCCCATTAAAACTTTCTCTAGGAGGGTTTGGTGGAGCAATAGTATGGTGGGTAGGTCACTAGCCTTGTACTTAGTAGACCAGGGCTCAATCCCTGGCAATCCGTACGGTCCCCGTGCACCTCCAGAAGTAAACCCTGAGCACCTCCAGAAGTAAACCCTGAGCAGAGCACTGTCTGAGAGTATGGAGCCAGCACACCGCTGTTTGTGACCTCAACATCACTAACTGAGTTCCAAGCACACCACAGTTAGGTGAATGAGAGCACTGCAATTAAAGGGTCTGACCCCCTCAACCCCAGTAAGCACCACAATCATATGCACTCCTGGCACATCCAGGAAATATGAGTATGGGTGGCAACACCACAACTCATTAGTGTGACACGTCCTTCACTCCAGCAAGCACTCTAGCAGATGTGCAACCCCTTTGGAGCACCAGAACCATACGTAAGATCCACACACACAGTAAGGGGGCCAGACCCTCACACATCAACTGCACACTAACATCAACCAAGGGAAGAGCTGGAAGAAATGGTCTATGGGCAATGAGATGATTTCACCTTCTTAGAATCCTGTGTTTCCTGAGTAGTGAACACTTTCCATTTCCTTCAAACATGACGTCACTGTTCAGGAGGAGAGGCTTAGCCTTCAGCTCTTTCAGCTTTGGTCATGCCATCCTCCTGAAGCTTAATTCTCTCTATTTTTTTATTTAAACCTAGAGATATATAGCATCTTCCTTTTATTTTATCACTTAAAAGTCATCATAGGACTATTAATTTGGCCAATTTTCAGTATTGTTGGATCTCAAGGACTAAGAAAATTCTTGGAGAGGAGGAGAGATGAGAGTGATCAGTTTGCTAGGTGGTCAGATCACACTTCAATTTCCTGTCTTATGTGGGTGGTTCCCAGTGACCACAAGAAATTTCAGCAATAGCATCATAACAAACTATAACAGATGGAATTAACTATATAAGGACTTTGAAATGTTGCAAGATGCAGCACAGATGTACAAAGTGAGCAAATGTTATTTGAAATTGACTTTGCTTGACACAGACTTACCACAAATTCTCAATCTGTGGGGGAAAGAATAACAATAGGGGGTCTGAGAGTATCGGGTTTAAGGCACTTGCCTGCATTTTGACTTACCACAGTTCAATCCCTGGCAATACGTTTGGTCCCCTGAGCACAGCCAGCAGTGATTTCTGAGCACCACCAGTGTGGCCCAAAAGTCAAAATAATTACAATAATAAAACCAGTACTTGGGAAGCACAATAGAAAAAAGCATAGTATGAGGATATAAGTTAGTGAAGGTAGTATTGATTTTAACTTAAAGTATAAAATAAATATACTTGGGTCCATACACATATAAGAAAAATAAGGAGTTGGGCTAGAGTAAGTAGAGCACTTGGCTTGCACATGGCTGACCTGGGTTCAATCCCAAGCATCCCATATGGTCCCCACAGTACTGCTAGGAGTAATTTCTAATTACAGGGCCAGGAGTAACAGTGTGGCCCCCAAACAAACAAAAAACTGATCTACTAATATAACAAATATACTATACTAAGGTAAGATAATAGATATATGGGAACTCTATTATTTGTATATGGGAGCTCCATAATCTGTTCAATTTCTGTGTAAATCTAAAAGTGTTTTACAGGGGCTGGAGTGAGAGCACAGCGGGTAGGGTGTTTGCCTTGCAGGCAGGCGACCCGGGTTCGATTCCCAGTATCCCACATGGTCCCCCGAGTACCGCCAGGAGTTATTCCTGAGTGCAGAACAAGGAGTTAATTCCTGTGCATCGCCGGGTGTGGCCAAAAAAAAAAAAAAATAAAAGTGTTTTACAATATAAAGTCATTGACTGTTTACCAAAAAAACAAAAATCCATCTGCACTTAAAAAAAAGAATAAAATCTCTAATCCAAATAGCTAAAAATCTATACAATTTTTCTATATGGAAAAGTGGAATCTGATGAACAGGTTATTGCCTTGCCCCTGTGGGACAAATCTGGTTGAAAGCTATTTAAATAGAAAAGAAAATGTATTCCACTTTAAATTTGAAGAGATTACTTATGAATCCTTTATATTTCTTTGCACTCAGACACGTAATTTAACAAGATTAAAGTTGCATTGAAAGGGACCTCATTTTAAAGAAAGACACATAGTTTTCATTATTTGAGATAGATCGTGCATTTAGAAGATGATTTCTTAGAACTGGGATTACAGAGCAAAACGGAGTAATGGATTGCAATAAACAATACATAATATATAAAAGAAGTGACATTTTGTCAACCACTATAGTAAAATATATGTGTGCCATTAAGAATAAAACATGAATCACGATCCATCCAAGTGAGCATGATGACGGAGGTGCTGGGGAAACTTATAATTTAATAAAAATAAACACTCTAGTCCCTCCCAGTCAAGGATAAAAAGACAAAGAAAGCAGAGCAAATCAAATATGGCAAGTCTGGAAGGGAACTAAGATAAAGGATAAATGGACGGAAAGAGTCTCTGGAAAGGAAGGTGGCTCATCAATATGTTTACATGTGCCTGGCTAACAGCTAAGTATGCTCAATGTCAAATTGAGAAATAGATGGGTCAAGGGGAGAGTCCAAAGACGGGAGTGCATGCCTTGCATGTGCAGGGCCCAAGCTCAAACTCTGGTACAACTTACTCCCCCAGTCCCAGTTCCACTCATCACCAGTTGTAACCCTCGTGGTCCCCAGCACCATCCAACCTGAGAAGCATCACATCCACAGCCCGAAGCATCGAGCTCTCTAGCCTAATGGGTGGAGCTGCAATAGAGCTCCTCGGCATTGACCAGGAGCTTCCCAATCCCTCCCCAAAATATTAGGCATTGACCAGGAGCTTCCCAATCCCTCCCCAAAATATTAGAAATAGGAATTATAGAAGATCAGGCAACCAGATAGCACACTTAGTTATGTCAAGGTTAAGGACCTTAGTTCAGTATTACCTAATCCAAAAATAGAATTTTCGGGGCTAAAGAGATAGTGCAAGTGGGTAAGGCACTTACCTTGCACATGACCAACCTAGGTTCAATCCCTGGCACCCCATACAGTTTCCTGAGCACCCAGATAGTTTTCTGAACCCTGCCAAGAGTATTCCCTGAGCACAGAGACAGAAGTAAGCCCTCATCATTTTTTTTTGTGCCAAAAAAAAACAGAATAAAAAAGAATTTCTAAGTCAAATAAGTAAAACAAAATTTACCCTTATTAATTAACCTCATGGTTTACATGCTAAGAGCTCTGTGTAGAAACATATATATATTGTTTTATACTAAGAATTGTATGGTATCTTAACATTGAATAAAATATCCCATAAATCTAATTATTTGTGCATCCACCAAAGCTAAAAAAAGAAGATATCTTCTCTGGTAAAAGAAAGAGAGAAAACCTAAGTGAAAGATTTAGCATATCTGGTCATATCTGGGAAACCCAAGTGCATGTGAATATGGTGGAACTTTGACCGAGGCCATCTGTAACAAGTGTCTCTCAGGTGACCTGGATCCCCGTTACCTTTACCTTATGGCTGTTTAGTAAGATAGGAAAGGGAGAGGCATGAATTCCTGGCACTGTTTTGCACTTTTTTTGTTTTTACTAATTATACACTTTAATGAATGGGGGATGTATAGAGTTCTAACAGTTTTGTTTCTGTTTTGCTGGGAGGGCTCACACCTTGGGATGCTCAGCAACTATTCCCAGCTCACTCACTGCTTGGGAGCTTTCTCAGGGAGGCTCTTGGGGAACCATGCAGTGCTGGAGATGGGGCCCAAGCCCCACACATAAAGTACATGCTCAGCCCCTTCAGCTGTCTCCCGGCCCTCCAGTTCTGCTTTAAGACAGTTAGAAATCTGGATAGCCACCACCAGCTGAATTCAGAAAAGTTTCATCTATCCAACAAGATCTTTCATACTGTTATTTTATATCCTTTGTTAGTTTTCAGTCATCACAGATTTTCATCCATGCATGATCTCTCCCTCCCTCCCTCTTCTCTCTTTCTACTCCCCTCCTCTTTTTCTTTCTCTTTCTCCCTTCCTTCCTTTCTTTCCTTTATTTGGGGGTGGGGCATGTAATTGGAAAACACCTGGGAGTGCTCAGGGGTTACTCCTGGTTCTCTGCGCTCAGGATGACTCCTAGTGATGCTCTAGGGGCCATATGGGATGCCAAGGATGGAACCCAGGTCAGCCGCAAGAAATTGCCTCACCTGCTATATGCTATACTATCTCTCTGGTCAATCTCGTTCCCTTTTTCTTTCTTTCTTTTCTTTCTTCTTTTCTTTCTTCTTTCTTCTTTCTTTCTTTCTTTCTTTCTTTCTTTCTTTCTTTCTTCTTTCTTTCTTCTTTCTTTCTTTCTTCTTTCTTTCTTCCTCCTTCCTTCTTCTTCTTTCTTTCCTCTTCCTTCTTCTTCTTCTTCTTCTTCTTCTTTCTTTCTTTCTTCTTTTCCTTCTTTCCTTCTTTCTTCCTTTCTTTCTTTCTTTCTTTCTTTCTTTCTTTCTTTCTTTCTTTCTTTCTTTCTTTCTTTCTTTCTTTCTTTCTTTCTTTCTTTCCTTTTCTTCTTTCTTCTTTCTTTCTTTCTTTCTTTCTTTCTTTCTTTCTTTCTTTCTTTCTTTCTTTCTTTCTTTCTTTCTTTCTTTCTTTCTTTCTTTCTTTCCTTCATTCTTCCTCAGTTCTGTGCTCAAAGATCACTCCTGATGGGCTCAGGGGACCATTTGGGGGTGCCAAGGATTGAACCCTTGTCAGCTGCATACAAAGCAGGCACCCTACCAGCTGTGCTATTGCTCGGCCCTCCCCAGTTTGGCTCTTTTATTTGGGGAGAGGGCAGATGGGGGCACCACACTCAGCTGTTCTCAGGACTTTCTCCTGGCTCTGTGCCAGTTTGCGTCCAGGGATCTGCACCCAGCTGCTCTCAGGGATTCACTCCTGGTGGTGGGAACCATATGGGGTGCTGAGAATCAAGCCTGCATCTGTCTTGTTTTTTAATTTTCCACTCAGTGGTGCTAAGGTGCTTCTGGCCTGGTGCAAAGGGTCACTCCCAGCAGTGCTTGGGGGAAACGATGCAGTTCCAGGGACGAAACACAACGTCCTGCATGCAAAGCAAGCACTCCAGTCCACCGAGCTATCTCTCTGGCCCCCTATCATATTATTTCTTATGTAATTTTTTTTGCTTTTTTTTGGGTCACACTTGGCTATGCAAAGGGGTTACTCCTGGATCTGCACTCAGGAATCACCCCTGGCAGTGCTCAGGGGACATATGGGATGCTGGGAATTGAACCCGGTTCGGCCACGTGCAAGCAAACGCCCTACCCGCTATGCTATCTATGCTATTGCTCCAGCCCCATCTTATGTAAATTTTCTTTCCTGGGGCCGGAGCGATAGCACAGCGGGTAGGGCGTTTGCCTTGCACGCGGCCGACCCGGGTTCAATCCCCGGCATCCCATATGGTCCCCCAAGCACCGCCAGGAGTAGTTCCTGAGTGCAAAGCCAGGAGTAACCCCTGAGCATCGCTGGGTGTGACCCAAAAAGCAAAAAAAAAAAAAAAAAAATTTCTTTCCTGCTTCCTAACCTTGAGAGGGAGGGTGGGGAAAGGACAATGGATATGTCTGCAGGTACACACCTGGTAGTGAGAAGGAAAAGGCAAAAGAAACAGAAGAAAGAGAGTCTAGGGACTTGCTCCTCAAGCCTGTGTTCTTCCTTCAACACTATCTTCCTTGCTTGTTCATATGTTTCTTTGCTTGCTTAATGCTCTGGAGAAGCCTTTGTCCTCTCTTGAGCACACACTTCTCCCTTTCTATCTCCTCACATCCTTCTAAATAAGTTTCAATAAAAACTTTCTTGATTCAAATGAAAGAAAGAAAGGGAGGGAGGGAGGGAGAAAGAAAGAAAGAAAGAAAGAAAGAAAGAAAGAAAGAAAGAAAGAAAGAAAGAAAGAAAGAAAGAAAAGAAAGAAAGAAAGAAAGAAAGAAAGAAAGAAAGAAAGAAAAGAAAGAAAGAAAGAAAGAAAGAAAGAAAGAAAGAAAGAAAGAAAGAAAGAAAGAAAGAAAGAAAGAAAGAAAGAAAGAGAAAGAAAGAAAGAAAGAAAGAAAGAAAGAAAGAAAGAAAGAAAGAAAGAAAGAAAGAAAGAAAGAAAGAAAGAAAGAAAGAAAGAGAGAGAGAGAAAGAGGGAGGAAGGAAGGAAGGAAGGAAGGAAGGAAGGAAGGAAGGAAGGAAGGAAGGAAGGAAGGAAGGAGAGAAAAATAGGAAGAGAGACTGAATAGTAGGAAAAACATTTTTTTCAAAATGCAGATCCCAAGTAATTAATCTGGTCAAGTATTAAACCCTTCTAGAGAGGTCCAGGAGACAGAACAGAAGTCAAGGTACTTGCATTGTGTGTGACCAAGATCCTGGGCACTGCATATGGTCCTCGAGCACCATTAGACATGACCCATGAGCACAGTCAAAAGTTATTCTGAACATTGCTGTGTGTGGTCCCCAAACCAAAAGGAATATGTAAAATCAAATCAATCAATTAAACTTCCTAGGCAGTTTCAGGTAAGAAATTAGATAACTTAATACAGCATCTGGAAAGCAAATAGTATCCTCAAGAAAAACTATTTATTTATTATTTTTACATTTCGTCTTAGTTTTTAGTTTGGGGGAAATCTCACCTGGCAGAGATCAGGGGCTATTTTTAACTCTGTGCTTGCGTCTCACTCCTGGTGGAGACTGGGGACCATGCAATACTGGAATGGAACCTGACCTCCTGCATGTAAAACATGTACTCCAGGCCTTTTGCCAATCCCTCAATTTTTAGTTTTGTTGTTTGTTTGTCAGGTTTTTTTTTTTTAGCTTTTTTGGATCACACCCGACAATACCCAGGGGTTACTCCTTACTCTGCACTCAGGAATCACTCCTGGCAGTGCTCAGGGGACCATATGGGATGCTGGGAATCGAACCCGGGTTGGCTGCATGCAAGGCAAAGGCCTTACCCGCTGTGCAATCTCTCCAGCCCCATCAACCCTTAGTTTTACAGTTTTAACAGCTAACATTCAATTCTATTCTAAGAGATGCAATATACAGACATTATAGTACATAGATCTTATTTCTAGAAATAAGAAGCAGAAAAGTTAGAAGAAGACCAAAAATTGAAAAATTATGTCTACCAGTCTTATAATTTTTATTAATCAACTATTTGTTACCTTTGCTGGTGAAACACTGAAGTCCAACTCACAGAAGAACTTTCTAAGATGAAAGAATCTAAAGTTTACTCCTAGATATGACATTTTACAATTCTATGAATAGACACTACCAACCTTACCCAGTGTGGGGTTGGGGGATGATATAGTGCTCATGATTGTTATCTGAAATTAAAAAATAAGCTATAGCACTTCACCTTAGTATATATATTTTCCAAAAAATATATATTTTTATATATTTAAGTACCTTTGAAATCTATATACATTATGAGAAATGCATTTTATACTAAAAGACCACAAACAAAACTTTACTTTGCAACACTTCCCCAAAGCCATTGCTACTTGTTATTTATGTTAGAGTGTTAAAGAAAGAAAATATATTTATATAATTATTGCTTTTTGATTTTGTTGTTATTACTGCATTGGGACCATACCCAGCTATGCTCAGACCTTACTTCTAGACCGTATGCAGTAAAGGGATTCCAGTGGAGTCAGCCCTGTACAAGGCAAGTGCCTTGTCCTCTGGACTATCTCTCTGGCCCTACTTATACAAAAAAACAGCCCTCCTTCCAACACCACCACCCACTTTTTTAAAAAACAGCTCTCTTTATTGGAAAAGAATAATACCACCTGGATTTAAAATTTGTCCAGAACAATCAAATTCGCTTGAAGATGTATGTTTACTTTTTAAAGGGAAAGTTTGGTTTCAAAAAATAGAGTTAAAAAACAGTGCAATTACAACTCTGTGATAGTTTTAGACATACCCTCAGTGATATTTAGGCCACACCTGGCAGCACTTACTCCTGGCTCTGCACTCAGGAATCACTCCTGGCAGGGCTCAGGGAAATAAATGGGGTATCCAGGATTGAACCCATGATTTATATGCTTAAATCATGTCTAATTGAACTTTTTTTTTTTCTCTTGGGTATTGGGGGCATATCAGGCAGTGCTGTGAAGTTAGCCCTGGCTCTGTGCTCAGGAAGAATCTTATGTAGTACTAGGGATTCAAGTGGGGTCAGGGCGGACAATACAAGGCAAATTCCTTAACCCTTGTACTATCTCTCAGCCCCTGTTTTGTTTGGGGGCGACACCTGGCCATCTCCAAACCACACCTGATGATGCTCAGGGGTTACACCTGGCTCCGCACTTAGGAATCACTTCTGGCAGTGCTTGGGGAACTATATGGAATTCTGAAGATTGAACCCAGGACAATTGCATTTGTTGTTTTTTGTGTGTGTGGTTTTTTTTTTTTTAATTTTATTGAATTGTTTTTTATGTCTGTCTCTCCCACTTGAGTTGGCTGGCTGAGTGTAGATCTTACACCACTAGGACCTTGCACTTGGTACAGCGTTTGACCCATAAAAAAATCCCAATAAATCATAGTTGAATCAATGAATTCAGGAGTAGTGTTGAAGCCGACCTTTGTCACCACCACATCCCCTAATTATACTGCCTCTGAAATAAGAAGTGACGTCATTGTCATTACACATCCCTGATTATGTTTTTTTCTTGTTAAGACCTGAGATCTCAACAGGACAGTGGGAAGTCACTGAGGGCCTCTAACTCAGTCTCAGAGATCAGAGATGTTAGCTTAACTCAGTTCCAATCATTTCCTCTGTGTAGGACAAACACTTTCTTGTAGCTAGCGAGGGCCAGGTGACATATTTTTAGCTCCTTCAAAGGGAGGCAAAAGTCTCAGGGGAAAAATGACCTTTTTGGAGTCAGAAAGAGTCTCAGGAGAAGGCTTTGCATTCTTTGCCCTTTGTCTCTGCATTTTCTTTCTGCCTGAACCTGGTCACAATGTCAGTGACCATAACTACAAAAGCCACTCTTTTTTTGGGTCACACCCAGCAATACTCAGGGGTTACTCCTGGCTCTGCACTCAGGAATTACTCCTGGCGGTGCTCGGGGGACCTTATGGGATGCTGGGAATCGAACCTGGGTTGATCGCCTGCAAGGCAAAGGGCCTATCCACTGTGATCACTCCAGCCCCCTAAAAGCCACTCTTAAGGATGGTAGAGCCCTTAATGAAGATCTTTGAGCTACTATGCCACAGTTGATTTTGTCATTTTGTCAGATAAATAAACTCATTACACGTTTAAGTCATTACTGATTTTATCCCATTCCCAGACAAGTGCATGTCTCAGAGATACTTAAACTTTCCTGATAAAAAAATAATGTTGTGTCTGCATTGCCATGTGTAACCCAAAAACAAACAAACAAACAAAGTAACAGTTTCACTCAAGAAAGGAGATAGATAGAAAAGGAGTGATAGTACATTGGGTAGGGTGCTTGCCTTGCTTTTGGTCAACCTGGTTTTGATCTCTGATCTCTGGCATCCCTAATGGTCCCCTGGGCACTGCTCAGAGAGTGTTTCTGAGTATAGAGCCAGGAGTAACCACTGAGCATTGCTGGGTGTGGCCAAAAACAAACAAAAAACAAATAAACAAACAAAATCCCAAAAAAGAAAGGAAATAAACAACAGCCAGCAAAGGGAAAAGTACAGCACTTTATTTTCGTATTCAATGTCTGAAAGAGAACAGCTGATAGGGCATTTGTCTCACAGACAGCTGACCTGGGCTCTCTCCCTGGCAACCTAGATGGCCCTCCAGCCCTGTCAGGAGTGATTCCTGAGTGCAGAGCCAGGAGTGACCCCTGAGCATTGTATAGTGTGCCCACCCCCCAAAAAAAAACCCAAAATAAACAAAAAGTTTGAAACTGCATTAAGGGGCCAGAAAGATAGTACAGTGGAGAAGGCACCTGCCTTGCATGTAGCTGACCAGAATTCAATCCCTGGCACCTTATATTGCCCCTTGAAGCCCTGTAAGGAGTGATTCCTGAGCACAGAGCCAGAAGTAATTCTTGGGCACTGCTGGCTGTGACCCCACAAAAGCAACAAAAATAATTGAGTTCAGGGATCAGAGAGATAGCGCTACAGAGAACGCACTTGCCCAGCACGTGGCTGACCCAGGGTGAATTCCCAGCCATTTGTATTCTCCCCCAACTCTGCCAGGAGTAATGCCTGAACAGAGAGCAAGGAGGAAGCCCTGAAGAGCAGCAGGAGTGGCTTAAAACCCAAAACTCAATCAATTAATTAATTGAGTTCAATTTTGTTTTGTTTTGGATCACATCTGGCTGTGCTCAGTGGTTACTCCTGACTGCACGTGGGGATCACTCCTGGCAGTGCTCAGGGGATCAAGGATAGAAACCCGGGTTAGTCATGTGCAAGCAAGGCAAGCGCTGTACTATCTCTCCTGAATTTCAGTTCAATTTTTAGAACAGCTTTAAAGTCAAGTTTTTCCATAGAGAGGATCTTTAAGTTCAACATACACATCTTAATTTGTATAAAAATCAAGTATGCTTTATATATTTTTCAAATCCTTTCATTTATTCTTTGTATTAATGCTCAAGTTGTCTATGATTTGGTCTGATAAAATATCTCTGAGCCTTTCCCATACAGTGCAAGTTACTATGAGTAACTTCCTTTAAATTGTTTAAACCATAATCCCTTGGGCCTGGAAACTAGCTCAACAAACTTCAGCAGAAGCATTACATTCTAGAGCACTGAGTTCTTCGGGACGGATACCCAGGTACCTCCAGGAGCCACCTCTGAGCACTGAGCCAGGAGTAGCCTTCTAGAACTGATGAGTGTGATTCAAAACAATTAATTTAGAAAAATAAGTCACACACTCAATACCAAAATTATTTGAGCATTTCACATATCAAATGATGCAGTGCCAATTTGTGGTAATAGCAGCAAATGTCCTTAAGACATTAACTCGAAGCTCAGATAGAGAAGGGAACACCAAGTAAGGGGGGTCAGGAGGACCCACTCGGATTGGGAGATGCGAGCCGAAAATAGACTATGGCCCAAACATGATGGCCACTCAATACCTCTATCGCAAACCACAACACCCAAAAGGAGAGAGAGAACAAAAGGGAATGCCCTGCCACAGAGGAGGGATGGGGTAGGGAAGGCTGGGATGGGGGTGGTGGGAGGGATCCTGGGATCATTGGTGTTGGAGAATGGGCAATGGTGGAGGGATGGATACTCCATCATTGTATGACTGAAACACAAACACAAAAATTTGTAAGTCTGTAACTGTACCTCACGGTGACTCACTAATAAAAAAAATGTTTTTAAAAAGACATTAACGGGGCTGGAACAATAGCTTAGCGGGTAGGGCGTTTGCCTTGCATGCGGCCGACCCAGGTTCGATTCCCAGCATCCCATATGGTCCCCTGAGCACCACCAGGAGTAATTCCTGAGTGCAGAGCCAGGAGTAACCCCTGTGCATCGCCAGGTGTGACCCAAAAAGCAAAAAAATTAAAAAAAAAGACATTAATTCTAGAATAAACACAATTAGAGACTTTGTTTATGCTTTCAATACTGCTAACAGTAACATTCTTGGGGGAGGGGCATATCCTTTAGTGCTCTGGGATTATTCCAGGCTCGTGTCCATGAATGACCCTGGGTGGTGCTGGGGGGTGGGGGCAGTGGGGAGCCAGATGTGATGTTGGCTCACCAGGAGGGAAGGCAAGGGCCTTAACCCCTTCAATCTATCTTTCTGGCCCCAGAATAATTTTCTATTACATATCTCAAATTAAAGCTTATTCTTATACTTTAGATTCCAGAGTTGAAAATTTACTTATGTAAATAAGAATCACTGTATCACTGTCATCCTGTTGTTCATTGATTTGCTCAAGCGGGTGCCAGTAACATCTCCATTTGTCCCTGTCGTGTGCTAGTGTAGCCCGACACTATTGGGGGCTCTTTTGGGATCAGGGGAATGAGGACCGTTGTTGTTACTGTTTTTGGCATACTGAGTATGCCACGGGTAGCTTGCCAGGCTCTGCCGTGTGGGCAGGATACTCTCGGTAGCTTGCCGGGCTCTCCGAGAGGGATGGAAATTTTGGGGGCGGCCTCTAATCGCCTTTACAGGTGTTCCCAATCTACCAAATGTACACTCCGTTGGAAGACTAAGTTGCAAAATAAGACCCAGCACCCAAAGGAAGTTATTCTGGGAAAGAGAAGCAGGAGTTGGCACCCACTAGCTCAGTGAAAGAACTTAGGGACAAGACCATGCAGATAATAATGCAGATTTATTCAAATGACAATACACACTGGAGACATGGTTGTGGGTACCTGCAGGGGAGAGTCACACGTAGGGTTTTGGGCTAAAGGCTCTTTAAGGGGCTCTTTAATTGGAGGAATATGCAGGAGGGGTCCGCAGGATTCTGGGATGGGGCTGAGCTTCTCATATCATTAGCATCACATTATGCAGCTAGTGGGTGTATGAGTTCACACACATTTCAGGCTTAATTGGGAAAAGAAAAGTGAAACAGGGTCAGAGTTTTGTACATGAGCTTGCTCCAGCAGCAGACGGGAACTGGTTTTGCAAATTCCTCTATGTATCAGGAGGTCTTGACTGGAGTTTCAGAACCCTTTATTTTTCTTTACATGCAGGACATAGCCCTTTTCGTTGCTTATAGCAGTTCTTCACATTGCCTCTTCTGTAATACATCTTTGTTTTTGGTTTTCTGGTCCAAAGTCTGGTAGTTCAGCTGAAAGCTGGTGGACAGTTCTAAGGAAAACCCCTGTGTACCTCACCCTCACTTTAATCCACAATTCCCCATTGCATCCCTTCCCCAGTTCCAGTCCACACAGTGAAATACTATGCAGCTGCAATAAATGATATTACCAACCTCTTGATTTCTTCATTGTCTTTGTTCACCTTTGCTTTCCCCATCACCTCCATAGGTGGGGGAATGGATAATTCCAACACTAAAACCACAGCACCACCTGCAGGAACATGACAGAAGTTAACCTAGATGAATACACAAAAAATTCTGGGGTGGGGGATGGGGAGTGGGAGAGGGATGCAATTCTTAAAACCAAACCAAACCAAACAAAACAAAAACTCCAAGGGGTAAATTTAAGGACACAAAAATGGAAGAGACGAGGTAACATAAAAAATAAAACTATCACAGCAAAATTTAACAAAGTTCAGCTGAACACAGCAATAAAGTCCAAGATATCAAAAGAAGCAGTACATAAGCTTAAGGTGATTGAAGATAGTTTTTAAAATTCGACTCACAGTTATGACATGTGTACTAAAATGAAATCTGCACAAAGATGCTGGGAAGA
Organism: Sorex araneus; assembly: GCF_027595985.1. NCBI lineage: Eukaryota > Metazoa > Chordata > Mammalia > Eulipotyphla > Soricidae > Sorex > Sorex araneus. The sequence continues at coordinate 47,491,873 of NC_073310.1, read as the reverse complement.
AGCAAATTACAATGTGAAATTTAGCATGAGAAGCAAAAAAATAGACTCACAAAAGAAAGAATATCAGAAATTTAAGACAAAAAAAATTCACAGCTATGACTCAAGTGGAAGAGGAGATCTATGGAAAATAACTCAGTTAGGTTAAGGAAAATAAAGAGATATTACAACAGGTAGGTTGTTTGCCTTGCAGGCGGCCAACCCAAGTTCAATTATCTGGCACCCTTTATGGTCCTCTGAGCCCACTAGGAGTAAGCCCTGAGCACTGCCAGCCCAAAACAAGAAAAACAAAGAACAGTAAACACCAGAGTTATAGGAGTGCCAAAAGGCAAAGAAAGAAAAGGGTGAAGATATCTGTTCAAAGACATAATAGCTGAGAATATCCCAGACCTGGGGAAATAACTGATCAGAGATATTCAGGAAGCTGAAAGCACACTGCATTTTTTATTTCAAGTCATCTATGCCAATACATATTATTGTTAAATTGTCAAAGGTCAATGATAAATAAAAAATATTGAAGGCTGCTAATGAAAAGGAAAAGATACATATAAAGTTAACTCTCTCAGATTTTCCTCAAGTTTCTCAGCAGAAATATTACAAGTTAGAGAACAGTAGGATGGGAGCTATAGCACAGCAGGTAGGGCATTTGCCTGGCATGAGGCCGACACGGGTTTAATTCCTCTGTTCCTCTCGGAGAGTCCGGCAAGCTGCTGAGAGTATCCCGCCTGCACGACAGAACCTGGCAAGCTACCCGTGGTGTATTCAATATGCCAAAAACAGTCACAACAAGTCTCACAATGGAGACGTTACTGGTGCCTGATCGAGCAAATCGATGAACAATGGGATGAAAGTGCTACAGAGAACAGTGGAATGACACAGCTACACCACTAAAAGACAACACGTGACAGCAAAGATTATTTTGCCTGGCAAAATTGGTGAGAAAATTTGTTGGAGAAATAAAGGATTTTTCAGACAAAAAAAGCGCTAATATATCTTACCACTACCAGATTTGTTCTTTGAGAAATGCTGAAAGTTTTTTATTTTAAAAGAATAAGCAGGGACCAGAGAAATAGTACAGTGGGTAGCGAACTTGCCTTGCACACATCAATATATGTGCCACATATAAAAAATCCTGGAAATAATCACTGCTGTCAAGGATGTGGTCAAAAGGAACATAGCTGTTGGAAACATTGTATCCAACGTTTGTATCAAACATTGATCCAACCCATATGGAAAACAGTAGAACAGAGTCTCAGTAAACTCATAATTTAGTTCCCATCTAACCCAGAAATTCCATGTTTGGGGACCTATCCCCGGGAGAGAAAAACATTCATTTTAAAGGGTGTGTGCACACCATTATTCACTGCAGTACCTAGTGCAATAGTTAAGATTTCAAATCAACCTAGACGTCCAATGACAGACGTCCAATGATCCCATAAAGATGCAATACATATACACAATGGAATACTATACAGCTGTAAGGAATGATGAAATCATGCAGTTCATGGCAACATGGACAGAGGTGGAAGGCATCATATTAAGTGAAATAATCCAGAAGAAAAAGGATAAACATAGGGTGATATCACTTAGAGTGATACAACTTCTGGTGTTTAGAATAAACTGGATGACGGAATGCAATGGTTTCAAGGGGAGAATGCCCAGATTGACTTGGCCCCAGAATATAGGGAGGAGAAGGAAAAAAAGAGTTGAGGGGAGGGGAGAAGAGACCGATGAGAAGCAACAAGGACCAGATCAAGGGATTCAGGTACAGAGGTGGTGTTAGAAGCAATGGAGCCAAATACCCAAACCACAGAGTCAACAACACTGAAATCAAGAAACCCAAACTTTTACAACCAACTTAGAAAGGTGTCTGACAAGAGAGCAGGCTGGGGTGGGGAGGGAGGAGGGACCTGAGAACATTGGTGGAGAGAAGTTGACACTGGCATTGGTGCTGCAATATTGTATGTCTAAAACTCAACTATGAATAACTTTGTGAGTCACAGCTTTAATAAAATTTTTAAAATTAAAAATATATGTATGCACCCATTTTGGGTGCACCTGCACCCAAATACATAAAACAATTATTAACAGACCTCAAGGACATCAACACAATCATTATAAAAGTCTTAACATACCACTTATAGTAACAAATAGATTATCCAGATAAAAATCGGAAAGGAAATAATGGCATCAAATGAAGTATTCAAAATATGGACTTAACAGATACAGAAACTTCCATCACTGAAGAAATGAAAAATGTTCTTCTTAAGCACACAAAAGGTTTTCAAGGACATGTCATTTGTTGGGACACAAAAGAAGTCTTAATAAGTTTGTGAGATTGGGATCATACTGTATCATGGACCAGAGCATACACTAGGTAGGGTGCCTGCCTTGCATGTAGCAGACCTAGGTTTGATCCCCAGGACTACATGTGGTCCCCTGAGCACAGCCAGGAGTGACCCCTGAGTGCAGATTCAGGAGTAATCCCTGAGCACCGCTGGGTAAAACCAAAACCAAATGAAACCATATCATACCAAGCATCTTTTACTATCGTGATGGTATGAGCCAACCAAAAGAAAACAGCAGGGGAAAAGCCTCGAGTATGTGAAGACTGTAGCACTGCACTGTGCTGTCACTCAAGTCCATGTGAAGACTAAACAACATATTTCTGAATAACCCGTGGGTCAGTCAGGAAGTCCAGGAGAAATAAAAATGACCTGGAATACAATGAAAACAAGAAGATAAAATATCAGAGCCTATAAAATCCAGCAAAAGCAGTAGCAAGAGGAAAATTCGTCACTATTCAGATCTACATCAATAAACAAAAAAAGCCTCACGTAATTTAATCTTACTCCTGAAAGAACCAGGAAAAGAAGGAAAAACAAAACTAAGAGTAAAGCAATAAAAGGAGCATAATTAAAAAAAAAATTAGGGTGTGGGGGCTGGAGTGATTGCACAGTGGGTAGAGCATTTGCCTTGAACACGGCAAACCCGGGTTCAATTCTCAGCATCCCATATGGTTCCCTGAGCACCGCCAGGAGTGATTCCTGAGTGCAGAGCCCGGAGTAACCCCTGTGCATTGCTGGGTGTGACCCAAAAAGCAAAAAAAAAAAAAAAAATCAGAGTGGAAATAAATGAATTAGGAAACAAAAAGACAAGACAAAGAATGACTAAAACCCCAAACCAGACACACTGTTTGGGGCCACTGCCATGTCTCTAGTGATCCCCAAGAAGTTCCAGCACATTCTTCAAGTATGCAATATCAACTATGGATGCTGGAAAATGGTCTTTGCCAGCACTACTATTAATTGTGCAGGCAGAAGATCTCCTCGTGTGATGTTGAGGAAAGCAGACACCCCACCAAGAGGGCAGGAGAGCTCCCTGAGGATGAACATGTGATCACCATGATGAAGAATCTCAGGCCAGTACAAGACTTCTGACTGGTTCTTGGACAGAAGGACAGGAAGGATGGAAAAACAGTCAGGTTTGGACAACAAGCTCCCGTAAGACTTGGAGCTAATGAAAAGGACTCAGCCTGCAGAGAGCTATCCTACTTCAAATAATGAATGGCCTCTGGATGGACCCCTGAGAACCAAGTTTAGAGTTGCCCCTAGCACCATAAGTGTGGCCTAAAACCCCTCTCAAAAAAAAAGAAATAATGGATTTTCTTTGACAATGGCAAAGGATCCTAATAAAGGAGGTGAAAAATTGTATCTTAGTGTTAAAAGAAATAAAGATATAAAGAAATGGAAAGTTGGGGGCTGGAGCGATAGCACAGCAGGTAGGGCGTTTGCCTTGCGCGCGGCCAACCCGGGTTTGAATCCCAGCATCCCATATGGTCCCCTGAGCATAGCCAGGGGTAATTCCTGAGTGCAGAGCCAGGAGTAACCCCTGTGCATTGCCAGGTGAGACCCAAAAAAGCAAAAAAAAAAAAAAAAGAAATGGAAAGTTTTCCTGTGGATTGTAAGAATGAGCATTAAAATATCTGTCTTGCCTAAAGCAAATGCAATACCACCCCTAACTAAATGGTGATAACATTTTTCAAGGAAGCAGAATTCTAAAATTAATATGGGGCAGCAGAGAAATACAGGGGTGAAGGCGCATGCCTTGCAGGGGGCCAACTCTGATTCAATCCCCAGCACCACATGGTTTCCAAGCAGCACCAGGTCCATCCCTGATGACCCAGGTTGCCCTGCATATGTCCGGCAATGTGGAGATCAAACCAGGTTGGAGAGTGGGCAATGAATGCCTTGACCCCTGTACTCTCTCTGCACTGTTGGTGGTGGCGGCTTGTTTTGGGATCAAACTCAGCATGCTCAGGGCTTTTTCCTGACTCTGCACTCAAGTATCACTATGGGTGGAACTCCAGAAACCAAGAGGTCCTAGAAATTGAAACCCAGGTCAGGAGCATGCAAGACAAGCACTTTACTTGCTGTATTATCTCTCTGGCCCCATGGCCCTGTTTTTTCTTCTTTTTTTTTTTTAAATCTTAAACTAAGATGGAAATTCTCCGGTTTGCTTTCTCCTTATTAAAAGATATAGATATATTGGGCCAGAGAGATAGTACAGGGCACTTGCCTTGTATGTGGCTGACCTGGATTCAATGCCAGCACATCATATGTTGTGGAAGTCGATGTGGAGGTCTCGTTCTGTTCAGCAGGGAGAACCCTTCGTAGGGCAGCCGAATGAACAGACGCAGAGCCGGAGGAGGGAGAAAAGGCCTTTATTCTATGGCAGTTACAGTATTTATACCTCCCTGCTGGGAGGAGGTGGTGCCGGGACCCCCAATAGAAATGCAGGGTGTGGCACGGGATTTAGCTAGTAATAAACAAATGCTGATAGGATAAAATCAGTAAGATTAGGAGTGGCAACCTTTGCTAGGTGTGGCATGGGGTTAGCTAGTGATTAAACAAATAGTGACAGGATAAGATCAGTAAGGTAAAATGGCTCCCTACAATATGTTCCCCTTAGCAAAGCCTGGAGTAAGCCCTGATCACCACCAGGTGTGGCCCCCCTCCCTTCAAAAAGTTACATTAAACTAATGAGTCTTATTTAGTATGTTAAATCATTTGGGAAACATTGCCAAGCGAGAAGTAATACCGTTTTCTTTATGTTATACTCTTTAGGTATTAATATAAGCCCTCTATCTAGATCAAATAACATTTGCTTTTAATTTTTAAGTCTAGTTATTTTGAAATGAGATATGTCACAGAAATACCCAACTCCTTTGCCAAATTTGTTGTAATTTTCTCTCATCAAAAAAAAAAAAAGACACCAAAGTTTTATAACTGTTCAGGAAAAAAATTAAAGGATAATTGCCAAAACAAAAAAATTTGAATAATACTAAATAGGCATAGGAACCATATGAGGAGCTCTTTCTTCCTGGAGTGTGATAATTTGAGGGTTTACATGAGAATAACAAGAAGAAGATATCCAAAGCAAGGGGTTTTGAGCATGTTAATCTAGTGCTTCAGATTATCTGTTTATTGCAATGCCAGAGAGATGGTACAGTTGCTAGAGCACGCGCCTTGCATGTATCTGACCCCTGGTTTGATCCCCAGCATACCATATGGTCACCCAAGTACTGCTGGAAGCAATTACTGAGTGCAGAGTCAGGAGCTGGGTGTTCCCCTGCCATCCCCTCTAAAAAAAAAATCCAACAAATTCTCTATTTTTTGCTACCATTCAGTCTATTGCTGAGTAACTCTTTCAGCAGCAAGCACTCTGAGGTGACAAATTAGACATGCGGTAGTTATGATCTTTATTTTCCCCCTAATAATGATGAGTTGCTTTAAGCCTCATTCATTTACCTAATCTCCCTTTCAATAATAACTTGTAATTGTGGGACTGCAGCCACAGCTATAGAGCCAGTTTCTTACAGCATGAAGTTGATTGATGGATGTAGAGATCACTTTGAAATTTATTAGTACCAATGTCTCAGCCAGTTTTAATATCAGTTTTAATATCATCAGATTGATTTAATCAAAGCCTCTGAAATTTAGTATCATTACTCTTCCCTGGGTTTTGAATGTGACAGTGAAAATTTAAGTGACAAACATAACAAATTTGTTATAACAACAAATCCATATAACAACAAATCAACATAGCAAATCCATGCCTACAAATTTCCCATGTAGAACTGTGATCAAGATTTCAACTCACAGGGCAAAGCATGCTCGAGCCTCTGATAGCTTGCTCAGTAAGTCCCCCAAAAAACAGTCCTGTTTTCTCAGTCAACTTTTATTAATTCTGTAATAAGTCCAAGAGCAATCTTTTGATTTTTGGATAATTCAATTCTACTCTGTTGACAAAGCAGAACTGGAAAATATGTTTATCCCAGACCAGAGCAGCTGCTTCTGACGGTGGTAGTAACTTATCTTCTGCTCAGCTCTTGCTCTAATTCTAGCGCACAGAAGGGAACGGTTTCTAATTATAGGAGCAGAAATAACAGCGCAAGAAACTGGAGGTCTATGTTGTAGCTGGTGTAAGATCACACAAGTCATTTAAACGTCTGTGCCTCAGTAATAGGAAACCTGAACTGCGTGACCTTCAGAGTTAGCTCCAGTCTAAAATGTTGAAATTCCCTGAAACCTAAATAATGTGATTTATTAGGGAGAGATATGCCTGTTGTAAAATCAGTAGGAAAACTTTTGCAATTTTTTTTGCCTTTTTTCTTTCTCCCATCCAGGGTCTAATCTGCTCAATCTTTGCAATTTATCTAAACTAGAAACCGAGGAGTCTTTCATGCAGCCCCGCCCAGCTCTCCCTGGCTCTAGATGTTTTCATCAATCTTTGATTTCCTCAGTTTGTTTGAACTAATATTGATCTCATATTCTGTCCATCCTGCCCCCATGCTTTCACATTCAATTCTTTACCCTCTGTGTTTAGATATTATTTATTTTAATATTTATATTAATCTATAGCTTAGCCATGAAATGCAATCTTACCTAAACCAGGATTTCAGAAAAAGAATACAAAATTGGAAATAAGGGAGATTAGGCATTCAAAATGGGTCTGATCTTCTATATCTTTACTATCACTTTTTTTTTTTCTTCTTTTTGGGTCACGCCGGTTGATGCACAGGGGTCACTCCTGGCTTTGCACTCAGGAATTACCCCTGGCGGTGCTCAGGGGACCATATGGGATGCTGGGATTTGAATCCGGGTCGACCGCGTGCAAGGCAAACGCCCTACCTGCTGTGCTATTGCTCCAGACCCTTTACTATCACTTCTATCTCCAATATCTGAAAATATCAATACCTGTTAGCAGCAAACAAAACAGAACAAAACATAAAACTGTGCTACTATGAACAGATACATGTATACAGTGAAACAAGCAAAACTTCTACCAGTACAAAGACCATAGGATGGTTTCAAAATATTATACTTACCAGGGCTGAGAGAACACAGCAGGTCAGGAACTTGCCTTGCTGAAGGGCCACCCGGGTTTGAACCTCTGCACCCCATTTGGTAACCCAAGTCTCGCAAAGAGTGATCCCTAAGTTTAGAGTCAGGAGTAAGCTATGAGCAGTGTTAGGTGTGGCCCTCGAACAAAACAAACCTGATTGTTTTATTCATGAATCTGCACACCATCATATTCGGGTTTCTTTTATCATCTAAATATGCATTTTCAAGCTCTCCATGATAAAACTCAGATTCAGAAGTTGATCTGTGACAGTCTTAGAAAGCAACGCAAATTACAGGTTGTAATGTCCAGTGGAAGGATGTGATTGGGTTTCTGAATCACATCCTTCTAGTCTCTATAAGAAGTTCAAGTCTTATTTTAGGTGAACAAGTATCCACATGATGGCACTGTTACCTACAGAATGTGAGGTTGTCAATTTATGAATACCAAGACTTAGGAAAATTCCATTTAGAGTATTTACTGATGACATGAGCTTAAAAATCATGATTCATGTTTGCAAGGGAAGTTGGATGTCATTTCCTTGATATTTTAAAGAGACTGGCAAATCTTTTAAGAGCATTTTCCACATGATCCATTTAATAATACCATCTTCCTTCTCATCTTATTAGAAAATTGTTATTAAGCATTTCCAGCATAAGGTATCGAACTAGGTGCATGAAATAAAATCAAAAAGGTATTTAAGAGCCTAATATAAGCTCCAACTGTGTTGATAGCTATTTACTGCTTTTTTCACAATATCCTATCTTACTATTGTTGGATCTGAAGGGTAATTCAGGAACTATTTGAGAAACAACATTGAATAAGATGAATGTCATCACAAAGTTTATATTCTGGTAGAGGACTTAGGTTTTAAAAATATTTGGGGGCGTCTGGAGTGATAGCACAGTGGGTAAGGCGTTTGCCTTGCAAGCGGCCGACCCGGGTTTGATTCCCAGCATCCCATATGGTCCCCTGAGCACCGCCAGGGGTAATTCCTGAGTGCAGAGCCAGTAGTAACCCCTGTGCATTGTCAGGTGTGACCCAAAAAGCAAAAAAAATATATTTGGGGGCTGGAGCGATAGCACAGCTGGTAGGGTGTTTGCCTTGCACGAGACTGACCCGGGTTCGATTCCCAGCATCCCGTATGGTCCCCTGAGCACCGCCAGGAGTGATTCCTGAGTGCAGAGCCAGGAGTAACCCCTGTGCATTGCCGGGTGTGACCAAAAGGCAAGAAAAAAAGTATTTGGACATAATCACTTAATTATAATTACTGTAAGTGCTATAAAAACTGAAAGTCTACCAATGGTTAAACAAGTTTCATTTAGTTTGCCAAAGGACAGGAGTGGCCAGCATTCAAAGGACAGGAATGGCCAGCAAAAAAAAAAAAGAGACATAGAGAGAGACACCATTAAAGAAGAAATAAGGAGCCTGGCTCTAAAGAATGAACAGAAATTAAATATGCAGAAGAGATAAGCATTACATTTAGGAGTGATGGTGTGGCCTGCCATAGCATATCTCAGGAATTGAGAGCATTAAAAATCCATCCTATCTTTTTCTGTTATTGTTTTGGGTCACACCTGGCAGTGCTCAGAGCTTATTCTTGGCTCTGTGTTCAGGGATCACGGCTGCTGAGGTACAGGGGATTGCATGGGGTGCTGGGGATTGAACTTGGGTTGGGTGCATGCAAGGTTAGCTCCCTACTCGCAGTACTATCACTCTGACCCCAAGAGGTGTGTTTTCAGAGGGGCAGACCGGTAGTTCAGCATGCTGACTACATATTTTGCATGCAGTAGGCCCAGGTTTGGTCCTAGACACTGCACAGTCCCCCAAGGGGCACTGCTAGGACAGACCCCCACGCACACTGTGTAAGCTCCCAAACAAACTAAAACCCCCAGAAAACCAGAAAAACAGGACCAGATAGATAGTACAGGGGGTAAGGCACTGGCCATGCATGCAGTCGACCCCAGTGATCCCTTAGCCAGCAATAAATTCTAAGTATGAAGTCATGTGACCCAACCCTTTTCCTCCTCCAAATCTGTTCTTCTTCCTTCTGTTCTAGCAATCAAGCAGGAGTTAAAAAAGAGGACAAGGAGAAACAGATATGTGTGTGGGTGAGGCCTGGGTGGGCACAAGTGTGGAGTGGTAGAAGAAGCTACAGTATCTTGACAAGATTGGGTGAGCATTGTAGTCTGAGTGGACCTCATTGGAATGTGCGCATTCAAAGGACAGGAGTGGGCAGCAAAAAAAAAAAAATCCGCCCCCATGAGGAAAGCAATGTGAGAAAATGGAGGTAGACCAGGCTTGCTTTACAAAAGCTCATATTCTCCCTTGAAAATCTATTTTGCTTGTTTGTCTCTGTTTCTTTCTTTCTCTTTTTAACTATAGGAGTACTGCTATTTATTTAGCCATTGATTAAGCTGATTGAATTGGGCTTGAACTTTTTTTAATTGAATATCCATGAGATGAACCATTACAAAGCTGTTCATAACTGGGTTTCAGTCATACAATGATCCTCCATATTGGTGGAGGATCATTCCCTCCACCAGTGTCTCTATGTTTCTTTTTATTTCTTTCTTTTCTTCTTCTTTTTTTTTTTTTTTTTTTTTGCTTTTTGGGTCACACCTGGTGATGCACAGGGGTTACTCCTGGCTCTGCACTCAGGAATTACCCCTGGCGGTGCTCAGGGGACCATATGGGATGCTGGGATTCGAACTCGGGTCGGCTGCGTGCAAGGCAAACGCCCTACCCACTGTGCTATCGCTCCAGCCCCCATCTATGTTTCTTTATTTACCTATTTCAACTCTGGAGAAGCCTCTGTTTTCTCTTTCACATACCTCTATCTCTCACTTTGCATCTTTCTAAATAAGTTTTTTGGTTTTGTTTGCTTTCATTTTGGAGGCCACACCCAGAAATGCTCAGGTCTTACTCCTGGCTCTGCACTCACTGATCACTACTGGCAGTCTTGGGGGAAAGTATAAAGTGCCAGGGATCAGAACCTGGGTCAGCTGCATGTTAGGCAAATAATTTACCCACTATACTGTCTCTCTGGCCCCTCAAAATAAATTTTAATAAAATGTGTCTTGCTTTACTAATAAAGTTACCTTGAGGGGGAAAAAACAAAAAATGGAAGTAGATTAGAAAATTCCTTCACCTGTCAGAGGGGCTAAGGACAGCCAGGGGAATAAATGTTTTCCTGGGATTGGTCAAAGAGAAAACAAGGTAGACAGTAGTGAAAGTGGTGAAGCTCCAAAAACACAAAACAAAAAACAGCAAAAAAGAAAAATAATCCGGGGACTGGAGCAATAGTACAGCAGATAGGGTAGGGCACTTGCCTTGCACATGGCTGACCCAGGTTTGATCTGCAGCACCCACTACGGCTCCCTGAGTGCAGTGCCAGGAGTAACCCCGAGTGTGCCACTAGGTGCGGCAGCCCAAAACAACAAAATAAAACAGACAACCTGGTTATTTTATTATTGTTGTTAGCAGTACCAGAGATCACACACATACACACAGGTCTTATGCAGTAATACATGTGCTTTGTGTTAAGTTACATCCCTGGGTAGTTCTAAAATTTATTTTGGTTTTGGGTCACATAGAGTAATGGTCAGGGCTGACTCCTAGCCCTGTAACTCAAGGATCACTGCTGCCAGGGCTCAAAGGGGGGACCAGATAGGGTGCTGGGGGTTGAACCCAAATCAGCAATGTGCAAGGCAAACATGCTGCCTGCTATTCTATCTCTCTGGCTTCTCGCTGGGTATTTTAAAGAAAGAACAAGGGAATCAGGAGAGGATAAAGGGCCCAGTAGAGTCAGGGAAATGAAAATGTTTAAAAATCAAGGAGCAGGGCCTGGACCATGTGGCGCCCATCTGGTTTTGTTAAGTGATTAACAGAGTTTGCTCCTATTCCTCTGCAGAGATTGGAACATAGGACCATACCTTTAAGTTTTAGCCGAAACAAGCTGTAAATGCTTTTTAAAAACCTTTTTAAGTATTTTTGGTGTTTTGGTTCACAGCTAGTGATATTTAGGGCCTCCTCCCGGCTCTGTGCTTGGGAGACCCTCCTAATGGCATGCATCCTAGGGAGTGAACTCAGGTATCCTGCATGCCATGCATGCATTGGCTCCCTTTCTGGGCCATGCATGGTGTGTTCATGGGCTATTCCTGGCTATATGCTGGAGTGACTCCTGGCAGTGCCTGGGGTACATACGTAATGCCAGGGATCAAATAAAGGTTTGGCCTTGGATGAGATAAGCACCTCAACTCCTGTATTATCTCTGACCCCCAAACTGTAATTTCTTGGAGCGGTTTTGAGATTGCTTTGAGTCAGGTATTTTAAGGAGAATGGAGTCATACTGGGACAGGCTGTGAGGGTGGGTGGTCTTGAGCTCTTAGAAGCACCTTTTTTCTTTTTGTGTGTGTGTGTTTAACTTAAAAAAAATTTTTTTATTAGTGAATCACCGTGAGATAAAGTTACAGACTTACAAATTTTCATGCTTTCAGTCGTACAATGATCGATTACCTATCCCTCCACCAGTGTCCATTTTCCACCACCAATGGTTCCAGCATCCCTCCCACCATCCCCACCCTGTCCTCTTCTTTGCTAGTCTCTCCTAGTCTCCTTTGCCAACATCCTGACACAGGATTCTGTGAGTTCATGAGTGGGGGTGCCCAAGAACTACATCCCCAGCCTCTCTAGCAGAGGAACAAAGAGATGGGAACCGGGTTAGAGACAGGTCCATTTAATACAGAGCTGTTAGCATACTTACAGGATGTCTGAGGGGGGTTGAAGTATAGGACTGCACTTAGGTATGATAGATCATTTGAAGAGGTCAAGTGTTTCAACGGAGGCAATTGTCTTGGGGGGATTAACAAAGGAGACATCCCCAGGGATATCTATAATGCTTTTCTTTTTCCCTTTAACTGCACATATTAAACAATTACGTTTACTTCTTATTAATACGTGCAGTTATTTGGATAAACACAGTAAGAGATAGAGATTCCAAAACTTAATTCTCTGGGTTCTGAGAGCAAGCAAGTCTTTTACCGTAAATCCCAGATTAAGACCTCAGGCCAGTTCAACTTGTCCTTCCCCAGGGGGGCTCCTGTGTCTTGTCATAATTGCTTGTCGGTTAGCTTTGCCACTTGCCTCAGGTCTATCCAAATCTCACAGTGAGTAGCCCCAATTTTGAGTTGTTAGGAACCACAGCAACTAAAACCTGAATGAAGGAATTGTGACAGATGCTCAGGAATAAATATATTTGAGTCAATCAACTCCCAAATATTAGGAGCTTAACATTAAAGTTTCTCTGTGTTTAAGCAAAGAACATTGCTCTATAGTAAAATATGAAAAGTTATAGGGGAAATAGAAAAGTAAGTAATTCACTTCAAATACAAAGTCCAGAGTCTAAGTAACCAAACCTGACTCTGGGAACTGTAAAGCACCAAGGAAAGGTTAAAGATAAACTCAGGGGGCTGGGGTGATCATAAGAAGGTGTCACCTTCTCTCTGATGGTAACCTAGTCTTTGTGCTGGTCAGTGGTTTGTCCCACTGAGGTAATCCTTCCTGATACCTGTTTCCTAGCATTAATGTGTTTTTGCTCACCAATTTGTATCCTTGTGACAGCTGTGTGCATGCAAGAGTTTGACAGCTGTTCTATCCATGTAATGAAATCTAGTTTTCAGAACTTAGTTCACAATCAATTGTTGGAATGAGTCCTCTTTGACATTGGAAGTGCTGATTTAATTTTTATTAATTAATAGTTAAGGATATTAATCCTTTTACTCCAATTGTAAAATGGGGCTTAATTTTTTTTAAATGGGGTGGGAGGGTCACACCTAGAGATGCTCAGTAGTTACTCCTGTCTCTACACTCAGAAATCATTCCTGGTGGTGCTCAGGGGATCATATGGGATGCCGGGGATCAAACATGGATCGTCGATATGCAAGGCAAGAACCTTCCTTGCTGTATTATCACTCTAGCCTGGCCTCAGTTTTGTTTTTTGTTTTTTTTGCCTTTTGGTCACACCCGGCGATCCACAGGGGTTACACCTGGCTTTGCATTCAGGAGACCATATGGGATGCTGGGAATCGAACCCAGGTCAGCCGCGTGCAAGACAAATGCCCTACCCATTGTGCTATTGCTCCAGCCCCAGGCCTCAGTTCTTCAAAGGGGTTAATATAATAGTCATTGGATTTAATTCTGAGACTAACTTCAAGTCAAGTTCCTTTTTTAATTAAAAGAATCAATCAAGTGCTTTTTAATTAGTATTAGTTTGGGGGCCACACCAGTGATGTTCAGCACTTACTTTTGACTTACTTTTGGCTGGGGATCGCTCCTGACAGAGCTTGGAAAAACATATGGGATCAAACCCAGGTTTGGCTTTATGCAAAGCAAGCACCCTAACCACTGTACTATCACTCTGACCTCCTAATCAGGTGCTTTAAAGGAAGTTTATATGTTCCAGGAATTATTATGGATAGCTTCTCTATGGGCTGGAGCGATAGTACAGCCGCTAGGGTGTTTGCCTTGCATGTGGCCAACCTGGGTTCGATTCCTCTGTCTCTCTCAGAGAGCCTGGCAAACCTGGCAACTGCCCGCATGGCAGAGCCTGGCAACTCAAAGTGAACAAAACAGAGCGCACACCCACAGGTATTCCCCCTGTGCAGAAATCTAGGACAGCTAGCTTTCTACCCAAAGAGGAGACATTTCTTGCCAGACTACAAATTGGAGACTTAATATGTGGAGAACCAATGACAGCCACTTGTTGAATGTTCTCAAACATTCATCTTTGTTTTCCTCTTACCTTCAGTTCCCAATTCTGCTGTTGTTGCTATTATGATGACTAAGAGTTGGGTGGGAATGGACACACACACACACACACACTCACTTGGTCGTGGAGACACATGTCAGGTTGTGGTGCTCACATACTTAGTCTCTGTGTGTCATAAGTCACGGACCTTTAACTGTGGCATCTGCATATTTGCATATTGGTGGGGGTGGGGGCGTTTCTGTGATGCTCACACAGTGCTCATCAGAGGCTACCCTCAAGGCCACAGTGCTCTGTCAGCTCTTTGAGCTTCATACCCTTGTGGTGCTCACTCATACTTGACTGGCGTCCTCACAATGGTGCATGTGACATGCAGTCACATGCTTGCAAAGTGGAAGTTCAGCCCCTGAGCCAACTCTCAGCTTTCACAAACATTTGAATTGGGCACATCGTACTTGCTAACGTCTTGAATGCTGAAGATTGAATAAGATGGGTCTGTGTAAAGTATTCTAAAGTGTCATTTTCTCATTGTATTCTGCAGTAAGTCAGTGAAATAAAGTAGGTGGGTAGTTTTATTTGGACAACATACAATTCTAAGGCCTTGGGAGATAATGGAAGTAGGAGGAATAAAAGTCACAAACTGTGGCTTCTCCTAATATTACTATTTACTAGTTAAAGTCAGTCTTGTCAGCTATCAACCGCCCAACCCCCACTTTCTAATTTATAAAACTAAGGGGCTGACTCAGGTCTTTAGGGTTCTTTCTAGTGTTTTGGCCCACACAAATCAGTGAAAGAACTTCAGTAAGTCATAAAGAATTCATTATTTCTAAACTTTATCAGGCACTAAGTGTTACATATTTGACATGTTATTTTCATAATCATGAAATGGAGTAAGGAAAGACAATTGGAAAAAGTAATATATTTACATAAAATAGTGATGAAGTTCGTCTAGCATGCTATCGAACAACATCCTCATAGCTCACTAAACCATTTTGGAAAAATTTGGGAGTTTTGAGCCAGACCTAGCAGTGCTCAGTGCCTTCTCTTAGCTCTATGCTCAATCACTCATGGTAGTGCTTGGGAAACTATATGTGGCGTTGGGATCAAACTGGAGTTGGCCATGTGGAAGGCAAGCACCCTAACCTCTATACTAACTCTTTAATATTCACCAAATTGAAATTCTTAGAAAAAGTAAATTTACACTTCCTTCCTTTGGAGAGTGACTTGAGCAGCCAGCAGGGGAAGCCCAGTGTACATCTTTTAAACAAACATTTCAGAAAAAAATGTAATAAGTTGTGGAAATGAATGTAGTAGAAAACAAATAAGTCTAATATGTAATGAAGCTGTACACTTAATTTGTATCCATGATCACGAAGGCCTTTTGACTATACATGTGGACTTTGTTCACAATCAATCATAATCACAATATCCTGTTATTCACTGATTTCTCGGGCGGGCTCAGTAACATCTCATTTTGTCCTTTGCCTGAGACTTAGAAGTCTATTTCGACTTGGCCCTCCTAATGATGTTGTACTGGGGGCTCCTCAGGGTCAGGGGAATGAGATCTAGCTTGTTACTGGATTTTGCATATGAATACACCATGGGGAGCTTGCAAGGCTGTCCCATGGGGGCAGGAAACTCTCAGAAGATTGCCAGTTTCTCCTAGAGGGAGAAGTAGGCTAAAGATATTGCACGGCCTCGCGCTTCTGAGAGCTTGCTTTTAAGTCTCTGGATGTTGACCATTGATGGGATTACACACACCTCTGCCAGTACCTTCATGCATGAGGCCTGTCCGAACCTGTAGAGAGGAGCCTCCAGCATGGCTGCAACTAGATTCCGGTGGTCTTCGGCTGCCGGGAGCTCTGCTTGAGGTGGGGAGGGAAGTTGGAGCCCATTCCCTCCGAGGGGCCCGGGGAAGACAGCCAGGCGTGGACTTTGTTAGCCAATAATATCTACTAAAGTAAGTCCTTGGCTGTTTTTTGTTTTGGGAACACATCCGGTGTTGCTCAGAGATTTCTCCTGGCTCTGCATTCAGGGATCACTCCTGGAAGCACTCAGAAGACAATATGGAACGCCGGGTATCAAACCTGGGTTAGCTGCATGCAAGGCAAGCACTTTACCCATTGTACTATCCCTCTGACCCCAGTTCTCTGCTGTTTTAATTAAACTTTTATGCTTTAAAAATATGTAGCATATGTAGTACAAGATTCACAAGCCCACAAAAAATAAATCAGTCTTCTTTCCATCTCAGTCCCTTAAGTTCTAGTCTCTCTTAGTATATAATTTTAAGAAATAACATCACTGGAGCCATGACTGGGAAAAAATGAATCAGGCAGTAATAATTAGGATGAACTATACTGGAGGCAAGGATAGTCTCAATTATACTAGCAATAGTGAGAATGAGAAGCAAAAGATGAATGCAAACAACCACAGGTAAAAGCAATAACAACTCATCATTTTCAAGGTACTATAACAAGGCAAGCACTTCAAATTATTTGCTAAATGGATCTTGAATTATAAATAAAATAATACTGACATGACTTCAAGGTTTAGAGGCAGGATGACTGGAAGCTGAAAAATGCCATTAACATTGTTGAAGCAAAAATTCAAGGTTCAAGTATGGAGGGTGAAGATGATATATGTGGTTTGGAATTTAATGAATTAGAAAGGATCATAGGTCATGCAAGTGGAAAATTCTATCAGGTTTTTGGTAGGATGATTTCGGATTAGGAATAGAAGTTGGGTGCTTTGGACACAAAGTTTAGACTTATGCTAAAAGAAATGAGAATTATGAGATGATGAAAGAAGACAATGTAGGAGATATCTAAGAGCAGATGATTAGTGAAGCAAAGATGATAGACACTGATAGAGTCAAGTGTCATAGAATTTCAGGCAGGAAAAGAGAAGCTGGAAATAGTTGGTAGTGTCAGATGAGAAAAGGAGATAAAATAGAATAAGGGGGGGGGAGTGTCAAGGTTTGTAATCAGAAAAGGGAGGGGAGGGCAAAAATCAAGTAAGACATAAGAAGTGAATAGGTAGTGAATATAGCAATTCTTTCAATTCTTAAGAAATCTGACAGGGAATGATAAGAGATGGAACAATAGGGATACAGGCAAAGAAAAAGTAAAGTGGGCATGCATCCCTTTTTTTTGTGGTTGGCAGCTATGTGGCTTTTCTTGGAGAAGAAATGTCAACAAATTTGAAGAAGTTAGAAATACCTTTGCAGGGAGATAAAAGAAGAAAGGAACTAAAGAGGAAGAAAGAGATTAAGTATATGATGGTTGGTCATTAGTATAGGACTTCTGTTGGAAAGAAATGACACATGGTATCTTATAATTGAATTCAGAATGGAAAAGTGACACTTTTCCTGACCCAGAGAGGGAGAAATTGTTATATATATTTTTCATGCCAGGGATATAATCCATGCTCTCACTCATGCAAGACAAGGGCTCTACCACGAGCTACAGCCCTGATCTGGTTCTAAAGGTATACTTTTAGGCAGAGGAAGGGTATTCCCAAGCAATGCTCTGGGACCCAGCAGTGATTTCCTGTCATATTTGGTCAACTGAGTAGACAGTTCAATGCATGAATCCTGCAACTTGATGCTGCTTTGGCCAGCAATTCTATTCCAGGTGGTGAGGGGATCAGGCAGAGCCAGGCATCAAACTCAGGGTCTTAAATATGCCAGACATATGATCTAGCCCTTTGAGCTATCTTCTGGGGCCCAGTTAATAATAATTTGAAGTGAGAAAGGTGTCACTGATAGACTTTTTCTGTGGGAAGCAGGTGTTCTTGTAATTCTCTTCAACAGTACTGCCTGGCTGAAGGATCTCAAAATAGACACGGAGCCATATAAATATTGTTAGCATTTTTCTTATGGGAGGGACTACACCTGGCAGTACTTAGGGATCACTCCAGGAGGGCTCAGGGGACTATGTGGGTAGCCTGAGATCAAATCCAGGTCATGTATGCAAGGTAAGCTCCCTACCTGCTGTACTATGGCAACGACCTCAATACTACTAGGTTTTAAAGCGCCTTTTTTGTAACTGTGTTTTTAAAAGGTTAGATTACTGGGGCTTGAACAATAGCACAACGGGTAGTGCATTTGCCTTGCATGTGGCCGACCCGGGTTCAATTCCCAGCATCCCATATGGTCCCCCGAGCACCACCAGGAGTAATTCCTGAGTGCAGTCAGGAGTAACCCCTGTGCATTGCTGGATGTGATCCAAAAAGCAAACAAACAAACAAACAAAAGGTTATATTACTGTCATGTTTTTCTAATCTCCTATATTATACTTATTCTTCTTCTATATAAAAAGATGTATAGCTTCCTAAAGAGGATATAATACTTTCCCACGGATAATACTACTTATAAACTTGGTGAAACTCCACGGTCTCTAAGTTCCTTTATGAGGCCTTATTTGGTGGGCAAGTATGTGTATGTCACGCTATTATCTTTGCCTTGATTCATCCAAAATGTAGTTTTCCTGGCCATTGCAGATAAATGAAATAGTATTATATCATTAACACTTTAATGCTAATATATTAAAGTCTGCTTCTTGAGCATTTAAAATTAAACATACATACCTGTAAAAGTGGAATATTGTTATTAATACAGGGAACATAGTATAAAAAAATATTTTTCCTCTCTAGAGAAGCCCATGTTCTCTCTTCCCACCCCCCCTCTTTTTCTTTTTTGGGCCATACCTGGAAATACTCAGGGGTATTCCTGGCTCTACACTCAGGTATTACTCCTGGCAGTACACGAAGGACCATATGGGATGCTGTGGATCGAGCCCAGGTTGTCGCGTGCAAGGCAAATGCACTGTTGCTCTGGCCCAGGAAAATATTTTTGAGAACAAGAAATCGCCATTGCTTTCTTTTGGCCTAATATTTCTATTCTGTAACAGAAATTGCATGTATAATTCTTAAAATAATTTATAAACATAAGCTTTGAACAAAGCTTAGATTACATAAGCTTTGAACAAAGCTTAGATTTAGACTGTCTATTCTGCATATTATAAACACACAAAGACCAGGGAGATAGTTCTAAGAGCAGAAGAAAATGCTTTGCATGTAGGAGGCCCAGGTTTGATCCCTGGCCAATAAAGTCCCCTAAACACTGACAACTAACATGAGTAAGCACTGAACAGAGCCAGTAGCAGCCCTGAGCACTGCCAGGTGTGACCAAAAATAAACACTAATAACGTGTTGACACTACAGTGATGATCACTGTCACTGTCATCCCATTGCTCATCGATTTGCTTGAGCAGGCACCAGTAACGTCTCCATTGTGAGACTGTTACTGTTTTTGTTACTGTTTTTGGCTTATCGAATACGGGTAGCTTGCCAGGCTTTGCTGTGCGGGCGAGATACTCTCAGTAGCTTGCTGGGCTCTCAGAGAGGGGCGGAGGAATTTAATCCGGGTCGGCCACATGCAAGGCAAATGCCCTACCCGTTGTGCTATCGCTCCAGCCCACAGTGATCATATAAAATGATTATTCCACAATCATGCTGTTCTTCTGGATCCTAATATCCAATTGAAAAAGTTACTATGTAATGGATTTTGTATATATGTGTGTATGTCTATCAAACCCAGGCCTCCTGCATGCAAGGCATATAATTTACACTATCATATTCCCGACCCTTAAAAAAATGTATGAGTCAGTCTTTATGATAGATATAAATATTACAAAGTGAAAAAAAGTTATTGGTATCTCTAACCAACTGCTTGATTTGCAAGTAATGCTTAGGCGATAGGCAAGTGATTTATTTCAGCAACTCAGGTTTCTTTTGAAATTCTTCACAGTGTATAGGTAGAATAATGGCTGCTCAAAGGTGTCCAAATCTTAATTGTAAGTCTTTGGAGATTAGGTCATATGGCAAGGGACATCAGGTTGTACATAGGGGCCAGAGTGATAGTACAGTGGGCAGATTACTTGCCTTGCATGTAGCCGACCCAGGTTCAGTCCCAGCATTCGATATAGTCCTACAAGCCAGCCAGGGCTCCCCCCGAAGAAACAAACCAAGATCGTGGATAGAATTAATGTTTCTAATTGGCTGATTTTACAATGGAGCGCTAATCTTGGAATATCTGGGTAGGCCGTGTTGTAATAAGTGTTCTTGAAAAAATGTTTTTTACTATAGTTAATGCGTTTACAATGATGCTGACATTCATGGTCTTGGGGTACACAGTTACTTCACCTTTACAAGAAAGTGCCCAAGACCCATACCCCATGCTTTTAGTCCAGCTACTCTCCCTAATCTGGTACTCTCAATTTATAGTCCAGTAATGTTTGATCATTGATTTTGGGGGTGAGAGCAATGGAGGACACCTGGAGGTGCTCAGGGGACAGTACCACATATGGTGCTGGGGATTTGAAACTGGGGTTAGCTGCATGCTAGTCAAGGGCCTTTCTGTCTTATCTCTTCTGCTCCTATCAACAGTCACAAAGCTCTTAAAGGTGTAAAAAGGAGGAGAGTAAATCAGAGAGATGCTAAGACATGAGTTCCCATTGCTTGCTTTGCAAATAGAGAAGGGTCATTAGCTGTGGAATGTGGATGGCATCTAAAAACCAGAAACGGCAAGTAATTGGTGTTCCCTGGAACCAACAGCCAAGATTTAACCAGTGAGCTGCATGTGAGACTTTTGATTTATGCAATTGTAAATTAAATTGTGCAGTTTTAAATACATGAACTATGGCAACTTGTTCTAAGAGCAACAGGAGCTTATATACATTTACTGCTGTCTCCTGCCTTTTCCTTTCTTATTCCAGTGAGCTGTCTTTAGATCAGGTTCCTCTCCTCTGCTCTCAAAACAGAATTTGACATGTCCCTTACACCTCAATATTGATTTACCACTCATGCTTCATCTGGAGCTCTTTGCCTAAGATTCTATTGAAAAAAAAAGCACATGTATATTTCAATAAAAAATGTCAAAATTAACAAGTGAATATTTTGGAAGAATGATTACAATTTCTTCATGTATCACTTGCAGATAAAGATCCATTTGTTCAGCACATAGCCAACCTTGACCATGACTAGAATGATTTATTCAGGGTTTAGTAATCCAGGCTCTCTTCTTCATCTTCTTTTTCTTCTCTTTCCTTTTAATGGTAAAATGAGCCGTTGGTTACTTGAGAAATGTTCTGTCAGTCATTTCTAGTTTCTGCTACTTTCACTAACTTGAATTTTTTTTTTTTATTTGGGGTCACAACCTGTTATGGTCAGGGGTCACTGCTGGCTCTGCACTCAGTAATTACTCCTGACTGTGTTCGGGGGTCGACTCTCACCCTGGCCCTGAAAATTTAACTTTGAAGTTGACTAATGTTCATTAGCAAATAAGAGGTGGCAGAACTAGATACTGTCCATTGTCAGTAAGTTCTGCCTACCTCAAGGTTTTTAATTCTCTGCTAGGATGTATTTCATAAAACTGGAAATAGTTCACGCTGGCCTTAGCTAGCCTGAAAAAGAGCTCAGTGATTTCTCCCACCCTGACAGGATTCTACTATGTCACCAAACTTCCCTTCTCTATTTGCATTATGCTGATACGTTTTCAATTTTTCTCAACTCTCCAAGTAGGGTCTTTGATAGCTGTTCCCAGAGTGACACCTCCCTGGGCGCCTTCAGGTTGGGCTTTAGGTCACGGCTCGGACTTTTCCTTTCCTGAATAGAAGGGCAGCATCACCGGGGTCCAAGGGACCGCCACCCTAACATTCACCTCCCGCCTTGCTACCGGTTTTTGCCTGGCGACGTCTGGTCTGGTGATGCCCAAACAGGCGACCGCTGTACGGTCAGCGACATTCTTCCCGGAAAGCCCGGGGTCCCGCTGAGTTCATGAGATGAAACACGAGGGAAACTTAACTCCTTCCTGGCAGGCGAAGGGTTTTTTTTTCTCTTCTTTTGCTTTTTTTTCTCCATCACGAGTACTGCGGCTTCGTGGACGACACTTGACACCGAACTGACAAGGTGACTGTGGTGACAGCGGACCGATTTTGGGGGCCAAGTCCGGGCTGCCGGAGGTTCGCGTCCAGAGGGGGAAGCCCCCTCCTCCAGGCTTTTCTGACTGGACGTCTGTCGCGGCCGCGGACGTCCCCAAGGCCTGCTGGGCAGCCCTGGAGCTGTGCGGGCTGCGCCTCCGGCCAGCAGCGACTCACAACGCTCGCGGACCTCGCCTAGGCTCGGCCAGTACCTGAGCCAGTCGCTGAGAGGCCAAGCGACCTCGAGCCACTCGGGCAGCGCCGAGCCAGCGGTTCCCTCCCGGCGCACGCGCGAACCGCAGAGCAGCTTCCGGTTTCCCCTGGGCCCCGCCCCGCGGGTTCCGCCTTCCCACCCCCAGCCTCGTTCCTCCTCCAAGCACCGCCCCTTCCCTCCCCTCCTCCCACAACGCCCCGCCCCTGACCCTTCTTGCTCTCCCCGCCCCTCCTCCCGTTCCATTTAATTGTTGGATTGTCGGCGCCGCACTCCCGCCGGTGGCCGGCAGGGGGCGGAGTTCGAGCTTGGATTTTTTGCGCCGGGCGTCCCTCCGGGAGGCGGTCGCCGAGTGGGGGAGGGGAGGGCGGGGCGCGCGGACGCGGTTCGGCCGGCTGCGGCGCTGCTTGTGGTCGCGGATCGGCTGGGAGGCCGCGGCTGCCGCATCAGAGCTGACGTGGGGACGACGTGGGGGCCGCCGCCGGCGCCGGCGCCGGGTTGCTGGGCGGCGGCGCCGCTCCTGAGCGGCGGTCGGGCTCGGCGTCTCCACCTCCTCGCGTCCGTAATCAGTGACGAGGTCCGCTACGTAAATCCCTTCGCGGCGGGTAAGTGGCGCGCCGGCCCCGCACCCGGAGACTTGGGAGCCGGCGACGCGGCGCTGGAGGCGGAGCGGAGCCGGGTCGGCGGGCCGGGCGGGGGAGTCTGCGCGGCGCCGGGCGCCTCCCGGCCGCGTCTCCCCCTCGCCCGCTCTGCCCGCGGCGCGGCGGCCCCTCTCGCCTCGCCCGCCCGGGCCGCCAGCGGCGCCCCCGGCGCGGCCTCAGACTCCAGCCGCGGAGCGGGCTCCTCTCCGCCCCCGGAACCCGCCGTCGCCCCCGGCGAACTCGGTACCAGCTGGAAAAGTCGGATCCGTGCGGTGCCCCTGGTCTTCGGGGAGGGGGGAAAAAACCCCGCGGGGCTGGGGCTGACGCCGGCGAGGACGTGGGTTCCGAGTACCGTCGCCGACGGCCGCGAACACCTTTGCCCCAGTTTTGTTTTTTTTTTTTCTGGCGCCCGGGGTTTAGACGGGAATTAACGTTCACCCCAACCTGCCCGAAACCCGAGTGCGGGGGACGGCGCCCCTGAGTCATTGCGGTCCCCGGTGGGATGAGATAGCGGAGACCTTGCCACCGAGGCTGCGAAGAAGGAAGAGCCGCGCACCCCGCCCCGCCCCACGGCTCGACAAGTGGCTTCCCCTCTTGCTCCCTTTTATTTCTTTATTCTAGAGGAAAACCTAGCCGGGGTCCGAATGCCTGTTGCGTGGGACGCATGATTAAACCTAGTTCTTTAATAACCGACTGCCTGTTGCGAGCATACGAGGAATCTTCTCAAATCAGACCTTTTTTTTTTCCTGCCACGGTGCTCGGTGAAGCAGCTGTTAGTTTGCCGCAGATGTTCAGAAGTAGTGACTTTCGGCGTGGACCTGAAGGACGCACACTAAACCTGAAACAGCCCCCCTTGCCGCTGCAACTTAACTTGACTTTAATCAAACTTCCTTTCCACCACCCACCCCCCGTTTTGGCTTTTTTTTTGCCCGGTTTGTGGGTGGGATTGCAGCCACCTTCCTTCGAGATGAATAAGTAATTTAGGTGCAGTGATGGAGGTTCACTATGAAAATTGTATTTCATTAACAGTTCATAGTCAGCTACCCCCATCCTCCGAAATTGGGTACCGCATTTTCTCCTAGTCTTGATACAGTTTTTGGATAATAAACTCCTACGTCCTAGAAGTCTGAGGCTTTTAAAGTCTATGTCTTTTTAAAGAAAGCAATTTATAAACGGTGTTTTGGTTGATCCATGCACCGTATTAAAAACTGATGTCTAAGGAAATACTGATCCAAACAGCTTTGAAAAAGACAGTAAGTGGTTTTGCTCCTACATCAGTAAACACTAAAGTATTGTTATATTAAATGTTGATAATTTACAGAGACATTTTTGGTGAATCTGTAAATTTATAAATGTAAGTAAATGCCTTGCCTGTGATGCAGGCGATCTTTTGGGTGAGAGTGAAATTGTAATGGCACTGATGTTTTGTATGCTTACTTTTGTAAGAGTGTATGAATAAATTTTTATTGAATGTATAAATACCGAGAAACTCTTTAGTCTTTTTGTTTTGGCATTGTCCCAAAAGATTAATGACTTTTGCTTTTGCTGAGGATTTTATAGACTCCATACTCCATCAGCCACCAAGAAGGGGCTTTTCATGACTGAAAAAAACCTTGTATGGGATATGACCATGTCATGAAAAGTAGGGAGGAGTTGCTGATTATTAACGTGTATGTAAAGATCCTAGCTGAATCTTTGCCTGTATAAACATGTATTTCCCATCTTGTTTTCCCCAACTTAATAATAGTCTTTAAGTATTGGGCAGAAGGTTGAGCCAGGTGTATTGTTAAAGTGGGCAGTCTACTGGAAAACCCACAAATGTCCTGTTCCAGTTAGAGTTTTAAAATAAAACTAGACAATGCAAACATTTAACAGCTGAACCATTGAAAACATGCAATAGGCATTAGTTGTTAATCCTGAAATGTCTCTGAGATGTATTATTTCTATCTTATTGAATGGATGGATTTTGTATGTAAATGTCAACTTTGGGAAATTATTATTGCTCTTTGAAGGCAATTTCAGTATCAGCATATTCTAATGATAAAAATGGAGATTTCAGGGAAAGTCTCTCATCCTTTACACTTGGGTAGAAGTGAATTTTTTTGGGGGGTTGGTTTGGACCACACCTAGTGGAGCTCCCTGGGTTATGAGGAAACATCTTATATCATTTTGCTAATTTCTAGTTAAAGCATACATAAAGTACCTAAACAAAGTACTCTTTTTTTTTTTTTTTTTTTTTTTTTTACCATGGTAATAGCACAGTAGTGTGCTATTCTTTTTTTTTTGCTTTTTGGGTCACTCGGCGATGCTCAGGAGTTACTCCTGGCTCATGCACTCAGGAATTACTCCTGGCGGTACTCAGGGGACCATATGGGATGCTGGGAATCGAACCCGGGTCGGCCGCGTGCAAGGCAAACGCCCTACCCGCTGTGCTATTGCTCCAGCCTCTGTAGTGTGCTATTCTTAAAAGTATATGCTTTCACTTACAGGGTTTTCTTTTTCTAATATCTAGGTTATTCATCATCGAGTGGGGGGAAGGAAGAGGAAAAGCCTGTGTTTAGTGGGAAGTTACCTCTTTATTACTCATGAAGACATCTTAAATTTTATTGATACAGTCCTTGATCACTTGTATCACTTATCACTTGTCATCTGTTATTCATCGATTTCTTGAGTGGGTGTCAGGAACAAGAGACTGCCCTGAAAGCCTCCATCTCTCGGAGAGCCCCACAAGCTACCCCTGGCGTATTCAATATGCCAAAAAACAGTAACAACAATCGGCCCATTCCCCTGACCCTGGAAGAGTCCCCAATATGGTAGCATTAAGAAGGTCGAACAAGGAGAGGATGATAATAGTCCTGTGATAGCTAAATTAAATAAAACCAGGAACTTGAAGGAAAAACTAGGAAGTGACATGGGGATTTGGGTTAGAGATTGTTAAAAACACTATTTTGACTGGTGAAGAAGAATATTGGTTCTAAGAAAACCCTTACCAGTAACTCTTATGTAAGGCTCAAGTCTTGAAGTTCTCTCCAGATAGGAAGCATCTTCGTGCATACTTTTGAACAGGGATTCAGTCAAACCAATTGCCTAAATCTTGTGAAATTTTGACAGTAGGACTCATGTGATTTGAATATTGTACTTTGAGAGTTTCATGAAATAAACTCTTTTTTCTGCACAATTACCTTAGTGAAACTCCACCCCCCCCTTAAGCACAGCAAATGTTAAAATGAGAACATTTCTACCATTTTGCTCATAATCTCTAGCAGCCTGAATTGGATCATAGATAGCATACAGATGCTTTTTTCTTAGAACTTTTTTAAACTGGAATTTATGTTCTAGCATTGGTTACGATGAAACATGTAAAGAAGTTTCTCACTCGATCAGCAGTGAGGGTGCATAGGATGCTTCCTTTTAAAGAGGGCCGGGAAGATAGCAGAACACATAAGGTGCTTGCCCTACACGGGGCTGACTGGGTTTGATCCTCTGCACCCCATACATTCTCTGAGTCTGCCAGGAGTAAGCCCTGAGCAGCACAATGTGTGGCCCTCAAACAAAACAAACAAAAACGGATGGACGACCAATCCAGGTAAGTATGTGGAAATTTCTTTCTTCTAATTCCAAATGCCTTACCTACTCTGCCCAGATTTGCTAATTTGTGATCACATTTAATGTGTAGATAGGTATTATGAAATATACTTGAATGAAATATACTTAATGCAGTTATTGTGTTATTGAAAAATAACTCCACCCCCCTGGGCAATAATGGCTAGCCAAGGAAATAGCTTTCCCCAATGACTTTAAATTATTGGGGATAGTGCTTAGAGGGTGGAGAATAGGTTTCATTTCCTTCTTATTCTTAGCAAGAACTCTTTTTTGTTTGTTTGTTTGTTTGTTTTGCTTTTTGGGTCACACCCGGCGATGCACAGGGGTTACTCCTGGCTCTGCACTCAGGAATCACCCCTGGCGGTGCTCAGGGGACCATATGGGATGCTGGGAATCGAACCCGGGTCGGCCGCGTGCAAGGCAAATGCCCTACCCGCTGTGCTATTGCTCCAGCCCCTCTCAGCAAGAACTCTTGAGTAGCAAAAAGCAGGCACCATATCGGGAGTAAATTAAAAAAGAAAAAGCTGCTTTAGTAGTTAATTACTTGGCACTCTTGGTAGAGAATTAAGATTTCTTGGCTGAAGAAATAGTACAGTGGGTAGGGCGTTTGCCTTGCCTCTAAGCAGGTTCAGCTTCAGCACTGTTTATGGTCCCCCCAGGCCTGCCAGATGTGATCCCTGAGCTCGGAGCCAGGAGTTAGGCCTGCCCACTGCCAGGTGTGCCCCCAAACAAAGATTTCTTAAAGCAGGTACCTGAAACAAATGGAAGTTGAATCCGGGCTAGGAAACTTCATTTTATATATGATTCATGTTCAGAATGCTAGAGATGTTACTTACAAGTGGAATGTAAAGATTATTATTTGAAAGTTAGTCTAATGCTTCACAGCGATTACAAAACTTGAGAAGTGGTGTAATTTCCTGTGACGCCACCGAGCTCGCTGTGTTTCCTGTAGTCATCTTCCCCTAACCGCCTGGTAACCGCAGGTTTGTCCTTGGCAGCCTCAGGTGTATGGCCCTTTGGAATGGCTTCTCTTGCCAGCGCTGCCTTCATGCAGATTTTTTTTTTTAATCCATGTGGTAGGTTACACCAACCTTTTAGACTATGAGCCTAACTTCCCTGATCTTTCAAATTCTATAGGCTGTTTTTCCACCCATGGTTGAGCAGGACCAACATTTTACACTGTGAGCTTCAAACTTCCCTTATCTTTCAAATCTGACTTGCTGTTGCCACCTAAATTGTAGTTAACCTATCACTATCTCCCACTTCCTAAAGCAGCAAAATCCTTGCTTCGTCCCAGAACCAGAGACAGATTGTATGTATTTTTACTTTTCCTATTCTGACTAGAGGTACACTACTACCATGTCTTTTAGTCCACCTTTGAAAAATTTTTTGGAGGGACCCATACCCAGCTGTGCTCAAGGCTTATTCCTGGCCCTGTACATAGCGATCACTCTTGCCAGTGCTTGGGGGACCCATATGTGGTCGCTGGCCATGTGCAAGACTGTACCACCTTACCCTCTGTACAATATTTCTAACCCCTCTTTTTCCTTTTAGAGGCCACACCTAGTATTACAGGGGGATGTATCCTTCCACAATCTTACTTTCATTTTTGACTTTGCTAATTGCAGTTTTGTTTATCTCTGCCCCCTCCCCTTTTTTGGGTAAAAAAAATATTTCTGGATAGTTTTTATGTTTTTTTTAAAAAGGAGCAAAAACTTTCAAATGGTTTGTTAGTGTATTTTTTAAAAAAGAACTCTACATTTTTGTAGTATTTCCCTAACATTTTACAGCCCTTTTTACCTATAATCTAGTCCAAAAGCAGTTTTTTGTTGTTGGGTTTTTTGGGGGGTTTGTTTTTTTGCTTTGGGGCCATCCCTATGGTGCTCAGGACTTTCTCCTGGCTCTGTGCTCAGGGCTCACAACTGGTAGGCTCCGGGGAACATATTCCCTACCCACAGCACTATTGTTCCAGCCTCCAAAAGGAGGAATTTTTTTCAGCGACCCTCCTTTCTTGGCTTTCTAAAGCATACAACTTACATGATAGCATAATTAACATGATAGCATAATTTACATGACAGCATAATGAACTAAGTATAGCTGGCACAAATTTGGTGATATGTGAGTAATTTTGATAAACTGGCATAATTAAGTTTGGTAAGTGAGCACCCTTACCAAAAGTGTTTGGTAAGCTGGTAGAATAATTCCTTGATACACTGGGGAGCATTAAGTATAGTTTTACAGAAAGATGAAGAATATCAGCTAATATGTAAAATCAGTTGGTTTTAGGTTTTTTTTTTATTCTACTGAAATTACTTAAAAAATTTTGTTTTTTATGTATATCTAATTTGCCCAGAAAGTTAAGACATGGCTTTAATTATAGCAGTTATGTCCAAAATTTTGTAAGTGTAAATATAAGCCTGTATTTTATTCTAATTAGCATATTGTAAAAATCTTTATAGGGGCTTTTATTAAGAATATATGATAGTAATGAAATTTAATAGAACTGTTATGCCAGGAGGTAAATCGAGCTACTCAGTGGTGAAGAGTAAGCTGAACACCAAATATTAATTTTATTAATATGAGTAGGTTTTTGTCAGTATAATAGACATATAAATATAGCACGAAAATCCACACTTAAGGAAAAAGAATTTTTGAATTCCCTTAGAATAGTTATTAATTGCTTATAACATATAAAAAGTGCCTTTCTACTATTAAAAGTATAGCTTTCGGGGCTGGAGTGATAGCACAGCGGGTAGGGCGTTTGCCTTGCACGCGGCCGACCCGGGTTCGAATCCCAGCATCCCATATGGTCCCCCGAGCACTGCCAGGAGTAATTCCTGAGTGCATGAGCCAGGAGTGACCCCTGTGCATTGCTGGGTGTGACCCAAAAAAGCAAAAAAAAAAAAAAATAAAAGTATAGCTTTCTTTAGTAGGTAGAAAGTTCTTACACTCTATTGTGTACACTTTATGATATTAGTATCTTTTGTGATTTTAGACGTAGGGAAATAAAACTTTAAAATCACAAGCTCAGGGCTGGTATGTTAGCTCATTTGAACTTGGAGAGGTACTAGATTTGATCCCTCGTACCACATGGTTCCCTGAGAACTGCCAGGTATGGTCCCCCAAGCAAAAACCAAACCACAAATTTGCAACCTCCGGTTATAACATGAACCGTGATACAGATGATGATCTCAAGAGTATATTTAGGATCAAAAAATTATTAAACTCTGAGACCTGACGGTACAGCAAATTAGGCATTTTTGTTGTACTCTGATTCCAGGCACCATAGAGCCCCCTAGTAATGAACCCATAACTGCAGAGCAAGGAGTAAGCCCCAAGCACGTTTGCCCCATCCCCACCCCCACCAAAGCAAAAGACTGTATGCTTCATTAATTCCATCATAAGAGCATCTTAGAATATATGTGTGGGTGGAGGGTGCTAGAGTCACCTCATATCCAGCCATTAAGAGAAAGCTGTAGTATATTAAGATTGGAGGTGAGGTCAGCCTTTTAAAAAGCACTTGGATTTTTTTTTTTTTTTGGTATATCTAGTAAAAATATTTTGTGAATCCCCAGGATAATATTAAAACAGGGAAATTGATGAAAGGAATTGTGTTAATGTTACAGTTGAAATGTCTTAATAATATTTTATTGAGCGTCTGCCAAGCATATTGAATTATAACACTCAGACCCTTACCTGTTCGTTCTTTCTTTTTTTTTTTTAAGTGGGAACTCAGGAGAAAGGGAAGCCTCTCATGGCAGTTCCACCCCGCAGTGCAGGCCTGACAGTTCAACATTTGGGTCATACCTCTATGGGAGAGATCAGGCCCAGTGGCATTGGGACCACCAGGGCTGCACATGGCTGTTGGGTGTGTGTATTAGCAGGTAAAAAGCATGTGCTGCAGAGGATTGAACTCAGGACCTTGTGTATGCAAAGCATGTGTACCAATCCTTGGAGCTATCTTCCTGGCCCAAGCCTATTTATTTGTAAGCCAGAGGGCAGGGAGGGCCGGGGTAGAGGGTGTGGATCCATGAGGAAATAACATCGTTGAATTTGCAGTTTGCCCTGTCTGAATTAGTATAGTGTGAATTATGAGAGATTAAGATTATGTTTGAGTGAACTGAAGTAATAATGGGGAAACTTTATTTTTCTTGGGGCCAAACCTGGCTGTGTTCAGGGATCACTCCTGGTGGGGCTGGGGGACCTTACTGGATGCTGGGGATCGAACCTGGGTTAACCGTGTGCAAGGCAACATTCTACCTGTGTACTATCCAGCCCCATCGGTAGACTCGTAACTGCTTTTAATGTGACAAGCAATGAGAATTAAAGCAGCTGCACTGAGAATGTAGAAATTGGAGCAAAGTCAAGAGATATGTAGGAGGTAAAATTAGTGAGGCTAGATTGGTAAGTGTTCCTTGCATACACTAGAAGAACAGTTTCGACATTTTGCATTATTTATAAAGTTGGTGTCCTCGCTTCGATATGAAAGCGTGCCCAAGGGAATGAAATAGTTGTATGTGATCTCAGCTAGTGACAGAACTCAAGGTAAAACCTAAATAAAGGGACTGGGGGCCAGAGTGATAGCACAGCGGACAGGACATTTGCCTTGCAGCAGCCGACCTGACCTGGGTTTGATTCCTGGCATCCCATCTCATATGATTCCCCCAGCAACGCCAGGAGTAGTTCCTGAGTGCATAGCCAGGAGTAACCCCTGAGCATTGTCAGGTGTGGCCCAAATAATTAAATAAAATAAAGGGGCTGGAGTGGTAGTACAGTGGGTAGGGCATTTGCCTTGCACATGGCCAACCTGTGTTCAGTTCCCCAGCGCCCCACATAGCCCCTGAGCACTCCCACGAGTAATCCCTGAGTACAGAGCCTGGGGTAAGCTGGGAATGGCCCCCAAACAAAAACCAACCTTAAGTCGACATCCCCTTGCCAAGCTGACCACAGTGCCCCCTCAGGAAATGGGCACTAAGGGAAGTGGGGGATGGAGATAGAGGAGGACCCAAAACCTGAGTGGCTGAGTCATGTTGCTAACAGGCACTGAGATAGCAGCACCCTGGAGGAGGCTTGCAGACTAAGGGAGTTGTGGTTTTTGAATATTTGGGTTTGGAGGAGATAACGAACAAACCATTAAGGAACTTCTGACAAGGCCTGGGAGACCACTCAGAGGGCTCAACCGCAGGCTCTGCTCTGCGAGGTCACTGGAGCACAGCCATATGTGTCTCACTCTTACCTCCTTCCATCAAAAAAAAAATCTAATAATAATGGCTAGAACTTACCAGCGGGGGCTGGACTAGAAATGGGACTTGAGATGTATTGCCCTAGAGAGAATGGGGAGTTTGTGACTGGACGGCTGGGAGTACTAATGTCTATGGAGTGGTTCAAAAGACTGACAACTGACAACAAAAGGACTGGATAATATAGAATAAAAACACGAAGTGGTATCATAAAGAGTTCAAAGATGATGAACTTTGGACTGACGAAATGTAGGGCTCTTAAGCTAGAAACGAAAAGACATCCTTAAAGATTTGGCAGGCAGGCGATCAGTCTTGGAGAAGTTCTTAGAAAGTAGTTAGAAATAATCCTTTCGTAAGTCTGAGTCAGAATCAAGTTTATCTGCTGCTCAGTATTCTGGTATGAGATTAGCATTTTCTCTTTGGACATCTTGGGCTGTGGTTGCAGGAAACTGTTCTTTTTTTCACTTCGCTGCTGGTTGTCTCTGGGAAGAAGAAACGGGTGGCAGTTCTAGAACTTCACCGAATACCCTTTTATACTCGAAAATTCTGAACCATAGCATGTATTACTTATCCAAAATTCAATGTAGTAGCAGTTTCTTCTCTCCTTTGATATGGAACCATGATTATCCTTAGTATTCAAATAAAATTATTTTTTTATTTAAACATTTGTCTACCTATTAGCTTCTGTGCACTGGAGAACAGGGACATTTAATTCTTTCCTAGCTTACAGCCTGCCACATCATGGATGCTAGCCACTGTTTAATAAATACGTGGACTCTTGGTTGTAAGGTTTATAGGAAAGAACACTTTCCAGGGAAACTGCCAGCATCAGTAATACAGAGTTAGCTCTAATTAGAATGACGGCAGCCTTGCATTAGAGTCCCACAGATAGCTGGTTCAAATGCCTTATCCTCTGCTGCTCTCTCTGTATCAAGGGGGGAATGTTAGTAGCAATTACCTTAGTGAGGTGCAGCAAACCTGACTACTGGAGCACTTCTCAACTTACAGGTTTTAGAGGGGACCCCTTAGGAAGGAAAGTTGAAAGCACTGTGTTAGTGACTCAGCAACATTGTCATTGCTGGCAGAGATGCTTAGAAGTTACTTAGAGTTGTGCACATTTGTCCTTTCCAACTCTCAAGGCCCCCCAAATAGCCTCTTGTCTTTTTCTTTGCCAGTTTTACTTCATTCAGCATGTTTGAAATACATTAATTTACATACAGGGAGCCTAGGTTTGATTTCCAGCACATCACAGTTTCCTGAGTACTGCTAGGAGCAAGCCTTGAGCACTATTGGTTATAGTCAAAAATAATCAAGAACAGTAACAAAAGTTGTTATAGTATAAACTTTAAGAAACAAATATTCCATGTAGTCAGTGATTATTATTTTCAAATGAAGCTGGTATCTGTGTCATAATGTAGTTTAAAAATTGTTTTCTTCCCAGTAGAAAATAATCTGAGACAGAGCACAAAATTTAAGCTTTTTATGTTTTTTTTTACATTACTTAATAATAGAATGTTATGATCTTCCAATTCAACATTGTAATTTTGCTGCAGGATCCATAAAGAAGAAAACGGGGAAGGAGCAAAGCATTGATTACAAATGTCTTAATAATGAGCAAATGTGGCAGGAAAAAATATATTAAGACAAATCTAAGGTAGGTGGATATATATTTTTCTGTTCTTGAAAGTTCTACTTAGAACTTAAAATGATATCTCTAAGAGGTGGATAAATTAGAGATATGTATATATTACAGTAGTACTATGTAATCTGTGCACAAATTATTCAATCGCTTAATTATGAGATTTATCTTCTGTGTACTGTGCTAGGCAATGTAGGAGTGGTAAGCTTATATTAATTAATTCAGCTTATATTAAGCTTTTTTTCACAGGAAGTAGGTGGTATGTAAGGAGGTATGCTGTTTTTACTTTCCTCCTTGCCTTTGAGTTATACTTTCAAAAATAGAAAGTAGCACTGTAGCACTGTTGTCCAATTGTTTGGATGGGATATTCTCGGGTAGCTTGCCAGACTCTCTGAGAGGGACGGAGGAATCAGACCCAGGTCAGCTGTGTGCAAGGCAAACACCCTACCCGCTGTGCTATTGCTACAGTCCAACTTACAAACTATAATTAAAAATAATTTGGCCAGATTCCTGTATACTGGTAAATAAAATATTCAGTATTCAATAAATATATTCAATAAATAGAAAGTACTTTATGTTTTACAGAAGACCAAATAGAATTTTTCAACTTTTCCTTTGATTACTTTTAGAGACATCCTTTGGTTGTTTCATAGGTTATATCTAACTTAAAAAAGAAAATTTTCTAATAGGTTTTTGTAAAATGGTTTCATGATAGAGAATAGAGGCCACTTAAACTTTTCCTTTTGTGTGGCTATTAAGAGGTAAAAAAATCATTACTAGAGTGACTCTGCTCAATAATTTATCTTTGTATTTTGGTTGTAAGATATGATATGAGTTTATTAGTTGAAATGTTAATTGTTATGAAATTATCTTTGTTTCATTTTTTATTTAGATACATTTGGCCTGTGTTTCTTTGTCCCTTCTTGTTTCTTTCTAATTTTTTTAAAGTTTATATTTTATTGAACCACCATGAAAAATACAAAGCTTTCAGGTTTAAGTCTCAGTCATATAATGATTAAAACCCCATCCCTTCACCAGTGCACATGTTCCACCACCAAGAAACCCAATATATCCCCCTCCCACGCCCCCACCTAAGCAGCTAATGATCTTCACTTTATTCTCTCTATACTTTGAATATATTCAGTATTTCAATAGAGAACTCACTATTATTGTTTGGAATTTCCCCCCAACAATCAGGCCTGCTGAAAAGGCATTATTTAATAATTTCTTTTCATTGCTGAGAATGAAGACTATGAGAGGTTTTGGATTTCTGATATTTTAGCTCAGTTCACAGTCTAGATGCATTTCTGTGAGAAGCCGCTCTGGGTGCCAAAATGGGTTAGATGACCTCTCGGATGATAGTCTTTAGGAGCAGAGGGCCCATTTCGCGAGAGGCAGCTCCGGATCTTATCTGGACGGAAGGCGTGCCGGTAACGCCTCCACCCCCCCCCATGATCGCCTATGAGCCATGTCACTGCAAACTCATACCTCTGGGTTGGGAGTCTTAGGAGGTGGCTCTCACCATGTTGATGTTGCTGCCCCTCCATTTTCCGCGCAGAAAAACAGGGTAGAGAGGGAAAATCCCTCCCTGGGTGGCACGGGATTGTAGCACAGCTCACAGTCTAGATGCATTTCTGTAAGAAGCCGCTCTGGGTGCCAAAATGGGTTAGAAGACCTCTCAGATCATAGTCTTTAGGAGCAGAGGATCCGTTTCGAGTGTGGCAGCTCCGGATCTTCTCCTTTCTAATTTTTTAAGAATACTTTTCTTGGGGCCAGAGTGATAGTACAGCAGGTAGGGCGTTTGCCTTGCATGTGGCCGACCTGGGTTCAATCCCCAGCACCCCATATGGACCCTCAAATGCTGCTAGGAGTAATTCCTGAGTGCAGATCCAGGAGTAACCCCTGAGCATCCCTGGGTGTGACCCCAAAAGCAAAAAAAACCAAACCAAAACAAAACAAAAAAAACCAGAAAAAACCCCAACTTGATATAATGACAGAATTCTTTCGTCTTTTTGTATTTTTCTTTTTGGGTCAACCTGATGATGTTCAGGGGTTACTCCTGGCTCTGCCTTCAGGGATTACTTCTGGTGATGCTCAGGGGCCCATATGAGATTCTGGGGATCGAACCTGGGTTGGCTGCATGCAAGGCAAACTCCCTACCACTGTACTAACACTCTGGCCCTTTTCTTTAATACAGTTACTATATTGGGGTTTTTTTTGGGTCACACCTGGTGATGCAATCAGTAATCACTCCTGTTGGTGCTCAGGGAACCATATGGGACACCAACAATCAACCCAGATTGGCCAAGTGCAAGGCCAGCGCCCTTCCCACTGTACTATGCTCTTGGCCATGACAGAATTCTTATTTTTTTTTCTCTTTATTTTTCCTTCTACTTACATATTTATGTTCTTGATATGCCTGGAAACTTTGACTATTTCTATAATTTCTTCAGCATTTCTATAATTTCTCAGTATTTCTTTAGTTGTAAAGTATATTTTTTAAATGAATTTATTATGTTTCTTTGTTCTCATACTTTCTGTTTGTATTGTAGTGTACCTATATTTCTGCTTTAGTGTTTTAAGGGCTCATTGCATTATGATGTCAATGTTTTATTAAAATAGTCTTAGAAAAAAACAGAGGGGCTGGAATACAGTGGGTGGGGTGTTTGCTTGTACGCGGCTCACTCAGGTTTGGTCCCCAGAATCCCTTATGGGTCCCCAAGCCTCGTCAGGAGTGATACCTGAGCACAGAGCCAGGAGGAAGCCCTGTGCACTGCCAAGTGTGACCCCAAAAACCAAAACAAGAAAAAGAAAACAGAACAATCAAATATAATTCTAAAACACAAATCTACTCCCCCCAAAGTAGTTCACTCTGGAAATCCTTGAAAATTGTGATTCTGTTTTACTAGATTCTGGTTTTTAATTTTTTTTTTTGAGTCTCAATATAGTAAGAATAGATTTGGGATAACAGGTTATATTTGCTTTTCTGTCAGAATAAAATAGTTTGTCAAATATTACTTAAGACTTCAGAAGAAATATTTAATCGTCACAAGTAAAAAGTATTATTACTTATTTCATCAATTGCTTATAAGTTTAAGTCGGCCCATTTTAGAAGATCTTTCTCTGATCCTTAGGATTGAACTAAATATTTGCCATCTTGTTTGATTTTAGTTTAAAATACATAATGGATTTTTTGTTTTAGCTCTTTTATTTTTAGGAAATGTTTTTATATTTAGACATTTGATAACTTTTAATTGCGAATTGATCCTTTTCTCTCTAGACAGCAATTAAGAACAAAGTACTACATAATTAACTTAAGTACAGTTCTGCTAATTTTGGTATTATGTTTAAAATTTGATGATTAGAAGAAATAATATTTTTTTGAAAACTTGCTGTGCTGTCTCAATTTTAGTTTCAGGATATGGAAACTAATTTAGAATTATAATTATAATGGATCAGTCCTTTACACCACAAATTCTCTCTGCACTAAGAGAGGTTTATTTACAGGTGTTGGTGTTAAATGTCATTCATAGCCAAGTTTTGGGTCCTACATCTCCTGCTGAGATAGTCTTTGAAAACACGCCATGTAATACTTGATATATGTTTAACTCTTTTTTTGTTTGGTTGTTTTTGGGCCACCCCTGGCCATGCTCAGGGGTTATTCCTGGCTCTGCACTCAGTAATTACTCCTGGCAAGCTCCGGGGAACATATGGGATGCCAGGGATTGAACTTGGGTTGTCTGCATGCCAGGCAAGCACCTTGTCCACTGTACTCTCTCCAGCCCTTTTGTTGAGCTCTTGTTATTTGAATCTTTTTTCCTGAGCGTTGCTCAGTGTTGGGTTTTAGTGGGGTTGGGTATAAGAGGTTATATTTGAGAGTGATTAGATATAGGTATGTAGAAACATTTGTTTGAAAATAATTGTTTCATATATGTATATGTGTATATATGTATATAATGCATACACACACATATATGAAATTCTGAATTCATAGTGCTGACCTTAGTTCACTGAGAATGATTTTTCACTGTCAAATAAATTGGTTTTAGTATCACAGGCTGATTGACCTGTACTAGGCATTATACTAAGCACTCTAGGAGAATGCAAATGGGAAAAATATCAGAACTCTCACACCCTAGTGTGAAACATGAAATAATAGTAACCATAGTTGTGGCATATGCAAAGGCACGTAGTTGCTATGGAAGATTGTCTAACCTATAATATTCAGGGTACTAACTGCAGAAGGAAGCCGCATGCCACAGTCACAGGGCCTCTTGTTCACCGGCTGTTGTGCCGTGTATTTTATGCCCTGTAGGAAGCCATTCATATTCTCTGAGCCTTGTTTTCCTCATTTTTAGAAACATCTGCCAAATATATAGTTTTCTAGAGTGGTTGATGAAGTTGATTTATTTAATGGTTTTGGACTAGCTCCTGTTAGGCACTGGAGGTAGGTTGAACTCTAAAGTGTAATCCCAGTCTGGGCATTGCTCACAGCAGGCATCAGTGCCCTACTGGAGCTGTTGCATCAGAAGGTGTTGGGGATCCGGGACAGAGTGACTTACTCTGCACAAGGCTGTTAGAAGAGGCTTCTGAAAAATGGCATCCTTGAGCCAAGTCTGGAAAAAAGAGGAGGAATTTGCCTGTTGGGCAGAGAAGGGGGAAAGGGCATTTCAGAAAGAGGGAAGAGCAGGCATAAAACATTAGAATTCATGGAATAAGGTGTGTACTTGAGGGGGAGGGGATGGGCAGGGGACGGGCTTGTAAAGAGGCCAGAATGCAGAGTGGGAAGGAGCGGAGACTGACTCTAAAAGTCAGACAGGGTCATATTGTGAAAGATTGGATGGCAGTTTGGTATGGACTTTGGAAAAAGTCCTTAGTCAAACTTGGCTGTACCTTCTCGATGCCTTTGTGGTGAGATCAGAATCCGAGATCTGATTCTAAGATGAGTAAGGATTAATTCTTTTATCTCCCTTCCTTTTATCTCTTAAAAAGACTATTGTCTTTATAAAATTGTTAAGGAATAAAACTAGTAGGCATTTGCTACGTGACAAGTGCTGAGCCAAAGGTAATTAAAATTCGGCTTGTTAGTGGAAGTTTGGATTTTATCCTGCAGTCAGTAGGGAACAGCTGAAGCAGCTTAAGCAGAGAGCCTTTTAAACGGAAGCGTATGCTTTAGAAAGATAGGATAGAGGGGAAAGATGGCATTGAGCATGTAGAGAGGCTAAGTTGTTCTCTTTTCTTGCTGTGCTAGGTGTGATGATGCTGTGTTTGGCCCAGCAATGTGGTAATGTGGGGATCCTCCAGACCCCCACTGTGCTGAGGGTGAGGACATTGATGTTGAGAATCAAACTTAAGACCTTACACATGTCAGGCATACACTCTACCCATTTTGCTATCTTCTTGGCCAAGCATCTTATCTGGTAGAGATGATGTTGGGAAAAAAAAGACAGTGTCAGGAATGATATCTAGGTTTCTGTCTTCAGAAATTAGGTGGATGATGAGACCCTGATTTCCTAGGATAAGGCACTCAGCATTCATTAAAGGATATGTTTGTGGAAGAAGAATTCATTTCTGAACCCACTGAGTTTGAGGTGCCTGCTGGATATATTTGGAGATACTAAGTAGACATTTGGATATGTGATTTTGGAATTCAAGAGAAATCTGTGAACTAGAGATAGAGATCTGAGAGACAGATGCCTTTTGAATCTAAAGAAATATACATGATGTTACACAGGGGGAAATATGAGAGTCAGATGAGAAGGTCTAGACAGAACTCTAAAGACATACTCTTAGAGACTAATATTGCGGAAGAGAAGGGCATGAAAAGGGTCTTGTGGAGGAATTGTAAGGGGATCAGTGGAAATGCAATATCATGGCATCAAGTAGAGTTCAAGAAAGAGGTTTGAGAGATAGTACAGATGTTGGGGCACTTACCTTGACGTGACCATCTGGGTTTGATTTCTGACACACCATGTGGTCCCCCTGGACTCCATCATGAGTGATCTCCTGGAGAAAGTCTTGGCAACATGTTGTATGTCCTCCCACCCCCAAATAAAAGAAAGAAAAACAATTTGAACAGTTTTAAGTATTGCTGTAGGCTTAAATATGATAGGTTTTAAAAATGAACCTTTGATTTAGTGACAGGGATTGATTGTTTATAAACCTTGGTGCAGGATTAAAGGATTCAGAATTGATTTTTATCTGAGATTTATTAAGCAGATGCTAAGGAAATACTAATATTTACTAAGTAGATCCCAAGGTAAAGGGGTGAGAATTGGATATTGGAACATAGTAGTTAAATGAGATGCGATTTTTTTTTCTCTTGGTTCACACCAGTGATACTACCAGGGATTACTCCTGACTTTGAGTTTAGGGACCACTCCTGACAATTCTTGGACTATAGAGGATGCCAGGATCCCCTATTGCAAGTCAAATACCTTAGTAGCTGTATTCTCTCTGCTCCAGGAACCCATGAATTTTAAGGTGAATAGGATGGGCTATGAAAAAGAGAGAAGGGTAGGCTGGAGAGATAGATATATGTTCAATAGACTGAGTGCGTGCTCTGCATGCAGGGGACTTGGGTTTGATGTCCGGCATTGCATGGTCCCCCAAGTATAGACTTGAGAATAACCCCTTGTGCCATGGGATGCTAAAGAAAAAACAAGAAAAACGGAGAAGGGTGATGGGAGAAAGCATTCTAGAAACTCAGTGTGGTGGATGAAATACCAGGTTTGAGGTGAGGGCAAGATGAAAGGTGTGAGCTGGAAATACCGGATTATTTCTTAGGTGGAACATCTTGGAACACAGATTAGGTTCAGTGTAGGGCAAATTATGCGTGTAGATGGTTGACGTGGAGTGAAGAGTCATTGAAAGCATCAGAAGTAAAGCATAGAGGCATCAGGGTGAGGGATGAGCCCATCCTTGGGATGTAAACTTAATACAGATTGGTGAGGAGAAAGCCAGGAACCAGTCTTCAGTTTATACCCTGACTATAAGTAGAAGGCGACATCATGGAATTGGGGTATCAGCTGGGCTCGCTGATTACCATTCTCCTTCAGCTGTCTTTCGCAAAAGAGTTAGAACAGGGGGCTGGAGTGATAGCACAGCGGGTAGGGCATTTGCCTTGCACGCGGCTGACCTGGGTTCGATTCCCAGCATCCCATATAGTCCCCTGAGCATGGCCAGGGGTAATTCCCGAGTGCAGAGCCAGGAGTAAACCCTGAGCATCGCTGGGTGTGATCCAAAAAACAAAAAAAAATAAAAAGAACAGTTGGGTAGTAGTAGAGGGAACTATTGAAGATGTTAAGTCAGGATTTTGATCTTGATTAGATAGGAATGACAACTGATCTCTATTGAGAGGACTCTAGGGGAGTTTGGAGTTTCAGGAAGCACGTTTGCAAAAATTTGGAAGAAGAGTAATGAGCAGTATGAATTATGGTGGGAAAGAAAGCACTGTCCATGAGAGAGAAGATGAAACATGGAAGGGGCTTTCATCTTTCATCTTTGTCAGTGACTCAGAAAAAAAGGAAGTGGGGTATTAGGGAAGAATGTGATTCTGGTTTGGATGAAGGAGCATTACAGTTATGACTGAGGGGAGCCCCATTGTCTGGGTGTGTAGTTTTCAAAGTGGACTGGGGACTGGAGAAATTGTGAGAAATGGTCTCAGCTGCTTGGTCTACTGTTACGGGAGGTGGTTCAAGTGGGTGGTGCCAAGTGTGGCAAGGAGGATGAATGATGACCTTTCCATTCCTGCCTTTCTTCCCTAGAAGGCACACGGCCTCATGGCATTCTCAATGGCTATATTTAGCATTGTAGGGTTGGTTTTTTTTTTTTTTTCTTGTAGCCGATCTGGTACTGACTCATAGACACATGATTCTAACTTTGGAGCATAAATGGATACTAATGCTCCTGGCTGAGATAAGAAATGTAAGGCACAGGTGTCTGAAAACCTCAGATTGAGATATGATCAGTAGAGGCAAGTGTGCACAAATACAGATTTGGAACCCGTCTGTAAGTAAAATTGAAGAAGCCAGAGAAGGAAGATTGAAACAAGAGAAAAGGGGAAAGGAATGAATTCCAGGAAATATCCAGGAGAAAAGGGGAACAGTTAAGGTGATTGCATGGTATAATGACTATAAAAAACTTTCATTTCATAAATGTTCAACAACATCTAAACTATTATATCCCATAAAATGAGTCCTAAGGGACCAGACATAATACAGTGGTAGGGCACTTGCCTTGCACTCGGTGGACCTGGGTTCAGTCTCTGGCACCACATATGGTCTCCCGCGTTCCTAAAGGAGTGATTCCTGAGCACTGCCGGATATGGCATAGAAACAAATAAAAATGAGACCTAAATAGTTTATTTTTCAAAGCATAAAAACTTTTTGATTGGCAATTTCTTAGATACTATTGTGTATTTCAGCTTTTTCAAAAGTGTACTAAATATAATTGATTTTCCAACGTGTAAATGTTCCTTTTTGGCAGGGCTTAACGTGGGGGGAAACTCCAAACAATAGTACTAAGTTTTTTGTTAAAGGGTAAAAGATTGTAGCGATAGAATTTTAGGCAGAATTTTCCCTGGACTTTAACGGGTCGGACTTTGGTGGGAAATCCTAACAAGAATAGTAAGTCTTTTGCTGAAATATTGAAGGCCACCAAAGTGGTAGCCATCTCTATAGACTGAACTAAGCCATATCCCCACGCCGGCTGAGAAGAAATATCCTTCTTTCTCGGGAAAAAACGCGGCGTGGCGTTAACCATAGTATGATGTCCATTAAGCTGACACAGACCTGGTGGCGTGGGAATCGGATGCAAGGGAATAAATTATTATGTACTTGGAACAGCGGGACGCTGGTGGAACCTTGAGCCGAGGCCGATACCAGCGTATTACTTTTGGTTCCAGAAACTGCTTGCAGACGTTATACCAGACTATCAACTAAGCTAGAGCCCCACGCCGGCTGATGACGAGAAATAACCATCTCTTTTGGTTTGTTTCCCTTTGTCAGGCAGCGTGGTGATTACTAAACAGGCGTGATCTCGGTGGCGCGGGACGAGGGGGGAAAAAAATAGAAAAGTTATGTAACAAACAGCGGGACTTAATATCTCTACATTCTCAGCAATGGAGAGCCATCAAATGCTTCCTTGACAGTGGGACTGTCTTCTCTTTTTTGGGGGGAAACCCTAGCAACAATAGTGAATTATGTGTTGAAACATGGACTGTAACCAAGATAAAGCGTAAACGAAGTGAAACT
Organism: Sorex araneus; assembly: GCF_027595985.1. Taxonomy (NCBI): domain Eukaryota; kingdom Metazoa; phylum Chordata; class Mammalia; order Eulipotyphla; family Soricidae; genus Sorex; species Sorex araneus. The sequence goes on along the minus strand of NC_073310.1, from coordinate 47,449,139 downwards.
TATCACTTACAAGGGCGGGGACTGGGGAGGTGGAAGGGGGCGGGAGGTATAATGGGGTGGTTGGTGATGGAATATGGGCACGGGTGAAGGGAAGGGTGTTTGAGTACTGTATAACTGACATAATCATGAGAACTTTGTAACCCTCCACATGGTGATTCAATAAAATTTAAATTAAAAAAATATATAATTGATTTTCCCTCGGTGACTTAGGTAGGAAATAGTTATTGAATTTTAACTAATAAATTATTTCATTTCTTAAATAAAAAGAACGAGGCAACTTTACCTTATATAGATTCAAATTGCTATATACTTGGAATTCTTGATCTTTTTATTTTACTTTATATAATTCTTGTTACCTGTAACTTCCTCTAACCAATACACTAGAAGCCAATTAATTAAAATTTTTCTTTTAAATAAAAATGTAAAGTATGTATCAGAAGAGTTATTTTTTCTCTTAAAAGTTTTAGTACATTGACTTGGGACATTTGCTTTGCTTATAAATGGGTAAATTATGCTTATTACCTGGTTCGTGACTGAATTTTTTGAAGAATCTAAACATCTAAACAAAGAGCTGGTACTAAACAATATAAATTGATTCCTTAGATACTGAAAGACTCAAAGGAAGCATCTGAATAGGACAGAATATTAAGAGCTATTCCCAATCCAATTTCATCAACCTTTCTAACAGTGCTTCTATCAGCTCTGCTGCTTCTGCAGTAAAACAGATTAATGGTGCTTCATACCTCAGCCAGATTCATCACTACAACCTGCTGTTCTGTTTTTCCAAACACCCTCAGTGTTTTCCTTTCTTTCATTGTCCTCCTTCAGTATACCAGTTCAGATGATCTCATCTTCAAAGCAGACATCATTCCACGCTGTTTTCCAAAGCATTTCATATATAATATCCTTGACACAATTTAAGAATTGACTGGGTTTGGGGCCAGGACGATAATACAGTGGACACAGTGCTTGCCTTGCCTGTGGCCAACCTGAGTTCTATCCCTGATACCAGATACGCTCCACTGACCACCCCCACCAACCTCTTGCAGTGTAGTCAGAAGTAAGCCCTGAGGATGGCCTAAATAAATGAGATGTCCCTGAGATTAGTAGATTTAAAGAATCTTTTTTAATTGAAGAGGTTTTTTAAGTACTTTAATTAGGTCCAGGATGATAGCTCAAAGGGCTGGAGTACATGCTTTGCATGAGAGATTCCAGGCTTGAGCCCCAGTATTACATGGGCTCCTCAGAGTTGCCAGGAGTGACAAATAAAAGTAAAACACAACTCCCCAAACAAAGTACTTTAACCAGTTCTGATGTAGGTTATCTAAGGACCTTATTTCAGAAACCGAAGATCATTTAGCTATCAGCAGTCGTCAGTTCTTTATGCCTGGCATGTAGATGGTACCAAATGGATGTTAATAGAGTTTACTGGGGAAGGCCTTTCATGTATGTAACGTGTGAGTTGAGACTTAAGCTCTTGGCGGAACCTTTAAGAGAGCTTTTAATACAGGTGTAAGAGATTTTAAGAGATTTCATAAGGGGGCTCTAGGTTTAAAAAAAAAGAGAGAGAGAGATACCAAGTAAGACACTTCTCAAATTGTTTCTTTAACAATGCTGCTGGTATATGCTTAGTGGAAAAGGAGTTGGTTTGGTGGCTAGATACTTTTGGGTCTATTTCATGCTTCCCAAGGCACATTAGTATCTTCAAGCCTCTGAGAAATTTTGCAGCAAAAAAATCTTTTTAGCTGGATCTTTAAAGCTTTTTGACTAACTGGGTCCCTCTTCTTTCCCTAGATAATACCTTTGCATATACTGCAGAAATAGTGCTTTAAAGTGATTTGGGACCTCCCAAAAAGAGATTTAGGAACTGCTCCCATTAAGCAAAAATATAGCAGTAGGAATTTGCAATTTTAAACGTGGTGATGACCTACACATGGCTTGAAATTGGAGTGACTGTGCTGGGAAGTAATTTGAAAAGAGAGAGAAACTAGCTTTTTCATAGTAGCCTCAGGTTTTTATTTGCTTTAAATTTTCATGGTCACTTTTAAGTATTAAAACTATTTTGAATAATGAGAATTACAAGTGTATTATATAGCTCATAAATGATAGGTTTGAGAATGTTTATTTGAATTGCAAAAGAAGATATTAACTGAAAGATAGTAGGTGAAGGATCTATAGAACCTGATAACTACTTAAAATTTTAAAATAGATATGCTCATTTTAATTCAAAATTTTAGGTGACTTATATACACTTTGGCTCTCTATTTAGATCACTAAGGTTAAAAAAAAACCCAAAAAACTCAGGGCCTGCCTTGCACGGGCAGTGACTGCAACCCTGATTCGAGTCCCTGGTACCATATTTAGTTCCCTGAGCATTGCCAGGGTCACTCCTGAACAACACTGGGTATGGCCCAGAAACAAAACAAATGAAAAATCTTGACACTTGACAGGATGTACAAATAGTTGTGAGTAGTTCCTAAAAATTAAAAAATTTCATTTTGATAAATTAACTTTGCACATTATGTTTTCTTTTGGGCTGGTAATTTTTATTGTAATATGCTTTACTTTTGTCAGAGACACTCTGTGTATAAATTATTTAAATTATACCCATAGTGGGAAACAAATTGTCAAAAGTTTTTCCTGGGATCTGAGTGATCGCACAGCTGGTAGGATGTTGTCTTACATATGGCTGACCTGGGTTCAATCCCTGGCACCCCATATGGGTCCCTTCGGACTGCTAGGAGTGATTCCTGAGTGCAGAGCCAGGAGTAAGCCCTGAGCACAGCTGGGTTTGCCCCCCAAACAAACAAAAACAAAAAGGTTTTCTGAAAATTTTAGGTTCTCTTCTTTAAGTAGTACCTATCACTGACAGGGTAAGTGGTTAGCTCAAAGGATTTGATCTTATTTATCAAGAAGCTTGTTAGTACTGACAAGAAAGAAATGTCTTTACAGCACATTGGTAATTCTTTTATACTAAACCATATTAGGAAGCAGGAATATTAATCACATTTTAATTCAGGGGCCCATGAGGTAGTACAGAGGGCAGGGCACTTGCCTTGCATGCTGTTGACCCAGGTTTAATATCTAGCACTTCATATGCTCTGAGCCTGCCAGGAGTCACCCCTGACACAAAGCCAGAAGTAAGCCCGGGGCATCAGGTGAGGTCCCACTCACAGTTTTTTGAGTCAGAATATTTATATTTTCATATAAAATGGAGAACCTAATTTTAATCATGTATTCATAATAGAGGGATTAAAATTATTACAAAAGAGACTTCGTTAAGATTCACAGTCTCAAATTTCCCACGACCGTTTTTAATACTGCTCTTGGTACAACCCAAGCCTATTGAGCAGAGAAAGTGCCTTAAATTTGGAGGGTTTAGGACTTTGTCACTTAATCTCTCCCTCCCTTCCTCCCTTTCTTCCCCACTCCCGTCCTATCTCCATCCTCTTCCCCTTCTCCCTTCTCTTCCCTTGTTTTTGTCATGCTTGGTGGTACTCAGGGCTTATCCTGGCCCTGCACTCAGGGATCACTCCTGGTGGTGCTCACAGGACTGAATGTGGTGCCAGGGATTGAATCTGGGTTCACCATATGCAAGGCAAGGGCCAAACCCACTGTACTATTTCTCTGGCTCCTGAACCTGTTTCTTGGGGAGAGAAAAAAAAAAAGTAATGGCTAGAAGAAATGAGAATCAGAAAGCTGAATAAAAAGCAAATATTTTGGATAGGGCCCTAATACTACTTCTTATTATCTTTTCAGACAAATGACCATGGAAACAATTGAATCTCGGCAAGATGGAAGTATAACAGATACTGTGGCAGAGAGTGAATCTGCTCAGATGCAGACTCAGACTGGTCAGAATTCAATTTCTACTTTAGCTCAGGTAAATCCAATAGGCAGGTATTAGGAAATATATGTGCAGATTCTGTTTTCTTGCACTTGATCCTGTTTTCCCTGTTATATGGCTGTGATCCCTCTTACTGAATTGATTTCAAAGAGAACATAGTCAAGTTCCTTTTGCATTGTGACAGACATAGTATGTTCTCTCCACCTCTGTCACTACAGAAGGGAGAACAAAAACCCCTTCATTTTATGTAGTCCTAGAATTACTACTTGATAAGTTTGGTAATTGTTAATTTATGTTATTACCTATACGTGTGGCGGACATTTACTATATATAGAAATCAATTTATATACATTGACGTATATTTTGATTTTTCCAGTTAGGTCTTAAACTCTGTATTGGTTTTATTTAGAGAACAACAGTACAAGTTAGTGCTTGTTTGTCAGCGTCTAAAATTTATTCTTGACATCTCTAAAATGTAACAATAGACATATTTATTAATACTTCATCAAATGTTTGAGTAATGTTGTATCTAGGCACTGAGTATAAAATTTACCAAGTCCTGTAGAGGAAAGAACAGCCTGTTGATTAGAGGTGCTCTACAAAGGATTTTTCATCTGAGCCAGACAGAAATGGCGAGGGTTTGCCAGGCGCAGAAGGAGAGGGAAGAGTTTTCTGGGTCGGGAAGAGTATGTGCAGGGGGGGGCGCAAAGGTGGAAGATGGGGTGCTCTGGGAACTCCAGGAGGCAAGCCTAACTGGAGCCTATGTCTGGGGGCGGGGGAGAGAGTAAGCCTAGGGTTGCACATAGTTGAGAGCTTAGGGTGTCCTGATTCTAAATATATATATTTTTAATGTAGGAGTGCTGCTATTTATTCAGCCATTGATTAAGCTGATTGAATTGGGCATGAACTCCACAATATTTTTGAAATATTTCCCACTGTTTACTGTGTTTAGAACACTGGGAGCTGTTTAGAGGCGGCCTTGGAAGTCAGTGAACCCATAGTCTGGACACCGTTTGGTTGGAGCCCTGGTAGTGTGGGGTAGGGCTGGAGCAAGAGTTTTGTGGCATCTCAAAGGGAAGAGTGTAAAAAAAGAAAGGAGGGAGCCTAAGGCTAACCTGAAGGCCCTTGGAGAATTCTAGGGTTTCTTGGGTTTTTCCTCATCAGAATGGTTCTTGTGATCTCTTGTTTCCTAAAACTGGGCCTCATGCCCCGGCCAGGTTTTCTTTCCTCCTGCCTGCTCCAAACACCCACTGTTCCCTGGAGGCTTTTCTCCTCAGTAGTATTCAGCCGAGCTGCATCTCCTTGACAACATCTTTCTTTGTTGCCCTGGAAGACAGGCATGTAGATCTTTTGCTATTAAAACAAACACTTCCCCCTTTTTTCTTTATAATGGCAGGCCTTTTCTTATGTTCATATAGAATATTAGTTAGAAACATTTTTTTATATAGAAAATTAAAACTTCCCATAATATTTTTTTGTCTTGGTCGATGTGAATTGAAGAGAATACACATAGGTATGTTTTTTCCTCCCATAAATTTGGGTATACTTGTGCCTGTCTCATCCTCACTCTGCCTCCACTTTCCTCCTTCGGGTACGCCTCCCTGTCAGCACACACGTTTCCCCTCCCCTGGGTCTGGAACTGCACAGTCAAAACCAATAGGTCTCCATTGCCTAAGATGAGGGTTTTCAAGAATAAATAAATAGAAACCGCAAAAGGGGCCAGGCTGAGTGCAGGAGTGTATGCTTTCTTAGGGGTGTGCTGGGTTTGTGCCCAGGTACCGCATGGTCCCCTCTGGCTCCCTGAAAAAGAGAACTGGCACATCTGAGGGTCCTTAGACTACATGACCCTCAGCTCAGTGAGCCCAGTCAGAAGCTGCTCAAGAGGTCAAATAATAGGAAGTCTATGGATTCAAGTTTTGAAATAAAATAGGGGTCAGTAAGCCATAAGCGAGATTCGACAGGCTAAAGGATAAATCAGAGGAAGGGAAAGTGGAAATGGAAAGTAAAAAATTTAAGAAAACTTTCCTGCAGAAACGGAAAGAATGGTCTGTGAGACAAAGAAGGGAGACTTGAGGTGTGGGAAAGTTAGGAGTCCTTTGAATAGAGCGGGGGTGGCTGTCAGAGAACTAGAGAATGCCTCTCGCCATATCGATCCTGCTTAGTTAAACCTCCAGTAGTCCTGAGCCCAACTGGACGCAGTCCTGCAGGCCACCGGCACTGCCCGGTGTGGCGCGGATGGGCCAGAGCAGCGCCTCATCCTTGGGCTCAGCATCCAACCGCAGGCCTAGCGGGGCGAGACTCTCTGGGACTCTGAGCCCTCTGAGAGTCCCTCGCCTTCTGAACACCATTTGGGAGGGACCCCTCCCCCAGTCTCAGTTATATCAAATTTATAATATTTGAATATCAAGTTTATGAACTTCTGTAGCAGGGACTGGAGTGGGTAGGGCGCTTGCCTTGCTGCCAACCTGGGTTCGATTCCTCCATCCCTCTCGGAGAGCCCAGCAAGCTACCGAGAGAATCCCGCCTGCACGGCAGAGCCTGGCGAGCTACCCGTGGCGTATTTGATATGCCAAAAACAGTAGCAACAAGTCTCACAATGGAGATGTTACTGGTGCCTGCTAGAGCAAATTGATGAACAATGGGATGACAGTGCTATCGTGCTATACTTGAAGTATTTGATGTAAAGATAGACTACATATTTTTATCTTTAACATTTAGAAATATTGCGAGTAAGAAATAATCTTTTTGCTGATTTATTGGTTAATTTGGTTAACATGAATAATTCCTGATGTCCTCATGTTTACTTGCCACTTGTTTTATTTTCTTCAAAGTAATATAAACTTCCACATGTGTTTGACTTAAATTCAAATTTGCAAGAACTTTTAACATTTGGGGCTGGAGCAGTACTACAGTGGGTAGGGTGTTTGCCTTGCACATGACTGAACCAGATTTTATTTTTGGCACCACATATGGTCCCCGAAACTTGCTAGGTGTGATTCCTGACTGCTGAGCCAAGAGTAAACCCTGAGCACCGTCAGATATGACCCATCGCCTTAAGAAAAAAAAAAAAGGGAACTTTTAACACTCAGTTTCCTTTTATATTGCAAAATTATCATTTGAAAATATGGGAACAAAATGTATAATCAAGATTTTTGGGGGGGGGCTTTTGGTCACACCCCAGCAAAGCTAAGGGGTTACTCCTGGCTCTGTACTCAGAAATTACTCCTGGCGGTCCTCAGTGGACCATATGGGTTGCTAGGGATCGAACCTGGGTTGGCCACGTGCAAGGCAAATGCCCTACTCATTGTACATCACTCCAGTCTCCAAGATTCATTCTTCTTGATTCTTTGCATCTGGTATCACCTACTAGTACAGTTGACCTTGAACAATGAAGAGATGAGGTGCCATCTCCTCAATGCAGGCAAAAATCTTCCATGTACACATTTGACTACCTCCACATTTAACTATGAATCTCCTGTTGTCTGGACACCTTACAAATAACACGAAGTCTAACAACACGTATTTATATGATATATGTATCTTGTAGTGCAGGCTCACAATCAAGTAAGGCTGAGAAAATAAGACATTATTTAGAAAACTGTTGTGGGGGCTGGAGTGATAATACATCGGGTGGGGCACTTGCCTTACACTCAGACAACTTGGATTCTATTCTTGGCACCTCATATGGTCTGCTGAGAGAACCCAGGAGTGATCCCTGAGCTCAGAGCCAGGAGTAAGCCCTGAGCACAGCTGGGTGTAGCCACAAAACACATACAAACACACACACACAATTGTTGTTACCCGAAGTACAATAATTTTTATAAAATATACCTCAAAAATTAAAAATATATATATAAAGTATGAGAAAATACATTTCTAGTACTCTATTACATATATTTCAGTTTCATAAGCTTATGGCATCTGTTTACAAAACAAAAAATTGTAAGGGGCCTTTTATGATTAGTTCAAAGCAGGGCTGTTGAGGTGTCCGTGTAGTTGTTTTGAGTGTGCTGGCCTTTCCAGAGCTACTGCTGACGAGGTTGACTCTGAAAATCATTGTGGTTACAAAGAGCTGAAAACGTCAGCCTGCTCCTGGCCCTCGGGCCTCTGTCATGCTGATTGGTTGAAAGACAGTAATGCATCCAGGGAGGCTGGAGTCTCAATTTCCAGTTTTTCTATTTGAGTTATAAATGGAGACTTTCCTTTCTCTCTACTCAAAATTAAATGGCATTTACAGAGTTATAATTCAGATAACTGGAAGCAGGAATTGCCACAGACAACAACAACAACAACAAAACACTAATGTGACAAATATACAAATATTGAGATAAAATGTCATGACTTGACTTTCTGGGTTTTATTATTATTTTTTCCTTTTTGGATCACACCCAGCGTTTTACAGGGGTTACTCCTGGCTCATACACTCAGGAATTACTCCTGGTGATGCTCGGGGGACCATAAGGGATGCTGGGAATCAAACCCAGGTTGGCCGCATGCAAGGCAATCGCCCTACCCGCCGTGCTATCGCTCCCAGCCCCTCTCTTATTTTCCCTTATTGGCTTATTTGTAATTAAAGTGAGCATCATGTCTAGTTAAGTGTAAATCTTGACATAGAAGAGTCCCATCCCTTTTTGCCCCCGGAAAAATTCTTAGTAATAAATTGTGGAGTTCATTTTGTTTGTTTATTTATTTCTCTTGGCTTTGGGGCAGTATGCCCTCTAGTGCTTGGAGGAACTAGGTGAGGCCAGAGCCAGAACCCAGGTGTCCTGCATGCAAGGCATGCTTTGGCCCCTTGACCTAGTGGTGTGGAGGATTGGCTTTATTTTATATATATATACATATATTTGGCTTTATTTTAATTAATTTACTTTGTGGCTGGGTGTTTGGGCAACCCAGCAGTGCTGGGGTGGTGGTGTTACATTTGGCTTTGTGCTCAGGGCTCACTTTTGACAGGGATTGAACCAAGGTGTAGTCTACTGCACTCAAGGCAGGTGCCTTAACTCTTGTACTATCCTTCTGATCCCAAGAATTTAGGAATAATTCCTGAACTCAGGAATTACTCCTGGCAAGTTTTAGGTACCGTACGGGATGCTGGGCATGGAACCCCGCTACATACAAAGCAAATATCCTACCCACTGTACTATCTCTCCAGCCCCAGTAGTTTTATTTTAGCCAGCTCTGTAGACATCATTTCATATCAAGTCCACTTACTTTGGGGTGTCAAATCTTTAAAAAAATGCAACATTTTCATATATAACCAAACATTACGAGCATATCTAATAAAATCAAATATAAGTCCATGACTCCACATTCACATTTCCCCATTTATATCACAATAACGAAATCTGCTGGAAAGCTTCCTTCTATGACTCTTGGCCATGGGGAAAGCTGCCTGAGATCTGGCTGGATGAGATAATACAAGTGGAGGCCTTGGGAAGGATTGTTTGGATTTGTTGACTTATTTTTACCAAGTTGTTTCAACTGTAGGAATAATGTATTTTAAAATTAACATTGTGGACTGAGGTCATTATTCATCCCGCTGAGTGCCAGATACACCTGTAGAGGTCTGCTCTGATCCCCGGTGCCACATGGTCCCTGAGCACCACTGGGCTTTCAGCACAGTGCCAGGAGCAGCCCCACACCACCGTGAGGGTGTGATGCCTCCATGTGGAAAGCTGATGCCTCTTTATAATGTACTGATTCCCCAGGTTCCCACGAAGATGCAAAGGAAAGTGGAAAAACTCTGGTGATCAGCCTGGTCAGCATAGTGCGTCCAGAGAACTAGTTCCAGTATAAATTTTAAAGTCCTCAAGAATCCATTTATTTTTAAATCCATCCTTCCTTCCTTCCTTCCTTCCTTCCTTCCTTCCTTCCTTCCTTCCTTCCTTCCTTCCTTCCTTCCTTCCTTCCTTCCTCCCTCCCTCCCTCCCTCCCTCCCTCCCTTCCTTTTTTGGGGGGTGGGGCTATGCATACCTAGCAGTGCTCAGCAACTGTTTCTGGCTCCGTGCTCAGGAGTGATCCCTGGCAGTGCTCTGGGACTATATGCAGTGCCAGTGCCAGAGATTGAAACAGGGTTACGTGCTAGGCAAGTTCCTTACCTTCATTAGGGAATTGAGACTAGGGAGCTTAGAAAGTCACTGGAGAATGTTGGTCAGGGATTATACTCTGTTCATCTCCTTTCTTATGCTCCATGTTCTGAATGTAGACAGAAGCCAGAGATGTGGTTTCGTGGTGGAGCACTTGCCTTGCATGTTTGAGGCCCTAGGTTTGGTCCCTGGCAATGCAGAAAACCAAACAAACAGCGTGTAAGTGTCAGAGCAACACAGGACTGAAGTATAATGGTTTAACAAGGGATATATTTTGGTACAGAGTCTGGCAGCCTACCTGTGGCGTATTCAATATATCAAAAACAGTAACAATAATAGGTCTCAATCTCGTGACCCTGAAAGAGCCTCCAATATGGCAGCGTTGGGAAAGACGAGTAAGGAGAGACTGCTAAAATCTCATGGCTGGACGAATGGAGACATTACTGGCACCCGCTCGAGTAAATCGATGAACAACAGGATGATAGTGATACAATGATATTTTGGTGTATGAGTTACACGTTTGCCATTCTAATCGGGTGGAAAATTGGAATGCATTTCTCATTGTATTGAGTTCAAGACAACGAGTTGGGCCAGAAATCCATCTTCAAGGTTTTAAAGAAGCCAGGGAAGGATGTGTTTGGCTACTGAAAATCAGAACAAATCTGAACAACATTGGCTATTGACAATATGTCTCAGCATTGCAGTTGATTATTGTGGGTTAAACTGATTCACTTGCACTAGATTTAGTTTAAGCACATTGTTTTACTAATTTGGTTTTTTTTTTTTTTTTTTTTTAAGGAGAGAGGGTGGTTTGGGCTACACTCAGCAATCCTCAGGGCCTACTCCTGGAATGAAAAAAATTTTTTTCTTTAATGTGCTAATTTCTATATTTTGTTTTGTTTTTAAAAATTTTAAATTGAAGGGGCTGGAGCGATAGCACAGTGGGTAGGGCGTTTGCCTTGCACGCGGCCGACCCGGGTTCGAATTCCAGCATCCCATATGGTCCCCTGAGCACCGCCAGGAGTAATTCCTGAGTGTAGAACCAGGAGTAACCCCTGTGCATCGCCAGGTTCGACCTGAAAAGCAAAAAAAAAAAAAAAAAATTTAAATTGAATCACTATGAGATAGAAAGGTCGCAAAGTAGTTCATGATTGAGTTTCAGTCATTAAATATTTGAGCCCCCATCCCTTCCTCAGTGCCTTCCTTCCACCAATGCCCCCAGTTTCCCTCCCATCTCCCTCCAGCCTACCTTCTGTGGCAGACACTTTTCTGTTTTCTTTTTAGGCTTTGTCGTTTACAATACTCTTACTGAAAGGGTATCATGTGCATCATTTTACCTCCTTTCAGCACCCAGTTCTTATCCATAGTGGTTACTTCCCACTATTTTTCTCGTAGTGATCCCTTCTCTGTCTCGACCTCCTTCCACATCCTGGCAAGATTCCTATGAAGGACCAGGCCTACTATCCTTTGTTTCTATTTCTTTGCTTGTTATTCTCCTGTTTCTTTATATCCCACAGATGAGTGTGATCTTTCTGTATCTCTCCCTCTCTCTGTCTCATTTCACTCAGCATGGTGCTCTGCATGTCCAGCAAATTTCATGACATCATGACTTCATTTTTCTAACAGCTCTATAGTATTCCACTGTTTAGATGTACCATAGTTTCTTTACCCACCCATTTGTTCTCGGGCAGTTCCAGATTTTGACTGTTGTGAATAGTGCTGCAGTGAATATAAAAGTGTAGATGTCTGGGGCTGGAGCAATAGCACGGTGGGTAGGGCATTTGCCTTGCACACGGCCGACCGGGTTTGATTCCCAGCATCCCATATGGGTCCCCTGAGCACCGCCAAGGGTGATTCCTGAGTGCACAGCCAGGAGTAGCCCCTGTGCATCACCAGGTATAACCCAAAAAGCAAAAAAAAAAAAAAAAAAAAAAAGAAAACAAAGAGTGTAGATGTCTTTTCTGCTTTTGTTTTTGGGGCTGTGGGGTATATTCCAGGAAATGGAATAGAAAGGTCCTATGGAAGCTCAATTCATAGTTTTTTTTAAAAAAAAATTATTTACTTATTTTTTTTTTGCACATTTCATTTAAACACCATGGTTTACAAAGTTGTTCGTGGTGATTTGTTACAAGCATTCAGTATTCTAACAACAATCCCACTACCACATCACCTTCCCTTCACCATTGTCTCCTTTTTCACATTCACCCCTCAAGACCACATTAATTTATTTTATGTTGCTTGTTACCAATAAATTGCTAACAGAAATGATTAAAAAATTTTTCCTTGGAAGAAAATTAGTGAAAATTGTTAATTCTCACAAGAAGAATGTGCATCTTTAAACAGGAATGTTCTCTACTATAGTAGCTTCTATTTTGGTAGATAATAAATATATTTTTTATTTTTTATTTATTTTTTATTTAATTTTTTTCTTTTTGGGTCTCACCCGGCGATGCACAGGGGTTACTCCTGGCTTTGCACTCAGGAGTTACTCCTGGCGGTGCTCAGGGGACCATATGGGATGCTGGGGATCGAACCCGGGTCGGCCGTGTGCAAGGCAAACGCCCTACCCGCTGTGCTATCGCTCCAGCCCCCAATATATTTTTTAAAGTAATGGGCACAGGGCTAGAGAGATAGCTCACGTGGTAGAGCACATGCCTAGCATGTAAGAGACCCTCACATCAGTTCCTGGCACTGCATGTGCTCCCTCTGTCACTGCCACCATTGCTAGGGCTCCTGAGAACCACTAAATATGGGCCCTATTAAAAATGGTGGCAGGGGCTGGAGCGATAGCACAGTGGGTAGGGCATTTGCCTTGCACTCGGCCGACCTGGGTTCGATTCTCAGAATCCCATATGGTCCCCCAAGCACCACCAGGAGTAATTCCTGAGTGCAGAGCTAGGAATAACTCCTGTGCTTTGCTGGGTGTGATCCAAAAAGATAAAATAAAATAAAATAAAATAAAAATAGGGGCATTGGGAAGAAGGGGGTTGTTGAGATAATATAGGGGTTAAGACACTTGTCTGGCACGTTGCTGACCTTGGTTGTTGATTTAGCACTGCATCTAATCCCAAGTTCTGCCAAAAGTGAATCCTCAAAGGGGAGCAAATCTTGAGCACCTCTGGGTATAGCCCAACATCTGCTACCCCCTCCAAAAAAAAGAAAAACAAACTTGTAGGTTAACTTTAAAATTTCATTGGTTAATTTAAATGTGACAACTTATGTCTGTCAAAAGTAAAGCATTTGATATACATAGTCAATGTGTAATGGTTGCTTTTATTACAGCAGTCTGCTTCAGATGGCTAGCAGATGGCTTTAAGATGAAGTAATTTATGCCAATGTAAAAATATATTTTATTGGGGCTGAAAGATAGTACAGTCAGGTAGGGCACTTGCCTTGCATGCAGCCAACTTAGGTTTGATCCTTGGCATTCTGTATGGTCCCCAAGCACTATCAAGAGTAATTCCTGAGTACAGAGCTAGGATATACCCCCGATCATCACTGGATGTGGCCTCAACCCTCGAAACAAAACAAAACAAATAGTTGTATTTAAGAATTCATACTAAAGTAAATCTACTTGCTCTGTGTATTTATTGTGCAGTTGAAGGATTGAACCCAGGTCTCGCAATGCATGGCATATGCTTTATTTATTTGGGGAGAGGACATACCTAGCAGTGCTCAGGATTACTTCTGGTTCTGCATTCAGGAATTCCTCTTGGGGGTGCTCAAGGTATCACTGTAGTAGTTTCATCAACAAAGTTCTGACATTATGTCAAAAAATTAATGTTCAGTGGTACATGCTTCATGCTCCTGCATTTTGTGCTTTAGATTTCTTAGAACTTTGAAAATACTGTGAAAATTCCTTCATGCTTTGTTGACACTAAAAGTTGAAAACATAATTTACTATTTTAGATTTAATGGTCATACAAATTTCATTATGTCATTTTAGGAGATTTTTTTTTGTTGTTTGTTTCATTGAGGTACGGAGTGGGCTTCCTGTGGTCTCATATGGTCCCCTGAGCACCGCCAGGGGTAATTCCTGATTGCAGATCCAGGAGTGACCCCTGTGGATCGAAGCAAAAAAAAAAAAAAGCCAATCAGTTATATATGCGCAGTCATTTATATTAAAAAAAAGCAGTGATCTGCTTCCCTAGTGAATTGAAATACTAGGATTATAGGCCATGTGGTATTTGCTTATTCTCTAGGATTTCCCTGAGGGTTTCAGGCAACAATCTCCCTATGTGATTTCTCTTTAGAATTATGACAGCAAATGTAAAACTAGTAGTTCTACATGGTTAGCTGATACTAATTATTTTTAGCTGATTTTCTCAAGGTAAGTAAAATTTTGCTCTGTTGATACTCTAGTATGTTTATCTTGCTAGTTTTTTTTTTTTAAGCTTAGTGAAAAGGACACTAAAGACAATAAATTAAGGGACTCAAGAGACATGAGAGTGGGTATGGTGCTTAGTTTGCATATGATGGTCTCGGGTTCAGTTTCCAGCTCTCTGTACAGTCTCCTAAACGCCACCGGGAGTAATCCCTGAGCACTGAATCAGGTACAGCCCCCAAAGAAACGTGTTTTAGAAAGACACTAAATTAAGACTATCTCTATATGCCTTTATTTAGTACAATTATGCTCACCTTTTAAAAATAAATTTTTGCAAACCACAATGCCTTAAAGGGGCATGGGGTGGGGAGGGAGAGAGAGAGAGAGAGAGAGAGAGAGAGAAGCAGGAGGCAGGGGGTATGGTGTGATGGGAGGGGGAACCTGGGAACACTAGTGCTGGGAAATGTACACTGGTGGAAGGATGAGTGTTGAAATACTGAATGACTGAAATCCAATCATGGACAGCTTTGTAATGGTCTATCTCAGTGCTTCAGTAAGAAAATTAAGAAATAAATATTTTGCATCTATATTCAGGTATTCACAATTGTAATTGCATTAGTTTTCTGTTCTTACGCTGAAGTTATCTGAAGTAGTCATGACATTTTTTTCCTTGTAGAAAAAATTAAACTCTTGGTAAAGATAGTTTTACAGCTTTTTGCTTAGATTGTTAAAATTTTCGTTGTTGTCCCTGAAACTAAATGTAAGTGATATATAGATGTGATATCTCAGGACGCAGAGTTAATCACAAAAAATGCTATATTGTGAATTCACCTATTTTCCCCCTTCCTTTATTAACTGTCTTGAATGTAGCCCAGTAGCTCTGTGACATATGCAGCTGAACTGTGACATCATAAACGCCATCGGAAGGGAAGCTAAGCTACGGATTGGAACTAGTCCACTAGGTGCTAATCAAATGCTGTGACAACATTGTGAGGTTTTTCCCAGTGATAAGTGTCATTATTAAGATTTTTTTTCACTTGCTAAGCCAAGTGAGGCTGTCAGTTACATCACCATAACTTATCTCACTAGAATAACTGCTATCCAGAGTGGGGGTGTTGGTGGATGTGGTGGCATCAGCATAACCTATGTTTCAGGCACCCTATAGAAGAGGATTATTCTTCAGGGGACCTGGAAAAGAAGGTAAATCATGTCTGCTTCGAGTTCATTCTACACAATTTTAGAGCTTCATAAATAGGAGGACAAAAATCATGGACCGTTAAGTACACTGTTTTTAATTTGTTTTTGTTTTGAACTTTTACTTGTGATTAGTACTCGATGACTTTCTTGATCTCCTTATTGATTGAGGCTATTTACAGTTGGTCCCTCCACTGAGAAGCCTTCCTCCAGTTACTATACCTTGATAGCCTCCTTCCACGTTCTCTCAGCCTTATCACTTTGATTCCTCACCCCACTTAATTTTTCTTTTAAGAAAAAAATTAGGTATTGTTTCTCTTCTTTCTGTCTCTGCTTTAGAAGAGCAGAAACTTTTCTTGTTCAGGGACTCTAACCTCAATGTACACATTCTCCACTGGCAGTCTCCCCATAAGTATTTGTTGAATAAATGGAAGAGTGAATTAAATCGTAACTGTAAACTGGTTCAGTGATAGTTCTGCTTCTTAAAATTTTTTGGAATAAATATTCAACATTCATAAGAAAGCTCTCTCTTTCTTCCTGTAGCTTGCATGTTTTACAGGCTCAAGGGAAGTAAAGCCTATCTCTCTGTCACCTTTGTTTCTTTTAGGAAGTTCTGGAGCTTTTCTTTGTGTGTGTGTGTGTATGTGTGTGTGTGTTGTTTGTTTGCTTTTTTGTCCACACTTGGCTGTGGTCAGGGCTCACTACTGGTTCTATGCTGAGGTATCACTCCCGGGGGTCTTAGGACATATAGGGTGCCCAGGAATCAAATCAGGATTCGTCACATGCAAGACAAGCTCCCTACCTGCTATATAATCGCTCCAGCCCCAGGAAAGTCTTAATTCTCTCCTCTTTCTAGAACATCTTTAGAATTCTATTTGTTTTTTTATGAATAATCTAATTATAATATTCTTGTTAGATTGCTCTTTGTCAGTATTTCTCACGTATTTAATTCCTGTCTGAGTTTGGACTTAAACACACCAGTCCCATATTTCTCCTACTTATTAAATTAAACATTTCTTAGGGACTAAAAGATAGTACATTGGGGTAGAGCATTTGCCTTGCATGCAGTTGACCTTGGTTCAATCCCAGGCACCTTATATTGTCCTCCAAGCCCACCAGGGATGATCCCTGAGCACAGAGCCTGGAGTAAGCCTGAGCATCACTGAATATAGCCCCAAACAAAAAAAACAAACAAAATTAAACATCTCCACGTTTTTTGCCCTTGTCACTCGCTTTTATAGCTTTCAGTTCACTGAGTCAGTTAGATTGAAACTGAGTCAGCTGCCTTACACTAAAAAAAAAAAAAAAAGATTCTCACTCAGTTTTGGCTTTGGGGATGTCATGCATGTTCTAATCATATGGGCACCATATCTCATCTCAAGTGTGCTTGTTCTAGCTGTGGACAAGGCAGGAAGGGTGAGCTGTTACCATGTAGGAATTTTGTTGTTTGGGGGGGACACATCCAGAGCTGCTCAGGGGCTCTTCCTGGCTCTGTGCTCAGATCATTCCTGGCTGTGCTTGGGGGATTCTATGTGGTGCTGAGGATTGAAATTAGGTCAACCTCATGCATGGCACCCGGCCCCAAGGACTTACTCTGAGCTTTTTAAAAATGAGTGATGGTAAATATTAACCTATTGGCTTTACCAATATATCGTTGATTATAGAATATCAGGCAATTTTCTATGTCAGAGAGTTAATTTCTTATTTGTTTGTTTTTTTGGGCCACCTTAGAGGTGTACAGGGACTGCTCCCAGATCTGTGCTTGAGGATCATACTTCTCTGAGGTATCTTGTGGCACCAGGGATGGAACCTAGGCCTCTTGCATGTTAAGCACTGCACTCAACCCTTTGAGCTATCTATTATTTTTATTTAATTTTTTGTTGTTTGGGGGCCACACCTGAAAGTGTTCTGGGCTTTCTCCTGGTTCTGCACTCAGGGATAATTCCTGGCTGGCTTGGGCAACTTAATTTGTGTTGGAGTTGAACCCAGGTCGTACATGTACAAGGCAAGAGTCTTACCAGCTCTGGTAATTCTATCTCCTGTTTCTTTCCATTTTGAGGCCGTACCTAGTGGTGCTCTGGGCTTACTGGGGTGATCCTGGGTCTGCACTCAGTAATTAGACCTGGCAATGTGTGTGGAACCATATGGAATGTTGGGGATCAAACCCAGGTCACCTACATACAAAGCAAGAGCCCCTTTCCTCTGTACTATCTCTCCAGCTCTAGGGCCCCCAATTTTTTTAAACATCTGAATCCTAACTCCATAATATACCACTTCTGCTATCCCTCAACCTGTATGGGAATAGATTAGTGAAAGTTGTCTCATGAGCTTTTCCACTACCCAAGGGTTAGACCATAAAGAAGTTTTATTGTAGTTACAGAATTCACATAAGTCCTCCCAAGCATTCTAGGAAGTCTGATTAGTGGGCACAACTCTCTTTGAGTAGCTGGTAATTTTGACAACCCTTATGATAGAGCCATTGATAAATAATTTTAAATCCTGAAAATTATGTGTGAAAGAACATCGACCTAAAACATGAAATATACTTATAGCCCCAGGAATCTTCTCTTCAAAGTTGTTCATCATTTCTTTTAAATGTCTGTTTTTGCTTGTTTGTTTGTTTGTTTGTTTTTGAGGTAAAGATTATTTCCCCCACTGGAAGTCGGCCTGCTCTTTTCAGTGTGTAAGTTGAGTCCATGAGAATTCTTGTCGGACTCTCCTGTGCTTTATTTTTGCTCAGTTTCTGACATGTGGACTCTCCCAACTATGGCCTCAGAGCTACACTCATCTATGGCAGCAGTTTCCAAAGGGTTATGTGCACTGCTCTAGGGATAGACTTTGAAGACCTTTCAGGTGGTGTGAAGAATTAAGTGGTTTTCATGCTTTCCTTTCTTCTACGTTGGCATTCATATTAATCATGACAATGAGAGGTGATAACCCCTGGCGTCTTAGCATAAATCAAGTCAATGGCACCAAACTGGATTTTTATTATTATAATCTTTTTGGATCACACCCAGCAATGCACAAGGGTTGCTCCTGGCTTTGCACTCAGGAATTACTCCTGTTGGTGCTCAGTGGACCATATGGGATGCTGGGAATCAAACCCAGGTTGGCCGCGTGCAAGGCAAATGCCCTACCTGCTGTGCTATCACTCCAGTCCCAGTTATTATATTCTTTACTGCTGTTTCCTTGCAGTTTAAAAAGGAGAGAAAGAAAGAAAAGGTCTATTCCACTTCAAATGTTTGATGAAGCAGTAAATATTATTAATTGTTTTTTTATTATTAATATTACTATTTTTGTTTGGTTTGGGGCCACACCCGGTGGTATTCATGGTTTACTCCTGGCTCTGTGCTCAGGGGTTATTCCTGGCAGGCTTGGAGTACCATATGTGGTATGGGTGACCAAACCCAGGTCAGCTGCAAGGCAAGAGTCCTACCTGCTGTACTATCACTCTGGCTGTTGTTTTAAATCTTAATTTGTGAGGTTATGTTGTTTTAATATTCTATTTTATTAAATTTGGACTCAGAGAAAAATTATTGTTGCAGATTATAGGTAGTATTCTTGAAGAATGTACTTGAGTAGCATGAAAAACTGCTTGGATTCGTTTCTGTAATTATAATTTTATAATTTATTATAATTTTATGATTTGTAACATTTTAAAACAATTTAATAAATTATAACTATGATTTATGACTTTATAACTTTCAGTAGATATAATTTTACTTGATTGAATAAACTGATAGGTAAATGATGGCTACTTAAATTTGAATGAATGTTTGGAAAACATTTTCTCAAAAGCACATGAAGTTTGCCATTTCCAGGAAAATGATTTGTAATCTGTTGCTAATGATAAATTTAAAGCCTTTAAGGAGAAAGTATGGATACTGGAAAGCCTGTATTTGCCTTTTGAGCTGTGTAGCTGCTTAATCTTTATAGTTCCCTGATACTAATTTTAACAAATATGATTTTTCTCATTATATTTAATGAAGTATGCCAGCATTCTGAGATCTGCCTAACTCATTAAGTCACTATTTCCAAATAACTGCACTTTAAGATGTTACAAAATCATGCAGGGGTAAAGATCAAAGTACATGAAAGATCAGTGGCTTATATGGTGGTTGGTCTTTTTTCCAGCTTTGGAATCACACTCTATGATGTTCTCTCCCCGAAGTGCTTGAAAGATCAGTACCAGGGATTGAACCCAGGGCTCCTGCCTTCAAAAGCAGGTGTCCAAACCTTTGAACAATATTCTCCCTGGCCCCAAATGGACTGTATTATAACTGATATGGTTCAAACTCCACAGTGCAAATAACCTCTATGAAAAAACTACTTGTAACTGGCTTATTAACTTTTGGGGTAATATCAAAATAGATTGCTCTTTTTATTTATTTATTTATTTATTCATTTACTTACTTATTTTTGGGTCACACCTGGCAATGCACAGGGGTTACTCCAGGCTCTGCACTCAGGAATTACTCCTGGCTGTGCTCAGGGGACCATATGGGATGCTGGGAATTGAACCCGGGTCCGCCGCATGCAAGGCAAACACCCTACCCGCTGTGCTATTGCTCCAGCCCCGATTGCTCATTTTAAAATATGTATATTAATATCCAAGCCAAATAAATTTTTAAAAATACTTTATATTTTATTAAAGAACCATGACACTCCTTCCATCCTCACCACCTGCCTCTTTCCATTTTTGAGCCACATCCGACTACACCCAGCAATGCTTTGGAGTTACTCCTGACTGCACTAGGAATTACTGTGCCTGGTGGTGCTTGGGGGACTGTATGGGATACCAGGGATTGAGCCCAAGTTGGCTGCAGGCAAGGCAAGTGCCCTACCTGCTGTACTATTTCTTTAGCCACAGAATTATGATTCATACAATTATTGGTAGTTGAATTTCAAATATCAAGTGTCCTAGCATCAGTCCTTTTACCAGGGTTCCCAACTTCCCACCCATCCCCATCATCCTGCCACCTGACAGGTACATTTTGAAGTTTGGTTGTTGTAGTTTGAATCCCGTGTTTTCTGTGGTTTGGATATTATCGCTATATCACTGCCCCCTCATTACCAGTGTACCTGAGGCCCGCTGACCGTTGCTCCCCCTGTTACTTCCCTTCCTTATTTTTATACTTTTCCCCCTTGATTTCTTCCTAAAAGAAAAGTTAGAATATTACTTTTCTAAAACTCTGTGTGAGAGTTTCCTTACATGTCAGTAGACTTGTAAGTCCTTTTGAATTCTATTGCAGTAGATTCAGCACTGGAAATATGTATGAGAATCTAGCTGTTTTCACTTTAACTAGACATTAAGAGAGTTCGTAAAAATGTTAACTATTCACTCTTGTTACTAATTTTTCTATTTGGGTAAATTACTGTTCATAAAATCTTACCTATGTGTGTGATGGAATTTTTAAAAATTATTTAAAGAAACCTTTTAACACTCATTACTTAAATTTTTTTTATTTTGACTTTCATTCTGGATGCCATTGCTGCATATAACTTGTGACCTCCTAGTTCTGACTTCCGACTGGTAGCTGTATGTTTTTCCAGCATTGCATTTAGTGTCATCCTTTGGTAACTTGAAATCTGCCACAGCAGAAGTATTTACATCACAGGAATCAGCAAAGCTTACAAATTAGCATTCTACCTTCCCAGGAATTGATTATTAAATGTTGTCCAGACCTTACTGGAGATAAATCACATCAGTAAAAATTCTTTGAGGTCATCCAACAATTTTTATGAGTGTAAAGGTCAGGGCCAGAGTGATACGGCGGGTAGAGTGTTTGCCTTACATGCAGTAGACGTGAGTTCAATTTCTGGGGGACAAATGGTCTCCCGAACACCGCCAGGAATAATTCCTGGATTCAGAGCCAGGATTAATTCCTGAGCATTGCTGGGTGTGGCTTTAAAAACAAAAGAAAACAGGGGCTGGAGTAATAGCACAGCAGTAGGGCGTTTGCCTTGCACTTGGCCGACCCGGGTTCGAATCCCAGCATCCCATACGGTCCCCTGAGCACCACCAGGAGTAATTCCTGAGTGCAGAGCCAGGAGTAACCCCTGTGCATCGCTGGTTGTGACCCAAAAAAAAATGCAAAAACAAAAAGAAAGAAAACAAAAAGTATAAAGATTTCCTGAGGCCAAAAAGTTTGAGAAATAGTTTTGTGATATGCCTTTTGATAATTAGTCTATGTAGAGATAATGTGTTTTAATAATTCTCACAGAATTGCCTTTTGTGCCGAGAGCATTTGTAGAATAACTTCTCCTGATTTTTTTGCTTGTTTTGTTGGTTTTTAATATTGTAACTTTTCATTTGTTAGTGTACTGATTGCATTATGGGCCCTCGCATGTACTGTAGACAAAAATATTCCCAGACAAACGTGTTGGATTTGCCTAGGACTGCATGGTGGTCCACGTTTTTCATTTTTCTGTCAAATTGTTATTCATACGCATATTAAAATGTTGCGTCGTTTAAGATATGACTTATACAACAGAGCTTTCACTAATTGTTCAAGCCTATACTGATCTCTGTTTTGTACTTCTCTGTCTTTATGCTTCTGTCTTTGTGGCACGTGCAGTGGAGTGATAAGTTTGACACCATTTGGTGTGCTGTTATTTCTCAGGGGTTTAATCAATTCTGCTTTCTAACCTAACTCTAACTCTCCTACCTTTGAACAGTGTTCAACTTGTAAGTTCTCTTGTATGGTCAAAACACTTCTCACTTTTGGATTGCCGAGGAACTTTGCCTTGCTAGGGAATGGTGTAGTTAAATAAGTTTTATAATTATTTGTCATAGTAATTCTTTGCAACTACTGGTATATATAGCTTGGAAATAATTTATGTTCTTTAAAGTGATATATCCCACACAGAGGCTACCTTCAAAACTAGTTTTAGAGGGGGAAGTGATACAGTAGAGTGAGTAGGGTGCTTGCTTTACATGCTGCAGACCCCGTTTTGAGTCTCAGCACTGCACGTGGTCTCATGAGCCCCTCCGGAAGTGATCTATGAATGCTGAGCCAGGAGTAAACCCTGAGCACTGCCAGGTATGATTCAAAACCACACACAGCACATGCACACGCACACACACACACATGCCCCAGAAACCAAAAAAAAAAAACAAACAACAAAACACTTGTTTTGGGCCCTATCTGTGGTCCTTTTACCATTCATGATAGAAACTGGTGGCAGATTTCATTTCCAAAGTGACTGTTTTGAGACTGTTTCATAATGGGTAATGAAATTTAGTAAAATGGGGCGAAGCTTCTGGATTACTCTGGCCAGTATGACTAAGAAATTTGTTAGTTAGAAAACTTGGAAGGTTTCATAGAAAGAGGAAGAGTATTTATTTATTTATTTTTGCTTTTTGGGTCACACCTGGCAATGCACAGGGGTTACTCCTGGCTCTGCACTCAGGAATCACCCCTGGCAGTGCTCAGGGGACCATGTGGGATGCTGGGAGTCAAACCCGGGTCGGCTGCGTGCAAGACAAACGCCCTACCTGCTGTGCTATTGCTCCAGCCCCGAGGAAGAGTATTGTGCTTTGCTGGTAGGACTCGCAGTTGAACGCATTCAGAGGATCTGGGCACTGGCTATGCTCTCTCTTCTCCACACAAACTAAATGATGCTTCTGGTCTCTCTCAATGCTTGTGTTATGGGAAAGTGAAGTGTGATAGGACAATGCTAAACCCAAGGCATGAGCTTTTTCTGGGTCAAAGAGGTCCTGGAATTTTTTTTGGCCTCTGCCTTTTCTTGCGATTGTGAAAGAGACAAAAATAATATTTCACCTGTATGGGGACTAAGCATTAGCTTGCATCTGGAGTGATAACTGAAATATGTCAAACATTTCACTTATTAAAAAATATTTACCACATTTCAGTTCTGTCTCCCATTTCCCTGAAGTTTATATTCTGGCCTAAGTAAGGCCTCACTGTTAGTAGTCTTGAGGTCGCAGTGAGGTCGTTTAACTGCTTTAGAACTTTGTGCTTGGAATATTCTTAGCCACCGAAGCATGGGGACGGAAAGTGAGGAGCATGGGTTCTTTAATACCTATCACATCAGAGAATGACTGTTCCAGGACAGTAACTACCTCCTCATGGTAAGTAACCCAGCGTGTCATTTCTCAGAAGCAGGAAACAAAGAGACAATGGGCTAGGCATAGTGCTGAATGGTATTTAAACAAACAAGCAAACCACAGTGGACAAGAAAAGGATCCAGCCTTAATCCTCAATGCTGATCATTTTTGCAGGTTTCTGTAGCTGGATCAGGCACCGGAAGAGGCTCCCCAGCTGTAACTCTAGTACAGCTACCTTCGGGCCAAACTGTACATGTCCAGGGAGTAATTCAGACACCGCAGCCATCGGTTATTCAGTCACCACAAATACAAACTGTTCAGGTTAGCTGCCTTCCTGGATGAATTGTCTTTGGATTTTTTTTTTCAACTAATTCACTTATCACCTTTTCCTTTGTATCTCACTTTCAAATCTTTTTTATTAGACATTTGGAAAAATTCCCTTTTTTGTCTAAAGTGCATTCTGCCTGGCTAGATCTGACTTAAGAGTTGCAGTTTTGTTGTCAGCTCTTAATTTGCAGAATGAGTAATTGCCAGATGAGTAATTCTTCTTCAAGTCATTGCTCTGCTCTGTGCTGAAACTTAGATTTATGTAGCAGATTTCTCCGATGGTGCTTAAAAATATTTTGAAGAATTTTTAGGGAGGTCTGATAATCTAAAGTAATTTAAAAATTATGGTAATATTGCAGTTTTGATGAATATTCACATTAGTAGGTAGAAATTTTATTTTTAATTCAATATGTGTAATCCATAGTAATAAGATACTGATATTATCTTGTATCATAGGTGGACATTATGTACCACTCAAACTAAACCTTGATTTTTTGGTGTGATCATTACTATGGTTATGATCCAGTGACATCTTTTGTTTCTTATTATCATCAAAGCTGCTTATAAATCCTTAATATATCTTGATGCCAAAACATTTTTGTCAATAGAAATGATTTTTATAGCATACTTTAAAATTTTTTCCCAAATCCAGAAAAGATTTATTTTAGGAAAGGGAAATAAAGGGAAAAGAAGGAAGGGGAGCTCCTAGCTTATGGAAGTCTCCTGCAGGATTCCCTAGCTTATCTTTCTTTACTGAGCATACCTTACTGAGCTTAATTCTCTTCTTTTTTAGGCTTATTTGTTGTTGTACTTTAACTGTTGAAATTACTTGAACCTAGTTGGCAGAAATGTCTGAGGAAAATGTAGGCTCATAATCAGCCCTAATGTTTGCCTATAGTTTATTGCGGAATAAGGGGAGGGTTGCAAGTCTCGGAAGAAAGGCTTGGATGTTTGCAGCACGGGTGCCTCTCCCTGTATTGCTCCCCAGGGTGAGAACTTTTCCCTTTTCCTGTGAGGACTCTTGGTTCTAAGCGTTTCTGATTCTTTTGCTTTCTGGTTCTCCTTTGTGTCACAGGATTTTTGTTGAGGTTTGGGTGGTAACACTTGATTTTATACCCTGATTAGTCTTTATAAGGAAGTGTCTCATATTCAGTATACTTTCCAAATTTTATTAATGAGATTATTTTGTATTGGGAGAGGTGCTAGTGAATTGTTTTTCACTTTGTTTTATTTATTTATTTATTTATTTTTCCTGTTTTAATTAATGAATACAGACCAGTGGATCTTCTCTTTGATTCCTCCCTGTTGAATGGTCCGATTCCTCCCTGTTGAATGGTCTACTGGTTACTTAGTCCTGCTTGAATCACAGTTTTCATATCTAAGATGAATGAAATAATAGGTTCCTTCACATCTGAGAGATGAGTGAAAGCTTTACATCAACTGATCAGTATTGGGGGCAGAGAGATGGTACAGAAGGACGCTTACCCTGTGCGCAGCTGACCAAGATCAATTTGGCATCCCACAGGGTCCCCACACACCACCAGGAGTAATTCCTGAGTGCCAAGCCAGGAGTGAGCCCTGAGCATCACTGGGTGCTCAAAATAAACCCATCAATACTTAGCAATGGTACTTTTTTTTCTAATAAGTTCTAGACATTGATGAGTGTGCTTGTGTGTGGCATGCCCATTTCCAGACATGCATGGTCATATGTATTGGGATGAATATACATGTATATCATGTGCCTAGGAAATAATATATATTCCTGCTTGCATTGTTGAATTTTAAAAACATTATCTTAGGGTCAGGAGAGATAGTAAGTGGGTAAGGTACTGACCTTGCTCACAGCTGACCAGGTTTGATGCCCAGACAGACCCCATATGGTCTACTGCTCAAGACAGGAATGTATCCTGGGGGCATAAGCCAGGGTAAGGGCCATTAGAGGTTAGAGATTGTCAGAACCATTAGAGATGCTGAGCTGGGCTGAGCATCAAACCCGGACTTCCTGCATGCAAAGCATGTGCTTCAGCCCATTGAGTTATCTTTCTGGCACCACCCACGCAATATGCATGTTTATTGCCAAGGACTGAATTCAGCCCTTGCATATGCAAGGCTTGTATTCTATCTCAAGACTTGTATTCTACCCCCAAACCACATTTTTTAACCTCTGTAATTCTAATTTTAGGTGAATTTTGCAAATTCAGAACTGCCCTGGGCCTTGAGTGATTAATCACTTGAGTAGATTGGGAGCTGTCATGTAGTAGATATTCATTATTGTAGTTTGCTGTTTCGTAATCATTATTGTCTTATACTTGGCTTAAAAAATGAAATTATGTTTAAAGGCCTGATCTTTCTTTTAAATAGATGTTTCTTATTTTAACCTTGAAGACTCCCACCATCAAGCCCCTGTCTTTTAAAATATAAATCCTAACTAAAAAAGTGCACAGGTCTTGTTTGCTTAAATATTCCTTTCCTTTGGAACTATGTAACATCTAATTTGAAGACTCAGCTTCAGTCAGCTTTGGAATTGTGAATAGGGCAATGATCTGAAGATTCTTTTTTCTGCCGTTACCAGCCACACACTCCTTACTCCTGGTTGGATTTTTGAGAGTACTTTCAGGGTTGGGTTTTAGGTCTTAAAGCATCTTATATTTATTTAGTCTTTTCCTGAGATTCCTCTCCTGATGTTCAAACTCTCTTTGATTTTGCCTTGTTTATTTAAATAAACAATAACTTGACTACTCATTTGAGCATATTTATTATCTGTATCATTTCTTTCACTTACAACTTACAGCTCTACAACCTAAATGTTGGTGTCTGGCATTTCCTTTCTAAAGCTGAGTTATGTGGTGTGCCCCATAAAGTATGGGTGTGGAGTTCTGTTGCTGGGTACACAGCCTGTGCCTGACTTCGTGCTGCACACAGGTTCAGTCATTGTTTTGTATAAAATAAAAGAGGTCATTTATATTGTGATGCATTTCAGAAACTCTTGTGTTACAGGTAGCAACAATTGCAGAGACAGATGAGTCTGCAGAATCAGAAGGTGTAATTGATTCTCATAAACGTAGAGAAATCCTTTCACGAAGACCCTCTTATAGGTAAGTTGATTAAGTTTCCAGCTGTGTCAATACTTTTCCCAAAGCGGGAGGATAGAGGGTGGAAAGATAGTGCACCAAGTAGGGCATTTGTCTGGCAGATTGTGGCCCTCCCCATAGAAAACAAACCAAGGAAAAAGAGGGAAAATAAGTATACATCAATTGGTTTTGTGTTAAAACTCATTAGTACAGCGGGTGAGGTATGCAGCTGGCCCGGGTTCAGTACCCAGCAACTCAGGTGGCCTCTTTTCAGGAGCAATCCCTGAGCACAGAGCCAGGAGTAACCAGGTGTGACCCCCCCAAAAAAAATGAACAAAAAAACCCATAAATAATTATTCATGTAAATTGTATTTTAGAAAAATACTGAATGAGCTTTCCTCTGATGTGCCTGGTGTTCCCAAGATTGAAGAAGAAAAATCAGAGGAAGAAGGAACGCCACCTAACATCGCTACCATGGCAGTACCGACTAGCATATATCAGACTAGCACGGGGCAATACAGTATGTATGCAGCAATTCGATATGGTGTAGTGCTAGCCTTAAGTCTTCTCTGGTTCCATTGAAGCAGTTCAGGTTTTGGCACAAATTGTTCCATTTAAAAATACAGCTTAATAATCCAAACCAAACTGTACTGAGAATGGAGAGTGTTAAAGAAGTGATGAAGTGAGTGATTTGTATTGACAGTGTCTTAAACTTTTGAAAAGTAAAACAAAACAAGAAACTTTTACTGACTTTAGAAGAAAATTTGGGGATTTTTAAAAAAAAGGATTGTTTCTCCTCCTCCCAACATTTATATGTTTATATTCCTGTCTAGTAAAAGTTTAAAACTTACTGTTTTCTCTTGTCTTTATGATGCATGCAAACCTAAGATATGTCTGTATTTCATTCTTATTGGCTTTTGTCACCAACAATTGCATTTTATATTTACTAATCTGAAAGAAAACATGTGTTTTCTAAATTATGTTTTACATGTGATTGTTTTTACTACTCTCTATTGTGTTAATTTGTGCCACAGTTTTTCCTAGAAGACCATGGAAAATTATTTTTTTAAACAATAGCAATTGGACAGATTATTTTACTTGAAATCTTAAGCACCAAAAGCTTTAAATAAACAGATAACATTCACATTTAGTCTTGTGCATTTTAATGGGCTGTTAATTCTGTGGCTTTTTTACTCCAGTTAAAGCATGAGTATTTTCCCCCAAATCAAGAACATCTGTTGCATAAAAATGCTTTAGTAAAAACTAAAGGTTAATAAAAGAGAAAAAGGGGATGATAAGATTTTGGAACAGAAAAGATGTTCTTTAATTATTGGAAAATGTATGATATTAAAGACTGTTTGTTGAAATACAGTGTTAAGGCCTTAGATACATTTTTTTAATTTTCCTTTAAAAGTAGTGATATTTAGGACAATTCCCAAGACTTAAGACCTGACTCTTAAAGGAAACTTGTGATCTTCTTTAACACACGGGAACACCTTTAAGAGTCACCAGTTGCTTTGTTTTCTTATAGCTGTGGTGGATTTGCAATAGTAAATCAA
Organism: Sorex araneus; assembly: GCF_027595985.1. Taxonomy (NCBI): domain Eukaryota; kingdom Metazoa; phylum Chordata; class Mammalia; order Eulipotyphla; family Soricidae; genus Sorex; species Sorex araneus. Next base: position 47,420,660 of record NC_073310.1, on the reverse strand, counting down.
ATTTCTTCTGATAATCCCAGTGCTTTGGATGGCTCCTACCATGATAACCTGGCAAAACTGCTCTCTGGTTTGTCCACAGTCTCTGCCTGGCACTGGTGGCTATGGCCAAAGTCAATGTTAGGAAGAGAAAAAACTTCGTACTGTCTCCAATATTAGACCTCCAGGTTTTCACTGTCATTCCACTTTTCTGGTTTTGATGCCTTTTTGTTGGTCGACTGTACATATATGGCAGGAGATTTGGAACTGTCACTGCAAGTTTGCTGGCTGTCAGAGGATAGCACATGGCCACAGGAGCAAGCTTGTGCTCTCCATCCACAGAGGGTCATCAGGGCAAGGTGTGGAGAGGCTGGGCAGCGGTGGCAATGTGCAGAGAGCTGTGGACACTTTCTGGTTGAAGATGCTGCTGAAGTAATCTGACATCTTAAAAACTGGGGCGATGATCCAGGAGCACTTGAAACATTTCTCTGATGGATCGTAAACTCCTTAGGAAGAGAAGGAAACGGGAAAGGATACTGTCTGTTCTCTGTCTAGAGAATTATTTAAAAATTTGAAGTAATGAAAACAGCTTTGAGAGAATGTGGACACTGGAAGTTCTGTCATTCCCTAACTGGATCAGAGCAAGCAGCTTGATTTTTGCATCTCAAGATTTTCAGTCTTTGCAGTGGGAATAAAATGAAATTATCAAATCCTGGTGTCAGTGTGAGAAAAAAGAAAGATAATAAGGAGTAGGGGGAAGATGTGTGCTGATTTGGAATGAAGCAGAAACACAGCTCATAGTGGCAGTGTTTTGTGACAGTCACTGCGTTTTCTTTTCCAGTACCCAAACCTTTATTTCTTAGATTCTCAGTGGGTGCTCACTGCAGGGGCTCTGCATTTAATGTCTCTGTCGGTGTTGAGGAATGGGGCAGTGGAGTCCAATTCTGATTGAGTACTAGAAATTTGTGTGCTAAAAGTAAACCTTTTATCTGTTGAGTACCCAAGTAGTCATGTTCTGTCTCTCATGTGTCTTAATTTGCACCCATGTAAGGATCCGAGCACTTATTTCAGTGAATTGAGGTTGTTCAATGTGGGGTGTCCGCAGATAAAAATTCCCATGTATTTTGTATTGCTTCACAAAAAGGCTATATTACCTGTGTTTAAAATGGATTTCTTGTAATTTTGTGGCACTGATTTATGGTGGTAATTCTTCAGTGTAAGCATTTAATTGGGGCCTAAGTATAAGAACTATTTTCATTTACCCTATTTCTTACTGGAAGTAACTGAATAGATATTAGTGCTTTGGTATTTCTGGATATCTGGAAATAGTAAAAGTTACTGGTATCTTTTTTTTAAACTGGAATTTCAAGAGGGTTTTTTTTTTTTGTCTTCAAGAAAAAGAAATTTGCAGTGTCAGGAATTGAACCAGGACTCAGGTATGCTAGGCATGTGCTGTATGGCCGAGGCATATTCACAACCCTGAGAGATTGTTCTGTGCATAAGTGTTTACCTATTTTTGAGACTTTTTCATAATTTTTCTCAAAAAAATTATTTGAGTGGGGGATTTAATTCCTTAATTTTTACCCATGAATGACTTTCCCCAAAACTCGGCTTTGTTTCCTTTCCTTCTCTCTTGTTTGAGGTTATTTCTATTTGATACAATGAATTAGAATCCAGAAGAAAAAGAATTACAAGGTTTGTTTGCCAGGGTTGGAATAAAGCGATAAGTATACTCAGATTTTCTTATAGATGAACATTATACTTTTAACAGTTTAGAGTTAGCCATCTTATAGAAGTTCAACCTTATTATTTTGATTTTCTGTTGTTGTCAGTAGTGGGGGCGGCTTGTTGGGTGGGGCGGGTGTGGGGGGGAACGACTTGTGGTACCTGGACTTCAACCCATTGTTTGTCACATGTGCAAGGCACATCGCAGGTCCCTGCCTTTGATTATCATCATTTTTACTATGAGAGCTAAGAAGTGATCTTATAATTGTCTCTGTGGGAATAGGAAGAACAATTTTAAATAGGCAGGGATTTGTTGTTGCAAGCTACATTTGCAAAATCTGTACTGGACAGATTTTGGTGAGAGGTTTGTTATAAGTCAGTTAACATTCTTTGCAGTCGAAAAGAACCTGTTCTGTCTCAAAAAAATATTTCTGAACATTGAAGGGCTCAGTTTTAGAATTAGCAGAGAATGTCACTGGCTACACTTAAGATGTGCACTGGAAAGGTGGGAAATTCATAAACAGAAGTGAAGCAACTATAGAAATTTAAATATTTGAAGTTGCTTAATTGATTACTTTTCTTTAAAGACAAGGTTTTGTTTTGTTTAGTCCTGCACTTTATTTTACCTGATATAGTCCCTTGCCAATTAAGGACCATCGCCCACGACTTCAATTCTGCTCCCCGTCCCCATCTCCCTTAATGTCTCTTGTCTCTTTACTCACCCCTTCCTGGAATTCTTAAACACCAAAGGTAAGTGGGTCAGTCCAGAGTGCACCATGATGAAATAAAGATATATGTGAACTTGGTGAACCTACCTAAAATAACTCAGAATTCTCAGGAGACTCATGAATAAATGCCTATTCATTTCTTCATAAAAGAAGCTGGCACATGATACACTCATGCATTCTAAAATAAATGCACTTGTGTTTTTAATCTTCAGAGTAACATTGCTTGCATTCTCCCAAGGTAACTTTCAAAGCAACCATAGAAGGTGCCTATTTAGTCGAATCTGGCTTTTAACCTTGGTGTTGCTATTTTTGTTACAGCATGAGATTGAGGCTTATTTTAGTCTTTCTTCTGTTCCCTGCACCTCTTAGCCTTTAAGGCACAGGAACTCACAAATTCTCTTTTGTGCTCACCTTTTAAACTTATTTCAGAGGAATAAGGTCTGCTGTTTTGAGTTAATACACTAAAATTTTGTTATGAATCTTTTGTTACTATTATAAATAAAGATGTTTTTACAACATACTTAAATATTTACATATCTATGTATTTGAATTAGCTCATATATATATATATAGGTTTAAGATTTAGAAGGAGAAAAATCAGATGAAACCTTAATTTAAATAAATTCTTCTTCATTTGGTCATGAAATTTTTTTGTTTCCCACCTTTATCATTCATTTCCTTTTTAAAAAATTATACAAGACTTTAAAATCTTATCTTAATTTAAAAATTCTATTCAAAATTCATAATTTTTAAATTCTTTAATGTTTCTCTGATTTCATTGACAGTGGAGAGAAGTGCTCACTGGCAATGAGTATGAGTTTGTAGTAGAAATAGAAGAATTTTAAAACACAATTTTTCATGCCTAGGAATTATTTTTACAATTTATTGCCTTGACTAGTTAATGCTCTAATCATCCTGGATACCTGTACATGGTTAGTTAGGAAGGGGAAAAGCTGTCCTTGAATTAATACTGATTTGAAATTAAATAAAAACCACAACTATATAAAAATGTAGACAAAACATTTATATAACCTTTAAAGCTAATTAAGCAGAAAAATACTTAGTTATAATAATATAATTATAATAATATAATTACAATAATATAATAATATAACTAAATAATTATATTTAGATAAAAAATTAACTGAAGGTCAGGGTATCCATCATTCAACTAGTGGACAGTGACCCTCTTGATTGTGAGATGTAGCTAAAATGAGGCTTTGGAGAGGGGGAACTAGGAGAGTAGCAGAACCTCTACCCACTGCTACTATTAACAGTAACGTGATGGACAGTCAAATAGCACTTAATAGATTATATAGTCTAGTTGTGCAATTTAAATGCAATGTGAACTACTTAATGAAACTAATATTATTGAGAAATAGTTGAAAGAGGAAACTTGGTATCATATCTAAAATAATAAAATGCTTTTACTTCTGTTTCAAGTATTATGAGTACTCAGATCAATGTGGACTTTTCCTTGTCGATAGGAAAAGAAGCCACAGGAAGTGCTTTTATACCCGGTTACATGGTTCAGTCCAAGAATGCATCCATCAAGCCTGAATCTTCAAAGTAAAATTAATAAGGGCCAGAAAGGTAGTACAGTGGATAGGGTGCTTGACTGCTGACCCCGGTTAGATCTCCAGCCCCTCATGTGGTCCCCGATCCCCACCAGGAATGATCCCTGCCTGATGCAGAGCCAGGAGCATGCCAAGAGAAGGTCACCTCCCCTGCCCCATTTTAAAAAAAAAATAATAAAATATATTTTCATTGCTGTGGGGACAAATAATTTTATTTTACAGTTTAACGTAGGGTGGGAGAGAGGTCAGCAGACTGAGTGCGTGCCTTATATGCAGGCCTAGTTCAATCCCTGACTGCATGGTCTCCCAGTCCCTGCCAGGAGTGATCTCGAGCATGGCTGGGTGTGACCCAAACCCTCCCAAACTGTCCTCCAAGTAAAAGATTAGCCTCAAGTGCGTGCCTGTGTTTGATTCCCAGCACTGCATGTCACCTCTTCCACAGACGGGGTGTCTCTGGTGTCTCCTCATTACCACCCAGAAGGCCCTGTAACTAACTTCCAGCACTGCTGGGGCCCAAGCATTCAACCGTCCAGCCCACAGAACTGGGTGGGTGGGGTGTCCCTCCCCAACACACAGGGCTCTGAGCACTGCTTGGAAGCCAATTAAAATTTTATATTTTAAAGGTTTTTAAAATATAAAATGAGTAGCCAGATTTGATGCCTGAGATTCATCTTAAAATACCTCCCGTCCCCCTGAATGGTTTGGGGAGCAGTAGGCAGGAAAATTTTTTTTTTCTACTTCTATATTTGTTAGATGATTTTCATTCGTTTTTAAAAATTGGCTAAGGAATAAAAGATGTGACAATTCACTCATAATTTCATCTTATTTTTTCTCCTGCAGTTGTAATTTATCAAGATGTGTATTTAATGAAAACATTTGTTATCCTTGAATGTTTTTTAATTTAAAGTTTCCTCCTCTAATCTTTGGAATATACAAACACGTACAACCCAAAGCCTATTCTGAAGCATTGGAAGATCTTGTTCATTGTCAAGTGAGATGTAGCATTTTGATTGAGAATAGCCTCTGTCATTTGATAATGCCAAGGTCAGGAGCACCTTTGTTGCAAGAAGAGAAAAGCTAAGCTAAAAACTAGACTTAGCAGTAAGAAATGTTTCCCTCTAGAGACAGTGGACAGCCTGTTTGTGTGTGTGTGTATCTTTGGTTTGCACATCCACTTATATAATGACTGATTGAAAAATAAAATGAGAGAAACAAATATTTCATGTATCCATTTTCACAGCATGAAAGCAAAGACATTTTGATTGATCGGCAAATACTGTGAGGTAAATTCTGAAGGAGGACAATAAAAGAAAGTATGAAAATAAAGAAAAAGGAACTTGTTATCTACCACTTTTTTTAGACTTCTTCCCATGGGAGCAGCTACTAAGGTTTTTTTTAACTAGTTCAAAAGCTTGGTGGTTGTTACTGACATTGAATTTAAATTGTTATTAGAATTTGAAGCCATACTTCCTTTGTTTAACTCTTCTATATGCATAAGTGACAGATTGTCTGATAGATACTATTGAGTGCTGGCTATATGCTAGGTTTTGTGCTTACATGCTATAATGATAACGGCATATGCCTGTTCTTTCTAAAATGCTATTTCTATATCATTAAACTAATTATCTTTTTCAAAGGCACATTCAAATTTGTGATAATGTGAAATTCATTCCTGTCCAGCCATGAAGGTAGACAAAAGGAATATTTCTTTTATTTATTTACTTATTTTGGTTTTGGGGTCAAACCTGGCAGTGCCCAGGAGTTACTCCCAGTTTTGTGCTTAGGATCACTTCTGTTGGGCTTGAGGAACCATATGGGTTGCTGGAGATTGAATCTGGGTTAGCTTCATGCAAGACAAGCACCCTTACCTGCTATACTATTGCTCTGGCCAAAAGAAAAAAAATCCTTTGTTATCATACTTTTAAAAGTAGACAAAAGTAGACCGATAATCTCTCCCTAACCCTCTTGCTGTCAGGTATGAATCCAGACCCTCTCAAAGCCTTGACTCAGTTATAGTGAAATCTTGTTTTTAATTGGTAGAATGTTCTAGAAGAGCCGGATAAATAGTGTGATATTACATCAGGCTTTCTCAACCTCAGTGCTATTGATTGCTATTGACATTCTGTAACGAAGTTTCCATTTCTGTCCATCTAATAGTAGCCTGCCTGTCAATGAACCAAAACAGAGTATCTATGTTAAAATATCTTTTTAAATATTAACACCTTTTTCTGTGCTAGTCACTAGTGGCTGAGGTCAAAGATTTGTTGTTATTTTTGACAGGTTTATTTCAAAAAGTCACCACTTAGGGGCAGTTCTTTGTTTAGATACACTTAAAAACATTTGAAAATAACTCAGAACTATTCAGCGTATACTCAGACACAACTATAAGACTCCTGAAAGACATCTACTTTCATTTATAGATGTTGTAAAGTCTATAAGTAATTTGTTTTAATCACCAATGCTTTCACTGGGGCTTTAAATGATGTTCGATGGTTCCATTTCACACCTGGCATTTAAAAACATGCAGTTGTGATCTTTGTGTTCAAGTGTACAGACCTTTCAGAGATTTTAAACAATACTTGTCTTATCAGGTGAAATTTTAAGACAAAACATTGGATCAATTATTCTTTTGGAACTTGTGGTTAATGTGTAACTTTAAAATAGATGTCTGGCAGGTCTCCTACTTTAAAGGTGCCTCCTGTGTGTTACTGTTAGCTGCAGTTCTTCCACCCACTCGAGAGGGGGGGAACCACTGCAGCAACTGCGCTTTTACCGTCCATTCCAGGCTGTCGTTTCAACTTTCCTACTTCACATTTCAGGGCTCTCCTGACATGTTCAAAATGGAAAAGACAACAGTTTTGAGTTTTGAAGAAAAGATAACAGTTTTGAGTTTTGAAGACCAAAATATGTAGTTAAAATATTTTATATAATATATAGATAACATAATTAAAGCTATTTTCTCTCCCCCCCATGATATAGTAGAAAAGGAATTAGCTGAAAGTTGATCTTCATTGCAATTGTGATGCTCAGTAGAATTTTTAAAATTTGGCTTGGGGTCCCTCAAAATAGAGGATATATATAGTTAAAATATTTTATATAATATATAGACATGTATGATTAAATGTATCCCCCCACCGCCCCCCCCCCACACACACTATAGTAGAAAAGGAGTTAGCTGAAAGTTGATATTCATTGCAATTGTGATGCTCAGTAGAATTTTTAAAATTTGGAGTGGGGTCTCCCAAAATAGAGGTTATATATAGTTAAAATATTTTATGTAATATATATGTATATAGACACATATGATTAAAGCTGTTTTCTTTCTCCCACCACGGTATAGTAGAAAAGGAGTTAGTTAGCTAAAAGTTGATATTCATTTTAATTGTGATGCTCAGTAGAATTTTTAAAATTTGGGGTGGGGTTTCTCCAGCAGTGCTCAGGGAGCCTGGGGACCTTTCCCCTGTGATCGCTTGAAGGTTCAGTGTTTGGTTGCTATCATGGGGCACTGGAATGCTGTTGTCACTGCCATACCCAGTGGTACTGATATGTGTGTGGTGGTGAGGTGGGGAGCGGGGATGCACTGTGCAAGTCCCAGGGATCGAACTCAGGTCCTAGTGTGTGAAAGGCATGTGTCCCTGGTTCCTATCTATCTTCCTGGCTTCTCAGTGGAATTTCTTAAATGTTAAACGATTGTTAAGTTTTAATAAACACAACTAAACTATCTCAAAAAAAGGAGGAAAAAAATCAAGAAGTTGTACCTTTCCATCTTTATCTCCACTCTGAAACAACTTAGTGGGATATACATCATGAGTTAGAAAAAAAAAAAGCATGGATTCTGTGTATTTCAAACAATTCAGAACAGGAAATATTTTCAGGAAATATTTTACAGGAAATAAGTGTTCACGAGCTTTTCCAGACCATGTGCCATGAAGGAGGACCTGATGTTCCTTATCATTTCAGCCTAGAGAAATAAGGGTAACTTGAGAATGAGAAGCAATGGTAATAAAATAGATTCAGCTAGCTTCTTCCAGTATGGGATTAAGAAATGTGAATCTTGAAATGCTCTAATATTTCTTTTCTTTTTCTGTTAAGTTGCTATAGCCCAAGGTGGAACAATCCAGATTTCTAACCCAGGATCTGATGGTGTTCAGGGACTACAGGCTTTAACAATGACAAATTCAGGAGCTCCTCCACCAGGTGCTACAATTGTACAGTACGCAGCACAGTCAGCTGATGGCACACAGCAGTTCTTTGTCCCAGGCAGCCAGGTTGTTGTTCAAGGTATATCTTATTAATCCTAATACATTTAGAATACCTATGAATTACTACATCACACCACTTAGTGGTGGTTTTATAGTTTTGGTTTTTTTTTTTCAATATACAGGAAGTACAGAATTTTCTTTGTGTTTGGGGAAAGGGTATATGTTTTTGTTTTAATTTAAGCAGGTTTTACCAACTGCTTAATTTCAAAGTAGCATTACTGAAAACGAGTTGGAAACGAATAAATTTTTATTTCAGTAAATATCCTTCATTTGGGGGTTAGGAACGTTCTACCTATTTCTGTAGTGTAAGATTTAGCCCATTAAGCACTAAATTTGGGTTTTCCCCAACTGTTAAATTCAAGTCTGATTTCTAGACATTTTATTTCAAAAGAATTTCTGGCTTTTGTTTTTCCTTTAGACCCTTCTTGGTATATTTGAATTCAGAGGTACCCATTCTATATCTTATGGAAGTTGACATTTGTATTATGTATTATTTTAATTTTATTGAACTCATGATAACTAATAATAGACATATTGATAAAATTTTCCAAAATCCTGATCTTTAAATTCTGTTCCTTGTAGTCCATTTACTTAGTCTATGTGATATAGTACTAATTTTAAGTGGAGTATTACTAGTTCTTTAATTTGAGCATTGCAAGAACCAAAAACACCAAATTATAATTCATGGCTCTCACAATAGTTAGCTTTACCCTTCAGGGTCTGGGGATTTAATATGGACTATGAACGTCTATGAATAACTAAAATGTGACATTAATGGAGCAAAAATAATTCATGGTACTGACCTAATACTGTAATGTTTAAAAATGTAAAAAATAGGGCCAGAGAGATAGTACAGTGGGTAGGGTGTTTGCCTTGAACATGGTTCACCCAGGTTTGTTTGATCTCTGGCATCCCAATATGGTCCCCTCATCACTACTTGGAGTGGTTCCTGAGGGCAGTCAGGAGTGATTGCTGGGTATGACCCAAAAACCAAAAAAATTTTAAATGTAAAAATAAAGCCACCCATTATATTTCCCCCATACTCATAAATCTTATATGTCTAAATAATCTTAAATAATAATTTCTTCAACTATTTCTTTAATTTGGGAAGTTCTTGCCAACTTGACAATGGTTTTCACAACAAAGGAGACTTCTAAAATTGTATTGTATCTTATATACTATACATTTAAGTTTTATGCTCTGCAGTTTTACTTATTTCACTTCAGAACTTTTTCTTTCTTCCATAAGTCACAGCCATATTTTCTGTGCTGGAGAGTACAGGGGATGAGATGCTTACCTTGGGCACCCAGCCCTGTTTCCATCCTGGCGTTGCCAGGCGTCACCCCTGAGCACAGGGCACTGCTGGGTGTGGACCCCATACAAATAGACATTTATATTTCCCTACCTTATATTCTGTTGTCATGTGCATTATCATATTAATTCTTCTGAGGTTCACCTATAAAGAAGTACCTCTGTTTGTAGTAGGTGAGAATCCATTTCCTCTCTTAGAAAGGAACTTGTTTTCCTCTCCTGGTTTTTACTTTCCCTGTTAATTGATGGGAGCAATTTTAATTATACGGTAGGTTCTTATGTTTACTTGGATCTGTCCCAGAATTCTGTTGTTTCCTGTGGCTCTCTTTCTAAAGATACCAGTACCATGCTGTTATCTTACAGAACAAGTTCCCTTCCTTATCACTTTTCAAGGGACTGGAGCGATAGCACAGTGGGTAGGGCCAACCCGGGTTCAATTCCCAGCATCCCATATGGTCCCCCAAGCACCGCCAGGAGTATTTTCTGAATGCATGAGCCAGGAATAACATCCCTGTGCATCGCTGGGTGTGACCCAAAAAGAAAAAAAAAACAACATAAAAAGAACTTTATCACTTTTCAAGTGTTATTTGTGATTCATTATTATTTCACATGCATTTGGAGTAAGTTTGAGTTTCTGAGCAATGATAATTTTAACAAAACTATTGCTGGCATTGCATTCAAGTTATAGATTAGGGCAAACCTGAAGTCTTGACAATCATCTTTTTTTTTTTTTTTTTTTGGCTTCAGTGCAGAGAATGTCTCACTTATTCTGATCTTACTTTAAAGGCCAGTGTTTTAACTGCTTAAGATTATCTCCATGGAAGTCCTTCATGTTCTTTGTTTCCTAAATGCTTATATGCCCCATGAATGGTGCTTTTCTTACTATTAAGAACAGAACCTTTCTATGTTTCCTGGGTAGTGCTGGTATAGAGTATTATTGATTTTATTTTAAAAGCTGATTATCTCATCATTTAATTTTCTTAACTCTAATAACATGTTTATCCTTTCAAAATCTACCAGTGATGCTGTGTGCTTGTCTTTATTAAATGCAGGTGGGATGTTTGGTTTGGTTCCTTCCCATCTTTACTCCTCTTCTCTTGTTTTCTTTTCATCCCTTCCCTTTGTGGTTCCTCTCCCCACAGCCCCCCAACACCCTTCCCTCCCTCCCTATCTCCCTATCTCCTCCCTCCCTATCTCCTTCCCTATCTCCCTCCTTTCCTTCCTTCCTTCCTTCCTTCCTTCCTTCCTTCCTTCCTTCCTTCCTTCCTTCCTTCCTTCCTTCCTTCCTTCCTTCCTTCCTTCCTCCCGTCCTCCCTTCCTCCCTTCCATCCTCCCTTCTATCCTCCCATCCTCCCATCCTTCCATCTTTCTGTCCTTCTTTTAAATCGCTTGGCCAGGAGTTCCTGCTTTATGTTTAACATAACAGGGTGCCAGGTCACATGCCATTGAAAGGTCACACTGACTTAGTTCTCAGTCCTTACTTTGTTTGAATCCTAAAGTGGTTCTGATACCAACAGTTCTTCATCCAGTTCAGATATGTGGGGGTGGGGCAGGGAGGATGGGTTAGGAGTTTCGGTGGAGGAGCATTGTTTTCTTCTTCCACATCTCCCATACCAATTTCCCAGCAATTCTGGGACAACTACTTGCTGTCCCACAACTCAAACCAATTCTGACACTCTTATGACAAAATAATACTCTTACAACAACAAAAAAATAGAATTATCAAAAATAGTTTGGTTAGGGGCCAGAGTGAAAGTACAATGGGTAGGATGTTCTTGCTTTGCACTCAGCCGACCCGCATTCCATCCCTGGCACCCTATCCTCCCCTGGCCCCACCAGGAATGATCCCTGAGCACAGAACCAGGAATAAGTCCTGAGCACTGCCAGGTGTGCCCTCCACAACTAAAACAAACAAAAATCATATAGTTCACTTAAAGAAAGTTTGTGAAAATTGTTAAATCTCACAGTGGTGTTACTCAAGTTATTCTCGAAGGATTTACTAAGCTGTTTGGTGCTATTGAGCCTTCTGTGTGTTTCCACCCATTGAGCTTTGTGGGCTTCTACACCACTTTCCCATCTTATTTGCTATGCTCCTACTGGGCTCAGTGCTGATGCTCTTTACTGCAAAATAGGATCCAGTACCACAAGCTGAAAATCCTCCAGAACTTCCCCTCTCAGCTGTGCTTCTCGCCGACTGGCTCCTGAGTTAGTCAGAAAGTCCCACAACTTCTTTCCCTCACCTCTTTGGGCTCAGTGGTTTGCTAGAACACCTCATAGAGTTCAGAGAAAATTAGAGCAACATTACTGGGTGGTCAGTTTGTCATGAATGATATAACTCGGAACCATCCAGATAAAAAGGATGCAAGGGCAAGGACTCTGGGCTTTCGTGGCCTTTCCAGGAGTGCCTCTGTCCCACCTCTATGAAGCTCTTACCCTGCCCTTTCAGGTTTATATGGCAGCTTAGTTCCACAGACCTGATTGGCTAAACCATTGATCGGCTCGTCCTCCTGCCTCTTTCCACTCTATTCCTGGTTGGTTGCCTGAAAGAAGCAGCCTGTGTCCTTACGTGCTATCCAGATGTCACCTCACCCACATATACCCAGTAGGGTCTAATTAAGGATACCTAATAACCGTTTCACCTTTACAGCTCTGAAGCTGTAAACTCAACAATATTATGACCCAAAATATAAAACTAAAGATGCTTCCATTGCTCTTGTGGATCAGAAAATGCCAAGGACTTGATGATCTGTGAGCCAGGAACAAAGACAGAGACCAAATGCATACAGATTTCTCACAATCAAAATGTCCCAGCCCCTTATATACCAGTATATAACACTGATGAGTTCGGCTTCCTTTTCTCCCGAAAATTACTTTTTTTTTTTGAGGGGGAGGCACACCCATGATAACAGCTCAGGGTTACACCAGACTCTGCATTCAGGAATCACTCCTGGTGGTGCTTGAGAGACCATATGGGATGCCGGGCCTTGACCCCAAGTTGACCAAGTGCAGGGCAAACGCCCTCCCTGCTGTACTACGACACCGACCCCTCTTGCCTCCCTCGAGCCCCCTTTGTTGATTGATTCTCCCTCTGCTCCTCCTGTCCTAAGCATTTACTGCTCCTTGGGAAGAAGACCCCTTCTTCCGGTCTGACTTGAAATCTCTTCTCAGATAACCAACCATAGGCCTGTCCAGAATTTCAGTTCTGTTAAACCCCTGAACCCAGCAGCTTGGCTATCCATACGCATCTCTGATTTCTCACACCCAAACTAATGCATTTTCCCCAGCCACAAATCTTTGGTTCCCTCTTCTATGATGGACCTTCCTATTGCTTCAATCCAGAAACCAAGGTGTCATCCTGGACTCATCTGGCCCATTTGGTCGTTCCCTCCTTCAGACTGAAGCACAGACATCTTCAGGCCCCCACCGTACCCGCCACCCCCCCACCCCGCGCTGTGAGAATTCTTTTCCTGTGCCCCCCACCCTCCCTGGAGTAAGGCTCTGTTCTCTGCAGCTGCTGTCATGAGTGGCTGCTGTGGCAAACATTTCTCACCTAACGATATGTTTTCCAGCCCTCTTTTGGGGCTAATGATTCCTAAAAGTTCAGGTAGAATTATTATCCCATTTAGTGTTTCTGAGAACAAGTTATGTTTCTCTAAAATAGTGTTCCTGCCTCCAACACCCCCCCCCCGCTCCCATTTCTTTCCATCTTAACCTTCCCCCTTACACTCTTCTATTTCGTAGTTCAAAGTGGTCATTTCTAGAATTCCTATCCAGCCATGTCAGCTTCCTGCTGCAAAGCCTTGAGAATCCGTCACACAGCCAGATCTGTTTAACAGGCCTTGGTGGCTCCCCTTCCTGGCCCGAGCAGCCTTGCTTAGCTCGTAGCTTCATTCTCCCTCTTTCGGAATTAGGCTCCATGCAGGATTTCTTTCGTTCCTGTGATGTGCTCTGACCCAAGCAGTTTCCCTCGTCATGTACACTGAGGCTTTAGCCTGGGTATCCCTTCCTCCAGAAGGCCTTGCCTGATCCTCCCAGGTGGCTTACATACCCCTTGTGAGTCGCTCGGCACTTTCTCCAGACGTATTTTACATGAATTGTAAAATCTCTGTGCCCAGCACAGCCCCTGACATAGGCTAAATGTCAAAGTAGCATTCGCTTGATAAAAAGGAAATACTCCTTCACTCCGGAAATGTTCTGATGAACTGGATTTACCTGGACTAGGGAATGTATTAATAGACAAGCAGCCAGCCTCTCTCCTTCCTTCCTTCCCTCAATCCTTTTTATACGAATATGTGTTGAGTATCTTAGTGCTAACTTAGGGAAATTTTGAAATAAAAATGACTTTGGACTTTCTGAAATGGGAAATAAAATTGACTCCTAGTAATCCTCAGACGTGACTGGGATGCAAGAGTCCTTCATGGAGCCTCTGGTTTGGGCCAGTGTCCAAAGGGATCCCCAGGCTACTCTTGGCCACCATGTCCTCAGTTCATAGGATACTGCAGGCTATTTTCTGTCCTGCACACCGGTCTAAAGCCCCTGCCTTGGGCTTCATCAGTGCAGGCATTAATATGGTGGGGTGATCTTTTACTAACACAAGAGCAGGTTGAGTTCTCATGCCGGGGAACAGGCTCTGTTCAACCCACTGATGAGGAAAGGCCCGTGATGGTTCACTGTGCAGGAGAGATGTCAATTCATTTCTCCAGCTAAAGTTGGCAGCACTGTAGAACATTGTCCACATCTTAAAAAAATTGTCTTTGGTAGAATCTGGCAATGATTCAGTTTTCTAGTGATGTAGATATTTTTCAGATTGATGAATGGTTGTTGTGAATAACATATGATTCTTTTAAAATCACAAATTTCTTTTTAGGGAATTTTTGTTTTGTTTTGTTTTCTGTTTGGGGCCCATAACCAGCAGTGCTCAGGGCTTACTCCTGACTCTGTGTTCAGGAATCACTCTTGGCAAGGTCAGGACAATGAGGGGATGGGGGAAGGGAGTGGCAGAGGAAGGCGGGAACCCTATGGGATGCTGGAGATTGAACCTGGGCCGCCTGCGTGCAAAGCAAGTGCCCTGCTCACTCTACTGTCACTCCAGCCCCCGTTTTCCAAGGGATTTTAATGTGATCAAAGAATACACTAGAGTGAGTCACATGAGGTTGCTTGTTTTGTGTGTCAAAACTTTAAGTAGCAGCAAATTCCTATGATTTAGTTTAATTAGGGAGAAATGCGGTATAGTATTTGCTGTATTTTGGAACAGTGAGATTTTTTAATTTTAATACCTACTTCAAGTGATATTAGCAAATTCTGTCACCTTGAGAATAGCTGTATTTTATGCTTGTGTAGCAAATAGCTCAAGGAATAAAAATGTATTGAGTGAACAAAGGTGACTGGGTATTCATGAATTTAGAAGTGTCTCTGAAACAACTAGTGTCTTTCTGGGCTGATTGTCAGTTGTTTTTGTTTTAAATCTGTAAACTTTGTTTTTCCCTCCTAGGAGCTCTTAAAATATGTAGGGTTTATTGTGCCCCCTTTGTTTGACCTAGAAACCTTGGACACAGTCATAAACAATTTCATAAGAAACACTATGTAACTTTTTCATGTAGTTGAAGTGCCCCCCCCACTTCTTTTTTTTTTTTTTGCCAAACCCATTTTAACAGATTTTTATGGAAAAATGGGAAACAAAAGCATTAAGATCATTTATTATGAAGCGTTTTAAAAATAGGACTTTGGTTTCAGTGAGTTCTGCTATGACAAAGCAAATTGATGGTCCTGATAGGCTAGTGATGTCATTCTGATGTCAGTACTCCTAGTAACCTGCACTTGCTTGCTAGTTTGGAACAGTTTATATTGCCCTGTGATAGGGGAAACAAGACAGTTCTGTATGCAGAAGCCCATCATGGCTGTAACAGGAGATGAAACAGGTAAGAATTTTAAACAGGGGGGTATATTAATTCTGAAAAGAGTCTTTGAAGTTTAGACAAATTCTTTAAGGGACCACTTGGGAATTTTCAAAAAAGTATTCATTTTTTCCCCCCCAGTAGCTGAGGAGTAAGAACTTTCTTTTAGTATCTCTTTCTTTATACCCAGCACTTTCTGGAGCGGTGTTACGTGATTGCTTCTTTGCTCGGTATTACACTTGCTTACGGGACTAAGGCAGTGATCTGCCCCCTCCCGCACCCCACTCCGCCTTTGGCTCCGCTGGAAGCGGTACTTCATCTGCGACTTGTTGCAAACTTAATGCAGCTGCAAGTTAAAATATATATTGTTCAAGTTGTAAGAGAGAGAGAGTGAGGAGAGAGAGGGCGGAAGAGAGACAGGAGAGAGAGAGAAAGAGAAAGGAGAGAGGAGAAAGAAGGGGCAAAAAGCTTCCGATCTCATTGCCGGGCGCAAATGCAGCTCCAAACAGAATAGGAAGAGCGAGCTTGCTTGTTCGGGATGTTTGTGTTTCTTTCCTCCTCTATTTAAAATGGTCTGTTCCTCCGCTAACCGAGTTCAAAGGGCTGACGTCACTGCGTTTCCTGGAATCGTGTTTCGGCAGGGAAGTGGAAAAGTTAAACTGCAAGCGAGCTGCACATTGACGTCAGCCCCGAGTCATGCTGTGATTTAGTCAGTTCCTCTCGGCTTTGTCAAGCGCTGCTGACAGATTTAGAGGCGTTAACTAGCTCCCCACGGCCGCTTTATCTCCGGGATCGCTCGGGCCGTGCTCGCGTTCCTCGTGCGCCTCGCTTGCCCCTGTCCCAGGTGGTGAGTATCCGCCCGGCGGTGGGGAAGGTCGGACGGCGCGTGTCCCGCGCGCCGCCCCAGCGCCGCCCCGCGCCGTCCTGCCCGGGGACGCGGGCGCCGAGCGCGGCCGAGCGCGGGCACGTGCCGGCCGGAGGGGGCTCGGCGGGGGCGCCCGGCCGGCCCGGGGCTCGCCGCCCGGAGCCCGCGAGTCGAGGCGCGCCCTAGTGTCCAGGCCGGGAAGTGCGGGGCTGGAAGCCGCGTCTCCCGCCGCGAGCGCGCCGTCAGTTGGTCCTCGGGCTCTGCGTGGCTCGGTTCTCTTGGCGACAGGTAGTGCTTTGGGCTGGGTTGCCTTTCAGTGCGTACGACGGCGTGTCTGCGGTGGCGGCTGTCTTCTGACCCCGTCCTCAGTTTGCAGCTGAATGCACGAAGAACCGTCCGAGGAACAGCTTGGCCACAGTTTTAGGTCTGCAGAGTTGGGGGGGCTCAGCCCTCTTTGCAGAGAGCACCACGCTGTTGAGCAGGGAAGATTTGTGTTGTTCTAGAAACGGACCTCGGAAGGCGTGGGTTTTGTTTTCTTTTTCCAGAAAAGTTTTAGGGGTGGTATAGATCACAGAAGCCCTAACAGATAGAGATGGCCTTAAACTACAGAGTTCAAAATGTTTTGGAACCAAAAGGCACTTTGTATATTTCTTATGCTTTATATCTCTTTTTGAAGTATGCCTTTAGTTCTAGCTCATCTTTGACTTGTCTAAGCACGAGGATCATAAATAACTTTTTAAAAAATTACTCAAAAATATTTAAAGGTGAAAAATTTGGAGGCATAGACTTAGCAGAAAATTCCAAGCATTCATTGTAAGTGAACATTGTAATAATTTTTTAAAGGACAGTAATGTACCCTCCTTGAAGAGATTTTTTTCCATAATTTTACCCATACTGACACATGATTAAATTGTTTCAAATTTAAAATGTTCAGAAATGCTGATTCGAAAATGTCAAACTTTTCACAAGACCCCCACTTGTTCCCTTTTAAGTGATTTTTTAGAAAATCTGCCAGTTTCATTTGAAAATGAGACAAAAAGCATTTTTTCTATTTTATTTTCTTGAGCTGAGAGTGCACAGGGCCCCGGGGGCTCTTCCCTGCCCCTCCCTTTGTTGTTTGGTTGTGATGTGGGGGGTCACACTTCTGGGGTGCTCACAGAGCATCCCAGTGATGCGGGCAGTGCTGGGACTTGAACCCCAGGCCTTGTGCCTGTCACTGGGGCTCTCAGCTTCTGAGACACACCCTGAGCCCCCATCCCCTAATCTTTTGAAAGTGTAGCAGAGCAACTCTAGAACCCTCGCCTTCGATTCTGAGTCTGGGCTAAGGGTGGGTATTGGAGAGTCCCGTGGATTTATTTGCACCATAGCAACTTTCTGACCGTGAATGATATTTTCCATTATAGTATAGATGGGTGTGCGTGCGTGCGTGTGTGTGTGTGTGTGTGTGTGTGTGTGTTCCTTAGAATTATATAAAGCAGGTCAAAACCCATGGTTCTTTTCTGTTTTGTTTTGATGTATTTGTTTTGGGGCCACACTGGCGACTCACGGGGCTACCTCCTGGTTCTGCACTCAGGAGTTACTCCTGGCAGTGCTTAGGGAACCACGTGGGATGGCGGGGGGTCAAACCCAGTCAGTCGCATGCAGGCCTGGCACCTTCCCCACTGTACTATCACTCCGGCCCCTCTTCTTACTGTTTCAAAGTCTCTAACTGAGCTACTTTTCCTCTCTTCTATCCTGTTCTATTTCTTTTCCTTCTGTTGATGATGAGGTGATGATGTGGGGGTGGGGGAGGGGTCCCACCACTCACCTGTCTGCAATACCTGCACCTTTGGCTGTGGTGCTGGAACACCTGGCCTTCTATTCCTTTAATTGCCAAGGTTTGGGCACAGGCTCCCCAGGGGGGCTGCGCTCTTTCCCTTGTGGTCCTTGTGTGGAAGGTCACCCTCCTTTGCTGTGATTCTGTGATGCTTGCCAGGTGCTTGCACTCCTGGTTGGGGTGCTTCTTTTTATCAGTTGTGCTTCCCAGGGGTCTTGCCCTTGCATGTGGTGCTTACACATACACACACACACACACACAAACACACACACAACTGCAGAAATCATTTGTGGCCTCCGGGGTCACAGACTGCAGAGCTGCAGGTACAGACAACATAACTGGACACATGTGGAGCCACCACACTGGGGAACTGGACTCAGCCTTGCGCCTGCTGGCCCGCTCCCTGCAAATCAGTCATCTTTTGCCTCTGTCCTTGGACCCTCTAACCCCCATTTCTTCCTTTTTTATTGGCTTAAATGCCATTCTGAATCCACGAGATTGACTTTATGACTCACTAATGGTCTACAACTTAAGAGTTTGAAAAATCTCTCACAATAATGACCAGCCTGGCTAGATAAAGGTTTTAGGAGCATTTACTGTACTGGTAGGGTCATCTTATCAAACAAAAGTGAATCTAGTTTTTCAAATCATTAATTTTATTGAGTACAGTTTAAACTTTCATCAGAAATACTTTTTGACTATTCATAAGTTTATTAGGAGCATAACTCATTGCCTTTGAAACTGAATCTAAAAGTTCTCTAATATGAGCCAGAATTTCTGAATTGCTGAAAATGAACATTCCAACGTGTTGACACTTGGAAAACAGTATCACAGTTAATATTTTATGTGTCAGAACAAAGATGTATTTCATATTTGTGACAGCTTATTGCTGGAAATAACTTCTGTTTGGAAATCTTCACATAAAAGAATGATTTAGATCAGGTTATACCAGCCTTTTGAAGTTGGTAGAAAAACAACTTGTAATGATACTTGGAAGTGGAGACAATTTATCTCCTTTATGTTTCACTACATTTCCAAATGTGTAAGGAAAGTTTGACTGAAATTGGTTTTATCCTATTTCCCCACTACTGTTGAAAAGATATGAATGAAACTTTACTTTGGACAATTGTTTAACTTTGTCCTCTTTTAATTGCATATATAAATATATTGCCTAATAAAATAACTATGATAATACTTTGCATTTTAGTTAAGTTTAAGGTAAAAATAATTCAAAGGTTCAAGTGTGGTAAATTTGCCAAAAGACAGCCAAAGAAACTGTCAGCTCAGGATAGTTATCCTATATATTATGTTTATTATATATTTGTATATATTTATATCTTATATTGTATATCTTTCCTCCTTAAGGAGAGTTTCACCCAGGAAATCAGACTTTCACTCCCAAGAAGTGCTGCATTTCCCCTGCATTCTCACTGGTGCATTTCTAGCCCATCCAAATATCTGTTTTCTATACAACAGAAACACCGATGAGAGGAGACTAATGGCTCTTCCAGCCTCACAAAATTAGCAAGAGGGACACGAGGGGCAGAGAGATAGTACAAGGATTAAGGCCATAGCTTTGCATGCCACTAGCCCTAGTTCGATCCCAGGCAATGCATATAGTTCCCCGAGCACTATCAGGAGTGATCCCTGAGTGCAGAGCTAAAAGAAAGCCCTGAGCAGCACGGGGCACTCCAAAAAACTGCACTGTAGTCCCTTTATTCATCGATTTGCTCTAGCAGGCACCCGTAACGTCTCTATTATGAGACTTGTTACTGTTTTTGGCATATCCAAGATGCCACAGGTAGCTTGCCAGGCTCTGCCGTGTGGGTGGGATATTCTCAGTAGCTTGCCAGGCTCTCCGAGAGGGGCAGAGGAATCGAACCCAGGTCGGCCGCGTGCAAGGTCACCCTACCCACTGTGCTATTGTTCCAGTCCCTCCAAAAAACAAACTAAGAAAAAGAAAGATCACATAATACCGACAAATGAATGCCTGTGTGACATGAGTTATCATATATATTGCACACTGCTCATATACAAAATGAAGTTTGCATCTTAAGTGAAGATTGGATTTTTTTTCTAGAATATTATTACTTTCATAGAATATAGAGCTTTACATGTCAGTATTCATAATTTCTTTTGCATATTTTTTAAAAATTCTTTTTAAAGAAATTTTTGTGGTTCTGGGATCAAGGCTCACTCCTGGGGATGATATGGTTCAGGTGACCATAAGGATACTAGGGGCTGGACCTGGGTCTGCTGCATGCAAGGCCAGCGCCCTGCTCACTGTATTATCTCTCCATCTCCTATGCAGATTTTTAACTCAAAGATTTTCAGTTAATAAACAACTCAGGAAAGGTCTCTTCCTGTGTAACTTAAAGTCAATTTAGGTAATGACTTGGTTCTATGTCATGTATGTATGCATTCTAATAATTGTAAGATTCGAAAATGTTTAACATCAAAACAATCATGTTTATGTAGAATATCATTTTCTTGGAAATGGTGGAACAATAGAGGAGGGAAGTTTTATTGTCAATGTAAAATGCCAGGCTAGGTCCAAAGTAGGGGTGCATGCCTTGCACACAGCCAAACTGGGTTCTATCCCTTGCCCCCATATGGTCCCCTGAGCCCGTCAGAAATGATCCAGGAGCACCACTGGGTATGGCCCCCAAACAAAAAAATGGCAGACAAGGACAAGCCTGATTTGGGCATTTGGAGCACTGGTATGATGGTAAGGTAGGAGAATTCCAAGAGAGGAAAATGGAAATGCCAGTAGCTCCCTGGCGCTGGAGCAAAAAGCCCCCCAGCTTGTTCACGAGGGGCAAGGTATGTCTGTTGTTAATTAAGTGCGTGTGGAGTTGTGACAGTAATGTAATGACACATGACAGTAGGAGTTTCATCTGTTACAGTGTTCTTGTTCAGTCACGTGCTCAGTACCTCAGAGATCACAGTAAATGAGTAAATCAAATCACCGTCACAGGGGAGTTATAAATTGTTTCACTCTGGGAGCTGTGGAGATCTAGGCCCTCGACTGGGCTTCTGATTTTTTTCGTTTCCTACTCATTTATGACTTTTTTTTTTTTCAGTACCACACGGATGAGCTTGTCTCATTTGGTTTACTGTGATTCTTTTCCACTACAATATTTTATTCTAAATGATGATATATGTTATTCTCTGAAGGCATATAACAAAAATATGAGTTTTAAAGTCTTATAATAGTTTTTGTTTTGTTTTTTAAGGAATAAGAGGCATACATCTCAATCATTCTATTCCCCAGGTTTGTTAGAAGGGAGACTCCTGGGAAAATTATATTTATGGATATTTTCTGCTTTTCAACAAATATACGGTATAAGCATAATTTGGAACATTGTCTTTCAGAACTTAAGAAAGGGAAGAGGAAGGGAAATAACATTTGCTGAATGCCTACCATGTGCCAGGCACTGTGCTAGACACTTTGACATACATTACAGGGTTTATTGTGAGTATTAAATGAGATACTGTATCCCCATTTTACAGATGAGGAAACTGAACTTGCCCCAAGTCACATGGCTGGTAAGTGGCAGAGCTGGACTAGAATCCAGACTCCAAATCCCATGCTTTTCCTGGTGTACTGCGTTTAAAGCTTACAAAGAGAGGTATGAAGTTAATGACCAAAATGGAGAGTTCTCAGAATTTCTTTTCCCATGGATTATTTGTTATTAAGCCAGAAGCATTTATCTTTTTCCATGTCAGGAGTTAGATGGTTACGCACACATAAATAACCAGAATTTTCTGCTTCTAAAAGGCCAGAGCAGAGGGATGAGTGATATTGGAGGGAAGATTTAGAAATAAGACTTTTTATCAGTTAAGGGCAGTTTGAACAAATATTTCACATCTTGTAGGGCCTTGCTAATAATGTTAAATAATATCTTATAGTAATAGCAAATGTAATCGCTAATAAATCATACGTTAGTAAGCTCCTTATCTTAGACACTGGGGCGGAGTGGAGGTAAGGTATAAATGGGCTTGAACAAAAACTGGAAAGTTCAAAATTTATAAGGGCTGGAGCGATAGTATAGCAGGTAAGGCACTTGCCTAGCATGTGGCCGACCTGGGGTCAATCCCCAGCATCCTTAGATAGTCCCTCAGGCCTACCAGAAGTGATCCTTAAGTGCAGAGCCAGGAATAGAAGCCCCGAGCACTGCCAGGTGTGGCTGAAAAAAATTTTTTTTTACTTCATAGTACATTCACCAACCCACAGATCACCCATTACATGCCCCTTACCATGTGAGACTCAAGGGGATACCGGGCTTTAAAAAGATTTTCTCAGGACCAGAGAGACAGTATAGGGATAGGGTGCTGGCTTGCATTTGCAACGGCGAACCCCAGTTTGAATCCTGGCACGTCATAGCGTCCCTCATTCACTCCCAGAAGAAATCCTGAGCACAACCAGGAGTGGCCCCCAAACCAAAAGCAGAAAAATATTATTCCTAACTTGTCTAAAGTTTTGGGGCCATAGAATAAAATTATTATAGACATTTTCTTCAGGCATGAGTTAAAGCCCCCACCAACGACCCATTTAATTTTAGAAATTTATGCAATGAAATTCTAGAATAAAAAATAACCTGGACACATACAGTAGTTAGGTGGGATAGAAATTATTGACCTTTAGTAGAAAGAAGAATAAGTATGTCACCAAAGAATGTTGGATGGGGGCCAGAGGGATAGTCCAGCAGGTAGGGTGTTTGCCTTGCGCATGGCCAACCTGAGTTTGATCCTGGCATCCCATAGGGTCCTCCTAGCACTGTCAGGAGTTATTCCTGAGTGCAGAGCCAGGAGTAATCCTGAGCATTACCAGGTGTGACCCAAAAAGCCAAATAAAATATAAATTTACAAATAAAAAAGAAAGTCGGAAAGTTCTTTGCACTAGAATCCTACTTTCCAGATTTGCTTTAAAATCCTACTGGTCATAATACTTGCAAACTTATATTAAGATAAAAGCATTTTCATAACTTGTTTCAAAAACAAAGTTTTGACATACTTCCTCAAAATGAGGTTCTCTTTAACATGTTTTACTAATAAGTGTGTATTTAAAGATATGGAGTTCTTCCATCGACATTATTCAATGTCCACAGGAAGTACATCATCCTACTGATTCTTCATGATATTACAGAAAGTTTCACTAATACCTACTAACTTATATTAGACTTGAATTAATTCAATCTGATTTTTGTTGGAGGAGATTATATTTTTTGAAAAATTAGTAAATTCCAGCTTGTTAGGTGACTTCCCAGAACTAATCTATCTAAGTATATCATTTCCTTCCAAGTGATTTTTTTTTAAGTGATATTTTTTTTGAGCTCACATGTTTGGAGAATGTTTATTTTGGAATTGCTGTTACCCTTAAAGCCAGTTAATCTTAAAGGATACTTTCAGCTTTTGGAAAGAGACAAGTTTACAGCCATTTTTGATTCTAAGATATAATAAACTTTTCATCAGTGAAATAAATCCCACCCACTTCCCATTCCCCCCCCTTTTTTTAAGTCAATACAACCTCCTAAAGTAACTTTTGTTTATCATATGAGTATTCTGTGTTAACTCTCCAGTGCCCAATACAGCTGATATGTGGCAAACTGGAAAGAGAGGATAGACGGACCCTCTGTGCCTCTGTTACCTGCACTACACTCGCCAGCAGTGTTTAGGAAGAGCATCCCTCCACTGTGCCTGCTGTGTCAGCGTGACGTGTGAAACTTCTTATTCGTCACTGGCTATTGTTCCAATTTTGGAAAGCCTTGTGTAACCTCCAGCCTTTCCATTGTTTCAACCTTTATTATCCCATAACCTTCTTCCCTGGATGTGGGTAAAGGGAAGAGAGAACTATGTGGTCTTGTGCTCCGTTCTATCTCCTCCTACACTGATTGAAATATATTTTTAAATTGCTATAGTAAGTTTACAGTCTCTAATGTGATAAAATCAACTCAAATATTTCAAGGCCACACAAAATTTTTTTAGGACATAAGACCAGTATGCACAGTAATTTTTAACAGTCACAGAGGAAAATTTAGGATTTTTCAAGATCTACTTAATAGACACACTGCTGATGCTTAGATTTGGCAGTTACTATTTATGACCCTTTTCCAGAACTACATATGAAAGCAATAAGAACTTTCATTTTTTTTCTCATTCATGTTAGGAAGACCTTTTATATAAGTGGTCACCCAAACCATGTTTTTTAATTATTTTGTTTTTTAAGTAATTTTGAGCCCTACTTAGGTAAAACGTGGCATTTATCCCTCCCCAAAGAAGCACATAGCAGAGTGTTTTGAGGGCCAGAGCGATAGTGCAGTGTAGGCAGGGCATTTGCCAAGCTCACAGTGACCCATGTCTAATCTGTGCATCTGGTATGGTCCCCCAAGCCCAGCCAGGAGTGATCTCTGAGCACAAAGCCAGGAAAAAACCCTGAGCACTGCTGAGTGTGGCCCCGCCCTCTGCATAAAAAAGATGAGTTTTTTGAATAACCTTTAAAACTTGACTGTTTTTACTGCTAATATCCCATTTAAGTGAAAAAGTCATTGTTTTTCTTTTAGGTAACTTCAGTTCTTACTCAATGGGTACAATATTTTAATGAGATATGGAAGTCCTCTGACGTTTTCATTGGCATTGTTTCAGACTGATTTTTGTAGGATTTATAGCCTTATTAAAAATATTTTGACATTCTTGTTTTGAAAGTTCATGTATTTTGTAATCTCTCATCAGAGTATCAGATTAACTCTGTACTATACATTCTCAAAGTTAAAATGGTTGTGGTAGAAACATGTTTTATTGCTTAAATCCATTTGTTTCTTCTGGGATGCTATATTTATTAAAGACAGATATTTTTAAAATATAAATTGGAACACAGGATTTTTATATTCATTCTGAATGCTAAATAAATATTAAATCTTATCATTTAATCATAGCTATCAATAATTAGAAAATACTTCTTAAGAGCGAGTAGTACAGAATATTTTCTATGAAGATACCAAAAGACAAAATTTCTCAAACCAGTTAAAAACAGAGCTTTCCTATTTTGTTTCTTATTTGGCTTTTAAAGAGAAAATTACTGAGCTGGATTCATCTCCCAGTTCCTCACTCATTTTTCTGACCCTAGGATTTGCACTTAAAGACATTCAGTCATAGTCACAGGCATGAGAAGAGGGTATAGAAAAATCCCAACTGGAATAGTCAGAGGATGGAAAAATAGCCAGAGGATACTCAGAATTTTAGCCAAGGTGTGCTGCCGCCAGCTCCCACTGCTTAGAACCAATGGTAGATTTTTCAGAATTTTTGCAAGCTGATAATTACAAGAGCCATTATTAAAAGCCGAACCTATATGTGTGTATATATCTATATACATGTGAATTAATACTAAAAGTTCTTCATATCGAGTTAGTTCACTTATGCTCATAAGGTTATTTACATTTATCTTACCCAAATGGTGTTCTATTTCTACTTACTCTCTGTATATGTCTTTCCTACTCTATATTTGTGATAACATCACATTGGTATTTTGAAATTGGCTCTGATAGACATATTTCCACTATATAGTATAACAACAAGTGCTTTAGGTCAGGACATTTTTTTTTCTTCCCACAGAAACCTGGTTAACATTTTATTAGCACCCCACTGATTTTTAGGTTAAATAAACTATCACTTTAAAAGCCTCTCTACGTTAGCTCTGGATTTAAAACAACAACCTTTCTAAAATGATCAGGGAATTTTTCGTATCTTACATGTATAGAGCTGAATATCATTGTTCAGTGTTCCAAATTGACAATCTTTGATACCTAAGATTTCTCTACTGCTCACATCTTAAAAGATTAGCAAGATTGCCTCTCATGTCATTCCCAGGTCAAATGTATGTGCAGTCTCGAGCTTAAGTGCTTATACAGGCTTATAATATTTTGTTTCATTGCAGCTGCCACTGGTGACATGCCCACGTACCAGATCCGAGCTCCAACGACTACTTTACCACAGGGAGTAGTGATGGCTGCCTCACCAGGAAGTTTGCACAGCCCCCAGCAACTAGCAGAAGAAGCAACACGCAAACGAGAACTCAGGCTAATGAAAAACAGGTCAGACACTGCTCGAGAAGTCAGCGATCTTTCCTAGGACATGTTCTTTCTTCCCCAGGGCTTTAAAAGTTGAGCTGACTTTTCTGAAAGGATTTTTCTCAGCTTAAGTGTTATGTGGCATTTTATGTGGTTTTTGCTCTAGTGTCCTGATCCTCAGAGTTCCTCACCATCAAACTCTTTCATAAACTCCAGGAACATCCCTATATTTTGTAAGATCATGTCTAAAAGATCCATTAATTTTTTGTAATGATAGAATAATTTTATTACAAGTAGTTATTTTGTACCTGGTACAGTTGGGGATAACTTTGATATTTAAGCATTTTTATAAGCAAAATAAATTTTATTGTGCATTAAGAATTTCTTAAGTCACAAGTAGTTTTTTTGGTAACTTTTCCCTGTTATGTCAGTCATATATTATTCTGAAACATTCCAGTCCAGCACAAGTATAAAACAGCAGAAAGATATGATTACCTGCAGCCCCACCATTTGGAGATACCTATGAATATTATAGTGATAGTTATTTACATTTAATTCCTTTTCATTTTGTTTTTATACTATTACTGTAATTTTATTTTTTAAACAGTTCCTATTACCAAAAAATACAGTTTTCCAAAATCATTTTTCAAATTTAACTTATTATTTCAGGATTTAATTTTTTTTTTCTTTTTGAGTCACACCCAGCAATGCACAGGGGTTACTCCTGGCTCTGCACTCAGGAATCACTCCTGTCGGTACTCAGGGGACCATTTGGGATGCTGGGAATCAAACCCGGGTTGGCCGAGTGCAAGGCAAATGCCCTACCTGCTGTGCTAGTGCTCCAGCCCCAGAATTTAATTCTTATTATAAAGAATGACACACATTAATCTAATTTTTTTTTAAATAAGCAAAATAGTTTTTCTGCTAAGTCTTATCAGTTTATTCCTGTCTAAAATAATGTCAGTGTTAAGAAAAATAAAACATTTTAGACTGGATGTGTTCATCTATAAAATAAGAAACTTAGAATGGTATTTAATTTACTGGGTATTATCAATTTAACTAATGAGTCTCTAAAATTTAGAAGGGGTCTGAGCTCAATACCGTCCTTTGTCACAAATGTGAGACAGTAGCAGCGACATTCACTTTACCAAATAGCCTTTTAAATATGGAAGCTTGATATATTCTAGAATTTCTTACATTAGACTACTGTTCCCAAGCTTATATCATTAAATGGAGTTTTTTGGTACCCTGGAATACTTCAGCAGATTTCAGAAATAGGAGCATTGGGAGGTGGACCTCCTTATCAGTGATTGTTTCAGGTTCATGTATGTAGTCATATTGGATTCCTGTTTTTCATCATCACAATTTCACATCAGGATAATCCTGAAGGAGGGCAGAAAGGGCTCACAGGCCATCATAGTTGTTCCAAGGAAATCTTGTTTGTTATCAAAGATTCCTAATTTTAATCTGATCTGAATTTGATCTAAATTTGATCTGTGGATACTTTAAAATTATCATAGCTCTTCATGTTATGAGTGTACTTGAATATAAATACTCTCATGTCACACAGGACATGGTGAAGTCCAGTTTAGAAATAGTTCAGTGTGAGGATAACGCAAGATGTCAAATTGATCCTCGACACCTTTTTTTCCTCAATTAGACATTCCCTATCTTTGGTTTTGCCTTCTGTTTTTGGCAGTGCCTGAACTGGATCCCTGTACTGGCATGTTTTGCTCATGCTAGTCATGCAGTCTGCCACCAAGCCACATCCCCAACCCAGCTGTTAAAAATAGTCAGTTTACTTAAGTCAGGAACTCATCAGTTTCACGGAAGTGAAATGGATAAGACATTACCTAGTGGACCAGAGAGATTCTGTAGGGGTTAGGTGCTTGCCTTATATTCATCCAACCTGGGTTTGATCCCCAGCACCACATATGCTTCCCTGAGTACCTCCAGAAGTGATTCCTGAGCACACAGCCAGGAGTAAGCCCTCAGCCCTGCAGGTATAAACAAAACACAACCAAAGAGTCAGTAGTGAGACCCTATAAGCATGCCCCACCGCTGCCTACTCATATATAAGCAATCTCCCAAAGGAAAAATAAAATGTAAAAAAATGGTTTCTAAAAAAGAATAATTGGCTAATAACAATCATTGGGTAGCATTTGTGTTCAAGCTGTAATAATTGCAGGAAATGAAGGCCTAGCCTTGTAGGTGGTATTTTGATCTTATATAGCTGGTCCAGATTTAATGTGCAGCCCAAACAAAGAACCACCAGCGTCATTGGGGATCCGGTCTGCTCCTCCTCCCTGCTGTCATCTTCAACATCTGACATTTCTTCCGAGGACCACAGTCTGGCAGCCACACCTGTCGGCCTTGCTTCAGACTGGCAGAGGAGTGGGGCTAGCTGAGCCTTTACCCTCTGAAAACATTTCCTTGGAAGACCTAGCAGTTTTCAGTTTTCACTCATTGACTAGAAATAGTCCTGGGTCACATCACAATGGGGATGCATTCTGAGGAATGTGCCTTTAGGCCGGTTCCTTGTTATGCTAATGTCTTCTAGATAATTACACTTAGATGGTCAGGCCTAGTACTCAGCTATGTGATAATAGAGCAGCCACTTTCTCTCTTTTTATTTTGGGAGGGGGGTCCACACCCTGCAATGCACAGGGGTTACTCCTGGCTCATGTGCTCAGGAATTACTCCTGGCAGTGCTTGGGGGATCATATGGGATTCTGGGAATTGAACTGGAGTTGGCCGTATGCAAGGCAATCACCCTACCCACGGTGCTATCACTCTAGCCCGAGTGACCACTTTCTTACATGCTGTGTCCAGCCTAGACCAAAACATTATGGTGGTGCTTAAAGACACAAAGAAATAGAATACTCAACTGCAAGAGTTCTTAGAAAGGGCTATTTTAGCTTTGTAAATCCCAGCTTTAGAGCAAGATGAGTGAAAAGCAGATAATAGGTGGCTATTGGTTGCCCAATGTCTTACACTTAACATATGGTATATTATGCTCAACGTATGGTACTTGCTGAACAAGATACTGGTATCTGTTCAGCAAGTACCAGTACTATATCTGAGTTTTAAGTGCTTTATATCTACTGTTTGTTTAAGTCACATAAATTCCACACGAGGATAGATTTGATTATCATCCTTTGAAGAATTGAGGTTCAGAGAGGTCATGTAACAAGCGAGTTAATACTGCACAGCTCAGACAGAACATGCAATCAGCGGTCTCTGCTCTGGGGCCTGTTCTCTGCACCAACCTCTGAGTCATCTCAGTGTCAGCTTCAGATTTATGTGCATGGGAAGGAGATGGGTTCTCCTGACTAACAGAAAGACCTCTTCAACATTCTCTTTGATTCTTCGACTGGCATTTTGAAGGATAATTATATTCCTACCAATCAATCTGCTGACAATTTTCATTTCTTTAAAGCCCTGTCAGTTTGTTGTCCTTGCCACAGATAAGAGGTGTTTTCCATAGCTAAGTGTCATATATTTGTGTGATTATTCAAAGCAGAGGTTCCCAAACTTATTTGGTCTACTTCTTTTCAGAAAACAATTATTATGGGTCCCACACACATACATGTTCTACTGTCTCATTGATGCTGGCTTATTCTGCTGGTGGTTTATACTTGGCTGTGGCTTTATTGACACAAATCAACAATGCCATCATGAACATGTTAAGAGAACAAACAAAAATTACTGCTCCCCATTGCTCCTTAAGTTACTACAGCCCTCCTCCTAACTCGTTTTTTTGGTTCCAGTGCTCACTTTGGGCTACACTGACATAAAGTTTTTTGCATTTGGAGACCCTCCAGACTCCCATAATATCTGAGTGCAGGAAACACAAAGAATGGATATTTATAATAAATAGTTCGCTTTGGTTAATTTAAAAGATTGAATACCCCACAACACTGGTATACAAATTGAATAATTCGAACAGTAGCTTGTTTTGTAACATGGCTATACACCTCCTAGATCTAGAACTTAATACAGTGATTAAATCATGAAAACATTCTTATGCATAAATGTGTTTTAGTTCCTTTATGGAAGAGTGTTGAATTATATTCCCAAGCTGGCATCTTGGGCTCTAAGTGATCTTGCTTGTATTCTTCACTTTTCCTTGTGATTTATTTATTTGGGTCATCCTGTTTACATTAAATTGTAATTTATACATAATATGTATCTGAAAGCTTTGTGAGTTCACAGAACGGTAGCATTGTTTTGGGTTAGGAAGCAGGCGATCTTTACCTGTAGTTCGATGGAATTTCGAAGTTTCTCTTTTTGGCTGACTTTGGCCTCCCACAGAGAAAACAGATAACCAGCTGTTGCTGTTTTAGGGTAGTGAGAGTCAAATATCCTAAAAATAAATCAGAATTGGCCAATCCTGTACACATCATGATGATGTGTATATCATCCCCACTTGAGACTGACAGCAGTGCCTGTTGATTGCATTCAAGTAACTGGTACTTAGTGATTAAACACAAACCTTTGCTAAAATAATATTTGTTTCTTAATAGGTTTCAGTGTAGGCTTTTTAAAATTTTTTAATGTAAAGAGTACCCCAAAGGCAGTTATTCTCAGTTGAATATTCCAAAATAGAGCTATCAGAGTATAAGAGGGGGATATTCTATAGAGGAGTTAAATGATAACATGTTCCCCCTCCCCTCATACCACACACACACACACACACACACACACACACACACACACACACACACACACACACACACACACACCCCTGAAAAAACAGAAAGAGAAATATTTGTTAGATTCCTTGATTTTTGTGGAGTTTTACGTGAAAGTGACTAATGTGTTCTTCTACTTATTTATGTTTGTGCTCTGGCTGTGGGTCTCTTGTTTCCTTTGGGCCTGGTCTACCACGCGTTAAAATTTAGCAGATTGGATAGAGATGCATATGATTAGAGAGCCTTGAAGTACACTGTTGGGTGCTTCAGTGGTTTCCTTCTCATAATTTTAAATTTTAAGTCACATTCCTGGACTTAAATGTTCTGAATCATTAGATGTTGTATTGTGTACTCTCCCTTCTCCCCTTCTTTTTAGTCTCAGGAATAGAATCTCTTTTATTTTGGTTTATGAAAATGCATGTGACTTATTTATTGTTACTTTTTTCCATGTTGTTTTCTAGCCAATAAAGTATTTCTTGCCGTCATGATTGCTCTTACTTGCTTTACTGAAATTTAATCTTAAAGAATTCAGATGACTGATATTAACATTTAAGGATTTGGAGGTTTAACTTTTTTTCTAATAATTTTTAGTCAGATGAAATTAGCTTGTGGCAGAGAATGTGGCTTTTGGTAGACCAAAATAAATGTAAGGAAATTTGAAAAGATCTCTAAATCTTTTTGTGGCAGTTCCACTTTGGGGATATGGGCCTATTGTTTTAGGCTACTGTAAACAATTCTGGTGACTATTATCAGAGTGTGTGTTTATGAAAACACCATTTACGACCAATGCTGAGTGAATGGATTGTGCTCTCAAGTTGTTCTTGTTGTCTTAGAGTAATTTTATCAAAGGGCATGTGCTTGGTTCGGTTTGGTGTATTGTTTTGTACAAACTGTACCCAGGATTGATTGATTGTTGAGTTTTTTTGGAGGGGCGGAGGGTGGTGGGGCAGATGTTTATTGAGCCACTCTGGATTGTCCTGGGAGGTTGTTCTTGTAGTCATTTGCCTTGTGTTGGTTCCAGGGAAGCTGCCCGGGAGTGTCGCAGGAAGAAGAAAGAATATGTCAAATGTCTTGAAAATCGTGTGGCTGTGCTTGAAAACCAAAACAAGACTCTCATTGAGGAACTCAAGGCCCTCAAAGATCTTTATTGCCATAAAGCAGAGTAATTGTCTTTGGCTTGGACCTTGTTTTCTGTGAACTCTAATCAAGGCAGGAGATAACAGCAGTTCTACTAATTGCCATGTGGACTTGTAGAAGGGACACTTGTGACCCTTCAGAATCCAGTTTGGCTTTAGTGTTGGAAATGGAATTGGGAATGTTGTTGTGAGATTTGGAATGCAGCCATGATCACATATGTTATGCTTACTTCAGTCTGTTTGTCAATAGCATGCAAAAAACTGTTTTGTTTGCCCTTTTGCTTCTACCCCTTTTCAGAGAAGCTGCTAAAGAATGTCGACGTCGAAAGAAAGAGTATGTAAAATGTCTGGAAAGCCGCGTTGCAGTGCTGGAAGTTCAGAACAAGAAGCTTATAGAGGAACTTGAGACCTTGAAAGACATATGCTCTTCCAAAACAGATTAGTAGAAATATTTAACTGTGAACTGATCACAACATGTACAGTTGCTTTTGCAGGCAATACAATATATAGCCGGCAAGAATTATGGCTTTTTTCCTTTGTATCATTCATCATATTCTCTAATCTCTAACATTCCTGAAATGCTTCACTGTACGTAGTTAATTCTTAACTGTAACTTCAATTTTTTTTAAAGAGACAAGCTGTAAAAAATGTATGTAACAAATTCTTAAAATGCAATATTTGTAAGACTTGTTCCAATGCTACATATTTGCAGTTCCTGATCTCTATGTCATGAATAGTGTCCTATGCAATAAATTTGTTTGCAGGTCTTTAAAAATCATTTTAGGAAAGGATGATCAAAGATAATGCATCCAGCCGTACAATAAAAAATAAACCACACCCCAAAAATACCTCAGGAAAGAATTAAAAGAATCTAATGACATGCCTTTATGAAAATTATAGCCTATAAATGAATTTATGGCATTTGCAGGCTTTTATATTAGTTGCTTTGTAAAGAAAAGTATTGTATTACTGTCCTTGAATGCCATAGTTGGAGAGAGTTTTTAATAGAACCATGTTGGTTACACTTTGTAGTGTTTGGTGCTCATTTAAGTATCTGAAATTTACTACGTTTTTACTCTATTGTGTAATATAAAACAATCTTCCAAAAGTGTTTACTGTTGGTTTACTATCACCTAATTATAGTTACAACAAATATTTACTATCCAAACTGGGTTTGACGTCTGAGTCAGAATTATACTGCGTACCGGCACGGGGTGCTCACTCGTGCCGCCTCCTGCACTGGGCTCTGAGCTCTGCAGATGCTTCTCATTCTTGTTTCGTTTGGGGGCCACACTCAGCAGTGCTCAGGGCTTATTCCTGGCTCAAGAATATTCCTGGAGGGGCTCGAGGATCATGTGGGGTGCTGGGGATTGAACCTGGATCAGCTGTGCCCTACCTTCTCACCAGCCCCTCGGCAGATGCTTTTTCTTGTCATCTCATTCGAGGGGAACATGCAGCAGCCGCTGGCAGGACGTCAGCCGTGTGGTGGAGAAGGCCTTTCTGCAGAGGGTCTGGCCGTCTCCTGCTGAGTACTCTCTATTTTGAATTCTTGCTACCAAAGTGAAAACAAAAGCAAGCCAGGGTGTTGTTTTTTTTCCCCATTTCAAAACAGCTTGAAGTCCACATTAGATCAAATATTTTGTGTCCACACGTCCAGATGATCTTTTTTGTATCTCAAGAGCAGTGTTGTCCCTGGTATCCACATGTCCTCCCAGGACATCAGTTGAAGGCCTTCAGTGTCTCTGTTACATTTTCTTATTTTCTGCAGTAACTTCTGAGTCGTAAAGTTGGGCCTCTCTCCCCCACCCCGAGGCTCCGGTGTTCACTGTGGAGAGGGAGGATCCTGTGCCTAGCATCTCACTTCTTCCTGTCATCTCGTTTCTCTTTCCTGGCACTCCCAGAACACAGGACATGCCATCTAAGGCTTCCTTTAGAAACACTTACTCATCCTTCAGAGTGTAGAACTCTGAATTTCTCTTTTCTTGTTTGTTCCTCTACAGAGAAGGAGGGAAGAAGTCAAGGAAGAAAGAAGACAGAAAAACCCCAGGGTGCAGGGAAATGGTGCTTTATACTCAGCCAGCCAGTCACTGTCAGTGTTGTGAGCTGTAGGCAGGACGAGGGGAATACCGGTCAGCAGAGCTGACCTTGCATGGGGGCAGCAGGAAATGCTCCATGTCAGAGTTAGAAACATGTAAACCCGGAGGCATGGCTTTGAATTGGGCTCTGAGGTAAGCGGTTGTGCCGGCAAGGAGGGAATGCTGGATGGGAAAGACCACTGCATCCTACTCCTGGGAGATGGGCGAGTTTTCCCTTGTACCCACAGGAGAGTGTGTGTGTGTGTGTGTGTGTGTGTGTGTGTGTGTGTGTGTGTGTGTGTGTGTGTGTGTGTGTGTGTGTGTGTGTGTGTGTGCGCATGCGTGCGCGCGCGCTTGAGTATGCTAGTGACGCTCTATAAGACAGGCTGGTGTTTCAGAATACATGGGGGTCACAAAGAGCAGTGGCCTCTTTGTCTTCCCCGGTGGGTGGTTTAAACAATGAAGAAATTCTAGTACCTCACAAAACAAAGTCCAGAGGTCAGACATCCCAGAATTGCTCAAGTCAGTGACTTAACGATGTCGAAACAATTCGATTTTTCCTAAATCACAAATTCTCTGCCATGATTGTAAGCACCAGAGGGGGATAAAGGGCACCTTTCTCTTTCGTCCTGTTTTAAGAGCAAGGAGAACTTGTTCAGAAGCAGTCAGATCTTTGCCCTCTCAAATTCCACCCGCTTGGTCTTTGTGATAACCTCCTTCCTTAACCAATCACTGTCAAGGAAAACAGAATTAAAAGCACTGGGTTGTAAATAAAGACTTAACCACTTGGAAGGATTCTAAGGTCCTGTACAGCACAGTGCCTGTCAGTGTTGAATAAACATGTCAGCAGCTCCCATCGGGATGAGGTGGGAGTGCTCCAACTGTTCCAGGGTTCAGAGCCCCTGTGAGAAGTAGGACTTGAGGCAGATTTTCCAAGGTCCACAGCAACTTCTTAATTCTCGCACAGTCAAGTGATGCCTGAAACCAAGGCTTTAGCTACTGAAATAGCAGTTTGATGACTTTCCATGAGCCTTGGATAATTCCTACCACCTCTCATTGAACAGAGTACACGGTATGGTAAAAGTCATGAGAACACAGTATCTTTTACATATATAGATTTTTTTATTAAAGAGCCATAATTTACAGTGTTACTGATATTTGTGCTTTAGACATATAATAATTCATCACCAATTCCTCCACCAGTGTCATTTTCCCTCCACCAGAGTTCCCAGATTCTGCCCTACCCCAAACCTCACTCCACCTCCCGCTCCCCACTTGTCAACCTGATAGGCACATTATAAAGATTCAGTGGTTGCAGCTTAGATCTCACATTTTCAGTGCTGAGTCTGTATCTTGGGTATTTTGGCTGTTACCCCTCACCCATATCACCGGTATAATGGGAAGTCCTGATGTCTGTTCACCCATTCCCTTTCTCTTTTAAACCACCCCCTCTTGATTTTTTTCCTTCTCTGCCTGTCTCTTCTCTAAACACTGGGGTCAAGGGTGATCTGGGCATCCCCCTTTTACTACATTTTGTCACCCGGTATTCTCTAGACCACAGATAAGTGAGGTCATTCTGGAACACTGAACGTCTTATACAACCAGGTTGCACAGAATCCCAGGGCAATCCCTGTGCTTGTCTTTTCTTCTTTTTCTTGGAAGTTTCAAAGTCTGGTCTTTTGAATACAGAAATGATTGATCCTGGATCAGGGGATCACAACACCTTGTTTGATGAACCGTGATGTTATGTCATCTGCGATGGGAGAGTAGCAAAAATGCACTTCCATGTGTAAGAGCCCCGTGCTCAGGGCTGAGACGCACTTCACAGCCACCGCCACTCTTCTTTATGTTCTCTCAATAGTCTTACACCTGCCACATGCTGTTTACCACGGCCTAAAATGCATCTCTGAAGAATATGAGGGCTTGAAACCAAAATGCTTTTCCTAGTCTGCAACTAAATATAATTAAGCAAGATGGACCAGGAAGAGATGCAGAGCTGTTGCCACTGGGCCAGCCACGGTGTAATTGAGTTTGCTCTGTTCTCCTTTTGCATCCCAAGGTTTCCAGAACTGAGATGTGCCTGATTTATGGCAAGGCAACCCTAAGTATGTAGGTCTGGTTATGAACAATTCCACATGGCATATTTTCATGTTTTGTGGGTTGCTTTTTGTTTCTTCCATGTCACTCCATTCTCTCATAAATACATTTCATACTTAGGCACTGGAGTATTAAAAATGATGGAGTTGGGGGGACGGGCCACACCCGGCAATGCTTAGGATATTTCTGGCTCTGTACTCAGGAATCACTCCCAGTGATGCTCAGCAGACCATGTGGGACACCAGAGATTGAACCCTAGGTTGGCCATATGCAAAGCAAGCTGTACTGTCTCTTCAGCCCCTCAAAACAGATTTTTTTTTTTGCTTTTTGGGTCACACCTGGCAATGCTCAGGGGTTACTCCTGGCTCTGCACTCAGGAATTACTCCTCGTGGTGCTCAGAGAACCATATGGGATGCTGGGAATCGAACCCGGGTTGGCCACGTGCAAAGCAAATGCCCTACCCGCTGCGCTATCACTGCAGCTTCTCAAAACAGATTTTTGATACAAAACATTTTGAACACAGTATTGTTTGTACTCTGAAAAACCATTCACCCATGGAGTACGGTGTGATAGTTGTTGTGAGATTTAAGAAGTTTCTTTTCCAGGTCATTCACTTCACATATAATTATCAGGGATGGAAAAGGACAAATGAAAGGAGGAAATGAACCTTGGACTTTGTTACGCTGGCTTAACTTACACTTGCTCAAATAAAATACAATCCTTGTTTCAAAGCCAGTCTTAATTTCCAAAAGGATGCATTTCTTTTCTTTTTGTTTTTGTTTCTATTTTTGGGCCACTTTTGGCAATGCTCAGTGGTTACTCCTGGCTCAACACTCAGGAATCACTCCTGGCAGTGCTCTGGGCACCATATGGGGTGCTGGAGATCAAACCTGGGTCAGTCACGTGCAAGGTAAACACCCTACCCATTGTGCTATTTCTCTGGCCCCATGATTGCATTTGTTTCAGGTTTATTAATTATTTTACTTTATTTTTATAAGACTGATTACAATAATTTATTATGTTCAGTATTTCAACACCAATCCTACCACAATTACACCTTACCCACCACCATTTTTTTTTCTTTTTGGGTCACACCTGGCAATGCACAAGGGTTAATCCTGGCTCTGCACTCAGGAATTACCCCTGGCGGTGCTCGGGGGACCATATGGGATGCTGGGAATCAAACCCGGGTCAGCCGCGTGCAAGGCAAACGGCCTACCCGCTGTGCTATCACTCCAGCCCCCACCCACCACCATTATTTCCAATTTTCCCAACCACAACCCATTATTTTGTATTGCTTGTTAGTAATAATTCTCTGAAAATGATCAAAAAGGGTT
Organism: Sorex araneus; assembly: GCF_027595985.1. Lineage (NCBI taxonomy): Eukaryota > Metazoa > Chordata > Mammalia > Eulipotyphla > Soricidae > Sorex > Sorex araneus. The sequence continues at coordinate 47,383,100 of NC_073310.1, read as the reverse complement.
TCCTTAGAAGAAAGTATGTGACGATTGTTGTATTATCTCAGCCTGGAGCCACTGAGTCCTTGTATAAGAGATTACTAACATGTTATTACAGGTTGAGCCTTTTGTGCTAATACTTTTTTATTTATTTGTTTTTCTTTTTGGGTCACACCCGGCTATGCTCAGGGGTTACTCCTGCCTCTGCACTCAAGAATCACTCCTGGCAGTTCTCGGTGGACAATATGGGATGCTGGGAATCGAACCCGAGACGGCCTTGTGCAAGGCAAACGTCCTACCGCTGTACTATTGCTCCAGCCCCTGCTAATCCATTTTTAATTGAGACTGGTTGCCTTCTGCCTTGCATCCTATCCAGTGTGTGCTACTCCTCATGCATCAGGGGTATAGAGTATGAGATGTTGCTCGGCCTCTTTCAGATTTATTAAGAAAAATATTTCTAAATCAGCATTAAAAGGCTGAGCCAACATGTGTTGTATTTCATGTACAGGTGCACACACGCACACACGCGCATGCACAGTTGTGACTCGCCCTCTGTAATTCAGGTCTCTGACTTGCCTGGACAGTAGATGGGAGTCAGAGATTAAAGTCTTGCTTCATAGTACAGTGGGGAGGGCGTTTGCCTTGCACGCAGCCGACGTGGGTTCGATCCCCCCCATCCCATATGGTCCCCCAGCAATGCGGGGAGTGATTCCTGAGTGCAGAGCCAGGAGTAACTGGTCACGTTGCTGGAGGTGACCCAAAGTACCAAAATACAGTCTTGCTCCAAAACCGCAATAGGAATTGCCTCTAATTTCTTCCTTTGGGGGAGGGAGAATACCCGAGTGGTTCTCGGCTCCTCCCGGCTCTCTGGTCAAGGGTCGCTCCAGCTGGATGGTGGCCCAAGGCCAGTACCTTACTTCCGGTGCTATTTCTCCACCTCCTAATCACCTCTTTTATGCAGAAACCAGTCAAAACCCGCATAAGCCTGAACCCAAACGTTCTTCCTTCTGTCCCTCTCTGTCCTCCCCCACCTCATACCCACATCTTCATGTGTCCGAGGTTCCTGTTTAGAGCAGCCCGGGGTCTGGCAGCTCCAAAAGGGACAGGAGTCCCCTCCCGCTTCCCTCAGCTCATGAGACTACACATTTTAGAAAGAAGAAATGTCCTTTACTTTTCAAAAACTGAAATGAGGAAAGTATTTTTTTTTCTTTTTGGTTCACACCTGGCGGTGCACAGGGGTCACCCCTGGCTCTGCACTCAGGAATCACCCCTGGCGGTGCTCAGGGGACCATATGGGATGCTGGGATTCGAACCCGGGTTGGCTGCGTGCAAGGCAAACGCCCTACCCACTGTACTATCGCTCCAGCCCCAGAGGAAAGTATTTTTTTTATATGACAGAAACTTTAATACCAGTGGTACATAAGATAAAAAGTTGGTATCAATTATATCTGAGCTATGAGGAAGTGAGTAACAATTTTTTTTTCTTTTTGGGTCACACCTGGTGGTGCTCAGGGGTTACTCCTGACTCTGCACTCAGGAATTATTCCTGGCGGTGCTTGGGGGACCATATGGGATGCCAGGGATCGAACCCAGATCGGCTGCGTACAAGGCAAACACCCTACCCACTGTGCTATTGCTCCGCCCCCGAGTAACAATTTCTTAATTCCTCTGTTTTCTAATTCCAAAATCATTTTTATCTTTCTGTTTTTTTCTTCAAATTTTTATTTTAATAAAGCTTCGTGAATTACAAAGTTATTCATAGTTGGGTTTTTGATGTACAGCGTTTCATGGACCAACCCCCACTACCAGTGTCGACTTCCCTCCACCGGTGTTCCCAGATTCATCCCCTCTCCTACCCCCACCTCCCCAGCCCCAGCTTGCCATCTTGGCAGGCACCGTTTAAATTTGGTTATTCAAGTTTGGGTCTTGCTATTTCAGTGTTGTTGACTCCAGTTTGGATATTTTGCTGTGTCATTCCTTAAGGTCACCCATGCACCTGGATCTCTTTGGCCCTCACCCCTTATTGCTTCTCATCTTTCTCTACTCCCCTTCCCCTTCTATTTCTTTGCTTCTCTTTCCTGTGTAGTCCGGGGCCATGGATGATCTAGGCATCCCCCCCACCCCGCCACTAGAAAGTATAATTTTTAATTCAGGTAAGACACGCCCAAGGTTTAAAGTACAAAAGATTACAGATCTGTGGTGGAAGTTAATCTCCTATTCCTGACCCCTGTTATCCTAGGAAAGCAGCTGTGCTTACCACCTTTGTTTCTTCGGAAGAGATAATTTTATCTTCTTTAACTTTTGGGGTGGGGTGGGGTTGGGTCACACCCAGTGATGCTTGGTGTCTACTTTGCCTCTGTGCTCAGGGGTCACATCTGGCGGTGCTGGGGGCTCAGGGGACGATGGGGATCAAACCTGCCCTCCTGCATAGAAAACATCCTCTCAGGGCCAGAGCTACGGGTAGTGCAGCAGGTGGAGGGGGCAAGTCTTGCACACAGCCAGCTGGGTTTTATCCCCAGCACCCCACACAGTCCCCAAGCCCTGCCAGGAGTGATTTCCGAGCACAGAGCCAGGAGGAAGCCCAGAGCACTGCCGAGTGTGTCCTCATATCACTGTATCACTGTTGTCCTCTTGCTCATCAATTTGCTCGAGCGGGCACCAGTAACGTCTCATTCTTCCCTGTCACATTCAGGGTCAGGGGAAGGAGGCCCATTGTTGTTACTGTTTTTGGCAATATCGAATATGCTGCAGGTAGCTTGCCAGGCTCTGCCATGCGAGATTCTGCCGTGACCTCAAAACAAAACAAAAAACCAGAGAGCATATACTCACCCTGTTGGACTCCCTCCAAAGAAGAGATGCTCTCAGTTCATTGCTCAGACCCCCTGATCCTGTCCCAACAGGATGATGTGACATGCAGTTTGGGGAATGAGATTAGGGAGTGAGCCTGTCCTCTCCTTCCGACAAGCCAGCTGGCCAGAGGACTTTCATAAGAATGAATCCAGAGGCTGGAGCGATAGCACAGCGGGGAGGGCATTTGCCTTGCACAAGGCCGACCCAGGTTCGATTCCCAGCATCCCATATGGTCCTCTAAGCACCGCCAGGAGTAATTCCTGAGTGCCAAGCCAGGAGTAACCCCTGTGCATCGCCAGGTGTGACCCAAAAAGCAAAATAATGAATCTAGAGGCTGTGGCCTCACGGCGCCTCTCTTAGTGGCTCTGTGGACTTTATTCACTCATTAAACAGTTTATATAGATGCCATAAGCTTACAGTGGTGGGCATCAAAAGTGATGGCTACCCTTCACTGGGTACTTGCCCTGTGCCTGGCACCCTACTCCATGCCATGTAGCAACCCGACAAGGGTTAATGCTTGAATGATTATCCCTGTTTGTAGATGAGGAAACAGACTTGGAGAGCTTAAAGAACTCGCCCAAAGTAGCAGATCTGTAAGGGCAGAGCTGGCAGGGAGGCGGTGGCCTCCGTCCTTGGGGCTGTGATTCGGGCTAGACCCAGAGGCAGGCCAGGACCAGAGTGTGTGCTGGCAAAGGCCCACGGTGCTGCTGGTGGTGGTGAAAGACAGTTCGGTGGTTCAAGTTCAATTTGGGACAAAGTTTTCCTGATCTAGTGAATCAAAAGCAAGCATTTCTTTCTCTGTTGCTGTTTTTCAACTTCTCTGATGCTGATCAGTAGAAAATGAGTTGTTTAAGAACTAGTTATTGGAATACCAAAGCTTGAGTTATATACATCTAGAACATCTTCAAGCTAAAAAAAAGAGATGGTCATTATAGTATAAAACCTTTCACTTGATCACTGTCACTGTATCACTGTCATCCCGTTGCTCATCGATTTGCTCGAGTGGGCACCAGTAACATCTCCATCGTGAGACTTGTTACTGTTTTTGGCATATCGAATACGCCATGAGTAACTTGCCAGGCTCTGCCATGAGGGCAAGATACTCTTGGTTGCTTGCCGGGCTCTCCGAGAGGGGCGGAGGAATCGAACCCGGGTCGACCACGTGCAAGACGAATTCCCTACCCACTGCACTATTGCTCTAGCCCTTCACTTTATAGACAAGTCAAATTTCAGGTTGACCAACCTAAATATTGACAGTTGTTAGTAGCAAGGAGTCTGGAAATGCTCTTACTTCTTACCTGCTGCAGTAATTGTTGTTTTCCCCATGATGCCTTTATTCTCCTATGAATTGGATTTTCAGCCACATTTTGGGAAAGCATAGCTGTCTGAGAAAGCATTTGCCTTTGGGGTCTGAATAGATGGAAACTCAGAGGAAAATCCCATCACTAGCTATAAAACACTCCATCTGGTTGTCTTGAGACAATGGGAGTGCACCGGAAGCCTGCAGATCCATCCTGGCTTACCTTGAAGGGTATTTGACATATGGTACTATCACCTCCAGAACAAACGACTCTTATCTTGCTTTTACTGTGGGATGAGCCTGGTCTCATGAGACCAGTGTCAATGGATTTGGGATGGGCTTCGAAATTTATGTCTGCTTTTAATCTTTATAATTATGATTTCAGAGGTGGTCTCTCAAGCAGTGCTCAGAAGATCCCAGAGCCCCTTCCAGCCTTTATTGACCAATCAGGCCAATGGTTCAATGCTTAGGGGACCAAATGGTGTTGGGGATCCAAACAGGCCAACAGCCACATATGCTGTTACCGTAACAGCATATGCCTTAACAGCAAGGCACATGCCTTAGCCTTGGTGCCTGTAAACTCTTAAATCTTAGTAATGCAGAGTATTATTTGGAGGGGTGGGCACACCCAGTAGAGCTCAGGGCTTACCCCAAGCTCTGTGATCAGGAATCACTCCTGGTGGGGCCCAGGGACCATACTTGGTGCCAGGGATCAAACCCAGCCCCATCAGGCGCAAGGAATAGGCCTACCTGCTGTACTGTCGCTCCAGCCTATGGCTGGAACATCTCCAGGAAAGAAGTAGGCCATATGAGGAGGATTTTAATTTTTTTTAAAGGAACCTTTTTTTTTTTATTGATTGTTACCTATATTTAATCTGTGTGGCATTCCACATTTCTCAAATTTTGTTTCAATGAGTCTGTGTATTCCTTCATTTTTTTGTTGTTGTTGTTTCTTTTTGGGCCACACTCAGCTGTGCTCAGGGCTTACTCCTGCCTCTGTACTCATGGATCTCTCCTTCTGATGTTCAAGGACCCTGTGTGGCACAGGGGATCAAGGGCAGATTGGGCATGTGCAAGGCAAGCTCTGTACCCATTGGACTATCACTCCAGCCCCCGTGCATTCCTAACGTAAACCTGACCCACAAGTGACTCCAAGTTTCCCCTTAAGCCCTGGGCTCCTGACAGGCATCCTTCTCACTCATTTCTTCAGCACATAAGACTTTTATGTCACAGCCACTGCTCTACATAATGTCTGCTATTTCTAGAACTCAATTTTTAATTCTTAATCTGTGAAAGACTGGAGCTATTGCACAGCAGGTAGGGCGTTTGCCTTGCACGCGGCCAACCCGGGTTCAATTCCTCCATCCCTCTTGGAGAGCCCGGCAAGCTACTGAGAGTATCTCGCCCGCAGAGCAGAGCCTGACAACCTATCTGTGGTGTATTCAGTATGCCAAAAACAGTAACAACAAATCTCACAATGGAGATATTACTGGTGCCCACTTGAGCAAACTGATGAACCATGGGGTGACAGTGCTACAGTGCTAATCTGTGAAGACTTCAAAGTGGATGGTATTTTCTGCCAGTCTCTGCCAAAGCCCCATGAAGGTAAAAGGTGAATGTTTTCTCTGACCTGGCTTAGTGTATTTTATTAGTAGTAATTCTGGGAATTTGAGTCTACTAGTTTTGGAGAAGGGCATTAGTTGAAGGCATTTGGAAATGCTATGACTCGAGGTTTGCCCCAGTAGTACACAGGACCATTGCTATTCTCACATAGAAGGAGGTATTTGATTTAGAAACTATCAGTTATTTTCAGACTGTAAAACTTTTTAACATATAGGATTTTAAAATTAAACATATATCTCAATGAAGGGAAGGGTGTTTGAGTAATGTATAACTGACATAACCCTGAGAACTATGTAACTTTCCACATGGTGATTCAATAAAAAAAAAACAAAAAACAAAAAACATATATCTCAAAAATGCCAGTTTTTCTACATTGTTTGTAATCGTTTATCTTAGATGGTTAGAACAGTGGGAAAGGAGAGCAAGGTCCAAGAGTCTTGCCCAACCATCCTGTCTGTGGGTGTCACTCAGTTCTGGAGCTGGGTGGCATTTAGTTCTTCTCTTAGCCTATTTTCAGACCTTTGACCTTATGAGAGTCAGCTAGGCATGATCCTATCACTGGCAATTATTGACAATACAGGGAAAACAAGCATTCCACTCACTGTGGGAGAACAGTGATATGTTCATAGTATAGGAAATATTTCCTGGGGTCTGAACCATTAGTAAAGCAAAATGATTTTTCAGAGTACAAACAATACAGTGTTCAAAATGTTTTGTATCAAAAATGCATTTTGAGGGGCTGAAGAAATAATATAACTTGCTTTGCATATGGTTGACCTGGGTTTGATCCTTGGCACCCCATAGGGTTCCTTGAGTACCACCAGGAGTGATCCCTGAGTGCACAACTAGGAGTAAGCCCTGGGGTCTATTGGGTATGCTCCCACAATAAAACAAAAAACAAAGAGCAACACCAAAAAAGAAATATATCCTGGTCCTGTAGTGGGAAGCAGAAAAATGGCTCAATGGGCTAGAACAGCTGTTTGCATGTGGAGGGCTTGAGTATGACCCCAATTATTGCATGAGCACCCAAGCACCACTGGGTGAAGCCCAGTGGTGTAGCTATTAGACATGAATCCCAAACAAATTGTGTGTGTGTGTGTGTGTGTGTGTGAGAGAGAGAGAGAGAAAGAGAGAGAGAGAGAGAGAGAGAGAGAGAGAGACAAAGAGACAGAGACAGAGAGACAAAGTCCTCGGGCTGGAGAGATGTAGCTCAAAGGGGCTGAGAGCATGCTTGGCAAAGCAGGGGGGGGTGCAGGTTTAATCCCCAGCACCATCTGGTTCCCCAGGTATCGCCTAGAGCAGCCCTTGACTAAAGCCCGCAAGCACCGCTAGGTGTGGCCCTGAAACAATAAAGAACGTTTTGTTGCTTAATAGATGTCAATATTGATACTTGTTTTAAAGGTCAAGAAAATAAATATTATTTATATTACATGCTTTTTTAAAAAATGCCTATCATGGTTTATAGTAGCATTAATATTTGTCTTAGGGATACAATGTTTTTTACACTGCAATGTAGAAATTGCCACCAAAGTGCCAGTGTCCCTCGCACTTTGTTTCGTCTAGATTCCTTTTCCACCAACTCTGCCCTCCACCACACCCCCCGACAGCTGGCTAACTCAGTTCTGTTGGCAGAATCTCAGGGTTTGTTATCACTGACCACTATCTATCCTCTTTATGCTTCATATATGAGTGAGATTATCTGGTATTTGTCATTCTCTCTCATGCAACTTAATATGACACCCTCTAGTTCTACCCAAGCTGTAGAGAAATGTAAGATTTTTTTCCCCCTTACGGCTGGAGATATAGCACAGCGGGTAGGGCATTTGCTTTTCATGCGGCTGACCTGGGTTCAATTCCTTCTCCCTCTCCGAAAGCTGGCAAGCTACTGAGAGTATCTTGCTCACATGGCAGAACCTGGCAAGCTACCCGTGGCATATTCGATATGCCAAAAACAGTAACAACAAGTTTCACAATGGATACGTTACTGGTGCCCACTCAAGCAAATTGATGAACAACGGGACGACAGTGCTACAGTGCTACAGTATATAAGAACATTTATTGGATCATATAATAGTTCTACTTTCAATTTTTGGGGGGATGTTTCCATACTGATTTCCATAGAACTAGTTGACATTCCCACCAACATTGAATTAGAGTTCCTTTTCTTTACTAACACCAGTTTTTCTGTTGTTTTATTTTTTATCTTCTTTTTTTTTTTTTCTTTTTGGGTCACACCTGGCGATGCACAGGGGTTACTCCTGGCTCTGCACTCAGGAATTACCCCTGGCCGTGCTCAGGGGACCATATGGGATGCTGGGATTTGAACCCGGGTTGGCCGCGTGCAAGGCAAACGCCCTACCCGCTGTGCTATCTCTCCAGCCCCCCATTTTTTATCTTCTTGATGTAGATGAATGTCACTGGTAGCTCATTATCATTTTGATTTGCACTTCCATGACAATTAGTGATGGTAAATACTTTTTCATTTACTTGTATGGTTATCACTGTGCCTACTTTGAGAAAGTGCCTATCCAATCTCCTCTCCTTGTTTTGATGGTGCTAATTCCTTGTTTTTCAGTGTTATGAGTGTCCCATTCAGTTGGATATCTTAATTTTATCCTCAATGTCTTTTTTCAATGCAAAGGATTTTCAATTTAAGATGAATGCCATTAATTTTTTCTCTTGCTTTCATTGCAATGCAGATAAGTCATTGAAGTAATTTCTGAAGTCATTAAGATGGAAATCCTTCAGATCATAGGAATATCCTATGTATTCTGCCCATATTTTATGGACTCAAGTCTAACATCAAGGTCCTAATTCTTTTTTGGGGGGTGGGGGTGAGAAAAATACCCACCAGTGCTCAAGACTTTCTCCTGGCTCAGGAGACCATATGGAATGCCAGGAAAGAACCTAGGTTAGCCTCATGCAAGGCAAGCACTCGATCCATTTTGCTAATGCTCCCGTCCTGTTCCTAATTGATTTCAAATGGACTTGTAGGAGATATGAGGTATGAGTTACTTTCTTTTCTCCTTCCTCCCTCTCACCCTTCCTCCCTCCCTCCCTTCCTTCCTTCCTTCCTTGTTTCCTCCCTCCGTCCCTCCCTTCTTTCTTTCCTTCCTCCCTTCTTCCTTCCTTCCTTTTTTTCTTCCTTCCTTTTTTCTTCCTTCTTTGCTCCCTCCCTCCCTCTCTCGCTTCCTTCCTCCCTCCTTCCCTCCCTTCTTTCCTTCCTTCCTCCCTTTCTTCTTCCTTCCTTCCTTTTTTCTTCCTTCCTTTTTTCTTCCTTCTTTGCTCCCTCCCTCCCTCTCTTGCTTCCTTCCTCCCTCCTTCCCTCCTTTCTTTCCTTCCTTCCTCCCTTTCTTCTCCCTTCCTTCCTTTTTTTCTTCCTTCCTTTTTTCTTCCTTCCTTCCTTGTTAATTCTTCCACTTCGTGCTCTTAGCTCCTTTTTTGTAAATTGACTCCATATATAGCTCTGCATTTACTTTCTTGGATTTCAATTCTATTCCATTGGTCTGATTACTATAGTCTCATAGTATTAAAGTTGGAAAGTGCAGTGCCTGATATCTTTTTTCACCCATAAGGCTCCAAACAAATTTTATAGTATTGTTTTATGTCCTTGAGGAATTCATAATAATTTTGATAGGGATTGCATTGAATCTGTACAGTGTTCTGTGCAGTATGGTTATTCTAATCATATAAATCCTTCAGTCATGAACACGAAATAATTTTCTGTTTTCTTGTATCTTCTATTTTTTTTAGCAGTGATTTATAGTTTTTTGTAAGTAAGTCCTTTTGTAAATAAGTCCTTTCCCTCTTTTATTGATTCCTAGGTAACTGATTTTTTTTTAACACAACTATAAATGGAATCTAAATTTTTTCTCTCTGCATAACTGTTTGCATATAAAAAGAAACATATTGGGGCTGGAGACATAGTACAGCAAGCAGAACACTTGCCTTGCACGTGGACAACCTGGGTTCAATTCTTGACAACCCATGTGGTCCCCCAGGCCCCTTTTGGGGTGATCCTTAAGTCCAGAGCCAGGAGTAAGCTCTGAGCACTGCTGGGTGTAGCCCCCAAACACAGACAACCCAAACGAAAACTGGGTCCCTAAAGATATCTCTGTGGTAGAGTTCCTGCCTTGAAGGCTTGAGATCCAGAGTTTGACCCCCAGCGCCACCCCCCATACTGGGTATGTGACTGGCAGCATTGCTCTTTGGGACCCTTGCTGCCTGCATCGGAAGATCAGTCACAGTCCAAGATCTCTTTGCTCTTGATTCTGGTAAATATTAAGGCAATTTCTTGAATTCATGATCAAACATCTAGACACTGTATTCATGGAAGGAATAAAAAATATAAGGTCTGGAGAGATAATAGAGCAGATACTGCACTTTCCTTGTGTGTGGCTGACCTGGGTCACCCTCAGCACAGCATGTGGTGCCCTGAGCCCTGCCAGGAGTGTGAGCACAGAGGCGAGAGTAGCCCCCAAGCACCGCCAGATACTGATCAACTCCTGGCCCCAAATTATAACACAATACCTAAGTATAACCACTCAGTCATTTCACAAAAATTATATGTGTGCACAGATCTATGTATACAAATTTTATAGAAACTTTTTTTTTTTTACTTCACAGCCTTTACTTTTAAATGAGTATCAGAACACCAAGTAATTAGATGTTACAAGTTCTCAAATTCTACCACCTAGTGATTTTGATGAGGAAACACTAAAAGCAGCCCAGACAACTTCTGCGATTCATGTGATGCCCTAAGCCAGGCAGAGCTAGTTAAGGCCGGCCGCTGCTTTACATGGGGATGAAGAACTATTAACTACTTTTTCATAGATGAAGCCCCTGACCTTTAAGAAAACTTCAGGGGAAAAAAAAAATTTAATCCCTTTCTGAAAAAAAAAAAAAGGAAAAAACCCACAAACCCTTTTTTTTTCCAAAAACAACTAAGAAAGATACTCAGTATTGAGATGTATATTTAGACACTGCTTGAGCTAAAAGGCATAGAAAAGCAAAGTATATTAAATTTCTTTAAAAAATGAGGTAAAGTTATGAAACCTTTGGATAAGCTAGAAGTTTGTACAAAGAAACTAGATTTCCTATTCTTCAGAAAAGAGAAGGGACATACCACCATATAAATAACTGAATGCCTTTTCACACAATTTTACGCAAGCCCCACTGACCCACCGTGCCCTCGGAAGGGGTGTAAGGCCGGTCCCTGGGCACAGGTGTGGCTTTCTTTTCCCTTAGCTAATGATGCGATGGTTTTGTGGATTTGCGGCTGGATGTCGCGGATGAAGACCAGGAGGTTATCCAGAACCTTGTCCCTGTTTTGCTTGAAGTAGGTCTGGAGGACAGTCATCTCCGGGGTCTCCTTCTCCACTGCCACCCTGCAACTGCCCTGGGCCCCCCGCGCTGCAGCTTCCTTGGCCCTGAGCTCCTTCTCCCTCCGCAGGCGGGACTGCTCGACATCTGCCTGAGCTGCTTCCTTGGCCTGCTTCTGTGTCCGATTCTTTCGCTTCCGGGCCTCTGGCACCTCCTCGGCCTGCAGCGGCTGCTGGATGTCCTGCCACTGGCTGACCATAGCGCCGGCGACTGTGAAGCCCAGGCCAGCGGCCTGGAACAGCCTGAGGGTTGCCAGTGGGTCAGCTGACCCGACCCTACAGAAACTATTCTTACCTCACTTTTATTATTTGCTCGAGTGTCCCTCCACTATAGTTAGTTCATCTAGGCCCCAGAGATGCTGACCCCGTCTCCGAGGGCCATCTCTGAAAGGAAGTGCAAATTGGGCTGAAGTGGGTGGCATTCTGAAGGAGTGGACAGGGTCTTGGGTGCGGGGAGACCTTCAGCTGCACTGCGGTTGGGGTATTTCCTTGGCCAACGATGGGATGGGAAGCTTCTCACCTGGGAGGAGCCGGAGCGGGAGGACTTACGGTGTAGAAGTAAATCATTTTCGGAGGAAAGCTTAATTATGACCTGGAGGTTTCTGGACTCAGTGATCCCACAGAGTTGACCATTGGTCACAAGCAAGCGACCACAGAGGAAGAACCAGCACCCACAGCCCCAGGGCACCAGGACTGGGCGTCGATGAGGCTGTGAATGAACAGTGCTGGGCAGCTGGCCAGTCCCCTGGGGAAAATGAAACGGTGACCTCACATCCTAGCTATAGGCCAGCTCCTGATGGACTAAGTACAACTTGAATGGGAGAAAAAAAAAAACAGCCAGAAAAGCATGCGGAGGAAAGAAGAGAATATTCAGGGAGTTTGGCCTTGCATGTAACCCACCCCGGTTGGATTCATGGCACCCCATATGGGACCCTGAGCCTCACCAGGAGTGATCACTGAGCACAGAGGCAGAAGTAAGCACTGAGCACCACAGGGTATGGTCCACAAAAACAAAAACCAAAAGACAGATTCTCTTTCAGAGATTCCAAAACAAACACAGCTCTTCGTATTCCTCAATTTTAGATGTCTAACCCCAAGAGTGGTAAGAGACTAAATATGGGTTCATTTCAGCCACTGTTTGCCATAATCCATTATAACAGTGACAGGAAATTAATATAAAATAAATAATCTGAACAGCTTTATTATTTATTTATTTATGTAATGGTGTTGCTGGGGATCAAACCTAGGTGCCATGCATGTGAAGCATGCATCTTGCCACTGAGCAAAAGAATAAGGACAGAGAATCACCACTAGTTATCCAGATTTCACATAAGGTTAGCAGGATTAAAATCATATGCAGCTGATAGAAATAGACTGATACAACAACAAAATAGAAACACTATAAACAAGCCTTAAGTATTTGGCATCATCTGGATTTGGGGTCACAATGCAGTAGGGAAAATCAAACTTTACAATAGGTGTTGACTAGTGCATGAACTATGTGTACGCAACTCAGAAGGGAGCAGTGCCACCAATGTCTTCTCAAAGGAAACATTGTAAGTGGTCTAAGCATCATGACAACATTTGTGTAAATTTACACAGCTAACACACAATGTAGTTACAAGTGTATAAGTCAGCCAGGAGAGCACAGGCTGGGGAGAATAGGTCTGAACTGGAAGGCCGTGGTGGCATCTGCCGTGTAATGGAGACTTCCCCAGGACCCCACATCTTCACAGCACTCTAGCGTGTGCCATGTGTGCACACGCACATGTGATCCAAGGAAGGCAAAAGGAGGTGGCAGGAAGAGAGTAGCTGCAGAAGCAAGAACCTCCCCTAGATGTCTCAGTTCCATTTGGGGGTAGCTTTTGTGATATTTCCAAGAAAGGGTGCAGCTGAAAATAAACTACTCCAGGGAGAAGCTGGGTAGTTCTCATCACAAGACTGCAAAGCCAGAGTGGCAAAGCACCACCAAGAAATCCAGTTTAACACTGAAGTCAAGATCCTGAATACAGTATTTGTAGACATGAATTAATACCTTAAATGAGTAAGATTTAATGCCACTTGGCAAAAAATAAATCAATATTTAAAAATATATGAACAGGGCCGGAATGATAGCACAGTGGGAAGGGAATTTGCCCTGCACGCGGTTGACCCACGTTTGATCCTCAGCATCCCAAATGGTTCCCCAAGCACCGCCAGAAGTGATTACTGAGTGCAGAGCCAGAAGTAACCCCTGAGCATCGCTGGGTGTGACCCAAAAAGCCAAACAGATAAAAATTTAAAAAATAAAAATATATGAACATAGACATAAATTTGTTGAAGGAAAAAAATTGTGATTCTTTCTAGGCATGCCCAAAATTGTGACTACTACCGGCAAACATACATTTCTGACTTTTAAAATATTAAAGCAGATTTTTTCTTTAAGATAGTATTATTTATTTCTTTATTATTTTTGCGGCAGGAGGGACATACCTGGTAGTGCTTGGGACTAGCTGCTGGCTTCCCATTCAGAGATCATTCCTGGTGGTGCTTGTGGAACCATACGGGATGCTGGGGATCGAACCCGGGTTGTTGTGCAAGGCAAGAACCCGACCACTGAACTATCACTTTACCCTCTTAAGATAGAATTTTAAACACATATCTCCAAACATCAGCTATCATTTATTTTTTAAATGTTTTTATTTTTTAATTTTTATTTATTGAATCACAGTTACAAAGCTTTCAAGTTTAAGTCTTAGTCATACAATGTTCAAACACCTATCCCTTTACCAGTGCACATTTTCCACTACCAAGAACCCCAGTATACCCCCATCCCACCCCTCCCCCTGCCTGTGTGACAGATGATTTCCACTTTACTCTCTCTCTACTTTGATTACATTCAATATTTCAACAAAGACCCACCATTATTATTTGGAATTTTCCCCAACAATCAGACCTGTCAAAAAGGCATCATTAGATCATTTGTTTTCTATTGCTGATTATGAAGAGCATATTATGTCATGCAGCCACTATTGTGGCCACATGATTTTGGATTTCTGATATTTTAGTAATAAGTCTGGAGGGATTTCTGCCAAAAACCACTGGGTTTCGAGATCGGTTTGTGTGCCTCTGGGATCATGGCTGTTCAGGAGCCGGAGGAGCCATTTGTGGGTGGCAACTCAGGGCCTTGTAGGAGCGGGGAGGAGGGCCGGTTCCACCCCCCATCTTGTGAGGCCCCATGTGTTTCATCACTGCAGTTTCATATGTGGCTGTTCAATAGGCTCTGAAAAGGTGGTGGCCACTGTGCCACTGGGGAGAAAAGGTGGAAGAGACAACACATTTCCCCATCCGGGGCGGCACAGCGCTGTAGTTTAATGCACAGTCCAGATGCATTTCTGCCAAAAACCGCTGGGTTCTGAGATTGGTTTGTGTGCCTCTGGGATCATGGCCATTCAGGAGTCAGAGGAGCTGTTCATGGGCGGCAACTCGGGGCTTCGGGGTGGGGAGAAGCCATCAGCTATCATTTTTGATGCTGTAATTCAGTTGTCAGTGAAGGGGAAGACAAGAGAAGCAGGAAGGTGACATGGGAAGGGGGAGGGAGAGGAACGAGGAAATAGAGAGTAAGAGGGAGAGAGTGGAAGGAAAGAGAGGAAGAGGGAAAGAGTGGGGAGGAAAGGGAAAAGAAGGGGGAGAGAGGGACAAAAAAAAGGGAGAAAGACTGAAGAGGTGAAACACACACAGACACACAGACATTGTTAATCTATCTCCAGCGGATCTACTTTACAGGGGAGCTAAGTCTCCAAATCTAGGAAGACCAGAGGAAAAGGAATCTTGGCTCCTCTTACACAATGGTGCTGAGGTCACAGGGAAGGAGGGGACACACACACACACACACACACACACACACACACACACACACACACACTGAAGATGAAGGGTCCCAACCAAGGAATGCCTCTAGAAGCTGAAGAAGGTAAAAGATTCTGCCTGAACCTCCAGAAGGAATGCAGCCCTGCACACTCCCCATGGGTCTGCCGGCCACATCAGAAACAGAACATTTGGGGCTGAAGTGATAGCACAGTGGGTAGGGCATTTGCCTTGCATGTAGGCGACCCGGGTTCGATTCCCACCATTCCATATGGTCCCCTGAGCAAAGCCAGGAGTAATTCCTGAGTGCAGAGCCAGGAGTAACCCCTGTGCATTGCTGGGTGTGACCCAAAAAGCAAAAAAAAAAAAAAAAAGAAGAAGAAGAAAGAAACAGGACATTTGCTGCTGAGGGGGCGATTGGTCTGCGTGCACAGGAAACAAAGGCTCCGAGAAGGTCCTGCAAGAGAGCCCCTGCCCAGGTCAACTGAGCCTCAGATTCCGGGGAACCACGTTGAAATAGTTATCTAGTCAGTTGTTACCCCTGGGCTCAACGTTACCCCTGGGGTCGAGAACCATTGTTGGAATTTCTCCTTTGTGGCCAGAACACAGGCCCCAGCATGGGTATATAAGGGGGTGGATTTCACAGTCCAGGAGAGAAGAGTATTTCTTCAGGATACTGTCGGGGGCAAAGAGGATTATTCTTATGACCTTCCTAGATTTGGGGGCTTAAGTCCTGTGTAAAGTAGACCCACTGGAGATGCAATAACAGGAAGAAAATAAACTAGCTCCAGGCCCATGCGCTGTACCTGGGTGGATCAAAGGGACACTACATGTTTAGCACAGGAGAGTGACAAGCCAGAGAAAAAGGCCCTCGTGTCTAGCTGAGACACCCTTGGAATGGTGAACAGACGGGAAGGAGAGTTAGCAGCTAGCCTTCTAGCAGATTGGGGCGTAAAGTTGTCTCTGGGAATGAACTTTATTTTCTTTATAGTGGCCACTGCATGACGCTTACCCAGCCAGGGCCACACGGGGTCCAGGTGGCCATGCGTCACCACCTGAGCTCTTCATCTTTCTGCAATTAGCAGTTTTCAGAGGACTATCACGCCCTGCTGGGCTCAGGATATTCTCCTGGTTCTGCACTCAAGGATCATGCCTGGTGGGTGGGCTTGGGACACCCTATGTGGTGCCAGAGATGGAAACCAGGTTTGCTGTATGCAAGGTAAGCTCCGTCCCCGCTGTATGATGCCTCCAGCCTTCCTGGTTAACCATTGTCCTTCCCCCCTCCCCCCCACCGCCAGAGAGCAGAGAGCAGAGACCAGTGTAGACTGATTTCTATCTTTTTTTTTTTTTTTTTTGCTTTTTGTGTCACACCTTTCAATACCCAGAGTTTACTCCTGGTTCTGTGCTCAGGAGTTACTACTAGTTGTGCTTGGGGGACTATATCGGATGCCAGGGATCCCAAATAGAACTCAGGTGGGACATGTATAAGACAAATGCCCTCCCCACTGTCCTATTGCTCTGGTCCCTGGTATCCATCTTTGAGGCACATTTGGGGAGAAGGACAATTCTTCATTCTCTCCATCCCTTCCATTCCATCAGCTCAAAATAACCCTTATGCCAACATTTGGGCATGGCATATTCTGCCAGCCTATGATACCTAATACCTCCACCCTTCCCCATGAGCCAGAATGATTCATCTATTGGAAAAGCATGAGGGGACTGGAGTGTAGTGCAGTGGGTAGGGCTCTTGCCTTGCTCACAGCGGACCCAGATCTGACTCCACATCGCAGATGGTCCCCCAGCACCACCAGGAGTGATCTCAGAATGCAGAGCCAGGAGGAAGCCATGAAAATCACTGGGTGTGGCCCCAAAACAGAGGCAAGCAAACAAAACTAGACAAACATGATCAAATGAAATATCAAAAAATTGGCAGTTTCAAATGTGGGCCCCCTTCTTTTCTTTTTTTGTCTCAGATGTTGTTTAGGGCTTAAGATTGACTTTATTTTTAGGGAAAGAAAAGTACTTCTGAAGAGGAAGAGATATAGCATGTCCCTATAACAATTACTAGAAAAACTTAAGAAATCACCCAGATCTCTTCATTATTTTTTCTTTGCAAGCCTTTCTTGGAGTGAGGCTGAGGTAGACACATCTGTGCCCCCAGGCTTTAACTGCATATCTATAAGGGCAGAGGTGCACAGACTCAATTTCAAAGAAAAATGAGACATGCACTGCTGAGGGACTGTGAGTCCGTAACTAGGATAGGTAAGTGGGTTTCTACCTTCGTTACTGTGCCTGTGTTAATGGCCAGAGAAGAAAAAACTTTAGTAGATTTAGAGAATACTTTTGTTAAAATCCCATATTGGGTAAATGCTAATTCATGAATGTAATGATGCCAATTTTTCTATAAGGGTTTTTGAAGAATCTAAGCTAGTTATGTGAGTGCCCTCAATCGCAGCCTATGAAAATGGAATACTGGGCTTGACTCTCTGTTATATGAACTAACTGGCGATGTGATGAATGAGTGGGAAGGACCTAGAAAAGGAACATGGAGGAGAGAAACGTTGAATAACTTCATTGACAAAAAAAAGGGAACAGCTCTGGGGCAATCCTCCTGGCCCTTGTATCTACTGTCCTTGGGTGTCAGCCTCATGTGATGTTATCCTATACTCCACAAATGAGTGCAGTCTTTCTATGTCTGTCCCTCTCTTTCTGACTCATTTTACTTAGCATGATACTCTCCATGTCTACCCATTTATAAGCAAATTTCATGACTTCATCTCTCCTAACAGCTGCATAGTATTCTATTGTGTAGATGTACCAAAGTTTCTTTAACCAGTCATCTGTTCTAGGGCACTTGGGTTGTTTCCTGATTTGGGCTATTGTGAATAGGGCTGCAATGAATATATAGGTACAGATGTCATTTCTACTGAGCAGATGGGAGAAGGCAGATGGAATAGAGAAGTGATCACTAAGAAAATGATGGCTGGAGGAACCAGCTGGGATGGGAGATGCGTGCCAAAAGTAGATAATGGACCAAACATGATGACCTCTCAGTGTCTATGTTGCAAGCCATAATGCCCAAAAGTAGAGAGAGAGAGTATGGGGAACATTGTCTGCTTTAGAAGCAGGGGGAGGTTGGGAAAGGGGGGGTATACTCGGGATAATGGTGGTGGGGAATGTGCACTGGTGGAGGGATGTGTGTTTGATCATTGTGAGATTGTAACCCAGACATGAAAGCTTGTAACTATCTCACGGTGATTCAATAAAATAAAAAAAAAGGGAACACAGTAAGGGGAGCAGCAAATAATAGAAGGCAAATATAGAAGGCAACAGAGCTAGAGACTATCTGCAAAACTAACTTCTGTGTGTGTGTTGCGGGTGTGGGTGACAGGATGAGACCCCGAGATAATGGTGGAGGGAAGCAGGCACTTTAGTGGGGGAAGGTGATGCTGAACCTCCAAATTTAGGATTATCGTCTGAAAAAGAACTGTCATTTCATGCACAATGATAGTTTGTATAAAATGATCATGGACAGAGTGTGAAACAGGAGCTGAGTAGGGTTTACAGGGCAGACCCTCTTTTGTCACCTCCTACTGTGATCGGTGACTCTTGTTTTTAAAGAGATGGGGGTATAGCTAAGGGCCTGGGCGCTCGCACTATAGGGAAGAGGCTGACACCCTAAAAAATCAAGTGGGAAGAATACCCAAACGATCTAAGTACTTAAGCGAGGAATTTCATCATCAGTAAAGTCTTGGACCTACCCCTGCCTGCCGGCTTGTGGGGGAATGTATGTGTGTGTGTGTGTGTGTGTGTGTGTGTGTGTGTGTGTGTGTGTGTGTGTATGTGTGTGTGTGTGAGCGTGTGTTGGGGGGCTTGTGGCTGCTTTTACTCAAGGGATAAGGACTGTGGCAGTGGACATGGCTGGGGAAGCCTCTGGTTCTTTACTGAGGACACTTGCCATTGCTGCCCAGCATGTGTTGGTTTTCGAGCCCTCTGTAAGCAGCCCTGACCTTGGGTAACTGCTCTGGAATGAACAAGAGCCCCTCGCCCCCCTCCCCGCACTCTAATGAGCCTAAAATGCAGCCAAGTTCTCAGCAAGCTCTGCCCGGAAACCACATTTCAGGTTTCCGACACACATTTCGAGGTGTATTTGCCCTCTCTGTCTGTCCTCCACAACTACTGAAAACCATCTTAAACACCCCACGAAGGGCTCCACTGGCGGCCAGTTTAATCAGAATGCAATGGGGGAGAGGGAGGCGATACCCGGGATTTCTACACACAGTGGGGGCGGGGGACCTCGGGTTAAGTGGGGTGAGTTAATAAACCCCCGCTGTGGGCCCTCGGCCAGGCACACATCAGCCTTCAGTCTTCACCTGTAAGCTGGCAGGTGTGCAGTGAAGGCTAGAGAGAATAGGAGAGGTCCCGTGCAAAGGTTAGTGGAAGTTTCACTATCTTAGTCATGTTAAAGATAGTACAGGATGCTTGGAATTGAAGACCATCTTATATGATCAGACTTCTGGTCCGATTTCTTTTAAAGAGTTTTTTGGGGGGTGGGGGGCACACCCAGCAGTGTTCAGGGCTTATTCCTGCCTCTGTGCTCAGAAATTACTCCTGGTGAGCTTGAAGGACCATATGGGATGCCAGGGATCAAACCCAGGTCAGCAAGGCAAATTCCCTACCTGCTATACTATTGCTCCAGCCTCCTTTAATTTTTTTTTTTTTAATTTGGAGGGACACACCCAGAGATGCTTAGGGGTTACTCCTGACCCTGAACTCAGGAATTACTCCTGGTGGTGCTCGGAGGACCATATGGGATACTGGGTATGGAAGTTTTGTCAGCTGCAAGCAAGGCAAGTGCCTTACCCATAGTACCATCACTCCAGCTCCTTATTTTTGAAGGGAAGAAGGGAACTATTAATGAAACAAATAAGGACAAATCAGGGTGAGAGAGGATAAATGAGAGTTGGAAGCTTTGGTCCCAGAATCCTCATTTGGTAAGTGAGATATGAAACATTACAGCACATCACACCTATATAGAGTCACTGGGGAATGTACCTAATAATAAGTATTATTTTTAAACCTGAAAGTCAAATTGCACTGAGCTATGTACAAACCCTTGTACTTAAAAAATGACAAAACATAAACTTGGTTAAAGATACATATTCTGTTAATCAGCTTCAGCCAAACTCTTCCCCCAAACCATTCCATGAAAAATGTCTGCATTTAAGAAGAGGACCAAGAGGGAAAGATAAGACAGCAGGGCAGGGGATTGTCTTGTACTCAGCCAGCCAGGACTCACCCCAAGCACCCCCTTTGCTTCCCTGAGCAACGCCAGGAGCAATCCCAGAGTGCAAGGCCAGGAGTCAGCCCTGCACACCATCAGGGGGTGACCCCCACACAAACAAAAATGGTGGTGGGAAGGAGGCAAATGTATCATGACCTCTAAACTTTTTATTTTTCAGTAACTCAGTTTATTTAAAATTTTTTATTATTAGCTTATTTAAAAATACAATGTTTTCAAAATTATTTTTTTTATTATTACAGTTTTGGTCACCTGTTTATAATCACTTCTGGTTTCAGTTTTGGTTCTGGGGCCACACCTGGCAGTGCTCAGTGGTTTACTCCTGGCTCTGTGCTCAGGGGTCACTCTCTCAGGGCTCAGAGGACTATATGGGATGCTGGGGATCAAACCTGGATCAGTCACGTGCAAGGCAAATGTCTTACCTGCTGTACTATCTTTCAGCCCAACCTCTGTTTTGTTTTGCTTTTTTCCTTTTTGGGTCACACCCGGTGATGCTCAGGGGTTACTCTAGCTCTGCACTCAGGAATTACCCCTGGCGGTGCTCAGGGGACTATATGGGATGCTGGGTCGGCTGCGTGCAAGGCAAATGCTTTGCAAGGCTAACCCGCCATGCTATCTCTCCACCCCCCACCTCTGGTTTTGATGTAGATTATCTCACCACCACAAGACCCTCTACTGATGTCCATATGTAGAACGAAAAATTCCAAACCAAACACTAGAGGGAGCCAAAATAATAAAGAAATGAAATATATCTGAGCTGATTTCTCTTTCTCCTCTTTCTTAGTATGAAAATAACTTTCTGAAAGATATTTTGATTATTTCCTTAAAATCACCTAATTAACACATTAAATGCATTTGAAATGTTATACACACACACACACGAAACACACAACCAAAAGATCCTTCACATTAGCCTTTTGCATTATTCCCAAGGATGGAGATGGGTCAGGAGAAGAGCATAGACCCACGGGCAGTACTTGAGCAAACAATACTGAGACTGACAATAAAAATGCATTGAACCAAGAACTGTAGGCAAGAATGTAATGTGCAGGGGCTGAAGTGGATAGTACAGCGGGTAGGGCAT
The DNA here is from genome assembly GCF_027595985.1 of Sorex araneus. Taxonomy (NCBI): domain Eukaryota; kingdom Metazoa; phylum Chordata; class Mammalia; order Eulipotyphla; family Soricidae; genus Sorex; species Sorex araneus. Next base: position 47,361,741 of record NC_073310.1, on the reverse strand, counting down.
TTGCCTTGCACGCACGCGGCCGACCCAGAATCGAGTCCCAGCATCCCACATGGTTCCCGGAGCACCGCCAGGAGTAATTCCTGAGTGCAGAGCCAGGAGTAACCCCTGGGCATCATTGGGTGTGACCCAAAAAGAAAAGAAAAAACAAACAAAAAGAATGTAATGTGCAATGATCTAAACTCTGAGAAAAACTATCAGAAAGGTATTGGGGGAAATCTCTGAACTCATGAGAAGTCATTCTGACCAATAGTCCTTCGTCAGAAGGGACAATTAGTTTTAAAGACAAATAAATGTATATATATATATATTATACATATATATATATATAGAGAGAGAGAGAGGTGATAAATTAGAACATACTTTTCTTACTGAATTTGCTCTTCTCAGATCAGGAAGAGGTCTTCCTGTTCTACCCAGTGGTGCTCAGGGGTAACTCCTGGCTCTGCACTCAAAAATAATTCTTGACAGTGCTGGGAGGGGGAGAGGGGGAGCATATGGGAAGCCAGGAATTGAATCCGGGATGGCCACACGCAAGCAAATGCCCTACCCCTTGAACTATCTCTCTGGCCCCCTCTTTACATCTTGCAATTATTGAGAATGTACAAACAAACTCCTTTCTTCTTGAAAGCCTATTTTGCAAGTCTGTGACCTGAAAAAGTCTCAAAAAAAAAAAAGTATACCACCCCCCCAAAAAAAGTAACAATTTCTCTTTGCCTCTCTGCCCTAAGAATCAGAATCCTGGGGGTGGGGCTGGAGCAATAGCACAGAGGTAGGGCATTTGCCTTGCACGCGGCGGACCCGGGTTCGATTCCCAGCACCCCATATGGTCCCCTGAGCACTTCCAGGAGTAATCTGAGCACTGTCAGGAGTAATTCCTGAGTGCAGAGTCAGGAGTAACCCCTGAGCCAGGTGTGACCCAAAAAGCAAAAACAAAAAAACAAAAACAGAATCCTGGGGGTGGGGTAGGGGAACTAAAGATGTGTGGAGCCCTGATTTATTTATTTTTATTTTATTTTTATAAATTTGTTCACAATAATTTATTACATTTAATATTCCAACACCAGTCCCACCTAGCCACACCACACCATATTTCAAATGTTTCCACCTTACCCCAAACCCTGCCTCCAAAGCAGGACCTAAATGACTTAGAGCTTTGCATACGTGGTGCCCTGGATTCAATCCTGGGCATCAGGCAAGCAAACATCATACATGATTTTTCCTGAGATAAATGACTGCTGCCATGAAAAGAGGAGAGGCAATGTAAGAGGATGTGCCAGAGGAAAGTAGTTTGTGGATGTAGAAAATAATACCCATCCTAATAATTATTCATAATCAACTATGGACCTAGCTTTATCAAGACTTTCTCACATCTTTTTCTCAAACTGGTGGAAGGATTGGTGTGGCAATCAGAAACAGAGGAATAATGGCTTCAATGCTGTTATAAATTATACCTCAATTAAAAACAAAAAAATTTCTTACATTTGATTTTTTTTTCTTTTTGGGTCACACCTGGCAATGCATAGGGGTTATTCCTGGCTCATGCACTCAGGAATTACTCCTGGCGGTGCTCAGGGGACCATATGGAATGGCAGGAATCGAACCCCCGTTGGCCCTGTGCAAGGTAAATGCTTACCCGCTGTGCTATCACTCAAGCCCTACACCTGATGTTTAGCCTGCAGCTCTAAGTAAATAGAATTTATCTCCTTTGGGGGCCAGAGAGGTAGTACAGCTCGTAGAGGGTTTGCCTTGCGCATGGCCAGCCCGGGATTGATCCCCGGCATACATATGGTCCCCGGGCTGTCTAGGAGTAATTCCATCACTGGGCGTGGTCCAAACTCAAACAAAAAAGAATTTATCACCTCTTGCATGCATATATATTTTTAATTATTTTTTGTTTTATTTTGTTTTGGGGGCCACCCCCAGGAAAGCACTGGAGTTCTTCTAGTTCCCCAGAGTATTACTCCTGGCAGTGCTCGGGGGACCATATAGGATGTGCGTTTTTAAGTGGGACGGAATTAATTTTCTGATTACTTTCTGAGTCACCTTTGAAACTCCTCTAACCCTCCACACACAGCAGGCCAAACAAAAATGGAAAAATATTCACGAGTCCCAAAGTAACTACAGTGAAGATCGCCATTTAACCATTTAAGTGGCAGACAATTCAATTAAAATGATTTTTGTAAGGATCATTCATTGTTGTACCGGTGTAAGAAGGAAAGAGCCAGTAGCTCCAGAGCGACAGGTGGTAATTCTGCCACCTGCTGGACAACTGTGGAAGAGCTCCTGGCATCCAGGCCTGAGAGCTGGGAGCTGTGGGGACCTAGCTTGGGCAGCGAGGGGCAGAGATCAGGTGAGTCTCTAACCCCGAAGGTGTGACCGTTTCTTATGCTATGGCAGTTATGAAGTGTTTGACAAAGTCGGACAGCTATTTGTGGTTATGTACTAGCTGTGGAAATAAATGAAGTCCAATGACATGAGAAAGAAAGAAAAAAAGCTGCTTATTTAGAACTCGCTAGATGAGAGGGAGTCTGTCCTGTTTCTTGAGTTTGTGCAGAGACTCCAGCAGATGGAGGAGTTGGAAATTTTTCTGTTACTACATTATGCCCGCAGGAAAGGCTTCAGGTATTGCCCCGACAGCAGGCGGCTGGCCTGGGCAACCTTTGGCAGGCCTGTAGACACGTGGCACCCCATGGGGACTTTCTTGGATGCTAGGATGGAAGCAGGAGCAGAAATCCGGGAAAGTCAGTTGTCCGTCAGGTTATTCCGGAAGTTAGTCTATGGCCTCCTGGATGGTTGGTACAGAGCAACAGTGCTCCCTGTGTCGCCTCTCCACATTCCCAGGCCCTACGTAATGCTTCCTGCAAAGATGATTTTTTACTCCTGGTTGTTCTTTGGCAGGTATAAGCTTGATTTCCCTAGCAGACTGCTGCTCATTGAAAATAAATGTTTTGGAGGCTGGAGAGAGTGTACACAGAGTTATCCTGGGCACAGAGGCGTAAACCCTGAACACAGCCAGAGAGAGAGAGAGAGAGAAAGGCTTAAAAAGTGAAATTCTGCACCTATTAATTAAGAACACCCTATTTTCTCCTTTCCCACAATCCCTGGCAACCAACTGATGACAATTTTGAGTATGCAAGGCACCTCATTCTAGTAGGATAATGAATTGTATATATATATATATATATATATATTTGTGGCGGTCTTAATTCCTTTATTGAAGGAAATGTCCTCACAACTCATTCATGTTGTTGCGTGTGCCAGAATTTTCTTTGTTTTCAAAGCTCATATTTTATTGGATGGCTATATCACATCTTGTTTATTCATTTGTCCATTGATAAACACTGGAGTTGCTTTGACCTTTTGGCTGTTTTAAATAATGTTGCCAAGAATGTGCATGCAAATATCTCTTTGATAACCCATCTTCAATTCTTTGGTGTGCAAAGTAGGAAGCAAAATTTGCTGCATCATATGGTGATTCTGTATCACTGTATCACTGTCATTCCATTGATCATCGATTTGCTCGAGCGGGCACCAGTAACATCTCCATTCATCCTAGTCCTGAGATTTTAGCAGCCTCTCTTTCACTTGGTGGTGTTAATATGATGGTAAATGGTCACTGATTAAGGAAAGAGGCCACCCATTTAGCCAGGACAAATAATGTGGACTTGAATATTGTAAAACCTGACGCTGACGGTGCAGATGTAATGTGACTTTCAGGCTACTACAGATTTCCTCCATCTGTGCCCTTGTTCACCCCTCAGGTCATCTTTTTTTCAACCACTGAGGAACGTCCCTGCCAGCAGTCAATTGCCCCAATGCTGACCAGCATTATACAGGGACTGGGAATGTGGAGCAGTGAGAAGGGGACCTGGCACGTGACTGGGTTACCTGTCCAGTGCCTTGGTAAAGCTGCGGAGTCCCAGGTTCATGGATAAGAGAGGGGCAGTGACCCCATGCCCCCTCAGTCACGTCAACACGGGGGCTGAGCTGAGACTGGGATCCACGGGCCTGGAGCTTTGTATGACGAGATGAGCCTCCTGCTCACTGTCATTGCCTGAGGTTTTCCTGAGGTAAAGTTTCTGTTCCAAATAAATGTGTTCTCCTGGAACGGGGGCTGGAGGGCAATATGTCCAAACACATTTCTTAAACAAGCGCAGGTTAATCCGCTGGTTTTCTCAGCAGTGTTTGCTTAGGAAGAGGCCTGAATTTTAGGGAAAGGGGTTACTCAAAGTCTCATTTAGAGACAGTAGGCTTTTGGCGCAAGCACTGAGACTTCTTTGGGGGCTGGGACTCCCAAACAGTACTCAGGAGGCCCCGAGAGATGACAGCTATGCAGGCAGGTGATTCAATGAGAGGCTCTGAGGATGTCCTGTGCTTGGGCCTGCCGGCCGGGGGTTACCTAAGCCACCAGGAGATAGATTCCAGAATGCACAGGGACTGTACACTACCACAGAGCCACACCCAAGCTAGCTGGATTTCTAAAGAAAAACACTTTAGAGTTTTTTTAGAGTGGGTGGGGAGCTTGCCTTGCACACGGCCAACCATCCCATATGGTTCAAAATTGTAATATGAGCCAAGAGTTCAAAGTTGTAATATGATTATAGCCATTTAACTTTTTTGTTTTAATTTAGGCTCTTAGATTTACAATGTGGCCTGGAGCGATAGTACAGCAGGTAGGGCGTTTGCCTTGTATGCGGCTGACCTGGGTTCAATTCCTCCAATCCCTCTTGGAGAACCCGGCAAGCTACCAAGACTATCCCGCCTGCACGGCAGAGCCTGGCAAGCTCACTGTGGCATATTCGATATGCCAAAAACAGTAACAAGTTTTACAATGGAGATGTTACTGGTGCCCGTGCAAGCAAATCGATGAACAACGGGATGACAGTGCTACAGTGCAGATTTACAATGTATTCATAGTTGAGTTTCGGGTATACAATTTTCCAACACCTATCTCCCACCCAGTGTCAACTTCCCTCCATCAGTGTCCCCTCATATCCATTCCACCCCCTCCCTGCCCTCCTCCTACTGTCTAGATTATTACTAAAGTTTGGTATAAACTACATAGGGGCTGGATCTTATTGATATCTGAAGCCAAAGCAATACAAACAGAACTGCAGTGAGTTGATCCCTAGCACTTTAGATGGTCCCCCAAACCAGCCAGGAGTAAGTTCTGAAAAAAGCTGAATGTGCCCCCCCAAACAAACAAACAACAAAAGAACTTCAAAACTAATAAAAATTTAAATTGGCAACTGTGATATGTGACAGCTGGTACTGTTTGCTGAAACGAATTTGCTAGGTTTATAACAAAGATGTAGCTGCAGTTCCAATTCTGTTTTTGATTAAAGGCTTTAATTGCTAAATCAGGAAGATTAGGCTTTGTGCTTAATTAATCTTTCCCTTGTAAACAATGTCTCAATGCCACTTTAAATGAGATTTCCTTCCAACTGTTAGACAACTGATTGGAAGTTTTATTATTTTCTGCAAAAGGTAAGATTGTCAATCTTTTAGGTTGTGTAAGCTAAGGAAAAAATTGAAGATGTTGGACACTGGAGATAGCTTAAAGGGGTGGAGTGTAAGGACTGGAGTTTGATCCCCATAATGGATTACCAGCCTGCTGGCAGCACCTGGAATGACCCTGGTGGTTGCCAAGCCCCTCTAGGGGACCCCCCAGCATCACCACATCACTAAGCCCAAGCACTAAGCCACCAGGCCCACAGTGCTGGGCCACAAATCTCCAGGAGCAACTCCAGCCCCCTAGCACTGCTGGTGAAACCCTTACTAAAAACTGAGGATATTATGATAAGAAAATGTCATATAATAGGTACTGCCAAGTCAAGATATTTACCATGAGCATATGATTTTAATTGAATGTATTAATGATGAGGTACTTATGGAACTGTATTTTATTCTTTCTTTGATGTTTGCCTTTCGGTGTTGTAGATTCATCAATTCAATCAGAACTCCTCATCTGCACAATTGAAGGAATTGTGAAATATGGGACTTCGCATTGCTCACTGAGGTCAATTAATACTACTGATGTGGTCAGTTGAAATTTGAAAATATATTGTGTGGGATGGAGGCATTTCTCCTTATTTTAATTTTGGCAGCAGAGAAAGTGAATAAAGTTTCTTGTGGATGCAACATTAGTTGTCAACAAAATTAATTTATTGTAGCACAAATTTTGTATGTAAAGTCAGTTTTGCCTTATAATATTAAGCTCAATTCATAAAGGAACATCAAGTTGGCAGACAAAGCTAATTTCTAAAATCATTCAGTTTTAATAATAGAGATTTAGGAAAGTCCCTATTCAGAAAAACCTTCAATAAAGGCCCTATACTTTAAAAAGAACTCAATAAAAATTTGCCATGACTAAGTCATTGAACTTCTTCAGCAAGTAAGGATTTGCTTCTTCTTCTTCTTTTTTATTCTGCTTTTTGGGTCACACCTGGAGATGCACAGGGGTTACTCCTGGTAGTGCTCAGGGGACCATATAGGATGCTGGGAATCGAACCCGAGTCAGCTGTGTGCAAGGCAAATGCCCTACCTGCAGTGCTATCGCTCCAGCCCTGGATTTGCTTCCTTTTTTTTTTTAAATTTATAAAGTAGTTCACAATATTTGATTACATTTGATATTCAAACACCAATACCACCACCATTACATCTTTCCACCACCATATTCTAGGTGTTTTCATACAGAACCCCAATCTCTGCCCCAAAGCAGAACTTCCAAAGTAATATATTTCCCTCTAAGGTTGGTTGCCTCCTACTTTGAATCCTATCAAATGTGGTGCGGTACTCTTGGAGTATGGGTAGGGTGTGTCCTATGAAGTGTCGAGCGACTGCACAATTCAAGAAAAGGTTCACTTGTGGGTGAGGCTCAGCCCGAGCGTATAAGAGCAGCCATGAGCATGGTGGCCATTGGGTTCTGGAGGGTTTCAGCTGCCGGGGATGGGTCCGTTGGGGTGGGGAGGGGTCTCACCTGCTCCCCGAGTGAAACAGCCTGGCGTGGTGTCCAGCATCTCAGTTATGGCATCATGTTGTGCCCTTTCAGGAGAGAAGGACATGTGATCTGGATGGTGACCGGTGATTATCTGATGCCAACCAGGAGGGATTTGCTTCTATTTATGATGAAAACTCATGGAACTGATCATTCATCAGGGTGAAAATTCACTATTGGTATTACTAGTTCAAAAGCCCCTTATTATCAAATATTTTCCTCACAGGTACCCAACGGGTAATACAATGAATTAAACACCTGACATCTCATAAACCCTGTAAATTTAGCCAACTAAGTAATTTTCTTTTCCACATACATTTTATCACAATCAGTTTGTAGCCCATCCTAGCAGATTCCTCTAACGATTGTACTGAATTAGTATATACATCACTTAATGATAGGAAACATTCTAGAATATCCTGTCACATTCTGGAAAATATTTTTAGCCAACATTGTGGTTATGTGAGCATCATTGAATGTACTTACAAAATTCTACATGATACAGCCTGCTACATACAGATGCCATATGTAAGAGCCACTGTTGTATATGTGTCCATTGTTAACCAAAATATTATTATCATGTTTTCGAGACCAAAGTATTATTGTGGGATGTTTGCTGTAATGTCTTCTCAACTTCTTTAGAAATATTTTATAGTGGTTTTCTATTAGAACATTCATTGTGGTAAGTCTCAGTGACTTCAGATTTCAGTTTTTACTCCTTGATTAAACAATGAAACAGTATCAGAAATATCTTTTGTTATCAAAAATCAAGGAAAACTAGTTGAAATCACCAAAGTTGTTTTATCAACACTGCTTCAAGTTTCTTCAGCAACTTTAGTAACATTTTTGTTACTAAAGTTAATAGTCTTAAACTATAGTTAATAGTGTTAAGCTAATTAGTTTACTTTGGACATATTTCTTTAACTTCTGGAATCCAATATAGTTTAACTCACCATTGGTAAGTGACTGTCTTTGTCTAAGAAATGAATCATTTGAAAACTTACTAAGGCTTTAGCATCATTAAAAATTTTGGGTGGGACAAAAGGAGAGAGAGAGCAAAAGGGAATGCCCTGCCACAGAGGCAGGGTGGGGTGAAGGGGGACAGGGTTGGGGTGGTGGGTGTGAGGGATGCTGGGACCTTTGGTGGTGGAAATGGGCACTGGTGGAGGGATGGGTACTCGATCATTGTATGACTGAAATGCAAGCATGAAAATTTGTAAGTCTGTAACTTTATCTCACGGTGATTCACTAATAAAAAGAATTGGGGTGGGGGCAGAGAAATAGTATAGCAGGCAGGGCATTTACCTTGCACATAGCTGACCTGGTTCAGTTCCTGGCCCACATATGGTCTCCTGAACCTGTGGGGAGTGTTCCCTGAGTACAAAGCCAGGAATAAGAACTGAGCACTGTCAGGCATGGCTCCAAACAGAGACCAAAGAAAATTTTTTATGTGTAAATATATAAAATATTCTGCTGTGGTGGATTATTCCTTTATAATTTTTAAAGATTGTTTTCCTTTGATCTGGGAATATTGTTGTCATGCTTAGCCTACGGGTGGGGAACATCTGGTCCATGGGTACAGTAAGATCCATGAAACCATGAGGTCTAGCCCAGGTACCTGGCAGGATGGACTCCTATGCTTCCTGTTGGCGATTGCCACCACTTCTGCCTGTGTTATATGGCCCACAAATTATGTTATAAATATTCAAATGGCCTTTGGCAGAATAAAAAGGTTTCCCACCCCTGGATTGCCCGATAATATTGACATATGTTGTACTTTAGCACAACCATAAAACTATTTTGTAATAAATATAGTTCATAATAAATACATACTTGACACTTCATTATGTCATAAAAGTGAAATATTTTGGGAGCAGAAAGATAGCTTCACAGGCTTAGTGCGTGCTTGGCGTGCAAGAGACCCGGGTTCCACCCCCGCACTGCGTGGTCCCCTGGCACGGCTGCGAGCTGTCTCTGAGCATTGCCTGCTGTGGCCCTAAAACAACAAAACCAAACGAAAGTAAAATATTTAAAATTTACTTTTTACTTTGTCTTGGCATTGCTAAAGGTATAAAATGGAATATTATGGCAATATGCATGGCCTTTGAAGTGCTGTTGAGTTATACCTGAGCCAGTCTGATTTAGTGGCTGACAGCAGTAGGAGGCAGCAGATAGATCACTGCATCCAGGCTCTGTCACAACCACTCAACTTGTTACTGTAATTCACAAAAGGGAAGAAACGGGTTGGTCATATTTTAGCAAAACTTCATCAATGGACACAGAAAACAGCAGGTAGGGTGCTTGCTTTGCACGCGGCCGACCCGGGTTCGATTCCTCCACCTCTCTAGGAGAGCCCGGCAAGCTACCAAGAGTATCTCAACCCCACAGCAGACCGTGGCATAGTCTATATGCCAAAAACAGTAACAAGTCTCACAATGGAGACGTTACTGGTGCCCGCTCGAGCAAATTGATGAGAAACGAGATGACAGTGATACTTGACAGTGATACTTTTCTTCACTCCATTTCCTAATTGTATTTTTTGTTGTTGTCCTTCTTGTGATATCCAGGGATTTCACATTTTGGTTGTGGTGCTTGTCGGGGTCCCTCACTTGATTTCTGTGCACCAGAGACCTCATCCTTGTGGGGCCTGATTACAAGGGCAATGCTGCCAGGGCCGCACCTGGCATGTGTGTGGACCCAGAATCAAACTTATGACCTTCTTCCTGCGAGGCTGAGCCATGCCTCCTCTCATGACTGCCTATATTTTGTCTCAAAAAATGGTACTCCTTTCATGTCTTTCCCACTGATCTAGATATTCAAATGACCATCTTCATTCAAGGCTGAGTGTCAGGTTTGCCTACCTGCCTTTCATTTAAGTCAGGTCTTTTGGCTTTGATCGTGACTTCAACTTCTGTGACTGTCTCCAGGGTGCGGTTGTACTTAACTAAGTCTTCAAGTAGAAGAAAAAAAGTGGCCTCTAAAAAGAAATTTCAGATATAATCAACTCTTGCGTGCTTGTGTGTGTGTGTGCGTGCGTGCATGTGTGTGTGTGAGTGTGTGTGTGTGTGTGTGTGTGTGTGTGTGTATTTCAGGGATCTGAGACACAGTGATAAAGAAAGTCCCTTACTCATCTCCTTCTTTGGACCTTTGTCTACTTTTTCTCAGAAAGAAACTCAAATTCGCTGTGTGGGAGAGAGCAGTCTCTCCGTTGGAAGTGAGAACTTGGTTCCATTGTCCCCTGTCTCTCTGCTTCCACTTCCAGAGCCTTTTCTGTCCTTTCAGGGCCGCCTCTTCCCCCAGTGCTCCTCCCTCCAGTGCTTTCCCGCTGCTTTCTTCTTCTGTCATCACCAAAGCAGCTGGTGACCTCACTCCTACCCCTCTCAGAGCCTGAGGGCAAAATAAGTCAGCGGTGGGATAATTACCAGATGATCTCACTCATCTGTGGAAAAGGGTGAGACAAAACAAGGGAACGGGCAGTATCAAATGAGGACAAACCCTTGGCCCGGGATTACGGAGCTGGGATTATGAAGCAGTGGGGGGAGATGGTGGGGTGGGAGAGGAAGGGGTGGATCGGGGGTGACATAAGGACAGCGGTGAAGGATCTTGGTCACTTTGGTGGTGGTGAAGGTGCCATAACTTTGTGATTCAAAACCATAAACATCAATACTAGTGTAAACATGGTATCGTAACCATACTAAACTACAGTAAAAATAAATACATGGAATCATACATTAAAAAATCAACTTCAAGGGGAAGAGAATCCTGAATTACAGTCTTGGGTTTGAGTGAAAGCACAAAGCCAACCCTGACTTATAGGTGCCACTTCTGGCTCTTGCCCCATCCCAGAAAGGAACCTTCATTTCCATCATTGCCTCTGCTCCTCTCTGCTCTGGATCATAGTAGATCAAGAATTCTGCTGATAAAGTGTCACGAATCACACGAATCATGAAATCCCATTGATTGTCGATTTCTCGAGCGGGCTCAATAACCTCTACATTTGTCCTATCCCTGAGATCTTAGAAGTCTCTCTCCACTCAGCCTTCCCAACGATGCCACACTGGAGGCTCTTTCAGGGTCAGGAGAATGAGATCCAGCTTGTTACTGACTTTAGCATATGGATACACCATGGGAAGCTTGGGAGGCTGTCCCATGTGGGCAGGAAACTCTCAGTAGCTTGCTAGTTTCTCCCAGAGGGAGAAGTAGGTTATAAGCTTCTGGAAGCTTGCTTTTAAGTCTCTGGATGTTGGCTGTTGATGGGATTACACACACCTGGGTTCCTCTGCCGGTACCTTCATGCGTGAGGCTTGTCTGAACGTGTGGAGAGGGGCCTCGAGCATGGCTGTGGCTAGGTTCCGGTGGTCTTTGGCCGCCAGGAGCTCTGCTCGGGGCAGGGAGGGAAGCTGGAGCCTATCCCCTCCGAGGGGCCCTGGGGAAGACAGCCAGGCGTGCAGGCAAGAGACTCTCTAACAAAGTGTATGACTGGCAAATCCGAAAATACAGACTTCACCTTAAGCTTGAGGTTCTAAACACGGGCTGTGCCTGGAGATCACTTAGGGGCTTTAGCAAAGGGCAAGTGCCTGAGTTAGTGGGTTTAGAATCAGTGGCCAAGCTCAGATAGGGAAGGGACCACCAAGTAAAGGGTGCTTGGAGGGCCCGCTCGGGATGGGAGATGCGTGCTAAAAGTAGACTATAGACTGAACATGATGACCACTTAACACCTGCATTGCAAACCACAACACACAAAAGGAGAGAGAGAGTAAAAGGGAATGTGCTGCCACAGAGGCAGGGGTGGGGGGTCTGGGACGGGGGAGGGATACTGGGAACTTTGGTGGTGGAGAATGGGCGCTGGGTGGTGGAGGGATGGGTACTCGATAATTGCATGACTGAAACGTAAGAACGGGTTTGTAAGTCTGTAACTGTACCTCACGGTGATTCATTAAAAAAATAAAATAAAATAAAATATAAATAAAATCAGTTCCCAGTTAGGAAAACCAGGAGAAAACCTGTCACCCAGACACAATTCCCCACCTTTATACCTAAATCCCATTTTATACCCAATGAAGCTGATGGAAAGTCTAATAGAAAATCTTGGGGGACCCCTGAATTGCTGAAGAATCCAATAGTTGCTTTAAAAAAAATCTGGGGCTGAGCCCAGAGCGATAGTACAGGGAGTAGGGCAAGGGGCTTGCCTTGCTCGGGGCCAAGCTGGCTTTGATCTCTGGCATCCTATGTGGTCCCTCGAGCCCCTCATGAGTGATCCCTGCCTGCTGAGCCAAGAGCAAGCCTGGAGCACCGCCGGGTGTGACCCCCAAACAAAAACAAAAGAACAAGCAAAATTTGCATTTAAGGCCGGAGTGATAGCACAGGGGGTAGGGTATTTGCCTTACCCTATATGGTCCCATGATTTCATTTTCTTAATGCTATCTTTGATAAGATACTGTCACTGTCATCCGTTGCTCATCGATTTGCTCTAGTGGGCACCAGTAATGCCTCCGTTGTGAGACTTGTTACTGTTTTTGGCATATGAAATATGCCACGGGGAACCGAGAGCTGCGGCACGAGAAACGGACCCTCCGCGCCTATTGACTGTGATCCTGAGGTCTCCTAACCCATTTTGGCACCAGAGCGGATGCTTGAGCCATGCATTTTGACTGTGAACTGAGCTACAACCTCGTGCAGCCCGGGGAGGGATTTTTTTCCCTCTCCACCCCATTTTTCTGAGCGAAAATGGTGGCAGCGGCAGCAGCCACGCGGTAAGAGCCACCCTCTAAGACCCCTCCACCAGGAGGTAGGACTTTCTTTAGTGACGTAGCCTGTAGGTGGTCCTGGGAGGGGGGGGCGTTCCCGGCGCGCCTTCCGCCCAGAGATGAACCGAGAGCCGCTCCACGAGAAACGGACCCTCCGCGCCTATTGACTGTGATCCTGAGGTCTCCTAACCCATTTTGGCACCAGAGCGGATTCTTGCAGCCATGCATTTTGACTGTGAACTGAGCTAAAATATTAGAAACCCAAAACCGCGCGGCCGCTCAAAGTCTTCACTCTTAGCAATGAGGAGAAATTATTAGATGATGCCTATTCAGCAGGCCTGATTTTTGGGGAAAATTTCCAATCAATAATAGTGAGTTCTGTATGGAAATGTGGAATGTACTCAATATATATAGAGAATAATGGGAATATCATTAGCTACTTAGATGGGGGTGGGGTGGGAGGGGGGTGTATTGGGGTTCTTGGTGGTGGAACGGGTGCACTGGTGAAGGGATGGTGGATTAATCAGTATTTGACTGTGACTTAAACCTGAAAGCTTTGTATTTTTTTTCTTTTTTTCACGGTGGTTCAATAAAATATTTCTTTAAAAAAAAAAAAAAGAAAAAGAAATACGCCACGGGTAGCTTGCCAGGCTCTGCAGTGCAGGCGAAATACTCTTGGTCGCTTGCTAGGCTCTCCGAGAGGGGCGGAGGAATCAAACCCGGGTCACCCACATGCAAGGCAAACACCTTACCCGCTGTGCTATTGTTCCAGCCCTGATGAGACACAGATTTTTAAAAATTATTTGCATATTTTATTTTATTTTGTTTTAAATAAAATAACTGGTTTTGGGGACACACCCAGTGAAGTTCAGAGATTACTCCTGGCATTACACTCAGGAATTACTCCTGGGCAGAGGGCTCAGAGGACCATAGAGGATGTCAAGGATCAAACCCAGGTCAGCTGTGCATGAGGCAAGTGCCCTAACTGCTATGCTAGCTCTCTAGCCCTTTCTAACTTTGTTTAAACACCGTGGCTTACCAAGTTGTTCATAATACGGTTGTTTCAGGCATTCAATGTTCCAGTAAGAGATAATAAACTATGTGGCATAGCATTCCCAAGAGAGTTCCCACTTGGAATGGCATGCTACAAGGTGTTCCAATGTTGTATTTCTCTGAGTGTCAGCATATATCAGTGAACTTCCTCTGGGTTTCAGCACCCCACTAAGATTATTAGTTTAAAGTCCTTTAGACTGTTGACTTAATGAAGATGGGACACTCCCCCTCAGGCACAAAGTATCTTTTGATTCATACACTTTTAGGAACTCTGCTGGTGTGCACACTGCTGAATAATCATACTCTGTCACTGTCACTGTCATCCCTCATCGATTTGTTCAAGCGGGCACCAGTAACATCTCTCATTGTGAGACTTATTGTTACTGTTTTTGGCATATCAAATACGCCATAGGTAGCTTTCCAGGCTCTGCTGTGCGGGCGCAATACTCTCGGTAGCTTGCTGGGCTCTCCGAGAGGGGCGGAGGAATCGAACACGGGTCGGCCACGTGAAAGGTGAACGCTCTACCGCTGTGCTATCGCTCCAGCCCAATCATACTCTACTATAATCAATGATTTTAGATCAAAGTTGATTCTCTTGTGAATCAAGCAGCAGACATTAACATCTATCAATTTTATAATTTAATACATAGAGGATGAGATAAAACTTGGTAGAAAACATTTCATCTTTCACACTAGAACTACAGGGATACATTTCAGTTTTTGTTGTTTTTCCTGTAAATACATATATATGTGTGTATGTATATATATACCTGTATGTACACACATATATGCATATGCATATATACATATACATATGCATATATATGCATATATATGGATTTCATCTGTTCTTTTGACAGAGGGCTGGGGTACATCCTGGTCAACTTTGCCTGGGTTTGGCTCAGTGTGAAGGCTCGAGGATGTGGTACTGACTGCTTAGGCCCAGGGGTGCTGGGGATTCCCTAGGCTGCCCTTGGGGGGGGTCTCAGGGGCAGGCTTGTACCAGGTGATGCTTAGGAGATCATGTGGTGCCTGGGTTTGAACCAGTCTACATACAAAGCAAATCCCTCAATTCCCCTACTCTCTGCCCTGTGTCATACCTTTTGTTGTTTAAATTTTCTTTCTGTTTGTTTGTTGGGGGGGAGTCATGCCTAGTAGTTCTCAGTGCTCCTCCCAACTCTGGCTCAGAGGTCACTCCTAATGGTGACAAAGATGGAAGCCAGATCTTCCGCATGTTCTCAGTTCATTGAGTTAACTCCCGGCCCCCGGGATAGTTATTTACTTTTAATAATAATAATTGTTTTTATTATTGAGTTTTTAGATCATACCTGGCAGTGCTCAGGGTTAGGGTATTGTTGACCTCACAGGCATTTGGAAAGAATATCTGTTATTCTCTTTCTGAAAGAGCTTGAGAAGAAGGGGCAGTAAGTTCTCTGACAGTTTGGTAAAACTCACTACAAGCCTGCCTGGACCAGAACTTTTGTTTTGGGGAGATCTCTCTCTCTCTCTCTCTCTCTCTCTCTCTCTCTCTCTCTCTCTCTTGCTTGCTTGTTGGGTCATACCCAGTGATACACAAGGGTTACTCCTGGCTCTACTCTCAGGAATTACTCCTGGCAGTGCTTGTGGGACCATATGGGATGCTGGGAATCGAACCCGAGTTGACTGCATGCAAGGCAAACACCCTACCCGCTGTGCTATCACTCCAGCCCTGAGATACATATTTTTAAATTACTGTTTCAAGTCCTTACTAGTAATTGGTGTTTAAGGTTTCCTTTTTCTAGTTGGTGCAGTGTTAAACAATTGTACAATTCTAAAGATTCATCCATCTTTTAGGTCTCTAGTTTAGTGGCCTAAAGTTATTCATATAAAATTGTTTATAATACAAAGAATCTCTTATGGTTCTTTGTATTTTTGGAGTATCTGTTGTAGCTTCTCCTTTTTTATTTACAATATATATTTTTAGATTTTATCATTTTTTCTTATGAGTCTAGCTACGGGTTTGTCCATTCCTTCCCCCCGTTTATATTTATATATATATATATAATATATACATATATATCTATTGGTTTTATTGACCTTTTGTATTGTAGTTTTTAAAATTTCTAAATAAAATGTTTCTCCTTTCATTTTAATTATTTACTTCTCTGTACTTATTTTGGGTTTCATTTTTTTTTTTAAGTTGGATTTCATTTGGGCTGGAGCAATAGCACAGCGGGTAGGGCGTTTGCTTGCACGCGGCCGACCCGGGTTCGATTCCCAGCATCCCATATGGTCCCCTGAGCACCGCCGGGAGTGATTCCTGAGTGCAGAGCCAGGAATGACCCCTGTGCATCACCAGGTGTGACCCAAAAAGCAAAAAAAAAAAAGTTGGATTTCATTTGTTATTTATCTAGTTTGTTACTTCTTCTTTTTTTTTTTTTAATATGGGAAGTGGGTATTCAGCCACACCCAATGGTGCTCACGGGTTACTTCTGGTGATACTATGGGAAGTAGAGATAATATTGGTGATTAAGCCACAGTTGGCCACATGCAAAGTGCCTTAACTTCTCTACTGTCTCTCTGGCACCACTATTCTAGTTCTTTATTCTTTATGGGCCATACCTGGCAATATTCAGTGCATACTCCTTGCTCTGTGCTCAGGGATCACTCCCAGAGGGCTTAGAGACCATATGGGGTGCAGGGGATCAAATATGGCCTAGACACACACAAGGCAAACACCCAACCTGCTGTGTTATTGCTCGGAGCTCCTCTTTTCTAGTTTTTTAAGATGTGAAGTTAGAAGATTAATTTGAGCTTTTTCTTGTTTCCTGATGAAACAGTTATTGCTATGAATCTCCTGCTTAATTCTCCTAGTTTGTGTCTTCAAAACCATTTGTTTCCCATTTTTTAAAATTTCTTTCTTAATAAAGATTTTAGTTGATCAATTAGTTGTTGAATTTTATGCTTTTTAAAATCCCCAAATGTTTGTTTTTCTGGTTTTTTTTTAAATGGTTAATTAAGACCTTGATGGTGTCATGTTCTGAAAAGAAATATGACATTATTTTTATTTTCATGACTTTATGGATGCTTGTTTTGTGTTTCAGCATGTGATCTATTCTGGAGAATGTTCAATATACCTGGAGAAGAATAAATGGGTTTTTTTTTGGGGGGGGTGGAGGTTGGAGCTCTATGCATACTTATCATGTCGAACTTCTCTAATTTCTCATTTAAGGCTATTGTTTCCTTATTGATTTTCTATCTGGAAGATTTGTCAAATGATAACAGCATATATACTCAGGTCTACTAATAGTTTCTTCAAGAACTTTGCTGCCCTTCATCTGACATATACTTTGATAAGAGTTAAGTCCTCTTGGGGAAGGAGGGATAAAACAGCAGGTAGGGCACTTGCCTTGCACGTGGCAGACCAGGGTTTGATCTTTGACACCTCATATAGTTCTCCAGGTACCACCAGCTGTGATCTCTGAGCACAGAGCCAGAAGTAAGCCCTACTCACTTCTGGGTATAGCCCCAAATAAAAAGATTTCTATACTCTTTTAAAACGTTTTCTTTTTTTAAATTTAAATTTTTTTTTTAAATCACCATGAGATAGTTACAAGCTTTCATGTTTGGGTTACAATCTCACAATGATCAAACACACATCCCTCCACCAGTGCACATTCCCCACCACCAATATCCCGGGTATACCTCCCCTTTCCCACCCTCCCCCTGCCTCCATGGCAGACAATATTCCCCATACTCTCTCTCTACTTTTGGGCATTATAGCTTGCAACACAGACACTGAGAGGTCATCATGTTTGGTCCATTATCTACTTTCGGCATGCATCTCCCATCCCAACTGGTTCCTCCAGCCATCATTTTCTTAGTGATCCCTTCTCTATTCCATCTGCCTTCTCCCCTCTGCTCATGAAGCAGTCTTCCAGCTATGGGGCAATCCCCCTGGCCCTTGTATCTACCATCCTTGGGTGTTAGCCTTATGTGATGCTACCCTACACTCCACAAATTAAAACGTTTTCTTTTTTGGCCATATCTGGCAGTACCCATGGCTCTATGCTGAGGAATCACTTCTGACAGGATCCAGGGGACCATTTGGGTGCTGGAGATTGAACTTGGGTCGTGTGTAAGGGAAGTACCTTATCTGTTGTACTATCTCTGTGGCATCATTAGTTTATATACTTTTAGCCATTAAACTGACAAAGAAAAGAAGACTATTATCTATAGCTTATTGTATTAAACTTCATATTTTCCATTCTGATTCTTTTGTTAATTTCTTTCATCAATTTACATTTGGGCTGGAGCGATAGCACAGTAGATAAGGAGTTTGCCTTGCATGCGGCTGACCCGAGTTCAATTCCTTCGTCCCTCTCAGAGAGCCCTGCAAGCTACTGGAGTATCCCATCCACACAGCAGAGTGTGGCAGGCTCCCCGTGGTATATTCGATATGCCAGAAACAATAACAATAAGTCTCACAATGGAGATGTTACTGGTGCCCGCTTGAGCAAATCAATGAGCAACCAGACAACAATATAGTACTATAGTGCAGTGCAATTTACATTTATGCAATTATTTTAATTTTCTTGGGTGTGCAGATTTTTTCAGTACCAAATCTTAGGTATTTTTTAAGCCATTTAAAAATTTTTTATTTTTAAAAGTTTAAGTTATTTTTTATTAAAACTTGATTAACAGAGTAGTTCATAATGCAGTTGTTTCAGGCATTTAGTGTTCCAACACCACCAGTGTGACCTTCCCTCCATCAATGTCCCCAGTATCCTTCCCAATCCCAGGGGTTATCTGCCCCCTTAGGCACATAACAAATTTATACTGCTTGTTCCAAAAAAAAAAAATTTTTAAAGAACTGGCAAATAGAATGACTGGAAAATAAATCAGTAAGAGCCAATTTGTATTGCAATATGATTTTAACCTGTGTAAAACAAGGAAACTAGAGCCATTTAATACAATATAATAAAACACCTATTCTCATTTATATAAGTAAGTTTTCACCGTTGGAATCTAAAGCACATCACATTAAATTTGATTTTATACTTTGATCTCATTATAATAATAAAGCCTTAAAAATTCTGTGCTAGGGGATGGAGTGATAGCACAGCGGGTAGGGCATTTTGCCTTGCACACGGCCGACATGGGTTCGATTCCCAGCATCCCAGATGGTCCCTTGAGCACCACCAGGAGTGATTCCTGAATGCATGAGCCAGGAGTAACCCTTGAACATTGACAGGTGTGACCCAAAAAGAAAAAAAAATCTGTACTAATAAATTTTGGAGTTTACATGAACTAAGAAGGTAAACATATGTAAAAAAAAAAAAGAAAAAAATTTCCCCCATCTACACTTTATATAAACACCGTGGTTTACAAAGTTGTTCATGATTGTTTGTAACAGGTATTCAATATTCCAACACCAATCCCACCATTATCACCTTCCCTCCACCATTGTCTCCAATTTTCCCAACCACTCCTCAAGCTTGCCCCACGATAACTTATTTTACATTGCTTGTTGTCAACAAATTGCTAACAGAATAATCAAAAGATATTTCATGCGGCTGACCCGGGTCTGATCCCTCCACTCCTCTCAGAAAGCCTGGCAAGCTACCAAGAGTATTCCACCTTCACAGCAGAGCCTCGTAAGCTACCTGTGGCATATTTGATATGCCAAAAACAGTAACAAGTCTCATAATGGAGACTTTACTGGTGCTGGCTAGAGCAAATCAATGAACAATGGGAGGACAGTGCTACAATGCTACAGTATGAATTGTTATATCTCACAATGGGCACAGTAAACCCTTGTCTAGGGGATTACTAAAATATTGTTACAAATTAAGCCTTCTGTGTTACTGTTCTGTTAGTTGAGATTGGTTGTTATCCACATTACGTCCCTTCCAATCTGGTGTGTTACTACTGGATTATCAGTGTTCTAGAGTTTGAAGATGTCATGCAGCTGCAAAGACGGCCACAGACTCCAGGAAGCCCAGACTTTTTAACTGGATGGTACAGCTGGAGTTAAATGTTTATTTGGGCAGTGGCTTTGGGGTGTGGACATGACTACTGGCAGCTCCAGAAGCACAGGGTGATGGTAGGGTAGGTAGCTCATCTCAACCCAGAGAAAGCCTGGTGATTTCAGTCACAAACACCCACATGCCTGAATTTTCCGTAGGTTAATTTCTCAGTGAGGTTCGTCCTGAGATGTTGAAGTCTGGCCAGAGGCATGGTGGCGACTTTGCAGTGTGGGAGCCAGCAAGCCGATGCCCGGGCTCTGTTTGGGCAGGCACAGGGCTAACCTACAGCCCCTCCAGGGTGCCCCAGATGGATAAGCCTGAGTGGGTGTCCAATAATAGTTTTGCAACTGGCCGATCTCTTTCTAGATTTAGTTATGAGCCCGGAGCCAGGTTGGTAGGAGTTTACATGGTGGCACTGGATGTGGTTCGTGAGTGTCACTATGTCATTATTTTTTCCCCAATGTATATATTTTTAATTCTAGACAAAATATTTTGTCTATAACATTAATGTAAATAGATTTGAATATAAACCTTTCTCTCGTTTCCCTCTGCCACATGTTTCCTGGTGTGCTTAAATATAGCCTACACTTATCTCTTAAGATTTTATTTTTCTTCCCTTTTTGTTCCTTGGATTTCATAATCTATTTTCAAGTCTACTAATTATTTTACTAGTTCAAATATTTTACTAAGAGTCTTGAATGCATGTTCATTTTGGTTACTGTAGTTTTTGCTCTAAAATTTCTTTTGTTCACTTAAAATAATTTTCCTGTCTGTATTAAATACTCTATCTTGTGTGACATAGTCATAAGATGCTCTTCATTCAGCTGTTTTCTTAATTTGGTATTATAGTCATTTGTGAAGCTTCACTGCTGTTTTCTATAATGCCCTTTGGAGGGAGAAGGTCATACATAGCCAAAGTCTTGCTAATGTCAGAAGCATTTAGTAATATTTTCTTGAAGAAATGTTTCTACATCCCCTTGGATGATTTACAGAGACATTTTAAGGTTGTTCAAACAATGTTATCAATTATGGCTGTTTCCGGGGATATAGTGCTGCCAACAGGTCAACCTGTATCTCAGGGCGAGTGCATCAGCAGCCTGATGGTGACTTCAGGCTTCCTGATACCCACAAATTGCCACAGTGCCTTAGGCCAGACCCTAATAACCTGGGGCAAAGTTTACCAAGAAATTAAATGGCCAAAAGTTAGGTATGTGGGAGCCAC
This sequence comes from Sorex araneus, assembly GCF_027595985.1. Classification (NCBI taxonomy): domain Eukaryota; kingdom Metazoa; phylum Chordata; class Mammalia; order Eulipotyphla; family Soricidae; genus Sorex; species Sorex araneus. The sequence continues at coordinate 47,340,714 of NC_073310.1, read as the reverse complement.
ACCCCAAAATCAACTCTGGCTCAGCTATACAAGCTCTTTTATTGGCCTTATTTCAGAGACCCATAAATAAATCTTGAAAGAGACCAAAAGCTACAGTTAGTTTCAGACCCACACACGGCTGAACAAGCCAGGGTAAATCGGAGGGGGGCAGGTTGGCCTGGGACCTGCCCAAGCAGAGCCGTTGGCAGCCACTTGCTTCCACAATCCAAAATTACCACCATACTCCCGGTCTGACTCCACCGTCTCCAAGATATAAAGTGCTGAAAATTTTGGTATGTGGGTTTTGTGACTGAAACCTCCAGGCTTTCTCGGGCTTGGGATAGGCTGCCTCCCCCCACCTCCCTGTACTTCCAGAAGTCTTGGCAGTCACATCCACACCCCAAAGTGGCTACCCAATTGAAAAGCTACTCCAGCATTACCATCCCAATAAAAATACCCTGAACAAACACCATGACCTCTTAGCACCTGTGCAAACCATAATGCACAAAGGGAAAAGGAGAGAGAGAACAAGAAGGAAAGTTCTTCCCAAAGATGGAGACTGGGGTTGGGTTTGGGGTGTTGGGGATAGTGGTAGGGAAACAGGCGACATTGGTGGTAGGAGATGTACACTGGTGGAGGGATGTGTGTTGGATCATTGTATGACTGAAACCCAATTATGAACAGCTTTGTAATGATCTATCTCATGGATATTCGTTTAAAAAGTTTTTAAAAATTAAAAAAAAGTAATGTGGAGTTCATGCTCAATTTAACCAGTTTAGTCAATGGCTTAATAAATTGCAGTACTCCTACATTAAAAAAAGAGAAAAAAAGATGCTGTTTCACTGGACAAAAGATACATGTGTCTCCTTATAACAGCATTTCTAAAGTATTTTTTTTTAATTCTAGAGGAAATATTTTGACTTTATAATATATATGTAAATAATCTGAATATAAACCTTTATTCTTTCAAATAGATCATTTTAATTAAATCAGGTGTCCTGATTTAAAACAGTATTAATATTCATATTCTATGCATACAGTGCTACTACACTCTATCCACCGCCAGAATGCCAATATTCCTCCACTGCTGTTCCTAGGTCCCTACTCACCAAACCCCTTTGATGTTCCCAATTTTATTGGCCAGCCTCTAATTATTTGATCTCACTGGCCATTGCTTACCACATAGCCCTCTTTTTTTTGGAGGGGGAGGAGGCAGAGGCCACACCCAGAGTTCCTCAGAGCCTACTCCTGGTTCTACACTCAGGGATCACTTCTGGTGCTCAAGGATCACTCCTGTCAGGGGTTGGGGGAACCATATGGGGTGCTGGGGATTGAGCCCAGGTTGGGTACATGCAAGAAAAGCACCGTACCTGCCTTACTACCTGTCCAGCCTCTATCTTTGTTTATACTCCACATATGAGATAACTCATCTCTTATTTGTCTTTTTCCTTTTGACTCACTGCACTTAGCCTGATAACCACTAATTTTTATCCAAAATCATAGGGAAATGCAAGATTTTATCTTCTTATAGCTGAGCAGTATTCCATTGTGTATATAGACCTTTCTTTCATTTGTTTGTTTGTGAGGTTATACTCGGTGAGTGATGCTCAGGACTCTGAGCTCAGGGATCACTCCTGAGGGATTTTGGGACTACATGGGGTGCTAGGGATCGAACCCTGGTCAACTATGTACAGTGCCCTACCCACTGAATTGTTGCTTCTGGCCCTAGACCACAACTTTCTTACCTACTCATCTGTTGTTGGGCATTTTGGTTGTTTTCAGCTCATGGCTACTGTGAATAGCACATTTTTGTGTGTGTGTTCTTGATATAGATGCCATGGAGTGGAGTGGCTGTGTCATATGAATGTTCCATTTTAAATTTTTTTGAGAAATGTTCATATTGTTTTCCATAGAGACTAAATCAAATAACAGTCTATAAGAGTGGGCAAACATTCCTTTCCCCGTAATCCTGTCATAATCATAAATAGCATTGGTTGTTTCCTTTTTTTTTGATTAGACTATCTCTCTAATATTGTCAGTTTGTAAATCTACACATTTTTTCATGGTAATGACCAATAAGTATAGAACTTTAATTATATTATTATTTTAATAAGATCTATTGAGATAAAATTAGCATACAGTATCTGATTTGATGCACCTTTCAGTTAGCTTTTTTTTAAAAAAATTCTATTTCAGTCACATAATTTAATATTTTGGTAATAATGTCTATGGTAGGATTTTATGCATATAATAACCAGTACCAGAACCTCCACTGCCTGGAATTTTGACAAGCATAGCTAGACTATATTTAAGATATAGACATTACCAGGGGCTGGAGTGATAGCACAGCGGATAGGGCGTTTGCCTTGCACATGGCTGACCCAGGTTCGAATCCCAGCATCCCATATGGTCCCCTGAGCACCGCCAAGGGTAATTCCTGAGTGCATGAGCCAGGAATGACCGCTGTGCACTGCCGGGTGTGACCCAAAAAAAGAAAAATAAAATAAGATATAGACATTACCATAATGTTAGGAGACAGACTATCTATGACATCAAGAATGGTGGAGGACATTGTACACTAAGACTGTAAACACTAACACTATTATGACCATGTTACTACAACAAATTAAAACGCATTAACTTAATAGATAGCAATCAAGGAAAACAGAAACAAGAGTTCTCTCCTGACCCTTTGCGATGATCTCGACCCCAACCCTCATCTCATCCCCCAAAGCACAATTGATCCATCTTATGCCTCTATACATTAGTTCTTTCCTTCCCCCAATTTTATTTTATTAAATCATCATGAATTACAAAATTATTCATAGTTGGGTTTTAGACATACAGGTTTTTTTTTATCACTGATCCCACCACTAGTGTTAACTTCCCTCCACCAGTGTTCCCAGATTTACCTTGCACCCTGCCCCCGCCCCGCCCACCACCACAATCCCAGCCTGCTGTCTTGATTAGCCCCTTTTAAATTTGATTATTAAAGTTCGGGTCTCGCGTATTCAGTGTCTCGGCTCTGTGGTTTGGATATTTAGCTCTGTCATTCTTTAGCATCACCAATGGACTTAGGTTCCCTGGACCCCTGCCCCTGTTGCCTCTCATCTACCTCTTCTCCCCTTCTCCTTCACTCTCTTTCCTTCTCGTCCCTAAACTTTGAGGCCAAGAATGATCTTGCTTTTGTTTTGTTTGGTTTTGGGGCCATACCTAGTGATGCTCAGGGATTACTCCTGGCTCGGTGCTGACGGCAGTACTCACGGCAGTGCTTGGGGAACCACGCAGAATGCAGAGGGTCAAACCCAGGTTTGGCTGCGTGCAAGGCAAGCACCTTACCTGCAGCACTATCTCTCTGGCCCGAAATTTCTTGACTGTTCTAGTTAAAAACTTATCAACCGTATTGACCTTTTAAGAGAATTAGTTGTTTACATGAGTTTTCTGGTTTCTATTTCCTTGATTCCCAATATAATCTTTATTGTTTCTTCCTTAAACATACTTGAGTTTCACTCATGGTTCAAAAGTGATAATTTGATCTGATAATTAATTTTAGACCTTTTATCTTATAATTATTTAGTTTACATTAAGGGGGGAGGTGTGAGTTATACCCAGTGGTGCTTGGGATTACACCGAACTTTGCTTTTGGGGGTCAGTCCAGGTTTTGCTCCTGCACTGGAGTCCACTGTGTGCAAAGCCATAATCCCTGTTCTCTCTCTGGCTTTTGACACTTTCATCTCTAAAACACAGCTTTAGTTCTATCCCAGAAATGTTATAAAAAACACTTTCTCATTTCCTTATTAATTTCTTTCTTGGGCCACAGTTTATCAGCTTTTCAAATATTTTGGGGGTAGATTTTACAGACAGCTTTCAGTTCATTTCTAATGAAATTGCCTGTTTTCAGAGAAGCCCTCTACCTGATTTCTGTCATGTTAAGTTTATGATGGCTATCTTATGGCCCACATCTAGTGAATATTCTACTTACTTTGAAAACAAGTAGTATTGTTTCAAATAGCAAGTAGAGTTTTGCTATTCCTCAGTGATGGAGAATTCTAGAAATCAACATAGGTATTTGATAGTCTATCTTTTTTTTAGTGCTTAGTAAAATTTATTTTATTTTATTTTTTAAAAATTTATTTATTTTTAATTAGTGAATCACCGTGAGGGTACAGTTACAGAGTTATACATTTTTGTGCTCATGTTTCCCTCATACAAAGTTCGAGAACCCATCCCTTCACCAGTGCCCATTCTCCACCACCAGTAAACCCAGCATCCCTCCCACCCTCCTCAATCCCACCTCCCCCAACCCCACCCTGCCACTGTGGCAGGGCATTCCCTTCTGTTCTCTCTCTCTAATTAGCTGTTGTGGTTTGCAATAAAGGTGTTGAGTGGCCACTGTGTTCAGTCTCTAGCCCACATTCAGCCTGCAACACCCTTCCCCCCGTATGGCCTTCGACCTCATTATAGTTGGTGATCCCTTCTCTGAGTTGCCCTCTCCCCAGAATGTGAGGACAGCCTCCAAACCATGGAGTCAACCTCCTGGTATTTATTTCTACAATTCTTGGGTGTTAGTCTCCCACTCTGTTATTCTATATTCCACAGATGAGTGCAGTCTTTCTATGTCTGTCTCTCTCTTTCTGACTCATTTCACTCAGCATGAAACTTTCCATGCCGATCCACTTATATGCAAAATTCATGATCTCCTTTTTTCTAACAGCTGCATAGTATTCCATTGTATAGATGTACCAAAGCTTCTTCAACCAGTCATCCGTTCTAGGGCATTCGGGTTTTTTCCAGATTCTGGCTATTGTAAACAGTGCTGCAATGAACATATAAGTGCAGATGTCGTTTCGACTATACTTTTTTGCTTCTCTGGGATATATTCCCAGCAGTGGTATTGCTGGGTCAAATGGGAGCTCAATATCTAATTTTTTGAGAATCGTCCATATTGTTTTCCAAAAGGGTTGAACCAGTTGGCATTCCCACCAGCAGTGTAGAAGGGTCCCTTTCTCCCCACATCCTCTCCAACAGTCGGTTGCTTTTGTTCTTTTGGATGTGTGCCAGTCTCTGTGGTGTGAGGTGGTATCTCATGGCTGTTTTGATCTGCATCTCTCTGATGATTAGTGATGTAGAGCACTTTTTCATGTGCCTTTTGGCCATTCGTATCTCTTCCTTTGGAAAGTTTCTGTTCATTTCTTCGCCCCATTTTTTGATGGGGTTGGATGTTTTCTTCTTGTAGAGTTCAACCAGTGCTTTATATACCATTGATATCAACCCCCTTATCTGATGGGTATTGTGTAAATATCCTTTCCCATTCTGTAGATAGTCTTTGTATTTTGGTCACTGTATATCTTTTGCGGTGCAGAAGCTTTTTAGTCTAATGTAGTCCCATTTGTTGATCTCTGTTTCTACTAAATTGCTTACTTCCGTGTCATTTTTGAAGATACCTTTATCTTCAATATCGTGGAGGGTTTTGCCGACCTTGTCTTCAATGTGATAGTCTATTTTTTTTAATTGAGCACTTGGCTCAAACTCAGGAGTACTGAGTCCTGCAGATGAGGAGTCTATGTCTTTATTTTATTTTATTTTATTTGCTTTTTGGGTCACACCCAGCAATGCACAGGGGTTACTCCAGGCTCATGCACTCAGGAACTACTCCTGGTGGTGCTCAGGGGACCATATGGGACGCTGGGAATTGAACCCTGGTCGGCTGCGTGCAAGGCAAACACCTTACCCACTGTGCTATCACTCCAGCCCCAGTATTTGATAGTCTTGTTCAGTCTTTTCTAGTCAAACCCTTTTTTCCTGTCATCATTTATACCAATTGTGAAGAGATAGGTGGTGCAATATCCAACTCTAATTGTGGGTTTGTCTTTATTTCCTTTCAGTTTTGTCAGATTTTGACACTGCAATTGGGTGTATCCACATTTAGAACAGTTATCTCTTCTTAGTGACTTGACACCTCATCATTATGAAACATGCCTTATATTTGGCAGAATTCCTTGTCCTCCTTGTTATCTGATATGAACGTTCCCTATGAGTGCAGGATTCATTCTTCCATCCTTTTATATTACCCCCAAATTTAATTTAATCACCATGATTTATCATGCTGTCAACATCGTGTTTCATGTATCTGACGTCCCAACACCACACCCCCACACTGGACTCCTCTGTAGAGTGTCCATTTCCCTCCACCATTGTCTCTGGGTCCCGCCCACTTCCCAAGTCCCCTCATCCCTCTCTTCCTCTTCCTGCTCAGTTTTGTAGACAAGTTCTCAGATTCTCTTACTTTGGGCCATTTATTCACTTAACTATGTTTCTTTATATCCCACATATGAGAGAGAACATTCTTTGTCCCTCTAGTGTCTGACTTCACTCAGCATGATACTCTCAAATTCCATCCACGTAGTGACAAATTGCCTGATATATCTTTTCTCGAAGCCTTGTAGTATTCTGTTGTGTATTTATGGCACAGTTTCTTTATCTGGCCATCATTTCTTGGACAATTGGGTTGTTTCCAGATTTTGACTATTCTGAATAATGCTGCAAAGAACATAAAAGCACAAATATCTTTTTTGAATGGAATTTTTTTGGCCCTTGGGGTAAATATCAAGAAATAGAATTTCTGGGTCAAATGAATGCTCAATTCTTAGTTCTGTGAGAAATGTCCATGTTTTTTTCCAAAAGGGTTGAACCAGTCAACATTCCTACTGGCAATGGATGAGGGTACTTTTATCCCCACAAGCTCACTAACACTGGCTGTTTTTGTTCTTTTTGAAGCGTGCCCTTCTCACTGTTTGAGGTGATATCTCATTGTTGTTTTGACTTGCATTTACCTAATGATCTCTGATGCAGAACACTTTCTTTCTTTTCCTTCCTTCCTTCCTTCCTTCCTTCCTTCCTTCCTTCCTTCCTTCCTTCCTTCCTTCCTTCCTTCCTTCCTTCCTTCCTTTCTTTCCTTTTTTTTTGGGGGGGGCACATCTGGCAAAGTTCAGGGATTATTTATGGCTCTGCACTCAGGAATTTTTTCTGGTGACGCCCAGGAAGACCATATGGGATGTCAGGAATTGAACTTGGGTTGACTGCATGCAAGCAAAGAATCAATTGGATAATTGCTGATTTTTAATTGGAATAAGTTAGTACATTTTAGTAAAGTGTAAATATTGATGCTGTTGAATTCACATCTTGCTACTTGTAAATATTTTCATTTCCCTATCTTTTTAAATTGAGTTTTTAGAATTCCATTTTATATGTCATTGGTCAATTTATTATTCCTCTACATTTTACTTTTTTGTTTGTTTGGGAGCCATACCCAGAAGTGCTCAGGACTTACTCCTGGGTATGAGCTCAGGAATTACTCTTAGGGGTTCTCAGGAGACCATCTAGGGTGCTGAAGATGGAACTCAGATCGACCACATCCAAGGAACGTTCTTTACCCAGTATATCTCTCCGGTCTTTTATCTTACCTTTTTGAAAGTTGCTATAACGTTTATCATATACATCATCAATGTATTTGTGTGCCTACAAATGAAATTATGCAATTTCTACAAAAAGGTAGGAATTTTCAATAGTCTACTTCCAACATCTTTCACTATGTTTGGTCAGAAATAAAAACCTTGCAAATCCCTGTGTGGTATGGGTACTACTCACTTTAGTGTTTCCTCATCACTGGTCTTCCAATTCTAATGGACTCCATGAGAGTGTGGAGTTTTCTTTGACTTTCCATGAGTCAAAGGTGTATGGGGACTCTATTGAAATCTCTAGTTGTCCTGTCAAGATTGTTCATTTCTGATACCCTATTCTGCAAATTCCCGTTGCACTAACCTCCCCAACTCTGATCTGTCTCCCACTCAGCAAGGCTACTAAACTCTCCTTGTTACCTTTTCTACACTAAACTCTGTGTCATAGTTCCAAGAAAAATACTCAGATCATCACAGATATGATGATGTTATATGATAATCTATTGTTTCAAGGCTTACAGCTTCTCTTAAGGCTTATCATCATTCCCTCCCCATTGCCGAGTGTCTGAACATAGTCGTTTCCTCTATATTCTCTAGTGTCTATTAAAGTAGGACAATCAGAAATGGAGTGATAGTACAGAGGGTAGGGCACTTGTCTTGCATATAGCTGACCTGGGTTTGGTCTGCAGCATCCCATATGGTCCTCTGAGCACCACCAGGAGTAATTCCTGAGTGCAAAGCCAGGAGTAAACTCTGAGTATCGCCAGGTGTGGACCAAGAACAAAATAAACAAATAAACAACAACAAAAATCTAGTTCAGTTACTGCTTCAGGTTTAGAAGCAGTAATTTCCTCTTTGACTCTCTCTCTCTTTCTCTTCCTTCTGTCACACCTGGCGGGGCTCAGGGCTTACTTCTGTCAGTGTGCGCATGGGTCACTCCTGGTTGTATAGGGGGACCATATGGGATCAAACCCAGGTCAGCTGAATGTAAAACAAGAGCTCTACCCACTGTACTATCATTCCAGCTTCTCTATTTGTATTTCTTGATTTTTTTTACATTTGCCTGTACAATCTATTTTTATTTATAATTACCATATGATTTGCTGAAATATATTTATTCTTTTCTACTCAACGATTGCTTTTCTCAGTGGGTTATCACGTTTGCAGACACAGAGCTAGAAGCATTTTTAAGCTTAATTAGACATTTTCTCAGATCGCAATATAAGGTTCATTATTTGTTCAACCCAGGATTCACCATATTTGCTACAAATTAGCATTTAGCACATGAAATTTCATTTGTCAACTCTTCAATAGAATAAAAATGTGACTTAAAAGAGTAGAACTATCACAAATTCAGAGACTTGGGTTATCGGAAGTTTTCCAGTCTTGGTTTCTATCTTTAGAAAGAACTTGACTCATGTTACCTTTAAGTGAACTAAGACCCTTCCTTTCCCTTCCCCCCTCCCCTTTCTTTCTCTTCTCTTCCCTCACTTTTCCTCTTCTCCCTGTCCCTAGAGAAGACAAGTATTTTTTTGCTAGTTGCTTTGCTGGTGCCAAGGCATTCTTAATGACCATAAGGCGTTTTGATGCCTGGCACCACATATGATCTCCTGAGCCCACCTGGAGCAATTCCTGAGCATCGAGCCAGGATTATGCCCTGAACATCACCGGATGTGGCCCACAAACAAATAAAACCTGACATTAAAGGTTTTGCCCAAGGGTTGGTGGGGAGTGGGATGAAGCCCGTCTTACAAGCCTGAGGCAGAGGTTATAAGTTTAATACACTGGTACTGCCCTTCATATCTGAGGCAGTTCTCACAGCTTTGCAACCAAAATGTGTGTGAGCCCAAGATTAAAGAGCACAGCCCCATCTGAGCCCACATGCACTGTTCAGTCACGCTAAACACAGGGAGGGAAATGGAGAAATATGTATGTAGAAATTATAGCAAAATAGTATATCTCATGTATAGTCTCCCATAAATAGAACATTCCATTGTGTATCTAGTCCTAATCAGACCCCTTAAAATTTAGTTTGTCAGCGGGACTTAATATCTCTACATTCTCAGCAATGGAGAGCTATCAAATGCTTCCTTGACAGTAGGACTGTCTTTTCTTTTTTGGGGGGAAACCCTAGCAACAATAGTGAGTTATGTGTTGAAACATGGAATGTAACCAAGATAAAGCGTAAACGAAGTGAAATTTATCACTTTCAAGGGCGGGGACTGGGGAGGCGGGAGGGGGCGGGAGGTATAATGGGGTGGTTGGTGATGGAATATGGGCACTGGTGAAGGGAAGGGTGTTTGAGTATTGTATAACTGACATAATCCTGAGAGAATTATGTAACCCTCCACATGGTGATTCAATAAAATTTATAAAAAAAATTAGTTTGTCTTCTCTTTTCCCATCTCTTCGAGAAACTTAGATCACAGAGATTTTATTTGGCCAAACCAGTGGTATTCATATAGCAGTAGGAAGAAAAACATAACTATTTGGAAATCAATATTTAAATTTTTATGTCTGGGGGGGAGGAATAGCAAGGGCCTTTGCCTTACGTGTGGCTGACTCAGTTCCATCTCGGGCACCACATTTGGATCTGGAGCGGCACCAGGAGTGATCCCTGAGCACAGAGACATAAATAAGTCCCTAGCATCACCAGGTGTAGCCCCAAAACAAATGAACAAACAAACAAATATTTTTTCCTCTCAGGTACTTCTGGAAATAATAAGACCACATCATTACTGATAAATAAAACTCACTTCATATAACTGAGAAGTTGAGTCTTAGTAACTCTCTGATTTTTCCTGCCTCAGTGAATATCATTATCTGTGAAATTGGAAATAATAACTACTTTTATGAGACACACTTATAGATGAATGTAATACCAAACCATGTTACAAAACCACTATGATCTTTGCTATTTTGGGTGACACAGGTGGTACTAAGGAGTTACCCCTAGCCACTGTGCTTAGTCATGGTAAATATGGATTGGGATGTGTGTCTGATTTCAGTAACTTGAGAAAGAGATGTTTGAGACAGTGTCTAAACCCTTTCCTGAAGGTCAGGGAGATAGCTTAAAGAGCAGAACTCATGCTTTGCATGCTGATGGCCTGGGTTCTTTTCCTGGCACTCCACATGGTACCTTGAGCACCACTGGGAGTGACCCCTAAAACACAGAGGCCCCAAGCACCACCAGGTGGGGTGCGAAACCAAAACCAGAAACTTTGCTCAAAATATTTTATGTTTCTATCCCAGCACAGACCCAAGGGAAAATGAAATACTTCCTCTTCCAGTGTAATGGGGTGATTATTTTGCACAAAATTCTTCTCATTATCTGATCATTAGAGAAATATGAGGCTGACATATAAACAGGTCTCCTCTTCTTTTGTCCTGAAGCAAATTGTCATTGCTATCTTTCCATCAAAGCAGCAGGCTAATGCTTTGACACATTAATATTATGAAACCAAGAACAAAACTGTCAACTCAAGAACAACAATTTGCAGGTACCCCAGGGCATCTCACAAGGAACAATTTATGGTTGACAAATTCAATTTAGATCAGAGCCATTGACAACAATATTAATTTTTTAATTAGCAGGTTTTTTAGTGATCAGGTACATGGAAAGATGAAGGCTGAGTAGAAATATGTAGAAAGTGTGTCCTGAAAAGGGAGAGAGAGAGAGAGAGAGAGAGAGAGAGAGAGAGAGAGAGAGAGAGAGGAAAAGTACATGCTGTAAAGAGAGACTGAGGGGGTGAGGATGAGGTGGAAAGAGGGAAACTGGGGACATTGGTGGTAGGAAATCTACAGAAGGGACAGGTACTGGAACATTGTGTGATTGAAAACCAGATCAAAACAACTTTGCAGCTATGTATCTCACTGTGGTTTAATTTTTTTTTAAAGTGTGTGTCTTGAGAAGTGAAAGAATAAATTCTTCTTATAGGTACTGACTGGCTATTTAGTACTATAGCACTGTAGCACTGTAGTCCCGTTCTTCATCGATTTGCTCAAGCAGGCACCAGCAACGTCTCCATTGTGAGACTTGTTACTGGTTTTGGCATATCCAATACACCACGGGTAGCTTGCCAGGCTCTGCCGTGCGGGTGGGATACTCTTGGTAGCTTGCTGGGCTCTCCGAGAGGGACGGAGGAATCGAACACACTGTGCTGTTGCTCCAGTCCCGCCTATTTAGTACAAGCAAAAAAAAAAAAAAAGTATTAGAAACCATGAAGACATGGGGCTGGAGCAATAGCACAGTGGGTAGGGCATTTGCCTTGCACACGGCCAACCGGGTTCTATTCCCAGCACCCCATATGGTCCCCTGAGCACCGCCAGGGGTGATTCCTGAGTGCAGAGCCAGGAGTAACCCCTGTGCATTGCCAGGTGTGACCCAAAAAGAAAAAAAAAAAGAAACCATGAAGACAAGGCAGAAAGAGACAAGGAAATTATAGCTTATGTTTTGCTACAGTTCTCTTTCATGTTACAAGTGCACTGTGGACAGACATGTATGCTGAGTTGAATCTCACCAACTGAGGTTTGTGATACAGGTTTAAATAATGCTGATCTAAAGTCCCCGGGCATTGGTTGGCCTGCACTATTCTGCTGTTGCAGTGCATATCCCTTAGTCTTGCAAACATTTGCCAGAGCCAGGAGTGGGCTTAAGAGAGGAGTCTAGAAGGCTCAGCGCCCTGCTCTTCCCTCCACCGGGAACCGAGAGTCAAGCCAATACCTGAGCAGTGTTTCTCTCCGAGAAAGCAAGAGAAGGGCCTTCATGGGGAATCCCCGGAGCTCAGCTTCCATGATTTCCCAGACCTTACCAGTCAGCCTGAAATTAGATCAACTCGAGGAGGAGGAAGATCTGCTGTGTCCAAGGTGCCAGCGGCACAATGCAGTGAAGTGTCTGTGCGAGTCTGGATGGAACAGAGTTCTGTGTATTTCTTGTCTTAGACCCGAGAACACTACTTTCTGGAAAGCCAGTGACCCGTGGGAGGCTGCATAGAGAAGGATTCATTTTTCCTTTAGACCCACTGAATTTGAGTGGCCTGTGAGAATTCTGTTGACATCTGGGCAAGTGGAGATCCTTATAAGCCTAAGAGGTCAAGACGGAAGACAAAGATTCGAGACTCGCCGGATGCCGAAGAAAACAGAAACTGGCCTCAAGTCAGTAAGGACAAGTGATCATCAAGGGGAAAAGGGTGATTGTTTGGAAGAGTCTTGTGAAAATCAGGAAACCAGATACAAAAGTAGCAACAAAAATAGATAAGATGAACACTTGTCTTTCTAGGAAGTAAACACATTGTCTGGGCGGGCCAGACACAGCCCGGTGCGGGAGGAAGTGTGGAGGCAGCAAGGCTGGAGGTAATGAGAGTCTGCGAGTGAGTCCTGAGGAGGATGGAGGGGAGGAGTAAACCCAGTGTGTGGCGCCAAGGGGCGTCAATGCCAGGCGAAGCTTTTCTGTTCCTTTTAGAATTAAACAATATGGGTATGTTTGAAGATACAGGTGATTATTATTATTATTATTATTATTATTATTATTATTTTTGGCTTTTTGGGTTACACCCAGCGATGCACAGGGGTTAGTCCTGGCTCATGCACTCAGAAATTACTCCTCATTTGTTGATCTCTGTTTTTACTAGATTGCTTAGTTCCGTGTCACCTTTGAAGATACCTTTATCTTCAATATCGTGGAGGGTTTCGCCGACCTTGTCTTCAATGTACCTTATGGTTTGTGGTCTAATGTTGAGGTCTTTAATCCATTTTGATCTGACTTTTGTGCATGGTGTCAGGTCAAGGTCTAAACCCATTTTTTTGCATGTGGTTGTCCAGTTGTGCCAGCACCATTTGTTAAAGAGGCTTTCCTTGCTCCACTTCACATCTCTTGCTCCCTTATCAAAGATTAGATGGTCATACATTTGGGGTTGTGTGTAGGGATATTCCACCCTGTTCCATTGGTCTACGGCTCTGCCTTTGTTCCAGTACCATGCTGTTTTAATTGTTACTGCTTTGTAGTAAAGTTTGAGGTTGGGGATGGTGATGCCTAAGCTTCTGCACCGCAAGAGATACAGTGACCAGAATACAAAGACTATCCACAGAATGGGAAAGGATATTTACACAATACCCATCAGATAAGGGGTTGATATCAATGGTATATAAAGCACTGGTTGAACTCTACAAGAAGAAAACATCCAACCCCATCAAAAAATGGGGCGAAGAAATGAACAGAAACTTTACCAAGGAAGAAATACGAATGGCCAAAAGGCACATGAAAAAGTGCTCTGCATCACTAATCATCAGAGAGATGCAGATCAAAACAACTTTGAGATACCACCTCACACCACAGAGACTAGCACACATCCAAAAGAACAAAAGCAACCGCTGTTGGAGAGGATGTGGGGAGAAAGGGACCCTTCTTCACTGCTGGTGGGAATGCTGACTGGTTCAGCCCTTCTGGAAAACAATTTGGACGACTCTCAAAAAATTAGATATTGAATTCCCATTTGACCCAGCAATACCACTGCTGGGAATATATCCCAGAGAGGCAAAAAAGTACAATCGAAACAACATCTGCACATGTATGTTCATCGCAGCACTGTTTACAATAGCCAGAATCTGGAAAAAACCCGAATGCCCCAGAACGGATGACTGGTTGAGGAAACTTTGGTACATCTATACAATGGAATACTATGCAGCTGTTAGAAAAAAGGAGGTCAAGAATTTTGTAGTCAAGTGGATGGGCATGAAAAGTTTCATGCTGAGTGAAATGAGTCAGAAAGAGAGAGACAGACATAGAAAGATTGCACTCATCTATGGTATATAGAATAACAGAGTGGGAGACTAACACCCAAGAACTGTAGAAATAAGTACCAGGAGGTTGACTCCATGGCTTCGAGGCTGGCCTCACGTTTCGGGGAAAGGTCAACTCAGAGAAGCGATCACCAACTACATTGTAGTCGAAGGCCATGTGGGGGAAGGGAGTTGCGGGCTGAATGAGGGCTAGAGACTGAGCACAGCGGCCACTCAACACCTTTATTGCAAACCACAACAGCTAATTAGAGAGAGAAAACAGAAGGGAATGCCTTGCCACAGTGGCAGGGTGGGGTGGGGGGGAGATGGGATTGGGGAGGGTGGGAGGGACACTGGGTTTACGGGTGGTGGAGAATGGGCACTGGTGAAGGGATGGGTTCCCAAACTTTGTATGAGGGAAGTATAAGCACAAAAGTGTATAAATCTGTAACTGTACCCTCACGGTGATTCTCTAATTAAAAATAAATAAATTTAAAAAAAAAAAAAGAAATTACTCCTCATGGTGCTTGGGGGACCATATGGGATGCTGGGAATCGAACCCGGGTTGACTGCGTGCAAGGCAAATGCCCTGCTCGCTGTGCTATCACTCCAGCCCCCAGGCGATTAGTCTTGGAGAGGAAGAATTTCACAACTATGTGATTATGGTATAGATAACACAGATCTTTGGGGGATGAGTCTTTTTTCTTTAAACCACTCTCTAAAACAGAAGTTAGTACAGGTATCATGACTTACCCCAAGGATTTTGACTGGCTATATAGCAGTGGGTTCCAAACTTTTAAAAAATTTCATGTCTGAGAGCAAAAATAAAATAAAATAAAATATTATTTTTTGTTTTGTTTGGGGACCACATCTGGCTGTACTCATGGATAACACGTGGTAGGATCCAGGGGATCCTGTGTGGTGCTGGGGATTGCACTCAGGTTGGCTACATGTCAGGCAAGTGTCTTTTCTGCTATACTATATTATATAGGTCTGGCTCCATTCCGTTTCACTATGTCATGGTACGTTATTCATCAGGTGAGCTCATGATTAAAGGAGGATGTAATTTTGTATTTCGCATGTTGTTTCTAATCATTTAGAATTATTTTGGGGCAGCTTCCTGTTAGCACTGTCATTACTTTTACATTGTAGTTGGCCGAGAATTATGTACTTAATCCATATTATTTAGGTATGTGCAAACTTCAGTCTGTGAAATTTAAACATGGCCACACCCACTCCTCCGCACTACCTGTGCCATTCCTGACCCACTGCTTATCTGATGTAAGACTGAAGGACACCAGGGACAGTCTATGTGTTAAATATTCATGAAGTCTAATTCTCCCTTTTCTCCCTTCCCTTCTTTCCTTGCTACAAAATCAACGTCTAGAGAAGCTCAAATATATTCTCTTTTACATCCTTGTAAATCATCTTTCCCTCGGGTACATGTTTGGCCGTGAAAGACACACCTTTAGGGAGTGCTCTAATGAGGTTATGGGAGAATCATGCTTACCATTTTCTGAACATGGTATTACTTTTTCCCTTTTGTGGATTTTTATGCCTTTCTCACTGCCTCTAACCTGTGTGCTGCATCCCCAGATAAGCTCCTTTTCCCTCCCTGTCCTGAATTTCAGTGATCTAATCCGAATCTAGGGAGAGAAACACCTGTCATTCCTTTCTGTGGTGCTTACATGGCATGTGAAACTGTTACAAAAACTCAACATGACTCAATGGCAGATTTCATTATAGTTGTCTCACTTCATCTCTAGGAACATACAGATTGCTTGTGGCATACCATTTTTACACATTTCTATACTATAGCAAAGTTTTTAATCATTAAGGATTAAGGTGGGGCTGGAGCAATAGCACAGCGGGTAGGGCGTTTGCCTTGCATGCGGCCGACCCAGGTTCGATTCCCAGCATCCCATATGGTCCCCTGAGCACCGCCAGGAGTAATTCCTGAGTGCAAAGCCAGGAGGTAACCCCTATGCAATGCCGGGTGTGACCCAAAAAGCAAAAAAAAAAAAAAGGATTAAGGTTTATGAAGTCACTGGAGGTATGATGCATATAAAGGTAGAGGGAAAAAAAAATAAAGGTAGAGGAATGTTTTTGTTAGTTGGCAATATTTATAAATTCCTCTAGAGCCCTTTGCACTCAGAACTGAAACTTCCCCGAGGTCCCTGTTCTAGGCTTTCTTGCAACAAGCACTGTTTTCACTCTCAACAAAAGCTGTGTGCAGGCACTGACGGCTGAGAGCCATGTGCCTCCAGCAGGTTCACCTTGCTGTGACCTCCACCAGGTGTGCCCAAGGTCCATCTCACACTACCCACCACTGGGGGTGTGACACACATAACTGACTTTGCTTATAGTATCAAGATGAAACTGCTGAGTTGGTTTGGGGAGTCATACAGTAGCACTGTAGTCCCGTTGTTCATCGATTTGCTCAAGCAGGCACCAGTAACGTCTCCATTGTGAGACTTGTTGTTAGTGTTTTGGCATATCCAATACGCCAATGGTGGCTTGCCAGGCTCTGCTGTCCGGGCAGTATACTCTCAGTAGCTTGCTGGGCTCTCCGAGAGGGATGGAAGAATCGAACCTGGGTTGGCGAGTGCAAGGCAAACGCCCTACCGTCTGTGCTATTGCTCCAGCCTTTGGGGAATAGAGGGGACAGGAATTGAGGGGGCAGGAGCCACTTAATTTCTTTTTCCTGGGACCCCAGAGAGAGTATAGCAGGCAGCGTGCTTGCCTTGCATGCAGCTGATCTGAGTTCGAACCCCAGCACCCCACATGGTCCCTGAGCACCACCAGGAGAGATCCCTGAGCACAGAGCCATGAATAAGCCCTGAACATCACCAGATATGTCCCAAAAAGTTTACAAAAATATTTTTTTTTCTGATCACAAAGTATTTGATAGAAAATTAGAAGATAGATCAAAACTGAAAAAGAAAATAAAAATGATCTTGTAACACTTTGATATAAATGGTCCTCATTTTCCCCTTCTGCTACTAAGAATAGGATATTGATAACTGTCCGGAGTAATAGGATGGTGGACATTGCACATGGCCAGCCTGGGTTCAAGTCCTGGCATCCCGTATGGTCCCCCGTGAGCACCTCCTGTAGTAATTCCTGAGTGCAAAGCCAGGAGTAATCCCTGAGTATTGCCAGGTGTGACCCAAAAAAAAAAAAAGAAAAGAAAAAGGAATTATATGTAGTGATTGTTTTGGTTATTAGTCATTCTTTTACAATGTGATTAAAATTTTTTTAATATTTGGGGGGTTCTTACATGAAGTTCAGAGGGGCCAAGGGTCCCTGCTGGTCATACCTGACCAACCAGACCAGAGGGTTCAGCGCTCAGGCGAGTGATGAGCTCTGCTCAGACACGGTGGTGCTGGGGACACGAAGGTGAAACTCAGAGGAGCTGACTCGCCCTGTAGTGCCAGCGTCTGAACATGGGTTTGTCCTTGCACATGCAAGCATGTACCCTTGACCCCTGAGCTATTTCCCTGGCCCTACAATATTATTTTCTGTGGTGTATTACAATTCTCTTAATAGATCATAATTTATTTGGTAATTGCCTAGTGTGGTTTTGCTGTAGAGCTTAAAGGAAATTGCATAATGTTTCCTCTGATTCAAAATGAGTACTTAGAAAGTGAACCTTCCCTATTGTTTAAAAATGTTACCATTTGTTTCATGGATTTTCTGTGTATGTTTTTGTTTTTGCAAGCCTGGAATTGAACCCCGGGGTCTCACGTGAGACAAGTGTTTTACCGCTGAGCCACATTTTAGCCCACTATTTAAGTATTCAGTATACAATTCTTTGTGTGCATATAAATGTGGAGATATCGACAAGATCTATATGATGCAAGGAGCACAGGAGGTAGACTCAAGAAGAGAGTATTTCTACCTCTCTGCTGGACTCACCCTGGCCACCGGTGGTCAGGTCAGCTAGATCAGGTCAGTGCCAACCCTGGCATTGTGTCTCCATAACTTTTCCCTCATGGAAAAGAATTTGAGAAGGAGGTGAAATGATGAAGCAAAATAATTTTTTTTTTTTTGCTTTTTAGGTCACACCCAGCAATGCTCACCGGTCACTCCTCTCATGCACTCAGGCATTACTCCTGGCAGTGCTCGGGGGACAGTATGGGATTCTGGGACTCGAACTCAGGTCGGCCGCGTGCAAGGCAAACGCCCTACCCGCTGGGATATCTCTCCAGCCCGGGCAAAATAATTTTTACTGAAATGTTTAAAAGATGGGAGGGAAGAGAAAGAGAAGTGTTTGGGAGAGAACATAGGCTTCTCCAAAGTAGCAATAAAGAAACAGAGACAGGCAAGATATCTGTTCAAGTGAATATACAGGCTTGAAGAGCAAGCCTCAAATATTCTTAAAAATTTTTATCTGTGTATGCATGTTGTGTATTCTTGTTCCTTTTTTTTCCCAGTTGTTGCAAAGACGAGGTGTCACACACATTTGTGGTGTGCCACACATCGCACTCTGCTTTTGTGGTTCAGGGTATGCCCCAGATAATTCTCACTGCATGAGGAGTCTGGTCAATACATGTGGGATGGTGCAAGGGATTAAGCTCAAGCTTTCTTGGCAGCCAGATATTTCCACTGATCAAATCCCGATCAAACCTCCCTCTCTCTATTGTTACTCCTCTTCTTGAGTCTAGAACTGATCACATGAGCACTACTGCAAGGTATATTCCGTAGAATTACCTGTGGTCATTGATTTTGATCACAGGTAAGTTTTTTTTTTTTGCATTTTGGGGTCACACCCAGCAATGTACAAGGGTTACCCCTGGCTCATGCACTCAGGAATTATTCCTGGCATTGCTCGGGATGCTGGGAATCGAACCCGGGTCTGCCGCATGCAAGGCAAATTGCCCTACCTGCTGTGCTATCTCTCTAGCCCCTGATCACAGGTAAGTTTACAATTGTCACAGAAATGGAAATGTAGAATTAACAGGTGTATATTATTTTAAGATTTTGGGCAAGTTATGCAAACTTGTTATTCAGAATTTTGAGCAAATTCGTATTCACTGGAACAATTTAAAAGAGAGTACATTGCCAACATTAGGTATAATTTTTTAAAATTTATTTTTTAGTTTAAATAATTTTGATTGCTTACGAATTCAGTTGTGCTATGGACATCTTACCAAAACAAGTGCTTGTTTCTGGTTTTTTTCCACAGGGATGTTGGGACTGAACCTATGATCTCATACAGGAGGGACATATACTGTTTTTGTTTGTTTGTTTTGTGATATTGAGGCCACATTCTGCAGTGCTCAGGGCTTACTCCTGTCTCTGCACTCAAAGATTACTCCTGGTAGGGATCAGGGGAACACATGGGATACCAGCATCCAACCCAGATCAGCCGCGTGCAAGGCAAGTGCTCTACTAGCTGTACTATTGTTCCAGTATATTTTTGGTTTGTTTTAATGCAATAATCACAGTATGGAAGAATAAAGCAGAAAGTAGCAGGATGGTGTATTGAAATCACAGTTGAGTACCAGGAGGTGTTAATAGAGCATTCTGACATGTGAAAACTCAATGACGATGCTATTGGTTACAAAATGTAGCCTACAAAAAAATAACAAATTTATAAATTATGACTAAAGAAAAATTTTGATTTCAAATGTTGGCACATTCCTGAAGGCAAATAGTGCCAATTACCCAATTACTTTGCTATCGATCTTGAAGCAAATTCTAAGCTCTAGGGAAATAGCTTCTTGATGTTTAAATAGGATTTAATCTCTGCATGACAGCTCCCAGTAACTGTGATATGGGCTGTTAATAGTATTTGCTAACACAAGTCTAGCTTGCTCAGGCATCCTAGTGATTCAAATTCTGCTAACACTTAAAAACAAATATCCAACATATCTCAGAATTATATTTCTACATTCCCAGACACAGAGTTGAATTTTCTCCCATAAGACCTATATGTGCGATTGTTATCATCATAAAACTGGGAAGCCTATTTGAATTGAGTTGTATCTAAAGAAGAGATATATACTCCCTCTTATTCACAGGCTCTTTTAAAAAAATGTGGAATTTCAAAAGATTATACATAGGAGAATAAATAATTGTACTTTTGAGGTGCTAAAATATTTTACACTGCTATACTTTAAACTGAAATGTGAGAGAAGATGAATCACAATGTGATTTTACTATGTATTAAATTATACTATGCATTTCATTATTTTGGTAATAACAAAAAGCCAGGGTCTTTTTTGTTTTTATGTAGGACCTGCTGATCTATTGGTCATTCAACAGCGGTAATATTGTAAAGCAAGTGGTAGGAAAAGAATCAATAAATCAGCAAATTGCCATTTAGCAGGAAAGGCTATGAAGTGTGTTTTTGACTTTATTAATATTTTGATTAATCAAATTCTGAAGTAAGTGTTTGCCAAACTCTGTCTGCTTTGTTTGTTATAATCTTAGGATGACCAGTCAGCATAGAGGAGGGGGAAAGGTAGAAGAAAGAAATATGGGTTGCTCTTCCATCTAAGTGTTGATAGACCCATTTTTAAAAGTAAAAAAAAAATAGGATATAGTCATTTTTATATTTGATTTAACCCAACCATAACCCAAATATTACCATTTCAACAAGTAATTACAATAGAAAAGTACTAATGAAATATTTTGTGGGTCATCAATGATTGAACACAATAGGGTCCAGAATGGACTCAGACACTTTTGGTCACACACCTTAGGCAAAGGGCCACAGTCCTTCAGTGATGAAAAGACAGTCTTTCAACAACTGCTGCAGAAACAACTGGATATTTATAGGGGAGAAAAAAATGAACCTCGATCCCTATCTTACTCCAGTGCAAAATTAACCTCAAATTGGATCATAAATCTAAGTTTAAAAGGGCACAACTTCAAATTTCTAGAAAAAGATCTACATGACCTTGAGAGAGTGGAAGATTTGTTTGGATAAGCACTATTAAAAGTTAGGATAAGAGACAACTATATATATATCTCAGTGGCAACATGCTATCCATCTGTGGGACCCCCATTCAATCCATGGCACTGCACGTCCTCCATTCCAGCTTCTATATATGGAGCCTTGAAAATCTCTAAGCACCTCTGGAATGGACCCAGTGTTCGCCCAGCAGTGCAGAGCCCCGACAGCTCTACATCCTTAATGAATCACCCACCCCCAGTCAGCCGGGTATAACCAGTGTGTCCCTTACACACTGCTTGGGAGGCTCTCCCCAGTAAAGCAAAGCAAGCCAAGAATTATTTTTAAAAAAGACACCGAGGAATTAAACTTTTACAAGTTAAAACTTATGATCTTCAAGAAAATGCTTAAAGTTGTGAAAAGACAAGCTGCTGACTGGGAGAAAATACAAGACAGATATATGACAAAGGAAATGTATACAGAATACAGAAAGAACTATTATATCTTAATAAGAAAACAAACAATGCAATTAAACTGGGCAAAAATCTCGAAGAGACATTTTATAAGGTTAGATAATGGCCAACACACATATACACGTATTATAAGGTTATATATATATCAATATTAATCATTAGGGAAAGGCAAAGTAAAATTACAGTGAAATATTGCTACATAGTCAACAAAATGGCAAAAAGGGAAAAATATTAAGTATTGATATGAATGCGGAGCAACAACCACCCTCATACATTGCTGGTGGGAATGTAAAATGGTGGCAAATCTTTGGAAAACAATTTAGTTGTTTCTTTTTTCTTTTCTTTTCTTTTTTCTTTTTTCTTTTTTTTTTTTTTTTGCTTTTTGGGTCACACCGGGTGATGCACAGGGGTTACTCCTGGCTCTGCACTCAGGAATTACCTCTGGCGGTGCTCAGGGGACCATATGGGATGCTGGGAATCGAACCTGGATCGGCCGAGTGCAAGGCAAATGCTCTACCTGCTGTGCTATTGCTCCAGCCCCTTAGTTGTTTCTTAGAAAGTTAAATATACATATATTTATGCAGTTGTTAGAAAAGATAAAGTCATGAAATTTGCATATAAGTGGATCAACATAGAAAGTATCATGTTAAGTGAAACGAATCAAAAAAAGAGAGACAGGTATAGAAAGATTGCAGTCATCTGTGGAATATAAAGTAACATAATGGGAGACTAACACCCAAGAATAGTAGAGATAAGTACTAGGAAGTTTACTCCACAGCTTGGAAGCTGGCCTCACATGCTGGGGGAAAAGGCAGCTCAGATAGAGAAAAAGGAACACCAAGTAAAGTGTGATAGGAGGACCCGCTCGGGATGGGAGATGTATGCTGAAAGTAGACTATAGATCGAACACGATGGCCACTCAATACCTCTATTGCAAACCACAACATCCAAAAGGAGAGAGAGAACAAAAGGGAATGCCCTGCCACGGGGGCGGGGTAGGGTGGTGGGAGGGATACTGGGATCGTTTGTGGTGGAAAATGAGCACTGATGGAGGGATGGGTACTCGTGCATTGTATGACTGAAACACAAGCACAAAAATATGTAAATCTGTAACTGTACCTCATGGTGATTTACTAATAAAAAATTTTAAAAGACACATTTATCATAAAAATCAGAGTTTAATTTGTATTTGCCCAATCTCAGAACGCAGTGGCTGCTGGCAGATATACTCCTGGACTCTGAACTAAGCTATGTCCCCGTGCAGCCCCAGGAGGGGAAGGGTTTCTGTCCCTTGGCCTTTTCCCACCTGGACAGCATGGTGACCGCCACTGTTCAGAACCAATTGGACAGAGAGGTAGGAGTTTGCAGTGATGGGACGGGATGCATGGGGAATCTTGTGATGGGGGAGGCAGAACTGGTCCTGCCTCCTGCCCAAATGAGACCCCGAGTGGTCGCCCATGAACAGCTCCTCCACTCCTGAACAGCCATGATCCCAGCGCCACAGAAACCAATCTCGGAATGAAGTGGCTGCTTGCAGAAATACCTCTGGACTTAATACCAGAATTCCAAAACTGGGCAGCCGCTTTCACAACTGTGCAACATCATATGCTCTTTGTTACCAACAATAGAAAACATACAATCTAATGATGCCATTCCGACAGGTCTGACTGTTGGGGGAAACACTCCAAATAATAATAGTGAGTTTCCTGTCAAAAATTGAATGTAATCAAAGTAAGGTAAGAGTAAAGTGAAAATCATCTGCCACACAGGCAGAGGGGGAGTGGGAGGGGGCATGCTGGGGTTTTTGGTGGTGGAACATGTGCACTGGTGAAGGGTTGTGTGTTTGAGCATAGTATGACTGAGACTCGATCCTAAAGGCCCTGTAACTGTTCTCACGGTGACTCAATTAAAAAATAAATTTAAAATAAAAAAATTTGTATTTGCCCAGGAGAAAAGAAAATAGTTATATAAAGGTGCATATGTAAATATTCATAATGAAATTATTTAAAATAAAACCGAAACTTATTATCCATAAACACTTGTAATATATAAGCAGTCATTTTCATATATTGGAAAACTGTGTATATATATGTACATATAGTTTATATATATAATAGCACAGTGGGTATGGCATTTGCCTTGCACATGAACAACCCGGGTTTAATTCCTCCGCCCCTCTCGGACAGTCCAGTAAGCTACCAAGAATAACTTGCCTGCACGGCAGAGCCTGGCAGGCTAACCGTGGCGTATTTGACATGCCAAAAACAGTAACAAGTCTTGCAATGGAGGCGTTACTGATGCCTGCTCGAGCAAATCGATGAGCAATGGGCTGACAGTGATATAGTGATACAGTGAAGTATTTATATACAGTCATAAATATACATGAGCTTCTGATATTGCAACCAAATGGATGAATTTCAAAAAATACACTGGGCAAAAATTGAAATCAGACATTTTTATGGAAGCTCCAAAAAGGTAAATCTGACAAATATTAAGTGAAAACAAATGAGAAGGTACCTGAAATAAGAGAGTATTGATCTTGATGTCACTGTCACTGTCATCCCATTGTTCATTGATTTGCTCAAGTGGGCACCAGTAATATCTCCATTGTGAGACTTGTTATTACTGTTTTTGGCATATCAAATACACCATGGGTAGCTTTCCAGGCTCTGCCGTGCGGGCAGGATACTCTCAGTAGCTTGCCGGGCTCTCCCAGAAAGACGGAGGAATTGAACCCGGGTTGGCCGCATGCAAGGCAAACGCCCTACACCCTGTGGTCTTGAAGAGCCCAAGGAAATTTGCAGGGGTGTGATGATAATGTTGTACATTTTTGTGGCTGGAGAGGTAGCACAGAGGAGAGTGTGCTTGCTTTGCAAGCAGCCAACTTGGGTTCAGTCCCACCCTCACACCCACTCCAATGAGTCCACCATGAATGACCAGAGCCAGGAGTAAGCCCTGAGCACAGCCCAGTGTGGCTTAAAAACACAACAACAAGAACAAGTTGTATGTTGATTGTGGGAGCAGTGGTGGTAGTGATACCAGCATATTTTCTGAAGAAAACATTAATTTTTTGACATTGTGTTTTATGCAAACATCCCTTTATTTAAATTTGCTATTAAAAAATGAAGGATCAGTTGAAAACCTCCACACTCCACAATCGCTGCCATGCTCCTGGGCAGATTCCATTGCTTGGACAAGCCTCAGCCCCAATCTGTTGAAACTCAGGTACGCTTTTTTTTTTTTTAAGGTATGCTGGTTTTGTAACTGAAATCTCCCATTTTCATGGGTTTGGGGATGAGGATCCCCCCCATTTCCTGGAACTTCCAGAAGCCCAGCAGTCACACACACGCACACACCCTAAAGCCACCATTCAGTTAGGAATTTTACTCCAGCTATATCACCCTCTTAAAAAGTTTGGACACCCTGGAGCACGCAGCCACAATTTCAGCTGTGCAACATCTAAAACTCTGTAACGCTGATAAACCAGGAGTAGCCACCAGATCTGATAGGATGTCATATAGAAGGCAACCAATCTCAATTAACAAAATATAAGCACAGAAGGTTTAACCAGTAACATCTCAGTAATCTCTTATATAAGAGCTTAAGGGATCCATGGTAAGATACAGCAATCTTCATTAACTTTCTTCTAAGGAAACATTTTTTGATCAACTTTTTATCAAATCATGTATAACAAGTATTCTAAAATAAATTATTGATGGCCTGCTATGGGGGAAAGGCTCAAGAAGTAGTTGGGAAAATTGAAAATAATGGTGGTGGGAAGATGTAATGGTTGTAGGATTCGTGTTGGAATATTGAATCTTTGTAGCTAATGACTTAAAGTTATTTTAAAAAAATAGAAGGGTCATATAAGAAGCATTCTAGAGGGGCTGGAGCAATAGTACAGTGGGTAGGGCATTTGCCTTGCTAGTGGCCAACCGGATTCGATCCCCAGCATCTCATATGGTCCCCTGAGCACTGCCAGGAGTAATTCCTGACTGCAGAGCCCTGTGCATCGCTGGGTATGACCCAAGAAAGCAAAACATAAATAAAAGCTTCATATCTCCAAATCAAACTTTTACAGATAATTCATATTCTTTATATTTTTTAGTATGTTGATGTCTCCAATTTAAATGTCAATAGTTCTGTAAGTTGGGCTTTGGTGATAAGTGTGTGCACCATAACATTATTCAGATAATTATAATAGTCACAATTTTTCATGATCAAGATTATTTGTTAGGGGCTGGAGCAATAGCACAGCGGGTAGGGTGTTTGCCTTGCACGTGGCCGACCCGGGTTCAAATCCCAGCATCCCATATGGTCCCCTGAGCACCGCCAGGGGTAATTCCTGAGTGAAGAGCCAGGAGTAACCCCTGTGCATCGCCGGGTGTGACCCAACCCCCCCCCAAAAAAAAGATTATTTGTTAAATATACCAAATGTTGGGCTGGAGAGATAATACTGTGGGTAGGGTGTTTACCTTACACATAGTTGACATGGATTTTATCCCTGGCATCCCATATGCTTTTCTGAGCCCGCCAGGAGTGATTCCTGAGTGCAGAGCCAGGGGTAATGCTTGAGCACCTCTGGGTCTGGCCCCCCAAACCAATATACATATATTTGTA
This sequence comes from Sorex araneus, assembly GCF_027595985.1. Taxonomy (NCBI): domain Eukaryota; kingdom Metazoa; phylum Chordata; class Mammalia; order Eulipotyphla; family Soricidae; genus Sorex; species Sorex araneus. Next base: position 47,314,507 of record NC_073310.1, on the reverse strand, counting down.
TATAATACGTACATTGGTTTTTTGTCGGATGGTGAGGTGTCTAAACCTAGAACTCTATACTTAAAAAAAAAAAAGATCTCCAGTGGCTTTTATGAATTTTAGGTTTTATTTATTTTTTTTTGTGGCTTTTTTGGGTCACAGCTGGCGATGCACAGGGGTTACTCCTGGCTCTGCACTCAGGAATTACCCCTGGCCATGCTCAGGGGACCATATGGGATGCTGGGATTTGAACCCGGGTCGGCCACGTGTAAGGCAAACGCCCTACCCGCTGTGCTATCTCTCCAGCCCCGAATTTTAGGTTTTAAATAAATAGAAATTTTTCGTTAGTGCCCTATCCAAATGACAAACACCTAAAATAACGGTTCCTTCTCTCAGTTTCTTGGATTAATTTCTAGATATGTTACTTATTTGGCAGTTTGACTTTTCCGTGTTTTGGTATATTTTTTGGTTTTTCCATATTTTCAAACTTTCCATGAGCTAACTCCTTGAAACCAGGATAGAGGTCCACATATTTGCTGAGATAATTTTGCTGCATTGATTAATGAAATTAAGTAACTTATTCAACAACTTTGTTGTGCAGGGTTTTCAATACAAATAAAAATAAACTTGGTGGGGCCAGAGCAATAGTACTGCGGGAAGGGTATCTGCCTTGCATGTGGCTGACCTCAGTTCAATCCCCGGCATCCCATATGGTCTCCCAAGCAATGCCAGGATTAATTCTTGAGTGCAGAGCCAGGAGTAACTCCTGAGCATTGCCGGATGTGACCACGTCCCCCAAAATAATAATAAATACATAAGCTTGGTTTTTAGTAATTCTGTAGAAATGCTGTTATGTCTTCGGCTTAGTGTTGGTCAACCATCCTGTGTAATTCAGGGTTTAGCTGCTGCCTCGGTCTCCAGGAGACAAGCAAGAGTAACAGAGACCTGCAGTTCAGAGCAAGCCATCACAGGCCAGGATCTGAGATTTTCCCCATTCAGTCCTGAGATGCACACATCGGGGTTCTCTTCATAAGGGAATTAAGTCTTGTTTGCTGGGTTTGAGGTTATTTCCCCCAACTCTCCTTTTGTATGTATGTAGCATATATTTGGTTACTTAAAATTGAAAACAATTTTTTTTGCTCCGGGGCCATATTTGGCTGTGCGTAGGGCTTACTGCAGGCTCTGTGCTCCGACAGAGCTCGCCTTTGGCAGTGCTTGGTGAACCATGTCTGTGATGCTGGGGATTGAACCCAGGCTGGTCCCACCCGCTGTGCTATTTCTCTGGCTCTGTTTTAAATTTAGATTCTTGGAAAATGCTTTTCAATGGAGGAGACAATGATCTGTATTTTGGACATGATTGCTGCTTTTAAAAACGGTTTAATAGTCAAAAATCAGGGGTAGAGCCTATGGAAAGCTGAGCAGTTCCTCTATTCAGAGCCTCACAATACAGCCTCGGGGTGCAGGGGAGGGGAGGGGTGTTGAGGCAGCATGTGCCTCCAAGGAAAGAAATGAAGTGACCGGACACAAGCTATGTTAGTTCCAGGAGCTGCACAGCTCAGATTCTGCATGAAGTTACATAAAAGGGAGGGCAACATGTTCAGTGCCCAGAGGCAAGAAATTATATCAGTGATGACTTTTAGTGGAAGGCCTGGAATTCTGTACAGAACGCCAGTCCTCCCGGCTAGATGCATATTCCAGAAACTCCCAGACAAAAGTTCCTGCTTAGAAGCACTATTTTCTTTTGTTCTCGGATCTTGCGGTCATGGATGAAGTCTCCACCAGTGTGGACACTGGGAGCAGGCACGGGGTGACATCATAGTCTTGGCTTGTTTCAGGGAATCACAGTGACTTACACAAAGACTAGCAGGGGAGAAAAATGCATAAGAATTTTTATTTAGGCTTCTCGTTCTCTCTCTAGGCAGGGATTGAACCAAAGACCTCATACATGTGAGGCAAGTACTCTACCACTGAACTACATGCTTGTACCTTAGGTTACTTTTCTTTTTGGAGATAAAAACCATGATTGCTATTTGAAAAGATAAAAAGTTGAAGAAGCAAAAAAAAAAAGAGAGAGAGAGAAAGAGGGGGAAATCAATTAAGTTGGGCATTTTGGAGGTAACTAGTGTTTAAATAGTCTATTAGTGAATGTCCAGAAGTCATCTTCTGTCATGCATATTCATAGGGATATAATTTCTTAGAAACAGAATCAAGGATACACAGTTTAATGTTTTCTTTCTCAATATTCCATGGCTTCCTATAATAATGTTACAGATGTGTAGACATCATTATGTAAATTTATATTTTGGCCTCCCAAATGGTGCTCAGCCCACAGGGTTGTGGCTCAATGCTTGGACCCTGCAAGGCTGGGATTACCCAGGCCAACCCAGAAATTCTAGGGGGTCTCCAGGGCTGTACCCAGTGATGCTGGAGTGAGGAGACCATGTGGTATATTGTACTATTTCCCTGCTCATTGTGTATGTGTGTATGTGTGTGTGTGTGTGTGTGTGTGTGTGTGTGTGTGTGTGTGTGTGTGTGTGTATCTGTGAGTGTATTTGCTTTTTGGCTACCAGCAGTGTTAGGGATCACTCCTGAATGTGCTCTGGGTCCCCTCCTGGGGGTGCTCAGAGGACCTTAAAAAGTGCTGGGAATAGAACTGTGGCTGACCACATGTGAAGCAGGTGCTTCAACCTTTGTACTATCTCTCTGGCCTGCACATTTTTGTGACTTCATTAATTCTATCACATGTAGCAAAATGAACTAGTATCATTTCATTTAAGTTGTGTTCATTTTTTTTTGCTATTTTAAGTTAAATTTTAAACATTATTTGTCCAAATAACATCTCTGGATCTTAGTATTCTTTTCAAATATTAAAAAGGTCAATGATATAGATATTTGAGCAAGGAAAACTTTAGCAGTGTTGGAATGTTTGTATTTCTCAAGTCCTTTCTTTTTTCCCCACCACTCATGATACTGCTATACATACCTTTAGAATATGGGTGATAGGTGACCTAGAAAAAGGTTTCCTCAGAATGGAGAGATAGCTCAAAGGCCCACCAGGTGGCCTCAAACAACACTGCCTTCCCCCAAACAAAAACCAAAAAAAAAAAAAACACACTAACAAAACTTCCTGTCATCCATTTAGCACTTCATATTACACAAGTGCTCTAAGGCAAAATTACAAACTAGGCATGTTGGGAGAGGAAAATAGTGGGGGTTCTCAGCTTTAGGTAGGCGTCTCCCCAACAGGAACGTTACTGCTGTTGATCTGATTCCCTGTGTACTTGGTGCTCCTGCGTTTTTCTGAGTGCGCCAGGGCACCATCGTGGATCCTGGATCAACCTCCTCCTAAAGTCAGTCCTTGATCTCACAGCTCTGTTCTCTAACCCCTGCAAGTTACACAGTGATACTTCTGCCCTGTCTTCTACAATCCTTTAAAGCCTCGAGAGATGATGTTGCTGGCTAATCAGATATACTCACTGGTGGTACACCATTTTCACCAGGGAATATTTCAAATTACATAACAAAGACTAACTGGATGGTCGGCTGGGAGTTTCAGCAGCCCTGTCAGGCAGACTGTGTATTAGGCCCAGGCAGAGAGGACCTTTGTGTGCTTCGGTTATAGCAGGGAGGGGCTTGCCTACTTTGACTGGCCTCCCTCTAGCCTAATGTCATAGCAGGAAGAGCAGGAGGATAAAACTTGAGCAAGAGAAAGTCATTTCGGTGAGGGTTGTAATGGTCCTGTGCTCATTTTCCAGTCTTTTGAATGATCACGGGTAAGTTGTTTATCATGAAGAAACATTCTGGGCCAAGGATGGGGTCCAGCGGGGGAGCACATGCCTTGCACATGCCTTTCATGTTTGAGGCCCTGAGTTCAAGCCTTGGCGTGGAAAAAAAAACTTTCCTAGGATATCACTAACTGTAAGTATTCCCACTGGAAAAAAATTAAAAAGAAATAGCTGTAGGGCATACTTAAGAAGCTAGGAAGGTGCCTTATTCACTGTACTGTCTCTCCAGCCCCCAAAGTTTCAAACTTCTTAAGTATGCATTATTGTTTCAGTACTGGCGTACAAAGAATAAGGCAAGTTCTGATTTTCACGTCAGAGTTTACTTGAAAATAAATCATATCAAAATAATACAAATTGATAATTGCTGTGATAGAGCTATGTATAAAATGGGCAGAAGGTCCTCTCTGAGCTTGGAATAGCAATAAAATAATAATTATTAGTATGAAATAGAATTAACTATATAAAATATGCAGTATGTAAAGAAATTTTAAAAGTGTTTTTATATGGTCAAAATGTCACAGACATTCTGATTCTATTTTAAAATTTATTTTATTATTATTATTATTATTATTTTTGCTTTTTGGGTCACATCTTGTGATGTACAGGAGTTACTCCTAGCTCTGTACTCAGGAATCACTTCTGGCAGTGCTGGGGGACCATATGGGATTCTGGGAATCGAACCCGGGTTGGCTGTGTACAAGGCAAACACCCTACCCACTGTGCTATTGCTCCAGCCCCAGAAATTCTGATTCTATAGAATTTCCAGCTCTAGGGGTTGGAGCGACAGTCCAGCAGGTGGGACATTTGCCTAAATTTGATCCCCGGCACCCCATATGGTCCCCTATCCCTGCCAGGACTGATACCTGAGTGCAGAGCCAGAAATTGATCTTTGAGCCCCACCAGGAAAAAGATCAGCCTAAAAATGGTTACCTCAGAATTCTTTCTATGGTGAAAAAAAACAGTAGTAATGTGTACAAATTGGGAAAATTTGCATAGATAAAGGTAAACCGTACATTTTTCATTACAGTTTTCTAAAAATACATTAGCTGACAGAAGGAAGAGCTGGCTCAAAGGGTTGGGCCACATGCTTTGCATGAGGAGGTCCTGGGATCCCTGTGAAAGCATGATCCACCACGGACTATTAGGTTTGACCCCAACCAAAACAATAGAAAGGATACCTGGCATAGGAAAACACCTACGGTACTAACAGAAAAAAGTGAAGGCTACCAAATTTCATGCATGCTATAAGAGAGCTGTTATATAAGATAAAAAATGATAAAAAGATATATCCCCCAATATGAAGGGGGAAAATACTGGAAACTGAGACTGAGAAATATGAAGGAAACATTTTCTTTGACTCTACTTTTGACTCTAAGTGGTTTATTTTTCTGTGTTTTGACATCATGAACAGTGCTCTGAAAAACTCTTTGCCTTCTGAGCTTTTAATGGATTCATCCTCATTTCATTTGAGAAATGGTTACTGCTCATCTGCAACTGAATAGATTTCTGAGGTTATATATTTCTTGAGTGATATGGAAATCTGGAGCTAAATGTTTTTTTAAAGAGCCCTTCTGGGGCCAGAGAGATGGTACAGAGGGTAGGGCACTTGCCTTGCTTGCAGGCCCCCTGGATTTATCCCAGGCACCGCCTATGGTCCTCTGAGCTCACCAGGAGGGATTCCTGACTGTGGAGTCAGAGTAAGTCCTGAGTATAGCCAGGTGTGGTCTGAAAACAAAAATCAAACCAAAAAATAGAGTAATAAAATAAAGAAAACTTCTGTAGGAAGTTAAGCTTAAGAAGTATTTTAAAATTCTTTTTTTCTTTTGAAAACAAATATCACTTAACCTTTCAAAATCTTCAGTGGGAAGCTAAATTAAACTTGAAAATGTTATTTTCCCTCATCTGCTATGAAAAGTTTAAGGATGTAAATGTTCTGATGGAAATGATGAATCACATCTGAATTTAACTGGCGAGTTCAGACTAGGGTTTCTTACTCTTGACTATTGCCATGGGGGGCTGTGCAATTCCTGTTGTGGAACTCATTGTAGGGTGTATCTCTAGCCTTCACCCACTGGATATGGTAGCATCTGCTTCCCAGTAGTGACAGTAAAAAATGTTTCTAGACACAAGTAATTTGCCTAGGATTGAGAATCATCAATGTGGACAAAATGGCAAACTGGCAACTGAATTCCTGCATGCGCTCGCGCGCACACACACATATAAACATTTCTCCTGGAAGCTTTAGGTTTAAGTTCAATAAAAAGAGAGAGACAGACAAAAATATGGCAACTAAACTATAGGACTGACTTCTCCATGTGAAGAATGAATTACACTTAATGAATTATACTTTTTCTCCAATGTTTTTTTCCAATTTTTTTTTAATACAGTCAGAACTAAGCTCTGAGAAGTATAAATCCATTGGTCTGTTTTCTGAGCTAAATAAGTTCAAGAGAAAACATAAAAGATAATAAATACCTTTATTGTTAATTGATCTCTGTAGCTCTCAAAAGCTTCACAATGCAAAATAAAAAACATTTTCTCAATAGTACCAACATATAATAAAAGGGATAATTCTCATCAGCCATATATAACAACCCCTCTTCTTGGCCCCCAGTTTGCCCTTCACTTGCTGAGAGGAGAAAAGAAGTAAAGAAAAATTCCGAAGACTGAGGAGAGAGGGGCATGAAAGAGCATGGCCGGTGCTTGTCTCATGGTGGCACCTCAGGTGCCAGGCACTGCAGAGCACACAGAACCAGGGGAGCATGGGTGGCCTTTAGGAGCTCACTTTAGTTTATCAGGCAAGAGAAAACAAATTAATGCATGTAGTACTGTAGCACTGTTCTCGATTTGCTCGAGCAGGCACCAATAACGTCTCCATTGTGAGACTTGTTGTTACCGTTTTTGGCATATCGAATAAACCATGGGTAGCTTGCCAGGCTCTGCTGTGCGGGCGAGATACTCTTGGTAGCTTGCCGGGTTCTCCGAGAGGGATGGAGGAATCAAACCTGGGCCAGCCGGGTGCAAAGCAAATGCCCTACCTGCTGTGCTATTGCTCTAGTCCATGCGAACAACAGAAAGTAGGAAGAGATGAACGGCTGAGAATAAGTCGGTGTGTGTTTTACCTTTTAGAAATAAGTCTGTGAGTTTGAGGGGACTGGGAAAGAGAGGGGTCTGCACTGGCCTTTGAAGGACACACAGGAGGAAAATCTGTGAAGCTGTGGTATAGGAGATGGGTGTGTTTTGGGGTGGAGGAAAAGGGTTCACTGCACTGAGAAGTCAGAATGATAGGCCAGAGTTGGAGTAGTTCTGATTCGTCAATCTGGGAGAAAATGACTTGAATGCCAGTCGGAGTTGGGATTTTATTTATTTTTGGGTCAAACCCTGTGGTGCTCAGAGCTTATTCCTGGCTCTGGGCTCAGGGATCATTTCTCTCTGGGTTCAGGGGACCATAGGTGGTGCCGGGGATCAAACTCGGGTAGGCTGCGTGTGAGGCAAGTGCTCTATCCGTTGTACTATTGCTCTGCCCCACATGGAGTTGTTTATCTAAACACAGCGAGACTGATTTTTCAAGCAGGGGAGTGACAGACAGTGCCACCTACTTCAATAGGATCTCTCAGAAGTTGGAGACTCCAGGACTACCTGAATCCTGATTTATAGCTACAGAGTGTTTTGAATTCTAAAGAGGTGAGTAATTTGAGTCAAAGAAAACAAGTTAACACAATCAGCCATACATGTCACTTTTAGTGCGCTGTTGGGTTTTGTTGCATTGGGAATAAGATGTGAGTTGAAGCTAGCTAAGATAAAGGGATGTAAAAGTGCTCATGGCTGACAACCATTACCCCCCACCCCCAGTGCTTCAGAGAAATTGTGGACTACAAAGACTTCTTGTCCTCGTAGGGAAGTGACATGCAAAACATAACATGAGGTGGCAGAAATAACCATCTCACTCTCTTCCACATAGTCAAGGATGGCATTAGAGAGGTGCAAAAACTAGAGTTTTTGAGTAAGGAAAAAAAACATCTCCTGAGTCAGATGATCTTCAGCATACATGCTGGGTACATTTGTGGAGTTATCTGCTATAGAAATAGTTGGCTCTCAACAAAAGGGAATGCCCTGCCACAGAGGCGGGGTGAGGTGGGGAAATGGGGTTGGGTGGGAGAGATGCTGGGGTCATCGGTGGAGGAGAGTGGGCACTGCTGGAGGGATGGGTGCTCGAGCATTGTATGATTGAAACACAGCACAAAAATATGTAAATCTGTAATTGTACCCACAGTGATCCATTAATAAAAAATAATTTAAAAAAAGAAGCAGTTGGCTCTCTTTCAGGGGACATTGAAGATATGCTCCATTAAAAAATAATACAGGGAGGCAATAATAACTCTATCCTTTGAGTTCCTTTTTAAAATTGCTTTGCCAGGGGGTGAAGCACACCCAGCTGTGCTCAGGGCTTCCTCCTGCCTGTGCATTCCTGGGTCACTCCTGGCAGGCTTGTGGGACTATATGTGGTGCCAGATATGGAACCTAACCTGGCTGTGTGCAAGGCAATTCTTATGGTTTATAACCTGCCTTTTAGAGGAGCAACTACTTTTTGCCACAAAAATATTACCTTGGCTACAGTATTACTGTTGGATTTTCCATTTCAACCTAGACTGTAGAGAGGGGGAGCCAAGAACATATGATGACCACCATCCCCCACCTCCCCAAGTTCTAAATCAGAGTGTCTATTTTCTGAGGGCCAATAATAAAACATGCCAATATGAATACATTATTATTATTATTATTATATATATTTTATTTTCACAAAAGTAGTTCACAATAGTTCATTACAGATAATATTCAAACACCCACCCCACCAACAAGCACCTTCCCACCACAATAAGAGGTAAATGTGTGAGGGTTGTTGTATTTCATTCTGGAGCCATTTAAGCTTGAATATAAGAGAATACAAGCAAGTATGTTAGGAAACCAAACAAACGTGTGATACTTTTGATAAGTAAGTGAGGTAGAGTATAAGAGACTGCATTCACGGCTGCATGTTCTGGAAATTCTACAGTGCTCTCTTCCAGGAGCTTTCGTTTATAGTCTCTGGGTCTTGGCCATTGATGGGATTACATGGCACTGGGGGCAGTTTGTGGGTATGACTTCCAAGCTACTGGAAAACACGGGACCTGCGGGGAGGAGGCCTAGTCCCTATCTGAGCAGGCTTGGAGATCCCAGTCGCGGGTTCCCGAATACCTGGGTTTTCTTGCCAGTCTGCTCTCGAGTGAGGTTCATCCCATCTTGGATGAGGCTCGTCCCTCCTGGGTGACATTGTTCGAGCATGTGGAGAGAGGCCTTGTGCATGGCGGCAGTTGGGTTCTGGAGGTTTTTGGCTGCCGGGGTTCTGCTTAAGGGAGGGGGAGACTCAACCTGCCCCCCTCCAAGGTGCCCCGGTGAAGACAGCCTGGCATGGGGTCAGGAGATTCTGCACAAATACATTATTAACTTTAGTATTAACCTTATTATTAAACCTTATTATTATTAACCTGTTGACTCTCGCTTGTTAACATTAATGGCTGACACTTGAATGTAGCTTCATTAACAAATTGCAGAACTGTTAAAAAAATAACAGTTCTGGGGCTGGAGGGATAGTTCAATGGGTAAGGTGTTTGCCTTGCACTCTGCCAACCTGGGTTTGATCCCTGGCACCCCAGATGGTCCTCTGAGCATGATCACCCCAGACTGATCCCTAAGCACAGAGGAAGAGTAAGCACTGCTGGGTGTGGCCCCAAACTAAATACAAAAGAACAGGTCTAACCACTTCAGGATTGATTGGCTACATACAATTAGGGGACTCAAAAATAAGTGTCTTATGCAACATAGTATATTTTTCTTATATAGACTCATATAGGAACAGTTCCTCAGTTCATGGCTTCCATCTTGAAGGCCACCTGGTATTCAAAAGTGAATGTTGAAGTTCCACAGTCCAAGAATCTGAAGAGGAATCATTACCAGTTTTACTGAGAATCCAATTCTGTTTTACTGGCCAGACTCAGACTAATGTTTATCTTTCAGGTAGAGACAGTGGAATTTCTTGCAACACAAAACTACCCAAAGAGATGGAAAGAGAGAGTAGAAAGAATGAAGCAGCATCTTACCCTATCTGACCTACACTTGACTTGTGAGATGCTGGCAGGACGGTGCCTTAGCAAAGGGAGAGACGACATAGTTACCATTATCACCGTGTTCAGCGGAATATAACTATAGAAGATAGTTAGGCCTGAAGAGAATTTGGCAAAAGAGATAAAATTTTTTGCTTAGCTTGGAGACGGAGTGAATTCTCAATGGAAGGGCAGGTAAATCAATTTCCAAGTGGATCACTCCTAGAGGCTCAGAGGTTATGGCTGTCTCATGGTTCAATATTTATTTCATAAAAATTTGCTATTTTATCCTTCTCCATCCCTAATGGCAGAGTTCCTCCCTCCTGAGTATTCCATCAGAATCCTCAATAGAGTTTGGTTTAAAAAACCTGGCATTGGTATTAAGTGTACTAGTCATTCTTAGTTCTTTAAGGATCTCTCCTAGTGGAATTGTTAGGTCTATCCACTGTTAATACAGGTAAATTGGTAGAAATCTTGGCATTCTTCAGAATTTCTCACAAAGTGACTCCAACTCATACCGGTGGACATATTCTAAAACTTGTTTTTGACCTTAGTGGCTTATGAATCTCTCATAGGACACAAATTATGACATAACCATTTTATCTTGAAGTTGCCTGTTTTATCATTAAATGAATCATCTACCACATCAAGTTGCTTTCAATGCGAAGATTTTCAGATAGCTGATTATATCGTGAGCTTTTGACCACTGAGTATGAAAGGCAGGCCTCATTTGGAGAGCTCACTGGGAAATAAAAGGGTGACAGGAAGATGGAGGTGGTACAAACAACAAAAGGCTTTGGTTATGCTACACAGCCTTACAGAATAGGGAGAAATGAGAGGAAACTGCCTGCCAGAGGATAAGGAAAGGGTAAATACACTGAATAGGTTTTGTTTTTATTCCTGGAGACTAGTAGCTTTCCTTTTGTGTTGACCAAAGATCTGATCCTGGGTTAACTTAGCTCAATATTTTTCCGTGTTCTTGGAGGTGATTTAAGGAATTGTGCAAATGACTCATATTTTGTGGAGATGTGGATGAAGACTCTACTTATGTCCAATTCAATTAGCCTATTCTCACTGAATTGTTTTTTATAAATCTTAGAAATTATTTAATACTTATTGCTTACATTTGAAATAAATTAGTTACCTTTGCTAAAAAAAATTGACAAGCACTGGTTTTGCTAGTTTATTCAACTGAGAAGTAATTTCCAATGGCCAGTCTTTAAAAAAAAATATTTATTAACTGAATCACAGTGAGATAGTTACAAAGTTGCTCATCATTAGGTTTCAGTCACACAATATTCCAACACCCAGCCCTTCACTGGTGTACATTTCCCACCACCGATGTCCCCAGTTTTCCTCTTGCCCCCACCCCTTCCCTCCTCTACGGTCAGTCACTTAAAAATTTTTTTGGGGCCACACCCAGTGATGCTCAGGGATTATTCCTGGCTCTGCATTTAGAAATTACTCCTGATAGTGCTCAGGGGACCATATAGGATGGTGGGATTGAACCTGGGTCAGTCATGTGCAATACAAGCACCCTACTTTCTGTACTATTGTGCTGGCAATAGGGAAAGATGAAGGAAAATTCCAAATGGTTCTTTCTGTTCAAAGAGCCCAGTAGGTTCAGAGTGGATTCAGATTCGTTTCTTCTAAGAAGGCTTATTGATTTGAGGACAGAGCCTTGGGCTGCAGTGCTTACCTTTCTCTCCATTTCTCCAACCCAATCTTGGGTTTGATCCACACTTATGAGGAAATGGATTACTTGAGAAATTAGATTCCCAAGTAATACAATGTGAGATTAAAATGCAAATATTAGTTCTGCATAAGCTTCTCTTCGATTTTGTTGCCTGTCACTGATTCTAGTAAGGAGGGCTGGAGCTCAAAGAAATAACTAGTTTTTCTTCTCTGAATCTAAAAATTAGTTCTAAGTAGTCATTTGTAGCTTCTTCAGAGAGAGAGAAAGAAGAAATGCTTGACTTTATTACTCAAACCTTCTATAGGTTTTTGTCTCTCATTATTCCAACCTGTTTCCCACCTATTCTGCTCTCCAAAAGCCAAAGAGAGCACTGGGAAGGATGCAAGTGAGAGGGGACCTGGGAAACTTATCAGAATAAAGGCTCAAATACCCAGTTATTTTTAGTCTGAATATAGATGTGTTTAATGGCCGGAACTAAAGTGTCTTTATTGTAAAATGGGAGTGGGATGGGATAAAAAGCATAGGTTTGGAGATAAATAATACTTGGGCCAGTGCATGGTATCTATCAGGCTTTCAATAAATGACACATTTAGTTTAATTTCATTTCTGCAACAAATTGCTTCTGTAACTTTTCCTAAAGTGTCACTGAGTGATCAGATTGGAGGTGTTTCTGCCAGGAGTAGTTTAAAGTGTGTGCGGAGTGTGGAAGGGGCTGATCAGGTAAGTCAGAGCTGGCAATGAAAAGCCTCATTTCTGAATAGGCCCAGGAGATGCCTTCCTAAGGGAATATGGAAGAAATATCAACAGCAGAGGTTGGGTGGGACAAAAAGTCCCTGCACACCAGAGTCCATTGCACTGTCCAGTGATCAGCGGGGAGATCCACACCCTCTCCGATGGGCCATTCTTTTTCTCCTCATAGGCGTGTACCATTGACACATTTCATGAATGAAAAACAAATATATAATGTACTTGAGTGATACATGCGTCAGTGATAGGATATTTACTTTCACTATTTTTTTGTTTTGTTTTGGAGTCACATCCAGTTGTACTCAGGGGTCACTTTCTCTTGTTGGTATGGGAACCACATGTGGTGCCCAGGGTTGGCTGTGTGCAGGGCAAATGCCTTACTTATTCCCTGTACTAGTTTCCCAGCCCACCCGCTGCAATTCTTTAAAATGTGACTTTTGCATCACAGTTCTCATCTTCTCAGCACCACCACTTAGCTGCCATCTATTTCCCAAGATCATCCACCACTCATCCCAAAAAAGGGGCATTAAAGCAGTTCATATGGAGAAACAGGGACCCGGGACATAGCACTAAAGGACTGAGACACTTAATGCACCGGGTAGTCCTGCATCACTTGGTCTCTTGAGCACCCAGGGAATGACACGCCAGCATCACTGGGAGTAGCCCCCTGCACCAACAGAAGCACCCAGCTGCCCACCCCATCTGCCCTCTAATATGAACTAGTAAGCAACTAAACATTACAGCACAGGTCAAAGAAAGAGTAGGACAGCGGGTTGGGCGCTTTGCCTGGTGAGAGGACAATCCGGGTTTGAGCTCCGACATCCCATAGAGTCCTAACCCTCCAGCTCCCCCCTCCCCCGTCAGGAGTGATCCCTGAGTACAGGGCCACGAGTAAGTCCTGAGCACTGCCAGGCGATGGCCCCCAGAGCCCCAAAAGCAAAGTAGATGCCAAGAATCCAAAGGCTTATAGAGCCTGTGGGCAGTTACCCCTACATTTCTGATGCTCCGTTAAGTTTCAGCCGCTTACTCCTCTCTTCCCCCGTGGAACCTGGGTCTGTGTGTCTGTCCCAAACAGGCAGAGAGCCGTGGCCAGGTCAAAGGGCTTTCTTTAACCTCTTGGTGGCGGCTTCCATATAAAAATTACGGGCCAGAGCGATAGCACAGCGGGGAGGGCACTTGCCTTGCACGAAGCTGGCCTGGGCTCCATCCCTGGCATCCCGCGGGCCAGTCCCTCTCCACGGCCTTCTTCCCTATTTGGAAAAGGGTGGGAAAGTTCTTCGCGAGCCCTTTGGGTTTTCCCAAACCTCAGGCTACGAAAGGGAAGGTCGCGGGCTCTGAAGGCCGGCGCTGGTGGAGGGACATCACCCATTTCCCAACGTTTCCCAGGCAGCCTCCACCGCCACCCCGCACTTTCCCACACCTCCACTCCACTCGACTCCCAACACGTTACAACCCCGCGGCGTTTCGAAAGCAACAACGCCCGACTCGCCGGAGGGGGTCCCGGTCTCTCTGCCCTCACCCACGCCACTGGGGGGGGGGGGCTCTGCAGCGAATCCCGCACGGAGACAGCCCCCAGGGGCGCCTCCTCGCCGCCCACCCGCTCCCCACGGAGCTCAGCTCGCAGAAGAACCAGGGGTGACCGCACGCCGCGGGCCCCGCTCGAAAGGCAAGCCCCCCGAAACTGCGGTCCCGCTTCCTTTCCAACCTTTCAAACCCCCAACGCCTCTCAAATCTCTCCCCCCGCGCCCGGGGAAGCGCCAAGTGCAGCCTGGGGGACGCCCCCCACTCGCCACGCAGGTCTGCGCCCGCCTGCCCAGGCCCCGAGCCGCGGGGGTCTGGCGAGGCCCGCGCCCGAGAGGCCAGGAGCTCCGGGCCGCGCCGCCGGCGGGGTCCTCAACGCCCGGACCCCCGAGGCTCGCGCGAACGCCGCGGCCCGCGCCCTCCCCCGGCGGCCGCGGCGCATCTGCTTCCAGGGCAGCGGGAAGGGGCGGCGCCGCGGCGGGGCGGGGGCTGCGGCGGGCGCGGGCGCAGCGCATCCTCCGCGGCCCCAGCGCGCGTCCGCCGCCGCCGGACCCGGGCCGCGCCCACGCTCGCCCGCCCGCCCGCCGCCCCGCCGCGCCGCCGCCCCGCCGCCCCCTCGCGTGAACCGGAAGCGCTTGGCGAGGCCGCCGCGGCCGCCGCAGCGCCGGGCGCCGCCGAGCGGGAAGCGCGCGCGCGGGGCGGGGTGGGAGGAGGGAGGCGGCCTGCGCGGCGCCGCCCGCCATGGCCGCGGCGGGGTGAGCCGGGCTCGGCGGCCGCAGTCGCGCGGACCCGAGCGCTCCGCCGCCGCCGCCGCCGGGCGCCTCCGCGGCGCGGGGAGGGCGATCCGGACTCGCCGGAGGAGCCGCCGCCACTCGTGTCCCGCCTGCCGGCGCCCATGGCGCGGCCCCGCCGCCGCCGCCGCTGCTGCTCCTGCTCCTGCTCCTGCTGCTGCTGCTGCTGCCGCCGCCGCCGCTGCTGACCCGGGGCCCGGCCGCGCCTTCCGCCCCCTCCCGCGGCGGCGGGCGGGCCTCCCCTCCACGCCCCCGCCGCCCGCGCCCCGCGCCGGGGGACGGCGAGGAAGGCCAGAGCCGCAGGCGCCGCGGGGCCGCCGAAGATGGGGAACACGACCTCGTGCTGCGTGTCGTCCAGCCCCAAGCTCCGGAGGAATGCCCACTCGCGCCTCGAGTCCTACCGGCCCGACACGGACCTGAGCCGCGAGGACACGGGCTGCAACCTGCAGCACATCAGCGACCGGGAGAACATCGACGGTGAGCGCGGGCCGCCCCCCACCTCCCCGCCCGCGTTCTCCCCCGCCCGTCGCAGTCCCCCGTGCGGGGCCGAGACCGCGGCCTCGCCCGCCGGGGCCCCGCAGCCTCCGGCCGGCCCCTCTCCCCGCACCCCGGCCCTGTCCCGCGAGTGCTTGGCGGGGAAACTTTGCCGGGTCGCGGGCCGATGGGAACCGGCTCCCCCGGGGGCCGCTCGCCCGCCGCGGGGCGGCCCGAGCGCCCGGGCTTCCCCGCACGCACTTGCCCGCCGCAGCCCCGGGCCAAGTTCAGGCGCGACCGGGGGGAGCCGGGGTGCCCGCCCGAAGGGCCCGGGAGGGAGGCGCCGCGGGACCTCGGGCAGGCCGGAGGGGCCTGTTTCCAATTCGGAAATGTACCCCCCCTTCCCGACCACCTGTGGTTGGAACCCCAGCCTGGGATCCTCGGAAACTTACACATCGACGGCCCCCCCCCTCCCGCCACCCTGGGCAGTTAAACAATTTGTTAGAAAACTCAGGAATAAGGGGTCGGGGGTTTGGGGGGAGGGTGGTTTGCTCGCTCGGAAGGATTGGCGTCAGCTAGCAAGGCATGAATACACGAAACTGTTCTCTGTAGAGTATTATCGGAGTGGTTGGGAGAAGGTTTAGGTTGGCAACCCGTTTTTTTGGCTTGGGGCTAAATTACAGTCCACGGCCGTCTGATTGCGGGGAGTGACTTTTGTTTGGACTAGAATTTGTGAAGGAAGTTAACTGGTCACTGCACCTAAGTAGTGTTTATTGTCCGTAGAGTACCCGTATTAGTATTACTTTATTAGTAATTCATGCGGCTTAGTGTCTACAGATGGGCAGCTATGCATTATGTAATTTTCAACTTAAAAGAATTTAGAATATTTTTATGATGACTTCATTTTTCTTTTTGAACTGAAACGTTCTAGTTGATGTAAATGAACTAATCTGAAAATTTTTTTTTTATATGAATGAACTGATGTAACTCAGTCATGATTCATTCCTGTCAACTTTTGGAGAAGCAGTCTAGGGCAAACTTAAACTTTACTAAAGGAAGGTGTTTTCTTTTTCTTTAATCTCTTTAGGAGAGTGATCTTCTTGAATGAGTACCTCATGTTAAAGATTTAAAATAAAATCTAGGGGCCGGAGCAATAGCACAGCGGGTAGGGCGTTTGTCTTGCACGCGGCCGACCGGGTTCGATCCCCGGCATCCCATATAATGGTCCCCCGAGCACCGCCAGGAGTAATTCTTGAGTGCAAAGCCAGGAGTAACCCCTGAGTATCGCCGGGTGTGACCCAAAAAGCAAAAAAAAATTTATTATTGACTAAAGTCAGTACTGATGGTTCAATATGCAAGTCTAGTGTTATTATTTTAGGCTTACATTATCATTACATCCCTTAAATATCTTTGAACTACAGCCATACTTGAATCTTGAAATGTATGTTAAGTTATCTAGAAGAATATCAAGACCATATGTTTTGATCACTGCAATAGAATGAAGCACCTGAAACACATGTCTAGCATATAATAAAGACTTAATGCCATTTTTAAAGGAATAATGAATAAGCTTATAATTCATAGCTGTTATCCAGTCCTGTATAACCAGACAGGCAAAAACATTCGGGAGTAATTTATTCTTTATGTAGTTCACAAGTATCAGGTGTTTTAAATAATGGGATAAAATGTTCAAAGGAGGATATGAATTTTTATAATAATACTGTATAATTGTAATACTGCATAGCATTATTGGCTATAGTAGGAAAACAGGGAAAAATAAGTAATTGTAAATAGCAATTTGGAACTAAGGCTTGGAAGGATTTTACTGAAGAAAATAGAATAATATACAGTCTATACCAACCGCCGGACCCTGGCCCACAGGTGTGTAGGAGAGGACCTGTTTGCAGGTGCAGAAAGGCTGAGGTAAAGACGCCGGTGCAGGTTAAGAGAATTTGTAATCTAGGCTGTTGCATCCTTACACCTTGCAGCCCAGTTCACATTGTCATGTGACATAGTTGAAAGAACAGTTTAAACCTAGAAACACTAACTTGCCATTTTCGATCTTCTGATATCATTAACTAATACTTCCAGGTCCCCCGTGGTTCTCAGTATTGGTTTCAATTAGACCATTTGGAGATACAGTTCGGACTGAGAACTGCTAAGTCTCAGAATTGTAATCTGTTTTTCAGGGTTATTTTCAGCATAAAATCAGTATCAGAGACTGGGAGAAGAGGAGTGATTTGATTAATTGGTGTACATAGATGTTTATCTTTATTTTAACTTATAAACTATAATGCTTGTTGGGTGACTCAACGTTTTAAAATTACATATCAAGAATTCTTAGACCAGAGAGAGGGAAAGTACAGTGGGTAGGACCCACGTTTTGCGTGTAGCCTGGACTTAATCTCTGGTATTCAGCCTCCTAGCCCCTCCAGGGAGTGATCCCTCAGCAACTTTGGGTGTAGCCCCCAAACAACAAAAACAGCTTAATTTCTCATATATAACAAAAGCTGAAGTGCTCACATAACCATCTTTTTTTTTTTTTTAACTGAAAAGTATTCCGGACAGCTAGAATAAACCCTCTAGGGGAAGTTCATGGGGCCTCTGTGCTTAGTCAGTTTCTTTAAACCCCAATGATATCAGATACATATCCATGTTTTCACCACCCAAGCATCCTGTGGTGATACTTATCCTGGAGAATTTCAGTGACTGAATCAGAATGTTAGACTTCCATGATACCTTCTGGCAATTGACCCTGTTTTTCTGCTCAATGTCAGTGTATTTTAGTGGTATGATTTTGAAATCTGCCTGAGACTTTATGAACTTATCAGATACTTCTCATAACATCATTGAAATTGAGAAGTAATGAAACCATTTAACAACAGATGGTAATAATTGGAACCACTAGATAGTGTATTCTATGCCTGGTGCTAATCTAAGGAGTTGACATATTCTTTAAAGAAATGTGTGTGTGTGTGTGTGTGTGTGTGTAAGAGAGAAAAGACTTGTCCTAAGTGACAAATGAAAACTTTTTTTGTGTGTGGCTTTTTTTTTTTGGGGGCGGGTGGGTGGCACACACAGCTGTGCTTAGGGGCTTACTCTTGCCACTGTGCTCAGGGGAATTGAACTTGGGTCAGCTGTGTGCAAGGCATTCTATCCACTGTACTATCGCTCTGGGGCCCACAAATGGAAGCTTCTTACTGTTGCCCGCCTATTTTTCAAACTTCCCTAGTCACGGGTTCCCTGTTGGGATAGTTTGTTGTACAAACATTGCAGTTGCATCTAGGGTCCAGAGAATGAACCTGATCAGCAACAGATCATAGGTTTCTGGTTTGATTATATTTATAGAAGGAGAAAGTGAGGGATGGATTAAAGAGAATTTAAAATTCAGTGATACCAAATAAATCCTGGTAGCTCTAACATGGTTACCATATTGTCAGTTTGCCCAGAATGATGATAGCAACTGCTTCCTTTGTGGATCAGTCATCCTTCTTGATAACCCAACTTCCTCTCATCCCATCCAATCTCTCAGGAAAGAATGGCTCTTTCCTCTGAAAATTTGTCCAAAACCTGGCCACTTCTCAGAACCTCTCCTGTTCTCTGATCTAAGCAGCCATGATCTTAGCCGGCCTAAGTGGTCTTGCTCCCATCTTTACCCCCACAGTCTGTTGCCAATACAGCAGCCACAGTGAGCACCATCTAAAAGCTTTAACCCATGATTCCTTATTTCACATTCAATAAAAACCTTACAATGAATTTTTATAGTGGAATCAAATCAGTGATTCCAAGGCCCTTTGTGATCTGTTTGCCTCCCTGCCTCACTCATTCACTCAGTGGATAGCTCAGTCCAGCCTCACTGGCTTTCTGCAAAGCTATTCCTTGATCTTACCAGACATGCCCTCACCTCAGGTCCTTTGCTTTATCTTGATGCCTGGAATGCCCTTCACCATGTATCCTGAAGGCTAATTCCCATGCTCCTTTAGTCTTAGTTCAAATCATACTTTTTCAGGGAGGCCTTTGCAGAAGCCTCTTGTCACATTCCTCCTGCTGCCTCATCAGCAATCCTAGTATATTTCCTGCACAGTTTTAGTTCTGCTACCTATAAAACACTGTGAGTGTGTGTATATGTGATGTATTTCTGCCTGCTGGCATGTGAACGTTACTTTGTTCGCTGATAGATCCCGAGTGTTCAGTGCCAGATAGGCCCTCTATTCATACTTGTCGAGTGAAGCCAACCGCATATGGACATGGGACCATCACATGTGCACTTATTGATGACAGGAAGTAAAAAGGGGAAGAAGAGGATAAAAAAGTTCAGACATGAAACTTTTGAGTATTGTTTGCATTTTAATCTCACAGGTAGCAGATAGGGTGAAGTCCTGAAAAAGAAACTCAAGATTTTAAAGCATTAGCAGTTGTGTGGAAACAACAGCAATAGCAACAATAACAACACCCAAATGGGAAGGAAATCCTGTCTAATGGAAGTCTGTATCACTGTGTGATATGTTTAGTCTTTTCCTGACTTTACAGATGAATGGCTTTACATGTGACCTTAAGTCCTTCAGTGTCAAAATAACGGGAATGCACTTAATTAACCAAAAAATCAATAGTTGAACAAATGTAGTTATGAACATAGCCAATCTTGTTGATTTTCTTATATCATATGTGGAATGGGCTGGAGCGATAGCACAGTGGTAGGGTGTTTGCCTTGCATGCGGCCGACCCGGGTTCAATTCCTCCACCCCTTTTGGAGAGCCCGGCAAGCTACCAAGAGTATCTTGCCCGCACGGCAGAGCCTGGCAAGCTCCACGTGGTGTATTTGATATGCAAAAACAGTAACAACAAGTCTCATGATGGAGACGTTACTGGTGCCTGCTCGAGCAAATCAATGAGCAATGGGAAGACAGTGAACAGTGATAGTGAAATGTGGAATTATAGTCTAGGCTATACAGCAAGTGGTCATTGAGCTCATAGCGGAGAAGTTGGACACCTACGGAGCCCATCTCAGGCCCAGGAAGAGGAATGGTGTCGAGACAAGGAAGCATAGTAAACCCAAGCTCCTTCACTGCAGTCGGTTCCCTTCTGTATTGACAACCCATCCAGCTGTATCTCTCTGTTCAGTGTTCTTTTTCTTGAGTCAGTGTCCCACTTTAGCATGTCTTTATTTTCCCCCTTGGACTTTGGGTGGACTTTGGGCCACCCCTGGTGGTTTTTGGGGCTCACTCCTCAGTGTGCTCAGGGATCACTCCTGCCAGCACTGCAAGGCCTCTGTGTGGTTCAGGGGAGTGAGCTGGGTTCGGCCTTGTGTAGGGCAAGGGCCTTAACCTCTCTACTCTCGCTCTCTCTGGCCCTCGCTTTAGCATTTCTAACATGGTGCCTGAAACCAGACTTGTGACGTTTCATTCCAAACTAAGACTTGCAGTCACGCTACCTATAAAATTTGTGACGACACCCCGATAAGGCATGAATTAGAGAGACTTTTGAAAGCTTTGCTGGGAGAACCATTTTACAAAGCATGGAGATGATCCTGAGCATCCTCTGGGTCGCTTGGCCCCACACTCGCCTTTTATAGATAAGAAAACTTAATCTTGATGACGTGCAGTCTCTTGTCCAGGTCTTGCAGACCATGGTCGAGGGCAGTAACATTTACTGTGCACATTACTACTGCATCCTCTTTTTGAAATCTTCTCAAGGGGAAACTGAACCTTGAAGGTCAAAAATTTTGATCGTGAAGCTGGTGAGATAGTACAGTGGGTAGTACAGCACTTGCCTTGCACGTGGCTGACTCCAGTTAGATACTCTGCACCCCCCGATATGGCTTCATGACCACTGCCAGGAGTGATCCTGAGTGCAGAGCCAGGAGGTGCAGCTCCCATACAAAATACCCGCTCAGGTTCTACAATTTGTGGCAAAAATTGGGTTTCAAACTCCCCATTCTATCACTGGCTAGAGTGACCGCCTCCATGCTCCTGCAGACTGCCTCCTTGTTCTTGGCCACATCTACTTTAAGAGTCATTGCCTGTATGCTTTTGGCGAACGGTATTAAAATTTTGTGCTCCGAATGTTTGCAGCCTGTTTCTTGCGAGGATTAAATAATTCTGCAGAATGGTTGAGTTTCTCAGCCTTTTCTTCAAAACTGATTGTCTTTCTCATCTTATGAAGAAGAATTGCTTTCACTTTTCTGGCTAGATGAAAACTGACTCAATTATTAAATCCTTTCCTATCTAGGAGAGGGCAGAACTGGAAGGGAAAAAATGAGAGGCAAGACATGTGAGCGGCTTTAGAATTCTGTTTTCGTCATGCAGGGTCAGTCATACATTTGGCTCCAAGCCCGTCATGTTTTAATTTAAGGGCCCTTTAGGGAGTACTTTTCATGAGATCTTGTGACTGTATTGTGTTTGCTGTGTGTTAGTGTATGAATCTTGGACTGGAGAGATGGCCCAGTGAGTTGTGAGTGCATGTTTGGTGGAGACACTGGTTGCATCTCCAACACTGTATGAAGCTGGGAGCAGTCCTCAAGCACTGATCCATGTATGGCCTTTGACTTCCACTGGGTGTGACCCCAAAACCAAAACTAAACTCAAGCCAACCAAACGTATGAATCCTTTCGTGATTCAACCTTCCAGTAAGTAGGACAAGCACATGACAATCACAGTTGATAGAAGCCCTCGTGCCTTTAGAAGGTGGGAAGTGTTTCTTTCTCTGCAGCATTTTGCATCTTCTTGACAGTGAGTGCTTTATTGCTGGCAGTCCTGGTTGGAAGACAGTTTCACTCCATACTCTGAGATGCAGCGTTATTCTCTCTGACTTTTCCTAAAGAGAGAGAGAAGCTCAAGGAGGAAAAACTAAGGGTGGTTTTGGGTCTTTATAGGAAATGCCTCTACTGCTAGGAAGTTGGAGGAGGGCAAGTAGCAGGAGCTCAGTAACCGGAAGGCCTACCTGCATCCTAGACATGGTTCTGGGACCCGGATCTTGCTGAGTTACACTTTTCCTCTCTCCTGCTTTATGTAAAAAGAGGGTCAAAATGAGACAAATTCTCATCAAAGAAATAACCAATGAATGAATTTCATTTTGTTCTATTCAGTGCGGCTAAGACTCACAGCAACATATATTTGTGCTTTCCGTAGTCAGAAGCTGGAAGCCTAAAAAGCTTGTCCTAACAAAGATAGCGATGCCGTATTCAAAGAGGTAGCAGACGGGTGGCTGGAATATTAGAACTGCAAGGGATGAGATTATACAGAACCTTATGACCTTTGACTGGGAAGTTTAGCTGGCAGTAGAGTGTACAGTGGACGTTCTACTTTTCCCAGCATTTCTTTTCTGAGTTGCATCTTCCCAAGTCACACTGGGACTGCTCATTGAGCAAGTTTTTCCTGACTTGGGGTAACAGCCCACCCAGGCCGTTGGCTGATGGTATCCACATGAGCCACGTTCCTACCAGTATCCTCCTGTATGCTGATTTGGAGACTGAAGCCAGGGAGTTCTTTTTCTTCTTCAAAGAGTAAGTTTCTGAAGCATATATAAATTGCTTTATTACGTTGTAATATTGCTTTATAAACAGAGGAATTGCTGGGCTGAGAAATGGGTTCAAGCAGCCCTGAGCGCATTAGCAAGAGCTGTTTATACTCACATGCTTTCAGGAAATGAAAGATCTGTAGGTGCAGAGAACCCAGAGGATATCTAAGGGACTCCTCTGTCCCCTTTGGTGGCCATGCGTTTCTAATTGTTCCGTCTGGTTCTCTTCCTTTCCTTGTAGGGACTGCTTGAAAGATGTTCTGAAGCTTGAGTGTGTTGGTTTGACAACACACAGCATTGGTATATTCCTCCTATCAGCAAGATTTTGTCTGTAAGGTTTCTTGATGATTGATGAGACTGATCATGTTAGGAATTGGTCCAATCCAAACTGCTTTACTCTGGGCATCTCTTCCTATCCCAGGGAGATTACTTTGAAATACTAGAATAGAAAGCCTTGAAACCCCTTTTGTAAAATCTTTGTTTAAGATAATATTGAGAGTCTGTATACATTACTTTGGCCATTTTAAAGAGCCTTTTAATTTATTTTTTTAAGTTTTGGTAGGGATCAAAATTTGGATTGAAATGTTTGGACAATGGTACTGTCTCTGGACTGTTTAGTCTCCCATGGTTTACTATGACTTTGATAAAAAAAATATATATTTCAGCTCTGTGTCATTACAGATGCTGTTGGAGGATATGTAGATTAATTCCTGGGTCTTTATTCTGCGATCTTTATCCCGACTCAGAATGTATAGCAGGGTTCACTGGGTATGATGGATGTGAGTGTCATGCTCAGTAGCATCTGTAGACATGTCAGCTGGTTCCTGGCACCGAGGGAAACACAGCTGGAGTACACTAAAGATAATTGTTAGCAACTGCACTCACAATCTTTGCCAGATTGCTTGGTGAGCCTTGCAGAAATCTTAGTTGGGTGGGGAAATGCACTTCTATTTCAGACACCGCTGAATATAGATTTTCTGACTCTGAAGTGCATGAGTAGAAAATACTCTGCATAAGAGTTTGTATGAAATACAATTGCTTGTTGCAAAACTGTCAGTGTAGTGCTTAAAACATTTTACAAGTAAATTCTGTTCTTGGGCAAAAAGGGAAAAGAAGTTATTAAAATATTTTGATTATATTTGGAAAGCTGGTCACTCTACAAATTTAGCATCAATCAGAGGATTAGGTGAATATGGTAGCTTAAGAGGTCTATTCTTGGCCTTAACTTTTTTTTTTAATTAAAAATTTTTTTTAAAAGATGGGAAACTTAACTTGTTTGTTTGTGGTTCCAAGGATTGAGACCAGGGCCTCAAATATGCAAGGCAAGTGTATTCTTTGCTTTTTTGGGGAACAATTTCAACCCTCCCCCCCATTTAGAATTCTGTTCATTAATGAACCTGTGACTGTTTGAGATTATTAGTTGGTTATAGCTATTCTGTTAAATGCAACCACAAGTATTCTTTAAACCATTTTTTTTTCCCCACTTTTTAAAATACCTGTGGACTGGTGGTTGGAAACTACTGTCAGTTAAATAGCAATATTTTTTTTTATGGACTGGCAGGAAATTGTGGACTGACTCCTTGTGTAGCCTGTTAAAGTTTAGGATGAAAAAACCCATGACTTTTATCCAGTTTCAGAATTTTAACTTTATAGAACCATTCATTGCTTGCTTGCTTTCCTTTAATTTTTGTTTTTGGGCCACACCAGGTGATGCTCAGGGCTTACTCCTAGTTCTGCACTTCAAGATCACTCCTGGCCTGCTCTGGATACCATATGGAGATCTAAACCTTGTCGGCTGTGTGAATGGCATATACTCTACCCACTATACTATTGTTTCAGCCCTGGGATTACTTTATATTTGCAGAATTATTTTTGACCAAATATGAATAATAGTAGTTTTCTACAGCTTTTTACTCCCTCAAACTGTGTGGACTATTATTTTAATGTACAGTTTTGTTACTCTGCTTTAAAAGCATTGGTTAACAGAACATTAGGGATTGCTTCTGACTTCTGAAGGCTCAAGTTAGTGTTACTGAAGAAATACAATGAAAATTCATTTTTAGCATGTATTTGATTCTCAAAGCCTCTGTCTAGTTTTCCATTTCTTCTATTTTGTAGGACATTTGGAGGAACCCAGCAAAGCTAGTATTTTCAGTATTAACCTCACAAGGGCACATTTTAGGGCTGGGAAACATGTTTTTGATCTGCAAACCTTTGCTTCCTTCCATGAAAGATTGTATCTGATAAGGTACATGTTTTCAACCCTGTGCATGTTCTGGAAGCACACTTGGCTTTTGCAGTTCTTTTCCTCTGTCTTGCAGCAGGAGGAATACTGGTTGGTGTCTGCTGGTTACTGGAAGCTCTTGGAGGGAATGAACAAATAGCAGTATTGCATGTTGGGGTGGGTGGGAGTGAGTCAAGAGACCCAGATGCGCAGTAAGGAAGGCAGGCATATCCTTGAGTTCAAAGTAAGTAGCAACTGTAGATTGTTTTTTATCCTTGGTGGCGTTAGGGTCAGTCTGCATCCTTGATAATAATATGGACATTTCCTCCAAATCAGCAAGCAAGCGAAAGTCATCGGGGCTGATTTGTGAGTGAGAGACCCTGTGAACTTTCTCGTATGAAGTTGGAGACTAGATACTGGACAGAATCTTCTTCACATTTAATAATGAGAAGAACAGTTGCTGGAATTTGAGTTTTCTTTCTGTTTGTTTTTGGGCCTTCCAAGAGACGCTGATGGCATTTCCCCTGCAAGGGCTTGAGGGTGTCGTGCTGCCGCCCCTAAAGTGTTTAGAAGCCTCCGGGGTTATGCCCTGCAGTAATTGGGGAACCAGGTTGTGCTGAGAATCGAGCCTGGTTCATGTGCCTGCTAGGCGTTGTGCTCTGACTGCTGTCCTATCTTCCTGACCCTTAAGTTGAGTTTTAAAAGAATAATACTTATGCTTGTGTGACCTAGGAACTTCTGAGCATTTTGGCTGGGGTAAGAGGAGGGAGCACAGGGCATTGTGGGAGAGTCTCGCTGAAGCAAAAGTCAGATTCAGTTAGTGGATGAGTTTGCATGACAGTCTGCTGAGTTAGGTAGCCCGCTGTGCCCTCTTAGGCATGACTTAGTGTAGTCTGGTTCTTGTCCCATGTTCTGTGGCCTCAGACGCCGACGTGTCTTCGCTGTGGGAATGGAAGGCTGATTGTCAAGGCATTGAATGAGTGCTGTCCGCCAGAGTTCAGTTAACCTGGTTCGAAACGTCTTGTTAAATTATGTATAGTATTGATGGCCAGAAGAGAAGACCAGTGGAAATGGACTGAATGTAATATTTTTTGTTATGACTCCCCCACCTTCAAATTAGTTTTCATAAATGGGTTTCTCTTTGTATTAACCACATTCACATTTTAAAGTGTATCTATTGAGTCTGACTTTTTTTTTTTTTTTTTTTTTGCTTTTTGGGTCACACCCGGCAATGAACAGGGGTCACTCCTGGCTCATGCACTCAGGAATTACTCCTGGCGGTGCTCAGGGGACCACATGGGATGCTGGGATTCGAACCCGGGTCGGCCGCGTGCAAGGCAAACGCCCTACCCGCTGTGCTATCGCTCCAGCCCCGAGTCTGACTTCTTGATGTGACATGCAGGGTATTCAAAGCTGGAGGCCTTGGCAGAGCTGTAGCAGTTTTCCGGCATGGGCATCACAGGCGTCTCAGGGTACTTCCCTGTTGCTGGTGGGGACGGCCCTTCCCTTTGTAGATTGCTCAGCTGTCCCCGCCATCCCTACCCACGAGTTGCTGTCTCCAGTCATGACAGTCAAGTGTCCAGACATTGCTCTGCCTCTCTTCCTCTCCAGAAATATTGAGCTGGGCTTTAGAATCCAAGGAGCAGGAACTGGGTAGAGTAACTCCGATGATTCTGCTGGTTTTGTTACTTTCCCGCACCTTCGGCGCTCCAGAAGTCAGAGCTGGAGGAGCTACCCCTCCTTCAGATGGGGTGTGAATGATGCGCTGTCCCTGCGCAGGGATGCATTATTCATCAGAATGCGTTTGAGCTAGCCTCGTGGTACAGGGTGGTACCCCTTTTGGTATTACTGCTTTGGTATTACGGTGTTGGGCTGCCCAGGGATTGCACCCTGCTTGGTTGTGGTGCTGGCAGGTGTGGGGCTTGGTTTCTGGCTGTGGTGCTGATATGTTTTTGGGTGCAGTTATGCCGGCAGTTACACCTTCTCATTGTGCTTGAGTGTGATGTGGCTAGAAGTTGCTTGTGGCCCAGAGAATCTCAAATGGCAGAATGGCCAGGCACAAACAGCAGAATGGCCAGGGCCGTGCTCCCTGTACGTGTCTTTGTCGGATCAGACTCCAGGCCTCAAGCTTGCAACAAGGCAGCTGTCTTTGCCTCTGAACGTCTCCAACCTGTTGGTAGTATTGATAGAATAGAATTCCTGCAGTGCTAATGACTGCTCGTAGGATAACTTTCTGTGTATATGGGGAAGTTGTATATAGATTTTTTTTCTCAAAAAAAGCACTAGTTTCCTTCCATCTTCTTTTTACCCCACTTTTTTTAATTTTAAAAAATGAGATGCATGATGCAATTTTTGTATTTAACCAATAGTTTTACATCTTTTTATACTTTAGTTTTTAAAATTAAAGCTAGTTCTATTTATGGTTTTATTTTTATTTTTCATTTTTGATTTTTGGGCCACACCAGTAGTGCTCAGGGCTTACTTTCAGCTCTGTGCTCAGGGATCATTCTGTTCGGGGCCCCATATGGGGTGCCAGGAATTGAACCCAGGTCAGTCGTGTGCAAGGCAAATGCTCTACATGCTGTACTCTGAGCCCTTAATTATAGGTTTCTTAAAAGGTATTTTATTACTGCTGCTAATAGTGGTCTTTTCCTTTGGAGTCTGTTCAGGAATATAAAAGTGAAATTTGTGTGTTGGAATCTGTAAAGCTCTAGTCTGTGTTTTCTGGTAGTAGGTTTGGCTTGTTCAGATGCTCAAAAAATTATGGAATTTTAGAAATAGAAGCTTCAGCTGGATGACCTGGCCTCTTGGAGCAGTCAGTGAAAAGAGTGCATGTTTGTCTTAGGTGTCTGATATTCATAGACATTCTTCTTGAACAGTTTGGTGGGGAAATCTCTCAGTATGTTGTACATGTTACATCGTTGCAGTTAAGAAAAAAATTTTTAGGGAGGAGCCATTAAATAATTTGCTTTTGAGAATTGATTTCTTGACTGGATTAATATGAATTAGAGTTGAAATAAGTGAAATATGAATAAAGACAAATGAAATCAAGAGCTGGTTCTTTGAAAAGATTAAAAAAAGTTGACAGACTATTGGCAATGGTCAGTGGGGGGGGGAGGTGGGGCAGAAACCTCCCTTTAAATAGGATCAGAAATGGAAGAGATGTTACAGCAGACAATATAGAAATATAAAGGATCATGGGAGACTTCTGGACAGCTGTGTGCCTATAAATTAGGTAATTTAGAACAAATGGATAATTCTTAGAATCACGCATCTCTTTAGGACAGAAAAAAATAGAAAATACAGTTACAAGAATTGAAACAGTAATCAAAAGTCATCCCCAAGTTGAAAATCCAGGACCAAATCTGACTTCACTTGTGAGATCTTTCAAACCTCATAGATCTGAAACCTATCCTTAAATTCTGAAAAACAATTGAGAAGGAAATGCTTCCAAACCCATTTCACAAGACCAGCATTTACCGTGGTACCAAAACCAGATAAGAACTTTATTCCTGAAGAACATAGATACAACGATCAATAACAGTTTTTGTGACTGGAATTAAAAATGCACTAAAACGCTGGGAATTGGAGCCATATTACAGCAGGTGGGGGGCTTGCCGTGTATATGGTTGGCCCAAGTTCAACCTGTACACCATACCTGGCCCCCTAAGGCTGTCAGGAGCGAGCCCTGAGCACTGAGCCATGAGTAAGCCCTGAGATCCATTGGATGTTGCCCCAAACCCAAATTAACCAAACAAAGAAAAAAAACCCACCACCAACAAAAAAGACAAAAATTCACAGAAAAGATTATAGATCACGACAAAATGAGATTTATTCAGGCATGCAAAGATGGTTCAAGTTAAGATCAGCTACTATCATAATAAACCACATGAGCAAAATGAATTAAAAATCATGAGATTATATCAGTGGATGCAGAGAAATGTAAGATTCAGCATCCATTCATGATAAAAACTTTTTTTGGTATGAAAAATGTTTTTTAGAAAAAGTGAAACAAAACATCTTCTTTACCTGAGCACAACGTCTAAAAAAAAAATGACACTGTGTTTCTGAAATCGAGGTTTAAAGATTGGACACTTGCTTCGAAATTTGCCTAGGTAGATAGAAAAGAAAGTCAAAAAAATAAAAGCTTGAGCCGCCCCCATGTTGGCTCACTCTCTGGCTCTGCTCTACCGATTCACAGCTGAATCTCTGAGGAGATGTAAGCCGCACAGCTAAACTTCATGGACACACAACCCTGCCTCCCTCCGTGGAAAACTCTGGGTGCCCGTGGGGGGTGGGCAGACCGAGTCCCTGCCCTACCAAAGCCCCAGCAGCCACATCCACAACTCCCGCCGCTGCAGCTGTACCAGTGACTCAACGCTGCACTTCATTGATACTCTGTGTAGAGACACCAAACTGCGAAAACTTTCAGGCACCCTGGTATCCAGGCTGAGAACTTTGGGGGCAAATTTTAGGGTCTTGGAGTGGGGGTGCTCAGCCTCCCCCCAGCCCCCATCCTCCTAGAAGTCCCGGCAGCCACACCTACCTTCCACAGCTGCCACCATGTCAATTCATTGGCCCAGAGCGTAGATCCGAATGCTGCTGGACACCTCCGCTTCCTCAGTACTGAAATTCTAGTAGGAGCATACCAAACGGGAAAGAAGTAATGTAGAAGCCAGCTAAGCTCAACAAACTAAAACAATAACCCAGAAGGCTCAGCTAGCAACAAACAGCTTAGTAAATCCTTAGATAAGGGCTTAACCCATATGACAGCTTTGTTATCTAATCACTCTAGAATAGTGTCTATAGTTGTGACTTTTGTCTACATTAAAAATGTTAATAAAAATCATATTAAAAAAAGTAAAAGCTTGGGGCTGGAGTGATAGCATAGCGAGTAGGGCGTTTGCCTTGCACACAGCTGACCCGGGTTCAGTTCCCAGCATCCCATATGGTCCCCCAAGCACACTGCCAGGAGTAATTCCTGAGTGCAGAGCCAGGAGTGACCCCTGTGCATCGCTGGGTGTGACCCAAAAAGAAAAAAAAAAGGAAAAACCTTGGTGATATATTCTTGGCAATTAAACATTGTCTCTAAGGATATTTGAATGAAAAATCAGCCCCTGGGGGCTGGAGTGATAGTACAGTGGGCAGGGTGTTTACCTTGTAGGCGGCTAACTCAGGTTCAATCTCTGGCATCCCATATGGTCCCCCAAGCACCACCAGGATTAACTCCCGAGTGCAGAGCTAAGAGTAACACCGGATCATCACTGGGTGTGACCCAAGGAGCAAAAAAAATAAAAGCCCCTTAAATATAAAATGTATTTATAAAAATACAAATGAAAGTAGCGGCCAGAGAAAGTATTCCCCTCCTCTCCTCCACTCCTCACCCCCCAGTAGACAACAGAATGTAGAAAAGAGATATAAATGACAGTAATTCTTGAAGTTGAATATGTTTTCCGAAAGTCTGAGGTTTCATTTAGTGTATAGTCTGTTACTTTGCCCAAGTGGCACCTATCATTTGTTAGTAGGAAATATTATTATAAAAGTACAGCTATTCATTAGAAAAGTGATTTTCTACGCTGTCATTAAGAGGGAGCACGGAGGAAACGGGATTGCTTGGCTCTTTTACAGCAGGATTTTACAATCAATTTTAGAATCATGGGAAGACCATTGTTTGGGGCTGTGACTATTTCTGGGCTCTCAGTCCTTAACGGAACCATTTGGTGACATTACTTGGAGTCTGAATGATCCTCTCTTTGTTCAGCTGGCATCCGGAAGATGAACTCTTCATTTCAAGTCAGGCCACACAGCAGTAGTCAGTTTGGTGATTTCTTGATTTTTGCACTCTTTTTAAGTTACCTGAGGTATTGTTTTTAGATAATTGTTAACCATTTTTGTTTGTTAGTTTTTGGCTTTGTGGTGGCCACACCTGATGGCGTAGTAAGGGACGATTCTGGAGGAGTCATCTCCTTGAATCTGAATTAGAAGGTCTTAAACAGTCTGTGCCTGTTTTCAGGAAATTTTTCCAGAGAGACCCTATCCTTACCCAAGTTAAATACATTCTTAGATATTTCACCTGCTTTCCAAATGCAGACAAACTCAAAATGTCTTTTTACACAAAATGGATATCTGGCAACCTTTTTATTCTATTATTTAGGTAGGGTGGTGTTTATTAACAGTTTGGGAGAATGAGAAACAGAATTGCAAAACAGAAAGCTGACGAGAGTATTTTAGGTATTTTCGTTGTAGGTGTATGACACCATCAGAACTAGGTGAGTGAAAGTACATCTTAAAAGGTGCTCTTTTTGGGACTGGAGTGATAGCACAGTGGGTAGGGAGTTTGCCTTGCACGCAGCCAGCCCGGGTTTGATTCCCAGCATCCCATATGGTACCCTGAGCACTGCCAGGGGTAATTCCTGAGAGCCAGGAGTAACCCCTGTGCATTGCCAAGTGTGACCCCAAAAAGCTTTAAAAAAATGCTTTTTTTTTTTGCTTTCTGGGTCACACCAGCGATGAACAATGGGGGTTACTCCTGGCTTGTGCACTCAGGAATTACCCTGGCTGTGCTCAGGGGACAATATGGGATGCTGGGATTTGAACCCGGATCAGCAGTGTGTAAGGCAAAAAGCCCTACCTGCTGTGCTATTGCTCCAGCCCCCAAAGTGCTCTTTTAAGACCTATTTTGGTGAGGTAATTAGTTTATCAAAGAGGTGTTTTTAATGGATTTAATAAAGAGCAATGGATTATTAACTTCTCTTAAAGATTACTACTTCTGGGTCAGTTAAGTCCTCTTAATAAAGACCAGTACTTCTCTAGAATCACTATCACTGTCATCCCGTTGTTCATCGATTTGCTTGAGCCAGTAACATCTTCATTCGTCCCAGCCCTGAGATTTTAGCAGCTTCTCCTTACTCGTCCTTCCAAATAGTGTCATATTGGAGGCTCTTTCAGGGTCAGAGGAATGAGACCTGTTATTGTTACTGTATTTGGCATATCGAATATGCCACGGGGAGCTTGCCAGGCTCTGCCGTGTGGGTGGGATACTCTTGGTAGCTTGCCAGGCTCTCCGAGAGGGATGGAAAATGTCTATAAGATAATACAAGCAAGTGTGTTAAAACCAAACACATGTGTGCTGCTTTAGGTATATCAGTGGGCTATACAATAAGAGGTTGCACAAATATCTAGAGATGTTCTCTAGAATATCTTCAATAATTTTGGGAACCTTTCTCATACAAATTGGTGACTGAGTTTGGCCAGCCCTTACAGTGAGCTCTGAAATCTAAGTAAGCCATGTTTGTTTTTTTTCTGAATGGTAAATAGTATATCTCATCTTTAGATATTACTCTAAGATGTTTACTATTGATGCTCTGACCTTCATGCTATTTTTGTTTTATCAAAGTCTAGAATACTTGTCTCTTATTGCTCTTCATTTGAAAGTGACTATAATGCTGGCACTGGTGTTACTGGGATCATTTTGTTTTGTTGCTGTGCCTGGAAAACTTACATAGCTGTTTTTTTTTTTTTTTTGGTTTTGTTTTTAGAGTTCAAAAATCATGACTTTTTTTTTGGGGGGGTCACACCTGGTGATGCACAGGGGTTACTCCTGGCTTTGCACTTAGGAATTACTCCTGGTGGTGCTCGGGGGACCATATGGGATGCTGGGAATCAAGCCCAGGTTGGCCTTTGTCAAGGCAAATGCCCTACCCGCTGTGCTATTGCTCCAGCCCCTGTGTCATGACAGTGTTTTAGATTTGAATTTTCCCTATTTTGCTTCGGTGTATGATGAGGCAGTTCAGGTGGGGTAATAATACTATAAGGAGCTAAGCAGGTTGAGAAAGCAGATTTCCTTTATTTATATACACATCTAGTTGTGATGATTTCTTTTATGGCTCATGCATACAGGAGGCTTAATTGATTTGACTCATAAAGATGGAGCAAACTACTTAACATTTTTTAGTTTGGGTTTTGGACTGCCCCAGGGGTTACTCAGAGGACCTAATGTTCGGGGGATGGAACCAGGATTGGCTGAATGTCTGGAGCAAGCACCCCACCCATTGCTCAGGCCTCTGTAGGCCACTTTAGCTGGAAAAGGAAAAGTGAGGAGCACGAGTTGACTTTGAGGAGTAAGAGGGTAAAATTTCAGTTTGGACAAGTGCATGCAATATTTCTCCATGTTATGTGATACCTAGTTTCTCTTGAAATTAATTTTAACACACTCTTGTTTAGTATGTAATTTTTAAATCTAATGTTACTAGAAGATCTGTATGTTCTCAGCCCCAGATTGGTGTCAGAGATGATAGAATGATCCAGATTTATAGTTCGTTTACTTGACGAGGATGTGCGCTTACAGCAGCTGTTGGTGATTTTGGGATCCTGTGATCTCATTTGTTGTGTGACTGTGGTCTGAGTAGAGCGCACTATCCTGCTGGACAGGAGAAGGGGCAAGTGGGCCTAAAGTTCAGGCCCTCAGAGTTAATAAACACTTTAAAAAAAAATTATTCTGGTCTTTGAGTTATTCAGGCAACTCATTCTACATCAAAATCAGTGACAGAGTTGACAGAATATCAAAAGATTGCCATGACCATAGGACATGTTATTAAATTGGTTAATGCTAAGTATATAATTAACAATATATTGTGGCAGGAAACTAGATGTACTATTAGGACAGTCTCTGAATTCTTGTTGATAATAGTATAAACCATTATGAGGTGTCATATTTTTAATGTTTTAAATTGCTCTGTGATGGATGTGGCCCTTCTAAGCTCCTGAACACCATTGGGCATGGCCCCGGAAACCCCTGACATCAGGCGTTGTAGTCCTGGTGGTCCTTGACACCACAGGTCCCCAGTGGCACTGTATTCTTAGGTCCTTCCATTGACCCACTAGCCTGGTTGGCAGGAAATGGAGTGGTCCCCAGGGCACCCTCACCCCCAAAATAAATTGCTGTGTGTAAGTCAGCTTTACTAGGAACATGGCCTATTTCAGTATTGACATGCCACGTCCATGATTTTGGGTGGGAGGACTTCCGAGCAGTGCTTGGAGAGTGCCAGGGCCACTCAGGGTGATACTTCACATGACTGTGTGGGCCTGAAAGCCAGAAGCTGGTAGGGCTGCACCCACTGCGACAAAGGGGCCTATGAGATGTTGGGGATTCAGCTCTGGGCCTAATTGCTGAATACATAATATTTGTGTTCTCGCTCTTTGAACTGTTTCCTGTGGATTTTTTTAAATTAATTTTTTTGGTTTGGGGGCCACACCTGGGGGTGCTCAGGGACTGCTCCTGGCTCTGCGTGCGGGGTTCACTCCTGGAGGGGCCCCGGGCACCATTTGGGATGCTGGTGATGAAACTAGGTTGGCCACATGCAAGGCAAAAAAAACTACACTTGCTGTATATTGCTCTAATCTTGTCTTAGTGGATTTTAAAACTCTGGGTTCTTTATTAGTAGGTCTAATGACTCTTTTTAGGACAGATTAAACTTGTTTTTTTAAAAATATAAATAACTTTATTAAAGCAGATTTTTTATGAGTCTGATTTGGGGAATTGTTCTCAGTGAGAATTGGGCCCTTTTTACCAAAATGAGTAAGCTTTCTGTTATGGATTCTCCGAGTTCTGGTTGTTGAGATCATCTTGTCTGTACCTTGGAACAAGGCAATTAGGATATGTTTAATAACTTTCAGTCAACTTAATTGTTTTTGCTTCATACTGAACTTTGGCTATTAGTGCTTTGAAAGGGTGGAAAATTACAAATACAGGTGAACATATTTTTATCACCAAGCTTCATACTTAACAGTTCTAGTTCAGACTTCACTGGTAATGTTTATTGAGCTGGTTGAGTTTATGGCGTATAAATAAGATAGGGTATCATTCTGAAAGGACCTTGATTATCTTCCTTAGAGGACATTTGGAATTGAAGCAAGAGTAACATAAATTTGACACTCAGAAATAAAAAAAAGTTTGCACATATATTATGTTTAACTTGTTTTATGTATAAACAAGTTGTGTAGTAAAGAGTGGCTGCTTGATCCTTCACTCAGGATTATCATAATGGGTTTCTTTTTGTTTGTTTCTGGTTATTTTTTTGAGCTTTTTGGGTCATACCTGGTAATGCTCAGGGGTTACTCCTGGCTCTGCACTCAGAAATTACTCCTGCCGGTGCTCAGGGGACCACTTGGGATGCTGGTGATTGAACCCTGGTTGGCCGCGTGCAAAGTGAACGCTATACCCACTGTACTATTGCTCTGCCTCCACCTGCGACCATGTTTTGGAATAAAAATAAAACCTAGGTTCATTTCTCCTCTGCTTAACAAGTGAGAAGACATTCTGCAGCTTTTACTAAAAATTGAAAAAATGTTGAATTTCAAAAATAAAACTCCACAGTCAGGGGAGTATAGGTCTTGTGGTCAAGCACGTCCTGGGTTTCTTCCTTGGCACCACATGACCGCTGCTGTACCACCCTGACCTTCCTCCCAGAAGCAACTGAAAAAGTAGCTAGAGCTGAGTTCTCCTTCATTTGTATCCTGTTATTAACATGAGTGCCTGGTACTAAATTGCCTAGTGCAAATTGAGATGTTTTTGGCTAACTTAGGTTTTGAAGTTGTCAGTTCTCTTTTGCTCTAATTATTTGCAAGTTAAGCATAGTACTTGGAAAAAGATTATTAACCTGAAATCTTTCTAAATACTGTAATAAGTATAAATACATAAGGCCTGTGTTTATAATAATATTTATATTATATATTTTATAAGGGCTGGAGCGATAGCACAGCGGTAGGGTGTTCGCCTTTCACTCGGCCGACCCGTGTTCGATATGCCAAAAACAGTAACAATAAGTCGCACAATGAGAGACGTTACTGGTGCCCGCTTGAACAAATTGATGAGCAGCAAGATGACAGTGACAGTGATATTATATAAATACAATAAAGCCAATAGTAGTGATCTCTCGGGAAGCTCATTTCTCTTGAGTGTTGATAGATAATAATGTTCATACTGTCCGAATGTTCTTCTACTGAAGAACAGGTTGTTTGCTTTCAAGTTTTGGCAATTATGAATGAAAGTGCTGTAAACAGTCTTCTTTTTGTTTTGTTGTTTAGAGATCTTTGGGTGTGATTGCTTTATCTTACGGTAAGAGTGTAATTATTTTTATAAGACTTTGTCAAGCTTTTCTCCAAAGTGAATGTGCCATTTTGTATCTCTACCAGTAGTGAGTCTGAATGTTGCTCTGTGTTTACACCATTGTTTGGTATTGTCAGTGTTTGATTTTGGTCATTTTAATAAGAGTAGTGGTTTATTATTGATTATATTTGCATTTTCTTGATGACATGATGTGGGTTATCTTTCCACATGTTATTTGGTTGAATAATTTTCAAATTGTGATGAAACAGTCCTATACTAGAAATTTGGGGAAGTATCTAACTGTTAGTAGAGAAACAAAAATACCCCAAACTTTATAATAGGAGTTTTCTTTTTCTTTCAACAGGTACTCAAACTTCTGTGAAGCATAGGTTTGATAAGATGGGAATAAAAGTACTTGATAATCAGAGAATAGTGTTAATGTGGAAAATAAGATAATAAAAAGAAAACAAGCAACCTTTCTTTCTTACATTACAAGGTACTGAGTACGTAGGAACTGTTGGTATGTGCTTTTCTCTCTTTGTGTTGTGTTTCTTCCTGAGCCAGTCTCTGAGGAGCATTGCCAGGAGTGTCCCTTGGCAGTGGGTGTGCGTGAGTGCTTTGGGCCCCATGGCCTAGGTGGGAGAAAGAGGGCTTGAGTTGAACTTGGGAGCTTAAGTGGAATTTGATGAGAAGGAGAGCATGAGCTTTCTCTGCAGTGGGGAGAACAAGGCTTGCCTCTTGGGTCTGTGAAGGTAAAGGCCAAACTGATCTTGTTTACCATCGTATGCCACTCTCCTGCACAGTGCTGATTTTTGTAGGATGCTCAGAGTAGAGCAGTAATGTAAGAACCATGTAGTAGGGACTCAGTAACTATTGGGTAACTGGGGAAGGGGGCCAGGGAGGATAATTGGGCCACACTCCAGAGCTCAGGGGCTTTTTCTGGCCCTGTGCTCAGGAGTGAGCCCTGGTGGTTCTTGGAAGACCATAATCAATCAGTCCTAGGGATTGAACTGGGGTCACGTCAGTAGGATGCAAGGCAAGTGCCATAAACTTGGGACTATCCTTTTACTACTGAATATTAGTATTCAGCGCTTTTCTTCAGTATTTTTTTCATAATACCAGATAAAAATTATATTTGTGACACCACATAGGTTGTGGATTTTGTTTATGGATTTTGTAGAAGTCGGGAGAATTTATGTATATCTGTAGCACAATTCTGAAAAAGGCTGACTCCCCAAAGCTGTCCTTTCATAGAGGAGGCACATTGCTAAGAGTGCAAGTTCTGCTTCCTCTTCAGTACTGTCATCTGGAGGTGGGCAGGGTGCACCTGTGTAGAGGCAACTTTTCCCACGATGTCTTCACAAGTTTGCAGTTGGAAAGTAGTTTCCTAAATTAGAAAAAGGACTTCTCTGAATTAAATGCGAGAAGTAGAAGCGTTCATTTAACACTTATCAGTGAACCTTGAGTATTGCCCAGTCTCTGTAGTAATGAAGTATATAAAGTGGTTACACATATACACATATACTCGTTTTACCCCTCTCCCCCCAATCCTTCATAGAATAGAATGTGGGAATATAGACTACATATTTTGCCAACAGACAAAAGGCCATATGTGTATATCTATACACATTATATACATATATGTATATATCAACACATTAAATCTACACAGGAAATGGTTAAATTTATCAAAAGTGTGATTTAGATGTGCGTGCTGAGGAAACTGTTGAAAGAAAGAATGGGTTGAATTGCTGATGAAGCTGTGGAATTTTCTTGCCTGTAGTTCATGACAATAAAGATGAGAATTCCTTACTTGGGAAGGCAACACCACAGCGGAAAAACACTTAACCAGAATTCTGGAGACCTGGTCTAATGTTCACCCCCACCTTTAGTTATATGACCTTGGGCAAGTCTTGAAAATCATGTGGGTTACAAGTTTCCCTCATCTGTGGTATTGCTTTGCAGGCTGTCTCCGGGTACTTTCCATGGACTAAAAATGGGATAGTCATACTCCTTCCCGATTTGCAAAGAGACACAAAAAACGAAAAGCCTCTAAAAATGAAATGAATAAGGCTTAGTCTGAAATCTTTTAACAAAAGATTGTCTCATGCTTTTTGCTTTCCTTTTGTGCTCCCACATTAATCCTTTTTTGGCTCGCCCGAGCTTTCTTTTTACACACTCTGGTGGATGCAGATATTTGTGTGCTTGTTATTTCCACCCGTGTGGTGGAGTGTGGTGGTCATTTTATTCTCTGCAGCTATCATACGCATACTTCTGTGAGGCAGACCGTTTCCAGGCTTGCGGTGGGGGCTGTCCACATCCTCATCGGTGGTGTTTCCGAGTGCTCTCCAGAGACAGTGAGGAAGGGCCGTGTGCACTGGCTGATCCTGAGCTCTGTGCACACGGAGGGGTGCCCTTCACACTGGATTAGAGGAGATTTTTGATGAAAGGAGTAGGAAATAGTAGATTTTAGATCCTCAGAATAGCTGCGGAGCCCCAGTTGTCCTTACTCCGGGCCGGGAGTTATTCGAGGTCAGGAGGCTAGTGAAAGGCTCCCCATCACCAGGGCTGAGCCAGCAGGTCCCCAGACTCCAGGCTGGTGTACTTTCCCCCACTGAATTCTGAGATCTTATCAGTGTTTACTTTCAGAATCATTCCAAGGTTTCCACTTTTCTGGTGTACAGGAAGGATAGCAGTAGCCTGCCTGTCATCCTGAGGAACTTCCTGCCGCTCTGACATCATGGAAATCCTTCCAGGTTGCGTTTTGGCTGTAGTCCAAAGCCAAACATATAAAAGCAGTCTGAACTAATAAACTAGGCAGAAGTGGCCTTGCGGTGGATTGTGTACAAGATTAGTTAAGAGTGTATGAG
Source organism: Sorex araneus (assembly GCF_027595985.1). NCBI lineage: Eukaryota > Metazoa > Chordata > Mammalia > Eulipotyphla > Soricidae > Sorex > Sorex araneus. The sequence goes on along the minus strand of NC_073310.1, from coordinate 47,275,658 downwards.
GTGCTAGTCACTGTGTGGGTAATGATTTACACCCTTGAATTAGGGGGACAAAGGGAAAGAAACCAAGCAAGGGAGCCTTGACAGTGATCCTGCCTGTGACCTTGGACTCACTAGCACCGTATTTGATCCCGCTAGAGTCATCAGCCAATCGTGATTTGGTTTCAGTGGTAGATTTACTAATCACATTCGCAAAAGCTAAAGTGTGTGTCTGGCAAGGCTTAAACAGGACTGTTTCTATAATGCTTGACAACTTGAATTTTTCCTCTGGGAAAACGAGAAATTCCGGTTAATTTTTTATAGGAAAGAATTCTAAAAGTATAAATTAAGAGAATAAATGATTTTTTTTTAAAGGGTGACTTCCCAACAAGTGCTCAGGGGCCTGGGGACTACTCCCAGCTATGTTGACCGCCTGGGACTGCTCAAACCTGAGGATGCGGAGGGGCTGAGGTCCAGTGGTCCTGGGGACTGGCCCACAGTGCTCATGGGGCTTCCAGGGCTCCATCCAGCATGGAGACCTTGTGTTGTCAGAGATTGAGCCCCGGCCCCTAAACTACGATTTTATTATGCTCTTTTGAGAAAACCGCTCTGTTGGGCATTCCTCTCCACGTTGATCCGGTTTTCACAGTATTATTAAGTGAAGCAGCCACTTAGGTGAACTGAAGGTTTATAAGTATTTGTAATTGATAGTTTCTGAAATTAAGCCTACGAAGGAGCAATGGAATGTTTTTCTGCTTATGCATATGATTTTCTTAAATTGGGTCTGAGAAAGCATTTTTATTAGATTTTTATTAGGTGACCAAGTTTCTTAAAAAATGTTTATTTGAATTTTGGCTTTTGTTGCTGTCATTTTTGGAACACATTTTAGAACATTTAAAAGTATTACCAGTACACTTATATTTGTGGGAATTACTTGTTTGAAAATTCAGATTTTTAAGTCAGAATTTGTAGGAAAGGGACCAGGGGACTTGTGTTAGTAAGTTGCCTAGATGATTTCCCTGAAAGTCTCAATTCTTACAAGTCTCACAGCTCCGGGATTTCACAGGTGAAGTTGTTTATTCCAAAAGAAGTGACTTCTGTATTCCCACTTATATTCTTTTGACGTTATGTATACTTGCTATGTGCCTGAAAGCAGGTAGGAAAGAAGCCTAAATTGGAGGTTGTAATTACAAACATAACTAATTATAGACCCTGGATAGTGATGAATCGGGATCTTGTGCTGTTTTCACTCTGTGCAGTTTCCAGAGACTTGGCCAGGTAGTGTGAAATACCTCATACGCTTTGGCCAGGTAATGTGAAATACTTCATCCTTGCCCTGTTTTTTCGTTCATCAGCTGTTTCCTATCTGTTCTTGAGTAGAGGCTCCTTTTTTTTTTTTTTTTTTTTTGCTTTTTTTGGGTCACAGCCAGCAATTCTCAGGGGTTACTCCTGGCTCTGCACTCAGGAATTACTCCTGGCGGTGTGCTCAGGGGACCATGTGGGAATCTGGGAATCGAACCTGGGTCGACCGAGTGCAGGGCAAATGCCCTACCCGCTGTGCTATCTCTCCAGCTCCCAATCTTTTTTTTTTTTTTTTTTTTGCAAGTAGAGGCTCTTAAAGTCTTGTTCATTGTTGGTTGTTGGGTTACTTAATTTACCTGCTCAACTTCTCTGAGGTTTCTGGAAAAATATTTCTTGCCTGTCTTCCTCCTCTAGCTTGTGTACTTATTTAAAATAGGGTCTAATATGAACTCACTGGCCCACTGAGGAGGGTGCAGGGGGGTTGTGACGCCGGTTCAGTGACTCATGAGCTGAGACCTCCATGGCTAACGCTCTCTCGTTCTTTTGTCTGAGACTCTTATAAAAGCTTCCTGTCTTGTTTCTACTCTTCCCGCACTAGTTCCTGCCTTTATTTTCCAAGGCTCAACTAAGTTCCCTTGCCGCCATCTCTGCTTTTAGACCCATTCTTCATAAATCTGCCAGGCTGATCTTCTGCAGGCCCTCCTCCCTTTCCATGGAGAATGCAAACCCCGATGACCTCACGTGAGTTGCCTTCTGAGTATCTCATCGTTCAGCTGTGGCTAGTGTGTTTTATCCTCTCCAGTTTTACCTTGGTTAATTGTATTTTTTATTTAAACTTTTTAGTTTTTATTTATTTAGTTTTGTTTTGGGGGCCACACCCAGATGTGCTCAGGCTTTCTTCTGGCTCTGCTCTCAGGCATCAGTCCTAGTAGGACTCGGGAACATGTGGGATGCTGGGCATAGAACCTACCCACTGTTCTATTTCTCCGGCCTCCTAGCTGTATTGTTTTTAATTGAGATAATGCTGATTTGCAACATTCTGTTTAGGGAATATAGTTTCATACCTCTCTGGTGGATGTTGCCACACCATGCTCACCATCGAAGTACCAATATTACTCTACCAGGGTACATTGGGATCCCCAGGGTTCACCACCTTCTGGTGTTTTATTTATTTATTGTTTTTTGGGGGGGCCTTTTTGGGTCACACTTGGCGATGCACAGGAGTTACTCCTAGCTCATGCACTCAGGAATTACTCCTGGTGGTGCTCGGGGGACCATATGGGATGCTGGGAATCGAACCGGGTTGGCCACATGCAAGGTATATGCTCTACCCTCTGTGCTATCGCTCCAGCCCCTGGTTCACCACCTTCTGGAACCTCAGTAACGTCAGAATTTACGCTCTTTTTTTTTTTGGCTTTGTTTGTTCTCCATAGCTTACACATGAGTGAGATCACTGGGTGTTTGTTTTTCTCCTAATTTATTTCTTTTAGCATGTTCTTTTCAGTCCCATCTATGTTACTGAAAAGGCAAGAGTTCATCCTTTCTTACAACTGAGTTGTATTCCAATGTTTATATATATTCCTTCTTTATTCACTTATCTTACTTTTGGGAATGTCAGTATCACTACAGTAAGCATAGGTTTGCTTGTATCTTTTCTAATTAATGTTTTTATTTTCATTGAATAGATACCTAGGAGTGGAGTTGCTGGATCATGTGATAGATTCTATTTTCTTTTTCTTTTTTATTTTGGTGTTTGGACCACATGTAGCAGTGCTCACAGTCTACTCCTGGGTCAGTGCTCAGGGATCATTTATAGCAGGCTCAGGGGACTCTATGGGGTGCTGGGAATTGAACCTGGGTTGGCCACAAGCAAGACAAGAGCCTTACCCCTGTACTGTCTCTCCCCACCAACCATCTGCCCTATAGATATTTTGTAAAAAATATTTTGAGAAACCTGCATACTCTTTTTTGAGTGAAGTTGGACCAATGTAATATTTACTCACACCAATTTGATATTCATCCACAGTGAATTGGGTTCATTTTTTTCACTCCCCAGTCAGCACTTGTTTCTGGGCTTTTGATACCCTTCTCAGAAGTGCTAGGTGGCAACTCATTGTCATTTTGGCGTGCATTTCATGGATAGTAAGTGATAATAAGGTGTTTTTTTTTTTATGTATTTACCGTTTCTTGCACATATTTGTAGGCTCTCCTAATGTCTTCCAATTGAAGTATGTTTTTATGTTTTCTGTTTTTTGAGCAGTGCCTGGCAAGCTACCCATGGCATATTTGATATGCCAAAAACAGTAATAAGTCTCACAGTGGAGATGTTACTGGTGCCCGCTTGAGCAAATCAATGAACAATGGAACAACAGTGCAGTGCTACAAGTGCTTTTTTTAAAAAAATTTTTTTCATCTGGACTTTATTGATCTAATAAAATTACATTAAGAATTGAAATGAATTATACATTATTGTGCTCATGTTTCCCCCATACAAAGTTTGCGAACCCATCCCTTCACCAGTGCCCATCCTCTATCACCAGTAAACCCAGCATCTCTCCCACCCTCCCCAGTCTCGTCTCCCCCCCCCACCCCACACTGCCACTATGGCAGGGTATTCCCTTTTGTTTTCTCTCTCTGATTAGGTGTTGTGGTTTGCAATAAAGGTGTTGAGTGGCATTGTGTTCAGTCTCTAGTCTACATTCGGCACGCATCACCCTTTCCCCGCATGACTTCCGACCACATTTTACTTGGTGATCCCTTCTCTGACTTGCCCAGAATGAGAGACCAGCCTCCAAGCCATGGAGTCAACCTCCTGGTACTTATTTCTACTATTCTTGGGTGTTAGTCTCCTAGTCTACTATTCTATATTCCACAGATGAGTGCAATCTTTCTATGTCTGTCTCTCTCTTTCTGACTCATTTCACTTAGCATGATACTTTCCATGCTGATCCAACAAGTGCTGTTTTTTGATGGGAGTGATTTTGTTACGTTTTGTGAGTTCTTTACATTTTAAGGACTAACATATATTAGCCTTTTTTGCTGGATGTTTATGATGTGTGAGTATTTTCTTCCCTTTAGCAGATGTCTTTTTAATTTGGGCGGGGGTCGGGACCACACCCTTAGGGACTACTCCTGGCTCTGTGCTCATGGGGACACTCCGGTGGTACGTATGGTACACTGTGGTGCTTAGGGATTGAACCGGGCTGTTGGCAAACACCTTAACCTCTACTCTCTTTCTCTCTGGCCCCCATGATTTTTCACTTTAATGGTAGTTTTTTTTTGTTGTGCAGAAGCTTCTTTTTAATTTGAAGTACTTTGACATATTTATTTTTGTTCTTTTATTTCCCTTAAATATTTCCCTTTAAGTCCGTAAGACATCAGAAGTTAATACTTGGTAGGATAGTGCCTGTCTTCACTTCTACATGCTTTATGCATTCAAGTCTTATTTAAGTCTTTAGTTGATTTTGAGTTGACTTTTGTGTGTGGTATGAGGTAATTCTTCTTACTCTTTTGTCTGTATCTGATCTCAACTTCGTTTGTTGGAGAGATTTCTCGCTCCTTTTATTTTATGCTTCTAACCCTTATGTTATTAAATTAACTGTCTATAGAGGTAATAATTTGTTTCTGGGCTCTTCTTTGTGTCCATTGGTTAGAGTATCTTTCCATTATCACACTTTGGAGCACTGTAGCTTTATAGTGTAGTAGGACATTTGTGTGATATCACCACTCTTCTTTTCTCAGCTTTTTTTGTAGTTCCACACAATTTTATTAATGTTTGTTTTAATTCTTTTAATAATAACCATCAGTGACATTTTGATAGGGACTACATTTAATTTGTGTCTTTCTTTGGGAAGGATGAAACAATTACTTTTTCTAACCCACAAACATAGAATATCTTTCCATTTCTATATGACTTCTGCTTCCTTTAATAGTGTTTCAGAGGGGTTTCCCCAGCACTCCTCCCACCCCCAAATTCTGGTGATCAAGCCCAGGACCTCATGCGTGGCAAAGCAGTTGCTCTGTTTCTGAGCCACAGCCCAGTTTTCATTGAACGGGTCTTTGCCCTACTGAATTTATTCCTATGTAGTTATTTTCTACTGTTTTTTTTTTTGGGGGGGTACTATTATTTTTGGTGTGATTATAGAGTTTTCTTGATTTCTTTCTCTTCTAATTTGTTCTTTCCAGTTTTTTTTTTCCATTATGACCCAAAACAGTGCTGCACATTTCTTTCATTCCTCAGGAGTTCATTGGCACTTGTTTTGTGTTCCAGCATGTTCTCCAGGTTGCAGTGTGGGATTAAGGCTTAGGAGGAGGGTGGTACGGCCTAGAGATGCTGCACTTCCATGGCATTGGGAGTTGAAACATAAGATGGAAGGAGCTGGGGGTATAGTACTGTTGGGGGTAGTGGAGGAAGCAGATACTAAGAAAGGTGGTTAGAGTGAGGGCAAGACCAGAGGAAGCAGCCACAAAAATCTTTGGAGAGAGGTTCTGGATAAAAGAGGATGGTCCACAGTATTGACTATTTTTGGTAAGCCATGAAAACTGAGTAAAGTTTTCTGTCTCTAATTATGGTTTTGTGTATGTGTGTTTTATGCTGGTACTTGGACACAAGACCTCAAACATGGGAGGTCTGTATTCTCTATTGACCTCTGTCCCTGGCATCAACTTGTATTCTCTAGAATGAGTTTATTGGTAATACAAAGTACATTGATGCATTAAAGGCAACAAAGGATGTAACAATGAGGACAGATCACTCATTTGTGAGATTTTAATGTGGAAAGACATGTTTTATATTTTCCTCCAAATGACCGATGCCGAGTGATTTTGAAGACTTAGAAAATGAGGCCAGTGTATGGGGAAATATTTAAAGTAAGTTACAGAAATCAATTCAGAGAGCAGGGGAAGGATGGGGATCCTCTCAGGGATTCTGTCAACCTAATGTGGGGAAGGAGTGAGGAGGCAGGGCAGAAGGGAGCCATGACGTTCCGGTTGCTTCGTGTTTTTATGTGAGGTAGGAGAGGAATTGTACTTAGCATGAACCAGTGGACAGAGATTTATTTTCCAAAGTCTGTCTTGTGTAATCTTCGTGTCCAGACAGCTTATTGTGGGTCTCTGGTGCAGTGAACACTGCGTCTTCTTCCCAACCGTGCAGTGTGATTGCAGACCATCACCAGGCCTCTCCCGCCTGCCCAGACTCTTGGCTCCATTTGTTATTCTTCAGAGGTTCCCTGGCTTGTTTGCTGACGTGCCTTTGCTCATTCGGGCTTATGCTTTGAAAAGGAATTAGCCCTTCCTGCTCCACCTTCCTCCTTTGTGTCTCCTGTGCCGGTGAACTGTATGTGTCATAGGGAATGAAAACATGTGCTAAAAAATTGTCGTTATCTTTCATTTATGCATTTTTAATTCTCTGCTGTGTTGTCAGTGGAGAGGATTTTAATATTTTGTCATTGAAGTAATGAGGTTACTATAATGTTTAACTATGTTTTTGCTATTGGTGTTAATGAACAGGATTTTAAAATCCAGAAATAATTTTAGGTAAAGTAAAATGTAATGAGAACACTTTTTAAACTAAGTTGGGCTAGAGTTTTGAATCCTGGTTCTGATTCTCACTGGATGTGATTTGGAGGGTCTATGCAAAGTCAGGAGAATGAAACCTGGCTTTTAGGGATGTGAGGCCCAGACCTGGGGCATTGTTAAGTGCTCACTGGCTCTCAGGATAGTTGTTAACAATGAATTTCAGTCAACAGTGTTGATTCAAAGTCTGGATGAATGATGAAAGGTAAAGGAGAGAGGATTTGTGTCTTTTACCCTTTAGGGTGTTCGCCTTTCACGCAGCCGACCATCGTTTGATTCCTCTGCCCCTCTTGGAGAGCCCAGCAAGCTACCGAGAGTATCCCGCCCGCACGGCAGAGCCTGTCAGGCTACCCATGGCATATTCTATATGCCAAAAACAGTAACAATAAGTCTCACAATGAGAGACGTTACTGGTGCCCGTTCGAACAAATCGATGAGCAGCGGGATGACAGTGACAGTGACCCTTTCCCCATTTACATTGAGGGAAATATTTAAGGGTGCTGTATTCTATGTTGTTCTTTCATTTTAGTGTCATGCCTGGAGTTCATTGTGTTTTAGCAGGACATAATGGTATAGGAGGTGAATTCCTCTTATTTAACTTGTTTTTTAAGGTCTTCTATGCGAATAAGTCCCCCGGCGGAAGGGTGTCTGTGTGTGGGGCGCTCCTCATGGCAATCACATTTTCTTTCTTTTTTTTTTTTTTTTTTTTTGCTTTTTGGGTCACACCCAGCGATGCTCAGGGGTTACTCCTGGTTTTGCACTCAGGAATTACTCCTGGCAGTGCTTGGGGGACCATATGGGATGCCGGGGATCGAACCCGGGTCGGCCGCATGCAAGGCAAACGCCCTACCCGCTGTGCTATCGCTCCGGCCCCGGCAATCACATTTTCCCATGGTGATTGCAGTTATCCCAGGAAAGGAATTATAAACATGAGTGATAGTGTCACTTTGTGTGGTTTCCTTTTCACAATTGGCAACTTGTTGAGAGTAGTATATAAATATAATTAAATGTTTAGAACACTTGCAGCAGGAGACACAGCTTATAAAATTTAAATTTCCTCTGTTAAAGTGTTTTGCTTTGATTTCACCCCCCCCCCCATTAAACTGTGGGCATATTTATTTATTACTGTTTTTCAGAATAGCTTCCGAAGTTTTAGTAGGGCAACTGGTATGAAGTATACGTCTTATTAAACCAGAGTGAATTATTTTTTTTAAATTAACTTTTCATGCATTTGACATTGTTCCTGGGTAGCTGATCCTTTCTGTTTCTCAGTAGGACTGCAGATGTCTCATAGAGAAACAGGAAAAGAAATTGGTTTGTGAGAATGCCACATACTAGTATAAATGTTTTAACAACATACTCTGATGATCTTATAGCTAGTCACATGGAATTTTCTCTCACTGATGTATGTGATAAATGAGGGCACATTCATTTTCAGTGCCATAAAATATATGTTACAGCAGTTGTGACAAATGACACTAAATCAAGAGACTTGTTGGAATGTTTTGCAGTTACCAATGTGATGCTATATCATATCATATTGAACCAGTTGGAATGAAAGTATTCTATTGAATGATAAAGTAACTTGTGTCTTTGTAAAATATTTCCTAGATATGTATTATGAAACAATTTATATTCCTATCACCTAATATCTCTGAATTATGAAACAGTTTATATTTCTAGCAACATATCTCTGAATTATGAAACAGCTTATATTCCTATCACCTGATATCTCTGAAAAATGGTATGTTAAAATGATGCTAAAAATAGGGAGAAAAAAAGGGGTTGGAGTGATAGTACAGCAGGTAGGGTACTTGCCTTACACGTGGTCAACGCAAGGGTTTGGTCGCTGGCACCTCACATGGGCCCCTGAGCCCTGCCAGGAGTGATCACTGAGTACAGAGCTGGGAGTAACCCTGATTACTTCCAGGTGTAGTCCCAAAGAAACAAAAAAATAAGGTGCGGGAAAGTGAAATTAATACTCATAGAAGAAATTCAAAATTTTAAAGTCAGAATGTAAAGGAGACAAAAGACTGTTGTCAACAATGCTTATGAAATGGTCCCAAGCAGGTGCTCCAATACTTGTCATTTGACAAAAAAGTGTAAGAATAAGGGGGTTCACACTAGAGGAGAGGAAATGGAAGTGTTCCTCACTGCTTTTTCCAAATGCAGTGGAAGACGAGGTGGGGAGAGCAGAAATCTTAAAAGTGTAATTTCTGATGAAAGGAAAAAAATTTAAACTGCATTTTATATGGCCATACAAATTTCCACAAACTTAGTGGCTTCCAGCACCATAGATTTCATATTGTATAGTGCTGTGACTGCAGCCTGCATGAAACGAAACTCTTTGCAGGACTGTGCTGGTAGCGGGTGCAGGGGGAGAGCCCGTACCCTTGTCGTCTTCTGCTTCTGCAAGTTACAAACTGCTTTGTTGTTTGTGTTTGGGATCTGCCTGACTGGACGCAGGGCTTATTCCTGACTGAGCACAGAGATTACTCCCAGCCAGGTCTGGGGGCCAGCTGTCATCCTAGGGATTGAACCCAGGTCTGTATGTGATCTCGTGCATTGGACCCGTGTCAGCCACGTGCCAGGCAAGTGTCTTTCCCCTCTCCTATCTCCCGTCCCTCACATTTCTTGACTTTAGCTCCCATCCATATTTTTAAAACCAGTGTATTATTTTGAGTTTTCCCCACATCTAATCAAGGACAATCTCCCTGTTTTATTGACCGCTTATTTGTGGGGAAGGTCTCCCGAGATACAGCCGGCCGCCCGGGCTGGGTCTTGCGGATGCAGTGCTGCTGAGGCCCCGGGGGCCGGAGCCACCGGTGCTTGGGGTCCTTGTACGAGGGATCAGGCAGCCCTTGTCCCTATTTTCAAGGCTGCTTGTCCTCAGCTTTAATTCTACTTCTAAGCTTAATCCCCCCTTTCTGTGAACGGGGATATATTCTTGACTTTGTGTTCATTTTCTGTATTGTAATTATTGAGAGTGATCTTATTAAAATTTTTTAGGGTATTGAAATTCAAGGGAAAACTATTTTATCCAAAATAACCGGGACTTAGGTTTGGTGTGGTTACAGGGCTTATTGTTGTTATTATTGTAATTATTATTTTTGCTGTTTCACAAATGTAATAAATGTCGTATAACCTCAAATCAAAAGAAACTCTCCCTGGAATTCTGACACAACACTGAAACTTACGAGTTGAGAGAAATTGCATTTGTAGGTGAAGGAAAAGGTTAATTTCCCCCCCTCCCATTGCACACAGTGCTCAGGGGGCCCGGAAACCACTCATGGATTCTTAGCCAGCCAGGGTCAGTGCTAGGGCCTGAGGATGCGTTGCTGTCAGGACACCAGGGCCAAGCATGGCGATGTTGGAGGGGTCGCAGGACTGCACCAAGTAGTAAGGAATTGGTGAGAGCAGTCTGCGCCTGTGCCCCCTCCCTGCCCCTGTAGCTCTCACCCTTTTGACAGAGATGGAGAGTGGCTTAACCTCAGGAAGACAAGTGCTCTTTTTGCCTGCTGTTGCAGCAGGATTGTTCTAGGGAGCGCTCAGGAGCGCAGCAGAGACAGTAGGAGAGGCGGGATGAAAGCAGAGGAGAGGGAGCGAGGAGACATGATGAGCAGCCTTGGCACATGCCAAGGACAGTGAGGAGACGGAAAGTGGGCTGCGGGCGAGACTGCTGCTGTCTCTGAGCAGTCTCAGAGACGCCCATCCTTCAGTGTCCCCCTCAGCCTACCTCATCAGTTCTTTTTGGTTTCAGAATACCCCTTTTCAATCTTAAAAATTACTGGAACCTGTGTTTCTTATTGGTAGGAGTGTGAAATAGTGTAAACACAGTGGCAGACAGCTGGGCCGTTCCCCAAGGAGCTAAGCAGAGACTTCCCATATGACCCAACAGTTCTCTTTGTGGTAAATGCCGAAAAGAAAGTCAAAAACATGTTCTTACAAGGACAAAAATGTTAATAGCAGTATTATTTATAATAGCAAAAAATGTGGGAACAACCCAAATACCCGTTCATGAGTAAATGAATAAACAATATGCAGTGTGTCGTTCCATATGAGATGATTTCTTCCCCTCCCCCCTTTGTCTTTGGGCCACACCTGATAGTGCTCACTCATGGCTTACATCTGGTGTGGGACTGCGGAACCATCCATCTAATTAACATACAGTAATTAAGATACTGAATTCAAATCTCATCAGCTTCTGTATTGTCATTTTTGCACACGTGGGTTGACACTGTGCATGACAAGTGCCCTACCTGCTGTAATATCTTTCCAGACCCTATAGTTATTCTTCTGTGATCTTGCTTTGACTCAAGTAGATATAAGGTAGATATAAGCTTAACAAGGGTATGATTGTAATCTTGTTTAGATTTGCAAGTCTTAGGACTTCTATTTTCTGTGAAAAAATGTCATTGAAATCTGTCAGTGATTTTATTGAATCTATTGATGACATTTTTGAGGGGCTTTTGCACCGTACCTGACCGTGCTCAGGACATACTCCTGGCTCTGTACCCACTCTTACCCCTGACGGTGCAGGGGGTTGAACCAGGGTTAGTCACAAGCAAGGTAGGTGCCTTAACCTCTGTGTTATCTCTTTAGCCTCAGACCTTTTGTTTTATAGGTGTTCTAAGATAGTGTTTCAATCCAACAGCATGGGATTTGATCTCTTTATTTTGTCTTATTTTTTTTTTTTGGAGGGGTGGTTTTTTTCAGTATAGTAATCCTTGATTATGTTAATATGTTATTCTTTCATGATACCATAACTAGGATAAGATTATTTTCTTTTTTTTTTTTTTTTTTTTTTTTTTTTTTGCTTTTTGGGTCACACCTGGCGATGCACAGGGGTTACTCCTGGCTCTGCACTCAGGAATTACCCCTGGCCGTTCTCAGGGGACCATATGGGATGCTGGGATTTGAACCTGGGTCGGCCGCGTGCAAGGCAAACGCCCTACCCGCTGTGCTATCTCTCCAGCCCCAAGATTATTTTCTTTTTAGATAATTCATTATCTATAGAAATGCCACAGTTGTTGAATTTGTGGATATAACTTAAATTTACGGAATCCATTAGTTATCAATGCAAAAGAGAATTTTACTTCATTCTCTTGCATTTTGTTTTTTCTTGCTTGATTTTTCTGGTAAGCCTTTCAGTGTATTGTTTAATAGGAATGGTATCAGTATCCTTGTCATATTTGTCACTTTGGAAATGTTTTTAATACTTTACTGTTGAGTTTGCTGTTAATTGTGGTATTTGGAGTATTATTGTTTTTAATAATTAGTTTTTTACACAATGTGATTATTCTTTTATCTATTTAAATTATTTTTTGCTTTTTTGGGTCATACAGCTGATGCTCAGGGATTACTTCTGGTTCTGCACTCAGGAATTATTCCTGGCAGTGCTTGGGGAACCATATGGGATGTCGAGGATTGAATCCAGCCGGTCTCATGCAAGGTTAACGCCCTACCAACTGTACTATCATTCTAACCCCAGTGAATATTCTTTTATATCATCAAAACTGGGGTGGTTTATTAAAGATTTGTTGCAGTGTAGTCTCTGAAATCATTATTTTGCACATTAAAATTCACTGATCTAGTTTTTACTTTTTGTACATTTAAATTCATTAATCTAGCTTTTACTTTAGAAGAATATTTTCTTAATGCAAGATTTTCTAGTATCTTCCTTTGATCATTTGGAGAATATTAATTTACTGTTACAGAGATCTTCCAGATGTTGACATATTTCATCATATATTTATAGTTAATTTGAATCACTACTGATCTTATTAGAAAAGTCCTTTAATTGGGAAACTTCAAGGTTATGGTGGAAAGTAGGAGTCTTCCAGAGTTCTAATTTCTAGGTGAAAGTGAATTTTATCACTGACAGTAAATATTTGAGGTAACAGTTTCACCTTGTCAAACATTTTCTCAAAATTAACATATGCAAATCTGATTAATCATAGTTCTTTGTTCTTTCAGGTAAGGATGGTATTCCACGAAAAAATGGTTAGTTGGGGCCTGAGCGATTGTACAGTGGAGTTCCATTCCCGGCTTATGGTTCCCTGAGAACTGCCAGGAATAGTCCCGGATCGCAGAATCAGGAGTAACCCCTGAGCATTGCCGGATGTGACTGAAAAAGCAAAAAAAAAAAAAAAAAAAAAAGTGGTTAGTTAACTTACAGCTGTTTGAGTTGAACAGTTGCTACATGCAGATGCTTTTTCTCAAGATGACCATTGTAATAACATTTTATCACATAGGATATTAAAAAAAAAGTTCTCTTGTATGACTGAAACCCAATCATGAGCAACTTAGTAACTGTATATCACTGTGATGCATTTTTAAAAAACTGTAAAATTAAGAAAGTTCTCAAGAATTGAGGTTCATTAATTAAAAAAAATCTTTTATTAAAAAAGAAGAGTAAACTCTCTTCAACAGGAAGTTTTAAATGGAACTTTCTTCCTCACTGTGCTCCATACTCTTCCTTAACCATTTATATGAGGAGCAAAAGAAGTCCAGTATCTGTTGGTGTTATTTTGGTATAGTTTGGTGTCATTGTGTGCAAATAATTCTCTCAACAGTTTCACCTGTTGTTGTATTTACTTCATTACTGCAAACATCAGTGCCATTAACTGACAAAAAAAAATCTTATTAGAATGCGAACCATTTTAATCTTGTGTACCTGGTGAGTGTTGGGGATTTAATCATAGGAATCCCCGCTCGGTCGGGGACCACATTTTGAGAACTGCTGTACTGGCTTACAGTAGACCCCATTTCCCCACCTGGTATTAGTGTGTTGTGTAAAGCTTTATAGTCTTGTCATCTTTGGTTCAAGTTCTTGCCTCTTCATCCCTAGCACCGAGACACAGAGTGTCTCAATTGCACATTAATAAATTCGTGATTACTGCAGGAATTACGGAGAATTAGGACTGGAAGGAGGACATACTAAATAGGTACCTATTGTGCTGACCTTCAAAATGAAAAAGATTGCTTTATTGAATGCACAACTCATTACCTGGTGATTTCTAGAAAACTTTGATATCTTACTAGATTTCCCCCAGTGATGCCAGGTAACTGAAGAATTTGCAGATTGGACATTTTATCCCCTTCTAATTATTTTCTTACCTTTTAAGGGTTTCTGTGGGTAAACTTTGACCTCATGAAGACATTTATGGCAGACTGAGTTTGAGTGGTGTCCAGCAGTCAGCCCTTCCCAGGAATTGGCCGTGTCTGTGTGGGCATCCAGATGGAACAGACACTGGAACAGTTAGAGGCACCGGGCAGCTCGGCACATTCTGGGAGGTGAGAGGGTAGGCTGGTGAATGCTTTGCTCCAAGCCAGCTGGTGATAGATAACGCTGCTTCTCAGCCTAGGTTCACTGACTTCCCCCTGGATCCATGTCTGTGGTAAGGGTTGACTTTTGCACTCAAAATTTAAAAAAAAAAAAAATTTGTGACAGAAAATTCCTGAATATTGGCAGTCATTACCTTAGAGAATTGGGAGAAGTTTTTTCGTGTGTTGTGTTTTGTGTTGGTGTGTGTGTGTGTCTGTGTGTCTGTGTTTTGTACATTTTGTTCATCTTTGATATTTGTGTAGCTTAACTGGTGATTATTGTCATTTACATATTTATTCAAAGTGATCTGATACTTGCTTGTATGTAGGCAACGCTAGGCATGTCTTAGGGAGAGAGGTTTCTCCTCTCCAGAATCCCGGAAGCCCTGGAGGAGTTGTTGTGCTCTGACTCAGATCAGATTTGGATTGAAGTCAGGAGGAGTTCCCGGGGCCTTGGGCAGATGCTGTGGCCTTGTACTCTGCAGACGTGGGGTGGACCCTCTTCAGAGGTTGGTTTAATGTCAAAGACTGCTGTGACTACATGGATACCGAGAGAGTATGTACAGGCTTACTACTCCCGTGAAGCTGTGTCAGGGCAGGCTCTTAGCAAGCTGAAAAATGTCTTGAGAACGTAGTACAAAGAGACTGATTTAGCTCTTATTGTGCTTGGAGGATAAGGTTCACAGGGTTTGTTCCTTGCCTGCTGTACTTGGGTGGTTTAAAAATTTGTTTTTTCAATTTGGACGACTCTCAAAAAATTAGATATTGAATTCCCATTTGACCCAGCAATACCACTGCTGGGAATATATCCCAGAGAGGCAAAAAAGTACAATCGAAACAACATCTGCACATGTATGTTCATCGCAGCACTGTTTACAATAGCCAGAATCTGGAAAAAACCCGAATGCCCCAGAACGGATGACTGGTTGAGGAAACTTTGGTACATCTATACAATGGAATACTATGCAGCTGTTAGAAAAAAGGAGGTCAAGAATTTTGTAGTCAAGTGGATGGGCATGAAAAGTTTCATGCTGAGTGAAATGAGTCAGAAAGAGAGAGACAGACATAGAAAGATTGCACTCATCTATGGTATATAGAATAACAGAGTGGGAGACTAACACCCAAGAACTGTAGAAATAAGTACCAGGAGGTTGACTCCATGGCTTCGAGGCTGGCCTCACGTTCCGGGGAAAGGTCAACTCAGAGAAGCGATCACCAACTACATTGTAGTCGAAGGCCATGTGGGGGAAGGGAGTTGCGGGCTGAATGAGGGCTAGAGACTGAGCACAGCGGCCACTCAACACCTTTATTGCAAACCACAACAGCTAACTAGAGAGAGAAAACAGAAGGGAATGCCTTGCCACAGTGGCAGGGTGGGGTGGGGGGGAGATGGGATTGGGGAGGGTGGGAGGGACACTGGGTTTACGGGTGGTGGAGAATGGGCACTGGTGAAGGGATGGGTTCCCAAACTTTGTATGAGGGAAGTATAAGCACAAAAGTGTATAAATCTGTAACTGTACCCTCACGGTGATTCTCTAATTAAAAATAAATAAATTAAAAAAAAAAAAACTGGATTTAGAAAAAAAAAAAAAAGAACTTCCCAGGCCAGAACGGTAGTACAGTGTGTAGGGTGTTTGTATTACATATAGCCAACATAGATTTGATCGCTAAAACCCCAAAGGGTCCCCTGAGCCCTGCCAGGAGTGTTCCCTGAGTGCAAAGCAGGAATAAGCCCTGAACACTGTTATGTGTGGCCCAAGAATAAAAAAAAAAGAATTTGCCAAAAAAAAAAAAATAAAATAAAAATTTGTTTTTTCCTCTTAAGTTGAACCACTGAGATACATAGTTACAAGGTTGTTCAGGACTGGGTTTCAGTCATACAATGTTCCCAACACCCATCCCTTCAGCAATGTACATTTCCCACCACCAGTGTCCCGTTTCCCTCCTGCCACCTCCCCCTCCCCACCTGTCCCTTACCCCAGCATGCTTCTGTGGCAGGCTCTTTTCTTCTTCATCGTCTTCTTCTTCATCTTCGTCGTCGTCTTCGTCATCTTCTTCTTTGTCGTCGTCTTCTTCGTCTTTTCTTCTTCGTCATCGTTGTCGTCTTCTCCTCCTCCTCCTCCTTTCCTTCCTCCTCCCCCTCCCTTTCCTCTCTCCCTCTCCCTCTCTCTTTCCTCTCTCTCTCTCAATGCCCCTCCCTCCCCCACACACCTTTAAGCTCTCTCTTCCCTTCTGGGCATTATGGTTTGCAATGCAGGTACTGAAAGGTTATCATGCATATCCCTTTTACCTACTTTCAGCACTCAGTACTTATCCAGAGTGATCATTTCCAACTATCATTGTCATACTGGTCCCTACTTTATCCTAACTGCCCTTCCTCCTGCCCTTCTACTGGTGGCAGGCTTTCATCTTTGGACCAGTCCTCCTGGCCCTTGCTTTTACTCTCTGTGGGTATTGGTCTCATGTTATGCTTTTTTATATCTTATAGATGAGTGCAGTCGTTCTGTATCTGTCTCCTTTTGGCTCATTTCACTCAGCATAATATTCTCCATGTCCATCCATTTATAAGAAAATTTCTTGACTTTGTTTTTCTAGGTGGCTGCATAGTATTCCGTTGTGTTTCTTTATCCAGTGGTCTGTTCTCGGGCACTTGGGTTGTTTCCAGATTCTGGCTGTTGTGAATAGTGCTGCAATGAGCATGGAAGTGCAGATGGCATTTCTGCTGTGTGTTTTTGGACCCCAAATTCTTGTGTATGCCAAAGGAGGGATTAGGCTGGCTCACTTCCTCCTTCTCTCCCTCCCTCCCTGATAGCTTTCCTGAACAAATGTGGGACAACATGGGCAAGTGGAGAGTGGTAGGACCTGAAAACTGGTACTAGTTAAAAACCAACAATGGAGCCAGATTGTTACAGGAAAAGATTTCCTTTTTAGAAGGATCTAGCCAGAAATTAGTTGAGCAACCTAGTTTAGATACTTAGAACCAATTAGATGGGGGTGTGATTGAATGAACTTTTTTTCCAGACGGACTTATGGATTGAGCTGTGATCATAATGCAATGTGATCCAGTTGTATATATCCTGTAAATTCACATTTTCTCTTTTATAAGCATACAGTTTTAACATATTCAGGTGTCAGGCATTTGGGAACAAAGTGTGGGGTAAGAAGAGACAGTGGCGAAAGGCCATGAGTGCAGGAACACTCATTTTACTGGCAGCTCTTCTTGCTCAT
Source organism: Sorex araneus (assembly GCF_027595985.1). Lineage (NCBI taxonomy): Eukaryota > Metazoa > Chordata > Mammalia > Eulipotyphla > Soricidae > Sorex > Sorex araneus. Next base: position 47,258,252 of record NC_073310.1, on the reverse strand, counting down.
CTCTCACCATCCCTAGCACCATTTTGTGCTGGGACTTATTAGGAAGAAAGTTAATTTGGGCTAGTACTTAGTGGAACCATCTGTTAGAGGATTTGAAATCCCATCTCCTCACTCAGGAAGGGGAACTAGAGCTATCTCTTCCAGAAATTTTCGAAGGCACGAAGCTCAAGTTTTCATACTAAGGAGGTCACAAAGCTGAGTGGAGAAATGTATAGGTTGTATAAGGAGATTGAGTCTCTCTTTGCAATAGAACCTTTTGAATTTAGGAAACTGAGTATTGGTTAGGTCATTCCTACCTGGAAGAATTTTGAAAGCAGTAGGACATGAATTATAACATTGGATGATGTAAAAGTTGAGATTTGTTCAAGCTTTTAAAACATACTTTTATATTTATATTTACATTGCTTTAGGGGAGAGGAAGATTGTGTTTTGAGAATCTTTTGGAGCTAAATAAGAGCTATGTGGTGGTTCTGTCTCGGAAGTGACTTCCCTGGGCCAGTGTAGTCTTGTCAAAAATTTAGAATGAGGAATTTTATGTTTTTACAAGTCAAATTATGCTTCTTCTAAGGTATTAGAATGTTTTTCTAATTTTGATCTATGTGAGCTACCTAGTAGTTTAAAATTGCCTTTAAAATTATTATGCTTGTTTTTTCCACTCTGAAGAAGCCTCTTTCTCTCCTCTCACACTTCTCTTAGTAAATTTAGAGAAGAGAGTAAACTGTAAATGGAAACTGTTTTGCTTCACTTAAAAAACAAAGCCAAAACTCTATGATAGCTATAGGTCCAGACTGGCATTTGGTGTATTATTTTGGCTGTAATTGTTTCTCTGGTTTGTACTAGATTCTTTAAGTTTTGCTGAATTATTCGTTTGTACAGTCAGGAACTTTAAAATTTTGTTTTTGTTTTGGGCCACACCCAGTGGTGCTCAGGGCTTACTGCTGGCTCTGCACTCAGGGATCACTCCGGGCAGTGCCTAGGAGCCATATGTGGTACCAGGGATTGAACCTGGTCGGCAGCATGCCAGGCAAATGCCCTACCCGCTGTGTTATTGGCTCCGGCCCGACAACTGTTGAATGCCCATTCTTCCATCATACTTATGTAGACTTCAGAAATTCTTCAGTCACTTGTACATATTGCATCCAAACACCTCAGATTTGTTGTGCTTTTTGTTGGTCTCTGATCCAAGAAGATTAGAAGGATTCAGAGTATTTCTGCCGCTAGACACCAGTCTCGGATCACGAAAGGCTTGAATTTGGAAGTGCTGACCCCGTTTGGTTCATGACTGAATGCCTGGAGTTGGTCTGAGGTCCAGTAATTGTATTGCATCATGCAGTGCTGAGTGTTGGAGGTGCCTGGTGACAAGACCCAGTCACTGCAGTGTCCTTCCCTGGGGATCCAGGACCCTCTTAACATTAGTTTTGTAAAGGAACTCTAATATATAGAATAAAGGAGTATGACCTCTGATAACACAGAATATGTATTTTTAATGCATCTGTTTATCACTTCAAAATATTTCCCAGTATGTAATCGTAGCTGTTAATCCAGAGCATTTAGCTCTGCTTTCTTTTCATTATTTCAGAACTTTCATTACTTCCCATGGGGCAGATAGTACCGTATCTCCATTTTGAAGATGGAAAGACTGACAGATGTAATGATTACTTGACCTGTCTGGGTGTGATTTTGTTCAGGCAAACTATGGAGTACCCAAAACTGGGCGGCGAGAGTAGCTTGCTCCTGCATAGGTGCTCAGGAGTGCATTTTGACTTGTGCCTGCATTTGGAAGTAGTGTCAGTGATAAAATATTCCTTCAGGATTATTTTGCTGGTGGTATGTGTTTGGAATAATTGCTCTGGTACTTGAGTTTTAATAAATATGTAAGCTGGCTTTTAAATGAGTATTTTTTGATTACTTTTAATAGACATTGCATATTATGTGGAATTTTATTAGAGCCTAATTATATACTTTGGCTCTAACACAAAGGGACTTAGTCCTATGCATTCATATTGAGATAAGATTTAAGAGAGTTTTGGGGCTGGACAGAGAGTGCAGCAGGCTGAATGTATGCCAAGTGCAGGAGGACAGGGTCAGTTCTGGCAGGGGCTGCTAGGTGTGGCCCCCAAGCCACCACCCCCCTCAATTAAAAATGATATAATTAGGTATTTGAATTGGAGAATGACTGTTTGCTGAGTCACCTGAAAGAGTAAAGGTTAGTATTAAATCAGTTTCAGCAAGCTAAAACACATAATTTAGCATGAATATCACTTGTACCACTTGTCATCCTGTTGATCTTCGATTTACTCGAGTGGGCGCCAGTAACGTCTCCATTCATCCCTGTCACGTGCTAGTGTAGCCCAATGGCATCTGCTCGCTCCAGGAATACAAAGAGCCTCAAACCGTTCATTCAGGGTTTTGACGAAGATGTCTGACCATCCCATAGGTGGGCGGCCAGGCGGTCTTTTGACGTCCCGTGGAATCCAGTTGGTAACAGCTCTAGTCCAAGCGGTCGTCTCTAAATCACATTACATGTCCGGCCCATCTGATTTTCGACGCCTTGGCAAACATCGAATTCTTGATTGTCAACGGAACGTGATACTCCAAGCATAGCTCTTTCGATTCCTCTTTGGGATACCTCAATAGTGTTCTTGTCCTGTTTTCGTAGGGCCCAGGTCTCTGAGGCTATTTTAGTGCAGGAAGAATGGTGGAGTCAAAAAGATGTGCCCGTAGCCAGAGGTTCTTCATTCTCTTAACCACTTCTTCAACGCCCTTGAAGGCATTCTACGCTGCTCTCTTCCTCCTGTGCAGTTCTAGTGCCAATTTATTTCTCATGTTGAGTTCTCGACCTAGGTACACATAGCTGTTGCATTCAGAGATGTTCGTTCCATTGAGAGCAAATGGAACATCAGGGACTAGTTCGTTTTTCATGAACATTGTCTTGGTGAGATTCAGCTGCAGTCCAACCATTCCACACTCGAGGTCGAAGTCGGCCAGCATTTGTGCTGCTTGGCTAAGGTTTGGTGTTAGAATGATGTCATCAGCGAAGTAGAGGTGGTGTAGTTGCTGACCGTCTGTCTTCACTCCCATTCCTTCTTATTCCTGTTGTCACATGACTTGAGGGTGGCACTGAAGAGTTTTGGTGAAATGGTACCACCCTGCCGAACCCCTCTCTTTATGTTGTTGATCACTTCCTTGTAGAATGGTGAGATTCTGATGGTGAATCCGTAGTACAGCTCGCGGAGGATCCCGATGTGTTGAGTTTGAATACCCTGTTTGGCTAGGGCTTTGACGACCGCTTCAGTATCAACAGAATCAAAGGCCTTCTTTAAATTGATGAACGTTAGAGTGGCATCTTGAACTCTTGTGAAACCTCAGTGAGCTTGGTCACCATGTGGATATGGTTGATCGTGCTGAATCCTTTTCGGAATCCGGCTTGCTCGCTTGGTTGTCCTTCATTTAGTGTTCTACCTATTCAGGATGACTCGAGTGAACAACTTGTAGACGATGGACAATAGGCAGATTGGGCGATAGTTGCCGATGTTGTGGATGTCTCCCTTCTTGTACAACAGAACGGTCCTGCTGGTTTTCCACTGGGACAGAACCTTGCCAACGGACAGGTAGCATGTGAAGAGCCAAGCCAGTGTATTGATGAGTATTGGCGGCAGATTCTTCAGGTGTGCGGATCTGACTTTGTCTGGACTGGGTGTTGTATGTGTCTTTACTAACAAAATGGTGTGTCGGATTTCGGAAGGGAGAACATTGGGAATGACACTGCCTCCACTACCGAGCCACCGCCATGCTCCAGGCCGCTTTCTGGACACTCGGGCTGAGCCTCACGTGTGAGTGAAGCCCCACAGAACCAGGTTAAGCAGAACTTTGTGACCTTGGACTCCAGGCTCAATGGGACCCGGAAAGAGATCTTCTGCCTGCTTCCCCAATCTTCAGTGCCCCAGGGATCACACTCAGACAGCCCACCCCACCGGTGTCAGATAAATACCTCATCAGTTGACCTCCACCTCCACTACTTCCACTTCCCTGCCAACCGCCATGCTCCAGGCCGCTTTGCAACACATCATAAGACACTTAATACCCATTTTCCATCACTCTTGGAGAGCCTGGCAAGCTACCGAGGGTCCCCACCCACATGGCAGAGCCTGGCAAGCTACCTGTGGCATATTCGATATGCCAAAACAGTAACAACAATGGGCCTCATTTGCCTGACACCGAGAGAGCCCCCAATACGGCAGCATTAAGAAGGATAGCAAAGAGAGGCTGATAAAATCTCAGGGACGAACGCACATATGCTGGCATCGGAAGCATTTGTGGAGGACCTGGTGGTGCAAGCGCGGAAGATCAGGTACGACATCATTTGTCTGACCGAAAAGAGAAGGTATCGATCACATCATGCCATTTTCAACACTGGACAAGAATTGTTCCTCGGAACACGCGACAGTAGAGACGTCGGTGGTGTCGGTGTCCTTGTCAGCACAAACTTGGCCATGAACATTGGCTCATTCGAATGCCTAACAACCTGCATTGGCAGTTTCTATCTTTGTCGTCTATGCACCAGCATCCAACTAAGACGAAGAAGAAGTTGAGAAGTTCTACATGGGGCTGGAGAAGTTCTATAAAGAAGACCACACCTTCTACAAGATCATTTTTGCTGATTTTAATGCCAAGATAGGACCAAGAAAGTCACCCGAAGAACTCCACATCGAGACCCATGGCCTAGAATGGAACGAACAGGGTGAGAAACTGTTTGAGTTCATCATGTCGACCAAGACCATCCATGGTAACTAACAGTTCCAGAAGGCCGAATCTAAGTGTTCATGAGAGTCTCCTAGTGGAGAGTTCCACAATGAAATTGACCACATCATATTCAATCGAAGGTTTTGCCTGACCAATGTCGCTGTTGTCCCAAAATTCCAAACGTGATCAGACCACCGTCTCCTTCGTGCAAAATTCTACATCACAGAGCAGGGAGAAAGGACTGCAAAGTTTAAGTTTAAGAAGAGAACTCCCAGACTGACTACCAATTGGGAGCTCTTTGGCACTATTGCGTCAACGTGGGAAGATGCCATCTTTGACAACACTGACAAGGAATACAATCGACTGGTTTAGCAACTCCATGACTGTGTGAGGAATTTGGAGAGTGGGAAAGCCACAAACAGACGCCTGTCTTCAGAAACTCTCGAGCTCATTTGTCAACGTGGTTTGGCATGAACCTCAGGCAATCACAAGCTAACGTCCGAGCTCACAAAGCAATAAAGGAAGACCTCCAGGAGAGAAGAGCAGCAGTATTGGCCAATGTGGCAGAAGCTGGGAAAAGTATTTGCATTGCATGCCTGTCCTTCGCCAACTTCAAGTCCAAGATGACTGCCCTCCGACGTCCTGATGGATCTATCACATCTTCCAGAAGGGCAATGGAGAGGATTATTCATGACTTCTACTCAGATCTCTTCGACAGCCATGTCCACCTGCTCACATACCAAATTCCGCAGGATGCATATGTCATTCCCAGCGTGAACATTTTGAGCTTTAACTCTAACATGACTGGTGTTTCTCTTAATTTAGTTGTATCTTAATTTATTTGTTCTGAGCAATCTAATAAAAATGATAAATAGAGAAATGTTTCTGTGCTGTGAGTTAGCTGAAAATTTGTCGCATTCCTGTGAAAGTAGAGAGCTGGTGAGCTGCAGACTCTTGCTTAACTTAGTGTTGACTGGTCACCTGGATTTTTTCATATCCTGTGACTTTTGCTCTATTTTTGTGTTATGTCTGAGTCTGTAGTTTCAATTAAGTTTGTTATCAGAGGTAGGTATGTCTTGGAAATGTATCCCTAGTGAAGAAAGTTCTTCTTAAGTTTTTGGTTTGTGGTTTCTTTTCTTCTCTAAGTGTCCCAAGAAGTTGAAGGAGCCCTCGTAAGAAAACATAAAATTGGATGAGTGGTGCTAGTTGTTAGAAGGTTCATCCCAAGTGAGGACAGAGATGAAGAGATTGCTCTGTACTTAGAGGACAAGGCTCAAGTTCTTGTCACACATGTATGGAACAGGAATGGTGGAAAGGGGCCAGAGCTTTAGTACTGCAGTAAGGTGCTTTGCCTTGCGTGCAGGATATGGTCCCCCGAAAGCCTGTCAGGAGTGCAGAGCCAGGAGTGAGCCCTCAGAAGTGCTGGCTGTGGCCCTCAAGACAAACGAAAGAATGGTGGAAAGGGAAATTATTTTAATCAGCCTGTTAACAAACAAGCAAAGTAGGATGTTGTATGAGAGTTCTGAGACGGAAGAAACAAGAACAATAGGAGGAAAGTATATACAGACTTCGTATATTTTTTTCAGGGATTATATATTGCTTGTTATTTAAAACTTTTTTTGTGGCCACCCGAGATACGGAAGAGGGGAGAAGGCACATGCAGCACCCCCAGTCTGATCTCTGGCTCTGCGTGGGCTTGCAGGTGCCCCTCTGGGTGGAGCCCCGGAGCCCTAGCGCTGCAGGTGTAGCCTGATGAGCGTCACTTCCTTTGACCTTCCCATTGAACTGTCCATTCAGGAAAGAAATGGAGGAGCCGGGCCCTCGACCCCCTGACCACTGCTCTTTCACCTACGTGAAAGAAAGCCATTCTCTGGGCAGTTTTTCCCCAAATTGAAAAGAAGAAAAAAAAGTTTAAGAAATGTTTTAAAAAATTTTTGTGTACTGAATTTAGTAGTTAATAGGTAGTGCATGGCAGTAAGCATTTCCTCCTGAGTAAACTTGACAGGATCTGCAGGATGATATTTAGAGCCACACATCATTCATGATTATTGATGGATTCTGAATTGAGTTGTGCAACTCCATCCTGAAACCTAGCATTCCTGGAAAGAATCAGATTAGGTGCAGCCCTTCCCCTCTGCCCTCTGTCCATCCAGCTGAGGTGCTCCCCAGAGTCACTTGAAGTGAGCAAACAACTCACTAGGCTGGTGTCCAGGGGAGGCAGCCCCTTATGCTGTGCCACGTTCCTTTAGAGTTTCAGAATGTGGCCTGACAGGTAACTTAGGGGCTATTTTTTGACTCCTTTCCAGAGAACAGTTCTAGAAGAACAGACTTCCTGCGGCCCTAGGCATGTCTTCAGAAGATGATTCTGCAGGCTTTCCTGGTGTGGCATTTAAATAATGTGCTCTGAGCTAAGCTATATTTATGGAGTCTGAGGAAGACTGAAGCAGTAGACGGGCTCACAGCAGACATTTTACAATGGCTCCGTGAGCCGTGGTGTATGTGCACTCCAGTGCTCGAAGCAGTAGAATTGTTGGACAGTTGTAATCCTGTCTCGGTGACTCGTTTGTTTCCCAAATCACATCTCTCTTTGATGTTTTAGGAGCAGGCAGTGAAAACTTACTATAGTGCAATGAATGTGTACAGCCCATTCCTCTTTCTGCATCCACCTTGCTCTTTCTCCGCATGCCAGCTGACTATCCCTTTCCACAAAAATAATTTTATTTTCCAACTCTAATAATTTTCTGTTGTTACAGTACCAGAACAGCACACAGTAGCTTACAGTAATAGAGATATCTTATAGACAAGATATGATTAATCCGTTATCTTGCAGTCTGCTGTGTCAGAACTCTAATGTGGGTGTCACTAAGCTAAAATTAGGGCGTGGCAGTACTTCATGGAATTTCTAGGGGAGAATCTTTCAAAGTAAATGTTCTGACACCTCTGTTTTGTTTATTTTTGCTTGGGGTGCAGGTTTGGGCCACTCCTGCCTGTGCTCAGGTTCCAGATGAGGCGCTGGAGGGGATTGTGGTCTCCTGTGTGGAGGCAGCACCTCACCTGCCGTGCCGCCTCTCTGGCCCCAGCCGGGCTTCTTTCGTTCTGCTTTTTGCTCCTGACACTTCTTCAGCCTTCCTTTTCCATCTTTTGAAATGGGTTACGTCGGATTCACCTAGATACCCTATAGTAAGTGTTCTAATTTAGTCAGGTTAGCAATCTTGATTTCATCTGCAACTGAATTTCCCTTTGCCATGTAAAGTGACATTCATGGAGATTAGGATGTGGACATCCTTGGAACCCGACTGCCTACTTTTGCTCTTTTCTGTGTATCCGTAGTACTTTGATCTATATCAAGTTACAAGAATATCAAGAAGTGATGTTTAAATTTCACAAACTTCTGGAGGGCAGCTTCTGAGTCTGTTTCATCTTTGAATCCTCAGCACTACCACAGCACCTGGTGGACATACAGGGTTCTCGGTAACTGCATGCTGGCAAAACTACTCCAAATCCCTGGTTTTATGTATGAGAAGATTAGAAATTGTGATGAAACAGTGACAGTAAAAATTCTCTTTGATCTTGTCCATAAACCCACTGAAGCTCAGAAGACCCGTGTGTGCAGTCAGAATGTGGTATTGCTGCTGTCTCTCTTGGAGGCAATCTGATATTGCTCATGAGCCTGACTGAAACCAAGTTACCAAAAAGAATTCCTTCTGTGTATCTGAAGACTGCTGCTCTCTGGTTTCTCAGCCCAGCATCTAGTATATGGAAAATGAAGAGAACTTCATTCCAAACATTTACTGACTTGCTTTTAAGGAGTATACTTTCAAAATGTGAGAATGGCCAGATTATGTATGTAAAAACGGAGTGTGTAAATTAAATTATAACAGCTCAATTTGCTTTAATTTATGTTTAAATAGAAATTCTTGTCAATCAGTTTTAGTATGTTTTTAAAAACATTTTTCATGCAGATTTCCATGATTTATTAGTAGGAAGCAAATCTAGGATAAAGAAACAACCCCAGTAACTTGTCCAGGCTGCCTGGTGGGCTGACAGTGTCCCACATCCCAGAAAACAAGTTTTTTTTTTTTTTTTTTTTTTTTTTGGGTCATACTCGGCGATGCTCAGGGGTTACTCCTGGTGGTGCTCAGGGGACCATATGGGATGCTGGGAATCGAACCTGGGTTGGCCACGTGCAAGGCAAATGCCCTACCCGCTGTCCTGTCACTTCAGCCCCCAGAAAACAACTATTGCTAACCAAAACCCACACAAGACTGGCACAAATTCAGGTGGTTTTAAAGTAGTGTAACACATTTGTTTTGGTATTTGACATTTTTAATATCAAATCTAGTCCTGATCTTTAGGTCACACCTGGCAGTGCTCAGGGCTTAGTCCTGGCTCTCTGCTCAGGTGGGACTCCTGGTAGGGCTCAGGGGACCATATGGGGTGCTGGGGGTTGAACCTGGCCGTGAGTGGCTGGGCTTGAACGGCTGTGTGCAAGGCAAGCACCCTGCCTGCAATACTAATCCTCCTCATTCTGCTCATTTTCACTAGTCCCCCACCGTCCTCTTTCTCTTTCAGAAATTGGGATTAAGAATTTGGGGCACCAGTCTGACTGGAAGAAGAAGTGATGGTACACATACACAATGGAATATTACTTGGCTTAAGAAAAGATGAAGTCATGCAATTGGCTAATACATGCATGGATCTGAGTGAGATGGATCAGAGGGAGAGGGACCGACACAGGATGATTTCTCTCATATGAAGGTTATACAGAAACACTAGAGGAATTTCTAGTGCCAAAGGCAGTAGAAATAAAGAGCAGAACTGGTCCTTAGTCGGAACTTACTGCTGAGGGAGGGGGCGTTGGAGGGGTTAGGGAAGAGACCACCCTGGAGTGCTAGAGGGAGGGGTGCCCTCTGGAAGAGGACTAGGTGCTGGAAGGAGGTAAAGTGACCTGCATGATACCCTGTCAGTAACAGTAGGACAGACCACAGTGCCTAAAAGGGGGAAAAAGGAAAACAATGCCCGCCATAGTAGCAGGTTGGGGGGCGGGAGGGAAACTGGGGACACTGGTGAGGGATTCGTGTTGGAGCATTGTATGCTGAAACTCAATCTTGAATTACTTTATAACTTTATAATTCAAAGTGATTTGATTAAAAAAAAGAGTTTGGGGTAGAAAAGTCAGGTAATGTGTAATGAAGCAGTATTTCCTTATTATGTAGTAATTGTTCTCGTTCATGCTTCTTATTTTTCTCTTTAATCTCCTATAAAACTGGCCATTCTATGTATCTTGTATTACTCCTCTGAGTATTCAGCTTATTGGGATAATAACAGTGAAGAAAATATTTTTTCACCAGAAAATTATGGGTATAGTATCCTGGTTCCTGAAGAAAAGCAGTTCGTTGTATGTCTTTCAGTCCCATTTGGTACTTTTTTTTCTCTTGTTTTCATTGATAGGAGAAAGTCTTAAGTTCGTCAGTTCTATATCTCACTGTCTTCATTTAGAACTGAGCCCTCCCAGGGACACCGAAGGGGTGCTGAGCTCTGCCCTCGGAGGAGATTGGAAAGCTGCTCCCTGGTGATCTGGTGATCTCTGTGTGGGTGTTGGAGGTTGTCCCCAAGAGAGGATTGGGGTCTGCCACAGCATAGATGCTACTATACGAGTTTATTTAGCTCATCTTGTGTTTGCTTTTTTTAAGCTGTGGATTTCTAGAGGATTTCTAATGATTCATAAATTAATTTATGTCCCTGTCTGTTAGCAACACCATGTTTCACAGTTAACAAGAGCTCAGGAAAGAGCTCTCGTTACAATAAGAGTTAACGAAACAATAAGAGTTATTTTCTGAAAACCAGACTCATCTTGTAATCCTTGGAAATGGGATCAGGGGAGTCATGGCATATGGAAGCCAATTCGAGAGAACCTGGAAGATGGAAAGCTATCATTATTCTAAAAGCTTTTCATTTGAGTAGTGGTTTTGTTCTTACTGGTTCCTCTCCAAACCATTCACATGCTCATTTGAGTGGTGTTGTGTCTCCCTTATTTACCTTATTTACTCTTCCCTGGTTGATGCATGAGAAAGGACAAATTGCCAAGAAAGTGGGGAGAGCCTAGATCTAGGTAATCGGTGAATTGGATAATTGCCTTTCTTCTTGATCCTGAGTAATTGAATGTTATGCAACGTCCTGTGTTCAGTTAATGGACTGGCTAGCCCCACATGCTGTGAGAGAAAGATCCACTCCATTCTGGGTTCTCTGTTCTGTAAGGGCAGGGCAGGGAGTGCGCCACACTCCAGCTTTACCTTGCTGGGTGTGGTGAATGAAGGAGCTCAGGACAGTTCAACTTGCTGCTTGTGGGATGGGGTCACTCTAACAAAAGAGTCAGGCTGGGCACTGGTCACCCTGTATCTGTGATCACTGGCAGTTTCTTGCCTCATTGTATGAATGTTGAGTAACCCCCAAACCTTCATTTTATTCCCCCTCTACCAGGCAGGAGCCATACCTCATGCAACTTTGTTTTTCTTGGTGATAAGTGGCTAAAAATATTCCCCTGAACCATTGTTTCATAAAGTGGGTAGTATACCCTGTTGCAGGTACTAGGACAGTCTAGGGTGGAAGTGGTGGTAGTTTCAGGAACAAATGCAGGACACTTTGCTTAAAGAAGGTTGATGTCCAGGAGGGTAGATTTCCTTGGGGACACTGAGTGAATTAATTAATTAAATCTTGATTCTAAACTCTGAAGTTTCTAGGACTTGGATGTAATCTCAGCACCAGTGGGGTGGGAAAAATTGGAGATACTAGAGCCAGATTAATCTTTCTGCTTGTTAAGCTCTTGTATTGGACTTAAAGAGGGGATGTGTGAATCAAAATCCTGTGTACATGGTTGATAACACCCACAGCACAGTGCGAGACTGTGGTCTCTTTGCCTTTGCTGTGCCAGTTCGTCGGGAAAACAAACACACACACAGGACAAAAGCAACTTGAAGTATGTAGAAAAGCTTTTTTTTAGAGAAGAAAAGTTGTGTCTAGTGGAGTAGTTTAGTCCTGAGCCTGAGCTCAGCCATTCCTGATGTGCCTGGTAACCTCGTGTCCCCCCCGAGTTCTTTTGTCCCACAAAAAATACTTGGTTGATTGCTTAAATTTCTACCTTCTAATTCCAGTAACAGTAACTTATTATTTAGATGTGTACGTTGTACTGTCAAGATGCCTAAATATTTATTCTCCCCATAGTTTGCAGAGGTCACTTTTTATTGGATTCTTTCCTGAGAGCTCCAGTCTAAAGAAAAAAAGTTTTGGTTGTTTGTGTCAGAGGTTTGGGACATTAATAATTTGAGACTTGCTAATTTGAGTGGGAGAAAGATCCTTAACTTGTAGCATCATTTGGCTTACTTGGCTGTGGATTAAGGAACGAGGAATTCTAGGAGATGTGGGAGAGGCACCAACTTAGTGGTAGGAAAGAAATCAAAATAAACCTCTAGCGTTTGTGTTGTGTGAAAGGACCAGCGACTGAGATCTGGCACCAGAAACGGCAGTGCTGGCAGTGCCTGCGTAACTTTTGAACAATCTGGGGAGACTCCTGTGAAGAGATCTCAGAAACGGCTTCAGCTGGCTGTTGGCTGCCGCTTTTCCTCCCACCTTTTCACATTTCATTTCTCTTACTGCCTCTTCTCTTCATCCAAATGTGTGGTTGGAGGCTGCCCAGGCGTGTTTCTCTTAGTTGTTAGGGGTGAAATGGGGCTTTTCACCCTTAGGCTTAGGGTCTGTTTCTGTCCGCCTAGTCAACTGTATTACACACCCCAGGGCTCTTGGACTCTCAGGTGACTTAAAATCGATATAGACCAAGGAAAGATTGAGGTGGCTGTTATTCTGATTATGCTGCCTTTGGTGTGAGTTTGCATCCGGGGCACGAAGGAAGTGGAACTACAGTGACTTGTATTCTGTTCCCTGAGCAACACTGGGGGGAAGGAGAGAGTGAGAGAGCGAGCTTCTATATTTTGGGGATACTTGGGCTAAATACATACTCAGTGTCCAGATGTACTTGCGAACACCTGCCTTGTAGAAATTTATTGAAATTCAGGATTAGGTGTTTCTCTTCTCTTAGCAGGTGACCTAACAACTCCGTGGAGCTGGAGTCTGATGCAGGGCCCTTGGAGATTTCCTTTCTTCGCCTCCCACTCTCTTGCCTCATAAGCCATGTGGATAGTATTCTTTCGTATTTGAGTTTCCTTCCAGCCGCAGATTTGATGTGGGAACTTCTACAGAGGAAGCCTTGTGGATTTGTGAAACCCTAAACTACTCCTTGTAGTTTGATGAGTAGGCGTTTCATTCGGAGTCTCCCCAGTACATGCTGGGGATTTTGTTTTCTCTCCTGGAGGAGAAACTGCAGTTAATCTGCTTGTTATTCCTTCCCCCCATTTTGAGAATGGATTTTCCGAGCACTTCAATTGGCTCCTTTGAAGAGGTCTCACTTTTATCATTGTCTGGGGGTTTTGTAGTTGCTGATCTGATTGCATTACTTGAAATTGCAGCTTGTCCTTTAAGAGATTAATAGTATTCTTTGGTCAGTGAATTTGTTCTTTCTTCTATTCATTTTTTGATGGAATGACTGGGATTTTTTTTTTTTTTTATTAAGCTTTGTGAGTGCTCTGTGGATGTTAGTCCTTTACCTGATGATTGGTGTGCAGATAAACATGCTCTCCCATTCTGAGTTTCTTTAGCCATGAAAACTTTTTTTAGCTTGTAGGCCCACTTGTTTATTTTTGGTTTTGTTATCTTTGCCAATGGAATGGGATGAAACCATTGAAAATAACTTTGTTTTTCATATTCTGAAGAGCTTTCCTGTTTTCCTTAATTTATCTTACGGATTCTGACCTAATACCGCTTTGATTTGTATTTGGTGTGAGATATGGAACCAGTTTCCTTTTTTTTGTGGGGTGAGGTAGGGTGGGAAGTTGTATGTGGCTTTCCAGTTTTCCCAGCACTGTGAATCAAACCATAGTATTTTGATTACTTTTTTTTTATAGTTTGATTTAAAATCGGGGACTGTGATACTGCCCATTTTTGCTCATTTTTTCCTCAAAATTGCTTTGTTTATTTGAGGGAATTTTATGGTCTCATGTAAATTTCAGTGCATTTGTTGTGAGTCTCTGAAGAATATCATTGGTGTTTTGGTGGGAATCACATTTGAATTTGTGTGCCTTGGGTAGGACAGACATTTTATTTTAATCTTTGCTTTTTGAGTCACACCCGGTGATGCACAGGGATTACTCGTGGCTCATGCACTCAGGAATTACTCCTGGCGGTGTTTGGGGGACCATATGGAATGCTGGGAATTGAACCCGGGTCAGCTGTTTGCAAGGCAAACGCCTTACCTGCTGTACTATTGCTCCAGCCTTAGTACAGACATTTTAACAGTGTTAATTCATCCAGTTCACAAACATGGAATATTTTCCCATTTCCTGGCATCTTCCTGTATTAATTTCAGTAGTGTTTTCAGTGTCTAAATTTTTAGTGTATAAATCTTTCATGTCATTAAGTTGATTCTTAGTTATTTGATACTTTTGGACACTATTTTAAATGGAGTTGTCCTTTTTACATTCTCTTCTAGTTTGCATGTAATGCAAGAAAATTACATGTTGTTCGTATGTAAGAAATTTTTGTGTATTGATTTTTGTAGCCTGTTTGCTTTATTGCTTCTAAGGCTTTTTAATGGTGTCTTAAGGATTTTCTATGTGTATTTCCATGTCAGCTCTTAATAACGATAGTTTAACTTTTTTGTTTTGAATACGTTTGATGTTTTTCCTTACCTAATTGCTGTGGCATGGGTTTCCAGAACTATTCACTAATGGAGAAACTGGACCCGCAGGCTTGTGACTGATCTCAGGACTTTTGAGTTTTTCATCACTGAGTGTGATGGTGGCTGTGGGCTTTTGCTGCTTTTGCTCTGCAGGGAGGGGTGTCTTTGGGCCCTCCTGACAGTATTCAAGGCTTACTCCTGTGCTCAGAGATCACTCCTGGTGGGCACTGGGGATTGAACAGGGGTTGCTAGACAGTCGCCTAGTAAAATAACTGGGACATAAACAATCCAAATGTTCAATGATATAAGAACAAGTATATATGTGAGATTATATACATATGTGTATGTATATGCACACACATATATAATGGGGTATATGTAACTTTAAGAAAAGAGGAAATTTTGTAATTTGCTATGATTCGGGTAGAACTGGAGGGAATCATGTAAACATAATTCAGAGGGACAAGAACAGATACCGAGGATCTCATTTGCCTCTGGTTTGTAAAGAAACAAACATGTGCAATATTGAATGGAAACAAACCCTTGACCTTTGATTGCGAAACTTGGATCACCAAGCAGTGTGGCACACAGGCTAGGTGTGTGGCGAGTGTATTAGAGGAGATGTGGGCTGTTTGGAAGCTCTTGGGTACCTTGGTGTTGGTGAAGGTGTAATGATTTTGTACATAAAACTGTGAAGATTAACAAGATGCCTACAGTTTTTAAAAATCAGACCAAAAAAATGCTCAGTTAAGAAATCCTGTTTCTGGAGAGAGAGTGTGTGCAGCCTATTTGATTCAATCCCTAGCATCACATATGTTCCTGAGCACTGCCAGAGTGATCCCTGAGCATAGCACACCTTCAAAGAGAAATCAAACCAAAAAAGAAAAAAAATCCCATTTTTCTGTGCTACAAACTTAAGGTTATTTTTAAAAAACAAGCAAACCATAATTCTCGATTTTTCACAGCAGTATTGTCTACTACTGTTTATTGGAGAATTGGATGTGGGAATTTTGATGTTGTGGTGTATACTTAAAACAGTATTTTCAATGTCAGAGAATTCAATACATGAAAATAATGTTCTTCCTCCTTCCTTTATTTTTCTGGAGTCTTAAAGCATTCTGTAATGGGGTGGGTTAATTTAACAAGTTGGATAGTGAAATAGTTGCTGTGGAAACCTTAGCATGGCTTTCCAGACAACTGTGTTTTTCTGTTGAATAGTAGGCATACTGTGGCAGTGATCTGTTATTTTCACATGTGCTTTCTTTGTATCTTCTGGGAGCAAGAGAAGAAGGTAGAGAAGAGACTTTTGAATGTGTGTGTCCAGAGCATGAAATAAACTCTGAAGGGCTTGCAGAGTTGTTGAGAGCATATGGTAGTTGTGTTCTGTGATGAGGTTTTAGCAACTTTGTGACATTTGTTTATTATGCTGAATGCCATGCACCTAAAATCCTTGGACTTACACTGTTTTTGTGATGGTTCCTTCGCAAGTCTTGCAGATGTAGAATAAGAAGGCAAAGAAGAGAGCAGAAGATCTGTGTGAGGCAGCACTGACTAGCCTGAGGAGAGAACTTTTGAGGTGTGTGCCTTGTGATTTTAATGCTTATCTGTACCGTGCATTCTTCATCATTTCTGAGGTGATACTTGAAACTAGAATCTACAGAGGATCACAAAACATCGTCTTCTAGCTCTGTTATTTCCAAATTACATTGATTATCTGCCATTCTCCTCCTTGAACAGCTAAAGCAGAAATTGGTGTTGCCGGGCAATGGGTCACTTCTAAATTTGCCAAAGTAGTTGGTGGCTGGCGATGGCAGAGACAGCCACTGGCTAATTTTAAGGAAGGACATCATTCTCCGAAGTATTTTGTTCATTTCTTCCTTTGCTGTTCATTTGTATGCTGTTCATTTCTTCCTTTGCATGGAGTGATGGAAAGAACTTAGGGAATTTGATTGCTGGAAGAGAAAGTGAACAGAAAATCGCCCGTTTTGCTTGAGAATGTTGTCGATGTAATAAACAGAGGCTTGGAGAAACTGACAGTAGGAATTGATGACAGTAAGCCAACAGGGTTTGGGGACATGGTGCAGCTTTTGATGTTTCCAGTCTCCTTTCTTTGCCTAGTACCATAGGGACTTTTTTTTTTTTTTTTTTTTGCTTTTTGGGTCACACCCGGTGATGCACAGGTGTCACTCCTGGCTCTGCACTCAGGAATTACCCCTGGAGGTGCTCAGGGGACCATATGGGATGCTGGGAATCGAACCCAGGTTGGCCGCATGCAAGGCAAACACTACCTGCTGTGCTATCACTCCAGCCCACCATGGGGACTTTTAAGCATTGCAGATGTAGCCTTGGAGACCCTGGTTATCATTGACACCACAGTACCCAAGTGGCATCGCCTCCTCAGATCCTCAGGCCCTAGCACTGACCCGTTGGCCAGGTTGGCTGGGTATCGCCGAGCGGGGGCGAGGGCTGGCGTTGGAGCCTGCTTGGGAGACCTCTCCCTACATAGTGCCAACAAACCATATTGATTCTTTTTTTTTTTTTCTGGGTTTTTATTTGTGGGTGGTATCCCCAGCGATGTTCAGGAGTTACTCCTCGCTTTGCACTCAGGTGGGACTTGGGGGACAATATGGAATGCCAGGGATTGAACCCGGAGTGCTGTGGTATGCTAGGCAAGCCTCCGACCTGCAGTGCTGTCTCTCCGGAGGGCCCCTGATTCATTATCAATGGCTCTATTTATATTCTTGCCTTCATTCAGTTCTGAATTCTTACTCTTTTATTCTGGTTCTGGAGAAAATAATAAGAATTTGTATTTTTGCTTGAGGTGACTTTGTTTTCCTGTTAAGCGTTGCAACCAACTGTTACCAAGCTCCTGAACCCAGTCCTGCTCCGGGGCCCTGGATGCCCCATAGCCAGCTGCTACCATGGGAGTAAGTCCTACATCTCCCTGGATGGTTCCCCTCGAATACCAATGAGCTGGCGTGGCAGGGCCCGGTCCGTACATGACTTCAGCGCCTTCGCTGCCTGCTTGCTCAGAGCTTTGTCTGGGACAGTCTGCAGCACTGCGACAGTATTGGCTGGGGCACGGCGTGCTGCCTCTGCAGCTGCTGTCTGGTGTCTGGCGTGGGGCAGCTGCACTCAGGTCACACACTCCACACTCCACCAGGTTTGAAGTAGCTGCAGGCAGCTGGCAAGTAACAACTGTCACACAAGAAAGGCTGGGGCCTGAGTAGTGAGAGCGAGAGGAGCAGAGCTGGGAATAGGACAACATGATGCTCAAGTTCAAAAGACATGTTTTAATTTAAACTGGCGTGTGGATTATGCCCAAAGAAGAGAGCCGTAGTCTCTACTTTAAAGAACTCACCCGAAAGAGAGAGATTTATAGATATGCTGCCCTTCTGTGAAAAAGTTTCTTCTGGTTCTTCTATGCAGCTTAGTAAAAGAAACACAAAGGAAGGGAAACAAACCCAACTTTTTCCATCTTAGGAGAAAACTAGAGACACGTGAATGAACAATGTCAGAGCTCTGAAATCTAGGCTCACACAAATACTGAAGACAGAAGGGCCAAAAAGAGTTTCATATTATCAGTAGGACCAAGAAAGGACATGGGGGATGACACAAGACTAACTTGGTTCTCTGCTCTAGGGAAATTCACTCCCTGCAGAGAAAGGAAGGTGAGAGTTACTATCTCTCTTAGTAACTCTCTCAGTTACTAAGAGAGATTTAAAAATAATTACTTTATTCCAGGGGCTAGGGGCAGTAGTACAGATAGCATCTTCAGTGCTTCGTAGGTAATTCATTGTTCTTTGTTTTGAGCCATAGTTGGTAGTGCTCAAGGCTTACTCCTGGATCTGGACTCAGGATCACAAATGATGAGGCTTGGGGAGCCATAGTAAGTTGGGGAGCCATCTTGGGGCAGCGGTATGCAGAGCACACGGGCCTTACCTGCTGTGTTCTCTCTCTGGCCCTTGCAGGTCCTTTTTGAGGAACTTACAGAAATGTTACAAATTCAGGTGAACAGTCCTCTGCTTTATTCAAGAAGGGAGGAAAGCAGCTTCTGTGCACTATGAATTGGTGATCTTGACTTCTAGGGAAAATGCTACAGAAATTGCTGTTTAATTTGATTAAGTCTAAAAAATGATAAGTCAGATTAACAAAACATTTAACCTAATTCAGCTGGTCATCTAAATTTTGGATATTTAGAAGACAAAGAAGGGCTAAGAGAGGCTAAATTCGAGCAGAAGTGAGAATATGTGTATTTATTTATAAAAGAACTGCTGGGCGGTCAGTGCTCCCGAGCTCAGCTGCTAGGTCCAGATCCCCGATGGGCGGGTTTCTTCCACTCTTGGTATAGGGTGAGGTGCCAGGATGTGCGTTTCTGGATCTGCACGGGACACTGCACCGGCTGATTAGAGAGCCAGTGCTCATACATTTTCTGCTGCTGGATTTGGGGAAGATTGAACATCTTGGAAAGTATAGAAAACCACGTTGGTTTAACATGTTAATGATTGTGGGTGCTGTGTGGAGGAATTCTGATGGGCCAAATAATGGTATGCAACTTTGTTGTCACCATTTTACAACTGAACAGGTTGATTTTCCTTTTTTCTGTTTTCTTCGGGGGGGGGGGGAGTTGTGACTCCGCAGCTGTGTTCAGGGCTCACCCCTACTGATACTCAGCCGATGGGGTGCGATGCCTCAGTGCTGAGGCCCGAGGCTTTGGTGTTCCTCAGGTCCTGTGTTGCTGGACAGAGGCCCCCAGGGTTACAGCAGCGTGCTCTGGGCCATGAGGTGCTGGGGGTGAAACTGACATGGGCTGCATCACCCTCTGCTTCCTCCCATCCTGCCCCCCACATTTTATACTGTTTTGTCACAGAACCCATCCAGCCCCTCAGGGGTGCCACTTGAGTTCATCACGTGAAGAAGTAAGCTTCCCCACCTGAGAGGGAGCAGAGAGTTGAAGATAAGCGACCTTGAAATTTATTGTCTACAAAAAGATCAGATATTTAGGCCAGAATGATAGTACAGCAGGTAGGGAGCCTTGCCTGAGGCTGACCCGGGTTCAATCTCCAACATCCCATATAGTCTCCGGAACCCTCCAGGAAGAAGCACTTAGCAAGCAGCGCCAGGTATGGCTCCAAAACAAAAAACAAAACAAAAATCACTTATTGGGCTACTGCATGGAAGAGTCATAGATCAATAAAAACACTCCTTCAAGGACCTCATTCTAGATGGGCAAAAATTTTATTATAGATGATGTTTTATTTTAATCAGTGAATTGACTTAATAACTGATGTATCAAAAAATAACAGTGTATCTTAATTTCAGAGAGCAGAAATGAGGGAAGGAGTGACCATGGGAGGCAGAAGATAGAAGAGAAATATTCCCAGAGGGAATGAAATGTAGGTTTTGAAGGTTGAAATTTCTGAGTGGGCAAGAGGTTCATGTGATTCTCGGCAGTTATATTAGAAGAGGCTAAACTTGGAGTTGAGATGGGATGACTTGTAGCAGAGTAGAAGTAAAGAAGAAAGATAGGAAAGAATGAAGTAGATTGAAGAGCTTTCCAGGGGGTGGTATTGGCATAGGACTCCGTGTTCTGTGTGGATGGATAAATGAGAAGTCTAGATGATTCCAGTAGTGACTTAGTGGAGGTTTGTGCTAAAATATTAAGATTAGGAATACAGCAGAAAAAAGAGCAAGATTAAAATTGATACTTTTGTTGTTGTTTTGTTTATATGAATGAAACAATCAGATGAAGATGTACATCAGGCCAGCCATGGATGTTTGACCCTGCCCCAAAATGTCTGCTTGCGCCTTTTTAGCATGTAAGTGGTAATACCACAGGAGTGAATGAGTTTGCCCAATGAGGCTGTGTAAAGTATGGAAATTGCGCGGACACTCTAGACATTCAGTGTATGACCTGGTCTAGGAGATATTTTGAAGGAGCCATTGGAGGAGATAGAGGGAGTATTCTCAGTGGGGAGAAGCAGGAGGAGAGTGTTACGGAGGGCGTGTGCAGGCCAGAGCTGAGCAGTTGAAGGTTGCTTTGGGGTTCCAGGAGTAAGGCAACAAAATAGTACCTCTCAAGTGGGAGATGAGGTATTCAGAGATTTTCAAGTAAGAGAAGTTTGGACCAACTTTTCAGAAGTTGACTGAGAAGTGAAGGCTAGAGACAGTTACAGTAGTTAATCAGCACATAGATCTCTTGCTCCCTTTTTGGGTATCTTTTCATTGTTTTTTAGCTTTGGGGTCAAACTTGCAATGTTCAAGAGTTACTCCTTGCTCTGCACTCAGGAATCACTCCTAGTACTCAGGGAACCACGTGGGATCACACCCATGTCGGCTGCATCCAAGGCAAGCACCATACCCACTGTACTGTCTCTCTAGGCCCTCTCTTTTGTAAAGGTGAAATACAGAGCCAGGGGGGGTTGAACTTCACTTCTCAAATTCCCTGTGTTGGCTTTATTTAAAGAGAGGAGTATCTGTAACTTTTTAAACATGGGACACATCTGTTTTATCTTGCCATATGACAGATTGTGCAAATTCAGCAGCTTAAAACAGTGTGGTTATAAAAGGTTTCAGTAAGTTTATAGCTGCTTCTTTGGCCAAATCTGGATATGGTTTTACTGGGTCCTGTGCTTTATGCTTTTCAGAAAACTAGTCAAGTGTTGATGTGGCTGAGGATGATTCATCTGAAGGTTTCTACTGGGGGAGGATTTACTTCCAAGCTGACTTGCCAAATCTTTTACTCAAGATTCAAGATACATAGAGTCATAATACACAAACATAATACATAATGCACTGTGTTTATGTGTACATAATACGTAGAGTTATAATTCAAGTTTTGGATTTGGAAAAGAGTCTTGCCAAACCTTGCTAAACCTTTACATTTCTGCCAGACTGTGTTAGATTTAATTGAGAAAGTGGCAGGAGAGTGCAGGTTTTCTACTCCTTTCAAATTTTTTCATACATAAAATTAGGTGGCAGTGATGTGATTGTTGTCTTGTTTCAGACATAAAAGAGTGTTTTACAGATGGGTTGGAATGGGGCCCAGTTGGGAGAGGAACTCCAAATCACTTGCTTCCTCTGGCCTTCTTACCCTGAAGATGATTTCACTCATGATTACATATGGCCAGTAGGAGCAAAATAAATTCACACAGGTGAGGTTACAGGAAACTGGAGGAGGAAGAGTCCAACCCAAGCCCTGCAGGAGGAATTAAAGTACAGGAGTATTTGTGGATTCATTGACAACAGGACACAGCAGCTCACACTATGTGACTATTGGCAAATCATTTACCTTCTCTGCCTTAATTTATTCATTAGTGAGTGGGGTTATGAAGTGAATGTAAAATGACTAAAGTTTAGTATACTGTCATAGTACTTACCATCATCGTCAACATCACTGTCCTATGTTAACAAAAGTCCGTAGTTCATCCTCCGCTAGCAAGATTGTTCACAAGATCTGCTGTTCTCATGTGTATTTAGTTTTATCGACTGGGGACAGAAAAGTTGATTTTGGCCAGATTCAGCTAAAATGTTTGAGCATGTTTTACTTTACTTAAGGAGAAGGTTAAACTGCAATTCCTCAGGATGCCTTTGTAAATACTGGATGCCTTGTTTTTGATTATGCATGATTTTAATTCTCAAGCATTTGTCTTCTGTGACTTCTCTTAGGCATTCAGGGGGATCATATCTGCATCTTTTAATTGCGTTAATTTAACTTGCTGCATCTAGTAATTAAGAATGGGACAGCTATCAGACCTGACTTCCCCATGCTCCAGAGAATTGAGAGGACCTCACTACAGATTTCAAGGTTCTCTCAACGTGTTTCTGGATTGACAGAGCCAGGAGAGTGAAGAGGAAAATCCTAGAAATAGTTTACCTCTCCAGCAGTCTTCTGTTGTCTTTTCCCAACCTCCCAAAAAACCTGAACAAGTATGCAGTGTGACACTCAGCTGTGAGATTTGTAGTCAGTCTAAAAAAGCATTAAGCTCACTCACTGCCTTTTGGACTGTCTCCTCTAGGAAAAATCGTCAGTAAAACTTGAAGTAGAAATTGTTAAGTGTAAATGGGTTTTGTGCCACAAGGTAGAAATGGGATCAGTTAGCTTCAATTTTAGTAAAGGTTTGAGCGTTTGTATCAGAAGTGCCTTTTATTATATTGGGACTTGCAAACATGATGGCTTGTGTGCAGAGAGACAAAAAATGCTTTTTTTTTGGGTGGATTATTTTGTGACTTGTCCTACACTAGCATGTACCAGTGGCTGCGTTCAGTTTGTTGGTAGAGTGGAACGACTCTTCTCTTGATTATCATATCTAGTCAGAGAAACCTACTGTGCCACCAATCTTTCTAAGAGGGGTAAACTGGGAAGTACAGATGGAAACACGCCATTGTTTGAACCTGCAGAGGAACTGACCAAACACTTTTCCCATATTAAGCTCCACGAGACGTCTGCAGCAAAATTATACATTAGGTGTTTCTCTTGTTCATAGGCCTTTACTGTGCTCTCAGGTGTGGTGAGGTCATGATCCTACATAAAAGTGATAAATGGGACAGCAGCGTGCTGCTGGGACAGGGGAGAGAGCACAGGCGCCTGAGGTTTGTAAGGGATGATGGATGAAAGTGTGACTGAAATTGAACTGACCCGGGCTTATGTGAGATCAAGCATAATTACTTCACTATGCTCAGTCTCCTCCTCTCTGTAATGGAGATAATCTGTGTTTTACATCCTATGCTGTCTCTACTATACTCTACTAAATACCGTCATTAACAGTTGTGAGTTAGTGCACGTAAAACACTTAGGATACTATCTGGACAGTCATTGAATGCTCAGTTGTATTACTATTAGAAGTTATTGAGCATTGAGTGTTTTTCGTATTTTGGCTGTTGTTAATAGTACTGCAGTGAACATAGGTATGTGCATATCTACTCAGATTACTGATTTTTGTGTACTGAGTTAGGAGTGAAATTGTTGAATCATGGTAATCCTTTTAAAAGTTTTTGAGAAGGCCAAAGAGAAAATAGTGTTAAAGCTTTTGCCTCTCATGTTGCTGACCCTGGTTTAATCCCCCAACATAGTGTATGGTTCCCTGAACACCGTTAGAAATGACTCCTGAGCAAAGAACCAGGAATAGCTTCTGAACACCACAGGGTGTAAGGCATGCCCCCTCCCCTAGTCGAAATATATATATTTTTAAGAAATCTCAAGATTTAAAATTGTTATGCTAAGTACAGACATGAAGAAAATGTTTAGGTAGAGAAATCGTGGCTGAATGATCGGACAGATCAAAGGTAGGAAAATACATGTAGTGGGAAGATTGACTTGGAAGCAGCTGGAATAATTAATACACATTTGCTTCGGGTTTATCAAAGAGAGGAAGCACTGGAATCATTGAAAAAGGCTGGAGGCTGGAGCAATGTTTCATGGTAGGGAGCATACCTTGCACATGACCGGCTCTGGTTCGAAAACCAACACCCATATTGTCCCCCAAGTCTCACTAGGAGTGATACCTGGTAAATCCTGAGGGCATTGTGGCCCCCAAACAAACAAAATCTGGATCACGTTGGATCTTTTCAGTGTGGAGGGCATCTAGAGGCTGAGAGAATGGAGGTATTGGAGAACTGTCAAAACTAGGTTCCATAGTTGCCTCACTCACGCTGGCATTATCCTTAATCATGTGAGTTGGGCTTGAGTCCTTTTATTTCTTAGGGTCTGTAAGATTCTATGTACAGACTGGGAATGCGACTCAAAGGGTAAAGCACATGCCTTGTTTATGTGGGGCTCTGAGGTGTGAGCTGTGGCTCTGACCCCAGCCACCACCAGGTAAAGCCCCAGTTATTTTAACATCAGTAACAGAAACAACAACCAATATGTAATTTAATATACATATATATAATAGGTTATTGATTGCTACTCTAATTCTTCTAATTAAAAGAAATACAACTCAGCATATTCCAGATTTGGTCCTGCAAATGATATTTTCCTTTTCTGATTTTATTTTTCTCCATGTGATAGTGTGGTGACTTCCTTTCTTGATTTTTGCTGTTGTTGTTGTTCTTAATTTGATATTAAGCCTGTACTTGCCTGATTTTTTTTTGGGGGGGGTTATCTCTCTTTTACAGATAAAATTGTGTCATCATATATGTAAATTTTAGAAAATTTTATGTAAACCATTTTCTTCCCTGGACGGTTTTCCTTATGCTTTATTTTATTATTATTTTTTTTTTGGTTAGGTGTGGTTTTAAGTGATGGCTGAGCTTGTCATAGCCTTCTCTCTGACAAGAAGAGCTGTGGCGAAGTTCTGCATTTCTCTGCCATGTATATGCATTGGAGCCAGTGGAATCTGGCCAAAGGCCCTGCTGGGCGGCATGGAAGGAGCTTGAGAAACTAGGTCTTCCTGGGCATGCTTGGTCTTTCTCCGTGCTCTCCTCTGGTTTCTTATGAAGATGAGAAGGGGGTGTGATATTTTTACGCCTTTGACTTGGCACAGATGGTTTTTGGTGACTTTATAATGACTTTTTGTATATCTTAAGTTCTAGGCTCAGTAAACATGAAAAATGACTAGGGTGTGATTTGAATGATGCAAAGCCCACATCTAGAATCCCAGTGACTGGGATTCTAGAATGTGAAATGTGGGATTCTGTGATCACTTTATTTAGTCCCAGATAATCATGGGGAAAATTATCTTACCTCAAAATGTCATTTCAAGATGAAAACAGTGTCTCATCTGAGGAGTAGAGCTGAACGCCGGACCCGGTTCTCCGGCTGCTGCAGCACTTTCTTATACCTGGACTGAATGGGAATTGGGAATCATTCTGAATTATGATGTGAAATTGAGATGGGCAGGAATCTGAATCCTCACTTAAGTTCTTTTGAGTTCTGTATTTGGCTGAAAAAATGTATCATTGTTTACTAATTCAGAATCATATCCTGTAGCATTTTTAGCCAGATTGAGTGCGTCATGGCCACACGTAGATTTGCTTGTTTCCCGTATTCTTGAGCAGCACAGCCGGCTGAGTTGGTAGCTCGCTCTTTCCCAGGAGAGCTGGGCCCCAGCATGGCTGCTCAGAGAGGACTGTGTGTTCCTGCTGTCTGATTTTCCTAAGGCTTCGTATGAAAGAGGAGGAAATAAATGTCTTCCTTAGGGTGGCTTTTCTGGTTTCATCTTTCTGCTGCCTTTTCTTCTGTGGCAGCATACTCTGGGCTGTACTGTAGATCAGAGACACACAAACATTCCTTGACATCACACAGGTGTGTTATGCTGCTCTCTCTTTTATTGGAATAAACCCAGCTTCATTGCCTCAGCTTGATGTGGTTTGCAGGACCAGTGCCTTCCATTCCTGTCTGGTTCCCTTTGCTGTTTCTCTGGAGCCCCTGACCAGGTCACCCAGAGCTTGCTGGTTTGCTTTCATTTTGCTTTTCCAGTCTAAGACCAGGCATTTCCTTTTTACTGCCTTTGGTATTGGGGAGAGTCAGGCTGCTTTTACTGGGCATATAATTAAAAAAAAAATTTTATTAGTGAATCATTGTGAGGTACAGTTAGAGACTTAAAAACTTTCTTGCTTGCGTTTTAATCATACAATGATTGAGTACCCATTTGGTTGTGGTTTGCAATAGAAGTATTAAATAGCCATCATGTTCAGTCTGTAGTCTACTTTCAGTATGCATCTCCCATCCCGAGCTTGTTACTCTTTCCTTTTTTTTTTTTTTAAGTGACACCCCCCCCCCCAGCTTGATACTCTTTCTTATGCAGACACTAATTCTTCCTTAGAGCACATTTTGTTAGTTTTTTAAAAAATTTTATTTATTTTTTATTGGATCACTGAGATAGTTACAAAGCTTTCAAGTTTGAGTTTCAGTCATACAATGATTGAACACCCTCCCTCCACCAGTGCACATTTTCCATCACCAGTGTTCCCTTCCCCCACCCCCTCCCACTTCCCAACCTTCCCCCTGCCTCTGTGGCAAATAATTTTCCACATACTCTCTCTCTACTTTTGGGCATTATGGTTTGCAATACAGATACTGAGAGGCAGTCCCCTCCCCTTGAAATCAGTTTATCTCTTTTCTTTCCTCAGTCTCGTTTTGCATCAAATCTTTATTTTTGCTTTTCCAGTCTAAGTTGTTTTTCTTACTAATAGCAAACACGAAATCTAGTAGTTTTTCTAGTCTGGACATTTGTGTTCAAACCTGGGTAAATTTTAGCTAGATCCTCATGACAATCTCTCGAGGCATATATTTCATCGCCCCCATTTTGCAGATGTGAAACAGAATGGGTGAGTAACTACCCTGTATCATCAAGTTAGTGTGAGAAGAAACCAAGGCTTGAATTTACACAGCTTGGCTATGGATCCTGTTTTTGTAAACACTGATTTGTATGCCTTGTTCTCAGTGCCTCTGTCCTCTGGAATGTTCTTTCTCTCAAGGCTGTGGTCTCAGGATTAGTAGTGGCTTGCTTAATTATATAGGTAGTTGTGTTTGGGGGGGAGCACTGGCTTTAGAGTTGGATCTGGGGTTCAGGCTCCAGTACGCACCCAATTGTGTGACTTAGGTTCAGTTTACTTAATGTTCTCTGATCTCAGGTTCCTGTCTTCTGATTGACATTTGAGAGAACTGAAAACGAATAAGTAGCAAGGCATTGGGCATACACTAGATGTTCAGAAAAATGGCAGTTGTTAGTCAAAGATTTTGAGAACTGTTGGGAAGAAGAGGCAGCAAGGGACCTTAAGGACATTGGTAGAGGAATCTGGCGCTTGCGTGGGGTGGTGTTGGATTGGTGTATGCATGAAGCTTATCGACGGTATTGTAAATGATGGTATCTCAAATTAGAATAAAAAGAATTGTTAAGAATTGTTATTAACCTTGAAAATAGTATGTTTTGAACCTGACTGAATTTTTTGTTGAGTGGTACTAAACAGACCATGCAACGTTACTGCCACTCTATTCACAGAGCCGAAAGCACACTTGATTTGTGAATCTCTGTTCTGAACATACTCTGTGCTGTACTCTACCTCCCTCGGTTACTTCACTTCAGGCGATTGATCCTTCTTTGGTGGTGCTCTGTGTGACGCTGCCTGTTAATTCAGGTGAGCTTTCTTTAGACAGCATCTTTCATTTATTTAGTATGTTCCAGCTGAAAGAGATGTCTCCTTTAGCACTGAAGATGTTTTGTTGTAAGCAGCAGGTTATTTTGGTATACTGTAAACCTGCACTAACGACAAGCCCCCTCGCCCCTGTGGCCCCCTGCCTTTGTTGAAAGGTAGCAGGTGTCTTCCTCAGTGTCAGTGATTCAGTTCTTTTGGAGAACCATGCAAGTAAATCTTTTGTCCAAGAAGAACTTTGGCCTGCCTTAATTCCAGGATTATTAGTCGTAGCCAGATTAGGTGAATGATTAAAAATAGCACAGCTCTTTAAGAGAGCAGTTCTTTAAAAATTCTCAGATTTGCATTTTCCGAGCTACTGTAAGACTTCGTAGTCAAAGGTCACTTTCCAGTGGCCTCGTAGAAACTGCCAACTAGACCGTCAGGATCGTAAAGAGCCGTGGATGGCAGCGGAGCGGGGAGCTCACTCGGAAGTTGCAGAGCAGAGTGCAAGAGCTAGCCCTGCCCCAGACTCGTCCCTCTTCCTGCACTGCTTTGAGGGCACAGGACTCGAAGTTGCTTAGGCCTTCAGTGCTAGTTTCCTCCTGTGTCCCAACACCTGGGGTAGCTTAGGGATCGAATGGGTCAGTATGCTTTTAAGAGCTGTCGGAGCAACACCAGCCTGCTTGATTGAGGCTTTGAAATGTTCCTTATAGTATAGTTTTAACAAGAAACCCCTTGCATTTATTTTTTATAGTACTTTGTGTTCTGGGTTGTATTTTCTTTTCTTCCCCCCTCCCCGGAAGCATTTACTTGTTTTGATGACCATGGAATCATCACAAGGAATTCTGTTGTACCGAGGGCTGCTTCAGAGCCACCACGCTTTCAAGTGATGACCAGAACCCTGTTTGCCCCCCCAATAATAACCACAACCACTTTTTTCTTCCGGCTGTGACGAGGCCTGATGCGGTGCTGTGCTCCCAGGGGATGCTTGGAGACCCCACTCTGCTCTGTCCCAGTGCTCTGGGCTCCCGGGCCCTGGGGGCGAAGCCTTTCCTCTGCCCCAGTTTGCCAGATTGATGTTGGAGGGAGTCCTTTCAGATAAGCTTAGATTCAGAAGGCATTTCATGGAACAGCCCACTGATTTCATTTGTTACTCTGCATTGTTTCCTTCCCTCTCTTGGCTAGGCACCCTGGAGAGGCCTTAGGATGATTGCGCTGATGTTGTATTAGATTAAAAAAAAATCACCTAAACTGGTAGTTTGATTGGAAGGAAAGTGGGTGATACTATTTGAAATTTTTCTTTAACCTAAGAATTGCCTCTTAAAGAATTATTAACTTACTATATTTTAAATAATTAAATGAATTTAATTATTTAGATAAATTTATTATAAGATAATATAATTTTATAATTTAAACAAATTTATTTCTAAACCATTTACAAAGATCTGGAAGCCTTTGTAAATGGCTTTGTAAATGTGTATAATACACATGTAAGTATTATACATGTGATGTATAATACTTACCATAATACCTATAAAGAATGACAGTATGAGAGCCTGCATTTTATTTAATGTTACTGCACACAACACATATTTAGGAAATTTAGTCTTACTCCAAAATATGGTATATGTGTCATCAGATTTTATTTTTGATGTCTGAATGGTAGTTGATAGTGAAAATCCACCCCTGGAGTTAATCTGCCCTGATGAACTGCAGCTCCCCAGGGCTTACCTGGTGTCACAGATAATGACTGGGACCAGGGACAAAAACAAAAAATAAGGAATTTCTTGAAACTGACAATAGAAATGAGGGCCAGAAGGATTGGCCCACGTTTGGAAGCTTGTCATAAATGAGGAGAAGGGGGAGAGGCTCAGTAGGATAGAGAAGGGGCCATTGTGACTATGACAGTTGGAAATGACTCTGAACAAGAATTGAGTGCTGAAAGGAGGTAAAAGGATTTACATGATAACCTGATAACCTTATATTACCTATACTGCAAGCCATAATGACCAAAAGGAGGGAGGGAGGGAAGGAGGGAGACTGGGGTTGGGGAGTGGTAACAGGGAAACTGGGTACTTGGTGGTGAGGAACATACCCAGCTTTGTAACTGTTTATCTCATGGTGATTTAATAATAATTTTTTTAAAAACCAAATACAA
The DNA here is from genome assembly GCF_027595985.1 of Sorex araneus. Classification (NCBI taxonomy): domain Eukaryota; kingdom Metazoa; phylum Chordata; class Mammalia; order Eulipotyphla; family Soricidae; genus Sorex; species Sorex araneus. The sequence goes on along the minus strand of NC_073310.1, from coordinate 47,228,487 downwards.
AAAAAAGAATTTTTTAAAACTAAAAACAGGCTCTTTATATTTACCTAGACCATTTGTATGTAAAATGAGTTGTTTAGATTTCAGTTTACTGAGTAGCTTCATAGATTTCATTCACTGTGGGGTAGGGAAAATTTTGTCCCTCCAGCAGGGCCAGGCCTGGTTAACCTTACCCTCACCCCCCTGACTTTCGGGACACAGCATAAGTGCTCAGAACATCCCTGGCTCTGTTCTCGGGAATCCTCCACACAGTGCTCTGGAGACTCACTTGGGGCCAGGGATTGGACCTGGGCCAGCTCTGTGCAAGCCAAGTGCCTTACCCACCGCACTCTCTCTCTGCCTCCCTGAGCCTTACTTCCGTTTCTCATCCGACTGGGGGTGATGTTTTAGACAGTAAACAAACAGACTATGTGTCCTGGAGCACAATTTAAAATGATAAAAGAGATGAAGCCTTCAAATATGGTTCCTATTTAAATGTCAATTGGTAAGAATGAGCCTCATGTCTGTTTTAATTTGAAGTGAGAAATATTAGCATTTAATGGTAAAGTTCATCTCTGGTTAGAATATTTGTCTTCCGTTTCCTCCTATCCTGGCCTCAAAGTTCCCTGAAGCAGTGCCAAGGCCTGGAACACATTTAAACATATGTGCTCATTGGAACAGTAGTTGTTTAATGAACATATATGATTGTCCTGGAGGAAAATGTGGTTTACCAAGGAAACTTTGTAGACAGAAACACCAACTTGAATGAAACGCCAACTCCATTTGCTTGGCCTTTGGGGTAGTAGGTCTAGGGATTGGTTTAGTATTCTGAGGAGTCGCCAGCTCCTCGTGAAACTTGGATTCCTGGGTGTTTGTTTTTAGACCACTAAGAAAAACCCTGAGCAGTTTCTCTCTCTCTCTCTTTCTCTCTCTCTCTCTCTGTCCCTCCTTCTCTCTCTCTCCTCCTTTCCCTCTTCTTTCCTCTCTTTATATCTTTAAAAACTCATAAGACATTTTAATAGAAAAGCAAATGATCAACATGTTAGATATTGCATTTTCTTCTAAAAACGGTAGAGCAAGTTATTGCTATTTCTACAGCAGTTTGACACTGCTGGTCGAAGACAGCTATTTAGAAAACAGTTCAACTTTCACATGAGGTAGACTTTCAGTTGTTGCAGAATTTAACATTTCTCAGATGTTGAGTATACAGCTTAAAGTGGAGGATAAAACTTCGCAGATTTGTTTCTGCTTGTTCCAGGTAGCTGCATTGGTAAGCCCCCAGGTTGGACTCTTCGTTGCTTGCTTCTGTGCTCTTCAGAGCCAGCAAGCTTTGTCCCGCTCCCTGCACCGTCCGAGCACACCATTCTGTGGTTAGACACAGAGCATGCCGATGCGAAACATCATCCTGACCTGACGCTGGTACTTTCAGTGCCATACTTGCAAACTCCCATAATAAATTCTCCAAAGGAACAAAGGGCAGCTTTTCACTTTGCTGGAAAACATCTGTCTAATTTATCAGGTCTGGTGACCTCCAGACTTTTCTTCCTTAGACAGTTTCAGTTTCCAAATGGCACCAATCCATCTTACTAGAAATTCTGCGTAAGACTCTGATTGCCTTTTTTTCTTCTCTTACACTTTTGGCTTTTTTTAATTTTTATTTTTGGTAGTCAGTATCAGGGCCGGCCACCATGTTGGGTTGAGAAAACCTTTAAGGATACAATCTATAAACTTGTTCTTAGTACTGATGTATTTCACTCTTTTGGGAACTGCTGCCTTTTCTTTTTTTCTTTTTTCATTATTTCAACATAGCTTGATCCAGAGGAGCAACCTGTAGAACTGAATAGTATTTTATCATCTTCAAAGGGTTCACCGATGGCCAGCTGCACAGATAACTTCCTTTCATTTTGATGGGGTCGATCTTTTCAGAAAAGCCATGAACCCCTTGGCCGCTTTGGGGGCAGTCAGTTACTACGGCAGCCAAGGCAACCGTTAGGGACAAACACCCTCCACCCTGGCAGTGGTCTGCTGGGTGGCCAGTCCAATTCTAAACCCAGCCACCTTTTCTGGCCCTCTTTGCACAGTTGCTCTTATTGATATCTGTGAGAGGCAGCGCTGCATGAGTGTTCTTTGTGCTTTTCCAAATTGTTGCTTTCACATATAGTGATTTAAACCTGCAGGAGATTAAAATGGCTAATAGCAGATTAAACCCAGGGCTCCACACATGCTAGGATTATGCTCCATCACTTGAAGTCTCTTTCCTGCACCTTGCCCTGCAAGCCCAACCCTGCTTTCTCCCCTCCCGCATTGCAGGGCGTTGTCTCTTCCAGGCCCCAGTGCCACACTATCTGGCCCGAGCATTACAGGAAATGACTCCTTGGACCCATTGGGTGGAGCCCCTATTAAAAATAAAAAAAGTAAAAAACAAGCAAAATGGTTAAAAGATTGTGGTGCCAGATAACATAGGTTTGAATAGTGTGTTTGTCAACTTCTAACTTTGAGACAAGACACCAGGACAGTCATTTTCATCAGCGGTGTGTTCGCCTTTCACGCGGCTGACCCGTGTTCGATTCCTCCGCCCCTCTCGGAGAGCCCAGCAAGCTACTGAGAGTATGGAGCCTGGCAAGCTACCCGTGGCGTATTGGATATGCCAAAAACAGTAACAGTAAGTCTCACAACGAGAGATGTTACTGGTGCCCGCTCGAACAAATCGATGAGCAACGGGATGACAGTGACCAGCCAAAGGTCAGTTGTGAGCCTCATCAGGAAATGGAGATATTAATTGTATTATCTCATTGTGCTCATGGGAGAGGACTAATTGAGTTCACGCAATAAAAATGGAAACTCAGTGCCCTGTATGTAATTTGTGCTCAATAAAAACTGTAGTACTAACTCATTCTTGTCATGTGGCATATGCCATGTTCTAGCTGCTTTGGACCTACATGTTTGTCAGCTGCTCTCAAAAGGCCCACCTGGTCCTGTCAAAGAAATGGTCATTTTCATGAGGTCAAAGAGGCAGTAAGTTAAGTATGGATACAGTATGCATTGAGGCAGTAACTGCAAAAAGTACTAGCAACTAGTATAGTTTTTGCAGTATTAAAAAGTGAAGCTTTATTTGCTTACCCTTAAGAAAGCAATAAAAGCGAAGTTATATGTCTTATTACGTTTTCCTCTTAAATGCCTTTAAAAAACATTCTGTGTTTGCAATAGGAAAATACAAGACACTTCTACTTCATATCAAAATATATTTGTTGTCTCAAGGAAAGATGCTTATTGGTTAAATTGCAGACTATTCTAGGTTTCTTTGTTTTTTTTTTCTTTCATGAAACACCAGTTTTAGATGCAGGAATAATTTCCTGAAAATAAAGCTATATTGTCACTTTAATGACAGTAATTGACAATATCTATAGCTAATATAACTTGCATACAAAAATCTATTATTTGAAAAACTGGTATCTCTTACTAACTGAATTTGACCATTTCTTTTTTTCTTTTTGTTGGTTTTTGGATCACACCAGCAGTGCTCTCGGCTTACTCCTGGCCAGTGCTCTCAGCTTACTCCTGGCCCTTTGTTCAGGGATCACTCCTGGCAGACACGGGGAACCACTTGGAGTCCTGGGGACCTAACCCGGGTCATCTGTGTGGAAGGCAAACACCCTGCTCTCTCTGTTATTGCTGTATTGTCATCTATTGGTTGTTGACAGCTCCTTCTTAGACTTCTTCCAATGGAACTGATACTAATGTGATTTTCAAGTGAAAAGTACTATCAGTGAATTTTGTCAGCATTTAAGAGCTATAATTCTGACTGGAGAGAGAGTACAGGAGTTAAGGCACTTGCTCTGCCTGCACACAGCTGACCTCAGTCAGTCTCCAGGACTCCAAATGATCCTCTGACCTCCACCAGGAGTGATCCCCAAGTACTGCCAGGTATGACCCCAAAACCCAAAATTAATAAATAAATTTAAAAAATCCCTTGGAGCTGGAGAGAGAACACAGCAGGTAAAGCACTTCTCTCACACATGGAATCCCATATTATCCTTTGAACACCGCCAGAAGTAACTCCAGAGCATCACTGGGTGTGACCCAAAAAATAAATGGAAAAACTACTCAGTGAACATATATTTTTTAGAAAAATGGACAATGTAGTGTTACAAAATCTTGCCTGAGTAAAATATCCAAAGAATAGGATAGATGGAAGAATATTTGTAATTATCTGGAGAGACAACAAATTCTTCTCGAGCGCGCACGCGCGCGTGTGTGTATGTGTGTGTGTGTGTGTAATTTTATGCAGTGGGCACTTCTGAAGAAATTTTGCCTGTAGGAGTTGGGGTAGGGTTTTTCATTTTTCATTGAGGTGGGGACTAGCACACCCAGGAGTTCTAAGGGCTGCTGGCTGCTCCTGCTTTTTTTAAGTGAGGCAAGGTAGTTCTTTTTTTTTTTTTTTTTTTTTTTTGGCTTTTTGGGTCACACCCGACATTGCACAGGGGTTACTCCTGGCTCATGCACTCAGGAATTACTCCTGGCGGTGCTCAGGGGACCATATGGGATGCTGGGAATCGAACCCGGGTCGGTCGTGTGCAAGGCCAATGCCCTACCCGCTGTGTGTGCTATTGCTCCAGCCCCAAGGCAAGGTAGTTCTTAATGTGTGAAAGTTGTTTAGAAAGGTATGAGAGGAAGGAGGGGAGACTGTGTGTTGAGAGAGAACACAGGTGCCCAGAGCACCAGAGCAAGTACAATGGGGACTTGCCTTGCACATTCGATCCCTGGCACCCAATATGATCCCCCAGGCACCACCAGGAGCGATTTCCTGAGTGCCTGGTACTTGCTTAGTGGGGAACGTGGGTTTGAAGAGCACGCCTGGGGGCTTATTCTGGCCCAGTGCTCAGGGATCACGCCTGACCCAGGGAACCGTAAGTGTTGCGGAGATCAGGCCCAGTTCAACCCTGTGCAAGGAGGTGCCTTTACCTCTGTACCGTCTGACCCTAGAATGTTTGAAAATGTGATATTTAAGTTCATTTTTCTATAAACATTTGTAATGAATGTATTTATATTAAAAGAATAATTGCAGAGAACTGGAATTTGAATTGTTCCATTACTGTTTATAAATGCTGTAGTTTTTTTCCTTTCTGTTTTTCTTTGGTTTCATAAATGAAATGACTCCATTTTATACACAAGGACTCCTGAGTGTGTGTGTGTGTGTGTGTGTGTGTCTGTCTGTCTGTCTGTCTGTCTCTGTCTCCCCTTAAGGTTGAGGTTGAAATCTGTCAACGCTTTCAACTTTGAATTCTCTCTGATCCAGCTGCTGAATGCTTTAAAAAGCCAACATTTAAAAAAAATTTAAGTGTTTTATTGGTGAAACAGTCATACAGAATTCAGTAAAGCCAAGCTTTATTGAGAAGTAACATTTTAAGTATTTCTTCTTTGTCTGGTTTAATATATATATATTTAATATACATGCAGACACACAGACATACACACTTATCAGCCATCTTTTTTTTTTTTCTTTTTGGGTCACACCCAGCAATGCTCAGGGGTTACTCTTGGTTTTGCACTCAGGAATTACTCCTGGCAGTGCTTGGGGGACCATATGGGATGCTGGGGATTGAACCCGGGTCAGCCGCGTGCAAGGCAAACGCCCTACCCGCTGTGCTATCGCTCTGGCCCCAATCAGCCACTTATTAGGAGAAATAATTGCTTCCTTCCAGTGAAAACCTAGGGTAACAAAATGAAATCTCTTTAATATTAAGATAAAAATTTGTTCACATTTTGGGTTTTATAAATTTAATTTCTTCCAGTGAAAACATAGGATCAAAAAATACAATAGTTTTAATGTGAAAACAGAAACATTCACATTTAGTGGGCTTTTAAATGGGAAAAAAAATAGCAGGTAATTAGCATAAACTTAATAAGAGTTAATACTAGTATATAATTTTAAAATTCAGATACCTGTAATAAAGTTAATTTTAGTTAGTGAAACTAATTACCATTTGACTCATAGTGGAAATTAAAGAGATTGTGTTTCTTTGAAAGCTTTAGAATGTAAGATAATCACACTTAATAGAATTATTTAACCTTATAAAAGTAGTTTTCACTATGGCTTTAGATAGAACAGCATAAGGATGAAATAATTATTTAAAAATCTAAATCTTGAGTGCTCGTTAGAAGTCTGAATACAGCAGCCATGGAAAGTGTCTCTGGACCTCACGCCTGGGGCTGGCGAAGAGCCTGGCCGGCAGACACCTCAGTGGCAGGTTCCTGTGCTGGCGTGGGGCCTGCACACCCCTCACGGCTGCGCTCCTCGCGCCTGACTCCTGGGGAGTGCTGTGGTGACTCCTAAGATGAGTGTGTTCAGAGATAATGAAGAACCTTAGCGGAGAGAGACCAGCTGTCCAATCAGCTGTGAGGAGACACATGAAGGAAGAGCACTTGTTCCTTTCGAGTGGATCAGAGTCACTCCTGGATCTGCACTCAGGAACCACTCCTGGCAGTGCTTAGGGAATCGCACAGGATGCTGGGGACCCACCTCAGATCAGCTCCTTACCCATGCTGCTATCTCTCTTCTCCCCACCCCCCCGATATTTTCTGTCTAGACTTCTACCAGAATCTGCTGAACGCTGGCGTGACTCATATCTGTTTGCTGGAAGTGCAATGTATGGATATAAAATAGAAATACATGAGGGAAAAATTAATGTCTTGACTCATGAGTTTAGAACTTTGAAGCAGAAACTATAGGAACCGTTAAAGGAACATAAAATTAACTCACTTTCTTAGCAACTAACTATGCACCACACTTAGGATTTGCAAGAGCTGTGGGTTTGTAAATGAAGAGAAGGTGGAATGATGTGACTGGACTTGCGCAGATAGCCTGGGCAGGAAAAGCTTAGGTGGGAGGTAGGCATGTTACCAATATGGCTTGGCATTTGGACATCGTGTTGTAAGAAGTAAGTTCAGATTTGCCTGAAGGACAAGGACTTTTCAGCGAAGGACAGCCATCTGTAGTACAAAGGTGTGAAGCAACAAAAACGACCTTTGAGGGAACATACACAACATGAATAATGAAAGTAGGAGGAACCCACCGGCAGAGATATGATGAGCTGTCGGAGGACAGTGGGGGTGGGGTCATGATCTGATTTCTTGTTTCATGTTACATTTCCCCCTTCTCAAATAATTTTACATTTAAATTTTACAGTAAACTTTATATTTTTATATTTAAATTTAAATTTGAATTCATCTTCCTCCCCAGCCTGGGGATTCCAGGTCAGGGCTGCACGCAGTATTGAGGGTCAGGCTCACCGGGCTTGCCCTGGGCACTTCCTCGGCCACTGCCCCATCTTTGGGCCCTTGCTCACAGCTGTCAGGCGTGCCTCCCTGCTTGTGGCTCTACTGTGGTTTGAACTTATGGCCTTGTGCTTGTTGGGCAAATGTTATAAGCCACTGAGTATTTTCCACGTCCTTCTTTCCAAGGGCTGCCCTATTCACTTCAGCCCATGTGGTGGTCCCCGGGGTTTGAATTGGGATCAGCCCTCACCTAGAAAGCACTTGGGACCATTGAACTATCTTGCAGGCCCCAAGTTATTTTCTCAACTTGGGGCCTGGAGAAAGGATTTGGGGAAGTTTTCAGGTCATTGCAAGAGGTCAGGTGCAAAGATAGTGCCTATTTAAGTTGAGGTAGTGAAAATAATGATGAAAACGAGAAAGGAATTTTTAAACAGGGTAATTAACAGAATGTAGTTGTATAAGGGATGAAGGGATAGTAGACAACAGGGAAAACTAAAAAAAAATTTTTCATTTGAATGGTGCCAGTTTGGGGTGATGGAGAAAAAAGTTCTGGTGGTAGTTGAATTTATGAATGGTTGGTGATATAGGTCTGGAAGTCAGTGGAGACGTCTTAAAAGTTACAGCTTGGCAGGTATCTTATCGAAATGAGCAGCTGAAATTATAGCCGGAGTTGAAGCTACCAGAGAGCATTTCCAGTAGGCAGTCAGGTTGCAGGTAGAGCAGGGAGAGATGCCGGGGTCCGGGAGGCACACTGCTACTCCTCCACTCCTGCGTGCCAAGCCGTGTCTGTGGTAGACATCACTAAACGATCCCCACCCTTCCCCACCCAGCCTTGGCATAGGGCACAGTGCACCAGCAACTGATGGTAGTTGAGGCAAAATGTGGATCTCCGACCAGAGCATCCTGTACTTAATTGGCTTACTATCCCTATACAGAAAAAAAATGACTTATGGCTCCCCTGGACATTTTCCTTAAGTAAACAAAGTGCCGCCAGTTGCAATTCCAAGGCGCTGCCTGACCCTACCTTTCCCCTCCTCCCCTTCCTCCTTTGAGGACCTGGCGGGAGGATGGGGTATGGTATCACCCACTTCGGGAAATACTGTCTTCCACGAAACAGGAAAATGTCAGGGGCAGTGAAAACAATTGCATGGAGAAGCCGACCCTAGACGAGAGTTGACTCCATCCCCACCAAGAGCTGAAGTGTGTTGGTGGATTTGGGAACTAGTAGATCATTGATGACTTTGGAGACAGCAGCTTCAGTTGGGAGGAGACAGAAACCTTGTTCCAAGGCTATTTGGAGTAGGGAGTAGGAGGTGAGAGACGACTTCTCTGAGAAAGGAAGTAGTTAGGGTGGAAATCAGAGGGAAAAAGGACAGTGTGTGTGTGTGTGTGTGTGTGTGTGTGTGTGTGTGTGTGTGTGTGTGTGTGTGTGTGTGTGTGTGTGTGTGTGTATGCAGGAAATGTTCCTAAATAAAATAACTTGTCTTTTGTCTAGTAAAGCTACTGCCAAGAGTCTTTTGTTGTTGTTTTGGGGCCATGCCCGGTAGTGCTCAGGGCCGATTCCTACCTCTGTGCTCAGTGATCACTCCTAGAGGGACTTGGGGGACCAGATTGGGGACCAGGGATATCCATGGCATCCTGGGATGGCCATGTGCAAGGCTAGTGCCCTGCCTACTGTACTGTCTCTCCCGCCCCACTGTGAGTTCTTTCATGTTTGATTTGTAAGTAATTTTTGTCTTAAAAGTTGGAATAAAAAATAACTTTAAAAAAATTCAGCTTATTAACATTTTATTCTGCTTACTGTATGACTCCTTTTCTGTCTCACAAGATGTATTTTTCCTGAATTATTTGAGAATGTGTTGCAGACAGGAGGCACTTCTAAATATTTTATGTTTTATGAGTTATATATTCAGCACCCTCACTCTCAGAGCAAAAGTCTCTGGGGACCACTTTTGAAAAAAGTAATGAGCCCTAAAATATACTGTGGTTATTTGTTGGGGGGAGGCTTCCACACAGGCTATTTGGGCCTTGGGATATATTGCCGACTTCTGAAATCCAAGGGTGTTTTTTTTTTTTAATAGATATTGGTTTCTTCTAAAAGGTTGCTCTCTAACAGAGGGAAAACGGGGATGATGATTACTTGATCTTTTTTCCCAAATAGTAGTAAATATTTAATTTCGCAGTGCAACAGTTTGTTACTTATTGATTGGGAAGCAAGATGTCAGATCAGCCAGGTTCAAAGTCTTTAATAAATGCTTACCTGTCAGCTAAATACCCAGTGCTCCTTTTGAATTATGCACTTGACAAGCATCTGCAATAGAAAAGGTGGATCTCCTTACTAAATATGGAACGTTTTAGTTTATTTAAATAGTATTATGTATTCTAAATTAAGGCTTCTTAAACTTTCCCCATTCATCATCTCTTTTTTGCTCCAGAACTACAACACGTGCAAGCTTTGGAATGAATCCCAAAATACCATGAATTCATTGCAAATTTGATTTTGAATTTTCAATTGCTGCATGTTCAGGAACTTTTAACTGTTGCTAGATCTTTTGCAACTCCTATATTCAGTTTTCAACCCTATGGCAAGGTTGAGATCTATAGCTTAAGAATGTATGTCTTAAATTAACTAATGTCCAGGACATTTGTGGGCCAAAAAGTCATTCCTTTTTCTGTTTCCAGCTTTTCACGAAGGTATTTAGTATTTTTGTCATCTGTTGTGTGTGTGTATATTTTTGTGGAGTGGGGTTTAGGCCACACCCACAGTGCTGGAGTCGGGGACATTTTCATTCAAGGAAAAATAAGGCAAGGCCAAAAAAAATATATAAAATCGTTTCGTAGGTTTTGGGAAACTTGAGGTTTTATTTATTTTTTAGTAATACTACTATTTGACTACTTGAAGTATTTAATAATATCCCAAGTAACTGTATCTGCCACAAGTCAAGAATAATGAGCATACCTTAGAGTTTGAGGGCTTTGTATGATTTCTGTTCATTGGTTTGCTCAATCTGCTAGCCAGAAATTGCCAGTGCTTTCTCTGTAATTTGACTAGAAAATATGTCTGTAATTAACAGATAGTTCGGTAGGGAAACAGTGGGCAAGAAACTAATGGTGTTCTTTTAACCAGACATGTAGGTTTTGTGTCTGGATTGCCATGATCAAGGTCTCTGTGCACTGTTTTTCTGTTCCTCTTCAGCTTCTAGAACTGTCTTAGCGTGACAGTTCTAGGCCTGCTCTTTGCTCGGCTTACGGGCTGTGGAGAGAGCCTTCCACAGTGCGGGAAGTCAGCACGTCTCAGTGTTGAGTTGCAGAAATAGTGACTGCTGCTACCAAGGTTCCTTCCTTTACTCGGCCAGTAGTTGCTGAGGACCTCCGGGCTCAGGGCAGTGAAGAAAGCAGTTGGAGTTCTTGCCTTTTCAAAACAAATGTGAGCAGAAGGGAGAGTGCAGGTCCAGGGGACATATTTACCAACAGAACAGGAAAGGAACCATGAGCAGGCTGTGGTGCAGATGGCACTAGGCCTTCTAGCCGAGGTGCAGTTTGTGGTGTTTATTTACTAGTTTCGTGATTCGGAGTGAGCTCATTAACCTGTTTCCCTACTGTAAAAGGAGGAAAATGATGTTGTTAAATGTGTTGCACAAAATCAGTTCATATACGTGAATCTGGTGGAACAGTGTCTGACTCAGAACCGCATTGCCTTAGGTGTTACGATAATGATTATATGAAGTGACAAAATTACTACGTTATTCTTACACAAGGTGACATTTGAGTTGAGACCTGGAGGATGTGAGGGAATGAGTCATATGGATATCTTGGGGGGACAATCTGTCGTCCACACAGGGCAGGGGTTTGAGGAGCAGCACAGCGGGAGAGCAGTGTGACCGGAGTAGAAGGGAGTGAGGGGGGAGCCGGGTGAAAGGAGAGGTTGAAGTTAGCCCCACTTTCTGCCCATCGTGAGCACTTTCTCACTAGTACCCTCAGACTGTTATTTATTATTACCGCAGAGTTTTAGTAGACTCGACAAGCTTCTTGTTGTGACTTTGAAGGGCCTGAATTCACAGAAGTCAAGAGGAGGAACCTGAGACCAGGGAGAGATGATAGGGCACCGCCCCAGGGATGGCAGAGCACATGGTGTGGAGTTGCTCAGCCCTCCTGGCTACGGCTGCCAGGACTGGGGGAAGATGCAGTGATGCAGCCCGTGTCTCGGAGAGCTGGTGATTCTGCTTTGCCCGTGGGAACAACAGTCTGAGCGTGTCCTTTTGATTTAGGTGTTAGTCTCGTAGGGGCTGTTAGGAGCAGTGTGGGACTCCTGGGGGGAGTCTGCGCTGGAGATCAGCAGTGTGGGAGTCTGCGTGCTGGGGCGCCAGAGTCTTGTGATCATTCTTCCCAGGCAGACTGGTGTGGCATTTAGGAAACGTAGGTCTTCCTGTCCTGAGTGAGGACCAGGGCCTGCATCCAGGGTCGCTGGGAGGAATAAGGCTGCTGGGATGGGGGAAGTATTAAGCGTCCTGGCAGCCAGATGAGGAAGGTCTTAGGAAGCAGAGTCAAGGTTGCCGAGAGTCACTGTTGGTCTAGGTTAGTGCTGGTGCAGTGGGGTAGTGGAGGCAAGGCCTGGAGCCCGGCTTCCAGAGGGAGTGGACCTTAAGTGAGGAACCAGCCTGCCTTGCAGGTTTGAGACTGGCGGGCACTTGCCCCTGCCCCCTTGTCTGATTGCAGAGCAGGTGTGAGCAGGCACCATATGTCAGCACTATGACCCAGTGGGCACCCCCCAGTCATCACAGCTTGGAAGGGAACGGGGTGGGGGGTGGCGGGAGAAAGATTTAGAGGATGCGTGTAAATATACCAGAGTTTCTTTAGCCAATCATCTATTTTCGGGCACTCTGGTTTTTTCCATATTGTGGCTATTGTAAACAGAGCGGCAATGAACATGGAAATGCAGATGTCATCTCTACTATACCTTTTTGCCTCTCCGGGATATATTCCCAGGAGTGGTATTGCTGGGTCAAATGGGAGCTCAATTTCTAACTTTTTGAGAATCGTCCATATTGTTTTCCCAAAGGGCTGAACCAGTCGGCATTCCCACCAGCAGTGAAGGAGAGTCCCTTTCTCCCCACATCCACGCCAACACTGGTTGCTTTTGTTTTTGGGGATGTGGGCCAGTGTCTGTGGTGTGAGATGATATCTCATTGTTGTTTTGATCTGCATCTTTCTCATGATTAGTGATGTTGAACATTTTCTCATGTGCCTCTTGGCCATTCGGATTTCTTCTTTGGAAAAGTTTCTGTTCATTTCATCAGCCCATTTTTTGATCGGGTTGGCAGTTTTCTTCTTGTGGAGTTCAACCAGTGCATTGTATATCCTTGTTATCAACCCTTTATCGGATGGGTACTGCATAAATATCCTTTCCCATTCTGTAGACTGTCTTTGTATTTTGGTCACTGTTTCTTTTGAGTTGCAGAAGCTTCTTAGTTTGAGATAGTCCCATTTATTTATCTTTGTTTTCACTTGCTTGGCCAGTGGCGTGTCAGCTTTGAAGATACCTTTGGCTTCAGTGTCGTGGAGGGTTTTGCCGACCTTGTCTTCAATGTACCTTAGGGATTCTGGTCTGATGTTGAGGTCTTTAATCCATTTTGATCTGATTTTTGTACATGGTGATAGATGGAGGTCTAAGCCCATTTTTTTGCATGTAGCTGTTCAGTTTTGCCAGCACAATTTGTTAAACATGCTTTCCTTGCTCCACTTCACATTTCTTGTTCCCTTATCAAAGATTAGATGATCATATATTTGGGGGTGTATGTCAGAGTATTCAACCCTATTCCATTGGTCTGCAGCTCTGCCTTTGTTCCAATACCATGCTGTTTTAATGACTACCGCTTTGTAGTAGAGTTGGAAGTTGGGGAGGTTGATTCCTCCCATTTTCTTTTTCCCAAGGATTGCTTTAGCTATTCGATAGCTGTCAGAAAACATGAAGTCATGAAATTTGCATATAAGTGGATCAATATGGAAAGTATCATGCTGAGTGAAATGAGTCAGAAAGAAAGAGACAGACATAAGAAAGATCGCACTCATATGTGGAATATAAAGTAGCTGAGAGGTACAAGCTTACAATGTTGCGATTCCTGGCAGACATTTCTCTGGACTTAGTTACTAAAATACTAAAATACAGAAATCCAAAACGATGCTGCTGCTAGTGCGGCCTCCTGACCTCATATCTCTTCATTCTCAGCAATGGAAAACAAATTACCAAATGCTTTCTTTTCAGCAGATCGACTTTAGGGGGGAGAAACTCCAAATCAATAATAGTGAATTTTTTTTTGTTTAAATATTGAATGTAATCAAAGTAAAGTGAAAGTAAAGTGAAATTTACCAGTTACACATGCGGGGTGGGGGGCTGGGGAGGTGGGGGGAAGGGGGGAGGTATATCGTGATTCTTGGTGGTGGAATATATGCATTGGTGAAGGGATGGGTGTTTGAGCATTGTATAACTGAGACTTTAACCTGAACGCTTTGTAACTTTCCACATGGTGAATTAATAAAAGAATTAAAAAAAAAAAGAGAGAAATATTTAGAGGATGCGGAAATTTCTGCTTTGGGATTTGCCAGAAAACTCTTTAGAGGAGTGAATGAGCGGAGTGGTGCTGGCTGTACCAGAGGGCCATAGAGTATGAAGTGTTGGCTCGGCTCGGAGTTGGAATATAAGAAGGGAGGATGTAAGGAAAGGTGAGCGAGAGCCAGGAGGTAGTAGAGTCCTTGTATCTTGATGGGTTGAAGAATTGAGGGATGGAATTCCGGAGGAAGGACTCAAAGAGGGATTGTACTTGGCGTTTCAAACCCCGCAGAGTGTTGCTGTTAGTGACAGGTCACAGTGGGGAAGAGATGAGGACAGAAGTATGTAGTTGTGAAGAATGGGAGAGCAAAGAAGTAGAAGGAAGAGCAACGGAAGTCACGTATTTTGAGGTTTTAAACACTCAGAATTATGGTGAAGGAGCATGGGAGATACAGTGTCAAGGGCAGGGCTAGGGCCAGGGTGAGTTGGCCGGGGTGGTGCAGGGTGGGGAGTGGGGCGAAGTGTGGGGGTTGTGACCATGGAAGGTAGGTTTGAGAGAAAAACAAGCTGTTGGGGAAGCTTTGAGCAGGGAGTATGAGGATAGAGGACGTTTTGTTGAGGATGTGAAGACAGACCGTGAGTTTCAGAAGGAAGAGTTTGGGAGTTAACATTAGAGGTAGTGAACTCTTCTAGGGCTAAGGATTGGGGTGTAGGCTTCTTGCATTCACTGAAATCAACAGGGATAACGGACTGCTACCTGCCAGATTGTGGTTTTGGGAGTGTTGTTGGCAGGGGAAGTGTATCTCCTAGAATTGGAGGCCGGGGACTGCTCTGTAAGTTTCTGAATATTGGAGATGTAGCACTTCAGGGATATTTTAAAATACCTTTTATACATTAGTGGTTTTTAATAGAAGATAACTAAATGCAGTGGAAGATTTTTACTCTTAAAAATGTTCTGTCCTAGGGGCTGGAGCGATAGCACAGCGGGTAGGGCGTTTGCCTTGCACGCGGTCAACCCGGGTTCGAATCCCAGCATCCCATATGGTCCCCTGAGCACTGCCAGGAGTAATTTCTGAGTGCAGAGCCAGGAGTAACCCCTGAGCATCGCTGGGTATGACCCAAAACGAAAAAAAAAAGTTCTGTCCTGAGTTTTGGAGAATGACAGTATTCTCAAAAGCCTTGGATCAAGATGCTTGTCTCAAGCAGATCACACGGTTAGTAGGGCCCTTGTGGCAGTGGGCTGTGGCCAGGGGGCCTTTCTAGGCATGCCTGTGGCCTTGCAGTGATGCTATTTCTTTGGTAAAACAAAGGATTGGTAAAGGAGGGATAAAATTAGTGATAAAATCCGTAGTTTTAAAGTTAAACCCTATTTCATTCACTTAATAAAAATACTGATTGTTTGAAGTACTGTTTTTCTATTTATTGCAGTTATACCAAATAATTTATAGAAATTAGTATTCTCTTAGAGTATTAATGCAGATTAAGATGATTTTCCAAGGTAGGAGGTACTATTGTAAAGAATTTATGAATAATTTAAAGACCTGAAGAACAATAGTGTTTATAAAATTGTGAAACCTGTATTCCACTTTCCCTTTCCTATAAAAATATAAATTAGAATTCGAGAGAAGGAAAGAAAGAAAATTACTTGCTTCATCACAGGTTTAGTAGGATCTATAGCTGGTTTTCTTGGTAGACTCAGGGTTGGTATGTTCTTAGCGCTCTGTGTGTGTGTGTGTGTGTGTGTGTGTGTGTTTGTTTGGAAAATTGTAATTGTTATCAACCAAGTGCCTCAGGCTCAGTCATTTGTTATTTTCCATTTTTTTCTTAAAATAACAAAAAACCCTCAGTGACCTAAGATTTTTTGATATCAGAATAGAGCAAGACTAAAGGCACGCTTAACAAACAAATCTTTTCCGGGTAAATTTTGTTTGATTTAATTCTTAAAAAAAATTTTTTTTTTTGCCCTTTTATGAGGATCAGTTCTGTATGGTAATCAGTAGAGGTGGTTAGATTTAAGAAATTAAATCTTATGTCAGCTGAGAGGGGATGTGGACGGTTTCGGCAACTTTCAGAGGCCATGCCTCAGAGGTCTTGGGCCGTCCCTGTTCATTCCAGGGAAGCCGGCTCCCTCACCCCTGGCTTGGAGAGGTGGGCGTTCTCCCTCTGCCTCCGCCGTGGGGCACTCCCACCTCAGCCAGCCACAAGCATTGCCCTCTGGGTCTCCTGTGCTCGTGTTTGGTGACTTGAATGTGAGAGGAATCAGGCCTGGCCTTCCTGACAATCTCTTTACATGTATACTTTTATTTCAACTTTCTCTCATAATATAGCCCTTAATGAGATAATTTTGCCTTTTTGTAAATAGCTTAAGTAGTCATATTTGCCAAAATGTTATTTTATTATTTGATAATTTTTTTTCTGTAATCTGAAGTAGGCTAATTTAGAGAACAAGTGAAGGAATAGGATGGAATATTTTTCCTGTGAGTGTCAGGGAAAAGAGTAATGCTTTCACATTTTGAATATGCAGCTGTTGGCACAGACGTGGAGAATGTTGTCCTCTGCTAGTTCATACAGCATACCACATTGAAACCAAAGTGATTGGAACTATTCCTGTGAGTTTTTGTTCTATAACTGAGACCATTTGTTTGGCTGTTATACTTGTACATCATTACATCCTGCAGAAATGAGAAATGACATGCATTCCTACTTAACTATCAAAATTGCTTTTAGTTCTTATCAGATCAGGAACAGTATTAGGAGCTGGTCAACCTTAAACTAAGCATAACCTTGCCTATTTTAGCATGAAAAAGTATTCCTGTTCACAGGTAAATTAACATTTTTTGTTTGACTTTTAATGTTTGTCGTCCCATTTCATGGTTTGAATTTCCTGTTAATCTCTTTTCCATTCTTCCTAAGTATGTGACTGCTGAAGTTTCCAGCACTTTAGGATTAATTTCTTTGTTTTCTGCAATTGAAAATTCAATGGTAAAATTGAAAACCACTTTTTTTTTAACATTTAAAAAAATGAATTTTACTGGATCATTGTGAGATAGTTACAACTTTCAGTCATACAGTGATAGAACACCCATCCTTCCGCCAGTGCACATTTTCTACCACCGTTGTTCCCTGCGTCCCTCCTGCCACTCCCACCCCATCCCACCCTCTGTGGCAGGTACATTCCTTCTTTCTCTCTTTAAAAATCGAGAAACCCTTAAGGTAGCGGCCAGACTGCTGCAGACGCTGGCCTTGCACATGGCCAGTCTGGGTTGATCCCTACCACCATGAACCAGGAGTGACCCTTGAGTGCAAAGCCAGAACTAAGCTCTGAGCACCACCAAGTATGGCTCCCAAATAACAAAAAACCAAAAACTGTAAAGCAGTGTTTTTCTGTTGAGGTCATATGACCCTCTGTATGCCCCCCCAGAATATTTATTCAGGGAGGCTACAGGTGAAAACTGCTTAAGTGGGGGGCCAGAGAGATGGGACACAGGCTGGGCACTGCTTTGATGCGGCCATTCTGGGCTCAATCCCTGTGTCCCAGGTGGTCCCCTGAGCCCTCTAGAATGATCCCTGTGTGCATAGTGTTGTCTTCTCACAGCACGAGGTGATGAGCAGAGCGTCTTCCCTGTTACAAGTGCATCAGGAAACCTTTTATAAACATTTACTCTTCAATAGCTACATCGTCAGAAACTAGTGAATTTGCGACTTAATTATTTAGTTCCTTATTATTGAATATTTCTATTTGCTTTCCCCCATTGCTATAAATAATGCAGTGAGGAACATCTGTCAGCCTACAGCCTTGTCTTACGTCTGATCACTGCAGTGGAATACTAGACGCAGAATCAATGATTTATGGTTTCAGGTGCAGGCCGAGGGATGTGACTCCAGTGATGTGGAGCACATGCCTTACATGTTTGAGGCCTTGAATTTGAGTTTGATCCAAGACACCTCATCGCGGCGCCCTTATCCTCAACATCCCCTGGGCGTGGGCGGGGTGGGGTGGGGGGTGGGGTGGCCCCCTACCACAGATTTCTGCTTGAAAACCTGGTCACTGTCATCCCGTTGCTCATCGATTGGTTCGAGCGGGCACCAGTAACGTCTCATTGTGAGACTTATTGTTACTGTTTTTGGCATATTCAATACACACGGGTAGCTTGCCAGGCTCTGCCGTGTGGGCGCGATACTCTCGGTAGCTTGCCGGACTCTCCGAGAGGGGCGGAGGAATCAAACTCGGTCAGCCGAGTGAAAGGCGAACACCCTACCGCTGTGGAAAACCTGGTATTTTTTTTTTTTTTTAATTTTATTGAATCACCATGTGGAGGGTTACATAGTTCTCAGGATTATGTCGGTTATACAGTTCTCAAACACCCTTCACTTCACCAGTGCCCATCTTCCATCACCAACCCCCCCAGTATACCTGCCGCCCCCTCCCACCTCCCCAGTCCCAACCCTTGCACATGACATGTTTCACTTCGTTTACGCCTTATTTCGATTACATTCCATGTTTCAACACACAACTCACTACCGTTGTTGGGGTTTCCCCCAAAAAAGAAAAGCAGTCCTATTGCCAAGGAGGCATTTGATAGTTCTCCATTGCTAAGAATATAGAGATATTAAGTCCCGCTGTTTGTTACATAGTTTTTCTTTTTCCCCCTTGCCCCGCGCCACTGAGTTCACGCCTGTTTTAGTAATCGCCACGCTGCCTGACAAGGGAAAAAAAAACCGAAAAGGATGGTTATTTCCCGTCATCAGCAGGCGTGGGGCTCTGGCTTAGTTGATAGACTTGTAGAGTATCTGCAAGCAGTTTCTGGAACCGAAGGTCTTGCGCTGGTGTCGGCTCCGGCTCGAGATTCCACCAGCGTCCCGCTGTTCCTTGTACATAATTTTTCCCCTTATATCCCATTCCCACGCCACCAGGTCTGTTTGCTTAATGGACATCACACTGTAGTTGATGACACACCGCGTTTCTTCCCGAGAAAGAAGAAAATTTCTTCTCAGCCGGCGTGGGGATATAGCTTAGTTCAGTCTAGTGAGATGGCTACCACTTTGATTGCCTTCAATATTTCAGCAACAGACTTACTATTAGGATCTCCCACAAAAGTCCGCCCCATTAGAAAGGAACCATTACATATTGCTCATACTAAGATGACATTAAGTCGCGCGGCCGCTGCAGCGGCCGCGCGGTTTTGGGTTTCTGTATAAAGTCCAGGGAAAGTACAACCAGAAATAACATCACTACAAACTTTTACCCTTTTATGGTGCTCATAAGATGGAGAAACCTAGAGAGAGGCTCGGCGTCTCCGTTTTGCGCTCAGGAAAACCGCGGCCCCTGCGCTGTGCTCAGGAGGGAGGAGTTGAGAGAGAGACAGGTTAAAAGAATTGGGGGATGCCCGGGTCCCACAGCTTCAGCACGCCGTGGGGTCTCTGGTCCCATGCCGGAATTAGTTCAGTGGGCTGCTTGGAGTCCGAGGGCGCTCCCTCGGGCCCCTCCATCATGCTCCTTCCACAGCCGGGTCCAAAAAGAACCTGGTATTTTTTTTAAAAAAAATTTATTAGTGAATCACCGTGAGGTATAGTTACAAACTTAGGAACTTTCGTGTTTGCATTTCAGTCATACAGTGATCGTTTACCCATCCCTCCACCAGTGCCCATTCTCCTCCACCAATGTTCCCAGTGTCCCTCCCACCATCCCCACCCCGTCCCCCTCCACCACATCCTGCCTCTGTGGCAAGACATTCCTGTTCGTTCTCTCTCCTTTTGGGTGAAAACCTGGTTTTATTTGGGGGGGGGGTTGGGTCACACCCGGTGTTACACAGGGGTTACTCCTGGCTCTGCACTCAGGATTTACTCCTGGCTTTGTTTGGGGGACCATATGGGATGCTGGGAATCGAACCCAGATCAGCCGCATGAAAAGCAAATGCCCTACTTGCTGTGCTGTCACTCCAGCCCCAAACCTGGTATTTTAAAGATTTGTTTTGTTGAACTTTATCTCTAGTCATAGCCAGATTGGTGTTTTGCCAATTTATATGTGGCTTTCCAGTTTCTTCCCTGTGACCTATATTAAGTATGTTTTGCATCTGAATCCAGATCTGTATTTTATAGAGATACATATGAAGTGATACTTATCCTAATGCTCTCAGAGTTACTATGCTCTGAACTTTTTCATTTCAGTGTTTAAGAAAATGAGTCATGATCCTATAATTTTTTTTTTTTTTTGGCGGGGAGTGGGGTGGTAGATATTTGGGTTAGACATGGCTATGCTCAAGGGTAACTAACTCCCAGCATTGCTGGAGGGACCATATATGGTTCTGGGAAGGGTTGGTCGAATGCAAGCACCTTAATCTCTGAACTGTCTCTCCAGCCCGGAAATTAATTTCTTATGAGTCTGACTTGGAGTTTGAAAAACACTGCACTATAACGGATAGTCAGACCTTTCTGTCTACTTTGTCTGTAATCGGAGTCCTGTTGTCCTTTTTCCTGGCAGTATTTGAGGCATAAATAAGTGTCTTGCCCAAGGACACACAGCTGTTCGTGGTCATGCTGGGTCATGAGCTAACTCTGGGCAATTCCCAGATCTGGGTCTTAGCACCACATCTTACAGTCCATCTGGAGCCTTACGCCCGTCAGCACAGAAGCCAGTACAGCTTCTGTCAGGTGTGCGATTCTGTGGGGAAGCCGTGACCAGGCTAAGTGCAGGTTCCACTGGAAGCCTGGGCAAACCACTCAGGAACTGCGGAGAGCAAGCAGGAATCAAAAGAATGGAGCACACGTTTTCACTTTGAAGTTTGCTGCTTGAAACCCCAGCCAGATCCAGAATTGGGGGCTGGGAGAGGGAGGAGAGAAGCAGAAAGCGTGGCTGGAATCCATGGAGGAAGATCTTCGCAGCAGCCCAAAGGGAGCCCCAGCTGAAAATGCTCCCTGCTCTGCCCCGCCCTGTGTAACTGGCTCGGGGATGTGGGCGGTGCAGAGCGAGGTCTGTGTGCAAGATGGCCAGTCTTAGCAGCCAGGTCAGGCGCTTTCCCTGGCCGTGGTCTCTGGGCTTATTGACGCATCCTTTTCACTGAAAGAAGCTGCCTGCATAAGGGCATTGTGGAAGAGCAGTTAGAAACCTTTTCTGAAGAGACGAGAGAAACCCACATCCAAACCTTGAGTCACTAACTTGTTGGGAGGGTCTGTGTGGGAGACCAGCTGAGGGCAGCATGTGGAAAGGGACGTTTGGCCTAGAGGGTTTTCAGGAGGGTCTGGTGTTGCGAAAAAATCTGCCCTCACTAGAACATACCTTTTCACTGGATCCAATAGCCATTTAGTGAGTCCACATTTTGTGTCTCTTGGACTTGTCAAGTTATGAAGAAAAT
Source organism: Sorex araneus (assembly GCF_027595985.1). Classification (NCBI taxonomy): domain Eukaryota; kingdom Metazoa; phylum Chordata; class Mammalia; order Eulipotyphla; family Soricidae; genus Sorex; species Sorex araneus. Next base: position 47,207,337 of record NC_073310.1, on the reverse strand, counting down.
GCCTCTTTCCTTGCTTTCTTTTCTTGTTGGTGAAATTCTTACTGAACTCAAATGTGGCACCATTTTCTCTTCTTTTCTCCCCTCCCCTGTGTTTTTGGGCAGTGCTTGAGACTTTGCCCAGCTCTGTGCTCTGGACTTGCTCCCGCCTGTGTTTGAGGGACTGTGGTACCCTGGATGGAACCGGGGTCAGTTGTTTATTAACCCTTGCTTTCTCTCCAGCCCACATCCCCTCCTTAAAGGGTATGTTATAATGTCATGCAAGCAAGTAGCACTTTTTATTCTATTCCAGCGGGCATATGGGTTGATTGGAATTAATAATAAAGGGATATTATGGAATGCTGCAAAAAAATACTAATATGTTGGCAGATTGCAGTAGGGGGAAAAGTGGAGTAAATGTGAACTTTCCTTTTTCTCCCACCACACCAAGAAATTTATTGGAAGGCCCCACCTCTGTTTTCCATCATACATTTGGAAGGCAGTGTTGTCCTTGGGGACTGCCAACCGGACCACCAAGGCTGGACCAGGCAGTAACTCTGCATCTTGGCCCCCTACTGTTGGGTCTTGGAAACAGGAGCAGATGCAGTGGGTACTTCAGCTCAGGACCACAGACAGACCTAGCTGGCCTGGCTGGCTCTTGCGGCCCTTTCATGCTTACAGAGCTCTTGGCGTATTTTATCGGCCGCTGTCTACCATAGTAACAAGCCAGGACCCCAGAGTGGCCCTTCCAGCACCAGGAGAGTGTGGCATTCAGGCACCGAGCTGTAGGCGCTGGGTGTACTGCGCACTGGTAGAGTTGCTTTGCCGTGTCCAGTTGGTTCTGGAGAGCCAAGTGGGCGCTCCCGCTCGGCGTCCGTGTCGGTGCAGCCCAGCTGAGAGCCTGCCGTGCCGGCAGTGCCCGAGCGCTCAGGTGGGACAGAGTGGCTTGGGACTGAGTTGCTATTGCCCTGGGCCTGTTACCTCTTCATTGATTCCACTTTAGAAGTAAAATGGATCGTTTAAATGTTTTTTAAACTTTTAAAAAGATTTTTGCATTGTTTCACTCCAGGTTTCCAACCTGGCAGAAGATCTTTGATGACAGGATCCTGAGGGACGTTTATTTGGGTCTCCCGGTGGAGCTTTTCGGCATGCAGATCCTATCTGTCTGGCAGCCTGATCCATCTCCGAAACTCCGACAGACTGGGTTAAATTCCAAGCAGCTCTGCCTTCGCAGTTGCATCTCAAATCTTATCATTAGCTGTGTGTCACATTTCTTTGTGTCCGAGGTGACTCTCCGAGACTCTGGTATTCCCTTATTTTCTGCAGAATCAGAATGCTCGAAAGGCTGGTTGTAAAAGATTGAGGTAGGAAATAAATTTTAGATTAACTTTCCTTCTTAAAATACAAATTTTGTATGAGATTTGAAAATGAGTTTTAAATTGGATGTTGTTAATACATGCATGTGATAGACTGCTCTTTTTAAAATATGACTTATTTAGCTTTTTAGTTCCTCTATGAGCTTTCCTAACAGTTTCTCCCATCAGCATTGGATGTTGCCTCCTATTAAAATCTCTGGTGATGGTCGTTTTATTTTAGTCTAATGTATGATCACTGTTCCTTTTCTGGTCCTTTGGAGACCAGGAGCTCTTGGTTGTTTTATCTGCAGGTCTCCAGTGATTGTACCCCTTACTCCATCGTTCTGGCTGGACTGGCAGAACGCAGCCTGGGGAGACGGCACTTTCATGCTGTTTCTTCTCACAGACTCCACCTTGCTGCTTGTGCTGTTGCATCTGAGATGGGCCAGCATAGTGTTGGGAGGAGAGCTAAGTGGGCAAAAGCTCATGGGCCTGCAGGCTGGAGATGTCACTTGGGAGATCAGGGACTCACCTGCGTAGTGCCAGGGAAGGAAGTGGGGCCATCTCAGGCATTGGGTGTGAGTAAAATAATGCAGAGGACTCTGCATGTGTGTGATGGTTGATGGCCAAGAAACATTGACCCGCGGGCCTGATATTCGAGGCTTGTCCTCTGCCACTGGGCCACATCCCCAGCCCCGAGACACTTTCTTGAGGCTCATCCTCCAATATCTTGGAGCTCACTGGGGGGAATACTTAGGATCAAGTGGCTTAAATTTGAAGTTTTTTCTTCCACATTCATGTGTGTGTGTGTATTTGTGGTCTTGTGGCAAGTATGGGCTTTCAGTGGCATGTATGAAAGTGGAAGAAAAGGTATTTCATTTGTTGGTGGAATATCTCAACTTTTGGAACTTCATTTGTCCGATGTGTATCAGAGTACCCTGTTTCTGAAGAGTTAAATCAGTCTTTTTTGTGGACCAAATGTTTGTGTTTTCCTAGGGGCACTTTCTGTGCACTTGTTCCTAACAGTTCATTTACTTCGTGTGTTCATGTTTTTTACCCCCATCTCACCCACCCTCAGTCTTACACAAAAGGCTTCATTTTGTCCCATTAGCAAGATATTTGCGTGAATAGTGCCTAGATTCCAAAGAAATGAATAACAAGAGTTGGATGCTCATTTGAGGAAAGTTGAGTCTCCCTTAGCTACTGTCTTCTACAGTATTGGAATATTTGTGGTTGCAAGTCATGAAGCTGAAAGTCTTCAATGAAATCAGTAGTCTGGCACTTTCACACCCAGAGGCTCTGTTCCCAGGCAGCCGTTTTAGGTGCGTGTCTCTTGGAATGATACTAGGGTTGGGGTACTGGGTGTAGAACCATGGTTTCTCTCCCTTATTATTGTGGCTTAAGATTTTCTCTGGGGCTTCTACTCGTTCCTCCTTTGCCCCTTCCTTCACTATTGGATTTGCAAGGATCGTCAAGAATGAGTTTTGTAGAAATTCTTGCGAACAGGAGACACCAAGAGAGCAAATTAACTTTCAGAAATTGGAGAGTGAGGCACTTCCAGAACCTTTTTTAAGATTTGTCTATTTTTATAAAGTAGTTCACAATATTTGATTACATTTAATATTCAAACACCAATCCCACCACCATTACCCCTTCCCACCACCATATTCCAGATGTTTCCACCCCGAACCCCAGTCCCTGCCCCAAAGTAGAACCAAAATAATATATTTTGTATTATTTATTATGAAAAACCGCTAAAAATGCTACAAAAATGAGGAAGGAGTGTGGAGCTTGTATTGCACCCAGAGGCCATTAAGTCCTTCTATAAGAGACCACTAACATGTTGTTGACGGTTGAGCCTTGTGTGCTTTTCATATACGTATCTGTAAAAAAAAAAAAAAAGACAAACAACCAAAACCCTCTAAAGTTGGTTGCCTCCTACTTTGAACCCTGTCAGCTGTGGTGCAGTGATACCGGAGTAAGAGTAGGGTGTGTGGTTTCAGTGCTGCCGCACGGTCCAGGAACAGATTCAGTTGTGGCTGATGCTTGGCCCGAGCGTGTGGAGAGTGGCCTTGAGCATGGCGGTGACTGAGTTCTGGAGGTTGTCGGCTGCCCGGGCTGGGTCCAGTCGGGCAGTGGGGGGGTCTCACTTGACTGTCTCTGGGGCGCCCCGAGTGAAATAGCCTGGCTCGGGGTCGGTGGCATGGTTATGGGGAGCGTCATGTTATGGTCCCTTCCAAAAGAGGGACATTCTGTCTGGATGGTGGCCGATGACGAGATTATCTGGCGCCAAGCCAGAGGTGACTTGTGGGCGGTGACTGCTGAGTTGAACCCAGAGTTCTCAGTCACAGAGTCCCGAATATCTGGGTTTTCTGGAAGTTCACTCATGGGTGAGGCTCTGCCCTAGCATGTGGAGAGCAGCTATAGGCATGACGGCGGCTGAGTTCTGGTGGTTTTTGGCTGCCGAGGCTGGGTCTTTTGGTGTGGGGAGGGTCTTACCCTCCCCCCTCTGGGGCGCCGTGGGTGGAACACTGCCAGACCCTGAGTAATACTGTTATGTTTACAGACTTCAGTTTTTCGTCAGTTCTGTGGCAGCTTCTCAAGGTGTGGGAATAGAAGGGGGTCCTTGCAAATAAGTTAGCAGGTCTAGCCATGAGCCGAAGTGCCAGCCCCCTCCCAGTGACCGTTAGTGGGAACTCTGTGTTGCTGCAGGGAGCTGGGAGCAGGAGAGGGGGGATATTTACCTCCTCCAGGACTTTCATCAGTTACATTAGTCAGGGGCTTGGAATTGGAGATGGAGACTCAGGGAAATAATCCCCGTGGTAAGGTAGGGATTTCTGTCTTTGAGAGCTAAGGATTGTCTCTCATTAGGCAGAGGGAGGTTCCTGATTTTCATAGTTTCCACGTGATAGCTTTTCCATGTAAAATTCAGGCTAATTTTTTTCCATAACTGAATAGTTTGGTTTTGAGTGCCCCTGGCCTGCCCCGTGGCGGTCCATCTGGATGATGGTTCAGGCTCTACAGTGCTGGTGTGGAATTTGGGCCGGGGTCAGGCGGTGTTGTGTGTGTGCTTTGCATGCCCTGTTCGGGTCCCAGCCCTTTCTCTTCATGGTCTTTGATATATACTGGTTCTTCTGGCTTACCAACCCTGCCTCTTCTCTACCTTTGCCTTGTTAACTAGCCCTTAGCCCTTTCTCCGTCCAGCCAGCATCAGCTCTCCCCTTCTGTAGCACTTACCCTTGGCAATACTCTCCGCCTGCCAGACCTGGCCGCTTCACTCCCCTCCCACCCCCCTCTGCAGGAGGGGCAGCCTTACCAGCTCTCTCTCTCTCTCTCTCTCTCTCTCTCTCTGTCTCTCTCTCTCTTTGCTTGCTTTGATTTGCTTCCCAATAAATACTTGATGGCTGTAAAATGAAGTAATGATACGGGATTCAGATGCCTGCTCAGTGACTCCCAGGGTGTCGTCTTGAATACTTTGTGGTTGTTTGCAATAGCAGATTTCATCAGTATTGCCCATACTTAAAAGACCTAGATATTTAGCTTCTATTGAATATCAAGGCTCCAAATGCTGTTTTTCCTGTTTCAGTGATAGCACTCATCATACTTCTCAGGAGAGGCTGGTTGCTAGGAGATTCTTTCCCTTTGAATTAATGTATATTTGGGTTATTGCTTAACTCTTGCCAGTTTTTTTTTTCCCCTTAAGTTGTTGAGAGTGCTTCCTCACTAAATTGTTCTTGTATGTAGTTCCATTACTCTGCTTGTTTGTTAATCATTTGTAGACATTTGAACTTTGTAGTATGTTACTTACGTGGTACACTAAGACTAGTAAGACCACACTTAGCCCTACTAGCTTTTACCTGCATTGTTTCTATCTTCACAGGCCCAGTGGGGTTACCATACTGCCACTATCATTTTTACTTCATTGAGACTTAGAGAAGTGACAGGAATTATTCTAGTGGTGAAGCGGAGGCCAGAATTCGACCTTTTAGTTTATAGTTGCACAATTTATTTTTATTACTATTTTTATTTCTATTATTTTGGGTCATGCCAGGGATCAAACAAGCTAGTGGGTGTTCTTTCGCTGAGCTGCCTCCCAGATCCTCAGTCACACAACTGTTTTATGCTGGACCTTAAACACTGTAGTATATACTCAGCCATCTGCCAGTAGGGCGCACCAGGCACTGTCCAGTTTATCCTAATGCCTGTTCTTGTTTTTCTAAATTTAAACTTAACATCTTAAGATTCCCTGCCCCCCCACCCCATGTCTTTCTAAAGGTGATAATCACAGTCAAATTTGAATTTTGGAACATCATCAGTGGCTTAGCCTTCTTTACTGGAAAAATTCATCTTCAGGTTCTAGCACTCAAGGCCAGCCACAGTCGGTGTGAACTTGGCTTCCCTGCTCTTCTTTCCTTTGACTGCGCTCTGAATTCCTGGAGGCCTCACAGAGCACATCTCCTGACTGTGGCCTGGTCACCACAACTCACTCTCCTACTCAAGTACTCCAGTAAAACTCAGACCCTGTGGAAGCTCAGCTATTCAAGGAAACCATCAGAGCTCTACCTTTTAGGCCTGGAGCAGTTAGTGTTATCAGATGATGCTTACAGCATTCTGCAGCCCTAAACGATTATTTGTGAAAATAGTGTGTGTATACATGCCAGTGGGACTGAATTGACGCTATCTGTGTGTCAATCCAAAATTTGATGTAGTCAGTACATATTTAGCAGGACAAGGCAATGCTTATAAGGACTTACTCGAAATGGAACAGTGGCATGTAGTTAGTAGGCTTGGGGGGAGTGGAGAAGGACAGGGAAGCCAGCCTGAATAAATCAGGAGGTCTTCCATAGACCACTAGCCTTCACTTGGACTTGAGGTGGAGCAAGAGTAAGCCAGGTGAGCTGACTTAGAGGGTGGTGCTCATGGCGGGGCGGGGGGTCTGGTCAGGATCATGAAAGCTGAAAGGATGGTGTGTGCTAGAGCAGAGAGCAAAGAGAAGAGGGAAACAAGTGGAAATCAGGGTTAGGAGGAGTAATGACTGTTAAGTAGGGAGCCTGTGTGGTTAAAATGCAATATTGGTTGTGTCACCTGATCATATTGACAATGATCAATCTTGTGCTCTACATCTCTCCGCCTTCCGATCTATTTTTTTTTAACCTTTTAAAAATCATCTTTTCTGACCTCTAGTGGATTTGCAAAATGCTCAAAGGGAGCAGTTAGGATGAAGCAAAGCAATTTTCCTGGAAAAACTGCCCCTAGAATTTTTAGCTTTAGAAAGAATAATTTTTGGCATGAATTTGACAGAAAGAAAATATTTTCAGATACTGGCAGGATAATTCCTTGAGTGGTGGCCTTGCCTGTGGTGTGCACTCCTTTATCCCCAGCTTGGCATACAGCATGTGATGTTGAACGGAGACTCGCTTTGTAAATAACTATGTACGTTGGTGTATGTGTGTGCAGGGTATCTACGCACATACTTACATCTTCTAGCTCTTTTTACAAAAGCAGTAATCCACATCTTTTGTTAAATTTATGATTTTTTATTGATTAGTAAATTGGATATTTTAAAAATATTGGTATTTTGCTAATTGCTTATTGTTTCTTGGTGAATATACTATTAGCATGGTGCAGCACACACAGTTCTTCATTGTGTGGGATGGTGATAACAGACAAATTGCAGCTGCTTGTCATCTTGACAGCCAAAATGTCCCCACACACAATTCTCACATCCCAAGGGTAAAGGAGGTGGTACTTTCCCTTTAATTGTGTGCGAAGACAAAGAATAAAATTGGTTTCTGTATGTTATTTTCTATTGTCATTAATGCCAGCGGGCTTGTAACATCTCAGTATTTCCAAGTGAATGTTAATATGCAAATTCTAATCTAATCCAGTAAATTTTTCTTTTTAATTTTTTCTTTCCCCACACCATGTTGAATTGAAGATAACTAGATTCTGGCCACATCCTTTTTTTGCGTTTTTTTTTTTTTGTCTTTTGATTGTTGTTTTGGAGGGCATAACCCCTGGAGCTGTGTGGAGGTAGAGGCTTGTGGTGCCGGCAGTAGGTCTCACATATGCGCATATGCAGGATGCTTTCTTTACCAGCCAGCCCTAGTCTCGCGCTCTCTCTCTCTCTCTCTCTCTCTCTCTCTCTCTCTCTCTCTCTCTCTCTCTCTCTCTCTCTCTCTCTGCGGCACTGTGACTTGCAGTATGTTAATGACAGGGTTTCATGCATGCGACAGACGCCACACTCTCTTCCAGAGCCCCTTCTTTCCACCATTGTCTCAGCCAGCCCCTCCCACCCACCCCCACTGCACCACAGCTCAGTTCTGTACATTCTCAGCTTCTCTTTGCATAGCCCCAGTTTATCCCAGTTAGTCCCAGTTCATCCCAGTCCTTGAGAAGAGAATGCACGTGATGTTTACATTGAACACGAAGACCAGGCAGATAGTCTTTTTATCACATTGGTGGGTTTGCTTGGGCTCTTTTTAAATCCCTAAAGGTTCTGAACTATTGAACTACTATTGGGATTTTTTTGTTGCTGTTCTGTATATTGTAATATCTCCTATGCTTTTTGTTAAGTGATTTCCTTAACTCTTTTTCAGAGTACGAATTGTGTATACAGGCATGTAACCTTCAATTTACTGCACCTATTCACTTTTATATTTCACTTGTTTTATGAATGTACACATGCACACATATATGCACACAGGTGTCTGTATATGAAAACATGTGGATGTGTCTTTTCCCAAAATATTTTTCCTGTTTTTTTAGCACATAAAAACTGTATACATGTTCTTAGTTTTTATTTTTAGCTTTTTATTATTTTATTTTAGCTTTTTTGGGTTGGCAGTGCCCAGGGCTTACTTCTTGCTGTGTGCTCAGGGGTCACATGTGCTAGGCTCCAGGGACCATATGGGATGCTGGGGATCGAACCAGGATCAGCTGTGTGCATGTTAGGCAAGTGTCCTGCCCACTGTGCTATTGCTCCAGCCCCTGTGTACATGTTTTTTAAGGGCCTTTATTAAATTGTTTAATTATTCAATTTCTTGAGGTTGCATCTTCAGACTTGCATACAGTGGATTGTCTCCTCCTTTGTGGCTTTCTTTGTATTTGGATTCAGAGCATGTCTTTAGAGGCTGATCTTCAAGACTGGCTTCTGTAGAGCCGTGTACTGTTATTTCTGCCAGACAGCCTGGGATATCACTGGCAAGTGATATATTTGGTGTAAATTTCTGGTCCAGGAATTTCTTAAACTACATGTCTAGAGTAGAACTCTAAAAGGACATTGCTGGTGTGTACAGACCAATGATTGCCAGTTATTAGGGCATGGGGCACTTCTCTCTTTCAGGTCCAACCTCCTTTTTCATCTGGGTAACTTTTTTTATTTCCAGTTCTTTTTGTTGTAACCATTGAGGTCCTGAATTGATGTACAGCTGTTCCAACTTATAGGATGTGAAAATAAGGGGGCTTCCAAATCAAGGCACTCCTAAGGGACTCAGGTTAGTCTTCATGCCAAGATAGCAGGAATAAGCCAGAACCTGTGGGCACCATGGTTGAAACCCACTACCCAGATCCTTTGCCACACAGCCCCTGCCTGGCTGCCAGAGTGCTCAGCTGCCCTCATGTTTGGAGCTCAGGCACTTCCTTTACTTTCTTGGTGTTCTTCCACAGTCCGTATAGGTTCTCTTAGATTCTGTCTCACGTTTCTAAGTGCTTGTGCTGTGAGGACTCAGTTTTAACTGGTCTGCACTATTGGCAGAAGTCTGTCTTTAGTCTTAGTATTAAATTAGATCTTTTTTTGTCTCTTTCTCATATTGAGATAAAAGACTGAAGAGGCTGAGAAAATATAGAAGAGATAGCGGGGTGAGGGTGGAGGAAGGGAGCAGAGAGGAAGACTCATAGATTTAGACCAAGAAACAATGAGTGGAAGAGAGATCGAGTCACAGGCTAGGGATGGGGGAGGGGAGAGGCACAGACAGGAAGATGGAGGGAAAGAGCACACAGATGAATGTCCGGTGTGTGTGAAGAGGTGCACAGAGGGGGCACATACTGTGGGTGTAGACTCAGACCTGGATATCCACCACACGCATAGATGTATGGACCTAGAGATTACATCATAAAAACAGAGATCATCTCCAGGGATGGCCACAGCTACAAGTGGAGGAAGAAAAATCGAAAATAACCAAATCAGAGTGTGTTAGAGTAATTATAAAGAATGAACTTGAAATCACTGGCTTTACAATTAAGCAGAATTGCAGGCACAGCGTTTCGCTGCCACAGCTAGAGCAGCACGACTGTTCTAAATAGGGATGCTGCCGCTGCTGCTGTGATTGGCTCCTGCCCAGTGCCAGTTGGATGGTATTGGCACTAGTGAATGGAGATAATCACGGATTGTCAGATAGCAGGATAATAGTAGTTGAAAAATAGAAGTAGACTAATCTGATTTAAAATTGACAGGCTTTATTTATTGGTCTTCTCATTATCTCGCAGATTTAGAAAAGTGCCTACCCAGAAGTGGAGGGAACATACAGCTGGTCGGGTGCTTGCGCGGATCTGGGTTTGATCCCTGGCACCCTGTATAGTCCCTGGAACACTGCCAGGAGTAATCCCTGAACTCAGAGCGAGGAGTAAACCCTGAGCACCACCAGGTGTGGCCTGAAAACAAAGCAGCAATGAAAAAGGGAATGAAGTGAAGGAAGGTGAGGAAGAAGGGGAGGGAGGGAGGAGAAGGAAAGGAAAGGGAAGGAGAGAATACCCAAATTTGAAAGGAAAAGTTTGAAATTTTGGCTGTGTCAGGTACTTGTGTCAGAACAGGAAACACCTAATGATACTAGTAATGATTAAATTTGTAATTGTTAACTAACTTGTGACCTCAAAGTTGACTTTCTACCTTGAAGACTTAAAAACTATCACAGTATCTTGAGTCTGTTGGGCTTTGCTCACTGACATTGAAAACCATTTTTTCCAAAGTTGGCAGTTCTGGCCATTGGGGGGTGCTGGGACAATCTGAAGGGATGGTAGTCTCAGGGAGCAGCTGGGAGGGGGTACTTTGCTTATAGAATGTAGCTACTCAGGACCAGAGACATTGTGCAGTCAAGACACCTGATCCCTCATCTATCTATCCCTGACACCGCTTACTGTGCCCTGGGCACCACCGGCAGTGACCCAAGCATCTGGCCGGAATAGCTTCTTAGCCCCACTGGGTGTCGCCCATCCCTTACTCCTCCCAAACAAAAAAGTAGATTTCTGACGGGGTACTGAGTAATTTTTTTCTGAAGATATGGAAGTACACTGTTTAATGTGGGGAGTTTCTGGTCCGGGGACTAGTTGGATGACTTATCTTTTTTGGAGGGATTATTTGAACAGTGTTTAGCCAAGGGTGTAGCTAATCACTGCCAAGGAGGAGAAGGTGGAAAGTTTCTGTTTGTTGCAGAATGTGTTTTATTTCTCTGGTAGCCATGTTAGCAGGAATCTGATTGTTTTGTTTACTTCTGTATTCACAGTATGTGGCACCTAGAACATGCTCAGTAATCATAGAATAACTATGACAGGTTTTGACTAGCCTTGAGAAGCCTCCCAATATGCATACTCATGACTGCCAATACAATACTATCTTATCTGATAACAACATAATTATGAGGTACAATATGGTAGAAATTTCATACGGTACGTTTTGAAATCTGAACACATCTTCTGCCATTAGTTGACATAGTTCTCTGAAATCAAGAAAGTATTATAGTTACCATGAAGATAATGAGGAAGATAAAGACAGAGAGGGTGGCTATTTTCAAATAGCCTTTGATACTATCTAGGACTGAAGACAATACCCGGCATGCGGGGGGGGGGGGGGGGGGGAGGGGGGGGGCGGGGGGAGCTGTGACTCTTAAGTGTCCAGTGATTTGGTTAAGCAGTTTTGTGTAAGCACGCTAGTCTTTCTCTTATAGCACTTACTCAGATATTTCATTCTTCTTTGTTCTAGTGTGTCTTAGAGGTTTTAAAAATTTTCTTTTGGTTGGGGCGGTGGTGGGGCAGCTTGGAGTGACCCCTGCAGGTGCCTGGGGGACCCGAGGCAGTAACAGGGATCCATGGTAGGCTACATTCACGGCAAACACGTGAACGCATGAACTCTTTAATCCCTGGCCATATGTTACCTCTTTTGGGGGAATGGGTGTGAGGGGGCTGTTGGGTCACTCTTGGTGATGCTTGGGGTACATATGCAGTGATGGGGCTTGAACCCGGGTCTGCCATGTACAAAGCAAGCGCCCTGCCTCTTTGGTCCCTGGTCCTGTGTTCTGTTGGCATCCTGTATTTTTTATTTTTATTTTTTGTCTCAACAACTCAGTTAGAAAAAGCTGCATTTCCCTCGTCCCTGTGTCCATCCCAGACTCTGGTCATGTGCTAACTGCCCTTCCTTGCTGTTGGAGCCACCGACCCTGTGTGGTGTCACTAGTCACTTCATCTCCGGAGCCTGTTCTCTGGGCTTGCAGTGGAGTGTCTCTCCAGTCAGGTAGCCTTGGCTCTTTCCAGTGAGGATAGTGATCTCTCGGAACTGATAAGCAGGGGCTGGAGAGATGGTGCAGTGAGTGAGTAGCGTGACTAACCTGGGTTCAATTCTGGCATTCCATATGGACCTCCAGGACTCATCAGGAGCACAGAGTAGTAGGCCCAGTGCCAGGTGTGCCACCCCCCAAAAAAATAAATTCCTCCCAACATGATATCCAGATGGCACCTGACCAGGTAAATAACGTCATAGGGCTGGGGCTCTAGCTCATTGGTAGAATCCTTCCCTCACGGCACTGCATGCGTTCCCTCCCTAGCTCTGGGGTGGGGTGGGGGCAGGAGAAAAAGGAAATACTTAAATTTTATATTATTATTTCTTCTGATTAATTTAGCCCATCAGGTACTTCAGGAGCTTGATGGGGTCAGGAGGGAAAAGTCAAAACAGGGTTGGGGAGGACTGTAGCTCAGGTGCTCACCTCCCACCCCCGGCTACCTACACCGACCCCTCTCCCCCATATCCCTGGGTATGGCCACCTTAATAAAAGAAAAATAGCCATTTTGTAGCACTCAGGCATGAAAGCTTGAATAATGCATCAGGCTTATTTTTCCTGGTTTGTGAATACACCCCCTATGTTTCATTCTCCAAAAGTTCAAGTTCTTCATCAGTGTATATGTTATTATACCCTTCAAGAGCTGGAACTGGGCTGTTAAACTTGAATCATAATGAGATACCTATAAGTTCCTGGTTCTTGGCTATTTTGCATATTTAAGCCAATTTCAGACAAACCAGATTCTGTGCCTGAGCTTCTTTCACATAAGGCTGAGGAAAATTATGTCCTAAAAGTTAGAACAACTTTGTATACCTGATTGTGTTAAAATTTTTATTCTAGTTAACATTCTGGAAGCTCCTATGCATATAGCTTTGTAACAGGAATACACATCCGAGCACCCATTCAAAAAAAAAAATTAGTTGATGATCTTGGATTTTTTGTGTTTTTTTAGTGCTACAGACTGGAGCGATAGCACAGAGGTAGGGCGTTTTCTTTGCATGCTGCCGACCCAGGCTTGATTCCTCCATCTCTTTTGGAGAGCCCGGCAAGCTACCGAGAGTATCCTGCCTGCACAGCGGAGCCTGGCAAGCTGCCCGTGGCATATTCGATACGCCAAAAACAGTAACAACAAGTCTCACAATGGAGACGTTACTGGTGCTCGTTCGAGCAAATCGATGAACAATGGGATGACAGTGCTACTACAGACCCTTCTGTCCAAAAGCTGAGAAAGCCTTGATTTTTCCTTTCTTTCTTTCTTTCTTTCTTTCTTTCTTTCTTTCTTTCTTTCTTTCTTTCTTTCTTTCTTTCTTTCTTTCTTTCTTTCTTTCTTTCTTTCTTTCTTTCTTTCTTTTTTTTGCTTTTTGGGTCACACCCGGCGATGCACAGGGGTTACTCCTGGCTCTGCACTCAGGAATCACTCCTGGTGGTGCTCAGTATGACCATATGGGATGCTGGGAATCGAACCCGGGTCTGCTGCATGCAAGGCAAACGCCCTACCCGCTGTGCTATCGCTCCAGCCCCTAGCCTTGATTTTTCTTTGTATGGAAACTTTCTGGGTTCTTACCCATGGTCTAAATCCTAAAGTTGAGGGAGAATTTGAGAAAACTTTAAAAAAAGAACAACAACACAACAGCAGCAACAAATTTGATTTTAAACTCTCTGAATTTTTCTCTGTAAACAGTGTGTGTCTCCTATCTCACTCTCGAATCCTTTGGACACATGTAGCATGTGAGATTAGGTCTGGGTTAGCCTGGATAGTGGGAAAGCTCCCTGTTGGGAGATTCCACATGAATTCACTGAAATTCCAGACCAAGTTCTGGTCCAAGTTCTCTTCTTGCCAGCTACACACTTCCCTTTCCCAGCCCCGTTAGACACACCTGTGGCTGTACAGCTTCCCTGGAGTCTTCCTGGAACTCCTCTGTGCTTGCCCTGCTCCCTTGGACTGGGTAGAGATAAGTCCTGCCTGGCCTGTCACCACCTGTGACATAGGGAACATTGTGAGCAGGCTTAGAATTATGACTTGGCCATAGAGGAAACACACGATGGCCTTGCTCCCTCCTGTCTCAGCAGGGCCACACGTGAGATGTGATTCCGATGGCCTGATTGATGTGCGCAGGAGCAAGGGTGGCAGTTCGAATCGGAAAGTGTGTGATGTAATGACAGGATGGCGGCCTGCAGAGGACTGGGACACCTCTGCTCTGATCATGTTGTGTCAAGAGTTTCTGCCCCACATGGACAGTGCTAGTGGGAGACTCGTCTTGGTGCCTGCCTGTGAGCATCCTCTGATGCTGGGAGAGCCGTGAGCATCCTCTGATGCTGGGAGAGTCGTGAGCATCCTCTGATGCTGGGAGAGTCGTGAGCATCCTCTGATGCTGGGAGAGTCGTGAGCATCCTCTGATGCTGGGAGAGCCGTGAGCATCCTCTGATGCTGGGAGAGCTGTGCTGGAGAGGACCCAGCAGCCACGGCCCAGAGAGCTGCAGAGCACCCCCAGGGAACACGAACATGTTCTGGAGAGAAACTATGGTATATGAATAGAAGAAGGGCCAGACAATTCAGATAATTCCCTCAATATGTATTTAATCAGGCACCCAGAGAGAGATCAGGAGCTGTAGTCCAGTAAACCATTGGCAGAGGTAGGAAAAATTGCCGGCTTCAGCAGTTTGCTGAGGAGAAATCTCTGTGTATAAATAATTAGGTGCTACCTTGAGAGAGAGAGAGAGAGAGAGAGAGAGAGAGAGAGAGAGAGAGAGAGAGAGAGAGAGAGAGAGAGAGAGAGAGAGAATGTGTGAATGTCTGTGTTTGTAGTCATCTTTGCTTTTCTTGACCTTGATATTGACTATTAAATATCAGTATCATTGGCTTGATATTGACTATTAAAGAGGACAGATAGTGTCTATTATAGTATATTTGCAAAGATATTGAAATGATTCAACCCAGAATCCCTTGCGTTGAAGCTGTAGCTTATTTGAAGATCTTCCCAACTTTTCATCAGCTAGTCTCCCCTCGCCCACCCTGTTTCATCCTTTCATCTCACTTAACCTTCTGGAGTGATTTCTTTTTTAAAACTAGAAAAACTCTTCTGTAATGGGATTCTGAGTTTATTATAAAACCAAATACCCTCCGTGATGGAAGGTACAGAGGTGAGGGATAGGCCCAAGTGTCAGCAGAGGTAACTGGAATCTCAGGTTCTTGGGAAGGGGTGCTTGGCTGTAGTGACCCAGCTGCTGGGACCAGTGGGGTGGGGAGCTGCTTTCTCAGAGCAAGAAAGTGATTTTTTAAAATTTTCCCATATGGAATATGTTTGAGTTAGAGAAATCATCATACGTTCATTCAGAATATTTTTTTCTTTTAAAGAAAGAAAATGTATGGGCAAGTAAAACCAGTTTTTATGGTCTTAGTTAATTGACAGCCTTTAAAGTCTCACCTTGAACTGTGGGTTTCCCTGTGGTCTCCTAACTGAATGTGGGGATACAGGGCAGCAGCAGCAGTGAAAGGTGCATGAATGCTGCACAGCTACCAAACAGTGATGCAGAAGTCAAGCATGCAGTGAATCTGAAGGGTTTCTGACAACTTCTGCTCAGGAACTGCCAAGGAAAAGTTTAAGAAATCATTCTCTAAGGTTAAGTTTTGCCCTTAAGGAAGGTGGGGCGGTGGGCAGGGAACAACAAACCAGTTAAGGGGAATAGATGGGTGCTGATGCGGCCTAACAGTTGTGACAACCTATTTTACAGTTCACTCACTGTTAATAAGGAACACCACTCAAATAACTATAGTTTAGATGAATCTGTAGTAGCACATAACTCTCTTTAATTGCCTGTTGCAATGCTGTCCTGCTGTTTTGTAGTCTTGGGTATAAAGCAGCATTTCACAAAGAAAATGGAGTTTTACACTAACAGACCTCCAGCCAGGTGTCTAGTTTTTATGACTGTCTTTTTCTTTCTAAATAATGGGAATAATGTTGCTTATTGATCCTGGACGATATTAACTTCTAGCTTCAGAATTCTTTAATGTATTACCAGTCTAAGGTTGAAGAAAAATGAAAATTAATCAACTTCCTTTTGCTTGGATTTTCATGGATTTTTCTTTTTCTTTTTCTTTTTCTTAAAGATTTGAACATGGAATTCAATCCTTCAGATCATCCTCGGGCGAGCACAATATTCCTCAGTAAATCTCAGACAGACGGTAGGTTAACTGTTTTATTTAAGTTTTTATAATAAAAAATGTTGCTAAGTCTTGATTTTTTCACAAGGTTTGATTTTCTAAGTAAAATTAGGATGGTCCCGTGACCAGAATCCAAAGACTATCCACAGAATGGGAAAGTATATTTACACAATACCCATCAGATAAGGGGTTGATATCAATGGTATATAAAGCACTGGTTGAGCTCTACAAGAAGAAAACATCCAACCCCATCAAAAAATGGGGCGAAGAAATGAACAGAAACTTTACCAAAGAAGAAATACGAATGGCCAAAAGGCACATGAAAAAGTGCTCTACATCACTAATCATCAGAGAGATGCAGATCAAAACAACCACAAGATACCACCTCACACCACAGAGACTAGCACACATCCAAAAGAACAAAATCAACTGCTGTTGGAGAGGATGTGGCGAGAAAGGGACCCTTCTACACTGCTGGTGGGAATGCCAACTGGTTCAGCCCTTCTGGAAAACAATATGGACGATTCTCAAAAAGTTAGAAATTGAGCTCCCATTTGACCCAGCAATACCACTGCTGGGAATATATCCCAGAGAGGCAAAAAAGTATAATCGAAATGGCATATGCACATGTATGTTCATCGCAGCACTGTTTACAATAGCCAGAATCTGGAAAAAACCGAATGCCCTAGAATGGATGACTGGTTGAGGAAACTTTGGTACATCTATACAATGGAATACTATGCAGCTGTTAGAAAAAAGGAGGTCACAAATTTTTTATTTAAGTGGATCGGCATGAAAAGTTTCATGCTAAGTGAAATGAGTCAGAAAGAGAGAGACATAGAAAGATTGCACTCATCTATGACATATAGAATAACAGAGTGGGAGACTAACACCCAAGAATTGTAGAAACAACTACCAGGAGGTTGACTCCATGGCTAGGAGGCTGGCCTCACATTCTGGGGAAAGGGCAACTCAGAGAAGGGATCACCAACTATAATGTAGTCGAAGGCCATGTGGGAGAAGGGAGTTGCGGGCTGAATGAGGGCTAGAGACTGAGCACAGTGGCCACTCAACACCTTTATTGCAAACCACAATAGCTAATTAGAGGGAGAGAACAGAAGGGAATGCCCTGCCACAGTGACAGGGTGGGGTGGGGGGGAGATGGGATTGGGGAGGATGGGAGGGATGCTGGGTTTACTGGTGGTGGAGTATGGGCACTGGTGAAGGGATGGGTTCCCGAACTTTGTATGGGGGAAGCATAAGCACAGATGTGTATAAATCCGTAACTGTACCCTCATGGTGATTCATTAATTAAAAATAAATAAACTGTTTTCATATTTCTGTTTGAAGAAACTATTCTGTTTTGCCAATTAACTGGATTAATTCTATGTATATTCTATAATAGTTTGTACTCTGACAGGCAGAAATTTTCCTTCAAGAATTGATAATAGCATAAATTCTCAAAATGTCAGAGAAATGTTTGGTTATAGACATTATATGATTGTAAAAGAATGCAGAATGTAATCATTATATAGAAGCACCACTCTCTCTGTTGTCCACTCAGGAGCAAATTAAATATGTACTTAAGGTCAAGTGTTTTCTTTTTTGCCAAACTTCTGATGACCAGTTTGTACTATGACCTACTGGTTGTGTGTTGAATTAGTTTCAAGGTGTTTTCACTCTTCATCCCTGGCCTATCTTAGTATTTGCTGGCCCTAGGCTACAAATGAGGTAAAAAACCTACATAGTGCAGTGAACAAGTCTCTTTATCAGATTCCTATAGAAGAGTGTGGCAGTCGGGTTTGTTAAACAATGATGCAGTGGCCAGGATGTCTCACATGACATTGCTGGAATGCAGGATGGCTATTTTCGGCAAATTACTAAGCTCTATTTTTGAGACGATCTGAAGTCAATTAGGAAATAAACATAATTAATAAGTTTATAAAATCAATAACTCCACAGTAATGGCAGGTAACAATTTTGATAAGGTATAATGCTAAATAGACCATTGACTTAATTTGAAAGAATTTGGAGTATTTATAAAAACGAAAGTTTCTAAGAGTAAGAATAATTGTAGACATCATATACTTGTGAAGTGAAGTAATGTACTGGATGAAAAAACAAGTAATTTTTTTTTGTTATGGAGTATTGGGAAGATCTAGGGAGGCATAAGATATTTTACAGGAAGAAAAATGAGGATTAGCTTGGGACGATGCAAAATGAGAAGAAAGCGATTTCATATTTAATACTAGTACTATGAAAACAAGTTCCATGCTTGATATACTTCTAGGTTTGCTTTCTGCTTTATAAAAACTCAGGATACAGACTGGTGTTAATAACCAGTTTTTAACCAGAGTCACATAGAATTTCATGAGAGCCTTTGAGTAGATGACTCATAACTTCATGTTCTAGCTAAATGCCAAAAATTAGTGCAAGAATATAGCTCCCCTTTTCCTCTTTACTACAGATCTCATATAATCCTACTTGAGTCTCACAGCTGAAAACCAGAAAAAGAAAATCCCCACCCCTCTCCCACGGGTGTCCCCAAGAGTATAGTACTCTTTCGCCAAAGCTTCTCTCTCTTCTTTTCTGTCCATTCGTTTTCCTGCTCCCACCACCTCAACCATTTCACGTGTGTGTGCATGCGTGTGTGTGTGTGTGTGTGTGTGTGTGTGTGTGTGTGTGTGTGTGTGTGTTCCCTTGCCCGTTAAATGCCTTATTTCTGGCTGGTTTGCCAGAAACCAGTCTGCTTAATGAGCAGTTACTTCATAAATAATGGAAATAAACAGATTTATAGATAAGTATATTTGGTAAGTTAATTGAATGAATTCTTTGGTGAATTGGTTACCAGAGAACTGACTTATTTGGGGAATTAGTTAGAAATAAAATTCTCATCCTCACCCCCCTTTAAAAAAAATCTTTAAAAATTACTATTATTGCACACACACGTTTGTGTTTGTTTTGGGGGCCACATACGGCTGTGCTCAGGGCTTACTCCTGGCTCTGCACTCAGATCACTATTGGGGTGCTCTGGGTGCTGTACGTGGTGCCGGGGATTCATCCTGGGTCTGCTGCTGGCAAGGCAAACATTTACGCACTATTTTGTCTCTCTGCTTCCCTCCCTTTCTTTTTAAGGTCTTTCTTAGACTTCATAATACCCATTTCTCCATTCATTCCTTTATGTTAGTATTTTCTAGGCCACGTGCTTTTCCTTTTGATCTGCACACAATTCCTCAAAGGTTCCACATCAGCTGTAATGTCTAGCCAGATTGTTCTGTACCTGTTCAAACCCACTTATCCAGCTGTTTTTACCATGCAGTAAGTACCTAGATTCCTCTGCATAATCATCACTTCAGTCAACCTACTTTTTCAGATCTCCCCGGTATCTCCCACAAAGAAAGGCCTTGAATTTTCTAGGTTCTTCCCATGTCCCAGTTTTCATACCCTGCTGTGGTGCTAGAGTGACCCCAGGTTGATTTGCTGTCACACACATGGCTTCCAGCTCCAAGCTAATGACGTCATACTGGGAGATTGAAATCGCTGTGATAGAGTGTTGCACCACAGAAATTGGCATCTGCTACAAAATCAGAGCACTCTTACCTTTTTTTCCCTTTTTTTTTTTTTGAGGCAGCAGTTACAGTTTTAACAGAATACTATTCCACCCAGGAAATCCAAGGTATACTAATTTTTACTTTTTTCATAGTCCCACAAATCTGACTGATCTCTCCCATTCCCGTTGTGCCAGCTGAGTTGAGACACGTTCATTTGGATTGCCACAGCAGTCTCTGGACTGGCCTTGGACCAGCCCCCGTGCCAGAAGCACAGTCAGATCAGATTATGTCGCTTGCTTGCCCAAGCTAATTTAATGGCTTCCCTGTTGCCTTAGAATTAAATTCCAGATGCCTTAGCATGTTTCAGAATCATTTGTGGTCCAGTCTCTGCCTGCCTCTGTCCTTTTGCATCTGTCCTTGAGTCACACTGAATCCCTATAGCAGTTCCCAGTGTGCCACGTGACCTTGTGTTCCCGTACATTTACCTGGGGTTCCCTTTCCATTTCTACACAGCTCATTTCTTCAGTCTCCAGGCCTTGCTTCTGCTCTCATTCTCCTTGATGGTGTTCGGGAGCCCTGTGGCTGGTTTGAGTGGGCCTCCAGTGTGCTTCAGCGTTAGCTTTCCGCGCGGCCTGAGCCAGATTGTGATATTTAAAATTAATTCCCGCATAGTCAGCTGGCTTCTAGAAAGAAGCAAAACATGTGATAGTGTTTTCTCCCCGGTGCTCTGTCCTGTCAGGTACAAGGATGTGTTGGGCCTAGATGGTTGAGAATAGCAGAAATGACAAAGCCAGCCCTTGATCTGAGTGTGATCACTGCTCCAGGGGACACGCTGCGCCTCCTGATGGCAGGAGAGCAGCTCAGCCTTGCAGGCCCCCACCTGCTCCTGTCGCTGCTGGCGTGAGCTGAGGTTTTAAGCATGCAGGCTCCCTTTAGCTCTCTCTCTTGGGAGTTTGTCACACACAGATAATTCCCTGACCTGTTCTCTGCCATGGTCAGAAGTCCACGAAAGCACCAGCGCCTGGCATCCTGCCCAGACCTTCTCTGAGTCCGGGACAGAGCTGTGTCCTCGTGGTGGTTGGCTCTCGGGAGACTGGGTCGAGCCGCTGCGCAGTGGAGCTGCTGCCCTCTACCCCACCCTGGGTCTCCTGCCTTGCTGCTTTCTGCTCTGCAGAACGTCCACCTCCAGGAAGATCCTCTGTCCCTGTCCTGGACTTTCTAGCCCCGTGGCCCTCGCAGGCCTGCCTGCAGGCTTCACAGTTCCAGGCCACAGCCTGGGTGGTCCAGGTGTTCCAGGGGGTCTCCAAGAGCATATTTTTATCAGGTTCGCTCCCTCTTGCACCTTCCGCCTGCTGCCTGCCTTTCCACTGGGATTGCAGTGGCACCAGCTTTTGACCTTATGCCACCACCTGTACCTCTTTCTTCAGGAAGTCCTCCAGGCCTGACTTGGCTTTCTTGACCACTTCCTAAATGGTTCAGGGCAATCTGGCCAAGGTCCCAGGAAGCTTGCTTCCTCGCTCCTCTCCTATTCCCCCTTCCCCACCCTCCTGCCCCCGAGAAAGTCCCTGCCCAGCCTCAGACTGCTTCAGGAATTCGTGCTGTGATGCTGCAGCCCACACCAAGCCTGTCTCCCCAGCTCGCGGTTCATCTTCCGTCTCTTCCAAGCCGCAACCTACTAGGTGTTTCTTGACGTATGTTTCTTTTCCCTTTGCATGTCAAAGAGATGTAGTTTGGACTTGGAGCCTTATTCTGAGTGTTCAGGAGACCTCTGAAACTTGAGCGTAACTGTGTTAAAGGAGTACTTACCTTCCTAGGCCTTTTCAGCCGCCTGAAGTCAGGAGCATTCTGTCGAAAGCTTCACTACCGTCTCTGTCGTGGGTTCATGGACGTGAGAGATAGGAAATGGAGCTTTGTTATGGTAATACCAATTTTTTAATCCATCTGATTCATGTGTCAAAAATTCTCCAGAGCTTTTATCATTCAAAACAGTTCCTAACAAACACTTACGTCTTATTACTGTTGTTCTTTAATTCTGTTGCTTGTAAGGAATAAGAATCCAACTAATTTGCAGTAGAGTTTCCTCGCCAAGTTATAGCACTGGACACGAGCAGTTTTGGAGTTCTTTGAAAGGGTTTTACCAAGCATACAAATGACTCTGCACTTGTTGGCCCCTGGTCTAACCTGGAAATAAACCCTCTGCTTCACTTCACAGCACCTTCTGACTCCTTTGCTCTCACTGCAGGCTGCATATCTATCTTTTGAAACCACGAGCCCCCATCATGGCATTAGTGGTTGTATGTTTTTCTCTCGTTTACTTTTTTCTGCACTAGATACAATGACTGGCACATAGAAAGAACTCATATATGTTGGAAAGAAAGAGCCTCGCCTCTATTTTTCCTCTGAACTAATTTTTTTGGGCTGCTCTTTAAATTTAATTGTATTTTTATCAAAATGGACACGTCTTTATTTCTGTCTTGTCAGAGCGAGGCCTTTGTTGTCAGACTCCAAGCAGTATGCATGTAACACGTGCACAGAAATGCCGTGACCAGCTTTGCTCTTCGGCCAGTCCGGGGCCAGGGGGGCACACTGAGCTCAGCCTGTGCCTCGAAACCGCCCTCCTGCTCTGCCCCGGGGTGTCTCCCTCAGCCGAGGGAGGCCAACCACTCTCAGGGTCCAGCCATCCCTCTTGATGGCTGTGGCTTCACAGGCACGCGTCCCCCCAGTGCCCTAGTGGGGAGTGCCACAGCGAGGAGTCCTCAGTGCCTGCCTCTGCTCGTCCCTCGGGGGGGGATCTTGGGAGGGGTGCTCGGTGGGCTCAGCACATACCTCCCTCTGAGAGAGACTTGGGGACCGGTCCTGAGGGAGGGTGTGATGGGTGCCCCACAGCGAGTTTCCAGTCTGGAGCCTCTTCAGCTCCAGTATGGCCTAAGCTCGCTGTTCCTCGGGGAAATCAAAGAAATCAGTTATTTCAGGGAAAGAGTACCCAAACTAGTACCACCATGCTTTTCTCTCTCCTCTGGGAAGTGCTGGGTGGGAGAGTGACTGAGAAGTACCAGTCACTGTGGGTATGGAGCCCAGTCCGAGGGTCGCCCGGCTGGTGTGCTGATTATCACTGGCTTATCTTGCTCCCCATTTCAGCAGCTCGAGCTCTGGGACTAACCTTACGAAAGTCAGTTTGCCAATGTTTGCCAGTGGCTGGCTTTGTGACGGTGTATTATAGACCTCCTGGTCTCTAATGCCCTGTAAATTGCCTGTGGTGGTAACTGGCAGAGAGCGGGCTTGTCCTGGCGAGGCAGCAGGATGATGGCAGCTGTCGGCTGCAGTCTGCTGGGCTCTTCCGTCGGACCCTTCAGACTCCCTGAGCCCCTCTCACGACCCCGGGCAAGGAGAAGCCCCAGGTTGATGCTCTTCTCCTGTGTTCCCTTGGCACCCTGTCAGATGACCCACATGACCCCTCATTAATGTCATGTCCAAATCACCTTTTCTTTCCTGTAAAATAAAATTTGGTGTGGCAGGCAGGGGCCACACCAACTGGTACTCTGGGCTTGCTCCTGGCCCTGTGCTCAGGAACCGTATGGCCTTGCCACCAGAGAGACTAGTCATCAATTCTCTGCTGTCACACACAGTCTTAAGACTGTCTTACTTTTCCGCAATTTACATTACAACCTGCTCCCCACTCTTCTTTCTCATGAGCCCACAACTGTCCTTTTCAAACTGATGCCTCTCCAGCTCCCTCCCCGTAGCATCGACTGACCCTTTCTGTAACTCCTGGGATAAGCCTGTCTTACTTTGCTGATGTTTCAGTCAGCTGCTTCTTGCATTTTAGGTGGGCAAGGGAATGTTACTGATAATCCAGGTCATCGTCCCGTAAGAGGAAGCACTCCCTTGCAGGGGTTTCCCGGGGGTACTGTGGATTAAAGGCAGCATAGCTTTGGAGGGGGTGGGGGACTTGCTGTAGCCAGGAGCTGAGGTACAGTCACCATCTGTCTGATCTCGTGCATCTGATCCATGTGGCAGACTGTACCTGGGTGCTTTACCCCTGAGGCGGAGTTCTTACCTTCTTGTAAATGTCAGGCGGTCGGTCAAAGCCTGGAGCACAGGTCTCAGTTCTGTGAGTGCCAGCCTGCCTTCTGCGACGCAGGAGTTTCCTCCCTAATCTGAGTCCCTGTCACCTTTGACTGTTTTGTTTTGTTTTGTTTTTTTGCCTTCTTGGGTCACACCTGGCGATGCTCAGGGGTCACTCCTAGCTCTGCACTCAGGAATTACCCTGGTGGTGCCCAGGGGACCATATGGAATGCTGGGAATTGAACCCGGATCGGCCTCGTGCAAAGCAAATGCCCTACCCGCTGTGCTATCGCTCCAGCCCCGGGGAGTTTGGCTGTTTTTTTTCTTTTTTTTTCCTGCCACCTTTGAGGTTTGGTCGGATGTCCGGTTTCTTCATGTTGCATCAGACTGAGAGGAGAGGGAATTACTATTACATAGGAGTGGAGCATTTTCTTGAAGCTCTGCTATGTGCAAACACATATTTTTTTCTGCCCATGTTTCCAGAGGCAGATCAAATACTTCATTCTCGGTTTAAGAGCCGCTTCCATAGACTTGGACCATTTGATAGCAGTCCTTGATGCAAGTATATATATCACCTTCAAGCTCACCCCCCAAATCAAATAATAACCTTGCTACTAAGTACTAGATTAAGTTTCTGGTGGATCAACTAGTTTGTATTAGTGGTGATACACGTAATGCTAAGCATCTAGAAGTCATACGTGAGTATTAATTTCAGAAGTGGGTAGGGGAATGTCTGAGTTTGTAACAGCTATAGAGGTTGCCTAAAAGTGAAAATTTATGTGAATGTATTTTAAAAATTAAATGCATTTAAAAGAGCATCCTAAAAATTAAAAAATTAAATAGGACAAACATTGGACTACATTTGGCAAAGGAATAGTACTTTCATGTGACAAAGGATTGTTATATAACCCCTGAACATGCTAACAGACCAACAGAAAATTGGACAGTTTATCTGTTGGCATGTTTCTTAGTGCACATGTGTGCACTTACATACTTATATATAAATAAATGTTTGCAAAAATGCACATAACACATCTGTGTAAGTTTGAATCTTAGAGAAGACTTCCTTTGAGTGGAAACACGCCAGAATATTGCCATACAGATCAGAATGTTCCAAAGCACTAGTGCTAATTATCATCTAGTTGATGAAATATGCATGTTTCTTTTTAAATTTTCTTGTTTATATAAGCACGAGTGTTTTCTAAGTTTTTTCTGTAAATGTACATTTGTAATAATTTTTAAAGACATCTTTGTTTAGATCTCTACTTCTTAGGAAATTATTTAGCCCTAGGTATTTTCCAGAGGAGCCCTAAAACTTTCGGAGTCAGTCGTCAGCTTGTTAGGTGCATATTTCATCTTTGTATTATTTTCTCCTTATCTTCGTACCTACTGCTGCCTCCTGTTCTCATCCCTGGAATTTTCTGCTCACAATTAATCTACCGTAGACTGCTTTGAAAGTTTTCCTTCTCTTTTCATTTTTATTTCATGAGCAGTGCTTATTTAGATTTCACTGTGATGAACAGACTGTCCTGATTCTCTGTACTCAGATTTAGAAATAAACACAGATCCAGGACAATTCAGCCGAGGCCAGAGGCCTTGGGAGAAGTTGCCTTCGTGTAGTATGGCAGGCGGGCCACCTGGGAAATGACCTCAGCAGGTTGCTGTGGGGGTGAATGGCCTATGGTAGGCACAAATCTGTGTTCTTTTCATTTGTGTTCGAGACTTACCTCCCTGGCAGGCTACCGAGCGCGGCGAGGTGGGGAACTGTAGAGTGCCTCTACATCTCTCCCCAGGTGTGTCTAGAATTAAGTGAATGCTTGAATTCACAGAACTGTGGAAAACAATAGGAATTGTTTGACAGTCTCAAATTTACTGTAAGGAAAATTAAAGTTGAATTACATGAGTTTTGGAAGGACTGGACAAAGAGTACTGCAGGTTAGGCACTTGCCTTGCACATGACCAACCTTGGGTTTGATCCCCAGCACCCCATGTGGTCTCCCTGAACACTTGCCATTTGGAGTGATCTCTGAGCACGGACCCGGGAGTATGCTCTCAGCATCACTGGGTATGGCTCAGCCACCCTCAGTTTTGTTTGTTTGTTCTGGGGCCACACCCAGCTGTGCTTAGGCCTTCCTCCTGGCTCTACACTTAGGAATCACTCGTGGTGGGCTCAGGGGATCATATGGGATGCTGGAGACCTAACCCAGGTTGGCTTTGTGCCAGACAGGTGCCCTACTCGCTATGCTATTGCCCTGGCCCCATTTTTAAAAATGTTAAGATATCGAAGGACCTTCCAGGCGGGACTCTTGTGGGTCTAGGGTCCCCTCCAGGGCTCTGCCTGCTCTGCGAGCAGACAGTTCAGTGACCGGGCCTGGTGATGTGCTCCAGCTCAGGTGCAGAGTGCTGGGCCACCAGGGCTCCCCTCACAGTGCTTGGGGCACTGGGCTAAAATCTAGTGGTAGTCAGAGACCGTGCAGTTCTGGGGCTCAGGCGTGGGCCTTCCATATGCCAAGCGTGTGCTCCCTTTATGCTTCTTCACCGGATCAGAATAGAATCTTTGATAGTTCAGTACCAGCACTCCTCATAGGAAGAAAGGTAAGAACAAAATCTTCTCTTTCAAACTAAATTTTGATGGTTTACGTTGACTTTATTCTGCCATCTCAGCACTTACTCTAATTCTTTACCTTACTGCAGAAGCCTCCCGCATTTAGAGTAATTATAAGCTGAGTGACTTTTCTTGGTGGAATAGCTTAGCTCTGTTCATCTCGGGGCCTTATTCCCAGGCTGTTGTTTCACAGACTCATTTCATACGGATCGCACGCCTCAGTGACCCTGCCCTTGGATGGAGAGCACAGGGGACGAGCGCCCGGAGCCTGGCAGCCTGTCACCTGCCCTCCTCCTTGAGTCCCTCCCTGTGTGGGCACAGGGGCTGCTCCCCCAGTCTCAAATACAGAACATTTGGTTAGAATCTCGGGCCTTTTTAGTCCTAATCTTGTGTCTGTGACTGACATGGAAGTCAAACAGGATTTTCCCATGCGTCTCTGAAAAGGAGGCTAGCTGGAATTGCCTTTAGAGCCCGAACAGTTCCTCAGTAATTAGGCACAGAGTATTTTTCAGAAAGGCAATTTTAAGAGGAAAGAAATGTTACTTCTGTGACATCATGGAAAGGTAGGGAGCCATAGCGAGCTAAGTGACCTTGTTTCTAGGATGGCAAAATTGGCAGTTTCTCATCACTCCCCACTTTGTCTGGAGACTTTTAATGACTGTGGTAATGATTTTGCTGATTTCATCTTGGATTGGTTTATTTCAAAACCTCTAGTATATTTTCTGTTTAATTTAATGTGGACCATTACAATAGCCAATTAAAAATTCTCTGAATGAACTATTAAAGTTTATAGGCTCAAAGGAGTTAGCTATTATTTTTCTCCCAGAAAAGTAAGATTCACAAGCCACATCAATTTATTGTGTTTTCCTAACAATTTCTGTTCATTAGTGCTCTCAATTTTATAGGAACTCTACTCCAGAGATTTTGTTTGAAATCTTAATAACCCAAATACAGTGCATTTGATATGATTAAAGCCAGTATTAGAAATGATCGGTTGCTTGTACTTTTACATAAAACAAAATGGCAGTAGCAGTCTGAATTTCCTAACTCACTGAATAGCCTAGTGGTTTTCCATTCATTTTAAAGATAGATTTAGTGTTGGGTAGTTTCGTCAGTCTTGTTTTTTGGAGTAACCTTGTAAGATTCTGCTACCTGGATTCAGATAGTTGGATTCAGAGTTAACGTGTTGGGAATCCTTCTTGTTTGTGTGGGAATAGGCTGTAGTTTGGGGACTGGGATACTCCAAAAGAAAGTCACTAATAGGAAAATATAGAGAAGTTTGTCAGATGTACCATATACCTTTGATCTTATGAAGACCCTTCTTAGGAGTAGCATTACAATGCAATGCACTATAAATGTTCTGGGTTTAGACTCTTGTCCAAATTTCAGACCAGTGCTGGCAGGCTCGGTGCTCTGAGAATGAAGGGAAGAGTGTAGTTGTAGGTGCTCGTTTGTATAAAAAACAATGAGTGCCAAAAATATTTTAGAATGGAGTTAAATGTTTTATCGTAAGGTAATTTGTAATAGTAAAAACTTCCTTATAGAGCTATTCTAATTTGGATCAGTTGGGTTTCGTGAGCGTGACTGATCTGAGCTCTCTTGGTAGGAGACTGCAGGAACACAGCGCAGCTGTCTCCTTCATCCTCTCTGCTTCGATTTGTTTCAGACTTTTAGTGAAAACTGCTGAAGACTTTGTACTCAAACCTCTTCTGATCTTGAATAATTCTTCCTTTTTTTCAATAATGCCCATCTAGGAAATAGTATTGTTTCTTGGGTAGGGACCATACGTGGCATACTCTGCCCAGCTGTGTAGGCCTGATGGTTTGGAGTGTGTGGGTCTCCAGGCTACCCTGGGATGGGGGGGTCATGTTCCAAGGCTCAAATTCAGAACCCCGTGCGTGATAGGCACATGTCCATGCCACTTGACCTAGCTTCCCAACCCTTGCATGGGTGTTTTGTTTAAGTATGCTGGAGGCAGTTGCCATAATTGGGACACAAAACGCATCAGCACAAACCTACTGCTGGATGAATAAAGGGTTGTCATCTGTGGAATTTTCTGGAAATCTTACCAAGTTGACAGCCTTTGTAGAATTTCCAAGTCTCTTCAACCAATGTGAAATCTGTAGAAATGTCATCCTATCCCTCTGGATACGTGCCCAGTAATTAAGCATTGAGTTTTAGTTCAAGGAAAGCACATGTGTACCACGCGTGCACATAACGCATATATGCCAAGGAATTAGAAGCCAGTGCTCCTTGCCAAGCCCTCATTTCTTTTCCTGTTGTGGTTCACACATCGCTGCTCACTTGGCTCCGGGTCCGCGGTAGTCCTGGGCCCCCCACGCTGAGCGAGCTGGCGCTCAGGCTGTGCTTGCCTTGCTCCAGGCCCGTGCCGGCCTCTTCACCCAGCAGCGAGCGTCCTCACCTGCCGTTTGCTGTTGTATTTCAAGTACTTCTGGGACGGGAATAGGGATAACAGTTGTTCCAGAAAGAATGGAACTTCTAAAAGAACAAATGTAAGACAAGTGTTTCCTTATGGACCGGAGAACTTTGAGCAAACAATCCCCAGATCCCTTGATCATGCACTTGGACTTTCTCTGGGGAGTCGGCGCCTCCGGGCGGTGCTCCTGGGGTTGCAGGGCCACTCCCGGTTACACGCAGCCACTTGCACTTTATGCTAGCGTGCAGTGCCCCTCGTGTTGTGTGTCGTGCCCTGTGCTGGGCCACCTCGGGTGCACAGGCCACACCTGGCAAGACCTGGTGCTGAGGGGTGTAGTGCCAGGGATCTTTCCGGGTGCCCTCTGCTGTTTCCTCATCCAAGCCAGAGGAGTTTTGAAAATGAACGAGTGTGGATTTGGGATGTGGACTGCCCCGGGTTAAAGCTTTTCCTAGATGATAAACTATATTCTAGGACATCCTGAGGTGAATGCAGAACCTCAGCTCCTTAAAGGGGACCTTTGCTCACGTCTGTGGTGACGTCCTTAATGAAAGTGTCAGCTGACTAGTGTGTGCCCTCAAAAGTTAATCTTCAAAGGAAAGGAAATACCAGGCTGGCCGATAGGAGTTTGCTAGAACCCAGTCCACGTCACTCATCTGTGTGGCTGAGGCGCCTGATTTGAGAAGTTCTAAGGCCTGGAGAAGGCTGCCTGAGGCATGCTGGGCAGCCACCCTGGGCAAAGTCAAGGAGAAATCGTGTTCTGTTGGGTTTAAGTAGGCTCAGTGCTCAGGGAGTACATGAAGCGGTGCTTTGGGGGACCGTCTGCAGTGCCTGTGAAGCCAGACAAAGAAGGTCCCTCCAGAGAAAGCTGCTTCCTTTACCAACCAGAGCCAGCATGGAGAATAACTCAGGTCCCACGAGCACACCTCTGACAGCGGCGTCTCCCATGTCTCAGTGCTTAGGCGGTT
This sequence comes from Sorex araneus, assembly GCF_027595985.1. Taxonomy (NCBI): domain Eukaryota; kingdom Metazoa; phylum Chordata; class Mammalia; order Eulipotyphla; family Soricidae; genus Sorex; species Sorex araneus. The sequence continues at coordinate 47,177,674 of NC_073310.1, read as the reverse complement.
GCTCTTGTTATTTATATTTCACCTGGACAGCCTGGCTTTTATGGGGCTAGCTGGGTTAGAAGTAAATTGTTGAATGACTCACTAAGGATCTTAAGTTGATGGCTGTTTTCAAACTGTATGGTCTTATTGGGAAAGTGGGCACATTGGTGGGTGGGGAATGGGAGGTCTGGGACACAGAAGCCCCCTGACCACCTGCAAAGGGTTGACATGCAGGCATGTAACATTTTTGTTGCATCTTTTGTTTTCACAGTGAGAGAAAAACGCAAGAGCCTCTTCATTAACCATGTAAGTGAAGCTGCCTTCCTATATTCTTCCTAATTACTGTCCTTGTGAGGTGCTTAAGTGACCATGTCTGTGCAGGTGAAAATGGTTCATGAATTTTATTGATCCTTTGAAGAATGCTAGAGGACTCGTGCTCAATTTCGTTTGCATGTAGACAAGAGTGGCATGGTAGTTAGCTGCCGCCCCAATGTTTTAGCAAAGCCACACAGAGCTGTTATAACTGGAGAGATCCACATTAAAAGACATTTTTAAAAAGTTCTAATCCGTTCCTTCTCCCCCAGTCCCCAGATTACTCTTTGTCTGTTACTCGGTTTCACTTGAATAAACACATGATTGTTTTCCATGAGGTTCTGTCTGTACTCTTTTCTTAGAAACTTAGTGTGTTCAATAGATTATTCAAGTTCTTTGGGGGCTCAGAGTAGGATCAAGTCAATAGCATGTTAATTTTAAAGAATTTAATTGTGGGCCAAAGAAACAGTACAGGGGATTAAGGTGGTGTCCTTGCATACAGCTCACCCTGGTTCAATCCCTGGCACTACCGATGGTCCCGAGAGCACTGCTAGGAGTGATCCATGAGCACAGAGCCAGGAGTAAGGCACCAGTGAATAACATTTGTGAAATTATATTTCCTAAAGAAAATATGCCGAGTAATACGTCTTTTCTCTTTTTCATTCCCATCCTTAGCGGTTTAAAATTGGTCATAAAAACTTAAGTGCTTTTCGCTCATTCTGAAAATCCTTCTTTTTAACTCTTTGTCTGCTGAGTATACTTGACCTTCCCCATTCATTAATAGACTTGATAGGAGATCATAAGAGAAGAGAAGAGCCAGAACCTCATCAGTAGTGTAGCTTCATTAAGTGTGTGCCGGAGAAAGCGGGGGATAGGTGTCCATCCTGGCCCCAGCCAGTTTTGACTGTGGTAAAGAAGACAGAGGTGTGTTCTCTCATGCTTGCTACCGTCCAAATAGTATTACATTTCCTACTTAACCTCACATTTTTAACACCCATAGTGCTGGCACCTGCAGTACCCAGGTAGTAGCACCAAGCCAGGGTTGCCTACCGGGTTGGCCTCAAAACAAAACAGTAGAATCACTTACTCGTTGAAATCTGCTTTGGATGCGCTCTCTGTGTATGAGAGAAATCTCTGTGCTAAATGTCTGACCGAAAACCAACTGCCAGGTGACAGCATGAACCTCCAGTCTGCTCACTGGCTAGGGTGGAAAGAGCCCGTCAGTGGCATTGACGCTGGGGGAAACGCCTTCCGAAGGCGCTGTTCCAACCAAGTGAGTTACCTGCAGCTTCTGTCAGGCTGATGAACCAACCATGGTACTCAGATTTTAAAAAATTGCATAATAGGCTAAAATAATAAAGGATAAATAAGATTTAATACAATGTATAGAGATCACATTTCTCCCCTGTTTTAAATTGGTTCAGGGATGTTGTTTCTTTAATTTCCAAGTTTTGGAAATGCTTCTTACATTTTGCTCAGATTACCTGTTTCGTAAAAATAAGAGCAGTGGTTATAGATTAGCCATTTAAGAGAGTTAGCATGGTCCACCTCTGTTTCTGAAACCATGATAACCCCTCTAGCTAGAAGGGAAATTTCCACCTGATTGTAGAAAGATAGCTTTTTTCTCATTTCTGGCCAATAGCATGTTATCAAAGAAAGCAGTAGACTTTGGGAACATTCTCAAGGGAAAGGGCATATAAAGAATGAAACTCAGGTTAGAAAAAGAAATATGCCTTGGGACTGGAGTGATAGCACAGCGGGTAGGGCGTTTGCCTTGCACGCGGCCTACCCGGGTTCGATTCCCAGCATCCCGTATGGTCCCCTGAGCACCGCCAGGGGTAATTCCTGAGTGCAGAGCCAGGAGTAACTCCTGTGCATTGCCGGGTGTGACCCAAAAAAAAAAAAATATGCCTTTAATTAGCTTAGAACTCCCTAGAAAATGTAAAGAGTTAAGTAAAGGGAGACTGCTTCTCTAAGAATTACTACAGGTGTTAAAGCTTAAAACAGTCCGAGAACAATCCCCTCTGAGAGCTTTGACAGCTAAATCAGGACAAATTGTATTACTATTGTAATCTACACTTAAGTTTTAGATGTAATTAGAATTACATTATAGGAAAATTGGATATATGATAAGATACCTTTGGTATTTTTAAGTGACTTGTGTAATAAATTTCATGTAAAATTTATGCTTTATTTAAAGGCTTACTTTTTGCTTTGCTCTTTAAGGTTGACTGTTTTAACGAATCTTTTAATTAAAGTGTGAAAATTCCTGGTTATAAATGGAGGTGGATGGAGTTTGGAACTCTTTCCTAAAAGTTAGGAAAAACTCATCATGCTTTTTCCTTTAGTCTGTTCTGTGTTGCCATATGGTGACAGCATATTTAAAGTTACCTAATCTAAAAAGTTAAAATCTAAATGCTGGACTAAAACAAATTTAGGCATTTGCCTCATGTGCAGTACAGTCAGAGTTTTTGTCTTGGTAGTGAGATGGGTGAACCATCCGGGAACTTCGGGAGAAGTTAGAGCAACTCAGGTGTGTTATATATTAGTTGCAAGAATAACTTTTTTAGCTGAACATGGAACCAAACTAGATCTACCCCCCACTAATTGGAGGTCCTTGAAGAAGTCTTGATATTTGACTTCTCTTATAGAATTGGTCACACTTCCTCCCCTGTGTGACATCAGATGGATAATGGAAAGGAAGATGATTTGCATGCAAGGTCTTGCACCATGTAACTATGTTGATGATGCTCATTTATCTATCGAAGTACAGGCAGATTCTATTTAATATCAAAACAGATGAAAGTGTTTTGAGTACAGATTTGATTTTTTTCCCCTCGTAATTATTAAGACTAGGATGCTTTGGATGAAGTTTATTCTTTTCGACTCCATTTGGGAGTACAGGCTTAGAGATTGTTTGGTTTTGCTTTATTTTGTATGGGGCCATACTCAGTGGTGTTCTGGGATGACTCCTGGCTCAGCACTCAGGGATCACTCCATGCAGTGCTCGAGGGACATACGTGGTGCCAAGATCATCAAACCCAGGTTGGCAGCGTGCAAGGCATGCTGTCCTAGCCACTATACTGTCACTCCAGGCTAGCCTTAGAGATAATGTATTTGTCTTAAATAGCTCAGTTCCAGATTGATTTCTGACTTTTCGCTTCAAATGAGGTAGGGGTAGATTCTTTATAAAATAGTCTCTGTTCTGCTTATTTTTTTACCAGGTAAACTTGTGGAAATTAAGGAACAGAATGAATTTGATCAAGGAATTGAATTTTTTAAGCGTAAACACTGCTAGAACCTCTTGGGGAGATACCCTCTTAAGTGACACAGCTCCTGTGAGGTAGCCTTGGCCTGGTGGGGGTGAAAGAATCCCTAGTTTAGTTTTTTATTTCAGTAGGTTCTTTTAAAATTCAGTCAAGTTAATGAATGCATCTTTTTTTGCAATTCGAATTCATGAGAATTTTGCGTCAGCAATACCGAGTACAAGGTTTCCACACCTCACTGAAACCTTAGAGAAGAGTCACAGTCCCCCCTTTATTTGACACAGGGAAGTTGGTTAAGACGCTGCGTTAATTTTTTCTCTTTTTAAATAATTTTTTTCCTATAGAATATCTAGAAATAGTTATGCTATACAAACACAAATGCTGATACAGATGGGAGGTTTCCCTGTTTGTCTGGGACGTGTCTGTAGAACAATTTGTTACCCTTCCCTTCCTTCTGCCTCTCTTGTTAGGAGACGGAGTGAATTGATGTTTGGGCGGTGTGAAGGTCTGTGTGATGCAGGAGAACTGATAAGTTTAGTTGCTTCCTATGTTGCCTTCAGAGGTCATTTTTTTAGTGTGTTTGGCGGAGGATGAGAGGGCACACCTGGCAGTGCTCAGGGATGACCTCTGGCTCTGTACTCAGGATTTACTCCTGGTGGTGCTCTGGGGATGCAGAGGACCAAACCCGGGTTGTTCATGTGCAAGGCAAGCTCCCTACCCTTTTACTAGCTCTCCAGATCTTGTGCCACGTGTTTATCACTGGTAATGGGTCCAGGGTCCAGGGTCCAGGGTCGTCCATGACGTTTACTGGTGCCCTGGGTCTCCTTCAGTCCGGAAGGATTTCCTTCTCACTCTGTTTCCTCATCATTAAAATGAGGAGAATATTCTCCGGTCTTGTTTCTGTGAGACAGCACAGGGTGGCATTTGAGCCGGTGGCGGGCCCCCAACTCCACCTCCCTTCTCCTGGGCTCCCGCCCACCTGTGGTCGCACTTGGAATCCTGTCTCCTCTCGCAGGATCGCACACCTCAGAATCAAGAGTTTTTAAAAGAGTTATGTGGAGGTAGCAATTTTTACAAACTTTCATGACTTATCTCTTTTTTTTTCTAACAATAAATTCTCATGGTTTTTAATTGATTTTTATTTGTTCCTAATAAATTCTTAAACATCCAAACAAATTGGGGTGTTTTTGGTCTTCCATTGAAAACACTAGATTAATGCACAGAAACCATTAAGTGATAAGAGTTTACTGGAGAGGTAACATGGGGGCTAAGTTGCCTGCTTTGCGTGTGGCTGATTCTCCCTGCACCCCCCGCCCTGCCAGTGTATTCTTGAGTACATCTATATGCTGAGTGTCTCCATGTTTTAGATTTGACTTTAGGAACATTATTTCTCTGGCCCTTTTTTTAACTAAACTGGGAAAATTAAAAAAAAAAATGGAAGAAATTTCTACCTACCTTTCTAGGTGTCTGTGGGCTGAAACGGATAAATGTAAGGTAGCTATAATACTGTGTCTCCATTGGATGGCCACTAAATAAACATTAACGTTGTAACGTGTCATGAATTGATTGTCTAAGTTTAGTACACCAAAGAAAGGAGTGGACAGCCACGGAGGAAAGGGAGGAATTATGAATATGCCCTCCCTCTAGTGGAGAGTCTCTGAATCAGTTAAACAGGAGGTGGTGTGATCTGATTTACATTATATAAATACAGTCCCGGGCTGGAGCGATAGCGCAGGGGGTAGGGCAATCACCTTGCACGAGGCCGACCCGGGTTCGATTCCTCTGCCCCTCTCGGAGAGCCCGGCAAGCTGCCGAGAGTATCTTGCCTGCACAGCAGAGCCTGGCAAGCTACCCATGGCGTATTCCAAATGCCAAAAACAGTAACAATAAGTCTCACAATGGAGACATTACTGGTGCCCACTCCAGCAAATTGATGAGCAACAGGATGACAATGACGAAATACAGTCCCAGAGAAGAGTGGTTTGAGAGGAAGGGGCTTAGGGCAGCAGGCTGATCTCATTAGCATCGGAAAGACGTGGTTGAGTCTGTTCATATAATAGGTAAAGTACAAAAGGGAAGGGGGACAGAAGATGTAAGAATATTTAATGAATTTATGTTTTATTTAAAACTGTTACAAGTTTTGCATTTGCCAGTGTGTGATGTCCACGAGGACTGTCCAGGTGGGGACTTCTCAGAGAACCCCTAATGGGAGTGGCTGAACCTCCTGGAGAGGCAGGCTAGAGGACCAAGAACAGACCTGATTTAGGGGAGTTCCGAAAAGCACAGTCCACAGGAGACTGAGACTGAGTGGCCGGAAGGATAGGAGGGGGATGGAGAAGAGTTTAGGTCAGGTGTCAGAGCGATGGTATAGTGGGGAGGGCGTTTTATCTCCCATGCAGCCCACCCACATTCGATCGAGTATCCCATATGGTTCCCCGAACACTGCTAGGAGTAAGTCCTGAGTGAAGAGCCAGGAGTAACCTCTGAGCATCGCTGGGTGTGACCTCCCCCTGCAAAAAAGAAAAGAATTTTAGCTCAGATGACAGGGGTGGGGCTGAGAAGAAACACTGATAGAACAGTTTGGAATTATTTATTGTTTGGTTTTCTTTTTGTTTTTTTGCCGTGGCACAGATCAAACCCGAGGCCTCGCACATGAAAGGCAAGTGCTCTACTACTGAACCCCCTTCCCAGTCCTTTGGAGTTACTTCTGATTGAGAAGGGGGTTGTGGTTTGTGAGGCAGCTTTCAGAAATGAGCACGATGGAATTTCTGGCTTGTCCTGGCCTGGAGAAGGTTAGGTCTCCCACTGTCCGTGAGTCCCTGTGAGGAACAGGAGGGGACTGACGCTGCCCACTTGCCCCTTGGTTCTCTCCCATGTTTGCGGTCTATGCGATACTCAGGAGAGGCAGTGGACAGAGGATGGAGATGTGGGAGGGCCCAGTGCAGGCCTGGCCCCTGTTCTCCACTTTCCTCTGTGTCCTGCACATGGCACACGTGCAGACATGTGTGTGTGCAGCTGGGCATCTCTGATCAGACAGAATTCTGACTGAAATAAGGGCAAAAGTGTCATTATACTTGCGTGAAATCCTAACTACATAGTTCAGCAGTTCATGTTAGTGGTTCTTGATATAAATACTGGACTTATATCACATGGAGACATAGACATGTGAACAGGCCAGTTACATGCTTTTCTTCACTCTTACTCTAAAATATTATTCTGCATACTTTAATGTCATAAAATTTATATTATTTAAAAGATAATAAACTTCATCTCCTTAAATATGGTTCAGATTTGACTTCTTACTGATCATAATATTCTCTGCTTCCCATCTAAGTATGTGGTTGGTGCTATATTAGCTCTTGAAGACAGTTGTCATAGTGGTAAAGTGTTTCAAACTGCCGGTACTGTGACAATCATCCTTTACAAGTGAAGCTTCATCTTAAGCATTTATTATATACTTCTAAAATGTTACATTAGGCATAGAAGATATTCATCACTTTTTGGGACATGCGTAAAGTATTCTTTAAAAAAATTACTGATGTGGGGCCGGAGTGATAGCACAGAGGGTAGGGCGTTTGCCTTGCATGCATCTGACATGGGTTCGATCTCCATCGTTCCGTATGGTTCCCTGAGCACTGCCAGGAGTAACCCCTTTGCATCACTGGGAATAACCCAGAAAGAAAAACAACAAACAACAGAAAAAGACCTGCTGTAATGTGCTGGTCTTATTTGAAGCACTTTTACAATAATTATTTTTCTACTCCTCATGAGTACAGTGTGAGTTAGGAGGCCTGGTTTCTTCCTCTCTGCTTTACACATCATAGAAGCCGACTGAGGAACTGGCCCGGGTCACACAGCTAGTTAGAGGCGAGTGAGCCCCTAACCGTGTGGGGCTCTGTTCGCCGTTGCTGTCCTCCAGCGCAGCAGATGCTCTGTTGTTCTGTGCAGAGATTAGAACCTTCGTGGGAGAGTCCGTGTATGTCCGCAAGTACAAGCATACTGATTTTGTAGAATCATGAGATAACTTGGTGAAGGTAAGTTGATTAAAACTGAGAATTGTCTGGTATACCATGTGCTTATTCAGACTGACACATCAGAACACATTTTTCCTTGATGCTTCCGGGATGGAACAGAGATGGAAAGATGGAAAACTCTGCCTTCTCGGATGCGTGCTGGTGCTGCACCATAGGAAGCAGTATCGTGCTCCGGCCAGCTCTACCTTCCTCTGCCACGGAGTAGTCAAAACATTCCTCTGCCGCGGGAGCCAAATTAGGAAGCATCCCTTGTCTGCCTCTCTTCCTTTTTTTAAGTGCTACAGATTTCAGATCAAGAAAGGTTTACAATCTATGAATCAGTGTTCTAGTACCAAACTGTCTTTTTTAGAAAATCATGAGTTGCCCACAAAACTTTTTTTTTTCTTGATTCCCCAGAAAGCCAAACAGTGACAGTGAGGGGTTTTACACTCAGGTATTTCTGGAGGTGCCTGCCTCGGGGAATGGCAGAGTGTGTAACTCACAGAGCATGTCCCTGAGTGCAGGGTGGAAGGTTTCCTCAGAGCTGTGGAAGATAGACAGCCCCGGGAGCGGGGGCGGTCCATGTATTCCTCAAAGACTTATTTCGTCTGGGTCACTGATTTTCATTTCTCTGCGTTTGGGAGGGACTGGATTCCCATTGGTACCAGCTCTAGGACCCAGGTGTAGTCTTCGAAATGCAGGACTACTTGGCGGCAGTAGAGTGCGCTGACCTAAGTTAGGGGGGTCGTGCTCAGAATGAGGTTAACCAGTTTGGGAGGCTTTTCTCTAGGTTCAGGCAATTGGCAGCAAGTGGAGCTGGTGATGCTGAGCTGTAGGGGCACTGATTTCCAACATCCCCTGCAGGTAATCCCCGCACCTCGCTTTACCCTCCTCCCGTTCCTTCTGGCGCCTGCCTCCCTACAAGGCCAAAGCGTGTGCATCCTCTTTAGACTACTTTCTCTGCATGGAGGTGTGAACACTGTGAGCTGGACGAGAGAACTCAGTCGGTGCTAGCCAGAGAAGGAGGCTCATGCCCGCTGGAGCTGGGCAGAGGCGAGCCAGTGGGCATGGGAGAGGAGTTTGTTGGGGATAATGAGACACAAACTGAAGAGAGAAACTTGCAGACAACCGAGTACAAAAACCACACAGAGCAGGCACAGTCAGGGCTAGTAGAAAGTGTTTCCCCCCATGTTAAACTATTTCCAAGTCGTGAACTTAAACTCTTATTTCTAGGTATAGTTTGAAACATCTTCAGATGCCAGCCTCCCCTGGGTTGTAGTTTTTCTGACGTCCTTAGGTATTTCTCCAGTTTGCATGGTGTTAGAAAAGCACATTCTCATTACTTTAAGTTAAAGAACAAAATTGGGCCAGAGAGATAGTACAGCGATTGGGGCACTGGCCTTGCACACGGGTTCCTTCCATCCCTGGCATCCCAGGTGGTTCCCTAAGCATTGTCAGGAGTAATCCCCGAGAACACAGCCAGGACTAAGCCCTGAGTACCACTGGGTATGGCACTAATCAAACAAACAAAACCCCAAAAAACAAAGAACCTAGAAATACTAATATGGGAATCAGGTATTTGAAAAATTGAGGGTCCCTTTCAGTTCACAAAATAAAAAGCAAAGGTTTCCAAAACGACTAAGACTAGAATCTGATGACCACAGACAGTTGTGTGACTGAAGTACATGTTTCTTCCCCTGGTTCTACCAAATAAAATGAATTTGCAAATCTAGTTCTCATAAACTTGCAGAGTTACATGAATCAATAATGAATTCTTGTAATTTGCCTTCTTAAAGAAATCGCAGCTCAGACCGCTCCGGGCTCAGGAGCTGTCTGTCTCTCTCTCACTCTCTCTCTCTCTGTCTCTCTCTCTCTCTCTCTCTCTGTCTCTCTCTCTCTCTCTCTCTCTCTCTCTCTCTCTCTCTCTCTCTCTCTCTCTCTCTCGCTCGCTCGCTCTCTCTCTCTTGCTAGAGGTTTGTTTGCACTCTCACGCTCTCTCTCTCTCTCTCTCTCTCTCTCTCTCTCTCTCTCTCTCTCTCTCCAGTCAGGCAGTCAGTGTTAAATGCTGCCTTGTAACATCTGTATTACGAATTTCTGGGCTGACCTTCATTCCATCTTGATAGATAAAACCTTGTCAGCAAATGATTTGCTAGTTTTTCTTCAGTGACTCAGAAATCAGCTTCGATTCCAAAAACTGTGTGATCTCTGACACACTTTTCAAGTCTCAGCAATTTATCCAGTTTTTCAATTCTGTTATAGGAAGAGAAGAAATTTCTTACTGGATTCACACAAATAAACACATATCCAGGAGAAATAAGAATACTCACCAAAATTTATCACGTTTTGATATGTAGGGCATAGTGAAATGAAAACATTACAGCTTTGATCACGAAAACAATCTAGCAGGTTGTTCATGTTCTCGTCAGCTCAAAAGTGGGAAAATTATGTTCAGAAAAAATACATTGTCAAGCAAAAAAAAATCACTAAAATTAAACTCATCTTCAACAGCCTACTTAGTCAAATATAGAAACAAAACTGTTTCGGTTTTGTGTTTTGAGTCACCTAGTCACATCCAGTGGTCCTCGGGACTTACTCCCGGCTCAGTGCCCAGTGTCACTCCTGGCGAGCTCGGGGCACTGTCTGGCGTGCTGGGGATTGAATCCCAGACGATCAGTGCGAGGCAGGTGCCCTACCCACTGTACTATCTCTCTAGCCCTACTCTGCAGAAAATTTTAATCTCGTTTGGGAATTGAGTTTTTTTCCCAAAGAGCCATGCACTTAAAAAATTTTTAGTTCCAAGATAAATTTTTTTAGAATGTTCATAATTAAATGTCTTATTATGATTTAATTGACAAATTCACTGTCTTGTGGAAAACAAATTTATGAATAATAAGGTGAATTGACCAAAATACTAAGGACATTTTCTATTATTTAGCTACTTGTTACAGTACCTGGGATTGACCCCAGGGCTTTGCTCATGCCCAGCACATGCGCTGCCACTGAGCCCTCTTCATATAATTTCACAGCATCTTTATTGACATTTATATATATTATGGTTTACCATTTCTTCTGTGGCAGCTTTCCATGATATTTCAGTTTACACATAGACCTAGTTTCATGTGTATTTATCTTCCCACCAGGAGAGCAGCTATTTTTATGGAGATTCCCGGGAGTTCTGTTAAGACTTTTCATATATATTTTTAAAGTTAAAGACATTATTTTTTTCTTTGAATTCTGATTTCCAGGAAATTTTGTCATAGACATTAATAATCTCTCAAATATGCAGATCATTATAAAACAATAGCTAACTAAGTAACAAAGGATTTCAAAATAAACACTAAAACTTTTGTGGTTGCCAACAGAACCTTTCAGATTAGCTTTGAATTAGCTAACCTTTCAATTAGCTCCTTTCAAATCTGTAACAGGTTTACAAGATTAAAGTCAAGAACCTAATGGTAAAGCTGACATTCGTGAAATTACTCTGATAATAAGTCTTATGTTTAAGCAGTTTGCAGTCTGTTATTAAGAGCTTACCACAGCCCTATGAATGCTTTTATCCATCACTTGTGCAGAGGAAAGATCAAGATGCAGTCTGGAAGTACGCTACAAATACTAAACTTTGACTTTAAAATTTTCAGAGCAATTTACTAGATTCTGTTTAGTTTGACCACCTATAATTGAGGCTTTCCTTAGATTTTTTTTCTTAAAAAAAACAAACAACCCTACAGTTTTCTTGAAGTCTTCATTCTATCTGATAACTTTTCTTCTATTCCACAAATATCTAGTTCCACCTTGAGACAGATACCTCTTTTCCTTAACAAAATGTATATGTCCCTTTTATTCTTACTGAAAAAACCTACTTTCTTATTTTATTAGCTATAATTTTACAAAGTTCTTAGAATGCATAATCCTTCAGATCTTTTAATTTTTAATTTTTTTTCTTTTGGGGTCACACCTGGCGATGCAGAAGGGTTACTCTTGGCTCTGCACTCAGGAATTACTCCTGGCGGTGCTCAGGGGACCATGTGGGATGCTGGGGATTAAACCTGGGTCGGTCGCATGCAAGACAAACTCCCTACCCACTGTGCTATTGCTCCAGCCCCAGATCTTTTAATTTTTAATGGTATAATTATAGAGTATTGTATCAGTAACTTTTGATTTTAATACTTGCAAATAGAATTTTTCATGTGCTACTTTATAATAATATTTTCTAGATGACATATTTCATAGAGCCAAGTTTTAGTTTTAAAGGTAAACTTAGGTTTCTTTACTAATATTTTAATGAAATTGATCTAGACACTCAGTTTCTATTATATTAACTTGATAAAACTTGGTTTTCTTGGGGGAGATTCGAAAACAGCCTAAGACAAAACATGTTGAAGTGAAATTTCTTGTGATAAACTTATACCAAGACTGGAGATTATGGTATGTTTCTCCCAAGGGTGCAGTGTTAAACTAATTAACCCAGAACCTCATCAGAATGATTATCTTACATGGAATAGTCCATTATTTATTTCATTACTTAATTTGTTAACATTTCAGTTAGCAAAAAATTCCTGAGAGACTAATTGTTGTTAAGTATTTCTATCATTTGCTTTAAATATTTTACCTTTCAAACAAGTTCTCCGTATACTGGGTGACGTGGGGTTTAGGACACACGATTGTACCTTTATTCTGTTGCCTCTGGGCTAACTATAAAAAGCTTTGTGAGACTAATTCCATTGTTTTCCTTTTTTAGATAGCATGAGATAATAATAATAATGATCATTAATAAACACAGGTTAAAATAAAATTAAAAGTATTATACTTAGTACTCTAACTTTATAAAGATGTGTTTTAAATTAAGACTTTACCCTTTTTTGTGTGTATTGTGTTTTGGGTTTTTATTTTGGGGGGGTGCTCAGGGCTTACTCCTGGCTCTGCCCTTAGGGATCACTCCTGGTGTGACTTCAGCGACCACAAGGGGTGCTGGGGATTAAATCTATGCAAGCTCCTTATCCCCCATACTGTTCCTCTGACCCCAGAAGTAATCATTGATCCCCCACATCTATTCATCAGCCACTTTTTTCCCTCACAATTTAATTCTCTGTGCCTCTTGGGAAAGCTCCTTGGAGCCATCTTTGGAGCCAGTGCTTTCCGGGCACACTTCATTCTCCCAATCAGGCAGCTGCTAGACTGCAGTTTTTCTCTAGGATCTCAGTCCCCAAGGCCATAGTGACCTAGAATTTTTGACGAGCCCCCAGATTCTGTTACTGGCAGAAACCAGGTGTACTGCTCATTGCACAGAAAACCAGATAGCGTGAGCAAGGACAACGTTTAGGGAGTGTCTCTCCGGGAGAGCGGCAGTGTGTGGCTAGGGAGAGGGATGTGGGAGGGGTGTGCATTGTGAACACGCGAAGGCTGTGTGGCAGGGCAAGGGGGCACGTGTTCCTCCTCAGGCATCTTTCATGTCATCTTGATCATGAATGTTTGTTTCAGTCCATTAGGGAGAGACCAGATTTCTGACGTTAACAGCTGTAGGCTTGAGAAACAGTCTCTGAAAGAGCAGTGCCAGACCGCCTGGCCATATGAGTACAGCGTCAAGGGGGGTGTACTTAGTAAAAGTTTAACCAGTTGAGAAGGGGAAAATGTCGCTTTCTCTGGGTTTCGAGGAGCAGTAACAAAATGGTATTGGTTTTCAACTTCCCTTTAACAGAACAAGAAATCTTTGTAACATAGGGCTTTTATTCAGTTTAGAAATTTTTTAAGTTGGTTCAGAAACTTAACTTGGTGTGCCCCTAGCATATTGGGTTTACCGTGTCCACCTATGGTACTGAGAGACCCAGGCTAAAAGCTGGGGAGAGCCAGAGAGCAGCACTGGCTGTCCCTTGGGGCTAGTTTCCAGTTAATCCTCCGACCCCAAAGGTCTTTGCCTACCAAGGAGTGTTTCCTGTGCAAAAAGATAGTTTCATAGGTTGAGGATGAGGGATGATGTTTTCTGTACTCACACGAGTGCACATCTTCTTGCCACAACTCAGATGCTTATATTTCTTTCGGGGAACCATTTATTTCTTGTTGTTTCAATAACATTTTAATCTTGAGGAAATTTAATTCAGGAAAGAGTTGAAAACCCCTCAAGAATAGAAGTAAATTGTTTTTGTCCTTTTGTTGGTATTATAACTTATTCTATATTTTTTAAAAATTGCTAATTAAGTTAATAAATTTCTGTGTTAAACATCATCACTCTTGAGATTTTCCCCTCCCAGCCATACAAATAGCTGTCACTAGATTCTGGGTTTTCATATCTTAAACATGATTTCTGGGAGCTGAAGAATAGGAAGTCCATTGTTTCTAAGGGTTTTTGGGTTTTCTTAATAAGCTGGTTGTGATTAATGCTAGATGGGAAAATGCCTTTTTAGAATTGACATTCAGGTTGCAATTATACCTTCACGAAAGTTCTCAGTGCCTTTTCATTGTTTGAGAAGAAAAGCCCAAGAACAAACCTTATCTTTAGATTTTCCTGGTTCTTACTACTTTGGACCCGCATACTGGGAGGGTATTAATGTTTCAGTGGAGCAGTGCCCTCTAGCAGTGACTGAAGGAACTGTGTGTCCCAGAGAGAGACATTGATAAGAGACACTGAGAAGGGATTCTCTTTAATGCCTCATACTATTGTATATTTTACAAATTTTTACAAGACAGAAGGCATTTGTTCTCTGATTAGTCTAACCTTTCATGAACCAAGGACATATGATAAATCACTTGGAGGTGGACAGAGGAGGCAGACAATTTTATGATGTACCCAAATAGAGAAAATGGGTGCAGAGGATTCTTGTCTTGATCTCAGTGCATAAAGCTTTGGGGACTGTGTTGGTGTAATGACTAGTGAACTCTGGTTTGTGTGGACTCATCATATTCTGAAGCACATTCTTTCTAGTCTGATTGCGTGAATTTTCTGTTCGCTTGATGAAAGGGGATTTGGCACCAGGAGTGGAGGTGGCCTTTCATGTGGAAGACCACGGAATTTCTTCTTTATGTAAAAGTGTTTTTGTACTGTTTTCGGTGGTAGTATTACTATTTTTTACTGAGACATTTTCCTCTGAAATCGGGTCTCAGGTTTAAGGGAATCATATTGCTTTAGAGAACTTTGAATTCAGTTTAATTGTTATGTGGTGTTGCTTTTGTTTTCTAGCATCCTCCAGGACAGATAGCAAGAAAATACAGCTCCTGCTCTACTATTTTCCTAGATGATAGCACAGTCAGTCAACCAAACCTCAAGTATACAATTAAATGGTGGGTATACTGATTTTTGTTGCACTGCTTCTTCTGTTTCTTAACTTGATTGGTAACTTATTGTTTGAGATACCTGGACAGGTAAGAGGGGCAGTGGGAGGCTACTGACTTCCAGAAATTACTTAAATAGTGAATGGGCTGGAGCAATAGCACAGCAGGTAGGGCATTTGCCTTGCACGTGTCCAACCCAGGTTCAATTCCTTTTTCCCTCTTGGAGAGCCCAGAAAGCTACCGAGACTATCCTGTCCACATGGCAGAGCCTGGCAAGCTACCTGTGGTGTATCCTGCCAAAAACAGTAACACAAGTCTTAACAATGGAGATGTTACTGGTGCCCGCTCAAGAAAATTGATGAACAGCGGGATGACAGTGACAGTGATACAATGAACTTGGTAATTTAAATATGGACTATTCAAGGTATTTGGACATACTGTTATTTACATAAAAGCTGAAGAATAGAAAATCCATTGTTTCTAAGGGTTGTGGATTTTCTTAGTAAGGTGGTTATGATTAATGCTAGATGGCATAATGACTTTTTAGAATTGACATTTTAAAAGTACTTCAAATGTAGACTAAACCTTTTAAATTTTTGTCTATGCACTTTTTTGACAAAGCCATCCTGTTATGTGTCTACTAATATTTCACTTTCTAAACAAAATGAGGCTCCATGTTCCCAACTCACAGGCCAAGGCTATGGGAGAAAGATGGTCTGACTTGGTGAAATGTGCTTTTGCTTAGACTTGAGAGATCTGAATTCTGACTGTGGCTTTCTAACCAGTGAGGAAAGTCGAGACAAGACCCTGCTTTTGTAGCCTACTTTCAAATAAGATTTAAGGGAGGAAAAGTGGAGTTTTGGGTTCAAACTCTGGGAACTTTGCTTTCTTCATTTAAAATGAGAATAAGAGGGAAAGAACATTGATTCGTGTGTGTGTGTCCCTGTGTGTGTGTCCCTGCTGGCATTGGTACAGCAGGGACCCTTCAGAAAAGATCAGAGATCTTGATGTTCCACGGCCCGTGGTCAGCAGTTCAACAGTGAAGATCCAGGACGTTTCTCGCTTTACTTAGTTAAGTCTGTTGTAGCCGTTTACATTTAGCAGCAGTCCATATTAACATGCAATGGTTGTTTTATTTCCTAGCTAAACAGTCTGCCATTCTGCTGCTCCATTGGGCCAGTTTCCACCCCTGATCATAGAGCTGTAGCCCCAAAGCTATTACTCTCCTTTCATAAAGGCAGAGAAGGGAAGCTTTACGCTTTATATAGTGCTATAAGAAAAGATTGATTATGTAAAGATTATACTTCTATTTTATTTGGCCATAACAGCTTCATGATGCAGGTTGGGCTCTTAGTTTACGTGTGAGGAAATAGGTTCTGATCCGTGAAGGAATGCTGATGAAAGGGTCAGGTTGAAACGCTGACCACCTCACTCCCAGCTTCCTCTCATTTCCAGTCCAGTAATAACTTTCCTGCCTCACAATCCCTCACAGTGGAAGAAGAACCATTTTCTTTCTCAGTCAAAAAATTAAGCTAAATGCAACACCAAACCTGCTCCTGTGAAACATTTCATTTAAATCTGACATTCGATTAGAAAGGCAATCATCACAGCATGACTGTTAAGTGAATAAAACAGCAATTTTCTCTTTTCTCCCAGAGACAGAACAGAAGGGCACAAAACCATTAAGCAGGTCAGAAATCCCAGCATTTAGTGTCTGAACCTGAGTCTTCTCATTTATAAAGTAGAATCAGGAACACCCATTTTCCACTGCAGGACTGCTTATATATAACGAAAAGCACTTTGAGATATTGTATATGTATCTTAAATTCTAAAGCCTGTTGACCTCAATCACAAGTTCTTCATCAGCTTAGGTGCTTTTCAAGAGTTTAGGGGAAAGGGAGTATGTTAATATTGTTACTTTGTTTATCCATGAGTACTTTTCACACTGAGCTGATGAGAGAGAGAGAGAGAGAGAGAGAGAGAGAGAGAGAGAGAGAGAGAGAGAGAGATTGAGATTTCGAAGAATACTTTTTCACGATAAAGTAAGGTCAGCGGTTTTCCTGTTCAATCACAGGCAAACATTTGAGCTCCTGAGAGTCCGGGTGCATGCCCAAATCTCTCAAGTGGGGGCAACTGAACAAATGAAGCTGTGTAGCACCAGGTCCCTGCTGCCTTCATGTTACCCAGATGCCAGATTCTGGCTCCGAGGTCCAAAACACAATTGAATGACAACCAGGTAGATATGTTCTTGATTACTTAAAAAACAGTGTTTGACCTCCACAGTGAATTTGAAAGTAATTGGAAAAACAGTGGGAGAATAGTTACTAAAAGAAGAAATTTTTCTGAACATTGACAGTCTATACAACAGAAGGAAACCCATCATCAAAATGAAAAAAGACAGTTTACCAAAAATGGGATGCACTTCTTTTGTTTTGGGCCCATACCTGACTCTCTGCTTAGATTACTCCTGGAGGTGTGCAGGTTGCCATGTGGAGTGCTGGGGTTCAAACCCAATTTGGCTGTGTGCAAGGCAAGTGCTGTACTTTTGCTCCAGCCTCTAGAAGCATTTTTTATTCATCCAGCAAGGGAATAAGAAAAAATGATTCAATTGAAAAATCCTATTCTGAGATTCTACTTAATAGGCATTTATTTAAAATGGCATATGAATAAATGAATGATTGGCAGGACATATAAATGGTTGGCAGAATAACATGAAAATGTGTTCATTGTTAATTATCATTATGGAAATGCAAATCAAAACCACATTGAGATCTCACCACATATCCATTAGAATGACTATATCAAAAAGACAAAAGACAATATGCCACAGGTAGCTTTCCAGGCTCTGCCGTGCCGGTGGGATACTCTCGGTAGCTTGCCAGGCTCTCTGAGAGGGACAGAGGAATTGAACCTGGGTTGGCCGCGTGCAAGACAAATGCCCTACCCACTGTGCTATCGCTCCAGCCCCATGATGTGCCTCATGAGTAGGAAAACACTTAATTTGGAAAGACTTAGCACATGTGTATGTCCGTTGCAGTATTATTTACAATAATCAGGATAAGAATACAACTTATATGTCCAGTAGTGGTTGAATAGACAGAGGTGTGGTATGTATACACAATGGAACATTGCTGTATTTTAAAAACAAAGGTGAAATTTTGTATTCATGACAACGTGGATTGACCTTGAGGGTATTGTAGATGAGATAGAGAATGGCAGTCAGTAGCTGCCCTCACAATGAAGAGTAAGGAAGCGGAGAAAAGAGCAAGTAAACCAAAGCAAGTTTTCTGCAGAGAACAGATTACTTCCAGGTCGCCACCTTCAGGTAACTATCAGAAGGAAGAGACTTGGGAGATGAGAGAAATAGGCCTGTGTATGGTGATGGCCCGAAACTAAAGGTTTGGTGGTGATAATTTTGACATCTATAGAGATGATGAATTATATACATACGTGAAGTTTACATGTTACATGAAACAATGTTGCCTCAGTAACAGTTTTATTTTTTAAAAATTTGCCAGCCAGCATGAAAAACTCTACCAAAAGAACTCAACATTTTTTCAAAATGAGTGTCAGTGATTATAGGGTAAAAAAGACTTTAAAGGGGAATTACACAGTATAGTTATTCTGAAAAATTATCTGATGGCCGATCTGGGGAGACTTACAGTTATTCGTGTTTTCAGATGGACTAATTTCAGTTATAGGAGGTTTTCTACTGGAAATAATATAGTCATGAATTGCACAAAAATTTATTCTATTTAAAATGGCTTTGAAGAATAATCAATGGTAAGGAAAAAATGTTAACAAAATTTGGATGCATACTTGTTTATATGGTACAATTTATAGATAGAAATAGATATCCATGTATTTCAAGTTAAAAGTGACCAACTTTGGCCAAATGGATTTTTTAACTTAAAATATGTATAATATTAATATAACACACCTTTTAAATAAGCTTTTTTTAAGTTTAGGGGAAGAGAAAATATCTTCATTTAAAATGTAAAATAAAACTTAAAGGTAGTTGTTATATTAAAAAAAATACAGCACTCTTGGCAAGTTGAAGGAGCAGGTTTGGCATATTGATAGAAGGTTATTGACTTAAAAGGACAAATTCGAGCCACGGCGGGTGAGTCACTGACCATTTTCCTTGTTATAGAGAAACCACTAATATTTCTAAAACAGTGGGTCTCAAGTTGGAAATTTTAAAGGTATTTAATTTGTACTATGTTTTATGAAGTCGCCTGTATTTTACAAACCAGGAAAGCTTAAAATTACAGATAGAAAAGAAATGTTGTTTCTAAATAATTACTTGAAATTTTGGTGTTTCTGGAAAAGATTTAATAATTGCCAGGAAAATGAGCTAGATTAACTTTAAAGCATGCATTTCTCTATCAGCATCTGAATTAAATGGGACTATAAAAATGATGGATTGTGTAACTTTTATGCAAGTGTTTATAATCAAACTAATGTTGAGCAATATATAATGTACAAAACATTGAACTTGTTTGCATTTTATTTTACAGTGTAGCTCTTGCAATATATTATCACATCAAAAACAGGTATGTGAATGATCAATATTTGTAGTGGAAGTTACATTAATTTCTGTAATGTTTTTCTTATTTTTTTCCCCGTTCCATTTCATTTGCCTCAGTATTTTGTTTGTTTTTTTGTAGGGCAGGGCAGGGAGCCAACTAGGTCCTGGCAAGGCTTCTTGTGGGCAGGAAGTGCCCCTTTTCCTGCCCCTTGCCCTTTCTATACTCTGTGTCCTCTTTAGACCACCTAGTGCTGTGGGGTCTAAAGAGGGGCATATCCCACCTCTCCGACCGGGAGCATTCAGCGGCAATATCCTCAGGGAGAACCCCAGCTCTGTGGGGTGTATGTATATGGGGTTGGGGTGCTCTCTCATGCCTGCCCCAGCAGCCTCCAACTTTTACCCTCTTCTGCTCGGCCTACTTCCTTTGCAAGTTGGAATCTGTAGTCTGGGCCAGAAGCCAGTGGTGGGAGGCCCTCAGGAGACCCTCACTTAGCTGTCCTCTGGGCCTCCCACCCTGAGAGGTGGATGGTCAGGGAGGCTGGTTTAGACGCCCGGCACTCTGCCAGTTGACATTGCCTTGCCTTGGCCTTTGAATGATGTAGGCATAAACTCACATTTTCATAGGATTTCTACTTACCAAAACTTCAGCTAAGTGCTGAAATGCTTCTGAATCAGAGGAAGCCAGATTGGGTTCTGGGTATGAAGGCAACAAGAGAAGAAACCTGCACAATACCGTTCTGCCTCTTTATCCTCTTTCTCTGTAATTCGCTGACACTTCCGTTTATTTTTACTCGGGAGTGCTCTGGTAGTGCTGAGGGTGGGCAGGCCACTCGGTGCTGTGGCACAGCTCAGTCTGCGCATGCTCTGAGGGCTCCGGTCACTCGCACTACCTCCCTGGCCCCTAAACATTCTTGATGAAGTAGTGTCCTTAAACTTACTGCGTGCGGCTTTACTCTCTTTGGTGTAGAGGCCATACCTGGCAATGCTCAGGGTCTCATGCTGGCTCTGTGCTTGGGGGTCGCTCCTGGGGGAACATGGGGGACCAGCTGGTGCTCCAGCCCAGGCCTCCTGCACACAGCATGCACTCAGCCCGCTTGAGCTGTCCCCCCGGCACTGCTGTGGGCTACCTTCACATGAAAAATGTTTCAAGTTTTAACTCCATTTAGAAAATTTGGTGTACGCTTTTAGATGAAGTACTTTAATATAATAGAACTTGTCTCTGACTACTGTCTGGAGAGAGTTCAGTTAACTTGAAAAGAATTAAAATCATTGATGAAACTTAACCTTAAACATTTTATTTTATCATAAAATGTGCAGACTACATTCATTTGCCAAAATTTTGTCTCAGGGGTTTTGTTTCAAGCGTAGAGAATTGACTGAAAT
The DNA here is from genome assembly GCF_027595985.1 of Sorex araneus. NCBI lineage: Eukaryota > Metazoa > Chordata > Mammalia > Eulipotyphla > Soricidae > Sorex > Sorex araneus. The sequence continues at coordinate 47,156,927 of NC_073310.1, read as the reverse complement.
TCCAAAGTTGCTTAGACTCCATACCTTTTATGTCATCAGTCCTTACTGTTCTGTCATTTTGTTTTGTTTTGTTTTTAAATTTGAGGGGCCTCCCAGTGGTGCTCAGGGAACGCCCAGGAGCCCTTGCAGGTGATCTCAACCAGCCTTGCCAGTGGACCGGTGCCAAGGTCATCTGACAGTCTTGAGGCTGGGTCAGATTCCTGCCCCCTGACGCTGTACTATGTCGTGGCCTTGTGTTTCAGTCAGTAGCAAGAAAACTCAGGACATTTGCAGAACAGTCTGAGTGTAGAACCTTTCACATTTAGACCATACCTTATCTGGACAAATTTATTTTAGTGATTATCTTTGGATTTTTTTAAAAATTCTTCTTTCTTTTCATGAGAACAAAGCCTTTCTTTGCAGGTGTATTTCATCAGTTAATGTGTCCTAACTATGCTACATGAGCAGAGTAGCAACTGCAGCTGGCAAGAACCAGTTCTGGGATTGAGCTCAGCTGCCTCACGATTGCACAGATCTCCATGCTAGGGCTGGAGACCTACCACCTCCACTGTGGTTTACAGAGGGCAGGGAAATAAGACAATGAGCTGGGCACTTGCCTTGCCCACAGCAAACCCGGTTTGATCCCTGGCATCCAAATGTCGCCTGAGCACCACTGGATGTGACCCCAAAATTTAACTTATTTTTTTTAAGCAAGCAAAGGGGCAAAAAGAGTTGGAATAAGTCAGTGTTCCCAGGGGATGGGGTGGTGTGCGTGTGTGTTCCAAGCTAAACTTCAGGCACCACATGCCTTGGTGGATCCCCCGCATCAACAGACCCAAACACTGAACTATGAGCCAGGCCTAGCACCGCTGAGCTGAGTATCACTGGGTGTGGGTCCTGGGCTCCCGAGCACAGCTGAGGAGACCCAGGAAAACAAACCAACAAGAGTGCACTGTCAGTGAAACGCAGACATAGTCTCATACCTGTAGTGCTCAAGCATCTCTGGCTGCTCAGTTCCCTGTTATGGGTCCCAAAGTTAACTTATAGCTAATGAAGAAAATAAGGGCCAGCTTTATTAAGTGCTTACCCCAACCATTCTGGTTAGCTCCTATGTGTGTTGTCTCTCTCTTTTTTTTAATCACAGCTCAATGAAGTGATGCTGATTTTATGTTCGTTTTACAGATAAACTGAGAGAAGAAATAATTTACCTAAGAGTAGATCATTAAGGAATTGGGAATTGAGCCCAAACATTATACTTCTGAAGACTTTTTTTTTTATTTTAATGTAGGAGAATTGCTATTTATTCAGCCATTGATTAAGCTGATGGAATTGGGCATGAACTCCACATTACTTTTTTTAAAATTTTTTAAAATTGAATATCCATGAGATAGACCATTACAAAGTTCTTCATAATTAGGTTTCAGTCATACAGTGATCCAGCACCCATCCTTCCACCAATGTATGTTTCCTAATACCAATGTCTGTGTTTCCCTACCACCATCCCCGGCCTCCCTCTATGGGAGGCACTTTCCTGCTTGCTCTCTCTCTCCCTTAACTTTTGTGCATTATGATTTGCAATACAGTTTTGTGACTGAAATCTCCAGCTTTCTCAGGGCCGCATGAACTGCCTCCCTCTACTTCCTGTACTTCTGGAAGCCTCCACAGTCACATCCACATCCCAAAGCTGCCACCCAATTGAAAAGCTACTCCAGCCTTACGGAGACTCTTAATCGGATGCCCCTCTTGGCTAGTGGTGATAAATTGGGCCAGGAGTGAGTAAAAGTGGAGAAAGGGAATATTTATAAACAAGCATAATTAACCTTTAGAAGGTGTCTTGGGAAGAGATGGCATATTGCCGGCTGACTTCTCCCTGACAAACCAGACCGATCAGACGATTGGAGCTGGTTATAGATGTGTTCAACAGTCCTGTTCTAGTGGAGGTGAAGGGAACAGCCAGTTCTCATAGGAGTCCATTTCCCCCCAGTTGCTTAGTTCATTCTTAATCCTCACTTGTTTGAGAACCTGTGTATTCATTGTTTAAACGGAATGTTTTTCTAGAGTGCTGAGTGACTTTTACAGGGACTCATTGTCTAGAAAGTTAAACTGAGCTGAATTGTCCGAGGAAAGGAGTACTCAGCTTTACCTCATACCACACCTTGGATACTCCCAGAGACCTCAGAAAGTTGTAGGATCAGATGATTCTTCATAGCCAGGCCCATTAGAAAAACACGTGTGCACCCGTTAGAAGTTGTCCTCTGCATTTAGAACATGCTTTCATGTTCTGCCTAGTTGAAATTTATTATTATGTTTCAAGACTTGGAATTCTTTCAAATTTGCTGCCTGTGTTGTAGGCTGGGGAAATGAGCACACATGACGCTTTAGAAACGATTCCGGGCGTCAGAGAGCTAATGCAGAGGGTAGGGTGCTTGCCTTCCGTGTGACCAATCCGAATCAGTCCCCATCACCTCAAGTTGGTACCCTAAACCCTGCCAAGAATGATCCCCTGAGCACAGAGCCAGTAGTAAGCCCTGAGCACCCTGGCTATGCTGCCTTCTGGTCCCACCCTGCCCCACTTCCCAAATAAAAACAATTCCTTTTGTTTGAAAAATGAGCTGTTCTTTTAAGCTCTTTCTCTTTTAGCTCAGCAGATGGTAAAATTTCAGAGCAGAGATCACAGAGTTTGCGCATCATGGATGTGTATGTTCAGCAGATCCAGAGCCTTCTGATAGTCCTGAACAAGCCCAAGAGACCATGGAAATACATGTTTCCTCCAAAAGCATTGGTTTCTAAATTCGATTTTAAAGAAAAAAATTAGGCAAAACTCCAAGGACATAAAACAGGTGACAATGGAGCTGTCACTGGTGTGGGGCACTTGGCCCCGGCAGAGCCAGTTTTGCAGAGGAACCATGTTTGGGGTTCCGTGCCTTCATCAGGCTGCTGGCCACCAGGCATTTCTTTCACAGGCTGTAGATTATCAAGTTAAGCTTTTCTGCCTGACACTTTTCCAAGATGAAATTGTGACACTCGGTGATGTTATTGAATTGTATGCTATGGAAACTTTAGTCACTCGGGTACACTGAACAGTCATTCTTCACCTAACTCCAACTACTTTCCTGAGCACTGCCATGAAGTTGCCTTTATTGGGGGTTGGCCCACACCCGACTGCTCAGGGACTCTTCCTGAATGTGCAGGCGGGACGCCTGGTGGTGCCTGTGGGAGAGGTGTGGTAACCCGAGGTGGTGCAGAATATTTGAACTGGGGTTCATGCCTCCATGAACTGTGCTCTTCTCTGGCCCTGTAGTGATGGGTTTTTGTTGTTTATTTTTGTGCTTTTTGGGTCACATCTGGCGATGCTCAGGGGTGACTCCTGGCTCTGCACTCAGGAATCACTCCTGGCGGTGCTTGGGGGACCATATGGGATATTAGGGATTGAACCCGGGTCAACCATGTGCCAGGCAAACACCCTCCCCATTATACTATTGCTCCAGCCCCCTGTAGTGCTGTTTTTTTAAGTTCATCGAACAGCCTTTGCTCAGAAACAATATGTTAAGGAAATGTTTTTTTCCTTAATTTGGTTCCTATGAAACTTATGAAAATAAAAATCTGAGGAGGCCAGAGTGGGGGCACTGAGGTGTGCTGCCCTGTTTCCTAAGCTCTGAGGGAGGTGGGGTGTGAAGGCTAGGGAGGGCTTCGAGGGCCACTGGCTAGCCTGGCTCTCGGTGGGCACCCCCAAGTAGGAGCCAGGTCATGTTAGCACAGGGTGGGCAAGAGGGATTGGAGTCAAGTCTAGGTCATAAGTTTTATGTTTGCTCTTTTCTTTTTAAAAAACAAAACAAAACAAAAACATGTATACATATGTTTAACAGATGTCACAGTCTTGGGCGTGGAGGTTTGGAAACTGCTTCCAGAAGGGTTTCAATCATCTCACCATTCACTCAGTACATGTACTCTTTTGCTATTTATTTATATATTGGAAAACACACACAATTAAACATATGCCTCAAACAAGCAAACAAAAAGTTACTTAAACTAAAGGAGTTCTATCGTCTTTATTTCAAACCTGATTAAATAGGGTCAAGGGAGAGAGCCAAGAGGCAGAGCACGAGCACCACTGAACAGTTAGGCCTTGTCCCTGGGACAGATCGTTGCTGGGAGTGACCCCAGGGCCCCTGAGAACTGCGTGGTGTAGCCCCTGTAAAAAACAAAACATTACGTATAATACTCAAGAAAAACAAGCCATTACTTACAGATACCAATAGCAGTTTCCACATTTTGCTCTGTCTTGTGTTTCTTGAAATGTAGTTGAGTCATGGTAATTTTTCTACTTTGAATGGCACTCTTTGTAGCAGAAAATGAACTCTGTTTTTTATATTTTTCCTACAGGGACCCTGATGGAAGGATGCTCTTAGATATTTTTGATGAAAACCTTCACCCTCTTTCGGTAATTTCCGCCTTGTGTTTCATAATATTGGTAAATTAATCCTCCTTTGCGCTCTTTTTGGCAGCCAGCTGTCTGAAACTATTTCCTTCCACAGAAATCCGAAGTGCCACCAGATTATGACAAACATAATCCAGAGCAGAAGCAGATTTACCGGTTTGTTCGGACACTGTTCAGTGCTGCTCAGCTGACGGCTGAATGTGCCATTGTCACCCTGGTGAGTGCACAGGATGGCCATCCTGGGACGCGGAGAAGTTGGGGTGGGGGCGCCCCTTCCATGGCAGAGGCAAGACTTCTCCTTCTGGGTCGCCTTTTGTTCCGGGAGATTGTAGATCTCCCCAAAGAAGGGGCCAAGTCTGTTTTCACACCAAAAATCACATTCAAAACCAAGAAATACTGAAACTATAAATGCAGCCAAGTAAAACATTAGACTGTGGGGGTAGGGGTGGGGTGAAGACAGACCAAGGCTATTCTTCATTGACATTTCCCAGACTTCCTAACCTCCTGTTGTTGATTTCCTGCCCATTTTATTGTTTATAAGTATAGTGTATATGTACGTGTCTGTGTGTGTGTGTCTGCATGTGTGTTTGTGAATATGTAGGAAGGTGGGGTATATAACACTAACTTACCTTTTGTGTAAGATACTCAGGGAACTCATGGAAGTGATCTCTGCTTCAAGTCTCAAGTACAAGGTGGTTTGTATTCTTAATGAATTTTTTGTATGAATTTTTATACAATTTTTAATGAAAATAGAGTTGACAATGGGATCTTTTTTGTCACTGACCTTTTCCATTGTGTGCAGCTCAGATAAGAAGTTAACTTTGCCTGTAAACACGCTATCCTGGAAAGAGATCAGAAATCCATTCTTTGGAGTTTCTGAAAAGATGATTATCTAGTGAAGTGCTTTACAGACCACCTATTCTTTGTAGTCCTGCCACATTACGAACTTTGTGTTCTTCACGAGTAAATATGTTCATTTACTCATTCATGAATTCATTTATTTGCTTACTCAAGTGGATAAACTCACTGAACTTGACTCCTGATAAATATTTTACAAATAATCATTTAGTGATTTAGAGTGATATTAGATTCTCTTGTCATACTTGGTGGGGGGAGGTGCATTTATTACTCAGAATTATTCCCCCCAAAATTTCAAGTCTTAGCAAAAACATGTGATAGGGCTGAGTTGAAACTTTCATGTAGGAAAATACAAGGAAGGGGTGATGGAAGGGATAGGAGACTGGATAAGATCAGTACTAAAATTCATGCGAGCCCTCCTACCCCCCAAATACAATTTAAAGCTGGTGTGGTAGGTGGAGATATTTTAATTCATGGAAAAGTCTTCATGTGACCTTGGTAGTTCTTCCTGGTGAGAGTCATTAGTATGAAGGAGAGGCTTACTGTCCGGGGTAGGATGTGGACTGGCATTTATTTATTTATTTTAATTTTTACATTTTATTTTCACAAAGTTGTTCACAATAATTGCTTGCGTTCGACATTTCTTTTATTTTTTTTTTACATTCAACCTTTCAACACTAGTCCCACCACCACTACACCTTTCCACCAAACCAAAGCCTGCCCCATAGGCAGATGCTAAATAATTTATTTTGTATTGCTTGCAGTAAATAGTATGAGATGTTATGTGACCGCAACAGTGGCCACACACTCCTGGAATTCTAAATTTTTTTTTTTTTAATATTTGGCTACCGGAAGCATCTCTGTGGTGTGCTGCTCTCTTCCAAGATTCATTTGTGAATTCTGGATCATGACCTTTATCGTGCTAAATGGTGCCCAGAGGCAGTTCTTGGGCATGATTGCCAGGACACTGGAAGGGTGGGAAGATGGGGGAGGTCACCCCCATCCCCGATTCCATGAAGCCTGGAGTTTTCAGTCACTAGTTCGACATACCTTGTTTTTTCAGCGGATTCAGTCTCATGTATGGGGGGCTTGGAACAAGCCTGTGAGGGCCGGCCATGAGCGTGGCAGCAGTTGGGTTCTGGAAGTTTGTGGCTACCAGGGTTCATTTGGGGCAGGTGGAGGGACACATCTGCCCCCTCCCCCCAGGGACCACAGTGAAATTAGCCTGGTGCAGGGTGGGGAGACATCTCTGATGTGCTGCTCTTTCTGAATCTTGGCCATTAATGCACTAGATCTTTTTTGAGATTTATTTATGGGTCTCTGAAGCAAGGCTGATAAATGGTTTGTGTACCTGAGCTAAAAGTGGCTTGTGGGCGTGACACCCACATACCTAACATTGGCCGTTTAATTTCTCGGGAAACTTGGTCCCGAGTAGTTGGGGTTTGGCCAGAGGCACAGTGGCAGTTGTGGGGTATCAGGAATTCTGAAGGTACCACCAGGCTACTGATGCTAGCCCTGCAGGTACAGGTTGACCTGCTGGCGGCACCGTACCCCACTGAACTGGCATTTAAATCCCTGCAGCACCCCCAGTTTCTCAGAGACCTTGAGAAAGCAGCTGAAATGTGGTTCCTGGTTTCTAAGCTGGCAGTAGGACTGGCTGGTTCAGTGCTCTGGAGTATTCAGGAGTGGTACTGAGGTCAGTAGCTGTAACTACTGCTTCTCATGTTTCTACCCCGTGAATGGAAGCTGAGCAGGCGAGCTTGCTTTAGTTTCCTTGGTCATACCTTAAGGGATGAGTGGCTTCTGGCTCCTCGGGAGTGAGTCCTGCATTGCAGGCTGAGTCTCGCACTGCAGCCTGCTTGTGTTGGCCGAGTTGGCCCGGGTGCTGGTGGCCAGAAGGCAGGCAGACAGACAGACAGGCTTGCTCTGAGTGGGCCCTGCAGTTAGTGCCAAGCAGCCATTCAGAACAGCCCAGCTAACAGGGATGTGTTCGCCTCTGTTCTCCTCTTGATCCTTTTCTTGGCACTTCGGCATGCTGCCCCCAGGAGGTAGGATACGCAGCGCCTGCAGGGACCCGCCAGCCTGCCAGGGCCTGCGAACATCTGGAGCCTAATGGGTTCAAACCAGATACATGGCAGCTTCATGAGAGGGATGATAACTTAGTATCATGAGATAAATGATGAGCTCCTGTTTATGCTACAGCTCTCATTGACACTGACACATGAGGAAATTTGTGTTTGTTTTTCTTTGGGGGGGTTTGGTTTTTTGTTTTTGCTTTTTGGGTCACACCTGGCAATGCACAGGAGTTACTTCTGGCTCTGCACTCAGGAATTACTCCTGGCGGTGCTCAGGGGACCATATGGGATGCTGGGAATTGAACCCGGGTGGGCCGCGTGCAAGGCAAACGCCCTACCCGCTGTGCTATTGCTCTGGCCCCTACACATGAGGAAATTTGTTTTTAAGAATTAATATGAAGAATTGCTCCGGGGAGCGGTGCGCTTGACGGGGACAAGTTTTCACATAAGGAAGCCTAGTAGCCTCACAGCGACAGCGGGAGTGAGAGGTGCTGTGCCGAAGTGGTGAAGCCACAGCGTCCGCTGCTCCTCCGCACAGCCCGTCACTTCTCTGGGGTCTTCTCGAGCTGGGTCAGACGCAGACCCGGGGGCGAACATCCATCTTAGCACTGTGTGGTGCTTGGACGGCAAAAGTAAAATTGACTCTGTGAAAGCCAGTGGTCTCTGGGAAAGGAGGAGAAATGAGACCAAAGACCAATGCCAGCGGCGCATCAGAAGGCCCCGAAGTCCCACATTTGCCTGTCGCCTCGCTCTGGGGTGCTGCTGGCAGCACGGCCCTTCCCTTCCCCTCCGGCCCTGCTGCTCCCTGCGTCTGCAGCCTTCCGGTCCCAGCCGGGGCTCGCCAGGGCTTTCTCGGCTGCGGCTGTTTGTGCTTGACACAGGTTTCAGAGTGGGAGTCCGTTTTGGCGAGCTCTGTCAGGTGGCTTGGTTGTCTGGGTCAGATAGTCGCCCTTAAAACACTCAGCTCCAACCCTGCTGTCCGGAGAAGTAGGCTCAGGGCCTCGGCCTGGGGTCATTCCTTTTCTTTGTTCTGACCCCCCTCCGTCCCCCACCGCTCCTCATCTTCCTGGGAGGAAAGCACAGAGCACACCCCGAGGGACTCCTGGGCCCTGCTCCTCCTCAGCTCACGCCCAGCCCGCTTCCTCTGCGCTGCACACATCCCGCACGCTTCCTGCCCACTGACCAGAGTGGGGCCTTTGCTTCATGTCACATTTTAAATCACAGCCTCTCTCCTCCTCCAGTAGTATTCTCACCTTTCCCTGCTTTGATCTTCGTCTGCAGTTAGCGTTATTTTTGTTGTACTTACTTTTGCCTATAGCACCAGCTCCCTGCTTGGTATTTTGTTGCTGGCATGTGCCACGAGTGGCTCACACTTGGATGAGGCTTAATGGGCACACATGGCAGCGCCAGCATGCGGAGCTTTTAAAACACTGGGCCAGAGAGGTAGCTCAGTAGGCTGAGCTCATGCTTCCTTGCACGAGGCCCCGGCCCCACAGGTCCCCGTGCACCACCTGGAGCAGCCCCCAAGCAGTGGTGGTTGTGGCCCCCAAACTAACACAACACCACAGCAGCAGCAAACGTCAGAGAGCTTTGAAATTCTTTCTGTCCTTGTATTCTGTGTGTTCGGCGCCTGGGTCACAGTAAATGGTACCTTTTCAGTAGCTGCAAACTCACTGAACCCAGTGACAGTGGAGCTAGGATTCTTTGTGCCTGAAGCCCGAGGAGCACTCAGTAGCTGTTGGCCCCTGTCCATCCCTGCACAAGTAGCGTAGGGACGTTAAGCTCAGACTTAACCACGGCTGCAGCTACTCAGGGAATTTCCAAAAGGAAAATGGCGAAGTCTTATTCCAAGGCAAGCCTTTGGTCATGCAAGGTTAGTTTTGTCTAGAGGGCTGTGGGCCGGATGGAAGGGAGCTGGAGAGGAAGTTAGTGATAAATGGAGAGAAGTCAGGAGTCACACACAAAGAAATGGGGAACCAAGACAAAATGGAGCTGTGAAAGCTAGAAGTAAGCAGACAAGAGAAGATAGATGGCCTGCTTATTAATGCCTCATTTTTATGGCTTTAATGTCACAGCTGCCACAGATGTGATGGATATATGTGTATATCTGTGTAGACACTTCAGATAGCATGCAGTATATGAGTAGTTTTCAGTACATTGTGCGACGATCATCATGTCTTCATTTCAGAATAAAGAAACCCTTGCCCTTCAGCCACTCTCCTCCGTTGCAGCCCCAGCCCCAGCCCCACGCCCCAGCCCCACGCCCCAGCTAGCCTGTTTTTTCTATTTCATTGGACTTAGCCATTCTGGACATTTCATAAAAATTGATTTCTGTAATAATTGTCTTTCGTGATTGGTTTCTTTTCACTTACCAGAATATTTTCAGAGTTCATCCACATTGCACCTGTTTTCATTTTTATTTTCATTTCCAGATAACATTCCACTGTGTGTGTAGATCACACATTTATATTCACTCATTTATTTGTTGGTGGGTACTTGCTTTTGTTCTGTTGTCTTGCTCTTGTGAATAATGCTGCTATGAATATTTGTTTAAGACAGGATTTTTGTATATTTTCTGCTTTTTTTTTTCTTTTGGGGTGACACAGATTAAACCTAGAACTCCCACATGCAAAGTATACACTGTAGTCCTTTGACCCACCTTCTGGGATACCCGCTTACAAGTTTTTTGAGCGAACATGTTACCTTCGTTTATCCTAGAATATCCATAGGAATGGGATTGGTGTGCCACTAGAAGTGACACAGTGGTGGAGGAAGTGCCGTAACTTTGTACACTAAAATCATAAATGCTAACAGTATATGTTAGCCTGTCACCTAAAATGCAGTAGTTTTTTTTTTTAATTCAAAGCATATTGGCCTTCAGATTTCTTCTGATTGCATTGGAAAGTATTCCTTCCTTTTGCAGCTAATTTCAAGAGTATCCACTGACTTTGATACTCATTTTTTCTTAAAGATCTGGGCCAAAGATATTCCTTAGTTGAAAGTTTTTACATTACCAGTTCAGTATCTTTGCTGCAGATTCATTTAAATTACCCATTTCTTCTTGAGTCAGTTTCAGTAATTCTTGCCTTTATAAGAATTTATTGATTGCATTGAAGTTATGTAATTTGCAGGCATTCCTACCTTGTGACACACCTTTTAGTGATACGCATCATTAGATATTTTTGAGGTTTGTCTTCAAAACTAAACTGATCCCTGTTTTACAAATCCTGTATTTGGTTGCGTTTTCAGATTTCAATTGATTATTTCAACTATTGAAAAATGGGTTTATCGGATCAAAATCTCAGTCCTTCCTTTAGGGAGACAGTTTTTAAAAAAGAAGAAAAATAAGCATGTGCTAGTGAGGGTTATGGCAAAATTATAACCCATATGTATTTCTGTTGGAAATATAAAATAGCTGCTATAGAAAATGGTATTATGGTTTCTCAAAAAGTTAAGCAGTTATCATTGACCAGCAGTTACAATTTTGAGTCCACAGCACAAGAGAATCAAAAGCAGGATCTCAAATGGAAAATTGTATATAGTGTTCATAGTCTACACAGGAAAAGGAAACAACTCACATGTTCATTGATAAATGAATAGCTTGACTATAATCTAGTCCCTTTATACAATATAATATTATTAAGCCTTAATAAAGTAGATTCTGGCTCATGACACAACGTAGATAAACCTTGAGAACATTAAGTGAAATATACCAGTACTTGTAGGAAAATATTGTATAGTTTGACTTGTGTGAGATACCTGGAATAGTTAATTTATAAAAATAAACTAGAAAGATGCTTGCCAGTGGGATTAGAGATTCTCTAGTAGGTGCAGAGTTTTAGCTTAGGATGATGAAAAGCTTGAGAAATAGAAATGGATAGTGATGATTCAGTAATGTTAATGTACTTAATGCCACAGTACTGTCCTCTTAAAGTGGCAGAGTTGGGGCTTGAGAGATAGTACAGGTGTTAGAACACATGGTTTGCATGCAGCCAGCCCTAGTTTGGGCCCTGGCATCCCAAGCATCATGGAGTATAGCTCTGAAGGCCCCCCCAAATACTGCCACGATGGCACTTCCTGGCACTGTATCAGCCAAGTATCTACCATTGACTAGTTGGCTAAGGATCACCAGGAGGGGCCTGTCCCCAGAATAACCAGGGGAGCATTTGGGAACTTTTCCCCCCAAACACAGCCATCAGTATTGCAAGTAAATTAAAAAAAAAAAAGGTTCAAGTAAAAAGGTTGGGGACTTAACTCAATGATCGAACACCTGTTTTACATGTCTGAGGCACTCAGTTTAGTTTCTGGTGCCAATAAAGGTTTAATTATAAAAGAAAACACCACAAGTAGGAAAACTAATAGACTTATTTTCTTTACATGTTTCATTCTGTATTGGAACATTCTATTAAATTTGTATTACTGTAATGGCAGTAGTTGAGAGTGAGAAATCAACCCAAACTGTGTTCTGCCTACTAGTGTTTGAAGACCCAGCCCCACCCATTTCAGTGATGGAGTGTGGCCTTGTGCTTAAAAGGCTCACTCAGCCCTTTGACTTTATTCTTCCATAAAATCGTGATTGATTTACTGTAGTTGCCAGTATGTCTTGAGAGTAGTTTCCCTCTTGTAGTAAAACACACCACACCCACCATATCTTATGTCACATGACAGTATTAAGTTGACTCCCTCTACCTTTTCTCATGGTTCAAGACTGACTGTTGTTTTTCTAGATCATTTATATCCCACATAAATGTGAAGCAGATATTCTATCTTGTGATCTTTCAAAAAATTGTATTATAGTTAGATAATATGCATACAATGGTGTTTATGGTCTTAATTATAGAGTTATTTATCCCCTAACTCAAGGTGACCAAGATCTTCCACCCCTTCCCTTCTGTTCCCTCTAGTTCGACCTTCATTCTTTCCATCCTCTCCTCGCTGTTTGATACGGTGTTGTTTTTAATTTAAGGCCACAGGTTTGTCTTTTTTATTTTTCCCTGTTTGCCGTGGGAGACACACCACAGAGTACTCCATGCTTACTCCTGACTCTGCACTCAGGGATCACCGATGGTGGGCCTTGGGGATTAAACCCAGCTTGACTGCTTGCAAGGAAAACCCCTTACTCGCTGTCTCTCCAGCTGGGGTTTTCTTGTTTGATACTGTCTAATCCCTTGTTTTGTTTCTTTGTATTTCATAGATGTATGAGATCACCCAGTATTTGTTCTTTCCTTCTGATTTAGCTCGTTTAACATGATACTGTCCAGTTCTGTCTACATTGCAGTACACTGCATGATTTCATTTTTTTTCTTACAGCTGCATTAGATTCCATTCTGTAAATTTACTACAACTACTTATTGGTTGTTGACATTTGAATTGCTTACATATCCTGTTATACTAAGCATACTGCAGTGTTAGTAGATAATGCATATTATCTTTTTATTTAAATAAATAGATTTGTACTTTGAGGATAGGTGCCAAGAAGTAGAATCGCTGGGTCTTAGGGGAGTACTATATTTATTCATTTATTTTGAGGAATCTCCATACTGTTTTCCATAGAGGTTGAACCAGAAACAGTTCCACCAGCATTGAATGAGAGTCTCTCTTTCACCACAACCTACCAACACTGAGTGCTTTCCACCTGTCATTTAGCTCTGTCTTCTTGTCTCCCTAGGTTTACCTTGAAAGACTCCTAACATATGCAGAGATCGATATCTGTCCAGCCAACTGGAAGCGGATTGTTCTAGGGGCAATCTTGCTGGCCTCCAAAGTGTGGGATGACCAGGCTGTGTGGAATGTGGATTACTGCCAGATTCTAAAAGACATCACGGTGGAGGACATGTGAGTTGAAGGCGTCACAGCCTTGGGTCTTGGGGGACTGCTGGGGAAGGAGTCAGCAGTACATGTACATCATATGAATTCACTGGAGTACATACTGCCACTAGGACGCGGTGTAGACTGTTCTGTGCAAAAACTTGTATTTCTCTCGTTCTGGATCCTGTACTCGCAGGTAGCGGCAGCACTTCATGATTTGCAGTTGCTCCTTTGGAAATCCATAGACCTTGTTCTTACATGTCTTTGATGGATTGTGCTCTGGCTCTGTTTCTTTCACTGCTGAAAAGTAAAAGTTAATGTTGTGAACTGATTTTATGTAGGCAGCCACAGAGCCCAAAAGCAAAAAAAAGTTAAAATACCGTAGATCTGTTTGGTTTCAGAGAAATGTTTTTTTCTTCTTTGTCATACTTGACAAGTTCAGTTGTTTAGGATGAGCATTTGGAGCAGGGAGGAGGCTCGGCGTGAGGAGGCCCTGCCATGTTGGGCTCGGTGACCCCTGGCACTGCAGGCTCAGGCATGGACCCTCCAGCCCTTGACGGCCACCCTGGGAATCCTGGATTCTCAGCTCCGAGGGTCCGTGAGCACTGCCTGGGAGGCGCCTCTTCCTGCGAAAAGTTAGATTTTACTTGTTCTGGGGCCCACACCTGTCTTCTCAGCCTGACCCCCGCCCAGCTGGCCATGGACCCCCCACAGCTCAGGGACTGCCTCGAACCCTGGGGGAGAAGGGGTCTCTCCCACCCCGCCTCTGCGGGGAGCATCGCTCGCAGGCTCCTGCAGGCCTATTCCTGCTCTCTGGGGTCTGGGAATACAGGACGCAGGCGCAGAGCCTCCCGTGGGAAACCATGGACCCTGGATGAGCCGAACTGCCTCCCCCTCCTCATGACCAGGCACTGAGTCACTGCTTCCGACAGTGTCGGTGCCAGTATTTTTCTCATGCTGTGGTTTGGGCTCCCTTGAGGAAGCTTTAGTCTAGAGTCGGTCCCCAGCAGAGTCCTGGTCCTCATCCCTGTACCCAGGAATTCTGGCACGTAGGGTATTCACATTACCCCCGTGGGGCTGTCACATGGTGCCTTGAATCCAGATTGCTCAGTAACGTAAGGCTCTCCGGCCTCTGGCCATTGTGTGCTGGACAATGGAGGTGCCCTTGGAAGCATCCTCATTTCTGTGTTCTTAGGTATTCTGCTTAAACCTGAAAAATACTTTCCTATGCTTGCAGTCCTTTATTCTTAAAAGTAAGAAAATATAAAGAAGTTTGCGATTGTAATAAAAGTAATATTATTGATTATATTTAAAGTAAAAACAACTACTGAAATAATTTCCATCTAGACCAGAAAGGAACTAGGTGTTTGGGTCCTGGCGATAGAAATACTGGCTTGTTCCTTTTCTGTGTCATTCTTTCACCAGCTCTGTGATATTCCTGGGGGTCGAGGGGCTGTGTAGGGGATTTCCAACTCCCTGAGGTCATGGACACTGAATTGCAGGCCATGGGGACACCATCACAGTTGTTCCTTCTTGTTTCTGTGCAGTGGGTGGCGTGCTGCAGTGCCTAAAGATGTGGGTGGTGCTGTGGGAGCTGGACATGGCTCTCACTGAAGCAGCGGGTCCCAGATGGGCCTCCCCCCAGCCCCCACCCCCAGGCGCTGAGGCTCCGAGGGCAGCTCTGCTAGCATTGGTGCAGCTGGGGCACACTTCCTGTTTTCTTAAAGAAAGTTGATTGTTGGGACTGAGGTGGGAACTGAGTGGTTTCTTTTTTATTTTTTCTTTTTCCTGGAAAGGGAATAGGATACCAGATAAATTTGGGAACCTCTGATTTAAAGTCAGATTAAAAAAAAAATCCCTGTTAAAGTCACACATTAGTTTCAGATATTTTTATCATTTATATCCCAGATTTTTTTTTTTTAAAATGCAGATGCAAACGAAAGATACCACAGAAGCATTAAAACCAAAGAGATCAGTAGAAAATGTGAGAGGTGAAGGGCTCGAATGGCAAGGAGGTACCAGGATAGGTTTGAATTGCTAAATGCTGGAAAACTAAATTACCCTGTAGACAAAGAATTGGAAGAATCATTTTATTTAAAAATTTGAAGAAATTCTTATAATTTATTTGTCAGGAATTATTCATTGTCCAGGTCATGCGTATTTCAATTTAATCTTCTCATGCACTGTTTCATATTATTTCTATTTTATGGATTTTTATACTGAGACTTGCAGAGTTTAAATCAGAGATTCCCAAACCTATTTGAACTACCCCCACTTTCCAGAAAAAGTTATTCAGCACCTGCCCCTGGAAATCTACCTTCTTTAAGTGAACAAATAAAGTGTATCCCCCCCACCCCCCAATCCCAAATGCACCTAAGGCTGTTACTGCACCCCCCTATGTTATGGCACCCCTAGAGGGCAGTATTGCCCACTTTGAGAAAGGCTGGTTTGGTGGCGCTCCACCAACTTGGCTAGGTGAGAACTCAGAACTTGTTAGCCTTAGTGACCCTTACACTGTGTTCACAGAGGACAGCAGTGGACATGTGTACCCGTCCCTAGGCTGTGCATGCCAGTGTTCTGGCTAAATGCCTGATATCATCCCTAAACTTATCATTCTTTCTTTAAATGGTGGAAGAGTAAAAATGAGGGATTTGTAATTTGTATAGATTTTAATTATTGGAGACATAAGTTATCAAGTTAGGAAAAAACAAACAGTTGTTAGGAATATTTACAGCAGCACTAATGCTAGTTGTGACCGTTACCATAATGGTATGGCAGCTGTCATATGAACTTCTTCCTAACTTGAAAGTAGTTTTCTGCCTGAGTTGGTTTCTCGAGCCACCAGTGAGTTGGTTCTGATCACTCCCATTTCACAGATAAGTGTGATGCCCTCAGAGGACCATTACATTTTCCAGGGTACTTAACTGCTAGTAACAAATTCAGATTTTGTGGGGTTTTCTTGTGGCTTCAGCGGAAATTGTTTAATTTATCTAATGTTTAATTAAAAAAATGACAATTTTTGTTTTGGTTTGATTTTTGGACCATATTTGACCGTGCCAGGGCTTACTCAGGGCTCTGTACTCAGGTTACTCGGGTTGAACCTGGTTGGCTGTATGCAAGGCAAGCGCATAACCTCTGAACTCTCTGTGGAGCCTTCACAACCGTTTTTTGAAAGGCCATTTTTATGCAGAGAAATTAGAAAATGTGGCCAAGGTTAAGCTTGAAGTTCAACTAAAATTAAGGTAAATAGTAGCACGGTAGCACTGTCTTCCCATTCTTCATCAATTTGCTCGAGCGGGCACCAGTAACGTCTCCATTGTGAGACTTGTTCTTACTGTTTTTGGCATATCGAGTATGCCAGGGGGACCTTGCCAGGCTCTGCCATGTGGGCAGGATACTCTCGGTAGCTTGCCTGGCTCCGAGAGGGGCGGGGGAATCAAACCCGGGTCAGCCTCGTGCAAGGCAAATGCCCTACCTTCTGTGCTATTGCTTCACTGTCACTGTCACTGTCATCCCGTTGTTCATGGATTTGCTCGAGCGGGCACAGTAACATCTCCTTTGTGAGACTTGTTGCTACTGTTTTTGGCATATCGAATACAACACGGGTAGCTTGCTGGGCTCTCCGAGAGGGGCGGAGGAATCAAACCCGGGTTGGCCGCTTGCAAGGCAAACGCCCTATCCACTGTGCTATTGCTGCAGTCCATATAATTCCTGCCATGTGCAAGGCAAATGCCCTACCTGCTGTGCTGTCGCTCCAGTCCATATAGTTCCTCAAAATATAATAATTCTTGAATAATGTTTCCATTGGTTTTTTTCCTTTCAGTTGACTGTACCTTAAACAGTTTTCAATTATAGTGTTTAGATTTTTTTTTCTCAAGTACATAAGCTCAGTGTATTTCAATGTAATGCTTCTTTGAATGGAACTCTTTGTTTAGGCGCCAGAGTGATAGCAGCAGGGAAGGTAGGGCACTTGCCTTACATGTGGCTGGGTTCGATTCATGTCACTCCATGTGGTCCCCTGAGCAATGCCAGAAGTGATTCCTGAGAGCAGAACCAGGAATAAGCCCTGCACACTGCCGGATGTGGCCAAAAACAAACAAACAAATCCCTTTATATGTTAATATTATTCAGATAATTAATACTATGATAGTAAAATGCGTGCAGAATTTCTGTTAGCTATTTTATCCAGAGAAAATTGTTAACTGTCCTTTCTAGAAACCATTAATGACTAGATTCCCGTAATCCCCTATCCTTAACACTGTTCAGTATTTGAATGCCATCAGATGGCTCTAATTGTCTGTGACCGGGCAGAGTGAAAAACACAGAGCTTCTGTCCTTCAGAGATCAGGCTGCAAGCAGTCTTTGTGAAGACGCTCCCCTCTACCAGCTCGAGGAGGCCGCGCCCGGGACTCACTCGGGCCTTGCCCTTTCCAGCAGGTCCCTTGGGTGCGGCCTGAGTCAGGCCGCGCAGAGGCTCTGCCATGCTGAATTGTTTCCTGTTCAGAGCATGAGTTCTGCCCACTTTGTTGTTTTGAGACCCGCTGTGACCCGTTGATAGTGTGGTTCATCAGTGGCGATGTCTGTAACCCTAAGACCCCTGTGTATTCTGAGAAGACTCATCAGCTGTTGGCGTGTGTGCGGGTTTGGGAAGGAACATTCACATTTCCCCTCTCCTGGATTCCCTGCCCGGGACCTCTGTTCGGATAGAACTAGTGGGGTTCCACTTGGCCGTGCGGGCGGTGCCAGGAATTGGACTCTGGCCTCACCCTTGAGGGGCAGGTGCTTTGCTGCTGAGCTGTCCATAAAGCCCCAAAGCCACGGTGGGGATGAGCCGTGAGCCCCACGCACAGCCTGTGTGTTGACGCTCCAGCCAGACCTGTAGTGTTCTCCCCAGACCGTGGTTTTTGTTGTCATTTGGTTTTGGGTTGTTGGTTGCTTTGGGGAGGGGGTAATAGGGAGAGGCTGGGGCCAGCAAACTTCAGATTTTCCCAATCTTGAAGATCTAGCTCGCTCTCTTTCCACATTTTACTGTGACAGCAAGGAGAAACCAGTCAGCCTCTTTAGCACGGCTTTCAGATATTTAGAAAATTCTAGAACACACTTAGGCTAAGTGCTCTGCCATTTTCTAACACAGGCTGCTATTCTCCAACCTGACAGGCAGCGTGTCCCTCCCGTCTGAGACTTCAAAAGGCCCCATGTTGCCCAGGGGACCGTGGGCGATGCTAAGGATGGAACTAGGGTCAGATGCATGCCGGGCAAGAGTCTTCCCCTCTGAGCTAGCTCTCTGACACCTTGGGGATTTTACAAGCTAGTTTGGTTCTCATGATTTTTTCCAGTAAAATCAGGAGAGCCCAATAAATCAGTGAAAATCCAACATCATTCAGCTGAATGACAGAGGAAAAGAATACGGTGGGAAGAGGGCATACCCAGGAATGCCCTGGGGAGACCCCTGGCAGTATTTGGAGCCGTGTGTGGTACCAGGGATTGAACGTGGGTCGGCCACAGGCAAAGACAAGCCCCCCTGCTCCTGTGCTGTCTCCAGCCCCAAGTGGGAGGAAAGGAAAAGGCTCCCGGGCAGCCCCGGCAGGATAGCACGCAGCGGGGCGTGCGCCCAGAGCCCCGGCCGCGATAAACGCGTGCTCGCCCGCACCCTCCCAGCGTGGCAGCTGTCGCCTCGCAGACGGTACGGCCACCTGCTCCTGACATGGGCCGGGCCTCAGGCCTCCCATCTGGGAGCACGTGGGGGGTCACGAGAGCTTCCTCCTAAGTGGCAGCAGTTCCAGAGCCGCCTGGCCGTCCCTTCCGATGCGGGCAGTGGGTACCCCACAGGTGCCATTCTTGGAGCTGTCAGGAGGAGTCTCAGCACTCCGCGATCTCCTGGCTGTAACACTGGAGCTTGGGCTGGAGGCAGGGCCAGGCCCTCGGAGAAGGACGCGCCGGTTCCTTCCTGCGGGGAGTCTCAGCGCTGCCAAGGTCTGTGTCGTCCTGGTGGGCGTGAACTTTTCTACAAACCCATTGCCCAGAGTTTCTTAGCATCTAACTGCCCAGGTGTACACATGCTTTATTTCTGCAAAACCACCCCACTTCATTTATGCTACTTATGAACCCCTTATGCCACATGTTGTCACCTGTCGTTCAGCCTAGGTGCTTCGCTGGAGAGGGTTGAGGTAGGAAACTGTGGAATGCGTTTAGTTCTCGCCAGCCTCTGGTGGCCGCCTCTGCTCCCTTCTTTGATGTTGTCTGGGTCTCGACCAGGCTTCCTGATGTTTCTGAGTACGGGTACTCCTGAGAGTCCTTGCATTCGACCCTTTGGGGTGAATAGAAACCAGTAGTAGAGCTTGTTGGTGGTTGGTTTTTGAGCTGGTCTTCTAAACAGGCCATTTATTTTCCTGGGAAAGCAGGCCAGGCTGTGAGCCAGTTCCCAGGCCACCTTGCCCGCCTCTGAATGGCAGCACTTGAGTCAGCTGTCTTTGCATCATTGATGTAATGTATTCTGAAATGTATCTTTATTCACTGAAGTTTATTTCTTTTTGTTTGTTTTGCTTTTTGGGTCACACCTGGCGATGTACAGGGATTACTCCTGGCTCTGCACTCAGGAATTATTCCTGGTGGTGCTCAGGGGACCATATGGGATGCTGGGAATTGAATCTGGGTCAAACACCCTTCTCTCTGTGCTATCGCTCCAGCCCCCTGAAGTTTATTTCTTATGAAATTTTGTATCAGAATAGTTTCCCCACACATCTCTAGTTGGGGGCTAGTAAATTTATAAGCCTGTTCTCTAACACTTAATTATCACATTGATGTTCTGCAGTGTCTCAAGACATATACTGCTGCAGTTTTGAAATCCAAACTTGGGAAATCATTTTTACTTTCTAACTCTTGCCTTAGTTTGAAAGCATAGCAGTTCTAAAATCCCATCCTTTCCCTTCTATTGCCTTTCCCCTTCTGTAAACAGAAGCGTTCAAGGAAACATTCAAGAAAATCCTGGGTGTGTGGGGGGACTGTTCTTTTTCCCCCCTTGAATCTATTCCAAGAGGAATTAGATTCCTTATGACTTAATTGTGCACCTCAGTAAAACATAAGGGGTCTGAAGCTGGGCTTTCTTTACAGGAGTAAAATTTTAGGCAAGGCTTTCTCCTTAGCTTTGGAAGGTCTGCAGTAATGCCATCTGGCCACCAGACGGCAGTGTGTCCTCAGGCAGCTCCTGCTTTCACTGAGCAATTCTGGCCTTTTTAGTCAAGTTTGGCTATCTTGTATACTCGTTTTATTAAACTTTTTATCTGACTTCTGGCATTCTACAGGATTATTTCTTAGTAAACTTAAATGAATGAAAAATTTAAATTTCATTTAAATTAAGCATTTTTCATTCACTTAAGTAAAAGTAAAAATCGTCCTTAATAAGTAATTTTAATTCCTTAAAAGTATGAAATGCAGGACAGAGTCTGTGTAGGAAGCTCAGCTCCCTTCTCTCGAGGAACCGCGTGGCGGTGTTTCACCTGCAGGTGACTTCTGGGTCTTTCTGTCGGGACCCCTCAGGCCTTCAGGAGCAGCTCTCTGATGTTCCTAGTTCTCGTTTGTCCTGTCGCTTCTGTGTCTCAGGTCCCAGCCTCCTTGTCCTTTCTCCTTCGTGCTGAGGAGACCAAGGAGAATCGTGCCCTGTTCTGACACGGTGGGGCACCTTGCTGGAACCCCCCTAGCACTCGATGGCATCATTAGCGGGAGTTCTGCAGACCACCAGTGGCCGGAACCCGGGGTGGGTGGGACCAGGGTCAGGCAGGGCAAGGCCTGGTGCCCAGGACTGGGCCTGTCCGTGTTCAGCTCCCAGGGGGCAGGGGAGTAATTTGTGTGGCCCCTGCCAGAAATCCCCCGAGATCCCGTGTTCCTCTCTCCCCGCGTGCCACAGCTGCCTGCAGTCAGCTTCGCTCTCCCTGGGAAGGCTGTGCGATCCCCCCGTCCATTCATCAGCAGTGATTCGTGAGCGCCGGCCGTGCCGGGGGTGGGCTAGTTCCGGGGCTTCTGAGATCACGTGCTCCAGCAGAGGCCAGCTCAGGCACGCACGGGCAGGAAGAGCAGCCCGTGCAGAGTTTCCCTGCTCACGTCCTGGTGCCGGGACGGCAGCTCAGAACACAGCGTCCCTGGCAGGAGAGATGGGCCTGTTTAGAAGATCCGGGGCAGCCAGAGTTCTCAAAGTAGACGTTTCTCGCATTATGCTAGCTAGCCGTCGTTTATTCTCCATCAGATGTAAGTGGGCTGGGCCTGGGCCCCTGCGTTGGCTCCTTTGTGACCCTTCTCTGTCACTGCCTGGTCTCAGAGTTGTGGTCTGGGGCCCAGAGCGTGCAGTAGCTTTCATGGGAGTTTGTTAGAAATCCAGGTTCTTGGGCCCTCCGAGACCTGCGGGGAGGGGGCGTGACCTGCACACGGAGGCTTGGAGGGGGCGGATTCTGTTTGCACTGTTGGTGAGTTCCCTCTTGAAGAGACTCCGTTTTGTCCTCATCTGGATTTTTGTTCAAGGAAACCCCCACACTCCTCTGCCCTCCTTCGCACAGGGGAGGAGATGGCAGGTGTCAGGTCTCGTCTAAGAAGGCCGCTGCTCCCGGGCTGAGACCCCGCGCCCCCACGCGAGCATTAAGAAAGGGTTTTTGTATTGAGTCACTGTGAATCACAGTCCCTCACGATTCAGTTCCAGGCGTGCAGTGTGTTCCACCTCCCATCCCAGCAGGGGGTCCCCTTCCCTCCGGCTCGTGACGGCCCCCGTGAGCACGGCTGCCCAGCCTGCCGTGTGTCACGGGCCCGTGAAACAAACCAGCCTGCCGCCCTTCCTGCCCTTCTTCGCGGTTACTCGGGCCTTGTCCTTCTGGGCTCCGGATCAAGTGAATTCAGCTTTTAATACCAGTTTGATGGCGAGGATTGCAGCTCTGGTGTCCAACCAGGCAATTAATTAGATGGCTGTTCTCCCTGGAAGAGGCGATTTTCTGGAGTCTGGTCTCCAGCAGCTTGCCTTGGCGGGCCTCGCGGCCCAGCGCGGCACTAAACGTCTGCTATTTTCGTCTTTGCTCTGCAGGAATGAGCTAGAGCGACAGTTTCTTGAATTGCTCCAGTTCAACATCAATGTTCCTTCCAGTGTTTATGCCAAGTATTACTTTGATCTTCGTTCGCTGGCAGAAGCAAACAACCTGAGCTTTCCCTTGGAGCCCCTGAGCAGGGACCGGGCTCACAAGCTGGAGGTAAGACGCAACGGCATCCGTCTTGGGGCTGTGCGGGGGGGGGGGGGGGGGTGCCTCTGCGGGGCCCCTCAGAGGCCTGTGCTGTCCCTCGTGGGCCCTGCCCCTCAGTGTGCTCTGAGGGAGCCGAGTGCGCGGTGTAGATTACAGTGGTGCACAGCCTTGTGTTTCTGTGAATGTGTTTTTCATCAAGGTAACACGGTTTGGCAAGAATGCACTCACACGCTTATGTGTATGTTGCCACCCGGTCACCACCACCTGGGCGCCAGAGTCCCTCCACCACAGCCCACTGGACCTTTACGCCCACTTTGTGGTAACCGTAGTCCTGTGGTCAGTCTGACTGGCCGAAGTCTGTCCTCGGCTTTGTGTTGCATGTGCCTCCCTTGAGTGAGATCAGCTGCCATGTGTCCTTCTCACATTCTTCCCTTAGCATGCGCTCCTCAGCCCGGCCGCGTGAGAGCAGAGCTGAGCCTTCACCCTTCCTGGGGCGGAGTGTGTCCGGCGCGTGTGTGGGCAACTGGGGGTGTACACACCGTGTCTTTACCCACCCCTGCTGCCTGGCGCGTGTGTGGGCGAGTGGGGGTGTCCACACCGTGCCTTTCCCCTTCCCTGCTGCCCGGCGCGTGGCTGCTGTAGACAGCACTGCAGTCAGCACAGGTGTGCCCGCGTCTTTGCCAGTTAGTGCTCTGCTGCTCTTCTGGAGAGTTGGGAGGGAAGAGCCTGGGGTGCAGGAGGCCGGGGCGCAGACCCAGCACCGCATGTTCCCCCGAGCATGGCCGGGAGCCGGCCCTCAGGCACTGAACTGGGCATGGCCCCTGGACACAGTCACTGTGGCCCCCAAATAGAGACAAAAGAAAAGCCCACAGACATCCATTTCCCAGCACGCACTCTTAAGGAAAAAGACAGCAGATGGCTTGAATGACTAGGATCCAAAGAAGACTCGATTGTGGATTCTGCTTTTTTATTTGTCGTACGGATAGAGCTACACCAGACTTGTGGGTCTTGATGTGGACCTAGGTCCTCCATTTATTTGTGTGTCTGTTTGGGAGGAGGGGGGCACACCTGGTGGTTCTCAGGGGTTACTCCTGGCTCTGTGCTCCAGGGATCACTCCTCGTGGGGCTCAGGGCACCATATAGGGTATCAGGGATCGAATCCAGCTTGGCAGTATTCAAAACAAGTGCCCTAACCACTATACTACAACTCTGGCCCCCTGCTTCTCTCTTTAAATATGCCATTGTATTATTCCATGTATAAGCGACAGCTCCTTGGCCACCCGGCACTCTGTCTCGTCTCTTGTCTGGAGGGAGACACCCTGCTTCCTTCTCTCGCTCCTCCAATTCGCCCCCCACACTGCAGCTGGGGCTGTTTTTTCAAGCTGCAGTTGTGGGTTTTGGAATGTTCCCTGTTCAGATCGTTGGTGGTTTTGTGCTGCCTGGAGAATGAAGCCTGAGTCAGCTGGCACAGGGCGGCGGCTGGCTCGGGGCGCCCCTGGGAAGGCCTCGTGTCCGTGTGCACATCTCCGGGCTGGGGGCGGCGTGGGGAGCCCGAGAGACCCTGGAGCAGAGGGAGATGAGGGCGTGGGGAGGATGCACTCTGGTGCTTCCTGCCGCTTCTGCACTCCGACTTCCTGTCGGGCCGGTATGTGCCTGCATCCCGGCCCGGCACTGCCCCGTGCCAGGTGTTGGAACTGAAGCTAAAGCCTCCCTCCTCTGCTTCACCGCGAGGCTGCTCCCCCCTTCCCCAGCCACCGCCGCAGCCGGGCTCGGACTGGCCGTCTGGGGGGATGTGCGCTGGCTCTGCCCCGGCCAGGGCTCTTCTCCCTGAGGTGGGGGGCCCAGCGGCTGTGTCTGTGGGCCCCTCCCAGTCCTCTCCCTCAGCTGACTCAAACACTTGTCGCTTCCCGGCCAACCCTGGCCCCTGATTAGAACTGCAGGGACCAGCCCTGCAGCTGTGGCTCAGCATGGAGAGGCGGCCGAGCCCGGGTGACACCAGGCTGGACGGGGATTGCACTGGCTGGCTCTCCGGCTGCACCCCACCGTCTGGTCATCGTTTGACTGTAAATGCATCTGCTCCGGCTCTGTGTGTCCCCCGACGGGCACAGGTCTGTGCTGTGCCGAGATCGCAACAAAGATCTCGGGGTCTAGAATGCTGATGCCCTAAGTGGGGCGAGTGACGCAACTCCCGAGGGCAGGGCTGGTGCAGCCTGGTGTCTGCTCACCTAATTCCCAGGGGGCACGGGGTGTTTTCTTCTGAAGGGGGCGGTGGGGGGGGGGTGGAAGTCTGGGGCAGAACAGCACTGGGGCTGTGGGGTGGATGCAGCCCCTTGGGGATCCCAGCTTGACGGAACTGTCTCTCCTGTCCTGCAGGCCATCTCTCGTCTCTGTGAGGACAAGTACAAGGACCTGAGGAGACACATAAGGAAGCGGTCAGCGAGTGCTGACAATCTGACTCTGCCCCGGTGGTCCCCGGCCATCATCTCCTAACCGCGGGGGTCCCCGCAGGAGACCCCGCCATCCCTGTTTCTCCTTTAGTTCGAGAGAAGACAGACTCGGGGTGGTTTGGTTTGGTTTTTTTGTTTTTTTTTCTTTCCCTTTCTTGAATCCGTAGCTCCGTCAGGCTGCCGGACCACCGCCTCAGGCCGCGCAGTGAGACTGAGAGAAGCAGCCCCGGCCTCGCGGGAGCGGCCTGCGGAGACGCCTCTTCCCTCCTCCAGAGCAGCTCTGGCTTCCGAGGGAGCGGCCGGGCCAGGAGGACCGGGGAGCGGGCGGGCGTGGCGGCAGCGGAGGCGAGGTTGGATGCGATTAAAGACGAGAATGCCGCAGTGTCGCCGCGGCCGTGTGTTCTGTATGACTCTTGCATTCCTTCTGGCTGCGTTTTTTGGGGCGGGGTGGTGGGGGTGGGACCCGAGGGACTTTTGTTTCTTTTTCTTCTTTCCTGGGTTTGGGGCCCACAGAGCAGAGACGCTAGTCACTCGAATAAACGGTTCCGGTTGCTTGTCCCCGCGCGCCCCTGCGGGCCGTCTTTGCGCTTTCTTCCTCCCCCAGCCGGGCGCGCATCTCCTCTTGGCCACCTGCAGTCCCCACGGGTTTTCTTCAGCAGCGGCAAATGTCCCGTGACTGTCGTGCTCAGCCGAAAGTGTCCCTTCCCCCTGCCCCCCCACCCCCAGGAAATTCTAGATCACATGGGTGCTTGTGCCTTCCGAGTTTCTTGCGCTTTTCCTCCCCCCTTCTCTGACCGGAAGTCGTGATTGCCAGGAAGCCAGACTGTGGGCTGAAGGAAGCAGCGTGCAGCCAAGGGATCCCCCGGGAGAGTTGTTCCGAGTGTGCGGTATGGACCTGAGGTGGTTGAGGAGGAGCCATTTCTTTATACTCCCTGCCCACTTCATTCATCCACGTCCACGTCCATTGTCGCAAGCAATATCCTTCTCAATTTTGTATGTTTACTTTAAATCAGAGTTAGTCTATTTGTATAAAATTTTTAAAAAATCTAAAATTAAAAAAAAAAACAGGGTGGGTGGGTATTCCAGTGGGGAAGGTCATGCAAGGGCAAATGTTCCTATTTACTGAGGTATTTTTCACAGAATGATTGAATAAAAAAAAAACCAAACGCAAGTGGCATTTTCATTGTGGATGCTTAAAGAAGTTACACAGAATTCAAACTATGAAGATTAATGCTTCATTCATTGTGATTCTACTTTGAAAATCACTAATCATCTATTTGGCTTATAGCTGAATCTTTTCTGTCAAGTAAAATAAAAGGGTTAATGATAGAATATAAGAGTAAGTTTAATTCTAACTCCAAGAACCAGAGTCAATGGAATATATGCTGTTTTGGATTTCTGCCTATTTTCTGGGTCATGGACGGAGGTTTCGAAGGTTTTGGTTGTTGGTGTTTTTTTGTTTTTTTTTCTGCCTCCTTTTTCAAATCTTGAGGCAGGTGGCAACAGATAGTCAGTGTTTCACCTTCCTCCTGTGTGAGCGTGAAAAACATTGGCATCTCACATGACTGAGTCTCGAGTATCCTTGTTTCATGTACCTGGTCCTCAGACATGCCTGCTTCCAGTGAAATCGTGCTTTGAATGAAAGGGACTTGGGGACACAATGCAGGTCCAGGTCTCACTGAAATTTGTCTCATGTAGAAACATACATTTGGGCCTGAAATATTGTCAGGTTCTTTTCTGGTCTGAACTTGGAAAATCAAATGAGCAGAATACGAAAATCACCTTTCCATTGTAATTGTGTTGATCCACTCCCTATGGATTCCAAAATCAGCTTCTCTTCAAGTAAGAGTCGGATCTAGAACTTTAAATAGAGGCCTAAAAAATGTAGAAAGTATCCTTTTATATTCCCTAATCTATATAGCTTAAAAAGGGACATATTTTCTTAGCTGAATATGAATACCTCTGAGACGTGAATTAGTTCCTTTCATGGAAAGTATCTTATTTTACCGATCCATTTCAGGAACGAGGATCTGCTGCCTTCACAGCAGAAATCTTATTTTTCTCCCTTTGATTTGAATGAGAGAGATTTGAAAATTGAATTATGTAAATATTTCAATGCATCTGATATTATTTTGTGGAGTTTATTAAAACTGCTTTAAAAACTGTAAAGTCTATTTATTGTATGTATGTACATACAGTCTGATAACTTAAAATTTAAAGTGGTTCCGTAAAACCTGGCTCAGTCTTGTTTAGACTATTGAATATTGTTTTAGCCTTGTACACTGGACTCTACCTCTGTATAGGAAAATTTTCCATATTCCTTAATAAGTATTGATCTGTATTCATTGGTTCTGTCTCTTGCATCAAGGATTTTTAAAACTGCTGTACATGTAGTTTTAGTTCTACTTTGCAGTATGAATCACTTGATACATGTAGATACTTTAGGTTTATTTTATTTTTCTACAGGATCATGAAGAGTTAACGTTTTGTTTTCTGGTTTGTTCTAAGTTTGCCAAAAAACAACAACAACAACAACAACAACAAGGAACCAGTATGGGCCATAGTGGTAGGTCACAGAGACTGTCCTTTGTCTCGAGGTGATTCCGTGCTCCACGGTCAACACTGGTCACGCTGTAGGAATGTGTTGTCTCGGTGCAACTTTCCGATGGATGGTTTTCATCGTTAATAAAGGATAGAGAAAAACCACATCATCTTAGTTGACTTAACCAACACAGTTGTGAGGAGAATAAATATATATCCCCATCTAAAAAGTTTTTTTTTAAGTTTTATTATTCAACTGGAGAAAGAGAAAGAAGTCAGGGATTTTAAACCAAATTAGAGGGCAAGGTGGGAGAACCTCCCCAGATCTGAGATGTGCCCCCATGCCTTACTGTGCTGGCTGGGGCCGGGCTCAGCCCCACACCCTCGTCTGGCTCCTCTCTGGGCGGGCTCTCCCGACTTCCTTCTCTTGGTCTTTGGCAGGAGCATCTCTGTCTTGGGGTTTTCTTTGATTTCTGGAGATTTTGAACCTCAGCTGAGCTGCATAGCAGAGTTTGGGGAGTGGACAATTTTGATCCTTTCTGGCTGCTTTTGGTAACCTCTCACCTGGGGCCATATTTTACAGCTTTGAATTTTCTAAATATAATTCTTGGTTTATTGTAGGTACTTAATAAGTGTTAAATAAAGAAATACAACAAATAGTGCTGCTTTCCTGTTGCATTTTTTTGTTTGTTGTTTCTGTGTATTATTTTGAAATACAAGCAAACAGGTTCTCTGGGTTCTAAAGTGGACCGATCTTTGCAAAAGCAGTGGGAAGGTGTCAGTAGACATGGAAGTTGATTCACAAAATCATCCTGAGACTAAGAAAACTCACTAACCGAGATGGTTAGCATGTAGCACTTTGATTTGACTGTACAGTTTTCTTTGTGGCCCCCTTTTACTTCACTGGAGTCCAGGATCTCAAGACTTTTGTTGGGTGGATCTGAGAGACACGGATCCAGCCACACAGGTCCCAGTGCGATGGTTCTCTGGCTGAGGTGGAGACAGGATGCTTAAAGAATTGGGGATTTATAAGTTAAACGATTGAGCTTAAGAAACCCTACTGTGGGGCCAGCAGGTAAGGCACTTGCCTTGCATGTGGCTGACCCAGGTTTGATCTCTAGCCCCCACACCCACACCATAGGGTCACCCACCAGGAGTTGATCCCTGAGCACAGAACCAGGAGTAATCACTGAGCAGTGCCAGATGTGACCCAACACCTCCCTCCAAAAGGATTATTAATGCCATGATTTGCTGTTGCTGAACAGCTTCCCTAGAGCTCCTACACCCAAAACCAAGTCACCCCCGCCCCTATTTGCTACCCAGTCAGGCCCCAGAAAGGGATGTTGGTAGAAGGGATGCACTGACAGCTGACAGCTGCTGGGTGTTTGCTGCAGGATTCTTTGGCCATGGTGAGAAGCTGCTGGAGGTGTGCGGGGAACTCCCGGGGAAGTCTGTCCGAGCAACCATGTTCAGATCACTAAAACGTCGCCTTCTGCAAGAACCGGCTGCTCAGATGAGGGGTCTGACGGGTCAGGGTCCAGTTGTTCCAGTCTCAGTTATTTCAAATGCACCATGAAAGAATGGTGGGGGTTCGGCCCTTGAGCCAAGAGTACTCGAGAGTAAGGCAAGCAAGTTTCACACAGACGCCCCAAGGGAGAGGGGTCTTCCCTTTTTGGGAAAAAAGACTGGGATTTTGGGAAAATCAGTAGGGTTTTCCTCGCCAATTAAGTAGTTATGCTGAGCAGAATCAGGGAGCAGGGACTGTTAATGCTGTGCGCTCTGCCTTGGACTTTGGTGATCTCGTGTCAAGCAGAATGTCCATAAGCAGATGTCAGTGGTCAGCAGATGTCATGGGACCTTGTTGCTAGGGGCAGAACTGTCCACCCATAGGGTTCTCCACTGTTCTTTTTAAGACTGGCATCCAGGGGCTGGAGAGAGTACAACCGGCAGGGCATCTCTTCCAGGTAGCCAACCTAGGTTTAATCCCCGGTACTGCGTAGGATTTCCCAGCCACTGCCAGAAGTCATCCCTGAGCACAGAGTCAGGAATAAGCCCTGAGCATCACTAGGCATGCTGACTGCCCCTCCACCCAAGAAGAGGCATTCCACAGGCTGGTGAGATGGTACAGCAGGTAGGAAACTGGTCTTGAGTGTGGCTGTCTGGATTCGATTCCTGGTACCCTGATATAGTCTCCTGAATCCAGAGACAGGAGTAAACACTGAGCATCACTGGGTGGGGCCACTACACAAAAGTCATTCCAAAATATGCTCCAGATAAAGAAATTCATTTTTATTAGAACATTAGGTACAACATCATGTTAATGGTTTTGTTGGTCTTGTGTTAAATGCAACATTGTGTTTTAGTCCAAAATTAAGTTGCTGTGTGGCCTTGCACAAATTGCTTTGCCTTTCTGGATTTGTCACTGTCATCCCGTTGCTCATCGATTCGCTTGAGCGGGCACCAGTAACGTCTCCATTTTGAGACTTCTTGTTACTGTCTTTGGCATATCGAATACGCCACGGGTAGCTTGCCAGGCTCTGCCATTTGGGCGAGATACTCTCGGTAGCTTGCCCGGCTCTCCGAGAGGGGCGGAGGAATCGAACCCAGGTCGGCGGCGTGCAAGGCTGTGCTATCGCTCCAGCCCTACATCAAAGATAGTCTTGTTACTTGTTCTGCTGCTGTTTTCCGTCAACACATACCCAGCCATCCTTGGGTCACAATTGTTGAATGCTCCTCAGCATGAATGTAGGCCGGCCTAGTGACAGCACAAACCTGCATTTCCCTGGAGGGAAGCAGTTCTCTCTTCCTGTGTTCTCACCAAATAAGGGTCAGGGTGGTCATTACTGCGAGCAGTTGTCCTGTGCGAGGGCCTCGGGCATCCAGAGTTCAGTTGGATTCAGGAGTTACTGTGAAACTAGCTGAAATAAGCAACACGGTGCCCAGCTTATTTCCTAATTGGGTTCACTAAACTTGGTTTGTGAATTCTTGTCCGTACTAACATGTTGTTGCCGGTACGGCAATTTGTGCTCATTAAGCCACCTCTAAGCGTGAGCGTCAGGTCGTACGTGTGGACATCAGTGTGTTCCCGGATGCTGAAATTCAAAACGAGGCCGTGTGAAATGCAGCTCTTGAAAAGATTGCTGCATCCTTTATGTTGCCTTGGCGGTCCTCCTTTAGACCCCGCGCCAGAGCTCAGCAAATCCAGCCTGGGGGGATTTTTGCCCCTTCCAAGTGACAAATCTAGCCGGGGGGGATTTTTGCCCCTTCCAAGTGACACTCCCACTGCTGCAGGAGGATGGGACACAGGGGGCTCTCGCAGGTTTCCCGAATGCGTACGCGCTGCTCACTGATTCTGCTAGTCTGCTTAAAGAACTTTTCGGGGGCTGGAGCAATAGTGCAGCACGTAGGGCTGCCTTGCACGCAGCCAAGTCGGGTTCAGTCCCCAGCACCCCACATGGTTCCTTGAGCACCACTGAGTGGGACCCCAAGCCAAAAGATAATTACAGTAATTCAGGTCGGGGACATAGCTTAGTGGTAGATTGCCTGATCCTGGGTCTGGCCCCTGGCACCTCCAAACAAAGTAACAAAACCACAGTAACTCTCTAATCGTTCCTGGTATCGTTTAAAAGGGGGAAGGAGCTTTTCATTTTGGAGGACCAAAGGAGTTGAACAGCATTCAGGGCCAGTGTCTGGGAACCAGTGCTACCAGAGCAGATGCACCAAAACAAGGTATTGGGGCTTGTTTAGGACATTTGGTGGAGCAGCTCCGGGAGCTTCTGTTCCGAATTGCTTTGTGTTTAAACCAAACTTGCTGAGTCCCGAACCACATTGGACATATTCAAAGTAGGAGGCAGTCCTTCTTAGAGGGAAATATACTATTTCGGTTCTGCTTTGGGGCAGGGACTGGGGCTTGGGATGAAAACATCCGAAATATGGTGGTGGGAAGATGTAATGGTAGTGGGATTGGTGCTTGAATATTAAATGTAATTAAATATTGTGAACTACTTTATAAAATTAAAAAAAATTAAAAATAAAACTTGTTGACTGGATTGTCTTAAAAGCTTTTCTACTCCTATTGTTTAACTAGGCTCTGAATAGCTTATTCTGGGATTTTCACAGGTATTATTTGGCGGGGAGGGGGAAGGAGGGAGGGGAGCTGTGCCACACCCCGCGGTGCCCAGGCTTCTCGCTGCTTTGTGCTCAGGGATCACTCCTGGTGGGGTGAGTGACCATCTGGGCTACCAGGGATTGAACTCCAGTCAGCTGCTTGAAAAGCTCTGATCTCTCCAGTGCCTCAGGGGTACTCTTGGGACAGAATGGATTTATTCACCTATGCCATCTAGAAACACGTGTATGTGGGATTTGGAAAGACCGGTAATGAGGCATTTCAAAATTCAGGTGTTTACTGGCTCCCTTTAATAGTTTTCTGCAGTTTCTTAAGTGTGAGCCAATTGAAAACAACGTTTCTATTGTAGACAATCATCTAGAAAATGAGAGTTGGCTTTGTATTGTGTGTACTTCAATAAAGTCGCTAGCTCACATCATTTCCTTTGGCACATTTGTCGAGCCGGGTCTGTAGGGTGGCATTTTTAGTGCTGGAGCCTGAAGGGGACGGGCAGGGCATGGGGGATGTGAGAGACAGCGTCCTGCATGCTGGCACCTTCCAGTAGGGCAGAGGTCATCTGAGTCAGTGGTTTGGACATGACCATAAAGGAAACAAGACATGTTCTTGTCATGTCATGAGCATGAAATATTCAGTAATAGAAATGCCCCTAGCCTGCTTCCTGAACACTGTATTTGTGGGGTTCCATGAGCACTTATGGGAGATGCCCACGTGATTTGAGTACCTGGAAGCTAATGCGATTGCTACCAAGGAAGCTTGGAGAGGAGCCGGGGAAGATGACCAGTAAGGATCCAGTAGGATGGCAGTCGTGGGGTCAGGACCCTCCTTTCATGGTAGTTTCTCGTGATGCCAGCAACAGTAATTAGAGAATCTAGTGGAGAAAAGCCGCTATTCAAAGTGGAAGCAGATCGGATCCGAGAACAGAGACATTGATTACAGTGTGCTGACTTCATTGTTCCATGTGAATAATAATGATCCTAAATAAAGATTCACGCAGTGAGGACCGTTTCACTGGACAGAGATCCTTAGCTGGAGGAGCTGGAGGCTGAGAACCCGGTCTGGCCCCGAGACAGGAAGGTGCCAGCCAGGACATCTGACTCCAGGGCTCATTTTCATTTTCGTTTGTTTAATTTGGGGAACATACCCAGTGCTGCTGACAGGCTGTATTCCTGGCTCTGCTCCAGGGCGACCCCTGACAGAGCTTAGGGGAGCAGAGGTGGTGCTGGGGATTTGAACCAGGGTATCTGCTGTCACCACTGCATGTGCCTCATGGGCTCTCTCCTGCCTGCCCACTCCAGGGCATGTATTTTTTTTTAACCAGTATGCAAGATGATCTTTTGTGGCAGCTTATTAGCAGAAACACAGGAAAAACATACTATGGCGAGTTGGATAGCACCCTTTCCCCCAAAAAACAATGCTAATCCCAATCCTGCAAATGTAACCATACCTGCAAACGGGGTCTGTGAAGGGAT
The DNA here is from genome assembly GCF_027595985.1 of Sorex araneus. Taxonomy (NCBI): domain Eukaryota; kingdom Metazoa; phylum Chordata; class Mammalia; order Eulipotyphla; family Soricidae; genus Sorex; species Sorex araneus. The sequence continues at coordinate 47,123,971 of NC_073310.1, read as the reverse complement.
TAGTTAAAATGACTATTTACTGGAGGAAAGTAAACTCAATGCCCTGTTGTGTGACTCGTGGCCTCAGGAGAGGGAGATCTGGGGAGACACCGGGGCAGAAGCAGATGTTGGACTAACGCGCCTGTAAGTCAGGGAATGCCACAGGAGCCAGCAGGTGCCAACAAGGCTGGGAGACTGCTGAGACGCCTGGCATGGGGGCAGCCTTCACTGGCCATTATTGCCCCCAGAGCTGAGAGCAGACATCCGCTGGCAGAGGCCATCCAGCTTGTGGTCATTTGCTCTGGCAGCCTTCAGGAACTCATCCTCGTGCCACCTAAGTCAAGAACATGCCGGGTTGGACATACAAACGAGTCTCGGAACCGAGACGCTCTTGGCAGAAATGCCTCGGACTTTGCATTAAGCCACCTTCGCTGGGCCACACCAGAGGGAAGCAGGTGCCGTCCCTCCGCCTGCTCCCAGGAAGCTCGGCGGCTGCCATCTTCCAGAAATCATTGGAAAATCCAGGTATGGGGCCAGCAGTGATGGCACAGGCAGGCCTCACAGGATAGGGGAGCAGCCGGCCCTTCTCCTCCTCCGCCCCGTTGGGACTCTGAGATGACACCCACGAATGTCCCCTGGCTAAATTAAGCTCCTTAATGGCCATGATCTCAGAGACACAAACCAATCTCGGAACCAAAAGGATCTTGGTATAAATCTCTCCAGACCCTAATTACCGTGCATCTGCTCTCGGCTGTACAATATCATATGCTCTTCATAACCAGCAATACAAAACAAATTGTCTAATGTTGCCTTTTTGGCAGGTCTGAGTGTTGGGGGAAAATTCCAAATAATAATGGTGGAACTGGTGTGAAAATAATGTAATCAAAGTAGAGAGACAGTAATATGGAAATTATCTGCCACACAGGCAGGGGTAGGGTTGGAATGGGGGATAGACTGGGGTTTTTAGTGGTGGAAAATGTGCACTGGTGAAGGGATGGACGCTTGATCATTGTATGACCGAGACACAGTTGTTCAAGCTAACCTGCTATATGAAAGCTTTGTAACTGTTCTCACGGTGATTCAATAAATAAATTGGAAAAAGAATGAACGTACCAGGTCTTCCCAGGCAAAACCAGGGTGCTCTTCTGCCCCAAAGGTCACAGCTCTCTACATTTCTTTCTTCCTACTTCCCCCCAACGAATTCTTTGGTGGGTGGGCATACAGTTGTGCTCAGGGGCTACTCTTGGATCTGTGCTCAGGGATCAAGGCGGACCTGGGGACTGAACGCTGTGCCTCCTGTGTGTGTAGTCCGCGTCCAGCCCACAGCTATCTCTCGGGTCCCTGCCTGATGTGTTCTGAGGCACCCCTGGTTCCTATCCCAGTGAAGGTCCCTCCTCTGAGCTGAACTCCTGTCAGGCATATTTCTTCAGAAGGCGGAATCACTCTCCTCATTCACCTTCGCCAGGCCCCAGGGCCCAGGACACCCCCTCACAGAAAGTGAGACCCCTTCAGCCCCTGACTAGAGTCTACATGGTCCTCGGCCCTTCGTGCTTGTCCTGTCACTGCCGCCCTGGCTGGCCTGGCCGCTCCCCCAAAAGATGGGGCAGCTCAGATCCCACACACTTTACAGTGAGGAGGTCAGAAAACTCAGGGGCAGCCTTGAGGCAGGCTGAGGGGCAGCTCCACCAGTTGAACCTGGGCAGTTGCATACCTGGGAGGAAGGATGTTCTATGGGCTCAGGAATTCTCTCCTATGCTCTGAGGTGTCTGTTCTCCTGCCCCCTCTCAGCATCCCTGAGGGACTGTTCACTGAGATGCACACGCAAATATGGAAGCTGTTGGAGGTCTAACAGGGAAGTCAGAACAGTCGTTCAAGCTATATTTGCTTTCAACATAAATTCTTTATTTTTTTTTAGCCGAAACAATACTAACCTGTTATATTTTGGACACTTCCTTGTTCTCAGCAACTCCCTGATGTAGGAGGAGGTGAAGCAGCTGTTTTCCCCGTTGTTTTCCAGACAGAGCTGAAACCCACAATGGCTGAGTGACTTGGCAAAGGCCATGTAGTCCACATGCGATGGAACTTCCGGTTTATCCAGTGTCGGCCCCCAAACCACCTGCCAGGCAACTTTTGCAGCCAGGCCGAGCTCTGTGAGCGTCGTCCCCAGAGAGGAGACAGCTGCAGTATCGCAGCTCTTTCAGAGAAAGCTTACCAACACCTCCAACCAGGGGTGGTGTCCTGGGACCGCTATTTTTATGGTTGTCAAAGTAGATGTGGCCCAGATGGTGGGGCTGGCCTGTTTGCAGCTCAGCATTCTGCAGGGCCCTCCAGGGACGTCCCTTCCCATGCATGTCAGTTGGGGTGCTTCATAGGGTTGGGGAACCAGGCTTTCACACAGAGCAGGCCAAGTCACCCCCCTACCCCGCCCCCGCTCCTGAAGCCACGTACTCCTTTGACTGGTAGGTTCTCAGGACTCTGGCTTTTGTATGTGAGACTTTTCAGTGTTAAGCTTAAGGCACATTTTTGTTGCTCAAAAAGCCTGGAGCCCATGACTTTCATTGGAAGTCTTAGTGTGATTGTTCTTCCTCAATATTCATTCGTGTCTCTGCTTACAAGACGTCCCTACTGTCTCTCCCTCTTAGCCTCTGGGTTCTTCGTGGCATGACGCAGTCTGGCAGTGCTCGCTGTTCTCCTTGGGTTGTAAGCCCCCTGTCTCATCAAAGGCGGACCTAGGTCTGAGCAGGCCTAAGGGAAGATGCATCTGAGGGCAGAAGGGGCCGCTGAGCTGCCAGCTTACCAGAGATGACGCAGGTGACCGTCGAACCTCTGGGAACCAAACACCAGAGACATCAGAAGGTCCCAGCTATTGAAATAGCTTTGATTTTGTGAATAATGTTTTATTGTGGACTTGTGTATCTTGTTTATGTACCCTGATGTGTAAAGAAGAATTTTGTATTAAGTTACATATAATATCTGCCCCAGCTAGATTCTGCCTGTACATGATACTTTCCAGAGTAAACAGGTTCTCCTCTTAAGCTCTCAGATGGAAGAGGTTTTGGCTTTGGATGAATCAGATCAACGACTTGGTGCTTCTATGGCATTTTTATGGCAATCAGGGTAACCTGTTAGCAGCAAAGTGTCCTAAATAATTGGAGTAGTAGGGCAACAGACACAGTGGTTTTCCAGCATTGTGCTCTGTCTTTTGAGTCCCAGCCCTGGCCTCAAGCTGGATGCTCAGGGCCATTGGGGTAGTGGAAGGTTCTAGAATGATGCAGATAAAGGGTTAGATTTAGAGGTGCCAGCTTTAGGAGAGCTGACTCACTCATGAAAATCCACTCTCTGTCGAGAGGTCTTAATGATTCCCTCCGGCTTTTCTTAGAAGTAACTATCCAGCCAAGCCACTTACCACCCACTGAGCATTATTTCCCTGCCCAGCCTCAGGAGACCCAGCCCACTGGCATCTGAAGACAAGGTCGCCAGGCTTCCCATTGATGATTATAGCAGAAAACAAGTTTATTTAAAAAAAAAGTGCTGAGGAGAGGCACCTCACCTCCTTCCTGGGATCAAAGGAGGCAAGTGAGGGCTGGGTTTGGAGAGAAGAGGATGAAAGAGAAGAGCCAGCAGCTGCACTCGGGCAAGTCAGGGAAAGGGCCGAAGATGGAAACTTTCCATCTCTGCTTCATGAAGTCCTTGCCCAGAGAGGCTGATCCCTGATGTATCATAGGAACACGCTCAGGGCAAATGGACAGAAGGGACAGCACTGGCAGGAGACTGAGAACCAGGTAAGATGTCAAAATTTCCTTCAGGGAGCACGCTGCCCACAGGGCTCCCTATCCCTGCATCCTTGAGGGTTTCTGACCCTTCTCCGGTCCCAGACCACCTCCCCACATGAAGTGCTTGTCGGATCCTGCCCTTCCCCATCCCCCCAACCCTCTGCTCCCTCCTGCAGCTTCTGTACCCACCTCAGTGAGGGGGCCACCCTCTCCACCCAGTGCCCTTGGTACTACTCCCCTGCACACACACAGACCCAGCCCCCCTCGCCACTTGGGAGAGGGCAGCACTGCAGAGAGCCAAGCCACGTGGATATCAAGTACCAGAAGGCTAGTGCGAAGCTGGCAGAGACCTTTGACGGGAGAGACAGAGAAGCCAAAGAAAACATTGGCTCATCCACGCTCAGGGGAAGTGACTCAGTCCCAGGAAACAAGACTGAGCACAGGATGGCCTTCTGGATGCTGGGGGTTCCAGGGGTGACGTGGGGGTCCTGGATGGGAAGGGAGAGGGAGCCTGTGGATGGATCCGTGAGGTATGGGCACTCATGGGAGGACTCAGCCCAGCGAGCATGTGGCCTCTCTGACTGTGGCTCCCTCGGGTCACAGCCAGCATTCCCAGCCAGGGCATGAGGCCAAGGCACAGCCCACTGTGGCTCTTTGGGGGGGTATCCGGGAAACTGCACCTTCACCACACACATTCCCACATCTGAGAATACTCCCAATGGTTGTTCCTTCCTCCTGAGCTACCTTTATTTTCTCCATGAGGAGAGTGGAAAATGGAGCAGGGAAACCCAGCCAACAGTCCTGTCTGTGGGCAAGAGAAATCCTGGCTTGAAACCATCCGTTAGGGAGAGGTTATTTTCTTCCAGCTCCAGAAAGGAAGACGCATCCACAAAGCTGTGTCAGAAGTTAGTGCACATAAGAACTGAAATTGCTCCCTCCGGCTCCGTGGAAATGGCTGTGCGTGGAGGCTAAGTTCACAGCTCCAGCGCCGGGCCTGCCCTTGGTTAAACAGAAAGCTTAAGTTTCAGATTTTGACTCCGGAGAAATGGTGGAAATGGCAAAAGCTCATTCTCAGCCTGCTTCAGTCCATCACTGACGGTATCGTTGACTAAGGATTTACAAAAAGAAAATCCCCCCTTTTTCTTTTTCAGCAAAATGGAAACAGACCCCCTCCTTCTGGCTATAACTCAGCCGTGACAGCAGTTCTGAAGAGCCACATCTGGCAGAGTCTCCATCGCCCACATCTCCACATCTCTGCCTGAGGTGTGTGCCCGTGGCCATCTGCATGCTGCTGAAGCCCGTGTTGTCTCTTGAACACCACACTCCTGCCTTGTACTTCTCTAAATAACGCTGTTGAACTTCCAAAACTAAAGGGAAGCTGAGCCTGGAGTCCAAGAAAGGCGTAAAAGTACAAATAAGGAGTAAGAACGAAACTACTGTTGCCTTTTCCTGATGTCCCTGGGATACCTGGGGAGCTGTTTTGCTGTAGGAGTGAAAGGATTTGCAATGCATGAGCTGTGTTACTCAGCACAGCGATCGAGGTGCTCACCTAGAACTGGGGTCCACATGTGCGGCCTCAACTCTTATACTCTACACCACCAATGTACCGGGAGTGCACACCCCATTTGATGGGGTTTAAAGTAGAAAATAACAGATGTTGATCAAAATATATTAGCACACAAGGCTCAACCTGTAACAACATGTTCATAATCTCTTATACAAGGTCTTAATGGCTCCTAGGAGATACAACAAATCTTCATACACTTTCCTCTAAGGGAAACTTTTTGGATGATTTTTAGCAGATTATTTATAATAAGCAATACAAAATCAATTTTCTAGGATCTGCCTTTGGGGTGGTGGGAAATTTCAAATAATGGTGGTAGTAAGGTGTGATAGTGGTGGGATTGGTGTTGTAATAGTTGAAATATTGAATGTAATAAATGATTGTGAACAACCTTATAAAAATAAAATAATTAGACATTAAATCATAGAGTTGAAAGAACACAAGGATAGAGAATCATAGAATTCTGAAGTTGTGGAAAGGATGATTGGTGAGTAAGTGTAGAAGTAATAACTCTTTGGAAACTGCAGTGGGGTAAAATGTCATTATTATCTAATCCAAGACAGGAAAAAAAGGAAAAGAAAAAAGACCAAAAAAAAAAAAAGAGAAAAGGGCAAATAAGGAAATGGAGGAGAGGAAAATGGAAAGAAATAAGTTTGAAAGTTCTGTAAGAGCATGCCTATCTCCGTAAAAGCCTTGATATCTACTTTCCAAGCACAAAAACTTTTTCATTCGAAAGGACATATGCACCCCCAAATCCATGGCAGTGCTCAATATAATAGCCAGGATGTGGAAACAAACCAAATGTCTAACAAAAGACCAATGGGCAAAGAAGCCGCCATCTAGGTATTCAGTGGAATACTATACAGCTGCAAGAAATGATAAAATCATCTAGTTCATCACAGTTTAGATGGCACTGGAGGAGATCACGTTAAATAGAGTAAGCTGGAGAAGGACAAATACTGAGTGATCTCACTCATCTCTGGCCTACAGGGACAACAATGCACTCAAGATCATCAAACAATGACCTTGGATTGCAAAACAGGTTATCAGACAGGGGGAGGGGAGGAATATGTAGAGCAGAACTGATGGACAGTGGTGGAGGGTTCTGGCACTTTGGTGGTGGCAAAGGTAAAGTGACTGTCTCCATCAAATGGGACATCTACTGTAAACATGTTATCTAAGCTATGGTCTGTCTTTCCAAATAAATTAGAGAGATCTTTAAGTCAATAAATAAATATGAACTGGGCTCCATACATGACATCTCCAGCATTCAATATCCATGTTCCCTCCAGGGTACAAACCCATCTTTTCATTGATGACTTTTGTTTCACATTCTTAAAATGTTTTCACTATTACAATAAGAAGAGAACTCCCACAATGACCACCAGCTGGGGGCTCTTTGGCACTATTGCGGCAATGTGGGAAGATGCCATCATTTACAACATTGACGAGGAATATAATCGACTGGTTCAGCACCTCCATGACTGTGCGAAGAATGCTGAGAGTGAGAAAGCCACAAACAGACACTGTCTTCAGAAACTCTCGAGCTCATTCATCAATGTGGTTTGACATGAGCCTCAGGCAATCACAAGCTAACATCCAAGCTCGAAAAGCTGTGCAGAGAAGACATAAAGGAAGACCTCAAGGAGAGAGGTTGTTGGCCGATGCAGCAGAAGCCAGGAAAAGTATTCGCAATGCTCACCTGTCCTTCGACAACTACAAGACCAAGATGACTGCCCTCCGACGTCCTGATGGATCTATCACATCTTCCAGAAGGGCAATGGAGAGGATTATTCACAACTTCTACTTGGATCTCTTCGACAGCCACATCCACCTGCCCACATACCAAATTCCACAGGATGGATATGTCATTCCCAACATCCTCCCTTCCGAAATCCGACATGCGATTTCATCGGTAAAGATGCGTACAGCACCCAGTTCAGACAAGGTCAGACCCAAACATCTGAAGAATCTGCCGCCAGTACTCGTCAATACACTGGCTCAGCTCTTCACATGCTACCTGTCCGAATGCAAGGTTCCAATCCAATGGAAAACCAGCAGGACCGTTCTGTTGTACAAGAAGGGAGACATCCATGACATTGGCAAGTATCACCCAATCTGCTTGTTGTCCGTCGTCTACAATTTGTTCACTCGAGTCATCCTGAATAGAATAGGCAGAACACTAGACAAAGGACAACCATGCGAGCAATCTGGGTTCTGAAAGGGATTCAGCACAATCGACCATATCCACACAGTGACCAAGCTCATTGAAATTTCACGGGCGTTCAAGATGCCACTCTGTCTAACGTTCATTGATTTAAAGAGGGCGTTCGGTTCTGTTGAGACTGAAGAGGTCATCGAAGCTCTAGCCAAACAGGGCATTCAAACTCAGTACATCAAGATCCTCCACAAGCTGTATTATGGATTCACCACCAGGATCTCACCATTCTACAAGGAAATGATCATTGACATAAAGAGAGGGTTTTCGGCAGGGTGATACCATTTCACCGAAACTCTTCAGTGCCCCCCTCAAGAACGTCATTCGACGACTGGAATGGGAAGGAATGTGATTTAGAGATGACCACTGGACTAGAGCTGTTACCGACTAGATTCCACGGAACATCAAAAGACCGAGTGGCCGACCACTAACAAGATGGTCAGACTTCTTTGTCAAAACTCAGAATGAACAGTTTGAGGCTTTTCGTGTTCCTGGATTGAGCAGATACCATTAGGCTACACTAGCATTCGACAGGGACGAATGGAGACGTTACTGGCACCCGCTCAAGCAAATCGAAGATCAACAGGATGACAAGTGACAAGTGAAGTGATGGTACCCTTGCAAAATAGCTGGTATATTTTCTACCATATCTAATTGGGTAAGCACACTAATCTAGACAGGAAAACAGTGAACAGATTTGGCTTTGACCTTGGGGAGCTCACTGTAGGTTTGCCACGCAGAACACACACATGATGAAAAACTGTGCTGTATGCTCTGTTTTACCTTCAACTTCTGCCTCTCCACGATAGAGTCGAATCATGAAGCTCTTGTTGGTTAACTTCCATCTCGAAGTTCTAGTGCTCAGCCACACAGATGTCATGATTACTGCTTAGTCACCCCAGCTCTGTCCAAGTAGCTACATGTCCCCCCCCACTAGGTTTAGCTCAGACCCCCCAGAACTGGGAAGCTGGTAGAGGGTGATTATTAACATTACCTAAGACCAAGGGGTCCTGTGGAACCCACCAGTCTTTCCTGAGCTGCCACAGGCCCCTTTGCTGCTTTCTGCACATTCACAGAACAAATGGTGAACTCTGCACATGCACACCAGGACAATCCACTTAAAAAAAATAGAAGAGAGAAGATTAGTTCTTAAGGTGATTCACACTCATTATGGCAAATTAAACCAGTAAAGCCCCACTTAAGATGAGAAAGAAGCCACTCCTTGGGAAAAAAATCATTTAAAAATACCCACTTTGTAGTACCGTTTAATCTTCTAAATTTCAGTCATATTTCCCAAGGAAGCTGCCTGGAGGTAGTGCTGGGATTAGGATGGATTATCCCCATGAGATCCTTTTGATAAATCCAAACTCAGCTAACAGGAAGTGCTCCTTAGGTTGCCTTTTCATAAATGATTGAATTTATTTTGGCCACTTCTTTCCAAGAAAGATTAAAGACGTTTACCCACAATCTTCTAGAGATCATACCTGGTTCCAGGAAAGGAAAACAGCTGTCTAAAAGATCTGTCTCTGCTGAGAATGAGAGTTTCTCTGCAAAGCTTTCCCCCAGTTTTTCAAGATGCTCTTACCTCTGTGTAAGTGTGGAAAGACCTAGAACATTGGGATAGAATTCTCACCTTGCCATCTTTAACCTATGAGAACTAAGGCCTTATGATGCAACGGAACTTCATGAGCCTTGGGCCAGAACAGTAGTGCAGCAGAGAAGGCACTTGCCTTGTACGTGGCTAGTTCAGGTTTGATCCCCAGCACCCTGTGTGCTCCCCAAAGCCCATTCAAGGACTGATCCCTGCGTTCTAGGCCAAGAGTAAGCCTTGAGTGCTGCTGGGTGTGTCCCCAAAGAAAATCAACATATAAAGAAGCATTATGAGCCTTATTGTCTTCATAGGTCACATACAAACTTTCAGGTACGTGCGTGTACACATGTGCATAGTGCAAATGTGAATGCTTCCCTTTACGTTCTCCGTATCTCCTGGACAGACCCTACTGTTCATTACTGGTCCTTGACTTGTCTCAAACCTTCTGGGATGGGGAAAATTGGTCACACTCCTATTACCATTAAATGTGGACTTGTCTGCCTGTCCCCATCTTTGGAAGGAAGCACCATGTCCTAGCTGTGGGCCCTGCCCATTGTCTAGCATGCAATATATTATGATATATAACAATATAATATGTGACATAGTATTGTGGAGTAGCCACCTTTACACCTTTGCAGAAATCCTCAAGTTCTTCCTTCTTTCAAGAACAAAATCTAAAACCCTCTTACCACATGGATTCTCTCTCTCTCTCTCTCATTTTTGGGGTCACACCCAGCATGCTCAGGACCTACTCCTGGCTCTGCACTCAGGGATCACGCCAGGTGAAACTTGGGGAAACTATGTGGGGTGCCAGGGACAACCCAGCATGCAAGGCGAAAACCTTACCTGCTGTGCTCTCTCTCCAGCCCCTGGGCTGTCTTCATTTTTTAAAGCATTGTAGCACATAGCACTGTTGTCCCATTCTTCATAGATTTGCTCGAGCAGGCATCAGTAATGTCTCCATTGTGAGACTTGTTACTGTTTTTGGCATATTGAATATGTCACAGGTAGCTTGCCAGGCTCTACCGTGCGGGCGAGATATTCTCGGTAACTTGCCGGGCTCTCCAAGAAGGATGGAGGAATAGAACTCGGGTTGCCGCATGAAAGGCAAACACCCTACCCGCTGTGCTATTTTAAATTTTATTTTTATACAGTTGTTCACAATAATTGATTACATTCAATATTTTAACACCAATCCCATCACCACTACAACTTCCCACCATCATTATTTTCAATTTTCCCACCACCACCCAAGCCTGCCCCACAGGCAGGTGCTAAATAATTTATTTTGTATTGCTTGTTATAAATAATTAACTAAAAATGATCCAAAATAGTTTTCTTAGAGAAAGTGTGTGAAAATTGTTGTATCTCATCTTGGAGTCGTTAAGCCCCCGAGATCATTAGCTTGTTATTAAAAGTTGAGCCTTTGTGTGCTAATATATATGTATATGTATTTATATGTATGTATATACATATATATATTTCAATCGAGATCAGTTGTTTTCTACCTTACAACCCATCAAATGTGGTGTGCCACTCTTGGTATATCAAAGGCATAAAGTATGAGATGTCACTCCTGTAATTCTAAAATTTTAAATAGGATGCTAGAGCTGGAGTTAAATTTTTTAACTGGATGGTGATTTTGGGATCTGGTGGCAACTCTGCAGCATGTTCCTCTGTTCCAAGACTCATTTGTGAGCCCCTGGATCATGGCCATTAATGCGCTTAAATGGGACTCAGAGACGGTTCTTGGGCGTGACTGCCAGGACCCCGAAAGCACAGGGAGGTGGAAGGAGGAGCCCATCCCTGGCTCCCCGTGAGCCTGTAGATTTCAGTCACAAGTCCCACATACCTGGGTTTTTCAGCAGATTCATTCTCACGTGTGGGGGGCTTGGGCAAGCCTGTGAAGGTCAGCCATGAGCATGGCAGCATCTGGGTTCTGGAGGTTTGTGGGTGCCGGGGTTTCTCCTGGGACAGGTGAAGGGACACATCTGACCCCCTCCAAAGTGCCTCGGGCTCTCTTCTAAGCTGAGGCTGCCGCCCCCCATCTAGCAGAGTGGGCTGAAGAGCTCCCATGTCAGGTCCTGTTTGAGGTCCAGTTTTCCCATACTGGTGATCTGTCCCATCAAATGAGAAACAATTGTCTCTGCAGGAGCCAGGTCAGGCCTGGCCTGTGGGGAGGACACATATGCTTTGGTTTCTGTGCTGACCACTATTTCTAGCCACATGCTCTTAAATAGAAAGAGCTTCATTTGGGCATTTGCCACTGCCTTGCCTGACTGCTCTCTCAGTCCTGTTTTGAACTCTTGCCCGGTTCCCTCACACTTAAGTTTCCCAGCTTTGTCCGGCTCTGCTTTCATATGGAAATGGAGCCCGGTAATTGCACACTGGTTTCTGTGGCGTCATTCCGGGCTGCACCAACAAATGACATGGGATATTCCTTCCTTTCCTTTCTTCTTTATTTTTTTTTCTTTTTGCTCCTTAAGAGAGAACTTGAATGAAAAAGCCTGCCTGCAGAGACGCCCTGTTTCTCAAATTGCTGGTGTGTGGGGTATGACATTGGCTCAGAGATGGATTAACTGTCGTCTGCTCTGGGAGACGCCACTGTCTGACTTCTGAATATATCCTTCATCTGGAACCAAAAGCCAATCCCTTGTCCCAAGTCAAAGTGGTTGTGAATGTTTGGAGGGTCAGCGTGGAACAGTTGTGAGTTCAAAAATAGATCAAATTCCTTCATTCCTCCGTCTAGTATTTCATGGTTAAAGACAGGCAGAGAGGAACAGAGCTGTGTGGGCCCTTTGCTTCTCCTAACATAAAGACTCATTCAGCTAACACAAACTCATGTAAAGGCCTCCAACAACAACCAGCCTCCTTCCTTCCTTCCTTCCTCCCTTCCTTCCTTCCTTCCTTCCTTCCTTCCTTCCTTCCTTCCTTCCTTCCTTCCTTCCTTCCTTCCTTCCTTCCTTCCTTCCTCCCTCCCTCCCTCCCTCCCTCCCTCCCTCCCTCCCTCCCTCCCTTCCTTCCTTCCTTCCTTCCTTCCTTCCTTCCTTCCTTCCTTCCTTCCTTCCTTCCTTCCTTCCTTCCTTCCTTTCTTCCTTCCTTCCTTCCTTCCTTCCTTCCTTCCTTCCTTCCTTCCTTCCTTCCTTCCTTCCTTCCTTCCTTCCTTCCTTCCTTCCATCCTTCCTTTCCTCTGCCCTCTCTCTTTTTTAAAAAAATTTTATTGAATCACTGTGAGATAGTTACAATGTTTGGTTTGCAATCTCAAAATGATCAAACACCCATCCCTCCACCAGTGCACATTCCCCACCACCAATATCCCGGGTATACGCCCCCTTTCCCACCCTCCCCCTGCCTCTATGGCAGACAATATTCCCCATACTCTCTCTACTTTTGGGCATTATAGCTTGCAACACAGACGCTGAGAGGTCATCATGTTTGGTCCATTATCTACTTTCGGCATGCATCTCCCATCCCAACTGGTTCCTCTAGCCATCATTTTCTTAGTGATCCCTTCTCTATTCCATCTGCCTTCTCCCCTCCGCTCATGAAGCAGGCTTCCAGCTATGGGGCAATCCCCCTGGTGCTTGTATCTACTGTCCTTGGGTGTCAGTCTCATGTGATGGTACCCTACGCTCCACAAATGAGTGGAGTCCCTCTATGTCTGTCCCTCTCTTTCTGACTCATTTCACTTAGCATGATACTCTCCATGTTTATCCATTTATAAGCAAATTTCATGACTTCATCTCTCCTAACAGCTGCATAGTATTCCATTGTGTAGATGTACCAAAGATTCTTTAACCAGTCATCTGTTCTAGGGCACTTCGGTTGTTTCCAGATTTTGTCTATTGTGAACAGTGCTGCAATGGACATCTAGGTACAGATGTCATTTCTACTGTGCTTTTTTGCATCCTCAGGATATATTCTTAGAAGTGGTATTGCGGGGTCATATGGCTCAATTTCTATATTCCTATAAGTGGTATTGCGGGGTCATATAGGCTCAATTTCTACTACATCAAACTAAGAAGCTTCTGCACTTCAAAATAAATAGTGACCAAAATACAGAAAGAGCCCACAGAATGGGAAAGAATATTTACCCAATACCCATCTGGTAAGGGATTAATATCCAGGATATACAAGACACTAGTAGAATTGTATAAGAAAAAACCTTCAACCCAATCTAAAAATGGGGAGAAGAATGGGAGATGCAAATCAAAACAACAATGAGATATCATCTCATACCACAGAGACTGGCACACATTCAAAAGAACAAAAGCAACCAGTGCTGGCACAGATGTGGGGGAAAAGGGACGCTCCTTCACTGTTGGTGGGAATGCCAACTGGTCCAGCCTTTCTGGAAAACAATATGGACAGTCCTCTGTCCTCTCTTCCTTCCTCCTTCACACTCTGAATATTTTCTTTCTCTCTTTTCTCTCCCACCACTCCCTTTCAACAGAGAAACGTAAGAATAAGTAAGCGTGAATCTGGAGCTCGGGCTACAGTGCTTGGTCTGATGGAAGTGTGTCTCTGGCGTTCCTCTCCCTGACCCTCCCAGGAATGGGGTTGCACTCCTCACACTGCCGTGAAGGTGCTCAGCGAGAATTATTGCACAGCCTCACAGTTTGCCTCTATTTCTTCCCCCAGCACCTGTGTACAGATCATGTGTACGCACACACGTTCCCTCATCTCTCATAATTGACTGGGGTTGCTTCTCTGTTGCATTTTAAAGTGATCTTTCTAGTACAACCCTCTGTTTCTGCTATAAATCTGTTAACTTTGGGTTTTCTAAAAAGTATTCGTAAGACTCTGCTGACTTCTCAGTAGCGGCTCAATACAGTTAGAATGAGAGCCCTGGGCTTTATGAAGCAGGTACCATTGTTTTCATCTTGAGGATGAGAAAACAGGTTCAGAGAGGGCAGTGTTTGCTTGAGGTCGGATGCTGGTAAGGGACCAGGACTGAACTCCCGACCTCAAATTTGAACTCAGATCACCAGTTACTGCTTTTGAAGAAAACTTTGAAAGTTTTTGTTGTGGTCCTATTGGTTTACAAGATTGTAAATGTTTATGCACTTTAGGGATACCATATTACCCACACCAACCACCAGTGTGCCAACATCCCTTCACCCCTGTCCACTGGGCCCCCTCCAGCGTTTCAACAAATCTCCCTCACCCCGCTATCTCTACCAACCTTGGTTTTGCAGCCAAAGGTTTGTTTTGGTGAATATGTTTAACTTGATTTGACCATAAAACAAAACCCACACCAGTTGAAAGTAGTTAAGTGCATTTGTGGTGAGTTTAGTGACTCCTACTGGACACCAATGGAATTGTTTTTCAGGTGGCTCATCAGCTTCATCCTGTGACGAGCAGTCCACAGAACAGGTGCCTTTAGTAATGTGGTCTGTGTGCTGAAGCAGGTACTGAGTCACTCAGTCATCGAAAAGGTGATGTTTATTGGATGGAGAGATAAAACAGCAAGTGGGGCACTTGTCTTACACACAGCTGACCTGGACTCCATCCAGCATCCAGCACTGCATGTGGTTCCACAAGTGATCCCTAAGCACAGAGCCAGGAGTAAGCTATGCCCACAATATAAATTAATCAATAAAATATTCTGTGTGACCATGGGTCCTTGTGAATTAGAAAAGAGAATAGGATTTACAAGGAAGAGTTCATGGTCCCAGGGTCATCTTGAGTCTCTCTCAGGCCACTCAAAACTGTGTTCAGTCCATTTACTCTGGACAAGAACTGAGTGCTGAAAGAAGGTAAAGGGAATATATATGATAACCTTTCAATATCTGTATTACAAATCATAATACCCAAAAGGAAAGAGAGAGAGAGAGAAAGAGAGAGAGAAGAGAAAGAAAAGCGTCTCTATAGAGGTATACTGAACTGGGGGGTAGTGGGAGGGAAATGGGACAGTGGTGGTGGGAAATGTACACTGGTGAAAGAACAGCGTTGGAACACTGTACAACTGAAAGCCTAATCATGAATAACATTGTGACTGTGTATCTCACAGTGATTCAATTAAAAAAAAGGCAGGGTGTGGGTGGGAAGAAATATGTAAGATCGTAGAGGGATAAGCCCTAATATCTTGTCTATGAGCCAATGTATACCAGCCAGTATTGTTAAAGAACAACATGCTTTGAAACATTGTTAA
This sequence comes from Sorex araneus, assembly GCF_027595985.1. Taxonomy (NCBI): domain Eukaryota; kingdom Metazoa; phylum Chordata; class Mammalia; order Eulipotyphla; family Soricidae; genus Sorex; species Sorex araneus. The sequence goes on along the minus strand of NC_073310.1, from coordinate 47,108,692 downwards.
TATCGGTAACCCAAATTTAAAATAAAACAGTCTTAATTGATAAAAAATTTTCAGTCCATTCAAAAGTGCCCTTCTGAGGAAGGGTATCCTTAGCACCCACTTAATTCTGACATCCACCCCTTTACTAATTTATTTTCTCTCTAACAGTTAACACCATTGAATTAATCAGTCATTGATTTTGCTGAGGATAGTCGGCTTTCTTTATTGCTTGTTCTCTCCATTAGAATGATGGGCAAGGGTGTTCCTTTATTTCATTCTCTGCCATTTTCCCCAGACCTAAAATAGCACATGAGACATAGTAGCTGCTCAGTGAAGATTTGCTGAATAAGAGCCTGGGATATAACTTAAGGGGGAACATTCACCTTGCATATGTGAAGATCTGTTTGGATTCAGACACCTCAAAATAAAAAGAGAAAGAAATCTATTTTTTTTTTTTTGGTTTTTGGGTCACACCCGGCGATGCACAGGGGTTACTCCTGGCTCTTCACTCAGGATTTACCCCTGGCGGTGCTCAGGGGACCATATGGGATGCTGGGATTAGAACCCGGGTCGGCCGCGTGTAAGGCAAACGCCCTACCCGCTGTGCTATCACTCCAGCCCCAGAAAGAATTCTATTAAGTAAACTGTGTTCATCACACTTCAGTAATGGTTTGAAAGGCACCAAGAAGTCAAAGGCACTGAAAGTAACCAATGACTGACGGTTCTTCAAGCCCAGTGAGTGAGGCTATCTGTTTTGTTGTTGTTGTTGTTGTTTTTAAAATATCAGCTGATACCACAGTGTCTTCATCCAGGTTTTGACAAAGCAAAAAGAAAAAGTGTAATCAAAGAGGTCACGGGCCATCATCATCCAGTTCTCATGGGTCTGGAGGCACAAGGTTTTTGTCAGGCTCATAGGAACTGGGTTGTGCCCTTACAGAATGGGTAGGGATAGAACAGAGGGTAGGGCACTGGCCTTGCACGTGGCTGACCTGGGTTCGGTACCCCATATGGTCCCTCAAGACCTCTAAGAGTGATTCCTGAGTGCAGAGCCAGAAGTAAGCCCTGAGCATCACTGGTGTGACCCCCAAACCAGAAAAAAAATAATGGAAAGGGCAGGGAAGCTATCTCTGACCTCTTTACGTGTTTATTTTATCTATTTTTGTTTCGGTTTGGGGGTCAGTGCTCAGGGATCACTCCTGGTGGTACTCCAGGACCATGTGCGGTGTTGGGGATGGAACCTGGGTCAGCCACGTGCAAGACCAGCTCCTTAACCCTGGTGCTTTCTCTCCAGTTCCTCTCTGGCCATGCTTTAAAGATATTCATTCCACCACGGCCCCCTCTTCACTACCATGGCCTTGGGTGTTAGGGTTCCTAGCCTATGAGTGTTGGAGAGCAATGAAATCATCGTAGCATGAAAGGAGGCATTTTCGCAGACCCCTGCATGAAAACCAAGTTGATTATGGAGACTTTCCTTCTCTTCACAAAGAAAACCTGATTCTGAGAGGCTCTCATTTCTGTTGTTGCTGCTGCTGTGGCTGGGGTCGGGGTGGGGTGGTGGCATTCAGTGCTGGTGTTGCTTGGCAATATCCGGCCACCGGGGATGAAGTCAGGGCCTCCCGTGGACATGATGGGTCATTATCCACTTTGCCACATTCCCAGGTCTTTCCTGGTTCCCTTAAGTCTGTGCTACTCATGTGCTTAGTCTCCAGAGGATTTCCTAGAAGGATTTCCAGAGCGAAATATAATTATTTCCTTAACATTGCGGACAGTTGTAGACACTTCTTTTTTCTGGGACTAGAGCAATAGCATAGCAGGTAGGGCGTTTGCCTTGCACGTGGCTGAACCACTTTCAGTTCCCAGCACCCCATGTGGTCCCTCGAGCACTGCCAGGAGTCATTCCTGAGTGTAAAGCCAGGAGTAACCTCTGTGCATTGTCGGGTGTGACCCAAAAAAGAAAAAAAAAAAAGAAAAGAAAAAGAAAAAAATACTTTTTTTTCCCCCTGTTGAATTATATGGGTCAAAAATCCTTTGGCAAGAATAGGGAGATAATGTACAAACTGTGTAAAGAGGTTGAGTGGTTGGACCAAGAGATAGTAGAGCAGGCCAGGCACTTGCTTTCATGCAGCCAACTCAGTTCGATCCCCAGCACCACACATGAGCCTCTAAGCACTGCCGGAAGTGATCCCTGAGCACAGATGCACAGATGAAGGACTAGCCCCTCAGTACCTCCGGTGTGGCTTCAACTCCCCCCCACCCATTCCACTCAAAAAAAAAAAAAGAAGCTAAATGGTCTTGGCCACATCTTTAATTTTACCTGTACGATTAGAAAGGTGAAGTCAAGTTAAGGTGAGTTCCATTTCTAGATTTTCATGAGTCAGCATGTCTGAGAGTGGACTTTGGGGAGTCTTTGAGTTCCTCGATTAGACTCACCCGGGCCGCCTTGTTGGAATGTGGTTTAGTGATTCAATAAACATTCTCCGGAGAACAATGCTGCTCATTTTTGTCCTGGCTCTGGCATGCTTGTATCTGCCGCCTTCCCCCTAGCTGTGAGCTAGCACGTTTTCCCGTGTCTTGTGGTGCCACACTTGTGGTTGCGGTTGGAGATGGCTGTGTTGCTTCAGGAGGTCTCAGGAGATCTCCCCTGGCCTGAGCTGAGCACAGTTCCTGGTGTTCTTCGTTCTCTCTTAGGACAGACGTCACACCTCTCTGATTATTTTTATTTTGGGCGCCACACCCAGCAGTGTTCAGAGCTTACTCCTCACTGAACTCAGGAGTCCCTCCTGCTGGTTGGTGCTTGGGGACCATCTGGGCTGCCAGGGATCAAACCTGAGGAGTAGCCCCACCCACTGTCCAGTCCCCTCTCTGTTTGTCTTTAAGACTCAGTCCAACTACTGCAGAAATGAGTTGGAGGGTGTTGAGAACATGGCCTTGGTAGGGAGATGACATGTGTCTGCCCCTCAGAGCTCTGAGACTGTGTTGAACTGGAGTTCAAAATACAACCCAAGAATGAATAAATTACGACCATCACAACAGGAAATGACTCAGTGACAGGAAATGTCGACATAGTTGTCCAGGGTCTCTTTTTGTCTAAGTAAATCATTCTAACCGTTGAAAAAAATGGAGTGCCACACCCAACAGTGCTCAGGGATGACGTCCAGTTTAAGGATAGAACTCAAAGCTCCCATGTTGTTCTCCAGCCCTTTGAGCTGTCTCCCTGGCAAAATTATTCTTTTGTAGCTGTGAGTCTTGTCTAGGGGGAAGGGTGTGGGTGTGAGAGGGGCTATACCACAGCTGCTTCACACTAGATTACCAAAGCCCGTGGTAAACTATCATCTATCTATCTATCTATCTATCTATCTATCTATCTATCTATCTATCTATCTATCTATCTATCTATCTTTGTGTGTATAGCCAGAAAAGTTGTTGTTTATAACTATTTTACATATTTTACCCGAGGTGCTACTGTAGGCATGAGGAACCCGGTGTTCGGTGAAGCTACTGAACCTCTACTTCCTTACCACCATCCCTAATGCCTTTTAAATCCTGAGAACAAGGAAAACACTCATTCTTCAAATTAGATAATTAAGCTCTTCCCTAAACACACACATGTGCAGCAAAAACAAACCAGATGCCTCTTTTTCCAGCTCTCCAGAAGCTGATTTCTATTCCCTGAGGAGCCATTCACCACTGTGGGCCCGGGGGGAGAGAGATCCGTCCCCTGCCAGCATTCCGGGCACTTGGCTGAGGCAGTCTGGGGATGCCCTGCCCTTCATTGGCAGCTGACTCTTGGCGGGGAGAAGAACGGATACAGGGAGAGCTCAGAGATCCCAGGGGGCACCTACTCTCTGCACGTGGGGCAGTTTCTCATCTGTCCATTATTCTCTTTGCTTAGGCGTTTCATATGATTTAACGGTGAAGAAGCCAAGTAATAGAACTTTACCTCAAGGTCACACAGTCCAACACCTTTTTTTTTTCCTTTTTGGGTCACATCCAGCGACGCACAAGGGTTACTTTGCACTCAGGAATTACTCCTGACGATGCTCAGGGGACCATATGGGATGCTGGGAATAGAACGCAGGTCAGCCGCATGTAGGGCAAACGCCCTACCCGCTGGACTATCGCTCCAGTGCCGGTTCAACAATTTTTATCCAAGTTTTCAGGTTCTGGGGTCTGTGCACTTACATTTGAAGTGCACCATCCCCTGTAATTATTTTTACATACCCCCCCACCACACACACAATCACAACATACACACACACACAGTCACACACCCTCTTTCTGAACCTGTCTTTTCAGATACTCACTCCTTTATTTGAGGAGAGCCTGAGAAATCATGCAGCTGCAAGTGGAGGTGCTGGGACTAAGGCAAGAGAATGCTGGGGGCCTGCACCCTTCCCCAGACCCCCTGTCCCCCTCATTCTGCCTTCCTGGGGCTTCTGGGGACCTGTGCTTCTCCTGAACCTGCTTTTGTGTGGACTCAGTCACTTCACCTCCGTTTAGTTGCCGTCGTTCGTGGGCTTCGTCTTAGCAAACTCACGTCCATGCTAAAGGGAATTGGCAACCTCCCACACCAGAACTCATGGGCACTCATGGTGACTTCTGGAAACACACGAACACTGAAAACTTTAAGCCACCCAACACACACCTTTGCAGCGGGTTGAAACTGGGAACTCTTCTTTCTGATGTCACTTTCCCTCTTTGGTTTTCATACTGGAAAACCTGTGGTCTACGGCGCGCCACATTTTCCATAGTTTTGTGCTACTTGTATTAGCAAGTAGTTGATTTCGCTGATTCAGAATATCTTTCTGGGGGTTCAGTAGGAGACTTAAAGGGCTAGAACACATACTTTGCATCTGTGAGCCCCAGATTCTATCCTCAGTGTAGCAGGGGTCTCCCTCACCCCACCTACTGCTGGGAGTGATTCCATGAACCCCCAGGAGTGGGCTCAAGCGCCAAACTTCAAAATGGAAAAGAAAAGCACAGGTTCCTGAGTGTCGTCCTGAGGTGTTGGATGTCCCTTCCTGGAGGACGGTGCCCTGGCATGGCAGACACGCTTTGATCAGCTGAGTTGTAGAGCTGCTGGCTCAGTGCATTGAAACAGAAGAAGGTGTCTTAAAGCAAAAGCAAACACAAAACAAGGTTGCCTTGATTGGCTGACAAGAGTGGTGACTGGAGGCTCTTGGGAATCTGAGTTTGTATTTTCCCTAAAGGGACTTCTTGTAGTTACTATTTCAGAAGTTGGAGACAACTAATTCTATAGAATGTAACTGCATTAAAAAAAGAGAATCAATTCTGGTAACTTAAGACAATCTCTTCCAACCCAGTAATATACAAGAACTTCTCTGAAGTTAACTTTTTTTGTTTTTGTGTTGGGGTTGCACCTGGCTAGACTCAGGGCTTACCTCTGGCTCTGTGCTCAGGAATCACTTCTTATGGGGGTTGAGGGACCCTATGTGGTGCTGGAGACTGAATCTGGCTCGGACACATGCAAGGAAACTGCCCCACTTGCTCTTCTATCTCTCTGACCTCCATTGAAGTTAACCTTAATTCTCAATGACTCTGTAGAGGAATTGCCAGTACCTCTCATTTCTAGATGGTAAAGCAGCCTAAATCCTGTGACAATGTCTCTTAGACAGAGGGAGGGAAGCTAACGCTGATGGCCATGCTGCTCTGTTGTTCTCATTCCTTTTTGCTTGGACTAGAGCGATAGCACAGCGGGTAGGGTGTTTGCCTTGTACTCAGTCAACCCGGGTCGATTTCTCCGTTCCTCTTGGAGAGCCCGACAAGTTACCTAGAGTATCCCGCCCACACGGCAGAGCCTGGCAAGCTATCCCTGGTGTATTCAATATGCCAAAAACAGTAACAACAACTCTCACAACAGAGATGTTACTGGTGCCTGCTCGAGCAAATCGATGAACAATGGGACAGTGCTACAGTGCTATAGTGCATCTGGTGAAGGAGTCCTAGGGCATCTTGGCTATTTCTACCACGTTCATGACATTAATTCCCAAGGGGTTCTTTACAATTGGATCGGGTACAGATTCCCTAACTACCTCGCTGCTGCAGCAATGCCTAAATGGAAAGAACTTCTCCATTTGTTAGGGAAAGAGAGGGTGATGGAGAAGGATAAAGAGGTAAAAGAAAGAGAGAAGAGAGAGAACACTGTTGGCTAATGCTCTAGCCACCTTCCTCTTCCTTTCCTGTCTCTATCTTGCTTCACTGGGATTAGGATATAAAAACAAATCTGCTAGCAGAAAGAGGGAATTACATTAAAAATGGGGAAGGCTAGATTTAGAAAAGGAGAAAAAATGGTAAGGATGAAGAGGAAAATAGCAACCTTGGCTGTTCCGAAGAGACTCAGGAAAAGCCAGTTGGGCTGATCCTGAGAGGCAGTGGTCACTGCCACGTGTCAGTCTTTGTATGTTTAAGTCACTTTCATGTTTATGATCTTATTTTGCATCTAACAACCAACATGCACAGATAAAAAGTATTGTCTTTTTTTTTTTTTTCACTGTTAAGAAAACTGAAACACTGGGGCCAGATCGAGAGTATAGCAGGTAGGGCGTTTACCTTGCAGGTGGCCGACTAGAGTTCAATCCCTGGCATCCCATTTGGTCCCCCAAGCACCACCAGTAGTAATTCCTGAGTACAGAGCCAGGAGTAACCCCTGAGCATCTCTGGGTGTGACCCAAAAAGAAAAATAAAACTAACCAAAAACCCAAAAACCAAACTGAAAATTGAAAAGCTCTAGTAAAGACAGACGGAGAAGGAGAGGGAGAGGGAGAGGGAGAGAAAGAAGGAAAAGTGCCTGCCACAGAGCTATAAAGGCAGGCTGGGGGATGGTAGTGGGAGGGAAACTGGGGTCATTGATGGTGGGAAATGGACACTGGTGGAGGGATGGGTGTTGGGTCATTGTATGACTGAAGCCTGATCATGAATAGATTTGTAAATATGTATCTCACAGTGACTCAATTAAAAACATAAAAATTAAAAAAAAAAAAAGAAAAGCTCTACCGATTTGCTCAAGGTCTCCACATTCTAATCTGTTCCCCATTAGACTAGCTCTTAATATCTCACAACCAAATTCTGGTAAGACTCCCCTGCTAATTTCAATCTGAAGATACTATCACAAACTGCTTATTGGGAAGGAAAACATCTTTCCCTCGGTCTTATACTTGAACTCTGTGATTATTCCTATATTTTCACTTGATTATTTTTTTCCCATAAGTTTCATGACTTGTTGAAGCATCTGACTAAAATATAGCAGAACTGCTCTTCTTTGCAGGAGAGCAAAATGTTTTCCAACAACTGAAACGTGCCATGAGACCAAAGATGAAAGCAGCTTTGTTGTACCCCACTTCTGGGAATCTTTCTAGGGATATATTACAAAAGTCAAGGATAGATAAGAAATGAAGAAAAGATAAGAAAAGCTTTCATAGAAAATTGAAATTATTCCCTTTAAAGTTCATGATTTCTACCCTAATGAGAGGTACTCAGCCTTGTGGGATGAGTTCTTCTTGAATATAAAGGTGGCAGCCACCTTCGAATTTTGATGTGAATGCGATTGATGTCAGCAGGTCTAGACAGTGACATTTTATTGTAAATTTAGTGGACATTTACTAACTTGATTCAGGAACAGCCCCAAGCTAGATGGGATCAGGTAGGAATTAATATTCCACTGATGCCAGTTGTGCCAAGTCATTACATGCTCGTGTCCTCCAGCCCATTATTTCTTTGCCCTGCGATGCTGAGTGGCATGGCGTGACTGCCTGGCGAGGCTCTCTGAAGAGATCTGGGGACTTCCCAGGGGCCAGGTGGCTGCTCTGGGCTTTGTTCCTGGGGCTCTGTTTCTGAATAAAGAGTTCGGGTTGCATAAAGGACTGGATTCCTGTTGGTCAAAGTGGTGGTGACTTATGTGCCGCTGAGAAGACAAACATGACTATTTCAGTGTTGGTCTGACCGTCGCGTGATTGTGGAAATATTTTCAAAGAGGTACCACGTTACATGTTCCTTTAAGACATAGTCAATGCATGACATTATATTGGTTTAAGGGGAGGGATAAACAGGTTCCATACATTTTGGAAGGTTGGCATGATAAGAGGAGTAACCCTGGGTCAGTTTAGGAATTTACTGTTTCAGCTGCCTCCCAAGATGCTCTGAAGCTCTCTGTGACACCAGCCCTACGCCGTCTTCGTACCACCCCACCCCCCTGCTTTCTTTCATTAATACAAGTACCTCTTGACCTCTTTCACCTGAGAAATGTTTCTTTGTAAGCCAAGACATATATTTGGTCATTTCACGTCTTTATTGGGTGATGGTTGCTTGTGTGACACCCTGCAGCATCTGGCCCTCCCTGGGGAGAGAGTGAGCACCGCCTGGAATGCCCCACGAGGGTAAGAATAGCCACAGTGAGAGGACTCCTGCTGTCTTCCGCGCCCTGCAGTTGTCAGGATCTGTTTGCCGAAGAGGCAGACAGTTCAGGGCTTGCTCAACTGGGAGACAGAAAAAACTGACCTCTGGGGCTCCAACTGCCCCTCTCTGCTCTCACCCTCACGTCTCCCATAGCCAAGAAACAGCGATTCCTGCAAAGCTTTTCCACCTCCTTAGAGAATACGGGCTTCCACCTCTCCAGCAGCCTGAGTTGGGGCCCTTCTGGAAGCATGGAGCATCTGGACTCACTGGGCTTCCTTATCGTCACGTTAAACTGCAATGTGACCATCGTGGGTGAGTGGAGGAAATGCCTCAGAAGCTCTTGAGTTGGTTGTGTTTTTGCTTCTCTCTTCTCTCCCTGTCTTCCACCAGGCCTCCCCACCCCTACATCTTCTCTCTCTCTCTCTCTCTCTCTCTCTCTCTCTCTCTCTCTCTCTCTCTCACACACACACACACACACACACACACACACACCCCATCTCCTACTACTCCAACCACACGTACACACACACACACACACACACACACACCATCTCCTACTACTCCAACCACACGTACACACACACACACACACACACACACACACACACACACCCCCCATCTAAAGGTCTGTGTGTTGCTGGGGAGAGAGCATGGTGCATGTAAGCTTTCGTCAGTTGCTCCATGTGTGGTTCCACCACCATTTAAGGAAGCTGACTTGTGTGTGAGTCCTGTTTCTCATCCAGCATGGTGCTGAATTGGAAGAAGGAAGGAAGTGGAGGAAGTATTTTTGTGTAGCTCTTCTTAGCCTACTTTATACCTGCAAATAAAGATTTTGTGGATCATTATTATAAATATAGATGTACTGAAATAAACAGCTTGTATTTGCTATACACCATTTCAGAAATATGCTAATATTCTTTTTTTTTTCTTTTTGGGTCACACCCGGCAATGCACAGGGGTTACTCCTGGCTCTGCACTCAGGAATTACCTTGGCAGTGCTCAGGGGACCATATGGGATGCTGGGATTCAAACCCGGGTTGACCGAGTGCAAGGCAAACGCCCTACCCGCTGTGCTATCGCTCTAGCCCCCATATGCTAATATTCTTTACATTTTCTTCTTTTTCTTTTTTTTCTTTTGGGGCCACACCCAGCAGTGCTCAGAACTTCCTCCTAGTTCTGTGCTCAGAGGTCTCTCCTGGTGGGCTTGGAGGACATATAGGGATCAAACTTGGTTTGGCCAGGTGCAAGGCAAGTGCCATATCTGCTGTACTGTCACTCTGGCCCCTAAAATTTTTCTTGATGTATGCATAAAGCTTATCATTAATAGTATTGTAAATCATGGGGACTAAAATTTAAAAAGAAAGTAAAAGTTGAGATTTGAACTTCTAAATTTTTTCCTTGACTTTCAATGGTGATTTTAATGGAGCATATCTGCTTGTTGATTTTCAAAGTTGCACACCTGAAACTTATGCAATGCTATATTGCAATATTACTTCAAGCAAAGAGGATAAATTAAATTAAAATGTGTAAATTAATGAAAAAGGGCCAGGGAGACAGTTCAAAGGACTGGCGGGCATGCCTTGCATTCATGAGTTGTGATTTCAATCCTCAGCCTTACATTCCCTCCACACACACCCTCCCCAAGTATTGCCAGGACTAGCTCTGGTCTCCCAGCCAACTCCAAGAACTCCCCCACCCCCCAATAATAACACACAAAAGTTTCATTTCTGAATAGTTAAGATCTTATTGATAAGCCCCACTTGCTAGAGGACACTACTAAAACTTTACATGAGTGGAGTGAGATGAAACTTTGGGGGGGCACAGCTGGAGGTTCACAGGGCTTACTCTTGGCTCTGCTCAGGTATTACTCCTGGGGACACCCGTGGGACTTTATAGGGTGCCAGGAATTGAACTTGCTCTGGACACACGGAGAGCAAGCACCTTGCCTTCTGCATTATTGCTCTGGCCCCAGTTCAAACGTTTTTAGTGCTAGAAAATTTGCTCCTCCCAGACCAGGGCGATGGCTTAGAGGACTAGAATGCATACTTTGCACACTGGAGCACCAGGTTCAATTCACTGCACCGCATTAATCCCCGAGCACTATTGGAGTGAGCCCAGAGCGCTGAGTTAGGAGTAGCCCAGTTGGGACACACACACAATAAACAAACAAGATCTGCTCACCTTAAATCCGTTTACCCAGAAGTGCTTGACCCCTTGCAAGTGCCTGTGCTTTGTCACCTGAGCCAGCAATAATACTGTCCCCACTCTCAACCTTCCGGGACCCTTCAGCCTGCAGGGATGTGTGTGGGCGCCCTGTGCTCACGCCCGTCCTGTTTCCTCTGCCCCAGGGAAGATCTGGCTTATTTTCATGATGCTGCTGAGGATGGCTGTGATTGTCTTGGCGGGGTCCCCCGTCTACCACGACGAGCAGGACAGGTTCGTGTGCAATACGCTGCAGCCGGGCTGCACCAACGTTTGCTACGACGTCTTCTCCCCGGTGTCGCACCTGCGCTTCTGGCTGCTGCAGAGCGTGTCTGCGCTGCTCCCTTCCGCCGTGTTCCTCGTCTACGTGCTGCACCAGGGCGCGGCGCTGGCCGCAGGGCTCGGCGGCCACGGCCCCTCTCACCTGCCCTGCCCTCGGCCCCGCGGGGCCTGCGGCCACCCGGCGGTCCCAGACTTCACCTGGGGGTACATCGCCCATCTCTTGCTGCGGACGCTGCTGGAGGCAGCGTTTGGCGCTTTGCACTACCTCCTCTTCGGCTTCGTGGTACCCAAGCGATTCTCGTGCACGCACCCGCCGTGCAGCAGCGTGGTGGACTGCTACGTGTCTCGGCCCACCGAGAAGTCCATCCTGATGCTGTTCGTCTGGGCGGTCAGTGCCCTGTCGCTGCTGCTCAGCGTCGCTGACCTAGTCTGCAGCCTTCGGCGCAGGCTGAGCCGGAGTCGCGGGGCCCACAGCACACCCCGGGGTCTCCCGGCCGCCACGAAGGCCCTCGGCCAGGACGGCGGCTGGGAGGCCGCGGGGCCACCCGCTCACCCCAGCTCCTGGAGGGGAACCCAGGGCGCCGACAGCCCCAGCGGTCAATCTGCTGTCTCGGGGCAGATGGAGCTTCCCGAGGAGCTGGAGAGCGAGGCGATGTCCTTGGGGAGCGACAAGCTGGCCGAGCGCTGCAGAGACGGCGAGGGCGGGCCTGGGGGAGCAGAGGCTGTCCACCACGTGCGGCCGGCCTCGGCCCCTCGCAGCCGACTGGCCCAGAACTCTCCATCCGCTCGGCCGGGCAGCTCCCGGAGTGCTCCCCACCTGAGAACTAGGAAGTCCGAGTGGGTGTGAGGGGGTGGCCCAGCAGCGTGGCCGATCTCCCGGTCAGTGCAATCCCATTCCTTCCAGATTCAGGTGACCGTGGACCCCCTTCAGCATCTTTCTAGCCCTCTGTGCTCCTGGGAACACCACGAGGCAGAAAGGCCAGCTGGGGCCCCCTGCAACTGGGCGGACACTGTGGTAAGCCCTCCTGTAGGTTTGATTTAGAGCCCACTTCCCTCTGAGTGAAGCCCTGGGCATTCAAGGGGTTCAATGCAAAGGTGGCTGTTGCTTGTCTTTGAGACAACTTGGACTCAGCCTTTTCTGGCGTCCAAATGCAGACTGGAAGCAAGAATAGGCCCTAGGGCAGATCCAGACCATTCCCGATGCTTCCCTGGTTCCACGCCAGCCTAACGGAGCGGAATGTCAGACCCGCTCCCTTGCCCTGAATTTATGTTTTGATGTCTTCTGGAGAATTGTCACAAGGTTAATTGTTGGGTTTTCTGCTTAAAGAAGAGTCAGTTCTGCCCTGAAACGTCCTTAGAGACACAGTTAACTTTCTCCTAACTCCTTTAATAAAGTGAATGCTGGAGCCAGAGCGATAGGACAGCAGTTATAGCATTTGCCTTGCAATGCGGCTGATCCGGGTTCGGTCCCTGGCACTCCATATGGCCCCAGAGCCCAGGAGAGAGTGATGTCTGATACTGGTGTGAGGAGGTTGAGATCTGAGGTCGGGTAAACCATACACATGGAATTTGATATTGGCTGATTGTAAAGTTGGGAGCTATGAATAACTAAATACAGTACCTCAATAAAAAATATTTAAAAAATTAAAAAATAAAGTGAATGCTGAATTGCATTGTGATCCTACACTTCTTGCCACTTGGTGTTATAAGAGGAACGACAGATGCAAATAGAAAATGTTAGTAAACACACAGAGGGGGGACTTGAAGGGTTAATGCATGTGGGTGCACAGGGCGTGGCTAGCTTGGCTGTCCTGAAGGACAAAAAGGTGAGGTGGTCAGGTCCTTTCTGAATATGAGAATCACTTTTGCTGTCAATAATCACAGGGTTTCTTTCTTCTAGGGGACCATACCTGGTGGCACTCAGGGATTATCTCTCGCCCCGTGCCCAGGGCTTACTCTTGGCTCTGTTCAGGAGAACATATCGGATGATGGATAGTAAATGGGGTTAGCCACATGCCAGGCAAGAGCCTTAACCCTTGTACTACATCTTTGGCATTCGGTCTTTTCTAGTCATTTTAAGGATGGGGGAAATATCTTAGACCACATTCAAAAGTTAAAAAAAAAAGAGAGAGAGACTCTCGCCTGTCCCTTCCCGGGGATGAAGGGCATGGGGACGCCATATTATAACGACCACGGATGGGATTATACGACAAAAACTGCAGCAAAAGGGCTCGAGGGTGCTCTTGGGAAGGTGGGAGGCACCGGCCCCTCCCACCGCTGCCAAGATGTGACCCTGGGGGCCACACGTGTGTGCGGCTCCTCCGAAGCTGCACGAGCGTGAATCCAGACCCAGCTGAACCAACTTCAACATGGACTGCTCCTTGCAGATTATCTCCAGCCAGAGAACTAAGCCGAGACCCCATGCCCGCCCAGGAGGGGAAAGGTATTTCTCTCTCTCGCCTGTCCCTTCCTGGGGATGAAGGGCGTGCCATATTATGACAACCACAGATGGGGTTTACAAGCTTGCAATGATCGAATATCCGGAAGAAATCTCCCTGGACTTAGTTGTTAAAGTACAGAAATACAAAACTGCGAGGCCACAGTAGCCCCAGTAGCGGCCACGCGACCTTATTTCTCTTCACAACAGGTCTGACTCTAGTGGGGTGCTCCTAATAATAATGGTGAGGTTTGTGTTGAAATATTGTATGTAACCAAAGTAAATAGAAAGTAAAGTGAAATTTATCAGTTACAAGGCGGGGGGGTGGGTTGCAGGGGTGGGCGGGATGGGAGGTGTACTGTGTTTTTTTTTTTTTTTGTCTTCGGTGGTGGAATATGGGCACTGGTGAAGGGATGGTTGTTTCAGCATTGTATGACTAAGAGTTAAGCCTGAAAGCATTGTAATTTTCCACATGGTGATTCAATAAAATAAAATTTAAAAAAAGAGAGAGAAAATTATATATGTGGTCATTATCTTACTTTTGAAGATTTCACTCTTCTGGCGCAATGGATAAAGGAGAGAAGGTCATGGGGGTCTGTGACCCCCCCACCCCCCACCCCAGAGTTGTCATTGACCCCCAGGGCTAAGGCAGAGATGGTGGCAAAGGAAGGTAAATGTAATTGCTGTAACAAGTAAACTTCTGTCTTAGCCGCTTACTACAGAAGTTTCATAAAGTACAAAAGAAGCGTTCCAGACAGCAGCTTGCCTCTGGCCGGAGCGTCCGGAACTCTCCCTGCTCTGCCCTAGCCCTCCCACCTTTCACACCAGGATTAGGAGTGCAGAGTTCAGCTCAGAGGGTAGGACAGGCCCAGAGGAAGGGCCAGTGTTATCTAGCCACATCCCTGGTTTTCTTAAACCTTGTGCTGGTAACTGCGGGGCTGCAAAAAGCACCAAGGACATGGCCAGAAAGGAGGGAAATCCGTGGGAAACAGCAACTGGTGTTTCTCTCAGACAGATAATGTTTTCTGAACTCAGTCCCGTTAAGAGCCACTTGCAAAATTCTCCATAGCTAGTAAATAACAGAAGCTAAGTGAAGGCATGAGCTTGGGTCTCTGTGAGCACTGGGACAGGAGAGGTGAGGAAAAAGGTGACAAAGCTTACCAGAACTGACTGAGGTGGGCCTGCAACTCAAATCTCATGTTTGGGGACCATCCTTTTAGTGACCAATGTTTCAAATGAGAAGGGGTCTTCAGAGAGAGTTCATGTGTTAGTTAAACTCCTAGGCCTTTGTGCAGTATGAAAAGCACAAAAACGAATTCTCTAGTCCAACTTTCCAGGAAGTTTAAGTCCGGAATCTTGCCAGGTGAGAGTCCAGGTGGGTACCCAGGTGCCCCGGAAGTGGCAGGAACCTTCTGGTAGTTTTCCAAGGCTGAACCAACACACACCGCAACAGGCAGCCTGGCTGAGACAAACATGTTTGAGAGATTAAGAGGATCAGTGGGATTATGCTTGTGCTTAGTCAAGAAAAGTATTATTTATGAAATTAATAAATGTGATTGTTGTTGGATTTTGCGATCTACTCTGAGTCTACTTTGAATCTTCTGAGTGTAAGTTGGGTTTCAGGCAAGACATGAGAAGGAAGGTGCATCCTGGCAGCTGGGAAAGGGGGTGTCTAGCCTTTTCTGACACATGCTTGCTGGGGGTCCCTTCCCCCATCCTGCTCTAGTCCCTTCAGCATTTCTGACTCTCATCCTGCCAGCTGTATTTTGGTTGTGCTGTGGGATAAACGTTTCATAGAAATGAACCAGATGTCTCCCCCAGTGCATTTGAAAGCTCTCTCTCTCTCTCTCTCTTTCTCTCTCTCTCTCTCTCTCTCTATCAATGCAGAGATGCAGAGAGAGAGAGAGGGAGAGAGGGAGAGAGAGAGAAAAAGAGAGAGAGAGAGAGAGAGAGAGATTTTTTCTCACTCCTGCCAATCAGAACAAATCTCGTCCAAAGGGGAACTTTCCACTCTGCCTTTTCCTGAGGGAGACAGGAGAGTGGCAGAAAATAGAGCTGAAAGAAGTGACTAAATTTTCTCATAAGCTGAATTCAGATGAAAGGAATTTCATGGAGAATTCTGGAAATGAACCATCAAATGCAAAAGCTACACATTAGTAAAAGGAGCTTCCTAAACCTTTCTCCCTCGACGGGTGGGGCGGAGATATGCATGCTAAGAAGATCAGTGGCTGTGAAGTGCCCCCGGCATTAAGCAGCCCTTCACTCCACCGGCCACCTTAGCACCAGAGTCCCCACTGGACTCCAGGTAGCTCTAAAGGCTTCACCGGAACCCCCATCTCTGCTGAACTGCTCAATCATTACACCCCCTGTATGTGTTTCATCAATAGGCTGAGAAATAAGATTTCAAATCAATGGCCTTGTCCCCACAACCAGAATTTATTGAGCCTGAACTCTGCTGTTAGTATGTGAGCACTTCTGTTTCTTTCTATACAGTTTTCAGAAAAAAAAATTACATTAAGAAGCCAGAGAACTGGTGGGAGAATTCTAGGCAAAGGTCCTTCTCTGTTCCAGGCTGCTGTTCAAACCACCCTGCAGCTCCTATGACCTTCCCTTTCTCAGTGCCAAAATGCCCAGCGGAGACCGCCGTATGCCGTGGTCTGATGTGAAGTCCAAGGGAACCAGAGGTGATCACACTGGACACCAGGAGTTGTGCTGGCTGTGAAAGCAGCACAGATGGCCCCAAGCACAGGATCTCCAGGAATTTCCAGACTTAGGAACCCCGCAATTGCCACCCTCAACTCACTCACCTCCCACTCAGATTTTTTTTCTTACCAGCTGATGCCTCTCTTAGGCCATCCCTGGGATATAGTCTATCTTTATAAGCATCACACAGGCTCATTTATCTCTGATGGAAACTCTTGACCATGTTCACTTTTCATCTTGTTCACCTCTCCCCAGAAGAAGCAGCAGTTACGAACTCTCAGCAGCAGATCTGGGACCGTGTCGGGTTACTTTGGATAACAGAAGGGGTGAGAATTTAGGGATAATGGAGGAACTGTGGGCTGTCTGGCCTCATGAGAAGGAGGTTATTTATGAGACAATGGTTCTGTCTCTTGAGGTTGAGATACAGCTTCCTATTTCTAAGTTCTTTTCCTTTGACTCACAACTATCTATCCTTTTACCCCTAGCTCTTCCTGTGATCTGAGATGTGCATTTGTACTAAGCAATGACAGAACTGGGTAGACACAGCAAACCCCACAGAGAGCCAGCCTCGTGGGTGCGCTGTCAGGATGCAAAGATTTCCCTTCCCTTCTTTTGAGAGTCTTCCTTCTAGCTCTTTACAGCCACAAGCACTCTCTTCTGGCGGTAAGTTGTCAAATGAGGTATCTGCCAAAGTGTAGAAATTCCTCCCCCACACCATCACCTTGGCTTAGGAAACAGTATGTTATTTTGCATTTAAGATTTCCCCCCCTTGCGCTCTTGGAAGTTAACATGCTTTTGATCTCAGAAATAGTATTTGAGAGGCAATTAAATGTCTGTAAATTGGTCCTCCTCACCTGGGATATTTGATCCAAAAAAGCCTCAGGCATGATTAAAGTTTACACTAAGTGTATCTAGCACAACTTGCTTCAGAAATAAAAACTGAGTACTGCTGCTATAGAAGTGGTTTGTGGGATTGGCCACAAGAAGGAAATAAAGTCTTATGCTAAAGCATGTCCCTCAGAGTTTGTACTAGGGCTAAAGGGCACTCTAAGAGAGAATGGCTAAGACTTGTTCTCCAAGGATCAGTTAACTATTTCTGTTTTCTCAGTAGCAAAGAGTTCAGAGAATGTTGGCTTTTTTAAAAAAAATATGCGTTTATATCTATGTATGCTTGTATGTATGTATCTACAATCTATCATCAATCGTCCTTTTACCTACAGTATGATTATTTGGAGGCTTAGGGATCGCGCAGCAGGTAAGGTGTTTGCTTTACATGTGGCCACTCCAGGTTCAATCCCTGGCACTCCAGGTGGTCACCTGAGCCGCTTTCCTGACAGTCTTCTTCACTTCTCCTCATCTCAGTTCC
Source organism: Sorex araneus (assembly GCF_027595985.1). Taxonomy (NCBI): domain Eukaryota; kingdom Metazoa; phylum Chordata; class Mammalia; order Eulipotyphla; family Soricidae; genus Sorex; species Sorex araneus. The sequence goes on along the minus strand of NC_073310.1, from coordinate 47,091,311 downwards.
CTCTTGGTGCTCTTTCCCTAGGCCCCTTCTTCCTCTGCTCTGCCTAAACTTGAACCCTAACCAAAGATTCTCCCCCACCATGAGGCCTCCCAAAGCTCATCTCCCGTTCCACCTCAACATCACGGCACCATCCCTCTCTCAGATCTTGGAGACTCGGATCAGACCTACTCACTCTACACAGAAGAAAACGAAGGGTGAGGAAACTGAAATTTCTCATAAAAAGACAATTCAATCAGATGGAGGCCACGCCTTCTCAATCTCAGAAGTTTTGGGTTGCTTCTGTGGCTCCAAAGTGCCTTCCTGAAGGCATCAGGGAAAACAAGTTCTTGCTTCCAGCACACATGATAATGTTAACTTTTCAGAACCATGAACAACTTAACAAAGAGTTCAGGGTCTTATAACTCTTTAATAGCAATGTTTGAAGCTATATGAGAAAGCTGCAGTAGATCTATAGAAGAACGGAGGTGCTTGATTAAAAATTAAATTGGGAGACATTTCATGAAATTTAAAAAATATAATTAGAAATACAGAGCATGGAAGTTTTAATAAAATGCCTCTATAAAACACTGTCATGTAGTATCTGACTTCCTGTAATGTGTCCTATTATATCAGGGCATGCATTCTTATTTTCTTAGGCTTTCAATTTGTGATTGCATTTGTAATCCTTACATTTTGCTTTTTTTCCCTCCTATTGGTAAATCAAGTGAATTTTTTATTGCTTACCCATTGACTAGCTCATCCAGAATGGTTCTCTGATTCTCTCCTCTGGACTCTATTATGAATGGATTGTTGCTGAACAAAATGCTTGCAGTGTTTGTTATTAAAAAATAAAATAGCCTGCAGGGCTGGAACGATAGTACAGCGGGTAGGGTGTTTGCCTTGCACACAGCCAACCCAGGTTTGATTCCCAGCATCCCATATGGTCCCTCGAGCACCGCCAGGAGTCACTCCTGAGTGCAGAGCCAGGAGTAACTCCTGTGCATCACCGGGTGTGACCCAAAAAGAAAAAAAAAAAAGGGGAAAAAATGGCCTGGATACACAGGCCTCTTTTCTTAGGATAAGTTTTAGATATTTTTTTAAAGTTTACCGAAGTTCTCAATTAATTATTGAGTTTTTGCTCAATAGTTCCTCCTACTTAACTCATGTGTAGACTATGGTTTCTGATGCTGCCATATTTCATGGATCATACTGGAAGTGCTAGCCTATTTTCAGAGAGATTTTATATCAGGTATGACACTTGCCATATGGGGTACCAGGGTCTCATCCTGGAACCCCATACAGTCCCACAAATCTACCTGAAGTGATCCCTGAGTGCAGAGCCAGGACTTAGCCCCAAGCACAGCTAGGTGTGACCCCCCCCCAAAAAAAGAGAAGAAAAAAGACAAGAAAATGGCAGTCTTAGAACTGAGTACATTAAAGCCATCAGAGTTAATGCTTTGTAAATATGTGACCCGAACTCTGATAGTTACATTTGGATAAATGAATTTTCCAAGGGGTGGTGTGGGGTTGGGTAGGTGGGGGCCTTGAGCCATGGCGGGGGGGATGCTGAATGTGGTAGTGAGTACGAAGGTGGAACACTGACGACCTGAATGTCTATTACGAGCAGTATTGCAAATTATAGTGCCTAAATAAAAATTGGAAACATATTTCCAGGTTGGGAAAGATGAGTAAGGAGAGGCTGGTAAAATCTCAGGGCTGGGAGGAATAGAGACGTTACTGGTGTCCGCTGGAGTACATCGACGAACAACAGGATGACAGTGATACAAAAATAAGAAAAATAAAATGCTAACCCTACCCTGACAATGCAGATTTCCTTGGACGCTTTGCTCAGAACTTTCTAGATGCGTGTGTCTGACCTCTGCACTAAGCCTGTGAGTAAAGCTTCCCACGGGCACAAAACTGAGTCACAGGGAAGCCCATTAATTATATTTTCATAATTAATCATAAAAGAGCTCTTCTTATATAGAGAATTTAAATTCAATAAGATTTATAAGTTGGATCAGCCTTAAAAGAACTTGATTAGGTGAGTTTAAATGTTGTAATTATTTCAATCGTGATTTTTCTTCAGGCTTGAGGAGACTGTCTTTTGGGAATAAATGTCAATCCCAATTATTTTCAGAAGCACAACTCTATCTAGTTTCTAGCCTGCAGTTCCCATCTGCCCTGATTAAGAGCTGGTCTCGGTCAGTCCCTTCACTCCTCTGCCTGATTGTTTTTATTCCAACCTGAAGCTTTCACCGCCCATCCACAGCCTGTAACTTAGGGTATAGAGAATGGTATTTCCAGAGATGGATGTTCAGGGGGTGGAAGTTATGCCACTCTGTTACTGTTTGGACTGAGAGTGGGGGTGAGGAGGACATCCCAGCCTGGCATACTCGGTCACATCCACCCCAAAGGAACCCTGAATAGATAGTATAGCAGAGTAGGGCATTTGACTTGCACACAGATCCACCCCAGTTCAATCCCTGCCACCTCATATGGTTGTCTGAGCCTTCCAGGAGTGATTCCTGAGAACAGAGCCTCAAGTAAACCCTCCAAAATAGATGGGTGGGGGAGAAAGGAAGAAAGTCTCTATATAACACTTACATAGCAGCAAGAGATGGAGAATAGAGGCATGTGCCACCACCACATCCCCCAGTGGGGAACACCTGAGCTTAAGGGCCCTGAGTTTGGAATCAGAACAGGCTGGGTAAACACCACCTGGGAGAGGGTGTGTGAAGGGAAGCTGGGGGTTTTGAGCGTGTTGGGAAATGATAGAATGGTGACTTGCCTTTGTGTGTATATAGATTAAAGAGGCTTAAAGGGTCTAACTGTTGTTAGTAACACCAGATATTTAATCCTTATTTCTATCAGAGATTTAACAAACACTCTTTTGGGTCAGTTCAAGGTAAAGGAATGTATGTAGTCTCCTTGGGGGAGGATGGAAGGGACATTGGAAAACTGCCCATGTGTATTTCCCCAGTGGGTCTCGCCAATAAATTCTGGGTTTATTCCAGACACCAGTACTTCTGAACCTATTCTTCATTTGTCAGTGTTGGGTGCTGAGTACAGAGTGCATATTCTAATATTTATTTTTGATATCACAGAAATTTTGATATGGAAAGGGTAGGTGCTTTGTTCTATATTCTTTTTTTCTTAAAGCTTTGGTGGATTTGGCCAGCCAAGAGACTCATAATTAATATCATTATAAAGAAAAGGATGCTGGAACTTGGTGCCTGTGAAAAAAGCTGGAAATCACCAAAGAGAATGCCAAAGAAAGAGAGCTGGAGGGACTGCAAAACCAAATTCCACCTGATTCTTACATTGGCCCTTACCCAAGGCCATCGGGTTGCCTCCAGATAATCTCTGGCCCAAGGAGAGATCATATGGGTGATTTAGAGGCAAAATAAAAGACAGCAGAATTACATACAATGAGGGGTAGAATGAAATCCAAATTGCTTTGGTAACTCCTGATTTGCTAGGGAAATAGCGCTGCTGTTATTCTAAATGGCATTGACACCTTTTGTTGTTAACGTGACACTCTCACATAAGTTTAATGAACACACAAGTTAATGAACAGCTTATAGTAAAATGAAATCAGTAACCTTAGGGAGCTAGAAAAGAGTTATCAACTTACTTCAGATCTACCTTTACTTTATTGAACTTGGAAACATCTGTGTTAGTCTTGCTCTAATCCTTCTTGAGTTGGCACAACATGATTGTGTTGGAAAGTCATGGAATTTGCCTCATTCATCATTTAATGACACAAAACTTGGATTTAAAAGCTTCTGTGTGATTTGGAAGAATCCAATCTTTGGTCTTAGACAGCTAAATCCTTTGAGAATTTTGAAGTGCAAATATATAAATCATAATACAGTGTTAGGTTCTGTTAATCTTAAGAATATGTGAGTCATATTAAATCTAGCGTATTTTGGACTTAGTCATTTCCTTCAGATAAAATCCAACTTTTCGGCATAAAAACTATAAAGTGTAAAGTAATCCCCCCATCCCTTCACTCCCCCAGATAAAACCTTTTAAAAATCAGAATGGCAACAAAAGGCTATAGTCATTTTAGCAGTAATACCTCCAAACATTGCTTCCATAGTTTAAACTTGTAACTTTTTCCCCCCACTTTTTTTTAATTGATTGAGATTCTGTGATTTTCTGCGGAAGGCAAATTTAACTATGTGGAGAAAGAGAAGAAATACGTGAGTGTATCATATGTGAAGCTGTCATAGTTACTAAGGTCATTCAATGACTATTTTCAGTTTTTTTTTTTTCTGAGCACATGGCAAGATAGCTTTCCTGCCCTCTTTGGGGTACAGTACGGTATTGGAACTTGCTTTGACCTATAATATGTGTATATATGACAGGTATGATTTTAAGGCAGAAACTTTGAGTAAGTTGTTATATTTTGTCCTAACTGATGTAGGGATCATAGAGGCATAGTGCCAAGTTTTTCTAACTGGGGGCTGGAGATAAAGTACAGCAGGTAAGGCATTTGCTTTGCATGTGGCTGATCTGGGTTTGATCCCCAGCATCCCATATGGTCCCCCAAGCACAGCCAGGAGCAATTTTTGAGTGCAGAGATCAGAGTAGCCCCTGAATGTAAAAAACTAAAGCACGCCGAGGGGGCGCGTGCACTCGCGGGCTCTCTAGGCGGCTCTGTCTCACCGCCCGCGTCCGGTGCCCCAGAACCGTTGTGTGTGCCGTCAGTCGAGGGCAGGCGACGGAAGGAAGAAGGAAGAAGGCCAAACTGGTTGCTCGATCCGTTTATTTCATTCTCTCCCTCCGCTTCTCTCCCGCTCTCCTGGGTCTCTCCCCGTGGATCTGCCCCGTGGATCTGGCTTGTGGATCTGGCCCGTGGATCTGGCCCGTGGATCTGGCCCCCCAACCCACTCTCACAGCCTAGTTAAATCTCCACAGCATCAGGGGGTTGGGGCCTACACGTAGGTGTGGTCACCATCAATAGGGTAAGGTCCTTTCCCTTAGGGGATGCTTCTCCTAGGACTTAATTCTCTTTCAGCAGGAGGATCCACCCAAGGGTGGAGTCCCATGAACGTGTTTCTCTTCTCCTCAGCCAGCAAACATATAAGAATTCATAATATTAATTATTTTGTATGGACACAATAAGAGATGCATTAAAGCTTATAGAATTGCTCTCCTGGGGCCATCTCAATCTCAGACTACAGTGCTCAGGCCAGATCAGTCTTTCCTATCCCTGCAGGGTCCCAGTCTCATAATTACTATTGGATCATGACAGCATTTGTCTATGATCAAGCTCTTAACTTATAGTTAAGAATTAGGCACTTTGGCCAGGCCCATCTCGATGCCAGGGTAGCACATAACTCACCGCTTGCCCTGGATCCTTCCTGTCCCACGTCGGGGACCCTACTTTGGGGTGCTAGGAGCTGAGGGCAACTGAGGCTTAAGTGGAGAAAGCAGAGGCCCGGGAGGGAATAATATTTGAGGCCAATTAATTCCCAAGTTATAAAAACATAATATTGTCTTCTTGTGTCTATACAAAACAGTCATAGCTTTAAAGTAAATTATTCAAAAGGCACAAGAAGAAGAGAAAGGCAATATTAACTTATATAATATAAATTCAGTATCCTAGGAAGGTCTGACCTTGCAAATTAGCAGAGTCGGATTAAGGGAAAACCGAGGATTAACTCTTTTGGGGAAGAGAGCATGGAGAAGTGATTATAGCTAAACAAAGGGATGGAAGAGATTCGGGAACACCTTGATGGGTGAGACTGGGGTAAGTCTAAACTCAGGGTAAAACGGGACAAGCTACTTGTGGCAAGGAGGGAAAGGGCAAAGTAATGTCATCCTACACCTGAACATCTCTGGGTATGACCCAAAAACAAAAACAAGAAAAAGTTTTTACTAACCTAGGTTTTCAAGCACCAAAGGGAAATAGAAGGTTTTTACCAACACATGCTAGACAAGAATTAAGTAGTACATTATTTTTGTTGTTGTATTAAAGTCACTGAGAATTTGGTGATTATTTTGGTAATTTTGCTTATTATTACAGTAAACCCTAATTAATTTTGCTAGATACTAAAATTAAGGGCATACATAGATAAAGTGCGAAAAGGGAATACATAGAATACATAGAATGGATCAGTGGCAAATTGATGAACAAATGATTAGATAAATGAATGAATGAGTCAACATAGTTGTGACTGGATAAGTTCAAGGGTTAATTCTCCTTTTTTAAATGGCCTAAATACATAGCTTCAAAAAATATGAAAACCACTATAATTTTATTTTTTTTAAATGAAGACACACTTTCAAGATCATTTTCATAGCAAAGTATCTGCAGATTTTGTAACTCTACATTCTATCTGTATGGTAGACAGAATAATACCTCCACCTCATACCCCAAAAATACATCCCTGTCCTAATGCCTTAAACTGTGAATCTGTTATCTGTTATGGCAAAAGTGACTCTGTAAATGTCAGGATCTTAAGATGGGATTGTCTCCTATTCTGGACAATCAGAGTGAGCACAATGTAATAACAAATCCTTATATGTGATAGAAGGAGGGTGGTGTAAGATATAATTGGCTTGTCCTTTCCCCCTTGCCACAAAGAGTTTAGGTTTATCTGGTAATAATCTCTAAACATTTTAAGACAACATTGGTATGTCCTGTTCCCCTTGCCACAGGAAGCTTAGGTTTATCACAGAGCTCCCGAGGCACTTCCATTACACTGTGTTTATCTGTAAACTCCTCTCTACGCTTTCTTCCCCAACCGGTCTATCACCTTTCCCCCCTAATCAGACTCTGTTAATTTGTAAGGTCAGATTCTTCAGAAATCTATGATTTTATGTGTATGAGTGAAATATTGTCTTTCTTCTCTAGTTTAAAGCAATGTCCTTTTTGTATGGACAAAGGAAGACAATATTATGCTTTGTAATTTGGGATTTAATTGGCTTCAAATATTATTCATTCCTGGGCATCTGCTTTCTCGACTTAAGCCTCAGTTGCCCTTAGTTCCTAGCACCCCAAAAGCAGGGGCCCGACAAGGGACTGAAAGGACAAGCTGTGAGCTACCCTGGCATTGAAATGGGCCAGGCCAAAGTGCCACGATTCTTAACTATAAGTTAAGAGTTTGATCATGGACAAATGCTGTCATGATCCGAAAGCAATGATGAGACTAGGACCCTGCTAGGGATAGGAAAGATTAATCTGGCCTGAGCACTGTAGTCTGAGATTGAGATGACTCCAGGAGAGCAGTTCTATAAGCTTAATGTATCTCTTACTGTGTCCATACAAAATGGTTAATATTATGAATGCTTAAATGTTAGTTGGATAAGGAGAGGAGAAACACACCCATGGGATTCGGCCTTTGGGTGGGTCGTCCTGCTGAAAGAGAACCTGTCCTAGAAGCAGCATCCCCCTAGGGAAAGAACTTTACCCCTATTGATTGTGACCACACCTATATGTAAGCCCCAACCATGCATGCTGGGGGATTTAACTAGGCTGTAAGAGTGGGCTGGGGGTGCAAGATCCGGAGAAGCCAGATTGAGGTCCAGATGGAGAGGAGAAGGAGAATGAAGTAGCATGGGGGAGGAAGAAGCAGGAGGAGAATCAGAGGAGAATGGAGATGGGAATGGAATGAACTGCAACTGAGACCAACCAGCCTGGCTCCCATTCCTTCCTTTGCCTCCTCATCGCCATCAACCTCCCTGGGGTGGGTGGGGGGAGCGTCTCGAGACTACCGAACGCAGGCAGAGGGAGAGAGATAGAGCCTGCTGTATTCCCCCCTTTTTGTGTATTTACACAGGGTGGGGGACCAGAGATGTTCTTTCAGAAGCAGAGGTGGGAATGATGTGGTTGCTGAAAGGGGCTATCAACAAACGCATGTGGGTATCTCTAGAAACAGCAAACACACAGGTTCTTCCTCAGAGCCTCCAAAAGGTATATAATTAATATCACTATTGACATCTTTATTTTGGCTCAGTCAGATCCATCTTGTACAATTGCAAGATAAATAAGTCTGTGTTGTTTTAAGTCATGAAGTTTGTAGTTGTTTGTCAGTGTGGCAATAAGAAATAAATACATCCAATAAGTGATAATAAGAAACTAATGTATATATAACTGTGGTTTTTGAGCTCAAGAAGCACATAACAAAAAAATAGGAGAAACTCAATGCTAGTGCATAGCCACATACTTTATTTTTCTCACCCTATCATTCCAAAGTGGTACTGTAATTTCCCAGAGTATTACTGATGTTAACACTTTCATGTCATTTGCCCTTTTGGCCTTAGAGTTTTCAAAGAAGGTAGTGTGGAATAATCAAATTTTCATTTGTTACTGAAATGGAAGAGTCTCTCATTGTATAACTGAAAACAGTCACTTAACAATCTTATAGAATTGAGATTATAGGTCTGTGAATTTATTTTTATGCTAAACCAGGTCTGGTGTCATCTCTCTAGATCCCAAGTTGTTTTTTTTTTTTTTTTTTTTTTTTACATTTAGGTCATACCCAGCAATTCACAGGGATACTCCTGGCTCTACACTCAGGAATTATTCCTGGCGGTGCTCAGGGGACCATATGGGATGCTGGGAATCGAACCTGGGTTGGCCCTGTGCAAGGCAAACTCCCTACCCATTGTGTGTGTGTGTGTGTGTGTGTGTGTGTGTGTGAGAGAGAGAGAGAGGGGGGGTCATACCCAGGGAAGCCCAGGGATTACTCCTTGTTCTGCATTCATAAATCACTTCTGGTAGTGCTCAGAGAACCATATGGGATTCTGGGGACTGAATCTGGGTTGACTTCGAGCAAGCCAAGTTCTCTGCCCCGCAAAGGAAGTGTCTGAAGGGAAGGAAGAGTTCTGTACAAAATCCTCATTGTGAGGGCTTGCTAGATGCTTGATGTAAAAATAAGCCAGTGTCTGAGCTTGAGGCAACAGTGAGGAAGGCTATGGAGAACTGGAACCCTTGCACCCTACGGGTGGAGTGTCACTGCTTTAATTACATAAAGCACTGCAAAATTTACTCAAAGAATTAAAAATAGAAACTCCAGGGGATCTGGTTCTCCTCTTATTGGCATTTACCATCCAATACAGAAACACTGATCTGAAAAGTTATAGGCCTATCTGTGTTCATTGCAGTATTTATTATGGACAAGGGCTGGAAACAACCTTATACCCATGACAGATGACTGGATAAAGAAACTATGATATCTGTAGACAATAAGGTATCAGTTATTAACAGAGATGAAGCTTGCTATTTGAAACAGTCTTAACCTAGAGGGTATTGTGTTTATAGAGTAAAATCAGATGGAGAAAGATAACAGAGAATTTCACTCTTGCATGGTATGTACAAATAGATGCACTAAATAAAAACAAGGGATTTTTTTTAGACCAAAAGACCAATTAATGGCTACCATATGGCAAGGAGAAAGGAACTGACAATTTGGATGAACAAGATCAGTTGTGTAGTGAAGGGTACAGTTGGAGGTTTGGTGGTGAGTTGAAGGTTGCATACATACACATGCTGACTTCTAAGGATGCATGTCTGAAAAGTATGCCCTCTAACTATGGAATGATACCTGAACAAATGGTAGAAACAATAAAAAACTTAGATAGATAAAAAAGATTTGCCAAGAAAAGGGGTTTGCTAGTAGAAAACGACCTTCTAGGCAGAGGTAGTAACACATTCAAAGGCTTGGTATATGATGGGTGTTTTGAAACAGAGGTTCAATGAGGCCAGACAGGCCAGACTAGAATGTGCTCAGAGGATATAACATCAATCACCTGCTTTTATACCTTCATTTATAAGCACAGAATGTGGACGTAGAACTCTAAGAGATTTTCAGTTCTCCGAAGCCAGAACCTCGGAAGGGGTGTCTGAGCATCTCTGTCCTATCAGCAGCTTCTGCTTTTCAAATTAACCAAAAACACTGCTGAGATGGACTCATGATTTCCTTTTATAGCAAACATGATGTAACTTTGTAAAATGATGCCTTTCTTTGGGTCTACCATGCCCTTCCTTTGTCCCCCATCACTTAAAATCTTCTTACATTTTTTTAAAAAACTGAGGCCGTAACTAGTGGCACTTGGGGGCCACTAGTGCTATTCTCAGTGGCAGTGGAGTGAAGGGGGCAAGAATATGAAATGTGGAGATTGAGCACCTTGCCTTACACACACTACTCCACCACCCAACAATCTCCTCGACCCAACAAACTCTTTTAGATATCAACTTATAAGCCTCCACACCTGACCTATGTAGACCATCTTAATGGGTCCACAGCACTCTCCCAAAGGGTGAAGCTGTGTCCAGATCTACCTGCAAATTTCATACTGCTGTAGATGCAAAGTTCGTACTGCTCAGAGTTCTACTTCCTATCACTGGGTGAAAATGGGCAGAGAAGGAAAAGAGCGACTCCCAATCTAATCCCTCGGAGTCACCCAGAGAGTCTAACTACAGGGAGTCACCATTGGCACAGCAGGAACTCTAGAAACCCAGCAAGGAAGTCTCACTGAAGCCCACCAAGTTCAGTGAGTGCAGACAATTTCGCAGAAGGCACAGCTAACACCAAGAACCACTTGGGTCGGGTGAAGGTGCAGTGATTTTATACCAAAAGCTAAAACATTGACACTATTGAGATTGTGCACAGCTGTCACCTAAACAAACCACAGTAAATGTCTTTTTAAAATTGTCTGTTTTATTTAGTTGAATCCAACCTGCTCAACTTTTGCCTTTAAAATGCACACAGAGGAAAAAAAAAGTAAAAGCCTTTATGAAGTTAGCTTTGGCAATGATGCAACATCCAGAGCACAGGAAATATATATGTATAAACAAAGCTACATCATATGATAAACAATATTAAAAACTTCTGTATATTGGGGTCAGAACATTAGTACAGTGGGTAAGGTGCTTGCCTTGCACACAGCTAGCTTGGGTTCAATCCATGGCATTCCAGGAGCAGAGCCAGGAATTCTCTTCTGGGATTTTAACAAACAAGTTCAGTATCAACTTACCAGCCTTCACATCTGACCTAGTCCTGAACATATCCAAGTGTGGCCTCAAAACCAAAACCAAAACCAACAAATAAACAAAAACTCAACAAAAGAACAAAACAAAAAAGCCACAACCCCCAAAACAAAAAGTTGTATGTCACAGAACACAATGAAAGAATAAGTGTACAAAACACTTGTTAAATCACCAGTGCTTACAAAGAACCACAGCCCAATAAGAACAAAAGAATACATTTTAAAAACAGGCAAAGGACTTGAGTATACATTTCTTTAATGATGATACATAAATGGTCAGCAAACATATGAAGAGAAGCTTGACATCACTAACCATCGGAGAAATGCCAAAAAAAATGCATGAGATATCCTTTCACACCCATTAGGTTGGTATCCACTAAAGCCTGAAACATGACAAGTGATGGAGAGAATACAGAGAAATTGAAGCTCTTGAGTACTATTGGAGAGTGTTCAATGGTGCAACCTGATACAGAAAACAGTGGGTTAATTTCTCAAAAAGTTAAAAGCTGAATTACCACTTGATCCAGTAATCCCACTTCTTTCAAAATGATTGAAAGCAGTACCTCAAAGAAATATTTGTTTGCTCATATTCATAGCAGCATTATGCACAGTAGGCAAGAGGGAAAACAATAGGAAAGTCCATCGTTGTATGAATGGATAGACAACGTGATGTAAATAGAGTAGGATACTATTCAGTCTTTATAAATGAAGGAAGCTTGTCAGATGGATGTTCCAGCATGGATAAAACGTGAGGACCTTATGACAAGTGAAATAAACTAGTCATAAACAGATAATCCTCTATGTTTTCACACATAAGACTCTAGCAGTAGTAAAATTGGTCAAAGCAGAAAGAATGGTGGGGACTGGGTGCTGGGGGCTGGGAGAAAGGAAAGTTGCTTAATCCATGAAGTCCCAGTGTTGACATGGAAGTGTTCTGGATATCTGCTTAGATACCATATGAATATATTTAGCACTTTAGAAATTTACCCCCAAAAGCCAATTAAGGGGCAAGAGAGATGGCTCAAAGGGCTTGCCACATGCTCTGTAGGTTGATTCCCAAGCACACTGGGAGTGACAGCCACCCTCTTGGCCCCCCACTCTAACACACACACACACACACACAACAACAACAACAACAAGAAGGAAGGGGTATCCTGGAGTATCCCCTGAGAAGCAGTGCCCCATCCCTACCTTTTTCTCCACACACAATAAAACAAAACAACAAACTCCCATAAATACAGTCCGGTGATGAAGTTTATGAGGATGTGCTTCATTGCCATAAAAGTATGCAACATTCTTTAATAATATAGACTCTTTAATGATGGTAGCTGGCTTTTTAAATTCTAACTGCATTGGTCCTGAATCTTCACAACTCTATGGAGTAGTCCCTGTTCTTCTCCTCAGCTTACAGCAGAGGAGACATAGTATGAGACGAGGAGCAACGTGCCAAGGACTACACCCAGAGGGGAGCCTGGGCAGAGGCTGATACTCTTAGTGCCACACCCCCACTGGTTGTACTGATTTTCTGCAACTTCCCGTAAATCTCTAATTCAATCGAATACAAATGAGACCAGCCAGCATGATAAAGTTGAGTTATAGCTTCTTTTTAGTTCCCATTAAACATCATCAAGAGATTTGATTTATGAGTATGGTGCAAAGCCTCTATCCCCTTTATGGGCTTGAACCTCAACTTTTTCCTTACAGAATAAGGCTGAGGAGAAACGGTTATGGCCCAGAATTCTATTCACTACCCGGAGTTAGAAATGCCTCAAATCTTGCTTAGAGAGTTGAGTTCACTTTCTGGGGCTGTGGGTGAGGTCTGGCCGCTTCTCTAGAGAGCGCAGGTTTCTGCAAGAAATACTCGTTATCCCCAAACTCTAAAACTTAAGCAACTTTCAGCATTACGTAAGACAGTTTCCAGTTTCTCTTAGAGATACATATATTATGGACAAATTCAGGATCCCTGCCCAACCACCTTTGGTCTGGTCTTTGTCTTGGGGATAAAAATCTCCCAGAAGGTCACAGTTCACTCCCGGGTAAACTGCTATTTTCAGCTGTGCTGATTTCAGTAACAGTTGCTGAATAAAAAGAGAACTTAAAATAATGGCTTTAATACTTGTTACTTCCTAAGTTCACAGGCTGAATTTTGGTTTCTAGCATAATAGACTCATACTTAGAAATACATGGTTCTTTGTTACTTCTTTGCAATGGAGAGGAAAAACCGAGTTACCCCAATTGCTTTGTGTAAAGAGCTTAGAACAACAAAGCATGAAGTTCTTCCTTTGGCCCAGATGAGGGCACTGCTAACCTCTTCCCTAATATTTGCTTACTCCAGGTGACAAGAAGAGAAAACCACAACACCGCCACTGCAGTTAGTCAGGTTGGATGACAGCAGCTGGCTTGCTTACTTAATGTCACTTTATATTTAGATGCTTCATTTTCCCGTTATGGTCCCACCTCCAGTTACATTGATGGATTTTCAAGGTTGACCACATGCATATCATTTAGGGGAGTTCAAAAAGCATAAATTCTCAGAACATCCTAGAATTTCTAATTCAGTTGTCTATGGGTTGCCAAGGAGTCAGTTTCTTTCTTTCTTTTTGGGTCACACTCAGCGACGCACAGGGGTAACTCCTGGCTCTGTACTCAGGAATTACTCCTGCTAGTGCTCAGGGGACCACATGGGATGCTGGGATTCGACCCCGGGCAACGCCCTACCTGCTCCAGCCCCAGGAGTCAGTCTCTTTAAGAAGTATTTCCTTACAGAATGATCTGTCCCCTATGTTGGACATAAAGAGGGAACAACAAATGGCCAAAGGCAACGAAACCTCAGAACTGGTCTATAGCCCTGAGCTCACTTGGGGTGTGGGGAGATCGGGCCGGGGCTGGGGGGGGGTTAAAGGACAATAAAACAGTGACCCTGAGACAATGGTGGAGGAAAGCAGAGACTCTCAGGGAGAGTGTGGTTCTAGAATGTTGTATGCACGAAATCATCATTAACAGTATTATAAATTATGGGTGGCTAAAATAAAATAATAAAGTAGGTTGGGGGTGGAGGGTTAGCAGGAAGAAGTATCTCCAATGTTTCTAGTATGTAGGTAGGGTGAGAACTAATGCCAGGTGTTATTGAAAAGAGTTTCACTAGGGAAACTAGAAATTACTTTTATAATTTAAATTTATCTAAATGCTAAATCAGGCATCATTCATGGGGACCTTTGTCCTTTGTGAATAATGCTTCTCCCCAGACCTGGAAAAGCACGAAAATTCCCTCCTTTGAGTGGATCTTACCTCCTTCACCTCCATCCTTTCCCCCTGACTTCTTGTTCCTTCCTAGGTACCCCATCTTCTCTCTGGGTCAGTGACCTTAAACCAGCTGACCACACCAGGATATGGGGTTTGTTTTCTCATCCCAGAGATGTCTCAGGCCTCCCCTTGGAGAGCCCCAGTCCCGATGTCTCAGTGTCCCCAGGACTCCGTCCAACTGGACTGTTCTTTCCCACGTCTGGGTCCTCCCCTACTTAAGCTCTAACGGCAAAGGGCAAAGATCCATCCTCCTGTCACTGTAGCCCTGACTGTACAAGCAGACAGGCCCTAGGCCTTGGGACCTTTTGGATCAACAAGGAAAATGTCCACTGGGCCAATGACTGTCTTACTGTTCGAGAAGGTGGCAGAGAGCAAGGGCACCAGCCAGGGCGGCCACATGCAAACTTTTCCGAAGCTGTCCTGGCAGCCTCACAGACTTCAGGGGTGTCAGTGCCTGTGAGCGCCAAACCATGGGGAACCTTGTATCTGATAGGCTTCTGGAACTAACGAGATGAATGCAGACACCATAAATTTGGCTACAAAAACATGAAGAGGTGACTGTAGGGATTATGTAGCAGAAGAAGTGGGAGAGGCCTATTGGGGAAAAAATGATAATATAACTGGCTTCCACAAGTTCCTGGCTGGCAGAAGGAGGTGCTTCAGTGAATATGCAAATGCTTGGGGCTCTTCTGCTTCTGCTTCAGTATGCAAAGACCCAAGGCTATCATTGTACCATGCTCCTAGATCCTCCTTTATCCAATTGACTCTGGAGAAACAAAATTCTTGATGACCCCTGGGATCTCTCCTCTGAAAATTCCATGGTGTGGAAGGTGGTCTCTAAGATGTACTTGAACTACAGCCTACTGATCAGAGTCTCACTTTCCTGCTCAACCAGTTCTTCTCATTCATCTGGATCCTCAGAGATAAGAAGTCATCAGAGCTTGGTTTTGTGAGGCTGCTTTCTTTCTGCATCCTTCTGTAAAGGCTAGGTTTTCACTGTGCACCCCCGACAGAAGTCTCGAATATTGCAGAGAACATGCTCCTTGCTCACTTCCCTTTGGACGAACTTCTACCCCGGTACAGTTTCCAACCCTTGGTGTCCTCCATGCACACCTGGCTAGACAACAGGGACAGCCTACCTTCCCCTCAAGCCAGGACCACTGTGAGCAGCAGTGAAGTGTCTACTGGACTATGAGGATCGTCTTCTACATGGAAAACTATGAAGTGCCCATGAAATAAGCAAACCACTGACAAAGTCAGCTCAAAATACTCTTTGTGATGTATTTATTTCTCTTCCATGAAAAGTTTGGATAGAGAAACTCTCTTACAATCACACTGCTCATTTATTTAGTTACCTATTGGGTTGGGGCTACACCCAGACACTCTTAGGGCTTACTCCTGGCTCTGCATTTAGGATTACTCCTGGCATTGCTTGGGGGACCATATGGGATGCTGGAGATTGAACCTGGGATGGGATGCTGGAGATTGAACCCGGGTCGACCACGAGCAAGGCAAGAAGAGCCTTACCTGCTGTACTATCTCTCTGGATCCTTCTATTACACTTAAAAAGTTCCTTCCCCTTTTCTTTATGGTTGCTGAGATGACAGAGAGGAGGGTGTGATCACACAGACTTGATTTGGGTCTACAGAGGTGGCAAGCTTTGTTTTGGGGTGGGCAAATTGCTGTGCCTGTGTATGGTGTTAGCAAACTTGCCAGGGAGCCACAAACTTGCAAGATAGGTACTCTGCCCCTGAGCTGACTATGGCTGCCACGAAGCCCATTTTTCATACTAAAGTACTCAGAAAGTAGATCTGTGGACTTTGACCCAAAGTAACACTATTTCTAGCGCAGCCACTGAAGATTTAATTCAACTGTGATCTTGGGCAGGGGAGGGGGCTAGCTCTTATGAGAGATGCAATTTGGGTGGCTATTTTTAGAAAAATTATGAATACGAATTTTGTTCAGGCTTCTGGAACAGGATCAACGCTGTGGCGTCATAGTCCTTTTGAATGAATGAATATAATGAAGGAAAAGGATCATTCGCCTGGGACTGTATGATACCACTAGGTGGCAGTATAGCACAAAATGTGAAAAGCTGATTCACACACGGGATTGGAGAATCTCCCTCAAAAATGTTTGCACCTATAATTTGCATCCTGTGCTTTGCAAGTGTGTAGTCTCTTTGTGTGACAGAGCTCTGGGCAAAACAACCTGATTTCCTTGAAGGATTACAGGAGTCTGCAACACTTTCGACACAGGGCAAGGAACTGGAATGGTGATACAGTTAGCTCCTTTAACTTTCTTAACATTCCCCTTTTTGGTGTTATGGTACTTTCAAATTGCATTTATCATAAAGCAAAAAGAAAGTGTTTCACACTAATTCTTAAGTAATTTTAATGAGCTTTGGCTTTACTAATCATTTAAATCATATTAGACTTTATTTACATTGATCTTCTTGCCACACAGTAATCACATTCACTCCCCCCACCCCCCATATTTGACAAGATTTTCAGAAACTAACACTTGTTTGTTTCATAGAGTAATAAAGGATGAGGACACACCTGCATGGCACAAAAGGGCGTTCTAGCAAGGGACTCAGTTGCTTGTCCACTGTAAGTGACTAAACAGAGACCCTCTTCTCTCACCCCTAAAATCAATGGTGGGCTTCTAATTCCATTAGCAGATAACACTTGGATTTTGACAAATTTTTGGACTCAAGCTTCAAAGGCTAATCAACCAGCACTTGTGCTTTAGCATCAGCCACTAAAGATGCGTTTCTGGAGATTACAGATGCAGGGTTTTGTTTTGTTGTTGCTGCTGTTGTTTATAGAGTTGTCTGGAATATCATGCCACTCAAGAGAATGTTGGTGCATAAGGAATTCAATAAGCATGGGATTCTTAGCGATTTTCCATTCAACATGGTGGTAAAAACTATAGGAAATGCCCTCAAATTTTGACTTGATAGTTGCAATGGAAAGTTAACAGCTAGCTAATGCACAGTCCATAAGCAAGTCTGTGAATCACCAGGTGGTTTAGAAGCAGTCAAAGACTGGGCACCAAAGTTACAAAACAGTAATTCTTTAATGAATAAAACTTCTGGGAGATTTTACAATGCCTCTGACTTGAAATATTAAAATCGGCATTATAGCTCAAGTAGGTGTTCTTCTTGCACATCTAATTTTAAAAATCCAATTAACACCAAGAATGACTCTGGGAAGGATTTGCAAAATGTTTCCACCAAGAAACTCTTCTTAAAAGCCTCTTACTTGAGCAAGATCAGTCAAGGAAGTAGTTTCCATCCTATTCATTAAAAAAAAAATCAAACCACTAAATATTCCTATTAGGAAAAATAAAGAGAACAAACATCTTAGCAGGATGCAGAGCACAAATTCTCTCCCATCCCACAATGTTTGATGCCCCCATCATTAGCAAGGTAGCTGCCCATTTCTTATTTTGATTGACAGGTTAATAAGGGACCTGGGGCTATCTTTTCAGTATGAACACACAACCTTACCAATTACTTTTAAATTATTGCTAATCTGTCAGAAAATAACAAGCAGGAGGAATAAAAATATCTGAAAAAAAGAGAAATGTCTGCTGAAGAAGCTTTAACTTCCGGTACTTTAAAAGGTCCAGTTCAGAAAACTTGCAGGAATTTAGTCAATAGAATTTAGGCACTGAGGTTTTTTTTTTCCCCAAGAAAAACTTGTAGTTTATAATAGTTCATTGGTTCAATTAGGAGCGAAAAAGAAGGGAGTTTTGTAATGCAATTGTCCAGCAAAGGAAAACGCTTTAAATTGGGGGATTATGTGCACAGACCACCTGTAGGGCATTCAGAACCCTTTTCTATAATGCTTCAACCCATGCCTAGCTGCCAGCAGGCTGGCTAACAATGCGGGGAAAAGCTGTTTAAAAGGCTGAGCGTACTTGGGCCTCTGGGCTTCACTAACTGTTACAAGTCTTCCTCTCCCTCGCTCTCCTTTTTAAAGTAAAAGTCCCACATCCCTTTAATAGAAGAACTTTAAGGCTCCGCGGTGGCCAATTGGTCTGCACTAAGAGGAGCCGGGCAGCAGGGAAAGAAACTTCAGACTATACAGCACATTTGGAGAGGAGAAAAGATCAAAGTTTTTCCAACTCAAAAGACCAAGTTCCCTACAGATTAACCCTATTCATTTAGCTCCTCTTAAAGGAATGATGTGCTGAGCCACTGGGCAGACAGGTAAAAAGTTCAACAATTGCCAAAGCATTCTTCTGCTAATTCAACAGCCTTCTGCTCAAATAAATTAGCTTAGTCTTGACAGAGGAACAATAGCTTTTTTCTCTAGGAAAAGCAGCACATTTGATATACACAAGCATGGAAGGTTATTAAGATGTTAACCCGTTGGTTTAATCCATTAAAGAGCCCCTGCTCCACTCCCAGATTGTGGAGTGACTTATACTGTAGGAAGTGTCATCTGCGTTAGAAAAACGTTAACTCATGCACTGCTGAAATGGAGGGCAGGCAGATCCCTGCAAAACCAGGTGCACCGAATCACCAACCCATGACTGTGTTGTCTGGGAACCTTTCACACAAGATAAACCACGAGGTCTGAGTGGAATCAGCGCCTAGCAAGCGATCTGCTAAGGTGAGTGGTCATCCACGGATGGGGAAGGAGCTACCCTTCAAAATATCACATTTGGGGGAGCTTCAAGAACTCCCATCGACTTCAGTTCCACAATAATTACTTTGCTAACAACTCAAGAACTAGAATTTGACAGGTGATGGTCTCCACACCCAAGTCAGTGTACAGAAGGAGACGCCAGAAAATAAATGTCTTTCTCCCCCAACCGGCCCCACTCTCAGCCCGACACATGTCCTTAGCCAACATTTACAGGGTAACAGCTCTGAAGAGGAGGGGGGGAGGGGGAGGGGATAATGCTTAAATCATTTATCAAAAGTCATTTTATTGACAAAATAGAATACTTATAATTTGTTCTTACAGGGGTGGCCTCTAAACTTTTTACAAAAAAAATGTACAGGCTGTATGTATATCTTTGGATATGTACATATTTTACACGTTTGTTTGTCTTTTTTTTTTACACAATTTAACAAATAATTATATAAATACATCCTCTAATGTAAGAAACCCGTATTTACTTGGGGGTGTACAATTAAGACATTTGTTTGTTTGTGTGTTTAAGGCATCTGCCTGGTCATTAAGAAGACCCGAACCGTGCAAGCCCGTCAGGTCGCGCAGCCCCTCCGCTAGACGGGGAGGACGCGCTGACGCAGGAGAGCGAGGGGGAGAAGCAGGTTCCTCTCCCGGGAAATCTGTAGATGGGACTTCAAGCTCCGCACAAGGCAACCGCAGAGGGCTCCAGACCCGGGCTGGCACGGCGCGGCAGAGTCCACCCTCCTCCGGGCACAGAAGTTAACGCCTGGCGGGAAGAGCCCCGCGCACGTCAGTGGAAGGCCAGGGGGGCTGGGGCTGGAGCCTTCAATGCCAGGTACTTTGTTCTAAGTGAGTCCTTTAAGTCCCAGCTAATGGATACCATTAAGAGTTCATTATCATGCTAATAGCAATCAACACGGTGAAGGGGTGGGAACCTGGGGCCCCTCGGGGATCCCTCGGCAGCCCTGGGTCTCCAGGACCCCCGCCCCCCTTTCCTTCCGGGTGCCCCCTCCCTTCCCTCAGACCTGGGACAATGGCATCTGCTTTGGATAAGACACAGAGCTGGCCGTGCCAGATCGCCACGTCAGGCCGGTGCTGACGTCGCTGTAGAGGGAGCCCGCCCCGCCGCCCGGCCCCCCGCCCCCGCCGGCGCCCAGGCCGCCCCCGCCCCCCGGCCCGACGGCGCCCCCTGCCGCCGCGGCGCCCGCGCCCCCACCCACCGCCGCGCCCTTGCTGGCCCAGCAGCAGCGGGTGCACAGGGCCCGCCACGACTCGAGCGTCTTGCCCGACCAGACCCACACGCCCGACGTGATGCCCACTACCAGGCACATGAAGTACTTGAGCATGAAGACGGCGTAGTCGGGCCGGCGCGCCTGGTCCGGCTGCAGGTCCCGCAGGCACGGGCAGTTGTGCGTGGCCTCCCAGCGCGGGCGGTTGTGCTGCTCGTAGAAGAGGCAGGCGACCACCACGGCGGCGGGCACGGTGTAGAGCACAGTGAAGAGCCCGAGGCGGATCATGAGTTTCTCCAGCTTGTGCGTCTTGGTGGGGCCGCCCTGCTGCTTGATGACCGAGCGGATGCGGAAGAGGGACACGAAGCCGGCCAGCAGGAACATGGTGCCGATGAAGAGGTAGATGACCAGCGGCGCCAGCACGAAGCCGCGCAGGTTGTCGAGGCTCTGGTTGCCCACGTAGCAGATGCCCGCCACCGGGTCGCCGTCCACCGAGCTGAGCGCCAGCACCGCGATCGACTTGACGCTGGGCACCAGCCACGCGGCCAGGTGGAAGTACTGCGAGTAGCCGGCGATGGCCTCGTTGCCCCACTTCATGCCCGCCGCCAGGAACCACGTGAGCGACAGGATCACCCACCAGATGGAGCTGGCCATGCCGAAGAAGTAGACGAGCAGGAAGACCACGGTGCACAGCGCCGGGCCGGTGGTCTCGTAGCGCACGTGCTGCTCCACGGCGCCCAGCTCCTCGTACTCGCCGCGGGCCCCCGGGCCGCCCGCGCCCGCGCCCGCCGCGCCCGCGCCCGCCGCCGCCGCCGCCGCCGCGCCCCCCGCGCCCCCCGCGCCGCCCGCGCCCGGCGCGCCGCCGCTGCACGCCACCTTCTCGTGTCCCGCCACCAGGCGGACCAGGTAGCCCACGGACACGAAGAGATAGCAGGCGGACAGGAAGATGATGGGCCGCTCGGGGTACTTGAAGCGCTCCATGTCGATGAGGAAGGTGGACACGGTGGCGAAGGTGGACACGAAGCAGAGCACTGACCACAGGCCGATCCAGAAGACGGTGAAGGCGCGCTCGTCCTGGCTGAAGAACGGGTTGTGGCAGGGCAGCGCGCAGTTGGCGATCTGGCCCGTCTTGACGCGGTTGTAGAGCGGGTGCCGCTCGCTGGACACGCTCACCATGGGCGCGCGGCACTGGCAGCCCGGCTCGCAGGGCGCCGCGCCGCCGCCAGGGGGCCGAGCCTTCCCGCCGCCGCCGCCGCCGCCGCCGCGCGCGGGGGGCGCCGCCGCGTCCCCGCCGCCACCGCCCCTGCCGCGGGACGGGGGCCGGGCCCCGGGCGGGCGGCCGTGGCCGCTGCCCGAGGGCGGCTGCTCGCCGGGGGGCGGCGGGGGCAGGCGGCGCGGCGGGCTGGGCGCGGCCGTGGTGAGGTCGGTGCGGTTGTAGTCCATGCACAGCGTGTCGGGGTTGCCCTGCTCGGGCAGCCGGTCGCAGCGCATGCGGTCGGGCCAGGCGAAACCGTACTGGCGCATGAGGGGCGCGCAGCCGGCCTTGGCACGCTCGCACACCGAGCGGCACGGCGGCAGGGGCTTCTTGTAGTCCTCCAGGCAGATGGGCGTGTACATGCTACACAGGAAGAACTTGAGGTCGGGCGAGCACTGAATCTCCACCAGCGGCCAGAACTGGTGCACCTCCAGGCCCGCCTCGTCCTGCGTGTCGTGGTTGAACTGGTTGGGCATGTAGGTGTAGTTGTAGCCGATGCCCTTGCACAGCGGCACGGTGATCTCTTGGCACGCCAGCTCCTTGGCCGAGGCGGCCGCCGCGCCACTCGAGCGCTGCAGCAGCGCCAAGGCGGCCAGCAGCGAGGTCACTTCCAACAGGTAACCCCACTCCATGCTGCGCGCCTCGGCCCTGGCCCTCCAGGAGGGGCGCGGAGGAGCGCCGGGGACCCCGGAGTCAATCGCAGGAAGGGGAGGGCGGGTGCCCCGCGAGTTTCTCTGCTGCTTCTCCGCGGAGGAGGGTCCGTGTGTCTGGGGGTGGGGGGGAACTCTAGTCCCTTCCCGGGACGCGTCCACACGGCGCAGTCCAAAGCCCGGGCAGGGGCAGTCCGTACCTCCCTTCCGCGGCTCCGGGGAGCCAAGGGTGGCTGCAGGCGTGCACCCGAGTCCCCGAGTGTCCGCCCGGCTCACTCCCGGTCGAGCTCAGCCCTGGCGGAGCCAAGTGGCTGGCCCGGGCGCATCGTCCCCCGCTCGCTGGTTCTCTCTTCCGCGCGCGCGCGCGGCCACTACCCCGCGCGGCGCCGGGGACGGTGACTTTGCCCGGCACGCAGAGGGGCTGGCGGCGCGGCAAGTTTCCTTTCGGGCCGCCGTGCGCAGTCAAGATGGCTGGGCCAGGCCGCTCCCCGCGCCGGGTCAGCCCTCGCGGCCCCCTTTCGGCCCCCGCGGGCTCATGCCCGCCCCCGAAGCCGCGCTGCCAGCCGCCCGAGTTCGAGACCCGCCTCCGCCGAGGCCGCCGCCCTCTTTCCCACCCCCCGCTTCGGTCCGTCTGTCCGCCGGCGGGGACCGACGGACCCCGCCTCCGGTTAAAAAGTCCGAGCCACACTCCAGCCGGCAATCCAGCGACGCGCAGGCAGTCCCGTTCTGGCTCCACGCAGCACCAAATCCACACCAGAAGGCGGAGCAGACACCTGAGCGGCACGGCCCGCGCCCCGCCGCCGCCGCCGCCGCTGCCGCCGCCGCCTCCGGAGGAGCAGCGCCCTTCACCCAACTTCACCGCTCTGGTCCCGCTCGCGCCGCCCGACCGGCTCATGAATATTTATACGGCGCGGACCAGGTCTCCGCCCCCGGCCGGGCGAGCCAATCGCCGGGCGGCGGGGGAGGAGTCTACTCGCTCCCAAGGCTCAGCCTTCCTTAAGGCGGCGCGGAGTGCACGCCAGACAGTGCGTGCTTTCTGCGGTTGGAGAGTTTGGGTAACCTTGGGGTTGACCGCCACTCGGGTCCCTACGGCGCTCAGTGCGTCCGAGGTCTTGGTGCCAATTCCCCCTGGGTCTGTGCTTGAGCCTTGGGACGGGGTTGATGCCTCACGGGGCCTCTTCTAGGTGCTTTTCAAAGCAGCCACGTCCCTGCCCGCTGCTCTCCGCTGACGGGGGAGGGGGGACCCCGCGCCCCTCTGCGGGTCGGGTGGTGGGGAAGCCCCGCTGCAAAGGGGAGAATCCTCTGGGACCTGACCCGGCGGGGCGCTGAGGTCCGAAAAAGGACTCTCCGTCCCCGGTGTTCTTAGAACGATGGTGTTGGAGTGTGCACAGGGTGGAAACGGTGGGGTAGTTCATTCTGGAAAGTGGGGCTGGAGCCGCGGTGGTCCGGGAGGCGCGCGGGACTCAGGGTCGCGACCTCGACCTCCCGCCTACGCCGAGGGACCTGGGGGGAATCGCGGTTTTCCTTACTTAGAGTGGAGTCCTGGGTATCGATCTCGAAGAAGTTTCTAGATCATTAGGTGAAATAAAAGATGTAAAGTATGCGGGCACTGCCTTCCCTTATGAAAAATGACCTTCAAATAAAATACAGAAAAGGAAAAAGAAAAGGGTGTGTGTGTGGGGGGGGGGGAGAAAAACAAATAGGAGATAACGAGAGACTCCGCAGCTGGATTCTTTCCCTTCGCCTCGTACTTTTGGAACATGTATACGTGTGTCCAAAGTTCACATGTTTTTGCCAGAGCCTCCTTTCCTACCGGGGAGGCGGGGCTGAGCCCTGGCGCGGACGCGCGGACACGTCTCGGTGGTCTGCGCCCAGCGCCGCGGCCGGCTTTGAGAGGCGACTTGGGACGCGGCCAACGCGCGCTGCCCCCGCCAGCTCCGCAGCCACCTTAAGACGGGGAGGGGGGCGCGGGGGCCGGTGGGGCCGGCGGCCTGGCAGGTTCATTTACGCTTGTTAGGACGTCCCAGGGGGTTGTCTTTCTCCTAGAATGGAGTGTTTATTTTTTAATTGATGTGCTGTTTCATTTAGCGCTTGTATGGAACTCACGCTGGGGCTGTAATTACTGTAATCTCGGGAACAAGCATTTCAGTTAGCCAGGAGGGTGGCAAAATAGTTCTCTCTCTCTCTCTCTCTCTCTCTCTCTCTCTCTCTCTCTCTCTCTCTCTCCCTCTCTCTCTCTCTCTCCCTCTCTCTCCCTCTCTCTCCTCTCTCTCTCTCTCTCTCTCTCTCTCTCTCTCTCTCTCTCTCTCTCTTTCTCCCTCCCCTCCCTCTCCCTCTCCTCTCCTTTATTCATTCTCGCTTCTGTCCCTTGTTCATTCTCTCCAGATCTCTCTCCTCTCTCCCTCCCTGATTCTACACCCGCCCCCCCCCCCCACACCTCCGCCCCCAGCTTTCTGTTACAACATTTTTTGCCATTTGTCATGTTTCATAGCAGGAGCGAGCTGGACCATAGAACAAAGTTGTGAGGGTGTGAGGACAGAGGTGAGGACAGAGGGAAAGAGTCCTATTGCAGGGGTATATTTCAGATCACCTTAGGTTTTTTTTTTTTTTTCCGGGTAGGGATGGTGACAGATGGTGGCTATCTATTTTAAAAAAGAACTTTTGTAATGAAACAAATAACTAGCAGCATAAATATATTGAGCTATTAGAATCTAAGTTTCTCCTGCTCCCCCACCCCACCCCAGCTTAGCTTAGCACCTTATTTTACATCCGTTCTGAATAGACAGGTAAACGTCCCCCTAGTTCATTTTCTAACAAGTGCTGCATTTTATTTTTCTTTTTTTGGGGGGGGCCCTTGTGTGGTGCTCAGTACCTTCTCTTGGCCTTGCACTCAGGGATATCACTCCTGACGTGTTAGGTGTTCAGGGGACCATATGGGGACCGAGGTCCGCTGCAAGGAAGGCAAACGCCCTCCCCGCTGTTTCTATCTCTCTGGCCCCAAGTTCTGCATTTTCACGGAAAACTTTAGGCATAGCCAGAGAGTATAGAGTGGAGTTTATAACCTTAACGCACCCCTCACCCCCCCCCCCGCCCGTTTACTCTTTACCCCTCACTCTTTCTTCTCCCTCTCTCTTAAAATTGAAGTCTAATCAGTACTTCTTTATAAATAAAACAAAAACACTTCCTTCCCACTTTTGTTTTGAAATAGTAAACCCCACAGGATTTACTTATCCAAAGGTTTCAGAAAAATTAGCTGATTCAGCAAAAAAGGGGGGGTGGGGGAGAAAAGAAAAAGGAACAATAACCAAAAAGCCCATCCATTCAGAAATGCTCCATCCTTTCGCCCCACCCCCATCTCTTCTTCAATTCTTTATGCTCTCCACCTAATTGGGGAATCCTCTTGGTTTGCGGACGGTAGAAAGTCACCTCTCCTTGGTTGGCTCCCTGTTTGCTTGTCTTTCTCCAGAGCTTTCAGCGGTGGGATAGCCACAGGTAACTCCCTGAATTCAAGTTCCCAGCGCCTGGTGGAGCCGGAAGCCCAGCTGCAGCCCCGAGCCGCGTCGCCCGCCCGCAGATGGGAGGGGCTCGCTTCCAAAAAGCTTCCAAAAAGCAACGCAGATGGTTTCTCCTCCCTTTCTTCTGCAGGAAAATGTCAAGTAGTGAAGTTTAGAATTACACTATATAAATTTATTAGAATTAGGTAAAAAACAAACTGACATTTAAAAACCGAGGCTAAAAAGAGTTGATTTTGGCTTTTAATGGGCATTTTTTCCCCCTTTTTACTTTGAGACAAGCTGAAAGCTTTGATGATGTGGAAACTTTTGGTAAGCATATGAAGCTTGCAGAAGAGAAGAAGTAGACGAAAGTTCAGAGCCTTCAAAAATCGTGTTACAAGCTATTTGGGGGATCCTACTGATATGTGAGATTAAGACTATATCCATGAAAATCATTACGAATAGCATTTAAATTTTGCCATTAAATTAAATGGCAACTGGAAGGTCTTGGAGTTGAGAAGAGACTTACAAAGCCAATTAGTATATAAAAGGCAGTGACAGGCCAGCTAAAAGATACCAGAGTTGTTTTATCAACTCTGCTGGCTAAATAATGATTATTTTTCCCTTTTGTATGTAAAGCAGCTGTTTTTTTTTTTTTAGGGAAGGGAAAATAGCTTTAGTAATGACATAAATAATGTAGGGAACTTTCTAGAGGGATTTCTGAACAGATGTCCTGTTACTGAATAGCCCACGAGCATAATAACATAAACAACTGAAGGCAGGAACCTCAGAAGAGAATGTTTTACAAAGCATTGTATACCAAGTGAGATAAGAAGTTATCAGTAGTATAGTGAACATCTCAAATTTAAAAAGCTTTAGAAAATTAGGTTTTGGTGGGTTACAGTTTAAAAATCCAATATGGAAGTCTTGATGTAAGAGTGGGTCTACAATGATAAGTTCAGAAATCAAACAGACAGCAGTTTGGTCACTAATGAAAATTCTGAGGTGTTCTATAAAACAAGAGTTATTTCTTGGGGATATAACAAAAAAATTAGAAAATTAGGAAAGACTGGTTTCCTTCAGAGAAACAATCAAGCACGATATTGTTAGAGAATATAAAGCTCTCCAAGGAGATATAGGGATTTCTTAATGATTTAAAGTCTGTACTACAAAGGACTGTGATACTCATACCATAGACATAGAGGAAGGTAAAGATGTCAGCTGGGGGGTGGCCGGAGAGATGGTACTGTGGGCAGAAGTTTGCCTTGTACGCGGTTGACCCAGGTTCAATTCCGAGTATCCCATATGGTCTCCCAGGAATGATTCTACCAGGAGTGATCCCTGAGTACAAAGTCAAGAGTAATCCCTGAGAAATGCACCATGTGGCTGCAAACCCAAAACCAAACAAATAAACAGTCAATTGGTTTTGATTCAATCTTCATTAGAATTAAACTATCTCTGTCACTGTCATCCTGTTGCTCATCGATTTGCTCAAGCGGGCACCAGTAACATCTCCATTGTGAGACTTGTTGTTACTGATTTTGGCATATTGAATACGCCACAGGTAGCTTGCCAGGCTCTGCCGTGAGGGCGAGATACCCTCAGTAGCTTGCCGGGCTCTCCGAGAGGGGCGGAGGAATCAAACCCGGGTCAGCTGTGTGCAAGGCAAACACCCTACCGCTGTGCTATTGCTCCAGCCCAGAATTAAAATAGATGAAATTATTTTTATATTCATCCATCCAGATAAATATGAGACTCTACTTCCTAATGGGTTTTCTCTTCTGGGCAGGGGCAATGGTTCAAGGGACTAGAATGAGTATTTACATACTGGAATTCCAGGTTAGATCCCAGGCATCAACTGAAAGAAACCACTGGGTCTGACCCCAAAACAAACATACAAAACCCCAAAACAGCAATAAGTAAATAAAGACTTTGCTTTTCTATGCCCTTTACCACTAGGAAACTGTCAGAAGGCCAGTCTCTGCTGTGTCTGCTGTAGCAAGGCCAAACTTCTAATGGATGCAGATAATGGAGGCAAAACGTAGCATCAGCCCAGGAATCATATTCTCATTATCCATACAGGTGGCATTTACAAAAATGGTGCAGGCACTCATTCATTTAATAATTATTCTAAAACATGTTTAAAAATAATTATTCAATTTCTCCCCTCATTCACACTAGACTATTGACCAGATGATAAAACTCTTATGACATAGAATATAGTATGTATTTGTTCACAACTTTCACGTGCAAAGGATACCTTCCAAATAAAACTGGTGTAGGCAAGAAGGAACTTAATTTCATCTATCAATCAATATAAAGCAGGAGGAAGTGCGCCCTGATTCATTGGTTAATTCTATGTCCCAAGGATTGATTTCTCTTGGTTACCTGGACTCATCGGACCCCCCCCCCCGCCCCCCAAGCATCTTTGTTCAAAACAAAATCTTTCCCTGAGTATCTTTGTCTTGGGATGGAGGGAGGACCAGGCTTGCATCTCTCTGAACAGAAGTTTCCACTGACCTTTAGCTGCAAGGGAATCTTGAAAGTGAAGATTTGCTGGTGATAGCAAGGCTCTTGTGATGAAGATGCTGAGGAAAGGCGAATGGCAGACAAATAACAGTCAGTCACACATCACTTTTTGAAATTAACTTTCAAACAACACCACTGAGCCAACACACCTAGTTTTTCAGGATATTTTATTCAGGCTATGAGTTAAGTATGATCTAGTTCCAAGAAAGCCTTGATATGTGGAGTTTGTCCTTCTGAAGTTTACATAGTGTAGTTCTCTATCCAGTTAATGTGAAATGAGTTTCAAATAGTTTGCTACTTGTTTCCATTATAATAAGTATAAACTACATAATGTAATTTCTTAGTTCTCTTAGCTAAACTCTCTTTCCTCCTTTACCTTCTCCCTTTGGTGTCTTACAAAAATGAGGGTGCAATTCTGGAATTTTTGGGTTTACTTTATCTTCAAAGTCTTTTATCATGGGACATTTAAAAATTGACATGATTAAATATAACAAAAATTATTGAATTTTATCCTTTGTTCATAAACTTAAAAAGTAGTATAAGTAAAATTTTTTCTTTTGATTATGTTGAACTATTTAAAATGTTGATGATAGCATTTTATGTTAGTGATACAATAGTCACTGTATCACTGTATCACTGTTATCCCATTGTTCATTGACTAGCTGGAGCGGGCTCCAGTGACACCTCCATTTGTCCTAGACCTGAGATTTTAGTAGCCTCTCTTTACTTGTGCTTCCCAACCGTGCTGCATTGGAGGCTCTTTCAGGGTCAGGGCAATGAGACCCATCATTGTTACTGTTTTTGGCATGTCAAATACGCCACAGGGAGCTTGCCAGGCTCTGCCGTGTGGGCAGGATACTCTCGGTAGCTTGCCGAGTTCTCCAAGAGGGAGAACTAGACAAAAGAAATCGTCCGGGAGCTTTGCCGCGATGAACATGTAAGTGTAGATGTCCTTTCGACTATACTTTTTTGTTTCCCTGGGATATATTCCCGGAAGTGGTATTGCTGGATCAAATGGAAGCTTAATTTCTAATTTTTTGAGAAGCGTCCATATTGTTTTCCAAAAGGGCTGAACCAGTCGGCATTCCCACCAGCAGTGTAGAAGGGTCCCTTTCTCCGCACATCCTCTCCAACAGTGGTTGCTTTTGTTCTTTTGAATGTGTGCCATTCTCTGTGGTGTGAGGTGGTATCTCATAGTTGTTTTGATCTGCATCTCCCTGATGATTAGTGATGCAGAGCATTATTTTCATGTGCCTTTTGGCCATTCATATCTCTTCCTTAGAAAAGTTTCTGTTCATTTCTTCGCCCCATTGTCTGATGGGGTTGGATGATTTTTTCTTGTAGGGTTCAGCCAGTGCTTTATATACCCTTGATATCAACCCCTTACCAGATGGGTATTGGGTGAATATCCTTTCCCATTCTGTAGATTGTCTTTGTATTTTGGTCAGTGTATCTTTTGCGGTGCAGAAGCTTCTTAGTTTAATATAGTCCCATTTGTTTATCTCTGTTTCCACTTGGTTGGTCAGTTGCATGTCATCTTTGAAGATACCTGTAACTTCAATATCATGGAGGGTTTTGCTGACTTTGTCTTCGATGTACCTTATGGATTGTGGTCTGATGTTGAGGTCTTTAATCCATTTTGATCTGATTTTTGTGCATGGTGTCAGGTCGAGGTCTAAACCCATTCTTTTGATTGTGGTTGTCCAGTTATGCCAGCACCATTTGTTAAAGAGACTTTCCTTGTTCCACTTCACATTTCTTGCTCCCTTATCAAAGATTATATGATCAGACATTTGAAGTTGTGTGTAGGGATATTCCACCCTGTTCCACTGGTCTGCGGCTCTGCCTTTGTTCCAATACCATGCTGTTTTAATTGTTACTGCTTTGTAGTAAAGTTTAAGGTTGGGGATGGTGATGCCTCCCATCATCTTTTTCCCAAGAATTGTTTTAGCTATCGGTGAGCGTTTGTTGTCCCATATGAATTTCAGGATTGCTTGATCCATTTCTTTGAAGAATTTCATGGGTATTTTTTATAGGGATCGTGTTGAATCTGTATAATGCTTTGGGGAGTATTGCCATTTTGACAATGTTGATTCTCCCTATCCATGAGCAGGGGATGTTTCCTTTTCCTCATGTCCTCTTTTATTTCATGGAGTAGCATCTTATAGTTTTCTTTGTAGAGGTCCTTTACTTCTTTAGGTAAGCTGATTCCAGGTACTTGATTTTCTTGGGCACAATTGTGAATGGGATTGCTTTTTTCATGTACATTTCCTCTGTCTTATTGTTTGCAAATAGGAAGGCCATGGATTTTTGGGTATTGATTTTATAGGCTGAGACTTTATTGTACAAGTTTATTGTTTCTAAGAGTTTCTTAGTAGAGGTTTTAGGTTTCTCTAGATATAGTATCATATCGTCTCCGAATAGTGAGAGTTTGATTTCTTCTTTTCCTACCTGGATGTCCGTAATATCTTTTTCGTGCCTAACAGCTAGTGCAAGTACTTCCAGTACTATATTGAACAGCAGTTCTGAGTGGGCATCCTTGTCTTGTCCCTGATTTTAGAGGAAAGGCCCTTAGCTTTTCCCCATTGAGGATAATACTTGCCATAGGTTTGTGGTAGATAGCTTTGACTATCTTGAGGAAACTTCCTCCAAAACCCATTTTGGTGAGAGTTTTCATCATGAACAGATGTTGGATCTTATCAAATGCTTTCTCTCCATCTATTGATATAATCATATGGTTTTTAGCGTTACCTTTGTTGATATGATGGATTATGTTGATTGATTTCCAGATGTTAAACCATCCTTGCATCCCCGGGATGAATCCCACTTGGTCATGGTGTATGATCTTTTTAATGAGTTGTTGGATTCTATTTGCTAACATCTTGTTGAGGATCTTCGCCTCGGTATTCATCAGGGACATTGGTCTATAGTTTTCTTTTTTTGTGGTGTCTTTGTTTGCTTTTGGCATTAGGGAGATATGTGCCTCATAGAAACTGTTTGGGAGGGTTCCTGTTTTTTCAATTTCCCGGAAAAGCTTGAGGAGAACTGGCAACAGGTACTCTTTAAATGTTTGGAAGAATTTGCCAGTGAATTCGTCTGGACCTGGGATTTTTGGTTTTTGGGAGACTTTTGATAACAGTTTAGATTTCTTTGATATTAATGGGTCTATTCAGGTATTCCAGGTCTTCTTGGTTCAGTCTTGGGAGATTGTAGGAATCAAGGAATTCATCCATTTCTTTTAGGTTCTCTTGTTCCGTGGCATACAGACTTTCAAAGTAGTCTCTGATGATCTTTTGAATCTCCTTGGTTTCTGTCGTGATGTCCCCCTTTTCATTTCTGATTCAGTTTATTAGCGTTCTCTCTCTATAACGTTATAGATATAATAGCAATTTCATCTCCTCGATTTCTAAGTGCTTCGTCACATGCTTAGAACATTGCTCTTTGCCCCAGTTATTAGACTTCTGATCATTCTTCACAATGTCCGTTGAGGGCCTCTCCTTGCTCCTTCAGGCATTCTTGGTTGCTCACTGACAGTTCTGTGTAATTTTTAAATAATGTAGGCTACCTGCACACAGGGGAAGCACATAAGTGGGCTGTAATTTCCCAGGAACGCCTGATCCCAAACCCCTCTTCTCTCCACCACTGAAATCTTCTTTCAATAACTTTTTCTTTTCTTGTAACCAGTGCAGAGAAAGGCTCCAGGACCCAGGCTGCATTCCTGTATGTAAATTATACAGACTGAGAAATGTTCAGTGTTTGGTGTGTAATTCCATGGGAAGGCCTAAAGCCCTGAGCAGTAGGATAGATCAGCTTTGTACAAAACTTGGACATTGTGCCAACACTGACCTGAAGTTCTACTCTAATGCCAATTCCGTGATCCTTCGATAACAAACTTGCTTTCTTCTTTCCTGATCCCTTTCAAACCCTCCAACTGTTTTTCAGAAGGACAGTTCTAAAATGTTCTAACTGGCATTATAAATTACAACCAGAGGTAAGAGTAAAAAGTCAAACTGATTCAGCTAAAATACATATCTGAATATTTACACATATACGTGTATAACTATACTGAAAGCATACAGATGGCTCAGAATTTGTGTGAGGAAAAAGAAATCTAAGATCTGGTACTTACATTTTGGTAATTTTGATCCATATAAGGAGAAAAGATACATAATAGAGGCAAGAATGATAGTACAGTGTGTAGGCTATTATCTTACACATAGCCAACCTGGGGTTTAACCCCAAGCACCACATGTGATCCTCCGAGTTCCATAAGAGTGAGTACTAAGCACAATCCAGGGGTAAGGCCTGAGTACTGTTAGGTGTGACTCAAAACCAAAAGCCAAGACCATAAAAATAAGAACACAAAATAATATGCAATAAGTGATGATTCTTAGTTCAATGTCATTTCTTTCTAAGTATAATATTAGAATAATCACTGTAAAAATAAAACAAAAATTAAGCCTGAGAGACAGGACAGAAGTTAAAGTGCTTACCTTATACATGGCCAACCCTGGTGCAAGCCCAGTCACCACTAGGAGTGACCTCTGAGCACAGAGCCAAGAGGCAGCCTTGAGCAATGCTAGGTGTACCCTACCCCAAAACACCAGTAACACAAAAATGAGAAAATATTCCTTGTTAATCTAACTCAAACACAACTACAGATTTATGGATCTCTCTCCTCTTTCTGTGTATAATTAGTAATAGAATTGGGCTAATTCCCGGCCCACCGTGAACTCCTTCTACTGGGCTTTGGACGGCTCTCACACGGCCCTGCCCTTCCCGGCTCTCCCACGACCTCCCAGACCTGAGCACTGCCAGTGTCCCAAGTGGTTGCTGTGGGAGTGGCCTGTATCTCAGGGGGCGTGGTCTCAAAAGGGGCTTGGACTCCTGCCTGAGCAACAGGGGCAGTTGTTATTACTTTTTTAGCATAATCTCTATAACCTTTTTCTTTGAAAAATACCCTGGCCATCTCAATCACTCTATGTCAGTAGTCTATTAGCTTATTCTAACTTCACAAAAACTATCCATGAACAATAGAAACTTTGCAAGGAGAGCATAGCCTTAAACCGTCACTAGAGGCCCCACATAAATCAGAATGAATACCTGAGAGTAAGGAAGAATTTTAGAATAGGAACAAGGCTACCATTATCAATTTGGTGCAAACAGAGCTCATCCTCCCGCAGCAAGAGGGAATAGGGTCAGACAATTAGAACATTCCAACTCTATACTTCCATACCAATAAGAAGAAACAGCAAAAATCCCCTCAATGAAGAGAGGATGAAGAAAAGATTCCAGAAACCTCAACAGGGACTACCCTCCTATACGACGTTTCAGAAAAAAGAATTCAGAGAGGAAATCTTGAGGAGAGTTGATGTACTCCAAGCAACCATGGAACAGACATCCAATAAATTAAGGGAATATATAAATAAAGCATTGGATAGGTCCACCAAGAAAGTGCAGGAAGAAATGAGAGCAGAAAATTCAAATCTATGAACGGAAGTCACACAAATAAAGGAAATGGTAGATGAATTAAAAGTCTCAGTAGGAGCCCTCAACAGTAGAATGACTACAGCCGAAGAGAGAATCAGCGAGCTTGAAGATGAGCTGCACAAAGCTTGCAGACAACAAAAAATAATGGCAAAAGACCTCAAAATGGCCCTAGAGTGAATCAGAGTCCTAGGGGATGACCTCAAGAGGAACAACATAAGAATCATTGGAGTACCAGAAGCACAGGGAAGTAACCCCAATGAAAAAAAAAACACAGTAAAAGACATCATTGCTAAGAAATTCCCAGAGCTGGAGAAGGCAGGCATCCAGATCCAAGGAGCCCGAAGAGTACCAGCAAAAAGAGATCTGATTAAAAAGACTCCAAGGCACATCATAGTCAGAATGATGGATGCTGTGGATAGAGACACAATACTGCTAGCAGCAAGGTCAAAGAAGGAAATCACATACAAAGGAGCCCCCCTTTGATTTACAGCAGACCTATCAGAGGAAACCCTCCAAACCCGAAGACAATGGTGGGACATAGTGAAAAAACTCAACGAAATGAATGCATCACCGAGACTACTTTATCCGGCTAAACTCTCACTCAAACTTGAAGGAACCATATACTATTTCTCGGATTAACAACAGCTCAGGAACTTCATAGACTCAAAACCAAACTTAAAAGAAGGACTAAAGGGGCTATTGTAAGACAAGGAAGAACCCCACAAGAACAACAAACCCCACAGAAAGATGACACAAAACCCCATGACAATAATTGCTCTCAATGTCAATGGCCTAAATGCACCAATCAAGAGACACAGAGTGGCAAAATGGATCCAGAAACTAAGCCCAACATCCTGCTGCCTGCAAGAAACACACCTGAACAATCAGAACAAGCACAGACTCAAAGTCAAAGGATGGAAAACAATCCTGCAGGCAAATAACTCCCTCAAAAAAGCTGGGGTGTCATACTAGTATCTGACAACATAGATTTCAGGTTGAAAAAGATTCGAAGGGACAGTGAAGGTCATTTTCTATTTATCAAGGGATATGTACAACAGGAGGAAATCACACTCTTAAACGTATACGCACCTAATGAATGACTGGCTAAATACTTAAAACAACTCCTAATAGACTTTAAAGAGGACATCACTAGTAGCACAATAATAGTTGGAGACTTCAACACTGCCTTATCACCTCTAGATAGATCGACAAGAACAAAACTCAGCAAAGAAACACTGACTCTGAAAGAAGAAATGGAAGAGAGAGGCCTAATAGACTTGTACAGGGCTTTACACCCCCAAAAAGAAAGAATACACATTCTTTTCCAGTGCACATGGAACATTTTCCAAAATAGACCATGTACTGGGCCACTAAACGTACCTCAATAGAATCGGAAAAATTGTATCAACTATCTTTTCAGACCATGATGCACTGAAGATAGAAGCTAATCACACACAGATACGGAGAACCAAAGAAAACACCTGAAAATTAAACCGCTTGGTGTTGAACAATGAGTGGGTCAGGAAGGAAATCAAGGAAGAAATCAAGAGATACCTTGAAACAAACAAGAATGAAGACACGAGCTACCAAAACCTATGGGATGCAGCTAAAGCCATGTTAAGGGGAAATTTTATCGCTCTGCAAGCTCTTCTTAGGAAGGAAGAAAGGGCGTACATAGATAGCTTGACTTCACAGCTCAAGATCTTAGAAAAGGACCAGAAAAAAGAACCCAAACCTGACTGAAGGAAAGAAATAATAAAAATTAGAGCAGAAATTAACAACATGGAAACCCAGAAAACAATCCGAAAGGTCAATGAAACCAAGAGCTGGTTCTTTGAGAAACAAGATTGATAAACCGCTAGCAAGGCAAACACCCTATCCGCTGTGCTACTGCTCTAGCTCTGTGTCTATTTTTAAAAACCACAAAAATACTTCTGGAAGACCTGGCAGCCATGCCCACCGACCATCACTGTCACCATGTAACTCTGAACCAGCTATCAGCCTTGTTCTAGAGACTCATAAACAAATCTTGAGAGAGATCACCTAAGCCACAAAAAATCTATCAGACACCTGGTCCCAGCTGAGATCTCCAGGGTAATCTCAGACCCAAACAAAGCCCCAACAGCCACTCCTACACCCCAAATATGCCTTCATGCCTCCAGCCTGACCCACCACCTTAGGACTGAGCATCAGAGAGAACCTAATCTACCCAAAACTCCAGTTATACGGAGTTATATGGGACTTTGGGGCTGAAAACTCCAGGCCTTCTTGGAGCCAGGGTGAGTGACCTCCTCTCCCCTCCCTGTATTTCTGGAAGATCTGGCAGCCATGACCAGTTAAATATTTAACTGCCCAGTTAATTGCCTCATCAAATAGTCTGGATTTTTATGGAGTGACACCTCCAAATTCGACAACACTGACATCCCAGGAATAACACACCCCAGATTGAATGGAATGTAATGCAGAAGCCCCCAAATGTCACCTAACAAAAACACAGAAGGCTTAAATTGCAACAACAGCTTAGTAAAAATCTTAGACAAGGACACAATGTCCCCATGGTGAGACACAATAATTTTCACAATTTTTTTTTCTGCAGAAATAATTTTTTGATCATTCCATTAGACATTTAATAGTAATAAGCAATATAAAATAAATTATTGTGGGCCTGCTATGGTGGCCAATTGGGGAAATGGAGACAGTGGTGGAGGGAAGGAGCAAAGGTACAGTGGTGGTGGGATTGGTGTTTAGATATTGAATGCCTATAACCAATCATCATGTTCATCATGTGATCATGTTCCTCATGTGTTTGCAAGTTATCACCATCATCATCATCATCATCATAATCATCATTATCATCATCACTTTAGACCATGGTATTTAAATAAAGTGTGTGTGTATGGGAGGGGGCATGGAGAAGCCACAGAAGATTTCCTAGCACTACTTCTTCTCACTTGCCATGCTCAGGATTGAGTGATAGTTGAAGCACGGTCAAGCAGGAATGGCTTGAACCAAATCAGGATTTTCCTAGCAGGGATGAAGGGTGAGAAAATAGATTTGCGCAGGTAACCAAGAGGTGTCTGCTAGACCCAGAGGTCTGAGACAGCACCTGGGAAGAGACCTGAGATTTTGGATTGAGCTCCTGCTGTCTAGCATGAGGAGACAAGATCTGTGAAGAAGATTCTTGAACTCTGTATATCAGCAGTGCTTCAGTCCTACCCCTCCTTACTTGCTTCATAACCACATGCAGGTGGGATCTGTTAATAAGCTTCCAGTTTTTTTTACCCTCCTCACTAGAGTTACGTGTTTTGCTTAAGAGCAGAGTCTATTCCTGCTCTCAGAAATCCAGTTGCCCCCAGGGCCTCTTGGCCAGGTCAGGTTGGCAGAGCGAGCTGGGTGGTTTGTAGTGTTTGCTCAAATCCCCGTCTCACCACAAACTCCTGCAGGGTAATTATTTGAAGGAACACCTTCCTACAGCTGAGACGTATGGCTATTAAGGACTGCCAGAGATGGAAATTTATTTCTCACCTGTGTGGTTTCCAGAATCTTGTGGGGGCAGAATAATGAGCAGCTTCCAGTAACCTGCAGAGAACACAGGATCCAAGGGAACCGGATGTGGCTTCTTTCTGTGGATTTATACAATTCCCCGCAGTCAGTGCCCTCATACAAACCAGCTTCTACAGAAAGTGCCAGTCTTACCTTTCCTCCGGCCTTTTGTGCTTTTCCTCTGTTCCACTTCCTCAACATTATTCTTATCTTCACATCATTCATAGTTCTCAGGCAAATGTTTATGGCATAATGACTTAGTGCTATTTCTGTATTGATCTTGGTAATTGCCTTTCTTTTGTAGATGCTAGTTCAAGAGGCTTCTTGCTTATTAAATATTACCTTATAAACCTGTTAGAATGCAAGGCTTGTTGGGACAAAGTTTCCGCCAGGAGATCCCCCCATTCCACCCAAGGGGAACCAGATGCACCGAAGGGGAATTCTTACATCACACACTCAGTTTCATTTGGAAGTCTCTAGCACAGTGAGCTACTTGAGGGGGAGAATCCTTTTTCTCAGTTATACTAGCTTTAACACGTTACACTCTTTGCAGGCTAAAAGGAGGGAGCCCTGCTCTGATTTGTTGTTCTATTACCCTGCTGCTGAATAAATTACTATTTTCCCAGGGGGAATCTTTGTGTTCTCTGACTTCCTATTTTTTTTAAAAAATGTCTATTCGCATACCCATTGTAGCTCCATCTCTTCATTTTGTGATGTCTTTAGTCTTATTCTTCAGTCTTAAAATAAATAGAACAGAAAGGGTTTACTTCATGTTGTTGGCTGTCAGAAATCTGAAAGGATTCATTTTCTATTAGGATTCTATTTGAGTTTGACTGCCTTGTGATAATGAAATACTGAGGCTTATGCTGGAAGATAATCTATTGAAATTACATATCCTGATTTTTTTGATTAGAGTGAAATATATTGGTCTAACTAAACACAGTGAATCCTCGCCTATAATTCATAACTGCAAAATAATAAATATGGGTCTTGTTCCTAAAGACCCCAAATGAATAATAAAAACTGCACTTAGGAAATGAAATTTGGGTTCTATGCTAATAGTTACTATAGGGAATAGTCACTTGACTTAAACATTAGAGTGACCTGAATATGGATTAAAAGTTGTTCAATCTGTGTTGCAATGGTAATATATTGGAGAATTGTGAGAGGATGGGAAAGGCTAGAATCTAATGATAGCGTTAATTGTCACTTATAAACTGCCTTGTATGTTGTTTGGGCAGCTAGAAGCAGTTTATCCTATTCAAAGTGACTTCTGGAAATTTATTGTCTGACATAACAAGAGGTTGGGTAGATTGCTAGGTTGACTGATGCATATTTTCCAAAGCGTCATCAAGGAATCAGGTTCTGTCTTTGTTTCTGTATTTCCTTAATTAAGGTATTGGCAATGGTGATCTCTGGGGGCAGAAGATGGTGGTAGGAATTTCAACCATCACATCCAGAGACAACATCCCAATGATGTAAAAAAGCCAACCAGTCAACCAATAGTGCTCTTTCATTCCCTTTCATTTTCTTAGAAGAAGGACACCTTTCCCTACTATCTTTCAGTAAAGTTTACTGGCAGTATCAGGATTATTCTTGGGTAAGAGGAATATGGCATATCGATTATCGAATATGCCACGGGTAGCTTGCCAGGCTCTGCTGTGCGGGCGGGGTACTCTCGGTAGCTTGCTGGGCTCTCTGAGAGGGTTGGAGGCTTTTAGGGCAGCCTCCAATTGCCCGTACAGGTGTTCCCATGGTTCATACTATATTTGAAGCCCATAAAATATGGTGCGAAAATTATGGAAAATGGGTACTAAGTGTCCTATGCTGTGTCCAGAAAGCGGCCTAGAGCGTGGCGGTGGCTGGGTAGTGAGGTAGGGAAATGTTCGTGAAAGGATGTTATGAAAAACGAACTGATCCCTGTTGTTCCATTTGCTCTCAATGGAATGAGCATCTCTGAATGCAGCAGCTATGTGTACCTGTGTCAAGAACTCAACATGAGGAATGACTTGGCACCAGAACTGCGCAGGAGGAAGATAGCAGCGTGGAACACCTTCAAGAATGTTGAAGAAGTGGTTAAGAGGACAAAGAACCTCTGGCTCCAGGCACATATTTTCGACTCCACCGTTCTTCCTGCACTAACATACGCCTCAGAGACCTTGGCTTTATGAAAACAAGATGAGAACGCTATTAGGGTATCCCAAAGAGGAATCGAAAGAACTATACTTGGAGTATCACGTTTCATTCAAGTGAAAGAAGGAATCCGGAGTTCCAACCTCTGTCGACGGTCAAGAATCAGGGATGCTGTTTCATTTGTCAAGGCATCAAAAATCAGATGGGCTTGACATGTAATACGATTCAGAGATGACCGCTGGACTAGAGCTGTTACCGACTGGATTCCACTGGACATCAAAAGACCACGTGGCCGCCCACTAACAAGATGGTCAGACTTCTTCATCAAAACCCTGAACGAATGATTTGAGGCTCTTCCTATTCCTGGAGTGAGCAGATATCATTGGGCTACAATAGCACGTGACAGGGATGAATGGAGATGTTACTGGCGCCCGCTCGAGCAAATTGAAGATGACAAGTGATACAAGTGAAGAGGAATGTGATTACAAGAAACCAGATAATCTTATCCCCTTAACCCCTTGAGGTGGGAATTAGCTTATCTTTCCCTGAAGTATTTGGGTGTGTGGAAGAGGATACTTGCACTGAACTGGGTTTACAAGAAAGTAGGGGACTGGAAATGGATGTTGGCTAGGCAGTCAAAGGTCTGCTCCATGTCTAGTTCCATCTTTATCTTTAGCTTTATGTCTATTTTGTCTCAGTCTCATAGAAAATCTGAAAAATAGAATAAAAAGTCGTGTTTACCTGATGTGTTTTTTTTTCTTTCTTTCCTTTTTTTTTTTTTTTTTTTTGCTTTTTGGGTCACACCCAGCGATGCACAGGGGTTACTCCTGGCTCTGCACTCAGGAATTACTCCTGGCGGTGCTCAGGGGACCATATGGGATGCTGGGAATCGAACCTGGGTTGGCTTCGTGCAAGGTAAAC
The DNA here is from genome assembly GCF_027595985.1 of Sorex araneus. Taxonomy (NCBI): domain Eukaryota; kingdom Metazoa; phylum Chordata; class Mammalia; order Eulipotyphla; family Soricidae; genus Sorex; species Sorex araneus. Next base: position 47,051,129 of record NC_073310.1, on the reverse strand, counting down.
GCCCTACCCTCTGAGCTATCACTCCAGCCCCTGATGTGTTTCATTTTTCAGCATTAAGTTCGTGTTTGTAAACAGAATCCTTTCTTCCAAACTTGCACTAAATTGCAACCAAGAAACATTTTTTTTTAAAGCCTAGGTTTGAAGGATGAGTTGGACAATTAGTCCTGATGAAGGTATTTTGAAGAACAGAAACATTAGGTAATATCAGTTATAGGTGATCCTTGTGGCATCCAGTCACACCTAAATTTAGAAAACATAGTCCTCATCTCTACCTTTTCTGACAATGTTTTCATAGGAAGCTAAGATATACTCAGAGCAATGACAAAACAGCTCTATGCTGAGGCCTCCCTTGAGGATCACAATTACAAACAGAAGCTTGGAGCCTGCCCCTCCCGCCCTCTGGCCCTGCCTCCTGCCTGAGCATCTGCCCACACTGCAGCCTTGCTCCTCGCCCGCTCCGGGCCAGTGACACTGGAGGCTCTGCCTACCTAGTTCTCTCCCTCCCTTCTGCAGTAGCTGTTGCTCTGGCAAGATTTGTTTCTACAGAGATGGTCTGCCTCTTCTCAGAGGGTAACCAGCTCCTTGCTTGGGGGCAGGTGGAAGGAAATCACCACAGAAAAAGGCCACACAGTTCTAATATCAACTTTGCTGGTTATAAACGACACATTTTAAATGACATATAAAATGACATATTTTATCCTCTACTGGCATAGAAAGCACAGAAAATATAACAACACATGTAGAAGCTCTCCGGTTGTGTTAATATTTTGACATATTTGTCTGGGATATCTTTATTTTGTTTTACTTTTGGGTTTTGGGTCACACTCAGCGATGCTCAGGAGTGAGTCCTGGCTCTGCTTTCACGAATCTCTTCTGGCGATGCTCAGGAAACCATATGGGAGGCTGTTTAGGGATGGTAGCATTTATTGACATGCCCTCCTTGTATTTTTCTAGAGGATAAGAAGACAGAAACCTGAATCAGAAATCTTAATTTGCAGTTCACATCAGAAGTGTGTTGCAGCTGATCAGACTCTGAGTGAATTTAATGATCATCTTGGTGTCCACACCCTGTAAACCCCCTTCTTAAAAGTGTGCTTCCTATTTTTTCTTTCTTTCTTTCTTTCTTTCTTTCTTTCTTTCTTTCTTTCTTTCTTTCTTTCTTTCTTTCTTTCTTTCTTTCTTTCTTTCTTTCTTTCTTTCTTTCTTTCTTTCTTTCTTTCTTTCTTTCTTTCTTTCTTTCTTTCTTTCTTTCTCTCTTTCCCTTTTCTTGATACTATGCATCCATAATGGTGGCTTTGAGGACATGAATTCATCATTTTTCCAGCAGCTTGTGGCCAATAAAACTCCTAGGCAGGAGATAGAATACGACAGGTGGGTGCTTGCCTTGTATGCAGCCGACCTGAGTTCCATCCCTGGCACCACATATGGTCCACTGAGCCTGCCAGGAGTGATCCCTGGTTTCAGAGTCAGAAGTAAGCCCTGAACACCACCTGGTGTGCCCCCCAAACAAAAGCAAAACATTAATTAAACTCTTTCTTGAGAGATCAAAGAATCTCTTGAATTAGTAATTGTAGAATTAGGTCTTTATGGTCACAAATTTTCACAAATAAATCTCAACCCCAAATCCTGACCCTTTCCCCAGAAATACTGACCTAAATTGCTGTGTATTGAACCCTTCATCATTTTTCGTATACCAATGTTTATATATGTGTGTTTATGCATTCATATATATAAATATAAACTATATAGTATTGTTTTGAATGTGACATTATATATTTTTTTCATAACTAGCTTTATAATCTCAACACCATATCAATCGTGGTCATTGGTGTTGATCTGGCTAAAAGTTTTAAGCTGACCATTGTACTCTATTGTGTAAATATGCCACAGTTATTTTCCATTCCACTGCTGATGAGCAGTTTCCTGGCTTCCATTTTCACTGATACTTTGGTATTTCAGGGAATACCTTTGTGTGTGTCCCATTTGCTTCCTGTTCATGAAGATGTGCAGGAATATTGAGTTCTACAATTTCATAACTCTTAGTTTCAGCAATTGGGGAATTGGATCCAATCTGTCCGATGAATTTACAAAGAAAGCTCATTGTTTTAATCTGTGTTTTTGGTTGCTAATGTTATTAAATAATTTTTATATGGTCGGTGGCTATTTGAGCTGTCTTTCCTAAATATCATCACTTCTTGACTTTTGTCCAGTTCTTTCCTCTTGTGTTGTTTGTCTTTTTTCCTCAGTTTGAGGGATTTCTAAAAATATCCTGGATATTCATCCTTTGTAATTTGAAGATTTTTTCCCCCTCATTCTCAGCTTATCTTCTTTTTTGTTGTTGTTGCTCATGTTTTCACATTTTTAACTTTTCAAATGTATTGATTTTCCATTAATGTTATTTAGTCTTATTTGAGAAAGTCTTTTGAGAGCTCAATAAGCTGAATGTGTGGTTTGCAAGCTGGAGGGGAGGCTCAGATTAGTTCCTCATCTCCACAGGGTTCCCTGACCACTGCTGGGAGTGACCCCAGGCACAGAGCCAGGAGTAGTCTCCAAGAATTCCCTGCTATGGTTCAAAACCAAACCAAGTCACCCCCACCCTCTTTTGATAGTTGTGAAGTTGTTATGCTATATTTTTTTCTCTAAATTTTTGAGGCTTAGAAAACATTATGGGCTGGAGCGATAGCATAGCGGTAGGGTGTTTGCCTTGCACGCAGCTGACCTAGGTTTGATTCCTCCACCCCTCTCTGAGAGCCCAGCAAGCTACTGAGAGTATCGCACCTGCACGTCAGAGCCTGGTAAGCTACCCGTGGTGTATTCGATATGCCAAAAACAGTAACAATAAGTCTTACAATGAGAGACATTACAGGTGCCCGCTCAAACAAATCGATGAGCAATGGGATGACAGTGACAGTGAAATAAAAAACATTATATTTAGATTTGAATCCATCTGGAATTTTCTTGTGATTTGTGTAGGGTAGGTATGCAATTTTATTACTTATGTGTTACCAGTTAAGATGTATGAGCATTGAGTATTAAGTATAACATTGATACTCCAGTACAGTCTTTTCTTCCTTTGAAGAAGGATTGATTCTTTCCACTTCTAGTATGTGCTTAGTTTTTGTTAGAATTCAAACTTTGTCCCTAGGTTATAGCCAGCTACATTGATCTATTTTCTCAATTTTGTTTTTGTCCTATTTTTTTTTCTTCTTTTAGGGTTACATTCAGGGTGCTCAGAACTACTCCTTGGTCTCCCTTGCGTGGTTCTGGAAATCGAATCTGGGCCTTCTGCATTCTTTTTCTATTCTTCTTTTTTGTTTTTGTGCCCATCTGGCAATACTCTGGGCTTACTTCTGCCTCTGCACTCAGGAATTACTCCTGGAGGTGCTTGGGGGTATTATATGGGATGTTGGAGATCAAATCTCAATTAGCCTTGTGCAAAGCAATCTCCCTGCCAGTCATTCCATCACTCAGGTCCCTTGAGCTATTTTTCTAGTCTCTATTTTCTTTTTTATATTGCCAAAACTATTTTTTTAATCTTATAAATCTTTTTTAGGGCTGGAGTGATAGCGCAGCGAGTAGGGAGTTTGCCTTGCACGAGGCCAACCCGGGTTCGATTCATCCACCCCTCTCAGAGAGCCTGGCAAGCTACCAAGAGTATCTTGCCCTCATGGCAGAGCCTGGCAAGCTACCCATGGCGTATTCTATATGCCAAAAACAGTGACAACAATGTAGTTACTCACAATGGTGCCCGCTCGAGAAAATCGATGAGCAATGGGATGACAGTGATACAGTGATACAGTGATAAATCTTTTTAGTTTGTTGAAGCTTTAGAATGTTTATTATAATATTTTGAAACAAAATTATTCAAAAGTGCTTTTAAAATTTTAATTTTTATTACATTTTTTGTGGACAAATTTTGAATAGTGTAGGTATTTGAGACTTGTTCATACAGCTTAGTCTGTTATACATTTTTATGAACATTCCACGTACGCATAGAAGAACCTGAGTACTCTTCAGGGTTCTATAAATGATCAGTCAACTACTGTCACTGTCACTGTCATCCCGTTGCTCATCGATTTGCTCAAGCGGGCACCAATAACGTCTCCATCGTGAGACTTGTTGTTACTGTTTTTTTGGCATATGGAATACGCCACGGGTAGCTTGCCAGGCTCTGCCGTGCGGGCGAGATACTCTTGGTAGCTTGCTGGGCTCTCCGAGAGGGCTGGAGGAATTGAACCTGGGTAGGGCCACATGCAAGGCAAATGCTCTACTGCTGTGCTCTTCAATTACTGAGAAATGAAAATTAACATGTCTTACCAAAATTGTAAATTTTATGGTCTTTCCAGTATATTCTTTTTTTTTCTTTCTTTCTTATGTTTCTTTCTTCAAGGCTCAGTGTGTAATGATTAAAAATTGTTACAATTTCTTGGTGAATCGTTTCTTTCATTAGGAGGCAAAGATCCCTTTATCATTCTCTTTTATCAATCCTTAACCATTCCCACCTCCTGGGAGCCAATTTTACTGACTGGTATATATTTCCATGAGGTTACTCTGTTATTGTAACCCTGACAGTGGAGGTCCAGTTCTGTGACTGCTTGAGCAGGACAATCAGTAGGGAGAAGAGGTGCAGATTGAGAAAGAAATTCATTAGCAACAAGCCTGCTGGTCGGAAGGTGTTAGACTCACATTCCCTATATATGAGAATCATACCCCCTGGATGGGGAAAGGAAATAACACATGGCAAAAAGAACTGGGAAGCATAATTTTGGGAAGGACAGATTGCAGATGGTGGGCATCAAGGTGATAAAAACTTCTCCTGTGGGCTGGTCCTCAGAGGATATAAGTTCATTCTACAAGTTATCTTCCTTGTATAGGCTTTAGAGGGAAGGACTAGATAAGGGAAACATTCTTTACATTCTCAACAACCCAACACCAGAGGAATTTTCTGGTTTTAATTCTGAGTCAAATGCTTAATTCCTTTTGTGTTGGTTTCGTTAATTTTAAGTGATTTTCAGATATTCTTATCGTTGTTACTTCTGTGTGTGATTATGTTTAAAATGAGCTTCCCATAAATAACATAATTATATTTTTAACATATAACTGGTAAGTCTCTGTAATTTGTTTGGGAAGTCTAGTTCTTTACATTTATTGGGAATACCATGATATTTGTGTCACCATATTTGTGCTGCCACTGATAATAAGATAAAGCTTCATTTTAGTAACAGTAAGAAACAAGAAATATTACAATTTAAAAATGATGTATTGGGCCCAGAGAGATAGTACAGTAGGTAAGGAACTTGCCTTCCATTGGACAGACCTGGGTTCTATCCCTGGAAATCCATATGGTCCCCCAAATCTGTCAGGAGTGATCTCTGAGCACAGACCCAGGAATTAACCCTGAGCACTGCCCTGTGTAGCCCCCAAACAAAACAAAAGAAAAAGAAAAAAAAGAAAAAGTGACTTATTGCTTAACTTGACTGTGAAAAGAACTTTTTGGAATTAAACACAACTATTTGTCAATAATATGTTGACCTTCTGCATAAATATGTGAATAGAGTGATACATTTATTTCTAAAAATTGTCACTATGGGTTTAACTCAGCTCTTCTTAAGTTTTGACTGAGGATCACAAAATTTTTGTTTTGTTTTGTTTTTAGGTCAAACACGGTAGTGCTCAGGACCTACTCCTGACTTAAGCTTTAGGGATCATTCCGGACTTTCTCTGGGTACCATAATCGGTGCCTTGCATATCAAATCTGGTAGGGTAGATGCAAGGAAAGGAAGGGCACTACTTGCTGTACTCCTTTTGGCCGTGTGGATTACCACTGTTTGCATTTTCCCCAGCCCAACCACTCTCCACACTGTCAAGATTTCTCAAAACAACTGAAGCAATTAGAATGACCTGAAACTGGGTTTACAATGATATAGAACAAATTTCTTCTTTGAGTCTAAGTTTTGAGAATGTTGTTAAACCTGTTTGGATCTTCTTTTCCTACTACTCTTTGGTCCTTAAGAGTTAAAATTTTGCTTCACTGTCGTGTTTTGGGGAGTTTCTTCTAAAATGCTGACCTCATTGTACTAGTTTTGATGCTAACATTTAATGTTTACACTTATTCATTGGCATCCATGCTACAATTGCTGCATAGTCAAAAGTAATTCTAAAATACCATCAATGGAAAAATGCATTTTGATTTCAGAGATATTAAAATGTGAACTTCTGAACATTTAAGAACTGATAAAATATTTTGCGATTTACTGACCAAAAAATGTAAAAATCATTTTTATGCATTATTTTGTTTTTTGGCATAACTTTTTTTCCAATAGTCTTCCCTCCTTTTCTGTATCCCATTGAATTAATTAGTTTTATTTACTAGACTGGAAGTTACACGTCTTATTTTTTTAATTAAAAAACTTTTTTTTTTTTTTTTTGCTTTTTGGGTCACACGCGGCAATGCACAGGGGTTACCTCCTGGCTTTGCACTCAGGAATTAGTCCTGGCGGTGCTCAGGGGACCATATGGGATACTGGGAATCCAACCCAGATGGGCCTCATGCAAGGCAAACGCCCTACCCGCTGTGCTATTGCTCTAGCCCCAACATGCCTTATTTTTATTATTTTTTAAAAAATGTTTTAAGTTCTTGACATCTACATTGACAAAATCTAATCAATATCTTTGTTCATCTAATAATTCACTAACTTGATTGCTTTGTCTTCACTTCTTTATTGTGTATGTTATCATTTTCTGGTATTATAATTCTAGCTTGGGCTGGAGCGATAACACAGTGGTAGGGCATTCACCTTTCACGAGGCCGACCCGTGTTCAATTCTTCCGCCCCTCTCGGAGAGCCCGGCAAACTACTGAGAGTATCAAGCCTGCACAGCAGAGCCTGGCAAGCTACCCGTGGCATATTGGATATGCCAAAAACAGTAACAATAAGTCTCACAATGAGAGACGTTACTGGTGCCTGCTTGAACAAATTGATGAACAACGTATGACAGTGATAGTGATAATTCTAGCTTTTTAACCATCTAAGTTGGTCAGCCGAATAGCATCATAATTATTTTATCATCAATATTCAGATTGACCCACACCTTAATCATTGTCTTTCCCTTTCTCTAGTTTTGTTATCTGCTTATCAAAATATATTGCTTCTTTTGTTTGAGTTGCACATGGCCAACCCTGGTTCGATTCCTTTGTCCCCTCAGAGAGCCCAGCAAGCTATCCAGAGTATCCCACCTGCATGGCAGAGCCTCTCAAGCTACCTGTGGCTTATTTAATATGCCAAAAACAATAACAAGTCTCATAATGGAGACATTACTGGTGCCCGCTTGAGCAAATCGATGAGCAACGGGATAACAGTGATACAGTGATACAGTTTGTTTGAGTTCAGTTTCCTTCCTTCTAAGATATGCCTTTTATTTTGTACAACAATCTCACATGATGGCTTAAATTGATCATAGGAATTTTTGGAGAAAGGTATGTGGTTTCTGGTATAACCACAAAGGTTCCAATTCTGCCCATATTTTCAGTTTTAAAGCAAAGTTAGTATTATTGTCTCCTTTCTAGATAAGGAAGCAGATCCATTCTTACTCCCATGTCACTGAGATTAAAGTCTCTCCATGAGTCTGGAGAATTGCACAGATGAGTCCTAGTAGACATGTAAATGGCCCCACATCTTGCCTTTCATTCCTCTTTATTGCTGACTGGGAATTTATTTTCTGAGTTTAGGTCCACATGACTTTTTTGTGGGGGAGATACATCTCAGGATGCCCCTGCTGTGCTCAGGGCTTATTCCTGGCTCTGTGCTCAGAGTTTGGGGAACCTTCTGCAATGCCTGGGATCGAATTGGAGTTGGCTGCCTGCAAGGCAAGCACCTTACTCCCTGTACTACTCTCGAGCCCTACATTACTAATGATTCTTATGTTGCATTTCCAGGTGCTTTGTGGCAGGAATGCTTGCATGAGATAGATCTTTTTGTGACTCCACTAGAATCCTAATTACTTTTCTTTTTTCACAGAGCATTTAAAAATAATTTAAAATGGAAAAAAGGAAATTTGAGTGTTTCGTACAATTTCTTATTCCTTGGTGCCTGGAGTTCCTACAAAATATAGTTTTCAATTATTGATTTGAGGCATTGCTTTGACATCCACAGTTCAGTGACTAACCCAGCGTAAGATTCTAGGCTTCTGGTAGATTCTTCCCTCAGGTTTTGACAATTTAGGGTATCAGAAAGTTGCTACCCCTGACAGACTGGGATTATCATCTCCCACAGTTGCTTATGTACCTGCCAACAGATGTCTCCCCTCTACATGATAGACAACCCCAGGTAAGAAAAGTGGCCCTGTCATTAATAATTATGGAGAAGGAAGTGAGAATATATTTTTATATGCTTTGTTGAATGCATTACTTTTATGTAAAATGGAGCAATTTCATTATTTTCCTATGACACAATATCAAGAAAATGACCACCCTCATGGCCTGTTTTGATATGATGAGAGTTAAATGCCAGAATCAATTTGAGTCGATCTTTGAATCAACTGCTGGTGTATGATAGAGTCTTCTAAAGTTTAGAGAGAAACATTTATTATTTCTCACTTTTGTGAGTTAAGTCTGGAGTTTTCTGTCTAGATCAGCTCAGATGAGGCTGGGAGGTCTGGGATGACTTCATTCGCATGTCTAGGAGCTGACAGGTAGTTTGAGTGAGTTTAAGTTGGCACATCTTTTTTTTAAGAAACTTTCTTTTTTAGTGGGATAATACTGCATTATAACATTATAGAGATTTCATGCATGTATGATTAAAAAGTCAAAATGTGTATAATGCATTAAGTTCATCATTAAAAGTCTTATGCTATTGTTCACCTAAAATGTACCTCCTTTGCCCAGATTTAGTCCCCATTTCTTTCTTTCTGGAAATTGCTAATGGATTTTATAGCCTGAAAGCTTATTTTTATCTATTTGATTGATTGATCTACATTGAATAAAATCCTACCTATTTTCCCCTGATCTATTTTCCCCTGATGTACCTCACTACACTTAATACTATGTAGGGTCTAAGTGTTGTTGAAAATGGCAATGTCACTTATATTTCACTGCAATTGGGCAATTAGTTTGTTTCCAGTTTTTGGCTATTTCAAATAAGGTTTCCATAGACATGGGAAGCACTGCACTGCACTGTCATCCTGTTGTTCATTGATTTGCTTGAGCGGGCACTAGTAACGTCTCCACTGTAAGACTTGTTGTTACTGATTTTGGCATATCGATCACACCACGGGGAGCTTGCCAGGTTCTGCCATGCAGGCAAACTATTCTCGGTAGCTTGCCAGGCTCTCCAAGAGGGACAGAGGAATCAAAGGCAAACACCCTACCTGCTGTGCTGTCGCTCTAGTCTATGGAAAAGGAGAACCCATCTCTTCAAATGAATGTTTTGTTGTCTTTGTGGAAACACCTGCAAGTCAGATAACTAAAACATGGATTTCTTTGTAGTGGGCAGGGAGGGGAAAACACTCAGTGATATTCTGATGTACCATGATGGTCAGTGCTGTTCAGGCATAACAATGTTGAGGCACTCCAGGTTCACCCACCTGATGTTCAGGAACCCATGTGCTGCTAGAATTTGATTCTTGATCCTGCATGCCAGCCTCATGTTCTAGACAGTTGAGCTACCTCTCTGACCCTAGAATTTCTTCTTTCCGTCTCTGATAACTGTCTGCATGGTTTTTCACAATTCTACTAGCAGTGCACAAGGGTTCTTTGTTCTCCACAACTTCTCCAACACTTGTTTGCCTTTGATAGTTTTTTTTCATTTTGGGTCACACCCAGCCATGCTCAGGGATTACTCCTGGCTCTGCACTTAGTAATTACTCCTGGTGGTGCTCAGGGGACTATATAGGATGCCAGAGATCTAACCCAGGTCAGCTGCATGCAAGGCAAATGCCCTACCAGCTGTACCAGTTCTATCGCTCTGGCCCAGATAGTGTTCAGTTGTTCTTGTGTTGTATATTTCTAATAAAATGCAGGATCTTTTAATGTGTCAGATGGAACATCTTGCCTCTGTATCACGTGACCTCTCATCATCTGGGAGGTTTGCCTGGGCTTCTCTACACAGAGTTGAAAAAGGAAGCAAGCTTTCTGAGCAAGTACTTTTTAGTCTCTGCTTGGATTTTCTTTGTCAATTTCCCACAGGCCAAAGCAAGTCAAGATGGAAGTCCATTTGCAAAAGAGTTTGTGTGTGTGTGTGTGTGTGCGCGTGCATGCACGCATGCTCGCACATGTGTAATATGAAAATGACTTTTGGACCAATTTTAGAATCCATTGCAACATTCTTTTGGTGTTTCTGCTAGAAGTACACTTTCACTTGTGAGAGAGTATAGATGAGATATAGATGGAGATGAGGATGTTTACCTCAGTGTCTCCTTTGATAATGGAAGAAATTTTGAAATCACACAACTGTACATTATTTGGGAGTGGCAACAGAAAATAAACTAAAACAATTCTATTGAAAAACATAAGGTAGTTAAAGAGAATGTGATAGATTCATGTCATCCAACCTAAACAGACAGTTTTTTTAAATGAAAAAGTAAAACCATACACATTTTCTACCTTTAAACATATGCATATAAACTTAGTGTCTACAGGTTCATATTTATTATACCCCGTGTGTGCAAACAAAACACTTAGAAGTATATATACACTAGATTGATAAAAGCCATCACCTTTGTGGAGACAGTAGAATTGAGTGGTGGTCAACAGGAATTTGTGAAGGTCATTTGTATGTGTGTGTATGTATGTGTGTCTGTGTGTCTGTGTGCCTGTGTAATAGGCATTTACTTATTGGTTTGGTCCACATCTAGCAGTGCTCAGGGATTATTCCTGGCTCTGGACTCAGGATCATTTCTGGCATGGACCATATGTGGAATTGAGGATCAAACCCAGGTCAGCTACATGCAAGGCAAGGTCCTTACCCATTGCACAATTGCTCTGGCCTGGTTTTGTTTTTTGGTTTTATTTTTTTTCAAAATTAATGTGTTAATGTATTATTTTAAAAGAATAAAAGAAAGAGTCCAAGCACCAAAATGGGTAAATTTGTAACTGTACCCTCACAGTGACTCACTAATTAAAAAAAAAAAGAATTAAAAAAAAAGAAAGAGACAAACAACATACCATGGAGCCGAACGGGTTGGGACCCCAGGGTTTTCCTGAGCTGAAGAATGACACGTTCCTTCGTGCTGCCTGGGGAGAAGAAACGGACTACACTCCTGTTTGGTGCATGAGGCAGGCAGGCCGCTACTTACCAGAGTTTCGGGAAGCTCGGGCTGCCCAGGACTTTTTTAGCACTTGTCGCTCCCCAGAGGCGTGCTGCGAACTCACTCTACAGCCACTGCGCCGCTTCCCTTTAGATGCTGCTATCATCTTCTCTGACATCCTCGTTGTACCCCAGGCACTGGGCATGGAGGTGACCATGGTGCCTGGCAAAGGGCCCAGCTTCCCAGAGCCATTGCGAGAAGAGCGAGACTTGGAGCGCCTCCGGGACCCAGCGGCTGCAGCCTCTGAGCTGGACTACGTGTTCCAGGCCATCACCCTCACTCGGCAGCGGCTGGCTGGGCGGGTGCCACTGATCGGCTTTGCCGGTGCCCCGTGGACTCTGATGGCATACATGATTGAGGGTGGCGGCTCAAACACCATGTCTCAGGCCAAGCGCTGGCTCTACCAGAAACCACAGGCCAGTCACCAGCTGCTCCGCATCCTCACTGATGCTCTAGTCCCTTACTTGGTGGGACAGGTGGCTGCCGGTGCCCAGGCATTGCAGCTCTTTGAGTCCCACGCGGGGCATCTTGGCCCACAGCTCTTCAACCAATTTGCACTGCCCTACATCCGTGATGTGGCCAAGCGAGTGAAGGCCAAGGTGCAGGAGGTCAGCCTGGCACCAGTGCCCATGATCATCTTTGCCAAGGATGGACATTTTGCTCTGGAGGAGCTGGCCCAAGCTGGCTATGAGGTGGTTGGACTTGACTGGACAGTGCTCCCAGCGATAGCCCGGGAGCGTGTGGGGAAGACAATGACGTTGCAGGGCAACCTGGGCCCCTGTGCCCTGTATGCACCCAAGGAGGAGATCGGGCGGCTGGTGCAGAAGATGCTGGATGACTTTGGATCCCAGCGCTACATTGCCAACCTCGGCCACGGGCTCTACCCTGACAAGGATCCGGAGCATGTGGGGGCCTTTGTGGACGCTGTGCATAAGCATTCACGTCTGCTTCGAAAGAACTGAGTGCACTTACCTTCTACTGCTAATACAGATCATGTTTTTAGAAGAATAAAAGTTCCATAGCTGGAAAAAAAAAAGAAAGAGTCCAGAAGGATGCTTATTCATTCAGCTTCAATCTTATTGAAGAACTGACTATAGAGCTGCATTTGAACATGGAATGTTCTGTTCTACTTATTTTCTTGTGGTCACATGTGCTACTTGGTTGGAAGTTTCAAGGCTAGTGAACTGAGCTAGGGATAAACATCTGGGACTTAACCTCTTAAAAATATAGCGTTCAGCCTAGTTATTATGGTGCCCAAAGTGCCAGCCGGCATAATTCCTGTTTGTGTAGTTTTGGGGTCCTGTCTGCAAATACCATGTGAAATGTTATGGTATCACTTTTCCTAAATAATTTCAACATAGCCTGAAGTTAGCCTGGTAATTACTCTATTGTGAAACATTCAGAACCTAGTAAATTATAATTTTGAGGCTGACACAAGTAGAGATTAAACTTTTACCATTTCCTGTTCATTCTAGTCAAAATCTTTATCCTCTAAAACTCCTGGTGTTTCCATGGTGTGGATATAAAGCTAGTCCACTGTCCACAGGGACTGACTAACCATTTCATTTTTCTCTGACTCTGCCACTCCTTTGTGGTTTTGTGGGGAAGGAGGGATGCCAGACTAAATACCAAAGTTATCTCCTTGGCATGCTCTTCCAAGGCTCTGACAGCAGGGAAGGGAACGCTTCATTTCATTGACCAATTACAGTAGAAACAAATGGAAACTAAGAATATAATCTCAGAATAGTTATGACTATTTTCTTCAGAAGGCACTGAATATCAGCGGTACCACTTGCTTATTGTTTATTCTGTATCTTGTCCTCTTGAAGAAAAACATTTTTGGGGAGATTTGTTTTTGGGTTACACCCAGCTGTGCTTCCTCCTGGCTTCCTCTTGGCTTTGCACTCAGGGATCACTCCTGGTGGTTCTCAGGGAACCACGTCAGGTGCCTGGGATCAAACATGGGTCAGCTGCATCCACAGCAAGGACCCTACTTACTGTACCATATGGCTCCAAGAAAAAATTAAACATGATATGAGAAAACAAAAATGATTAGAACATAATTTCTGACCATTTGCACTTCTGTGCTTTTCTGGCCTCAGTTTTTTTGTGTCTCTAGGTGTCTGGTTTTCTGTAAAATGTACAGACACATGCGTAACCCATTTCCAATACAAATCAGATAGGCACAGTTCATTTACACTTATGACTCCTGTCATGTTTGACATTTGGAGGGACTGTTCAGTATCTTTAATTTGGAGAGTTTGACATCACAGACCCAGTGGTAGTAACTGGACATATATACATCTATTAATTATACAATGTGCCATATAGGTTAGATCATTTTCATCAAGCTACTTGATTCAGGTGTGTGTGTGTGTGTGTGTATGTGTGTGTTTGCGGCTCCTATGTAGATTGTAATTCTTAGAACACCTTGGGTTCCCTTTCAGTATCAGAGATATTATTGGGTGAAATGTGCACACTTGAGCATATAATAAAATATTTTAACATTAGCACCAAACTTTCCTTCAAATATAGTGAACAACACTTTGCATTAGATAAAATATTTAAAGATCAGACCACTATTCAAGTATTATGATTACTAATTATTAGCAGCATCTGAAAGCAAAGCAGTTGGTCAGACAAAGGAATTCTGGAAAAGAAAAATTGAAGAAGGGTAATTTGTAAAATTGAGTGTTTCCCATGTGTTAGTGAAATGTGAATATATGTATAACTTTACTCATTAACAAGATCTTTTATTATTAAATATTTGGATGCTATATAGTGAGAGTACTGTAAATATTTAGTTTTTCCTTCACTCCATTTTTCTAAGAGTGAATTAGATTATTCTATAGTCACATTTTTGGTCCAAATAAGTAAATACAGTTTAATGTTTATGTCAACTCTATCACTGAAAGTTCCAATTAATACAGAGATGTTAGTTTCTAAGTTTATCTTAAAGAGCTTCAAATTTTTCTTCCACAAAGATGATTTATCTTCTTGATTTTGGTAGATACCACTTTCAAATCAACACTTCCTCTTACAAAATGATGCTCAACGAGTTCATTCATAGAAAAATTACTAATTTCTGTTTTCTGAACTCCTTTCAGTATCTTATATACTGTATTATTGACACACAGTGATTTGTGTGTGATAACTCACAGCTCTCTAATTCCTTTCTCTTCCATTTACCTCCTCCTGCGTTTATTTACATGCAGCATTGCTGCTAATTAGCTTCAGGGAGGGAGGAGGAAGATTTCTATACATCCTCCTGGTTGTGGCCCCTTGAAGAGACAATCCCCATACGAGGGAAGAGCTTCATCTTTTACTCATTACCTTCAGTAAACAGAGCCTGTCTCTTTCATGACCAACTGCTGCGTTCACAGCTTCTCGTAAGGAATTGAGCAATTTGCCAAATTAATTTTCTCCCCTTCAAGGTAGTTCTCGGTAGGCAATTGCCTATATATATGCGTTCTTAACTGGATGACTTCTTAAAAGTATGCTTTCCAAGATGGAAATGTTGAAGATGAAAAGGACCATCTCTGCTCTGTCCTCTTTTGACTGAATTTTTAGTTTATTGAAACTTGTCTTCTTGTGGCTATGTGGTTGAAATGTATTTTTAAAAATACATTTGCCTAATTTTGAATGCATTGAGGCAAGAGATACTGATCTGTTTAGATTTGGTCAATTGATGGTAACAGGGAAAATAATAGGCTCTGAAAATGTTCTTTTATAGATTTTTTTCAGAGAAGATAATCTTGCCTGCTGTCATGTTCGCATACCTTCCAAATTCCTTTTAGACTAGATGGAATGCCCATTGTTGTGACATATAGGCATTCTATTTCATCCCTTCCTCTCCAAAGCCATGGTGAATTTTTCCAACGGTCAGCATTGGCTAGGTGAGGTTCTGTGTCTCCATGTGCTTCCTGGAAAGGTTAACACATGCTCATTCTTGGAATCTCTTGAAGTCAGACACAGGAATTTTTACTCAGACTTCCTTCCACATAGAACATCAATAAATATGGAAATGAAGGCTTCCAAACTGACTTCTGATGAAACAATATGCTGTCTAAATTCAGTTAATTGTAAGGTACTTAGTGTTGAAAGACAAAGATATGTTAATCTTATTAAAATATGCCTGGTTAAATTTAGCTATAAATTCCATTCAGGGACTCCTGCTTTATACATTGTTCCAAGTCAGAATGTCTGGAAAGAAAACCACCCACTGTGCAGGATACAGAGTTAGTAATTTGGAAAGGTGAAAAGTTTAATTATGAGTCTATCTTCTGGGGAAAAAAGTGAAACAAGGCTGGAGTTTTAATTTTTTTGTTTGTTTAGCTTAAACCAACTGAAGGGCTCTTTCACATTGTTTACATTTATATTACTCTGACAGTAAGAAAAGCTTTTAACATTTTTTTCCTGTTGCATTTGAATTGAAGTTGTTTTAAATATATACAAATGAGGGGAAGAGCCTGAACTGAAGTAGAGTTCAGCCAGTGTTTAGACAGACTTGATCGATTTTGAATTTTCCAGATAGTGAAAGGATATAGTATTTTGAATTGTGACTAAAGGTTTGCTTAGAAATTTAGAGACCAAGGGTCATCTAGTTATGGAACTGTCTATGCACTGTAGTGCCTCACCTATTCTATGTGATCTAGTGCCAAAGAATGATGTGTTTAAAAAAGTCTTTATTTCTCTTATAATTTATCCTTATAGAATAAAATACATTCTTTATTTAACATTTAAAATATTTATATAATTCCGATAAACAAAAATATATGTTGATTAACACACACAGATACACAGACATACATATAGACACACACACACAAACACACACATATACACCCATCCTTAATCTAATTTTGGGCTCTATAGTCTCTTTCTTTTGGTTTGACTCCTAGCCATTTCTCTGTCTATGCACATCTGCATCTAATCATCCATTAGCAAATATTAGATCACACAAATTTCTATTTTTTTAGCCCTCTATATCTAATTACCATGTGGTAACTTGTTTTCACATTATAAGACACTACTACATCACAATAATTTTATTTTTAAGATACTACACATATTTTTTTTGGGGGGTGCTATATCTGATGGTTCTCAGTGCTTATTCCTGGCTTTGTGCTCAGGGATCACATCTGCCTGTGCTCAAGGGACCAATGTGATGTTGGGGAATGAACCCAGGTCAGTTGTGTGCAAGACAAGTGCCTTAACCACTGCATTGTCTCTTAGGCCCCACTATATAAGGTTTTGATCTAGAACCATACTGACAGGCATCTGGTTTTTTTCAAGTTTTTTTAACTACCAATGTTGCAGTGAAAATTTCCATGTGTTAGATCCTTAGGCTACAATTATTTATTTGGTCTGATTTGAATGATTATAATAATATACTTTATAGTAATGTGTATATGTGTCATCAGGGGTAAACATTTGTGATATAATACTTCTTAGTGAAACTAATTTCTGATTACTTTTCCTATTTAAAATTTATGTAATATTAGACCTGTTTATTTATATAAATTATTCAAAATTTGCATTGATTGCTAAAAAATCTTTTGAATCCATTGATTATGATATAGTGGCAGGCGTGAAAGAAGTTAGATGAATCTAGTCTTCTGTAATGACCACTTGCAGGAATGACTAGTTTCTCTGATTTTGAAAAGTACAAATTATAAAATAAAATTAAAAATCAGGCACACTAAATATTCTTGCCTCTTTAAATTATTCATTTTCTTTAAGTTCAATGTTCTAATGTTACAATGGCACATAAATACCTAACGTTTGAGGCTGTCTGGAGGATTGAGTTACTTTAAATATATCTTTCTTGCCTTATAGTGGGGTTATATCCCTTTAACTCCACTGAAATCTGAAAAATGCACTTAATACCACCTTAAAATACTCAGAACACTTACATTTGCTCAGTTGGGCAAATTCATCCAATGCAAAGACTATTTAATATTAAAGTATTGATCATCTTAGACATAGATAGGTGGTTTGTAGGCATGAAGGGATGTAAAACTACAAATCATCATCGTAAAAAATCACTGGCAAAATGGTATGCTTTGGATAGCATCTTTGTTTCTCCTTGTGATGGGGTGACTAACCCAGCATCATGAAAGAATATTTCACTGCACAGTGCTAGCCTGGGAAAAGATCACATCTGTGCCATTGTAAAATAGAAATTTTTAAGTCTAATCTTGATAACTTGGGACCATCTGCATAAAGAATGAAGGTTAAAGAGATATAATCTTGGCCAACATTCTACAGTGCATATGTGTGTGTGTGTGTTCTGTGAGTGTATGGTCTTCTATTAGAGCTATTTTTTTCAGAGAATAGAGCTTTTTATTTTTATTTATTTTTTACAAACTGCTCATGACAGGGTTTCAGTCATATAATGTTCTAACACCCATCCCTCCACCAGTGTAATTTCCCAGCACCAGTGCCCCTAGTTTCCCTTCTACCCTTTCAAAGCCCCCACCTCCCACCTGCCTCTATGGCAGGCACCTATGAGAGTTATTTGATTGCACTTACTTTCCTGATTCATCTATCACCAAACAAACCTGTTAATTCCACTTTCAGAACTTTTCACATCCACACCCTTTTCACAGTTTCTTTCCCAGGGCTCTGACCTTTCTTTTGGACCCAGCTCATAGATACCCCTTCAACTGTGACCCTACTGAGGGATGCTGGCAAGTGAGGCATCACTGGCCTTTGGGGTACTCAGAGACACTAGACTCATGACCTTCTTAGCATCTCTACTTAGCTTGTTTCTACCAGAAATGCTTCCTCTTACCCAAATGAACCTTCTTTCACCTAATCTGAACTTTGGGTTCTGATCAATCAGTTCTTATCCCCTCAGAAAAACATTCCCTGGCTACCCAGTCTAAAATCTCCCTTTTAACTTGTTTAAATCTTTACTGATTGATTAATTTCCTCATGAAAATGAAGGATAATGTAATGTCCTTTTTAGAAGGTTGTTTTGAACACAAAATAAATCAAATATATGTCAAGTGCTTAGAAATTGCCTGGTATGGGGCCAGAACGATAGGATAGATGGTAAGGAAGTTGCCTTGCACGCAGCTGATCTGGGTTCAATCCCCATCACCACATATGTTCCCCTGAGCACCGCAGGAGTGATCTCTGAACAGAATCAGGAGGAAGTCTTGAGCATGGTCTGAAACCCACCCTCATTCACCCTCTTCTCCCGCCCCCAGCAAAAAAAAAAAAAGAAAAGAAAAATGAATAGAAAAGTATTTGCCTTGCATAGAGACTATGCTATATAAAATTAAGTATTCTCCACATCACTTCCAATAACATTACAAGCAAAAATACTACCACTCCCTTCATTATCACTACCACCACCACCACTGTCACTGACCAATATATGACCGCTATAACCATGACAACGAACACATTTACTGCCTCCACCGTGAAACCAGGTCAGCTGCATCAAGGTAAGCACATTACCTGTGCATTATCTGTCTGGCCCTCCCTCCCCCACCCTTTCAAAAAATTTTCTTTATCAGCCTTTGAGAGTGTTCTGTATATCTTGGATATTAGCCCTTTGATGTATGGTGTGCAAATATTTTCTCCCTATCCGCTGGATGTCATTTTATTTTAGGCCTCATTTCTCTTGCAGTGCAGAAGCTTTTTAGTTTGATGTGGTCCCTTTTGTTTATTTCTGTTTTTGTTTTCTATGCCAATGAATGCTATCGTAAGTTTTCAGCTAAAGTCTAGTCTCTATCCACCACCACGTAATTTGTTCCTTTACCTAATTTGCTCACCCTTTCCTCCTTCTTTTCCCCTTTCTACCATACTGTTCTTAGAGTCTAGGAATTCATTTTTGTTATTTTATTTGTTCCTTTGCTTTTAATCTTCCACTTATTAGTGATATCTCCCTGTATTTACTTTCAGTCACATAACATGATACCTCAAGTTCCATCCAAGCTGTTACAAATGGCAAGATTTCTTCATGGGAGAAAAATGTAGCATGGCCAAGCAGTACAGCATTGAATATTCACTAAGTCATTAAACATTCTTGCTTCCATGAACATTGAAAATGTTTCTAAATCTTGGCTATTGAAAATAATTTCACAATGAACATTAAGGTACATTGCAAATTAGTGTTTTTGCCTTCTTTGGATAAGTACCCAGACCTGTGATTGTTGAGTAATATGGTATTCTATTTTGAATTTTTTGAGGAATTCTTCATACTGTTTTTCACAGCTTGTATTCTCCACAACCGTCCCTGAGGCTTCCCTTTACTCCACATTCTTGCCAACACTTGTTTCTTGTCTTTTTTTTTATGATAGTCATTCTCACAAGGGTTGGTGAGATCTCATTGTGGTTTTGAGTTTCATTTTTATAAGCGATGATCTTATCTTTTATGTGCTTATATGTAATCACTGCAGGACATGACAAGTTCCAGTCTCTACCAGTCCCCGAGTTTACTGGGTGGGATTCTCAGCTCTGGCAACTGATGCAACATCCAGGCAGAGGCAACCAGGGAGTGTAAGTACAAGTTGAGGTGGAGAGGAATTAATGGGGAATATTGCCCCAGGGGCTACCCTTGACCAGTAGGGTCAAAAGTCAATGAATGAATGTTTCCCCTTGACCTCCCCTAGGCAGACAGCTCTGCCTGGCATCTCAATAAGGCTCCTGAAGACTGGTAGCACTGAGCATCGGTTGCCTGCAGCAGTGGCCAGTTCAAATACACATTCCTCCAGCTGCTGTCTTTTTGGCTTTGTTTCATCCTCCGTAATCCTTCCTTTCTGCCCTCTGGAATCACCTGCCAATTAAGCTACCTGTGAACAAGCCTTTGTCTCTGGCTCTGTTCTAAAGGACATACACACTAATGAAGGCTGTCACATAAAAATAAATAAGCAAATAAATACATAAATAAATATAATGGTAGGGAAGTCCATCATCTGTGTTAGCCTGAAAAATAGCAATTTTTAGTAAGAATGAGGTTTTTCAAAGATAAAAAATAATTTGGTGTAATGTTTTTATTTCTCCTTAAAAGATTTGGAATTGATATAATGTTAAAAAATCATATGATACATAAAAATTGCTTATTTATATAAAACATAAAAACTTGCATATGTATTTAGCAATACTTATAGAAAATAAGTTTTCCTAATGCCAAAGAAAATAAGTCTCTGAGAAAACACTTAAATGTTGAGCTTATGACTGACAGGAATCAGTTGTCCGTATCTTTACTTGGTTTTATTACATAAACAAACCAAATGTTACTACAATTGTGGTGACATCCTGTTCTAAAAATAACTGGGAAAATCTTATGGCGACAATATTGATCAGTTCTAATTGAATTGTTTATTAAAGAGGCAAAGTTCGTTCACTCAAAATGAAAGAAAATACACAATTAGGTACCGCTGAGTCCTAAAAAGGCAATCAGCCAGTGAATTCTGCAATGGCATCATCTGTACCAGGCGCTGCCCTCAGCTACAGGCAGTGACTCCTTGGAATAAACGAGGGCGCCAGCCCAGTCAGCTGGGACCCAGCCTTCTCCTCCTCCCCTCCCCTTCATGATGATGGTCCCACATCTGGTTTTCATGCTTGCACACTCAGCCAGGATGCTCACCAGGGCTTGCGCACTTTAGTTCTGGAACACCCCACTGCTACAGCTCAAGCACTTTCTGGTCGGAGTGCTTCCGGCGTTGCTGTGGTGCTCACATAATGCTCTCAGGGGATGGCCCTCCTGGCTGCTTTTACTCACACGTCTTTGAAAGTTGTGGTGCCCACTGGGATTTGCACACTTCTGTTGTGGTGCTTGCACACAGGTGTACCTGGCTTTGCACTAGAGAGATCACACACTCTGTGGTCCCAAGCAGAAGAGGGTCTGGGACCTCCCTACTATGTGTAGGGGGCACTGAGGATCTAACTCATAGTCTAAGGCTTACAAGCAGGACCTTTTAGCCACGGTGCCATCTTATGGGTCCCTGAGTCTCACATTAAAAGATAAACTGGGCTGCAAGATCATGCAGGAGTTAAGACACTTGCCTTGCATGTGGCTAAGCCTAGTTTGATCCATAGCACTGACTATGGTCCCCTGAGCACCTCCAGGAGTAATTACTGAGCACAGGGCCAGAAATAAGCTCTGAGGTTTGCCAGGCATGGCACACACATACAGACAAAAAGTCAACTAGATATTGCCAAGGATGTTGGAAGGAAACAGGGCAAACAAGTATGACTTAGATTTTATTAAACAGACACCTGGAGACATTGAAGAATGTTATTAGGCAAAAGGAAAATGTAATCAGCAATGTGGTTTATTGTGTGTGAAGAGCAGCAGAGGTAAGAACCCTAATTTCAAGACCAGTAGTCTTCAAGGTGAGAGGTGCTGAAGCCAGGTCAAGACTTGTTTGAAGGGAGTGGAGTGAAGGGCTTGTGTGAAAGAAATGTAATTAGGACCTCCCAGATGGTTGGGAAGAGTGAGTCAGTGTGCTTTGCTGAGTCTCAGGAGAATTTATTGGTCTAATAATGCCCTAATGGGCATTTGCCCCTGGGAATAGATGATGTGAGGCTCCTCTATAAAACCTTTCACAAATTTTTCTGTCAATTACGTCCTTGTTCACGCTCGGTGATCAGTTAGCATCTCCCCTCCATCTAGATAACACATGGTGGGTATTATCAGAAGGGTGACGAAGGGTGGTAACAGAGATGCCTTTGGTGCTTATTTCTAAGATGTATTTATTAAAGAAAGTTTCTTTATCCGTTTTTGAGTTACACCTGGAAGTGTTTGGGGGTCATTTCAGGTGGTACTTGGGGGAACATGTGCAAAGATCAAACCTGAGGAGCCTTAAACCCTGTACTCAATCTGGCCCTTCAGATGGATTTATTGCTTAAATATTTCATTGAGTAACACTGTTCCTTTGACACTCACCATAGACACATGGAAACTTCCAATGCATCTCCTTGTGTTCAAATTTTTGCTGTTGTGATAACTGCTAAGTTAACACAACCGGTTGTTAGTGAAGTCACTGAATTTGTCTCCTTTGCTATTGAAGCTTTCATTACAGAATTATTACAATTTAGAACTTCAGATTCTGAAATGAAATTTTTATCTGTTTCATTCATTCTATTAATAGCTTATACTAACACATTAAACACATTAAAAATTAACTTCTAAAGTTCTTATTGGCTAACTCCAACAGGCATATAAATTGCAGATCTGCTTCTGTTTATTTTTTCCTTTTAATTATTGGTCAGTTTATTAATTCTTCTCATACCATAAAAATTTAAATCCGTGGTGGCCATATTTTTGGGTGCAGTGCTCCAAAGCACTGCTGAGGATGGCCAGGGGCCTCTCCCAGTAATACACTGTCAATTGGACCAAGTGGTTCATTACTAGGCAGCAGAAATGTGGCACTGCTTGGGCCCAGTGGTGCTCAAAGGTTTCCAGGCTATAATACAAGGCAGTACTTGGTGAGGCAGTAGGGAACATATAGTGCCAGGGATAAAACTTGGTTCTTAAGAATACAAGGCACACACCCCTGACCCCTGGACTATCTCCATGTTCCTATCTTGGGTGTATATATATATATATATATATATATGTATATATTTATCTATCTAATTATCTATCTAATACACATATGTCTATATATTGTATTTAAATAAATCCATAACTAGTTTTTGTTTTGTTTTTGTTTCCCTCAGAAAGGTGTTTATTCCATTTCTTCTGTAAGGCAGTTAAGGCAGAAAGGAATCCATTCTGATCCCACCCTGAATCAAGCTGAGCTGGGGATTAGCCACAACTTTGTCTTTTTCCAGTTATCCTGCAGTTTCAAATGAGATTATAGAGATCTCTACCCTTCAGCTTAATTTACAGCTTTTCTTGCCACCATAGACTGACTTATCTTGCTGATATGATCAGGATTTGGGTTTGCTGGGAGTTTGGTTCCAGCCTTAGTTAGTTTCAGTTTACCTCTAAATTTGAAAGCAGTAGGCCTCCTGGAATTTAAGCCCTAAAAGGGACCATAATATCTCTTTCACTTTTCTGTTTCAGTCCTATAATGTCGTGGGGTAGAATTGTTAGGCCAATTGACTTAGTGTTTATTTGGAAGTCTTCCAGAACTCATTCTGTCATGCCAGTTTCAATTTTTCTTCAGTTTTGCTTGCTTCTTCTCATTTGACAGTCCTTCCATGTATGACAGGTCCTAATCTCTGTCCACTTAGACCCATGTGGGGCTGGAAAGATAGTACTGGGGCAAGGCACCTGAATCATACATGACTGATCCTGGTTAATTTACTGGCACAATATATGGTCCCTGGAGCACTACCAGGAGTGACCCCTGAGTGTAGAGCCAGGAGTAAGTTCTGAACACAGCTGGGTGCGGCACTCCTTGACCCACATCCATGAACAAACAACAAGCACTCAGACTCATACCCCAACCAGGTAATATCCTATGCAAGGTATGGAAACTAACTTATCTAGTATGGCTTGTTCTTCTCCGAAATTTAGTTTATTTAGATTATTTTGAAGCCTGTGATCACTGTGACAGGTATTTAGTTTATCTAATGTCTTATTCCTATGATAGCAATGAAGGTTTTCCATGTCCTTAATTGAGAATATAACACCTCTACCTGGACACGTGTAATTGTGATGATTGAAATTGGGATGCAATATAAACTTGAGTCACTGCCAAAGGCCTTAATTAATAAAAGGGTGTATGTGTATGCATATGTGTTTGTATGTGTATATGTGGGTGGTGTGATGGTTTGATTGTGGGAATAGTGGGTGACTTGAAAGGATAGGAATGGAGGGCTGGAGAGAGAGAGTACAGGTTTTCCACACTTGCCTTGCATGCAGCCCATCTCGGTTCAATCTCTGGTACCACAAATGGTCCCCTAAGCACCACCAGGTGTGATTCCTGATCATAGAGCCAGGAGGATAAGCCCTAAGTATCACTGGACCCATGAACAAGAAAGGAAGAAGGAAGGAAAGAAATAAATGGTTGATGTAACTAGAATTTATTAGCATGGAGGAGGAAGAGACCAAGATACAAGATATTGAAGACCTTGTAGAGTGTTCGCAACAAAGTTATAGTTGGATAGAAACTATTGGTCAGATGATCAACAGAGCTCAGACTGTCAGAGAGGTGGGAATAAACGCAATTTAGGAATGATAGTATGAGAGTAAATGATTGACTAGCTTTTCTTGTATTTTGGCTTGTGGTAAGGGATGGAGATAAGAGTCTGATTGAGTGATGATGCCATGATACAGACACCTGTACAGTTCCCTACATTATTACATTTCCTATATTGGAATTGGCAAACTTCATTATTTCATGTTGTTTTTTTCAATGGTATTGAAAACTTATACTTTGTAGTGGGTCTTGAATAGCATTCTTTCTTCACTGGTGTTTAGGACCCAAACTATTTGTGTTCTTTGCTGCTAGAAGTTTTCTCCAGAGGAAGCTCAGAGCAATAGAGGCTGGTTCTGGCAAGATTTGTTGGAAGAAAATATCTGACAGAGGAATTATTTTCTGACATATTTTTAGTCTAATGAATATCCACAACAGTGGTGTGTGTGTGTGTTGTGTGATGATAGGACCAGATATACAAAGACATTCTCCTTAATTATGAAATGATTATTGTAATATAGTTTTTTATGGAAAAGTTTCTAGAGTTGATTATTCATATATAAGTACTTGAATGTGCCCTAATATTTGTAAAATAGAAATTGAGATGTAAGGCAGTGCTTTTGGCAATTAGGGTGGAAAGTTTATTTTAATTAGAAATAAATGTTGGTAGAAAAAGGAGATGAATACATCTAGACTCAAAGGACATGGAATTTTGTATAATTTCCTCTTGGAGGGGGCACACTCAACAATTTTCAGAGATTACTCCTGAATCTGTGCTCAGGGATCTCTCCTGGCAAGGCTCAGGGGAACTGTATGTGGGGCTGGGATCAAACCCAGGTGTTTGCATGCAAGGCAAGTGCTCTATCCCCTGTATTAGCTTTCAGGCTATATATGATTCAATGTATATAAAAGAGCTTATTCAGTATCCCTTTTCTCTGTCTCATATTTGTTAGAAAATAGAAAACAGGACGATGAACTTTATTATTATTTTCTTCTTTTTTAAAATGTTATTGAATTACCGTGAGATAGTTATAAGCTCTCATGTTTGTGTTACAATCACACAATGATCAACATCCATCCCTCCACCAGTGCACATTCTCCACCACCAATATCCTGGGTATACCCCCCCCCTTTCCCACCCTCCCCCTGCCTCCATGGCAGACAATATCCCCCATACTCTCTCTTATCTACTTTTGGCACGCATCTCCCATCCCGACTGATTCCTCCAGTCATAATTTTCTTAGTGATTCCTTCTCTATTCCATCTGCCTTCTCTCCTCCGCTCATGAGGCAGTCTTCCAACTATGGGACAATCTTCCTGGCCCTTGTATCCACTGCAGGACGATAAACTTTATAAAGCATATTAAATAATATGAAGATTGTGGACCTATGTCTGGCAAATAGTAACAATATAAAGCAATTACTTTCTTGTCTTGCTTGACATTATTTCGGCCTCTTAAATTTTATCTTTGCTTTTAATATGCAAAGAGATAGCAGGTAGGAGATACTTTTAATTTGGACATGGATTCTCTTGAAGTTGAATCAGTTACATATATAAAAACCAACAATTATCGTTTTGTGCTCTAAGCACTTTTTATTTTATTTTTTTGAAGTAAATAGATTTTACTTGGAGGGTTTTTTTAAGGTGTGGAGAGGGAGAGAGAGAGAGAGAGAGAGAGAGAGAGAGAGAGAGAGAGAGAGAGAGAGAGAGATGCGTTTGAGAGAAGGTGGGGACTTCTCCAAGGGCAGAGAGAGAGCCCCTAGACACATCCCAGCATTAGATATGAAAGCATAAAAGTACACATCTCAAGAGAAGAGATTTGGTTGACACATGTGCTCGGGCACCACATGTGCTCAGGCACCACATGTGCTTGGCCACTTGGGCACAAGCAGCACTTGGGCTCGGGCAGCATGTGTGCCCTAAGCTTTTTTCAACGGACTCAAATGCAGACACATTTTTCTGGAGTACAATTGCCACAGAGACAGGAAAGGGCTCTTTTTAAACAAGATGCAAGAACTCATTCCAAATTCATATTTTCATTTTGTATTACATAAAGAAACTTCCTGCAGATAGAAATGAGTGAAATCTTATCTTTGTGAATTTCTGACTCTCCAAAGACCCTCCACCATTCTCCTTATGTCACCTCTTGTCTGCAACCCCAGTACCCCCGCCAACACCCCAATGCTCAACTTAACGGTGCTTGGTAGTCTCAGTCTTTGCAATAAAAGGCAAGGGTTTATTATCATTTGATACAATTTTTTTGTTTGTTTTATCTCTCTGTATACGATATGAGTGAGATCATCCAGTATTTGTCCTTCTCTCTCTGGCTTATTTTGCTTATGAAATCCTCCAGTTCCAATCAAGTTGCAATGAACTAAAATTTTTCTCCCCCAACCGCCTTATTTAAACACCATGGTTTATAGAGTTGTTCATGAGACATTTGTTACAGGCATTGAATATTCCAAAACCAACCCCACCATCACTGCGACCTCCCCTTGCCATTATCTATTTTCCCAATCACCTCCCACGCTTGCCCCCCAGCAGGCATAAAAAATTATTTTCATATTGTTTGTTACTACTAAATGGCTAATGGAATTATCGAAAAATACTTCAGTAAAAGAAAATTTGTGAAAATTGTTCTATCTCACCACGGGGTCATTAAGTCCGTGTGTGAGGGTTTACTAAGCTGTTCATTGAGTTGAGCCTTCTTGTGTCAGTGTTTTTGTTTAATGAGCTTAGTTGGCGTCTATGTTATTTTCCCATGTAATTGGGTGTGCTCCTACTAGGATGTCAGTATTGTAGAACTTGCAGATGTCCTGGCCTTGAGCTCGAGAAACTTCAGGATATTTAACTGGGCCCTGAGTTTACCTGGCAGCGGTTGTGGGATGTGGGTGTGGCTTCTGGGGCCTCTGTAAGTTCACAGTGTGGGGGAAGGCTGTCCACTCGGCTCTGAGAAGACCCCAGAGTTCTCAGTCTGAAGACTAGTGTACTGGGAATTTCCGGCAGTTTGATGTCTCTGCAGAGATTGATTGTGAGGCAGCAGAGTTGGGCCGCTGGTGTGGCGGCAGCTGCAGTGGGCTAAGTGCCGCTGCTGGGGCTTTGGCAGGGTGGGGACGTGGCCCATCCCTGTCCCAAGAGCGCCCCAAAGTTTTCAGGGGGGAAACTGGTGTAACTTTTAATTTTTGTGGCTTGCTTAAATCTCCTCAGAGATTTAATTGTGAGAGTAAAACTGGGCCAGTGAATGAGCTTACATGGTGGCGGCTGTGGGATGCTGGAGTGGCTGCCCAGCTTCTGGAAGGGCAGCGTGGGGTGGGGGCCGTGTGAGGGGAGGCTGCCCACCCCCACTCTGAGAACAAACCACAAGATTTTGTCTTTTCTTACAACTGAATAGTACTCGTGTGTGTGTGTGTGTGTGTGTGTGTGTGTGTGTGTGTATAAAACAACTTCTTTATCCATTCTTCTGTTGTTGGAAATGTACTTTCTTTCCCTCTCCTGGCTATTGCATTTAGTGCTGTAATGAAGGTGGGTGGTGATGAAGTAACTTTGTACATCAGTTCCATAAAAATTAGCACTATTGTAACCATTTGACCTAGTCCACAATTTAAAAAAAATGAATAAGATTAAACATTGAGAATTGGGCCGCCAGTAACAACAGAGAAAACTGGGGATATGAATAGTGACTATTCTGTGGTTGATTTGTGTGTTTTCTAGCCTTACTTAAAAATTATTTTAATAAGACATTGTGATTTGCAAAGTTGTTCACAATGTTTTAGGCATACTATGTTCTAGCACCCGTCTCACCTCTGGTGTCAACATCCCTCCACCAGTGTCCCCAGGTTTCCTCCCTCCCCCACTCCTCCCCAAACACACACTCTTGACAAGTACATTTTTAAGTTTGGTTGCTGTGATTTGGAGCATCTGCTTTTAGTGTTGCTGATTCTGCAGTTTGGTGTATAGTTGTACCATTGCTCTGTGCACCCATGTGCCTTTGACTCTTGTCCTGTTACTTATAGTCCACTTCTTACTATCCACTTCAATTTCCTTCCCTCTCTGTCCTTCATATATTCTGAGGTCAGGGTGAGTAAGTTATCCAACTTTAATACTTTGCATTCCCTCATCCGGTATCCGGTTGTGTGTGTGTATGTGTGTGTGTGTTTTGTTTGTGTGTCCTTCTTCTTCTGGCATATGTCACTCGACACGATATCTTCCAGTTCGACCCAAGTTACCATAAATTGAATGATTTTATTGTTTCCTGCAGCTGCATAGTATTCCATTGCATCTGTCTATCTCTCTCTCTCTCTCTCTCTCTCTATCCTATCTATCTATCTAGATATACAACATCTTCATAATCAGCCACCTGTTGATTCTGTTTTTTAATTAAAATTTATCATGAATACACGTTACAGATTCATTTAAAGTGGATTGAAACAGGACACTTTTGATTTACTTCTGGACCCATTTGCAGTGCAGTTTTTTTACTTTGATGCAAAACTACTTCATTTTTGCTTTTGTCTTCCTCGCCAATGGGGTACAATCACTGAGGACACCTCTGAGGTCAATAATGGGTGGTTTCTTCTGTGAAAAATACTCTTCATCGTATGTTATGTAATAAAGTCTAATATTTAAGTCTACTACCTAATTCCATTTTGAGTTAACTTTTTCTTACCAGCTTTCTTATCACCACTTGTTGATGATGATTTCCTTTCATCATCATCTGTCCTTGGCTCTTTCTCTCTCCTCAACCACCCATTTGTGAGGGTTTGTTTCTAGTCTCTCACTTCTATTCTACTGGACTGTGTATCATATTTTCTCTCATGAATATAGTCTCAATTTTTAGCATTAGATGATGCTTGAATATTATTGTTGCATATTACAGATTAACTTTTAAAATATTTTGCTTTAGCCTTGTTTCATATAGTCAAGTAAATGTTTTCCTCCAAAGGAAATATATATATATTTCATTGTATATTGCTCTTGTGCTAATTATTGGTGTTGCTCAGAACAGTTACTAGTATATGTCAAATCTTGGCACAAACATAATCTGATGGGAAAAATTAAGCATTGTAATCCAGTCAATTGCACCCAAACCACATTTATCAGGTATAGCAGATTACAGTGGTAGAAGTTAATTTTTTCCCTTTCCCTTGTATGGATTTAGAGTGAGAGAGCAATTTGAACTATGAACCACAGCTCTCTATGTCCACAATGCAGAAAATGGGACCAAGTCCTGTTCAAACCAAAGTATGCATTGAGAGAATGCATTCATTTTTAAATTTTACCAGCAATGACAAATGGCGAGGTAGGGCACATTCCCATACTAGCAAGCCCCTGAAATCAATCCCTTGAACTGCATATTCTCCTGAGAACCTCCAGATATAGCTCTTTTATGTTACTTTAACTTATTTTTGTTTTCAATTGTTTTTAGGCCACACCCAGCTGTGCTCAGGGCTTACTCCTGACTGTTCACTCCTGGATCACTCCTGTAGATGCCTGGGGGACCATGAGTGGCACTGGAGATAGAATTCAGGTTGGCTGAACTTCAGGTACTTTGTCCCTGTACTACTTCTCCGACCCCAGTGATAATGCTCTTGTAGTCCAAGAACTGCTAGGTGTGGCTACAATAAAAATGAAAAAAAAAGGCAAAATAAAGTTGTATTTTTTTTTTAATCAGCAGCTCTAGCAGAAACCGTTGGTACCCCTCTCCCTGCCCCCCAGCAGTGCTCTGTGGGCCATTCCCAGAAATACTTGCCTTACTGACTGTTTAGTACTCAGGACCAGTGAAATGAGGGTGAGGGCGTGCAGTGCCGGGAGGGTACTCCAGACAGGAAGGCCAGCGCATGTGCTGCCCATTTTTGTGCTGTCCTTGGGGCTTCAAGGCTGTGCTTCCCAAAGCAAAACCCTGCTGGGAGCCACAAAGCTGACACCACTGTTATTTGGTAACAGATTGCTTAGCTTTGAACTGTGTGATAGCATGCTTAATTCCATGTAGTGCTGTCTCCTGCTCTTCAGTAATCCTAGAACAGTATTCTAGACTAGAGATTGTGTGTGTGTGTGTGTGTGTGTGTGTGTGTGTGTGTGTGTTGGGGTGGTGACTGGGGGGTTCCCAAGCAGTGCTCCCTAGGTCCGGGATTCTATCAGCAATTCTCAGCAGGTGGCTCAATGTAAGAGCCTAAAGATGTGGAGCTGACCAGGCCCAGTGGTGCTGGGATTGTCCTGGACACCCTCCACCCGCCTGGTGTTGCTGGGGGCCTCCATAACTGGATTCTTGATTCTTGGGGGACCATGTGTTGCTGGGGATAGAATCCCAGCAGGACTGGGCTAGTATGTTTATAACCACTGTATTTTCTCCTGGACCCTTACAAGTGTTTACAAAATATTTTCTTTAAGGAATTGGAGCAAGCACAGTGGGCAGGGCCCTTGTCTTGTAGAAAATAGATCCAGGTTTGATCCCAAACACCCACGCTGGTACCTCAGATCCTCTAGAAGTGATCCCTGGGCACAAACCCAGAAATTAGCCCTGAGTACCTCTGGGTGTGGCCCCCAAACAAAAATTTCTTCTCATTTGTGTCTCCTCTTCTTAGTTGCTAGACAATGTCATTCACAGAGCAAATTTTAATTTTAGTGATGTCTAGATTATTATTTGCTTTTAAAGTGAGTACTATTTTTGATATTTTATCTAAAATGTTGGGCTGGAGTGATAGCACAGCTGGTAGGGCTTTTGCCTTACACGCGGCCTATCTGGGTTCAATTCCTCTGTTCCTCACAAGAGTTCCCGGCAAGCTACTGAGAGTATCCTGCCTGCATGGCAGAGCCTGGCAAACTACCCATGATGTATTTGATATGCCAAAAACAGTAACAACAAGTCTCACAATGGAGATGTTATGGGTGCCCGCTCGAGCAAATTGATGAACAATGGGATGACAGTGATGATAGTGATCTAAAATGTTATCACTGTGCCCAAGATGACCTACATTATTTTTTCCTGTTTTCTTTCAAGAGTTTTATTCTTTAATATTTTATAAGTAGGTCTGTAATCCGCTTGAGTTGATTTTGATGAAGATAAAGACGTGTCCAGATTTAGAATTGTGCATGTGGATCTCCTGTTAGTTTTTTTTTTCCTGTTATGTTTTGTTTTTGCTTTTGGACTTTACGTGGATGTGCTTAACCTTACTTACTCCTGGCTCTGTGCTCAGGGGTCACTCCTGGCAGGACTCGGGATCCTACGTGGGGGCGGGGATTGCACCCTGGTTGGCAGCCACTTGCAAGGCAAGACCTTACTCTTGTACTATCACTCTGGGTCCTGATACAGTTTTTTTTTTTTAATACAACATTGGAACCAGGGGACTACTGCAGTGGCCTAAAATGCTGCCTTGCAAGAGTTCCAGGTCCTGGTGTCCCATATGTTCCAACTACTTCAAGTACTCTGCTGCTTGAAGCCAGCTGTTATGCTATCTGTGACCTCTGGAGTGAAGAACAACTTCCAGCAGCACTGCAGCCAGGTGTGTGAGAGCACCACAGCAAGGGCTATGACCCGATAGCAAGCATTGCAGCTGAAGAGCAAGGTCAGGAAGTGTGATCTCTGGTGAGCACTTATGTGAGCACTGCTTCAGACCCCCACCAATGAACCCCACTACTGTAACTTGTGTGCCCCAACTAAGAGTGCAAACCCTGGCAGATGAAAACAAAGCCACCAAATGAGCAAAGCTCAGCGTGAGCCATTGCTGAGTGTGCCAGTACCACGCTCCAGCCAGGCGTGTGTGCGACGCTTCACAGCAACAACCTGCGAACAGCAAAGAAGGGAAGGAGAGTGGGGGAGGAAACAAAAAAGAAAAAATAAGAATGGGCTGGAGAGATAGTTCAGAAGGTAAGACTTGCATACGGCCAACCCAGGTTTGATCCCCAGCATACCCTATATTCCCCTGAGTTATTTCTGAGTGCAGAGTCAGGAGTAACTCCTGAGCATTGTTGGGTGTGGCCCCAAAACCAAGAAAAAAGAAAAGAAAAAAATGGCAAAATATGAAACTAGTGAGTGCCTCTGAAATATTTAAGACCCCAATCACTATGCTGCCTTAAGATGTTTGAGTCGGGGCCAAAGAGAGAGAGTACCACGGGTGAAGGCGCGTGCCAGGCCTTAGAATAACCCCATTTTAATCCCCACCCAGCAGAGCCACATGGTCCCCTACCATTGGCAGGCTGACCTTGGGCGTCCCCAAGCACTGCACCAGTGGTCCAGGCCCTGTGGCACCTGTGGAACTGGGTAGAAATGGGGTCCTTGTGTTCTTGTATTGAAATGTTGTCAGGTTGGTTAAGAATCACTCGGGGCCCTCAGGCCTCTTGAGCACCATTGGGGAGTCCCCTGCTTCTGAAAATCTAATGTTAATAAAACATTTCTAAGATTATTTTTATTTTCTTTTTTATAGTATAGCCACAAATAGCTTCTGGAACTTTTTTGAAATTAAAGTATGGTAGAATTATGCAGTCAAAGACTTGAACAATGAGTGGATCGAAACCCAGAGAGCTTGAAGAGATGTCTGAGCAGTTCCCGAGGGGGTGATTCACGGTGTAGTAGCAGTTCAGGGAAGAGAAACGCCCATGTGTTCCAAGAACAGATTCACCAACCTTGACTGGGAAAGGGATTTTAAAAGATACAAGCAATTGTTCTTTATATTTTGACTCCTTCATTACTCAAATGACATACATTTATTATAAACTAATTAGAAAGAGGACAAGAACGTGTTGCATTGAATCTACGGACCACTCTTCATGAGAACTACTATTAAATGGTATCTCTTCCTGAACTTTGTCCTATTGGTTGCAATAGTATAATTGTTATCAAAATATGTTGATATATGATAAATGCATTCTAACAAACCTCACTAGTGATTCTTTGTATGTTTGGGGGGTAGCCTATATAAAAATTGATTACTGCTTATTATCTTACTATTTATGATTTGCCAGAATATAAAAAAATCTAAAAAATAAAAGTGTTTTATTTAAAATTTTTTGTTTTATTCCACCAATTTCTTTTCCTTCCTCCCACCCCCTTGAACCACAGCTAGCAGTGCTTGGCACTGATTCCTGGTTCTGTGCTCAGGAATCACTCCTGGTGGTGCTCAAGGGACTATGTGTGACACCGGAAATCTAACTTGGGCTGGGAGCTTGCAAGCCAGTGTCTTGCCACCACACTATCACTCCAGCCCCTTTAACAGTTTATTATCTTTAAATAAGTACTGTCTAATCTTTTCTTTCATTTCTAGAAGCAACAGTGAAGAAAGAATAAATTTGTGCACCTGAGAGGACATTTTCTTTTTAAATTTTATTAAAGAACTATGATTTACAAAGTTATTCATGGTTTTGTTTTAGACATAACCCAGAGCTGAATCTGCCACAGCATCTTCTTCCCTCCACCAGGGATCTCAGGGTCTCCCCCATCTCTCCCTACTCTGAACCTGCCACCTTGATAGGCGTTTAAAATAATTTTATTAATTTTTTAATTGAATCACCATGAGATACAGTTACAAAGCTTTCATGTTTGAGTTTCATACAATGATCGAACACCCATTCCTCCACCAGTGCACATTTTCCACCACCAATGTCCCCAGTATCCCCCACCCCTGCCCTATCCTACCCCTCCCCCTGCCTCTATGGCAGACAATTTACCCCATACTCTCTACTTTGGGACATTATGGTTTGCAATACAGATACTGAGAAGCTATCACTTTCAGTACACATCTCCCATCTGGAACTATCCCTCCAACCATCATTGACTTAGTGATCCTTGCTCTATTCCAGCTGCCTTCTGCCCCAGCCCAGGAGGCAGGCTGCCAACCATGGAACAATATTCGACAGGCATTTTTAAGTTGGTGTTGTTGCCTCGGTGGTTTGGATATTTAGCTTTTCCACTCCTTTACACCACCCTTGCACTTGAGTTTCCTCGACTCCTGCTCTCTGTTGCTTCCTGCCTGTCTCTTATTCCCTCCTAGAATTCTTTTCTTTGTTCTTCTCCACTAATACTCTGGGGCCAAAGGTGATCTAGGTACCTCCCCTTAAAACTCCGCATTCCTGCATTCCTTTGTTTCAGTTATTCTATGTAATATGTCCTTTTGGACCAATATCTTTGTGTCCTGGGAGTATATACCTAGAAGTGGAATTTCGGGGTCATATGGCAGCTTAATTCTTAGCTGACTGAGCTATCTTCGTACTGTTTTCCATAAGTTTAAAACAGACAACGTTCCCACGGCAGGGGATGAGAGTTTCTTTTGCATCACAACTCTGACAACACAGACTATTCCCCGCTAATGTTTTTTCAACCAGACAGAAGTTTTACGTTTTTAAATTTATTTTTCACTGTAACACTGTATCACTGCCATCCTGTTGCTCATCGATTTGCTTGGGTGGGCACCAGTAACATCTCCATTGTGAGAATTGTTGTTACTGTTTTTGGCATATCGAATACGCCACAGGGAGCTTGCCAGGCTCTGCTGTGTGGGTGAGATACTCTCAGTAGCTTGCCGGGCACTCCGAGAGGGGCGGAAGTTTAAACATTTTAATTGAATCATTGTGAGATTGATCATTACAAAGCTTTTCATGATTGGATTTCAGTCACAGTATTCCCACACCCTGCCCTCCACCAGTGTACATTTTCCAGCACTAGTGTCCCCAGGTTCCCTCCATCACCCCACCCTTCTCCACCCCCTGTCTGCCTCTATGGCAAGCCTTTTCTTCTATTTCTCTCTCTCTTTTTGGGCATTGTGGTTTGCAATATTGATACTGAAAGGTTATCACAAATATCCCTTACCTACTTTTAACCCTCCCATCTTGTCTAGTGTGATCATTCCCAGCTATTATCTTCTCTATCTTATCTATCCTCAGCCTCACACAACTTGTAGTTAGTTCCAACCATTGACCAGTCCTCCTAACCCCTGTTTACCCTGGCCATGGATGTTATTCTTTTACTATATATATGCATATATATATTATATATACCATAAATGAATGCAGTCAGATGTGTGCTATTCTCACCAGTGTGGGATGATATCTCATTTTCATCTTGATTTGAAATTTCCTAAATATAAGTGATATGACTTGAATATGATATCATCATATTCAATGATATGATGCCATTGGTAAAGGCAGCAAACACATCACACTAAACAAATGGGACTACGCCAAACTAAAGGGTTTCTGCATGGCAAAAAGAAGCGTGGGCTAAAATGAAAAGACTGAATGAGAGGACAGTTTATATTCAACACATCAGATAAAGGGTTGAGATTCAGGATGTGTATAGCACCCACGAAGATCAACAACAAACAAAATCCAACAACAACAAAAATTCAAAAGAAACATCAAAAATGGGTTTTCTTAAAGAGCATTTTTTTTAGAGCAGAGTTTCCAGGCACAAATGGCAGAGTTACTGGGATCATACTTGCTACATGTGGTGGCACTGGGTATTGATCTTGCAACCTCATGCTTTCAAGGCAGATTCTTTAGCCACTGAGTTATATATCAGTTCCCCCCTTTTGAAAAATGTTTAGAAAAGTATTTCTATTAATATCCATATATTTATAGATCTATCTTATCTATCTATCATCTATCCATCTCCCATCTTTTCTATAGCACAGTGGGTAGGGCGTTTGCCTTGCACGAGGACAACCCAGGTTTGATTCCTCCGCCCCTCGTGGAGAGCCCGGCAAGCTACCAAGAGTATCTCATCCGCATGGCAGAGCCTGGCAAGCTACCCATGGCGTATTTGATATGCCAAAAACAGTAACAAGTCTCACATAGAAATGTTACTGGTGCCCGCTAGAGCAAATCGATGAGCAATGGGAAGTGCAGTGACAGTGACAGTAAAATTCCTTCAAGATAATGATTTTTTTGTTGCAGATAAATAACTTAAAAACATCTCTGCTATTTAAACCCAGGACTTTTGCTGCTGAGCAAAATTCTGGGACCAGGATAATAACTATATATTAATGTGAGGGAAAAATTGATTGATGGCAGGGTGTAATTATGGTTGGTTGCCTCTTAGCTAGCCTGTATTTCAGTTTCTTACTGTAACTCCAGCACCGCACCATAAAGTGCAGTTGTTTGCAAACTAATTAAATAAAAAAAAATAAAAAAGTCCCAGTGTACGTAGGAATCTGCTTCCCCGGAGCTTTGAGATTGAAGCATCCAATCTCACCTTTCCTTTGATGCTCACACTTAGGCCACTTGTAGCTGGGCACTCCCACTCCTTCTCTCTCTTCACAATAGCATCTGCCCGTGGGTCCCGCACACTTTGGGAGAAAGGAAATGACAGACAAGGATTCACCTTCTTACTGCGGCTGGGTTGTCTTGGCCTCATCTGATTTTAGGCTTAAGAACATCCCAACCCTGTGGCACACTAATTCAG
Organism: Sorex araneus; assembly: GCF_027595985.1. Lineage (NCBI taxonomy): Eukaryota > Metazoa > Chordata > Mammalia > Eulipotyphla > Soricidae > Sorex > Sorex araneus. The sequence continues at coordinate 47,014,326 of NC_073310.1, read as the reverse complement.
TCTCTGGGTCATTTCTTCTTTGTCATAGGTTCCTGCCCTTTCATAACTTCAACTGTCACTCAGATACTTCCTTCCACCATCGCACATTCTAAGAAAGGGGCTACAAGGAGAACATGGGTCTAGTTCTATGCCTATACCTATCCATGGTCAAATTTCTATCTCTACACATACCATTTTTGGACAGGAGCGATAGCACAGCGGGTAGGGCATTTGCCTTGCACGCAGCCGACCTAGGTTCGATTCCTCCATCCCTCTCAGAGAGCCCTGCAAGCTCCTGAGAGTATTCTGCCTGCACGGCAGAGCCTGGCAAGCTACCCATGGCGTATTCGATGTGCCAGAAACAGTAACAAGTCTCACAATGGAGTCATTACTGGTGCCCTCTCGAGCAAATGGATGAACAATGGGACGACAGTGCAGTACTACCATTTAACAAGATTAATCATTCTTGTTTGTGTATCTACATCTTATTTACTATTGCTTTCCTTCTGTATCGATTCACTTGTTCATAGACTCACATGTTCCTAAAAAGTTTCTTCTACTTCACTCTAGCTTCTAAGGCTCGGTTCAGTGCCCCTGGGGTGGAGGGCAGTGGGAGAGGGAGGGGTAGGTGAGATTATCTCACCTTTCCTCAAGGAATTCACAGTCTAGACAGAGACCTAGGCATTTATTTGCAGAAAAGTTGATACTGCATATGATTAAGTGACAAATGTTTGGTACGAGTTGGTACAAGCAATAGGTGCCTTGGGATGTCAGAAGAGAGAAAAATTTCCTTTGATGGGAGGACAGGGTTGGGAGGTAGGTATGTAAAGGAGCTGGCCTTGAATTGAGGATAAGACTTGAAAGGTGGGGCGGGAGAGAGAATTCCATAGGGAGGAAGGAGATATGGCGGCGGGCAGGCACAGTCTCGGTGGAGCGGACGGGATGTGCGGAGACAGACTCTGCCCCTCTGAGAAGCCCGGGAACAGCTCAGTCCCCCCCACTCGGGATGCCCTCCGTTTTCCATAGCAAGATCCTAAATTAAGACACAGTTACCTTCTCTGTCTTCAGAGAAAAGAAATCCAGACGTGTGTCTTGAACTTCTGTGTGTATGTCTGTGTAGCTGGGATTTTCTGAGCCGCTGAAGAGTTGTTTAAACCTTCACAAACATTCTGTCAATTCCACAGGGGCTTGTCTGCCTTGAAAGCAGCCCCACAGGTTTTCATGATCTTGCCTTGAGTTATTTTCTCATATATACATGATGCATTTGGATTTGTAGCTGAAATATTAAGTTTTTTTGTAGGCTTCCCTTCATATTGCATTAAGATACGAAGTACAGTTTTTATATGTAGTAGAAGTTTGAAGAGGAGTCAGTCTGGTCAATCTTGAGAATTTCAGCTTAATTGTTATGTTTAATTAGCTGTTACCCTTTTTTTCTTTTCCTCTTTCTCCTCTCATTTCTCCATCTATCATCCATTCATGTCTATCTATGCAAGCAAATATTACAACTATTTCTCCTCAGCTTTAGGCAAAATTTGATTTAATTACTACTTTTATTTCCGATTGGTAATGAAGTAAACTCAATAGAAAATTTGAGAGCAAGCCACTATACAAAGAAAACTTAAATCAGAAAATGCATTAGAGTAGAGTAGTTGCCATTTTAAAAGTTTTGGAACTATTTCCATATTCAAATTAAATATATATTTTTGTATTCAAAAGATTTGGTAGCAGTAAAACTATTTTCCCCTCACTATCTAGTTAAAAATTCCCCTTTTTGATCAATTGCAATTCTTCCACTACTTTTGACAAATGAGCCATGCATGGGATATAATGAAAACAAAATATGACTTAGAATTTTGCTTAATTGGGAAAAATATTATTTGAAGTCTAAAAATTTGTTTCTGTGTAATACATGCTCAACTTAAACAATTGACCTGTTAATGATTTTATGTACTATCTATGGCATTGATTTTGCATTCATTTTGCTTCCCAAGCTTTTCTAATATGAAATTATGCACGCTTCTTTGCATCTACCATGCATCTATCATTGAAAACTAAGTTCTCAACTCCTTCATCTCTCTTTTCTTCCACTTTTCTTCACCGTCCATCACCCCTCCTCCCCCTGCATTGGCGGGCCTAATTATGAAACAACTTCAAATAAATACAAAATTTTTAAAGCATCAACAACAAAATCCACATTCTGCTTCCTGTGAACAATTGACAAGCTTTTTTCCTCTTTTCTCTTCGAGAGTTCTACTTCACTTGGAGTGCTGTGTAGTTGGCGAGGCCTGAGATTTCTGGGAGCTGTAATTGTGTCTCATTAATTCTTACAGTAATGTAGGGTAACTATAAGGAACATGCAATTAGTGGTTTGGTCAATGAACAGAGCAGTTAATCAGCAGACAAAGGATGGGGCTCAGGGCCCATTAGGCTGAAAGGAAGTATTCCTGCCAGCCAGCCTCCAGGAATGCACGCGGACAGGCCTGCCCATTGGACAGTCTCAGAGGACTATGTTTGTCTTTTTGCTAAACCAGCTCTTTCTTTTCTTTTCTTTCTTTTTTTTAATTGGTGTGGTATGTGTTTATTCAGACACTTGAGAGATTCCTGAGTATCCTGCTACAGTACACCATGTATTTTTCTCACCTCATGTTAACTGGCATAGATTTTTTTCCCCTTCTTCTCCCACTGCTCAAATAAACCCCCCAATACACACAGGACACAAAAAAGTGAAAACAAGTCCAAAACCTACCAACCAGGCTTCAACAATAAAAAAGGAAGAAGAAAAGCACAAGACTGCTTTACTGAAGCGTGTTAGAGATAAAGGTCCTTAGCTAACCCCTTTGTCATCAGAACATAAATGAACGCGGAGACCAATAAGTCTTTGTGTTGTCACTCAGTCATATGCTCTGTATTCTTCTCTATAAAGTGGACCTTTATCCGTCTGAATGGAGGCGCTTTAAATACATGCAAATGTATGCAGATAAGCATAGGCATCTTAAAATGTTGCAGGCCTTATAGCTACAAGTAACCTCAATTGTCTGTTTCCTGTGAGAAAGTCTGGTCAATTTCATTGGATTTGGAATACAAAAGTTAAGGGGTCAAGAATAAGCTAGCATTTTCCAGGAGAGGCTGACTGCAGCACCTGGGTCTAGGAAAACCTGCGTAGGCTACAGAACGAACCCTGTGAAATGTTGTTAATATGATGTGATGACTATATAAGAAAATGACTTTATCAATAATACATAGCCCTGGGGTAATTCTGAGCTCCAGCAAACAGGTCTTCAAATAGAATGACATCTCCCCTCCTAAGTAAAGTCTACATGTGGAATAAAGAAGGAATGACTACGTTGACTTTTAAAAATGAAACTAGCTTAATAATTAACTTATTTCCTAACTCAAGTGCAGGACTGAAAATAAAGGCAGGAGGTTTTTTTTTTTTCTTTACTCCAAACCTATCGGCTAGTTTATCTTTCTGGAATTTACATTAGAAACAAAAAAGTGTTTTAAAAAAAACCTCTTAGGTATTATATTAGAGATTCAGCTGTTTTTGAATAATTAGCTTCATTTGTTAAATATTTGAAACATTGTTTACTCTGAGAATAGAAAGCAATGTGCAAAGAATAGCATGGCGGAAGACTAGCATTACAAATGATGTGCATTTTTTTCAGATGAGTCTGTCTTATCAATTAATAAGGAGGAATAAGCCCATTCTACCTCCTTTTCCTCTTATTTATATTTCTGTCTCTAAAGAAATGTTATTTTTTAATTCAAAACATCATAGACTCTTCTGTTTCCTTGAGTGACATGCTATGCATTGTTTCAGAAATTGGAAGGCCAGGCAGCAGGAAGTAGGAAAAGGTGGTTTTTGTCTCAGCTCTATTAAATAGCTGAATAGAGCCAAAAAACTGCCCTCTGAACCTCAGTTTTTTTCGCCTGTAAAGTGAGAACTTTCAGTGGCAATGATCTCCAAGTTTCCTCTGAACTCAACTCTTTGACTATGCGGCCAGCACTGAAACTTTTCAAATGTTCCTTGTGCCTTGGCATTTGAACAGGTATTGCAGGACGTGGAAACGGTGACTTGCAAGCGCTGCTGCTGCTGATGCAATGGCCTAGATCATCCGCAGAGGCTGATACTAGCAGCAAATTAGCAGAGAAAGTGTTTTCTCTCTCAGCATTCTCCCCTCATTGTCCAGACTTGCCTAATTGCTGAAAATCTACCTTGTTTTCTGATGAACAAGACTCCTTCATCTTTCTGGTCATTGTTTAAATGAAATTGGTCTTTTTCATGCTGTTTTGTCTGCTGCCTTGCATGTCCGAGTGCTCTGGGACTAGTTTTGAATCCGGTGCATCATAGGCAGCAACAGGTTTGCTTCAAGTACTCTGCAAGTCAGATAGGGTTTGTGGGGGCAGTGACAGAGACGTCCAAAGCAATTCTCAGTCAACCCGACTAAACAGTTCAAGGTCCGGGCTCTGAGGGGCTCTGTTTCTTGGGCTTGGACGTGGGGTTCCAGGGAAACACTCAGAGATGCTGGTGGCCATGAATTGTGGAGAATCAAATTCAAGTTCTTGTTCCAGAAAGGCACGTATCCTTTACCTTGGAGTATCTCCTGGTCCCAAAACAGATAGGACTTTTTTGGCCTGCATTTTGCTTTCTAAGGCAATCTGCATGTGGGATGCATCTCACAACCAATACGTGGAAATTTTTCATCAGGAGTGGTTTGGTTTTGCTTCAGTCTATCTCCGTTCTGGGAGAGAGTTGTTCACAAACGAGCTAGCTTTAGCCCCTGCTGCCCTACCCCTGCTCCCACTCAGCTTTGTTGTCAAACCCCACCAGTAGGTTGCCAGTGTGACCAATGTGACCAATCTTTTTTTTTTTTAAATTTTATTTTATTGAATCACCATGTGGAAAATTACAATGCTTTCAGGCTTAAGTCTTAGTCATACAATGCTGAAAAAACCATCCCTTCACCAGTGCCCATATCCCACCACCGAAGACAAAAAAAAAAAAACAACAACAACCACAGTACACCTCCCATCCCGCCCACCCCCGCACCTCCCAGCCTTGTAACTGATAAATTTCACTTTGCTTTCTATTTACTTTGGTTACATTCAATATTTCAACACAAACCTCACATTATTATTAGGAGCACCCCACTAGAGTCAGACCTGTTGTGAAGGGAAATGAGGTCTACTGCGGCCGCGCGGTTTTGTATTTCTGTACTTTAACAACTAAGTCCAGGGAGATTTCTTCCAGACATTGGATCATTGCAAGCTTGTAAACCCCATCTGTGGTCGTCATAATATGGCGGCCCCCACGCCCTTCATCCCCGGGAAGGGACAGGCGAGAGAGAGAAATACCTTTCCCCTCCCGGGCGGGCATGGGGTTGCAGCTTAGTTCTCTGGCAGGAAACAATCTGCTAATGTGACCAATCCCTATACCTCCCCTGAATTTTGAACAGAATATAACAATTTTAGGGATTGTGGGCCACAAAGATAGGGCAGAGGTTAGGTGCTTGGCACATACCCTGATTCCATCCCTGGCACCAAAAATGGCCTCCTGAGCCGCACACACCAGGAATGATCACTGAGCACAAAGCCAGGAGTAAGTCTTGAGTACCATTGGGGTGTGGCTCAAACCCTTAAGTCTTCCCCCACTCCCAACTTAGGCATCTTTTCATCTCATTAGATTGTGCCAAGCAAAAATGTCTCTCCTTTTAAAATTTTTTTCTTCAGGATCAGGATAACCTCGGAAGATCATAAGACAAATCAGTACATGATAAGGTCGTCTTTTATTTATAGCTCAAGGTCAGGAGGTCTTCTGCCAACAGAGGCCAGCAAGGACTAAAGTGAGTCAGAAAATCACAGGAGGTTGTGGGGCTCGGACAGCCCTCAAGAGTCAGGCCTCTGCTAAGGAGAGAGACTTGCGTCCGGTCCAGTTAATTATCAGCATGGGCGTTGTGGCCTGGTAGTGTCAACACTTCTGAGCTTTAATAAGAAGCTGGATCATGGAGTGCAAACCATGATGAAGGCCTGCAAAGCTCAGCGGAGTGTACACACGCAGCCGCCTGATCTGTGAACCCGGTAAATACGACTCTGTGTGGCCGCATCACAGCCAGGCGTAAGCACAAGCTCTGGGATCACAGCAATGGCATCAACAATGATGAAGAGAAGGGGGAGAGGAGAGAGGGCAAATAAATTAAAAAAAAAGACATTGGAAATGCTCACTTGTGAACCCTTCCAAAATTTAAATCTTATTTTATTAAAATCTACAGTATCCTCATCAAATAAATCATGTCTACCAGGCACTGTGCTATGGTTGGTTACCTTGTGAGCAGGTGAGAGCGGGTCCTGGGATTGTTAACTGCCTTTAAGAAGCGGGTGAGGAAGCTGAGCTCTCTAGAATAATCCTTCTGTCATCTGTCAAGATTCAGATGCTCAAGACACATTGGGTCTATCTTACTGCTTGTTATTCAATTTGAATTCTTGCAAGATACTTAGAAACTCCATTTTGAGGGGACTCCATTTCAAAATATTTGAAAATATTTTTCAAATATTTTAGTGGGACTTTACCTCAACTAAATATTTTATCATGGTGAACTAACCTGATGGTCAATAGGGCAAATGGCAACTGGTTTAATAGATAAGAACTCTCAGTGGATGTTGATAAATTATTGCCTAAAACTTAAGGTCCGGAGAGATAGCATCGCACAGTAGAATAACGTTCAGTGCAATATCATATAGTACAAGAGAGTATATAAAGTGCTCACTTTGCGTGTGGTCAAAACCCATTCAAGCCTCAGCACTGCACATGGCCCTGGCAGGGTTCGACTCCTGAGTGTGGAGCCAACAATAAGCCTCTGAGAACCATGAGCCTCTCACCCCCAAATATTTGTTATGCCTGTTACATGTGGAGCACCATCTAGGTTGTAGGAGAGATTTATTACATTTTAAAAGTGTCTGTTATGGCTTGTGTCCCCCAAAACTCAGAAACTGAAATTCTAATCCCTAATTTGATGATCCCCGAAGCGGTGATGGCTTCTGGGGGTTGATTCAGTCATGAGGTTTATGGGATGTGAACTGATGCAACATTCCCATCTTTTTAGAGATGAGAATATTTTCTGTGTTGACTTTATAACGACCTTGCCCGCTAAGAAATTAAGTGAGGTTATTGAAACCAAGTGATAACACAGCGGGTAGGGCGTTTGCCTTGCATGCGGCAGACCTGAGTTCGATTCCTCCACCCTCTCGGAGAGCCTGGCAAGCTACCAAGAGTATCTCGCTCACATGGCAGAGCCTGGCAAGCTCCCCGTGGCGTATTCAATATGCCAAAAACAGTAACAAGAAGTCTCAAGATGGAGATGTTACTGGTGCCTGCCCGAGCAACTCGATGAGCAACGGGATGACAGTGACAGTGACAGTAATTGAAATGAAGGGGCACCTCATGGATGTAAAGGAGAGGCCGTAAAGTGTGGCTTAAAGTTATCAATATGAGAAGACACAGGAAGGCAAGAACAAATAAAACCGGGCTGAGTGAGAAGGCTTCTCTAAATGAAAGCAAACAGTTGATTCTGATGATGCATAAGATTTGCTTGTTGAGCTGGATCAGATTTATGATACCTTTTGAACCCACCCATGGTCCTGGAGTCTTCTCTAGCAAGGACTGCCTGGGACCCACTTAGGGGAAGAGTTACACCCACACCGGTGCTCCCTGCCCCTCGCTTCCTGCTAATGGACGAAGAGCTGTGAGAGTCTCCAGACACAAGCTGCTGTTAGCTGATTCCCAAGCCTGTCTCTAAGGTGGATCATACCCCTCCCGCTACCCTTAATGTTCACTGGGTGGTGTGTTGTAACATGGTTTCCTTCCTGCCAAAGTTATGTTGTATATTGTAATGACATGCATTTGAGTCAAGTTGAGAAGTGAAACCTGGGGCTGGAGTGATAGCACAGTGGGTAGGGCATTTGCCTTGCATGCAGCCAACCTGGGTTTGATTCCCAGCATCCTATATGGTCCCCCAAGCACCCCCAGGGGTAATTCCTGAGTGCAGAGCCTTTTTGGGTGTGATTCAAAAAGAAAAAAAAAGAAAAAAAGAAGTGAAACCTAGCTCTGTTTAGATCTGAACCTTATAGGGCAGGTGAGGGTCCCCCAAACGGATGAGTGCCCTTTGCAAAAGGGTCACCAGAGAGTTTCCCCCCATGCAGGTGCATCAGAGTCAACAGTCTGCGGCCATAAGAGGGCTCTCACCTGAGCCTGAACATGCTACGACCTGGCCATAGACTTCTAGTCTCCAGAACTGTGAAAAAACATCTCTGTTATTTTTCAGTCAACCACTTCATGCTAGTTTGTAGCCCAAATGGGTGGACATGATATCTCCTGCTTAAATTTAGGAGGCCTTATTCTGAGGTGCTTTGAATACCTTAGTAGCTTCTTTAAGCAAACCAAAACCTAAACCAGTCAAAAAGAATTTACCTGTTGAACTGTAGTTACCCAGCCGAGTTCGAAATTTTTCCAAACATCAAGTATTAACCAAGTGGTGCTTGCCTAGTATAACTTCTTGCTCTGTTTACTTAAACCTATAAATCCTGCTGCTTTGTACTGATGTTTAGGACAATTTTCTATTTTCTAGACTGGATGTTTCCTAATTTGTTAATCAGTAAAAACAAACCAACTAGATCTAAAAGTTGTCTGTAAAATTTTCTTTTAAAGTGAATTTGAGTCTTTCTATTTCTCTGGTGATCCATTATTTGGATATAGGTGGTACAATTATGAAAATATTGAGTTACATTGTAGAGAAGAGAGCACATTAATTATTATCTGTTTTTGACAGTGAGGCAGAGAGAAAGATACTGCTTATATAATTAATGATCAGTTTTGCTTTGAGATGTTGGTTGGGGAGAGGAGGCAGAAATCCAGTCCTGGATTTCCCAGAATGATCTTTCATGATATTTGTACTTTTTATAATCTTCTTAATGAACAGATTTAAAAGTTACAAAATAGAAATGGATCATGTGTCTTACAGAAGATGTTTTTGTGACAAAAGAAACAGAAGGACTCCTAGCAGGCAAGGAGAGTCTGGAGGTCAGGGCTCTAGATTAGAATTCTCATTCTGGACGTTCTGGACTATTCATTTGCAGTGGTAAGGGGATGCTCTTCAACTGGAGTGGAATCCAACACTATCTTCAAGAACTGATAAAAGGATGAATGATACTACAGTGGGTAGGGCACTTGCCCTGAGCTATATGGTTTACTGAACAATGCCAGGAGTGATCCCTGAGCACAGAGCCAGGAGTGATCCCTGAAGCACCATTGGTGTGGCCTCCTACAAAACAAAATAAAAAAGGGAGGGTCAGTGAGGACTTAAAAAAATTTTTTTTGATGTAAGAGTACTGCTATTTATTCAGCTATTGATTAAGTTGATTGGATTGGGCATGAACTACACATTACTTTTTTTTTTTATTGAATCACTGTGAGATACAGTTACAAAGCTCTCATGATCGAGATTCAGCCATACTATGATTGAATACCCATCCCTCCACCAGTGCACACTTTCCACCATCAGTGTCCTAAGTATATACCCTCCTCCCCCATCCCTGTCCTCACCCCGCCTCCATGGCAGCCAATTTCCCCAATACTCTATCTTTACTTTTGGGCAATACATTTTGCTCAAATTTTCCCACCACCATTCAAGTCTGCCTGCCAGGGCTTCTAGATCATTTATTGTCCATTTTGAATATCATGGGTGCCGTGGCTCCATGCTTCTGGAATCCTAGACTGTACATGTTTGGGTTCCAGAGACATTTCTGTAGGGCACTAATCCATTTTGGGATTCAATTGGGCAACTCTAGACCGGGCTGTTGGTTTGGTAAGATGGCACCTGGAGGCACATTGTGGGCATGACAGCCAGGCCGATGAGTGGGCAGGAAGCCGGGGAGGGACATCCCGGCTTTTCTGCTGCCATGTGGCATGGAGATTTATTCCTGGAACCCGTGTATCTGGGCCTTGCTTGTGGAAGCTCTTGGTCGCTGGGAAGGATTGAGGACCTTTAAAACACACACCGTGTAGTTTCATTTGTGTGGAAAGAGATGTAAAATCTAGAGCTCTGAATTGGGCCATGGAATAAGATTTCAGAGTTAATTTAGTTCCAGATGCAGAGTGACAGTTTGGTGAAGTATCATCCTGCCCAGCAAAACTCAGTTCTAGGGGAAAGCTTCGTCAAGCCTTTCCCTGATTTTTGGTGTGTTGTAATCAGCACACACATATTTCTGGTTGGAGTGTGAGAGTGGTGGTAGATGGTCACTCCTTGCTGTCCATGTTGGTGTCTGAGAGCTGCATGTGTAACTTTGGTGTCAGGAAATGATTGTGCCCACCATCCTTAAGGATCTGATTCCCATCTTCGATTCTGTCCTACATGCCTCTCATCCACCTTCTCTGGAAATCATTTATGATCCTTCAGCTGCATACTAATGGTACTAAAATCCATGAAAATTTTTAAGAATCTGCACAAAGAAGTGATTTATTTTCCTTATTCATTGATTTATATTTTTTGGCTTTTGAGCCCCACCTGCTGTGCTCAGGGCTTACCTCTGGCTCTGTGCTTAGGGATCATTCTTGGCAGGGCATGGAGGGTGATATGGGATTGAACAGGGGATGACTGTTTTCAAGGCAAGAGTTATACCCACTCCATTATCCCTCCAGCCCCATAAGGAGTTTTATGAAGAGTAAGCTAACTAATAAAACAATCGTGTGTGTGTGTGTGTACGTGTGTGTGTGTGTTTTAAGTAGCTTCTGTCTCTGTTTTATGCCTCATTTATTCCCAAGCCACAAGTTTTTGCTTCTTGAGTAATAGCCCTACGAAGGCCATTTCATCCATGAAACCTCATCCTCAGGTTTATTTAAAAAACAACAATCTGTTATTTTTCAGTAAGGATCATCTCCAAGTAGCAGAGAGAACTTATCTAGAGGTTACTGCAACCAGGAGTTCTGTTGGTTCTGTAGAGTAGCTTGGGAGCTTTGTTCACCTGGAAGTGCTCATTGCCCAGAGAATCTACATCCACTCCCTGAAGTTCTTCATTCCTCTCTGCATGTTAAAGCATGTGCAGTAAAAAATCTGCACTCCTTTTGGGCCACCAGCTCAGTGTCCAGCACGACTGTGAGGTCCGCACACATGTACCAACTCTGCCATCCTGACAGTGAAATGTCACGTGCAGCTCCTGGAGAGAAACATCCTTCAGAAACGTGGTGGATTTTCAGAGATCTTGGCTCTGGATGGCTAGGTAGGTAACTTTACAAGTATTCTTAAGGTGAACCCAGAGATTCATACCTCTTCATTTGCATGGTGTTGGATTTTTCTGAGTCAAGAGAATAGCAAAGCAATTGAAAACCACCTAAGGTTACTGTGGAAGAAAAAAAATGAAGCTACTGGGCAAATTCTTGAAAACTCAGATCTTCCATTTTGTGTTTAGTCATAATGGTTTGCTTTACTTCTTTAATTCTGAGGAGTTCTGTATCACTGTATCACTGTCACCTCGTTGCTCAATGATTAGCATGAGCGGGCACCAGTAACATCTCCATTGTGAGACTTGTTGTTACTGTTTTTGGCATATAGAATATGCCATGGGTAGCTTGCCAGGCTCTGCCTTGTGGGTGAGATACTCTTGGTAGCTTGCCGGGCTCTTGGAGAGGGGCGGAGGAATCGAACCCATGTTGGCTGCATACAAGACAAATGCCCTACCTGATGTGCTATCACTCTAGCCCTCTGAGGAGTTAGGGGAGATATATACATACATATATATTACTTTTGTAATACATATATATTACTTATGTCACATATAAAAATGGTCTTGGTATCTTATGATACACAGAGTTCCTAGGAGAATGGAGCAGTAAGAATCAGATATTTTCTACCTTTAATCTTTATATAATTATGTGATGTTTTCATAGTTGACTAATGTAGAAACTGAAACTTACAATGAAATTAACAAGACCTGATGCAAAGTCATGGTCTCCTTGTTCTCAGGTTTCCCTGCCAAGAGTCTCATTTATTCTTTTTATTTTTTTAATTTAATTTAATTTTTTAAATTTATTTTTATTTTTTCTCTTTTGGGTCACAACCGGTGATGCACCTGGCTCTGCACTCAGGAATGACTCCTGGTGGTGCTTGGAGGACCATATGGGGTGCTGGGAATTAAAACCGGGTTGGCCACATGCAAGGCAAATGCCCTACCTGCTGTACTATCACTCCAGCCCAAGAGTCACATTCATGACCCAGAAGGTTCTCCAGCCTGACTCCCCAGGATTCCATGATGATTACCCTCAGGATAACATAGTTTCTATTTTGACAGAAAATGATAACTTAAAGAAAATAAAGTATTGTTAGTTACTTGAACCACCTAGATTAAGTACTGATAATTCCTTCAGAGTACTCCTAAGGGAGGTCACTTCTCTGGGGGTCTCTAAGAAATGAACTCACTCAGAGTGGGATTTGCTGCATAGGTGACTAAGTAATCACATGAATATGATTTGGTTGGACTGCCTTTCACTTCCAAAGTAATTCCATCACCATTTGCCCATTATTACTCTTTCCATGTTTAATTCTTCCTCCCTTTGGGTTAAAAATGATCTGCAGAACTCCCTGATCTAAAGAAAATGGACTAAAATCACACCGTGAAACTTTAACCTGAATGACTTCATAATATTAAGAAAGTCTTGAAGTAACAGGGACTTGTCAGATGCATGATGATGCATACAAAAATACTTCATAATGCGTTAAAAGCAGCTCAACACATTGAAATGAATGGAAACCAGTGATGGGATTTAAACAAGATAAGAGTTGCAGAAGAGCTTGGATCAGACAGTCCTCTCTTTTTAGGAAGAATGGGTCAGGGAGGGGAAGGAAGGGAGGGTTGGGGGTGCTGGAGAGAGTACAACAGGTAGGGTGCTTGCCTTGTAAGCAACAGAGCCAGGAGTAAGCCCTGAGCCAAAAGCCAAAAGTCAAAAAAAAAAAAAGAGGGTGGGACAGCCTTAACTTGCCAAGGAGATCACATTCAGTTAGCTCTGTGTTCTTTCTTCATTAGCAAAACAGAAATCAGGCAGAAATAGTCTCATGATTTGACTTTTATGGGCACTTTCTGGGTGCATGGTCTCAGGACAGGCAGAGTTTTATCTAAACATACACACTTCAGACAAGTTGAGCACAAACTCAAGGAAACTAACGGAAAACAAAACAAAACACAAAGAAATGTGATACCCCAAACCAAGAAATGAGAATTCTGAACTACTTCCTTTGAAAACATGGAAGTCATAAGTCCTAATGCAAATTCTGGTAAAATCACTACAATAGATCATTCAGACAGTGTGAAATTTATGTACACTTCAAGCTGAGGATTATTTAGCTTCCTGCACTTTCTGTTTCCAAATACTTTTTAAAAAGGAAAATGGTAGAAAGGGTAAATGATGTGACCATGAAAACGTCCTTCCTATGTTATTTATGATCAGGAACTACTGTTTGCATCTGTGTTGCAGAACTGTTACAGAAATAGACCAAATATTGACAGACAAAAGGCACATGCGTCTCAAAAGAGCCAAAGCAAATAAATTCACAGGGACCTAGGAGAAGCTTTAGAAAGAATAAGCTTGTGATACACTTGTGAGATCATATGAACCAGCTTTATTGTTTCTTTTATTTATAAAATGTGCCCCCAGAGCTAGACATTCATAAACTTAATTGATTATATGATTACTAAATTCTCTCATGCATGGATCTGGAGAAGAACTGGAGAAGACACTGTCCCAGCTAGGAGGGCTTCTGGGGACAGTGGAGATCTGGGATATACTGTTTGTCTTTTCACCTCCGTTTGAAAGCAAACCTTTTCACCTGAAATGCACTTGACTTAAAAACTTTTCAGAAAATGTGATTAAGTGGTGAAAATAGCAAGTGAGAGCTAATCCTGAGTTATTGATTCTGAGTGGGCAGCAGAACTGGCCAAAACTCAGCCACAGACTGAGCCCAAAGATTCTCATTCCATAAGCCTTTATTTTGCTTCTACTGAAAATGTAAGGAAGGGAGATGACCGGATTTTTGGAACAGTCGAGACAGAATAACTCAGGGTCAAGGCAAAGTCAGACATGTGTAAATCCTACCCTTTTCAATGTAATTTACATTTAGAATAAAAGTGGATTCATCCCTGCACTGGGGTTGTTCCCAGAGTGGAAAGCCATGGAAGTAAGTTGGCAATTCCAGATTTGTTTTGTGATGAACTGGAATCCAAATTGGGAGTGGAAGAAAGGGATAAAACTCAGTTACCCCAGATTTGGACCAGATTACAAAATGTCACTCAAACCTTTTGAAAGGCAAGTCCGAAGGATGTGGGGGTGTGGATCGGCTGTGGAATCCTTTTCGACTCCCCAGCAACTGGCAGTTTGCCTTCCCCCTGAGGTTCTGTGAATGGCTACTGGTGCAAATCTGCACCCGGCTCCTAATGAAACTCAGCTGCGTGCATTTTGCCAGGCTTCAGGATTTATAAATCTGTGATTGGAGTGGGAGAGTTTCAGGAACCTCCGCCCATATAGAACTGGGAAGGAAACCGATATACTCTGCAAGCTGACTTTCCATTTTAATGAGAGGAGCGGCTGCGAAACCATTTATTTTTCAGAGAATACCAGGAACCAACTAGAAATACATTCAAGAAGGAAAACACAGTAATTAATTTGTCACTGAAACCTGAGGGGTCCGGTTCCACTTATAGGTGATAATGAATGTTTTGCATGTAATTAGCAAGAATAATTAGCACATTCCTGGTAACAAATAGACTGACTGGTACTCTGCAAACAAAATTAATTGTTGTGCTAACAGAGGCAATTGTGTCTCTTTATTGTCTGAGAATGTCCCTTATTTGCACTAATACCTACTTTAGACCTCTGCGACTTTGTGCAGCTACGAAGGGGAAATCTATAAAATTGTACCTCTTCCATCTGCTTCTCAGAAATTTCGGGACCACCAGGGGACTTGTTTGTCAAAACTTGTTAAACAATTTGTAATCTTTAACATGTGTTTTACTGTATTAACGGATGAACCGTTCAAATCAACTTACTGGTTAAGCCCGAGAAAGCTACTCTAATCAATCAAATGTTGACACTTTTTTTTAACATTTTTAAGTCTGGGAACTTTTTCCTCCCCCACGCCCCAACTCAAAAACAAAACAAAGAGAACAAACTTGTCTTGTAATTGCATAGATAAAGACTAGAGACCAGAGGGGGAAGTTCACGTTCAGAACTCCGGGCGTCCTGAGATGGTTTTGTGTGTATCTGTAACCTGGATGCCCATTTCTGGGGTTAGGTTTGCAACTGGGCTGCTAACTAAGCCAGAAATTGGCTGGGGTCCATTTCAGATGCCTGTAAGCTGACTACGCAGCAAGAAAATGTCACCCATACAGTAGGCTTCTTTCTCCCTCACTACGCAGCACAGTTTTCAATGCCCCATTAGGACATGGGAAAAATCTTTTCTGTGAACTTTATCCTAGTCTTCCTCAGGTTATTTTCAGAAGCAGATGCAGTTATCTGCTTTGAGGAGGGCCCTCTCAACTGGTAGGGGTCAGTAAACAGTCACATGAGTTTCAAGAAAACCAGTTTTAGGTGGTTGGCAGTGCCAACCTTTTAAAGAACTAACCTGTTTTCCTGTTAGAAACAAGGTAGAACGAGGCTGCTTTGCTCTTTGTGGGGATGGGGTGATGTGTGTCGGGGGTGGTAGTCTTCCACACAGTGCTCAAAGAATGTTGGGAATCGCTCGTGGAAATACTCAGCTCAGTGCTGTTCCAGCCCAAGAGATTGACCAGGGAGTGCCAGGAACCAAACCTGGGCCCTCCATTGGCTGGGCACACGTGTGCTCTAGCCCTTTGAGCTGTCTCCCTGTCTCCCACTGTGCTCTTTCAGCTGCCATTCCTGGCTCATGTATCCTTCTAGAACCTGTGTGCCTCTAGATTTCTGCAGCTCTCTTTCCTCCTGGTTCTCTTCTGCTCTTTCAGTCCTTTCCTAGCCCTTGGTCAGGACCTTTAAGTCCAAGGGTGGACGACCTCAATCTTAACTGGCTTTCCATTTCTGTCTCATTATTTACCACTCTTTGTTGGCCTTTTCAAACCAGACACACCATTTTTCTCTCAAATGGAATTTATTTTCTTTTTAAACTCTCTCTGCCTGTTTATCAAACTATTGTTTAATCAGCCACGAAGTCTGGAAATCTGGATAATCTTTGTTTCCTCCAATTCCAACCAATTCCTAAGTCCTATCCTAAATAACTTTGAGTCTTCTCTGAGCCACTCGTTGCTTCTTCTTCTCATCCTGATCTTCCTAGCACCCCGACACACCCCCCCCCACCGACTTTGTAGTGTGTCTTTCTGACTACTTACCATTCACAGACCCTGCTTAAAGTTCACAGCCCCAAGGCCTTCACTTGCTATCCAAAATTCTGCATGGCTTGATCCAAGTAGTTCCTGTGTATAAACAGAATTTATACAATCTGCTTTCAGACAAATTGCACATTTGGATTCCAGGAAATCTCCTGGCCTACCACGCGTGCCCTCTTCCCTTCTTTCTCTTGTCAAAACCCACCCAACTCCCCAAAGCCTTGTCTCACTTTTCCTGCCTCCCAGAAACTTTCCCGGCCACTGGAAACTGTACAATTTTGCCTTGGGTCCTCCATCTCCAGATATTGCCCACTGCAGGAACTGATCCTATATGTATTTCTTATCTCTTCCAATGACTTTCTCAAGGCCAGGGGCTGTGTCCTATTTAAAAGATATTGATAATTCAAGTTTATATCAATCATGCTTTACACTAATTTCAAAGCTAAGTTTTGAACAGTTAAGTTGTTCTTTAAGATGGCTTTTCTTTTGTTGGGATCTGTCTTAGTTCATTCTATACAAGGTTAATCAGTACAGGGGAGAGAACATGCATCCTAAGCTGTACATCGAATGCATGGAGGTTCTCCTGCTGGTTGGAAGTTCTCACAGGTCCTACTGCCTGAAGGAAACATGAAAAGGGTGGGAATGAAGATAAGTTGATGGTGCAGGTTTTACTTCTTTCCAGTTACTAAGCTGGGTGATTGGGAAAATTGCTTTGCCTTTCTGAACCTTGTTTCCTCATCTGCAAAAATCCATTCATTTATTCAACAGGTGCTCATTAAACAACTGCAAAGTATTTTTTAAACAGAAGGATTCTCATGTCCTCGAGCTCATATAACACTTTGTTATCCTTATATTCTAGTGAATACTAATATCACTTTATTCTAAAATTAATTCTATTATGTTTCTAGAGAAAATTACTTCAAAAGCCATACCCAATCATTATTTTTCCAGCATTAACAAATTATCTCCAGATGAGTCTTCCTTCCTTCCTTCCTTCCTTCCTTCCTTCCTTCCTTCCTTCCTTCCTTCCTTCCTTCCTTCCTTCCTTCCTTCCTTCCTTCCTTCCTTCCTTCCTTCCTTCCTTCCTTCCTTCCTTCCTTCCTTCCTTCCTTCCGTGACTGGGATGAAATTTGGGGCTTTACACACTCATGGCCAAGTGCTTATCACTAAGCTTGACCTCGTTTTCTTTTTAAACAAAGGATTGTGCAGAAAGAGGGTCAACTCTTCCTAAGTGATCAAGCAGGGCTATAAATGACTATTATGTTCCCTTGATTCTGTGTGTGTGTGTGTGTGTGTGTGTGTGTGTGTAAATTTCCTGCTTTGGCAAATCAGCCACTGCTTTTAAAAAGAATAAGTTACTACTAATCTTCTGACCATTACACTTTCTCTTATGTGAAAGTACTCTAAGCATTTTGCAATTAGGCTGTTTGATATTGACCAGTTTTTACATTGATGTCACATATATCCCCAGGATTCCCACTAATCTAGTTGAAGTGATCACATGCAGTTTGGGAGGAAATAAATCGATTGCGAATAGAATTTGTGTTCTTGTGAAGTTAGAAGGAGAAAGACTACTTTTTTTTTGAGAAAGACTATTTTAATGTGAAGAAAATTGTATAAAACTCAAACTGTGGAACTATAAAAGTTAACCTAAAATCATGTTGTTCTATGGACAAACTGGTTTTAGCTTCCAATTTAGTCTTTAACTTCAGAATTAGAACATTTTGCTTTCTAACACAGTTGGAATTTGCATTTACTGGTCTCTTCTCACATTCTTTTTTGCAATCCTTACTAATTGGGAATGTGACATTGACTGAACTCTTTAGGCAACTGTGCTTGTCTAAAACTTCCTTTAAGTAATTACTTACTGCTTTAATTATTTGTAGTAAAAATGGTGAAACAAGAAAGCACCTGCCTTCCAGAGAATAATCACAAATTTGGTTTTTGTGAAATTCAGGAAAAGAGTGTACATGTTTGCTTAGACTCTTCCCCCACCCCCAGTATGTGCAATAGGAATTATAAGTACCTTAGGTAGGTATGCAGATATACTTATTAGACTCTAACTTTTGTTTTGTTTTGTTTCTGGGCCACACTCAGCTGTGCTCAGGCTTACTCCTGGCTCTGTGCTCAGGGATCACTTTTGGCAGGCTTGGAGACTATATAGGATGTCTGGGGTCAAATCTGAGTTGGCCGCAGGCAAGACAAGTGCCCTGCCCACTTTACTTTTAGTTTGGTACCATAGAATTTAGCAGTTTTATGGATTTTTGGCAAACAACTTCATTTGTGCTTTCCTCTCCTTTGTTTCTAGTTGTACTTGCATCTTGTTCAAGTGAGAAATAGTTGAGTATAAGGAGCTGTTTTGGAGAAGAGGGTGTCTCCAGCTTTTCTGGGTTTCTGGGGCCACCAGGGGACTGTTTTCTAGCTAAAATTGTTACACAAGCACAGCAGGAATTCTGCCACATGATCAACAGACATGCAAAAGTGCATTTTGTGAGTTATAAGATACTAAGGAGTTTGGTCAGTTGAGAATTTGGTTAGCTGACAAGAGTATGAATATATTCAGAGATGTGTGAGTTCTGTCCTTCAGAATTCTGAAATATCTTTAAATCAAGAGGATCAGAAAGCATATGGAATTAATCAGATGACTCTTAATCTGCATGCTATTTTGTTTCTTCACTTATATTCAGAATTTGACTAAAAACATAGTAAGACGAGATGGTAAACTATGTAAAGGGTAAAGCAATCAGGAGGAGAATGTCCTTTCCAAGCGCATTTGAAAGAAAGGACAAACGTCCTGTTCCAGACATTTGTTGATGCTATTGAATTCCAGTCCAACTAAACAAATTATTTATGACAGGATTTTTGATAATATTACTTTTTAGTAAGAGCGTTTTCAGTTGCTTAGGTGCCTCCAGCACATAGGGGGTTCATTGTTCTTCCCATCCAAGTCACATATGAATATAGCTTTTCAGTATGTGAATCCTTGCTCTCGTGTAATGGGGCAAGTATGCTTTTGGGTTAAGAACATAATCACAGCCCTCTCCCTTGTTGCCCTCCCACACTCCCATCTGCACCCTCTCATCCTGCAGCCCAAACAGCATCTTGAACTTTACTTACTAGTTTGACTTGCCCTGAACCAGAACCATGAACGCATAGAATGATTTTAAGGTTGAGTAATTATGTCTCCAGGTGTTTGACATTTAAACCTTGACGCTGTAACAGGAGTCTGTTCTCTCTGTATCCACTTATGATGAATGCCCTTGAAATAGTCCACTTAAATACTCAGCTGTATGTAGTCAGTTTGCTGTGGACATCATTAGGAAATGGAAAAAAAGGAGCCTTTCTTCATTAATAATTGGGAGGGCAGCCAGTTACTGGAAGCAGAAAGGTTTTCTTTTGAACTGGCGTGGTCTGATTGCTACCCCCACCCCCCCTCACTCCTCTCCAGGTCAGACTAGAAACTGGTGGAACTCAAACTGCTGTGACTTTCTTTGTTTTTAAATTGTCTATATGTTGGCTGCTATTTGGGAATAAACTGCTTTAAAACATTTATATGCTGTCATAGCGAATACGTTTTCTGGAGTAGACCTGTGTGAAGCTTCTTAATATCCCAAAGGGATAAAATACGTTTCTTGAATCTTGGCATATAAACATTGCTACACTAATGGGCAATTCTATCAGAGTAAATGACCTATAGAATGTTTTAGCAAGATTAAAAAATATTTGAAGAGTAATAAGGCTGTTACTTGGTGAGTCTGTCTGTTTAATTTCATCAATCCTCTAATAAATCATAAAGTTCCTTTTTCATTGATGTACTTTATTTTGAGAGAGAAACTTTTTTTGCCTTAGTGATGCCAAATATATTCTTTCTATGCTTTGAACAGATATGGGTCACTTCTACATTTATGTATGTTGAAATCAGGATTTATATGGGAATGCAGGACTTATTCCCTGTGTATTATTATGTGAAAGATGGGAACAAAATGGAAAGAAGTTATTGAAATCTCACCACAATGAAGTTAGAAAAATTGGCTTAGATATTAGAGAAAACTGTAGGCTCAACATTAAGCTGTAAATTTACTAGAGGTTGAAAGGGTTCCAGTGACACATCTGCACGCTCTGAAGTCACTTCTGTGGATTTGGAAGGGGCCTTTCTGATCTTGGTGTCACAAGTGAATTTGAACACAAGGGTTAAGCATTTAGCTTGCTTCAAGTCAGAGAGTTACCATTTGGAATTTAAAAGTATCTTTCAAAGTCTCTTGTTGGGTTATTACTTAATCTTCATATCCTAGGGATAATCATGTGATCTACACAACCGAGACTAGTTCAGCCCTTTGCAGCTACTGTAGTGAAGATGGGGGGATGTCTTTGGGAACTTGTGTACCAGTGATCTTCCCCACCAGGCTGGGCCCTGCAGAGGAATGCATGATGCAAGCATTGGCACCAGGTAGGTGAAGAATGTGTGGCCATCTGGTCCTCACTCCTGAGATAAAGCGGTAGGGATGAGACCCTGACCCAGAGAGAAGGAAGGTCTCAGAAGATCCAGGGTCTCAGAAAGCAAACCCAGCTTTGCTTTTTCCAAAGCAGGACTCATTTTAGGACCCCACTAGTGATGAGCAGATGTCACTAAACAATAAAGGATTGACTCAACAAGCAAACACCTAAGCAATTAACACCTCAGAATCCTGCTAGTCCCTGCCAGGATGGCTTGTGGGATTTATTCATAAACTTTTTTAGGGGATCAGGACACATCTGGTTCTACTTAGGTCATGCTACTGTTCCTGTGCTCAGGGATCACTACTGGTGGTAACTCAGAGGATCATATTGGGTGCTGGTGGGGGCGGAGGGCAAACCTGGGTTGGCTGTGTGCAAGGCAAACACAATTGCCTGCTGTACTTTCTCTCTGGGTTCCTTTTTACTTTTTTAAAGTTAAATTTAATTGAGCTGGGGCTCCCAAGTTGTGCTCAGGGGTCTTCAAACCACTCTTGGTGATTCTTGACCAATCAGGCCTGTGGTTCAAGGCAAGTGCGGGAGGTGACTTGAGTCACCTCAGTGGTTTTAGGAGGAACCATGTGATGCGAGGGATGGAACTCAGGCTGGCTACATGTAAGGCAAGTACCTTAACCCTTGTACTATTGCCCCTTGAGGGATTGTTTTGAAATTTCCAAATATGATGACTTGCATTTAAATTCTTAGATTGTATTAGGTATTTGATGAATGATTTCTCCTATTAAACTATAATAATATAGTTAAATTTATTAATTCCATATTAGCATCCTGTTATTGCAAAAAAGACTTTTGGCATAGATGCTATCTTCTATACATTTTACAAATTGTAACTTAGTACAGAAACTTAAACAAAAGTTTCCAAGACTGTATACTCTCTTAAGTAAGCTGATCCACTGGATTATTCACTTCTTTTCCATTAAACGCCCTCTTGCCAACACACATGCATTTGAATAAGTTTTCCCACACAAAGTCCAGGGAAATTATAGCAAAAACTATATGCAGCTATTAATTCAACCATGCTATTAAGAGAAGTGGTAAAAAGTGGCAAAAAGTTCAACTATTTTAGTCTCACGATTGGATTGAAAAAATTCTGAAGGCGGCAGGGAATGCTGTATATGGGCATAAAAACAAGCAGATAATTCAAAGAAATGTTGTGGTATGTTCTACAAGTGTTGAATACTTTGTGCCAAAGATTTCCTATTCAAATTTAATAGTATTCAGTGGTATACATAAAAATGTGTTTTTTATTACATAGCTATAATTTGACCATAAGCATAACATAATAATGTAATACAACATTTCATTTTCTGTTTAGAGAGAGCATATTTTATAGTTATAAAATTACAGTAACCGTATTCTCAAGGCACACAAATGAATTCATTACTCAAGACGGAGTCAATGATACAATACTATTTGAATAATATAACCCCTTAAGAATACATTCTAATTATTTCTAAAATAAATTTAGCACTGATAGGGCTTATTTTCATGTTTAAAAATTGGGGATGAGGACCAGAGCAAATGTAGAATGAGTATGATTTGCTTTGCCTTGCAAAAGGCTAACCTGGGTTCAACCCCGGGCACCCCACATGGTCCTGAGCGCTGCCAGAGTGATTCCTAAGTGCAGAGTCAGGAGTAATCCCTGAGGATAACCAGTTGTAGCCCCAAACAAAAATTAACAACAACCAAAATTGAGAAGAGTGCAAGGAATATAAATATAGAATTAAAGTAAATCCAAGTATAATGACATGTAATTGTTAATAACTGTGTTCACATAATTGTTTAGCTTGTAAGTATGTTTTTTTCTGTGCAGTATGTAAATGTGTATGCTCTATGAATATGTATGTATGCATGTGTGTGGCATAAATAGGCATGAACATGCATTTTAATATGACTAGACATTGTGCGAAAATATGACGTGCATGCATACTACATGTGAACTATGTAGATGTTTATTTGATATGTGCATGTATGTGTGCACAAATAATGGAATGCATCATGCAAATACATGTGTTTATGTGAACATGTTTGCCATGCACTCGCCATCTTACAAGTGTGTGCACACGTGACCTGCGTACCAACTATATGTTCACACATGGGATGCATATGTGATGCTTTTGGTGTTGATGCATGTGTATATGTCTCATACACGTGCATTTTTCCGTGTGTATGCATATGGATAAAGTGTGTGCTTTGTCCCAGTGTGTATATGTATGTATATGCATGCAATGTGTATGCATACATGCGTGTGCTTATGTGTCTGAACAGTGAAGCCAGGAACAAGATGAATTCAGGCATTTGCTCTGGCAAGAGGCTCTTCTTCCAACACCGGTATTCTGACATCCTCTGAAAGAGAAGCTTTATTGCCTGAGGGCTGCTAATTGCACAGGCTGCATTTTTCTCTCTGGATTTCTCATGATATTGCTGGTGACACACAACATTAATGTCCAAACTCTGCAAAGTACTTTTTTTTACTGAGACAAATGCATATACAGCTGTTTTGGGATACAGATGTTCTCTCATGGTAACTGTTGACTTCCAGCAAGATATCCTGGAGGGACAAGAAAGGCTAGGAGGAAATGGATACCAAGGAAATAAGCATTCCCCAGTCAGTCTTCCTATGTTTCACCCGAGGCCCCTTGAACCTCATCTTCCTGGTTTGGTCTCTTAGGTCTTATTCATTTCCCCCTCCCCTTTTTTCTTGACTTTCTTACTCTCTTACTTTCTTTAATTTCACTCATTCATTCCTCAAATTCAAGGGGCTTCACAGTATAAAAACTGCCACAGCTTCCCCACACCATATTAATGATAATTTCTCTATATGCCAGTCACTGACATAAGCATCTTATGTGCTTTATCTCATACTCTCACAAATAAGTTCATGAACTAATGATAATGAAGTATTGAGATAACGAAGTCTTATTATCTCAATTCTGTTCCTTTGGAAAGCAAAGCTTAGATGAACTATTTACCCAAGATCACATAAATATACAACAGAAGACTGAGGACAAACAATTTTTGCTACACACTTTTAGCATCCATGTTAGTGATGCATTTTCCACTTTTCAGCAATACACTATAATGGGTGTTTTTTTCTTTGTTTTATTTATTTATTTATTTTTTTGAGTTTTGGGTCTCCTAAGGGGTGTTCAAGAGGCCCAGGGGCCCTGGTAATTCTGGGTAAAGCAGGCTGGTGGTTCAGTGTGAGGGACCCAACCATACTGTCTTGCTCAGGCCCTGCAGTCTAGGACCACTCCTGGAGGTGCTTAGGGTCCAGGATTGCAATGAGCTATGTTGGGAGGCAGGTGGTGCAGGGGATAAAATTGGGGTCAGTCACGTGCAAGACCAGTACCCTAACCCCCGTATTATCTCTCTAGCCCACATTGATTCTTCGTTAAGAATGGGACTACATTTTTTTTTCCCCACGAGTGAACTTATCTGTTTGGATTTTCCTTGGATCATTTTATTTAGTTCATGTTTGTCCTGCTTTGATTATGCCTCATTCATCCTCCCTTCACTCTTGCTGCCGCAGTAGCTCTCCCCCATCTGATTTCATGTTCTAACATGAAAATTTTAAATAATTTTACTATTTGTTGGTTTCCTTTAAGTTCATTTATGCTTTTTAAAAGTAAAGCAAATCAATCACTTTCTTGCTCCTTTGGTAAAACACAAGGACTTACGACTGAACCCCATGCTCTCACTCCCTTCATGGTCGCTTATTATTGCTGCCAAATCTTTGAGATTCATCTCTATGTTACAAATCTCGAAGACTAGATGATGTCAATGTGGTCTTTTGTTTTTGATATTTCTTGTTTGGTTTCATCTCTATGTTGACAAATTTCTTTGCTGGCTTTTCTTTTTAGCTTCCAGAGTTTTTCTTGGGGACCATTTCCTCTTTTTTCATAAAGTTTCCCCATTAGGGATTTCTCAGGTTTTTTAAATTCCCCAAATATTTGGATTATTATTTTGATTTGGAGAGTTGTGCATAATAGATAATTTTCTTCTGTCTTCAGAGAAGATGTTTCACCCTTTTGAAGATATTCCATTCATTTATCTTTCATTAGTGAGACTGAGAAGTCTGCTGTCAGTCTAATTGTAGGTGATCTAGATTTTATTGGGGTGCTTCTGATATCTTTTTTCTCTCTTCTTAGAGTTGTTCCTACTTTGAATACTTAAAAAATAATTGGTACTTTTGTTGATACTTGGTATAGTTTATGTCTATTTGTGTATTAACAATTTTAACTTATTCCAAAAGAAAAATTCAATGATCAAAGGGATACAAAAAATTCAATGATCACATCCTTATACATGTACATTATTCTACACATATATTCTATTATTTTTTTTGTTTTTGTTTTTAGACCACACCTGAAAGTGCTCAGGTTTTCTCCTATCTCTGCACTCAGACATCACTCATGGGGAATTTGGGGAACATTTTGTGGGTTGGGGATCTAATCCAGGTCAGTCACTTGCAGGGCAAGCAACCTATTTGCTGTATTATTGCTCCAACCCCTATGATTCTCTTTGATTCTTTTTGGCTTTTGGGCCACACTTGCTGTGCTCAGGGATGACTCCTGGCTATGTAGCCAGGGATCAGTTCTGGAGGGGTTCAGGGAACCATAAGTGATGCTAGGGATTAAACCTGAGAGACAAGTCCCTACCCACTGTGCTATTTCTTCAGCCCCCTACATTCTATTAAAATTTTGCATTATTCTGGCCAAAATGCACATTAAAAAGTGCTCTACATCACTAGTCGTCAGAGAGATGCAGATCAAAACAACCATGAGATACCACCTCACACCACAGAGACTAGCACACATCCAAAAGAACAAAAGCAACCGCTGTTGGAGAGGATGTGGGGAGAAAGGGACCCTTCTACACTGCTGGTGGGAATGCCGGCTAGTTCAGCCCTTTTGGAAAACAGTATGGACGATTCTCAAAAAACTAGAGGTTGAGCTCCCATTTGACCCAGCAATACCACTGCTGGGAATATATCCCAGAAAAGCCAAAAAGTATAGTCGAAGTGACATATGCACTTATATGTTCACCGCAGCACTGTTTACAATAGCCAGAATCTGGAAAAAACCCGAGTGCCCTAGAACAGATGACTGGTTGAAGAAACTCTGGTACATCTATACAATGGAATACTATGCAGCTGTTAGAAAAAATGAGGTCATGACGTTTGCATATAAGTGGATCGACATGGAAAGTATCATGCTAAGTGAAATGAGTCAGAAAGAGAGAGACAGACATAGAAAGATTGCACTCATCTGTGGAATATAGAATAATAGACTATAAGACTAATGCCCAAGAATAGTAGAAATAAGTACCAGGAGATTGTTTCCATGGCTTGGAGGCTAGTCTCTCATTCTGGGTAACTCAGGGAAGGGACCACCAAGTAAAATGTGGTTGGAGGTCATGTGGGGGAAGGGTGAGGCGGGCGGAATACAGACTAGAGACTGAACACAATGGCCACTCAACACCTTTATTGCAAACCACAACACCTAATCAGAGAGAGAGAACAAAAGGGAATACCCTGCCATAGTGGCAGGGTGGGGTGGGAGGAGACGGGACTGGGGAGGGGGGGAGGGATGTTGGGTTTACGGGTGGTGGAGAATGGGCACTGGTGAAGGGATGGGTTATCGAACTTTGTATGGGGGAAGCATGAGCACAAAGATGTATGGATCTGTAACTGTACCCTCACGATGACTCTCTAATTAAAAATAAACTAATAAAAAATAAATAAAATTTTGCATTATTCATATTAGAACTTCTCATTCTTTCCTTTACACCTCACAACCTTTCACATTTTCCCTTGCTTCTTCTCTGACCATATATTAGGAATTTATTCAGTTTTCTCTTCCAGCCTAGCCGAGGCATGTGGTTTGTTTTCTAGAGTTTTTCCCCCACTTCCTTTCGGCCTCCAGTTCTGCTTTCTTATTATCCTACTTGTGATTTCCCTTTTACATTTTAACCTTTAAGCTTCACTGGCATGTATATATGTGCGAGGCTGAGAATGTTGAAATAAATGCAGCTGTTCTTACTTCAATAATCAGGCATGTGAATACTGGCCCAGATTTTCATCCTATGTAACTCCATGGGAACTCTCCCAAGGCATGATTCAGATGACTGACCTTAAACAACCACCTCCCTGTTCATCCATCAATCATTCACAAATCCATCTGTTTCTGAGTAGGTTACTGCAATTGCACTGAAATACCTAGCATCCACAGTCTCAGGGGAAAAGTGTCGCAAGCCTCATCAGTGGTAATTTTCTTTAAGAAAATGTTACTACAGAAAAGAAGTCTTTCATAATAAATTGTGGATACGACTGCCATCATCTGTACCTGCCTCAGCAAAACCAGGGGCTATGATTTGGACTGTACACAGTCAAACTAGTATTTCATCCAACAAGGAACATTTTTTTTTCTTGAGATGAAAGAAAAAGCTCCATGTTTTCCATCTGTTCATTCCTTGACCATAAATGAACTGTAACTTTTGCCTTGCTGGGTTACTAGTCTTGCCTTAGGCTGATGAGTTACTGGATTGTTTCCTTCAGTAATGTCTGTGTATCTTCATTCAGAGAATTTCATTGGATAGTGCTATTTAGAAATGCTTGATAATATGTGAACTTACGTTCATATGTGTGTGTATTTTTTTATTTATGGATAATATGTGAACTTACATTCATATGTGTGTATGTATGTTTTTTTTGTATTTATGGACAATGAAGCACAGGAAGAAGGAAGCACATGTCATTGCTGTTATCATCCTGACTTTAGTAATTATGGCATTTTTCAATACTTGCATTACAGACCACGACACCCTAAAGGAGAGAGAGAATAAAAGGGAATGCGCCTACTACAGAGGTGGGGAGGAAGAGGGGGGAAAGGGGGAATGGGAGGTCTACTGGGAACATTGGTGGTAGTGAATGGGCACTGATGGAGGGATGGACACTCGATCATTGTATGACTGAAATATAAGCATGAAAGTTTGTAAGTCTGTAACTCTACCTCATGGTGATTCATTAAAAATAAAAAAAATTATGGCATTTTGATTACATTTGTTATTAGTAGTAGTTTTGGGTTCACACCCAGCAATGCTCAGGTTTGAGTTCTGGCTCTGTGCTCAGGGAACACTCCTGAACACTCCTGGAACTGCTCAGGGAACAGTATGTGGAGCTAGATATTTGAATGAGGGTTTTCTGTGTTGCAAGGAAGAGCCTAAAACCCTAAAGCCCTAAAACCCTGTACTATCTCTTAATCCCTTGGATTCTATTTTGAAAAGCTGCAATTCCAATCACAACACCAGCAACCCCACTTATAGGACAAGAATCTACTTTCTCTACAGGAGCTGATCTCTCTTTCTTGTTCATATCCTGAACCATATTCTGAATTTGGGATGCCCTCATAATTCACCCACTTTTGAATTAGTGTCTATCTCTCCCTCACAGTCCACTTCCTGTTGGAAATTGTTCACATTCACATTTTTCTCTAAAAGTTATTAAATGTATTTTAATGTACACAAAACCACAACTGTCAATAGAACTCTAGAGTTGAACTTGATTAGATAACAAGTTTCTAATATTAAAATAAATAAGCATAAAGATCAATTTTTGGTGAAAATTATTATTTCTGATCATGGCTTGTTAAGTTTTTGTCTAAGAATTTATAAGCTATTTGTTGTTGTTAAGCCTTCTGTGCCACTGTTTTTTTTTTAAATTTATTCTTTTATTGAATCACCATGTGGAAAGTTACAAAGCTTTCAGGTTTAAGTCCCAGTTATACAATGCTCGAACACCCATCCCTTCACCAGTGCACATATTCCACCACCAAGAATCACAGTGTACCTCCCCCACCCCCCACCTCCCCAGCCCCCCCACCCCGCCTGTGTAACTGATAAATTTCACTTTACTTTGATTACATTCAATATTTCAACAAAAAAACCTCACTATTATTATTTGGAGTTTCTCCCCACTAAAGTCGGACCTGCTGAAAAGGAAGCATTTGATAATTTATTTTCCATTGCTGAGAATGAAGAGATAGGAGGTCAAGCAGCCACACTAACAGCTGCACGGTTTTGGATTTCTGTATTTTGGTATTTTAGTAACGAAGTTCAGAGAAATATCTGCCAGAAATTGCATCATTGCAAGCTTGTAATGTGCCACTGTTTTTGTTTGTTGAGTTAAGTTGACTTCTATGTCACTATCTCATCTAACTTGGTGTGCTCCTACTGGAATTTCAGTTTTGAGGAATTAGGAGGTGTTGAGGGGTCAAGAGATTTCAGGATCTATGGATGGGCCCAATGAGTAGACATGGCAGTGACTGTGGGAGGTGGGCTTCTGGAAGTATGTGGGCTGCCTGCCCCTATTCTGAGAAGACCCCAGAATTCTCACCCTGGGCACCAACTACCTGAAGTTAACTTGCAGTTTGACTTCTCTTGAGAGAATATTCGTCAAGTGGTGGAGTTGAGACCTTGGCATGGCTACAGTATGGGTGTCGCTGCTGGGGCTTTGGTAGGGGGGGACTTTGCCAACTACCTCCTGAGGGCACCCAGAGTTTTCAGCCACTAGGAATGGGGTTTCCATGAATTTTAGTTGCTTGGCATGTATCTCCTCGGAAATTTTGTTGGGAATAAGTAGAATATGGCTGGTTAGGTGACTCAACATGGGGATGATTGTGGGAGGTGGCCACATTCATAACTTTCTTTCTTTCTTTCTTTCTTTCTTTCTTTCTTTCTTTCTTTCTTTCTTTCTTTCTTTCTTTCTTTCTTTCTTTCTTTCTTTCTTTCTTTCTTTCTTTCTTTCTTTCTTTCTTTCTTTCTTTCTTTCTTTCTTCCTTCCTTCCTTCCTTCCTTCCTTCCTTCCTTCCTTCCTTCCTTCCTTCCTTCCTTCTTTCTTTCTTTCTTTCTTTCTTTCTTTCTTTCTTTCTTTCTTTCTTTCTTTCTTTCTTTCTTTCTTTCTTTCTTTCTTTCTTTCTTTCTCTTTCTTTCTTTTGCATTTTGGGTCACACCCAGTGATGCTCAGGGGTTACTCCTGGCTCTGTACTTAGGAATGACCCCTGGCAGTGCTTGGGGGACCATATGGGATACTGGGAATCAAATGCGGGTTGGCCACATGCAAAGCACACACCATACCTGCTGTGCTATCGTTCCAGCCCCACACATTCATAATTTTCAATAAAACTGTTATTTTCAAGTTCTTTTGAATTTCAGATGCCATGTTTCAAGTTAGCTTTCAAGGAGGTTGTTGTTTATTTTTGGTATGGGGGTCACATCTGTGGTGTTTAGGGCCTACTGTGCTCAGAGACTGATAATACTTAGTGAACTATGTGGTGCTGGGCATTGAATCTAGGCCTTCTGAATGCAATAAATTCCTTTGAGTCACTGAGATCTGAAAGTACAAAATCACAATGACTATCTTCCTCTTATAATTGTAATAAAAATTTATTTATCTATTAGCTGTCCAGTTAACTGAATAGACAATTCCAGGTCCTTTAGCACAGCGGGTAGGGCATTTGCCTTGCATGCAGCCAACCGAAGTTTGATTCCTCCATCCTTCCCAGAGAGCCCAGCAAAGTACCAAGAGTATCCCGCCCGCACGGCAGAGCTGGCAAGCTCCCCGTGGCATATTTGACATGCCAAGAACAGTAACAACAAGCCTTACAATGGAGACGTTACTGATGCCCACTCGAGCAAATCGATGAACAACGGGACAACAGTGCGACAGTGCGACATTGTCTAGTTATTCCACCCCTTCCTTTGTTGTTGCAATGATCAGAGGTTGCACACATTCTCGGCCACAATGCTTTTGGGGATAACATGATTTTTTTTTATTTTAAAATTTTGTGGTGTGTGCACTTGTGCTTATCAGGGCTCACCCTCTTCAGTTGTGGCGTTCATGTGCTAATCTTCACTGGATTGTAATGCTTCCTGGGGTCCCACACTTCAGGGGGTACTAACATAGGTGCCAGCTGAGGGTTGCATCCTGGCCATGGTGCTTGTAGGTCTGAGTTGCAATGCTTGCACATGTCTGGTTGCAGTATGTAGGAGATCACACATTCAGCTGTGATGTTGGGGATTCCAGACACTAAGGTTTCCAAAATTGCTTTCAGCACCGGCAACAGAAGGTATAACCCTCTTATCCTCATGGTTTCAAGCAAGGAATTTTTTGCTACTTAACCATT
Organism: Sorex araneus; assembly: GCF_027595985.1. Lineage (NCBI taxonomy): Eukaryota > Metazoa > Chordata > Mammalia > Eulipotyphla > Soricidae > Sorex > Sorex araneus. Next base: position 46,983,262 of record NC_073310.1, on the reverse strand, counting down.
CCTGGCCCCCCTTAATTTCTCTCTCTGCATATTTTTTTCTTCCTTTTTTTGTTTTTGGGTCATGCCAGCAGAGCACAAGGCTCATACCTGACTCTGCACTCAAGGGTCAAACCTGATGGTGCTCAGGGGATCATATGGGGTGTCATGAATTGAACCTGGGTTGGATATATGCAAGGTCAACACCCTACTTGCTATACTATCACACCAACTCCTAATTTCTCTTTTAATGTTCTCAATATTTTTAGAGATGCTGCAATCCTTCTGAGTTATTTTTATGATAAATTTGCAATCACCTTAGTCTCTTGTCTTTTTTCTTTCCCTGTAGGTAGGACTGTTTTATCCATCATATATAGTAAGCACAATGCCTAAGGGTTCATGAAAATATTTCAATTTACTTTAAAATATGAATAAACTAGAGGGTGCTGGAGTAATAGTACAGTGGATAGGGCATTTGCTTTGCACATGGCCAACCTGAGTTAAATTCCTTGTACTCGCTAGGGTCCCCCGAGCCAGCCAGATATGATCCCCAAGTAAAATAAAGGATGAATAAATTAGATAAAAACCTATTCTGTTATATATTACTCATATATTCATATATTAATAGTCATTATATATCATATGAAAAAGTCTCATTAAAGTTAAAGTTTCTAATCCTCACTAATCTTCATCAGTCCTTGAGTCTTCGTTGATTCTTTAATTGTGTTTATCACCTTCTCTTAATTTTTCTTCAATGCAATCAGCTTAATTTAGACTCTCAATGCCTCTTTCCTGAATATTACATGACTACTTTTGGAGCCTAGAACACTATAGATATGTAGAAACTTAAGGATTGTGTTCATTTGGGAATCAAGAATATACAGATGCTCTGAGTTTACTAAATTCAAGTCTTGATCTTCGACTTTTTTTTTTGTTTGTTTCTTGAGTCACACCTGGCGATGCTCAGGGGTTACTCCTGGCTCATGCACTCAGCAATTACTCCTGGTGGTGCTCAGGGAACCATATGGGATGCTGGGAATCGAACCCGGATCATCCGCATGCAAGACAAATGCCCTACCTCTGTGCTATTGCTCCAGACCCTTCTTCTACTTTTATGCTTTTATTCCACTATCCCTTTGCTTTTCTGTCTCTTGCCAGACTCTCAACTGCTTAGCTCTCGGTCCTCATTCATTCTTACATCCCCACCTCTGCTTAGAGTAACAAGAGTTTTCATTTCACAAGGCTTGCAAGGTGGCGACTGGGAATGCATTTTACAGACACCCTTGAAATTCACTGCTAATTCTGTGTATTTTTTCCACTATTTCCTATACCCCTTAAGAACTGATTCCATTCCCACTGAGTAATCCTCTGAATCTAGAACTTCCTCCTGTAACAATTTTAGATAGTTCTTGCCTCCCATGTCTTCAAAGATGCTCTTCCTCTAACCACACCTCTACTTCCCAACCAGCCCTCCATAGCTCACCTACATCTTGAAGTTCCACACAATGCCTGAATTCTTCATAAAGTGTTTCCACTACTGCACCCCTGAGACTGCTTTCTTCACTGAACTTTTGTTGCACTTCCTGATTCATTTATCACCTGGTCTCACAGCTTGTGCCTTTCCTAGATGTGAAAGAAGAGAATGTGCTTAGGTAAAAACATTGTCCACATTGTAAGGAGATTGCAAAACACTTTGGATTGGCATATTTTCCGTCCCTTGTATGTTTGAAACAATGATTTAAAAATGACCCATGTAAGATGATTTTTGTGAAGCAATACAACAGAGAAGGGACTGAGAGGCCCCCAAAGCAGATTAAAATAGTATTATGTTTGTGTGTGTTTGTTTTGAGAACAGCGGTTGAGCATTTAAAAAACCACCAAAGAAACAAATACAGAGGCATCTGAGATCTCAATGCGACTTTAAAGAAGTTCACTACAATAATATTCTGTGTAATCCAAGTGTGGTAACTTAACTCTGCTCCAGGAACTGTGAACTGGCCTGACACCTCCTTTCCCTGCCTAATTGTTATAATTAATTTTTGCACTTGTAACACAATACTGTAACAGGGACTCAGAGGTCTCAAAGCTGTTCAATTCCTGAATAACTAAAGAAATTCATGAGTGACCCGAGGGTGCTGGATGGCTTTATAAACAATAACTGGCCATTTGGGTTGAACATGAGATGTTTCTGGATTCCTGCTGGTATAGGTATGGTATATGAACTTTTTCTGTGATATATGGGAAATACCTAATGACAGAAAATTGCTTATTTTGAGCCTTTTAAAACCTGGATTTAACATTAATGGGGAAGCACAGCACATCTGGTAAGAAGAGAGCAGAACAAAACATTTTGCTGCAGTCTGAGAGCTCCTGGCTCCTCTCAACTCTTGAGTCTGGAACATAAGGAACCCTGATGATTGACAGATGAACCTCGTAGGGTGCATTCTCTCAGGTCACATGTTAGCACATACAATCCCAGTGAGGGATATAGAAAGGGGTAGAATTGAGCAGGACAGTACCAGGGTCAAATCTAGGTGTACACTGATATACAGCAGTTTGGGAATATTGAGAGAACATATTGAGTGATAAGGCCTTGTAATTTGGATAAATTGGCACAAAATTACAATTTCCCACCCAATAAAATTCTTTTAAAAGAATTAATTATGGTCTTCTTCCCTTCCTCCCTGACCACCTCTAAATCAAACTTTCTGATATGTGCACATACCAGAATATCTGCTTATGGAAGATAGATCAAAGGAGGGGGGAAAAAACCCCAAATGACAATTACTCCTGACAATAATGTATTTACTATAAGTCAGAAGAGTATGCATGAAACTTACCCATAACTCCCACCACTTAAGGTATAATGGTCCTTAACTAAGATTTAGGGAGAACATGAGATGTGTTGATGGGTCTATAGGCTAATTCCGTAAGTGTTTCTTAACTTCTGTGAGCCAGTAGCTCTAAGATGACAAAATTCTAAGGATTTTTTGCTTGATGCTGACATGACTGCCGTTACCAATGAGACTTGTGCAGGGACAAGGTCTTCCTTTGGGCTTTCTTTTATTTCTGGAGAGACAGACTTCCTGGTGTGTTGGTGCTATGCCATGCTCTATAAGGCAGCCAGTTCTGCTCTTCAAATCACGGAAGAAAGGAAGGAAGAGGGGCTGGAGAGTTAGAACAATGTGTAGGGCATTTGTCTTGCATGCAAACAGCCTGGTTTATCCTAGGCATAGCATATAGTGCCCTCCCTCTGCACCCTCCCCTACCCCTTCCAGTCCTGGAGTGATAGTACAGAGAGGATGGCGTTTGCCTTGCACTTGGCTGACCCATATATTATCACCAGCATCTTATATGGTCCCCCCGAGCAATGCCAGGAGAAATTCCTGAGTGCAGAGCCAGGAGCAAACCTTGAGCATTGCCACGTGTTACTCAAAAAGCCCCCCCCCCCAAAAAAAAAGGAAAGCATATAGTTCCCTGAACCCTGCCAGTATTGATCCCCGAATGCAGAGTTTAGAAACAAGCCCTGAGCACTTTTGGTTTAGGTTTGTGCTTCCTCGCCCTCCCCACCCCCCAGAAAAAGATTAAATAAAGGAAAAGAAGGGAAAAAAGAGAAAAAGAAGAAAGAGAGTGAGAGAGAGAGAAAGGGGGAAGACGGAAGGAGAGGGAATGGAACTAGTTTGAGCTGATTTATTTTTCTTTGCTTTTATATTTTTCTAAAGGTTTCTTTGTCAATTTAGGACATACCAAGCTTAACAACTATATGTCAATACTCAATAATTGGCATGCAAAGAGCTTCCTATAAAAGGAACATATATAGAAAGAGTGTACAACTATATTTTTTGAAGTCACTGCATATTTCTAAAAAAGAGTTGTTATGAGAAACAAAAAACTTAGTGAGAATAAATTGCCAAGAGAAAAAATTAAATTAGTGAAACAGGAAGTAAACAAAAATTTTTTGCAAAATAAAGGTTAAAAAAGATAATAGTTTTGAAAGGGCAATTTATTGAGAGTGAGTTAAATATAATAGACTTGCTAGTAAAACAGAACAAATGTGGAACAATGATGAAAATATTCTGTTCTTAAATAATACTTTGACAAAGATATTTAAAATAATCAAGGTAAAATTAATGCAAAGATCTACCATTAGATATGATACTGAGAAAATTTTAATGTTAAAGACAGAGGGCAAAAAATTCCAGTAGGGGCTGGAGCGATAGCACAGCGGGAAGGGCGTTTGCCTTTCACACGGCTGATCTGGGTTTGATTCCCAGCATCCCATATGATTCCCTGAGCACTGCCAGGAGTAATTCCTGAGTGCAGAGCCAGGAGTAACCCCTGTGCATCACTGAGTGTTACCCAAAAAGAAAAAAAACGCCTGTAATTTTATTTTCTAAATAAGCATTTAGGAAAGAAAGCCACCGGACTATGGGCATAACTGAATGATTTAAAGTAGTAAATATCAGAGGAGAAGTTAGCACTCTACAGAGAACTTCGAAGGCATCTGAGTAGGAGTAGTCCAAGTGGGGTAGCAACTGAGAGTTATATCTCAGAATTCACTCTTTTCCTCTTCCCATATTTTTCTTTTTGCTTTTCTGGGAGTAAATTCAGATACACTCTACCACTGAGTCACAGCTCAGCCTCCTACCCTCTTCCTTTTCTTGATACAGAAACTCTAGGTTTTAGGCACCCTAGTCAATAATGCCATTTGACAGTCTACCTTTTAGTGGTGTTTAGCCTTATGAGCAAGTAGAGGTCAATGAGACAGAATCAGGAGTGAAATGTGCAAATTCAAGTTGTCTTCTTAAAGATAGTGTTCCTTGGGTTGGTCTCTTTTATTCCTTCCCACAGACTGGCATGGCAGACTGGACCATTAAAATGAGGTCAGTACTAGGGGAGATGAGAGAATTGGGGTTTTATGCATTTTTATGTGTTTGTACACTACTGAAGTCTGGGCAACCATCGGTTGTGATAATCAAAAGTGTCTTCAGACATTGCCCAGTGTAACTACAGGGGTGCAAAATCGTCCTGATTGAGAACCACTGGCATAGAAAAATTCCCCAAAGAGAAGAGAAAAAAGCATAGGTATGAATGTTTAACTGGGTCAGTTCATGAGGTAAACATGAGGATGCTTAAAGCATGCCCTGTAGTAGGGGATCTAGAAGTCGGGGGTTTAGAGACAGAGGTAGGTTGTTAGTCTTCAGATTCACCTTTTAAGGAGAAATAAAGGTCCTCGTTGCCAAGCTGACTGCTTATTTTGTATCCATGTTCTATATTTATGAAGGGAGGGAATGAGTTAAGTGGTTGGCAAGAGAAGTAAAAATTCTAGATGCTCATTTGCTTGATTGCTGACCTTCTTTCTAATGTTTTTCCATTTCACGTTGCCAAGTAAATCTGAGTCTTCCTTAAAGACTCATAAGCACACAAACCTGGCTAAAGATTCTTTCTGCTCAGAAGATACTTCTTTTCTTTTTCTTCTTGTTAGTTTTGACTTTGTGGCTACACCTGGGGGTTCTGGGAACTACTCCCAAACTCTGTGTTTGAAATCACTCCTAGTAGTGCATGTGTTGAAGAGCAAACCTTGGCTTCACACATGCAAAGCTTGTGTTCAGCCATTAAGCCATCTCTCCAGCCCCCTTAGTAGATATTTCTCTAGCATCAACCAACATGGTCAATCAGATCAGCTGTTGACACATCTGTCACTGTATGGATGTTTTAAGATCCAATGGGTCACTTACTATCAATAGTAGAGCAAATTAAATACAAGGTTGAAGAATCACTTAGGCTTGGGGTTCCCCTTTAACTTTCTTCTTATATATCCATCACTTTTTATGAATTTCCTCACCCCCAACAATATTCTTTTGCTGGATTCAGAGAAAAATGACAATGGATAGAGAAGAGTAGCTAATATGGGGAAGAGGGCATATATCTGTGTCATAAGTGGTAAGAAATTATAGTACTTTAAAAGGCCAAAACCCTCCATATGATCACTGGTTTAGAAAATTCTTTATGTATTATGTAGAGAACAGATATTCAGGCTGATTTTAATATTTGTATTTTATAAATCTTATATTTATCTGTCTTACTATAGATTTTAAAAAATGTGCTTAGACTAACTGCTAAAGCAATCTGAGAAATGGTGTGATTTGTTGAGTTTTGGTGCCTTGTTTGGCATACAGGATTTCCTGTAGTTACAATTCATAAACTGCCTGCGTTTTGCTATTTTTGTGGTATCAGTTGTTATTTTTTATCAGGACTCAAAAATATTAAAAAATCAACAATATTAATCTGATTTTACATTATATACATTCAGATGTTTTTTAAACGAGAGGCAAGGTTAAAGTAATGAATGTAATGCTAAATTTATTATGACAGCATTGGAAGAGAATGTTAAAAAGGAAACAGGAAGTTTGAAAAGTCTTGATTATGTTTCCATAAATATTTGTTCATAAGATGCAGCAAATTCCAATATGCAAAAGCTATTAAACCTTAGATTTCTGCCCCTACCTCCAGGAGCTTGCAGAAATTCTTTTTCCTTCATCACCCCCTCTCTGTTCAGTATTATAAATTTGCATGGAAGACTAAGTATTTAATTATGTCGAAGCAGAAAATTAGACCAAAGTTTTATGTTTCAACTGCATATCTTGTCCAAAGTTGCTGATGAAATTAGAAAATAAAGTGGCATTCGTGTTTGTGCCCCATTTCGTCCAACCTCATGATTTCAGAAAGGAAGTGGTTCAGATTTTATACATTTTTGTGAAAGAAGAGGGGAATATACTATCTCATAAGAAAAAATAAAATGTTGGCAGGCATTTGTATTTATTTGCTTCAGAGAGTGGAATTGCATTTTCAAAGGAAGGTTGGGAAACCAATTAATCAATTTATTGTCAAATGGACCAAGGGCAAGACTTAATGCAGGAAAAACGTAGACTTTGTTGAAGCAACTTGATCAAACTTTATGAACTTGTTAAGGAGTTTTTCTCTTCAATTAAAAATGTTCCAGAGATGACAATTAGATATTTTCTCTGAGGACTCTTAGAATAAAAAACTTACTGTAAAAGGAAGACTCAGATGTTGGCTCTTGTGCAGGTGTTGTGGAATCCTGTTCACCTAGGAGAGCTGCACCTTCTTTTCTTCATTTACAAAATCAAGTGGTTAAACAAAAAAATTCTCCACAGTCCCTCCTGGAATTGCATGCTGGCTTACTCTTCAAGTCTTTACATGGGATTATAATAGCAAACTATAGAAATCCAGATTTTTTAGTCTAGATTTTAGGCTCAAAAGACCAAGATTTTTTTCTTTCAAGTTTTGTTCTACTTATGAACTTTCATCTTAGTTTAAATTAATTTCTTCCTTTGTCAGGGTATCTTTTGGAACCAAGACAAACCTGAATTCTCTGCTTTCCTCCTCTAAATTTCCCTCACCCTTGAATTTTTCAGAAATAAGTAGGTCCCTTATCCTTGGGTTCAACTTTAGGAAGGAAACAGGAATTAACTGGACATAGAGAGTTTAGGCAAAAAAAGTCTTTGCTTTGTTGCTGTACGTTGTTGCAATGTGTTTTTGCTAAAAATGTAAATCATTTGTAGCAAATTGTGAGTCAGGAATTTGGCATAAGAGAGATTTTGCAGACTCATCAAAAAGGGTGTTTGTGTCTGGACCAAATCCAAGCTTCTCGTTGGATGAATAAAGAAATATAAAATCATAATATCTTACTTTTGAGTTAATGTCTTCAACTTCTGTGTGTTAGGTTTTCTTTCTATTATTACCTACACTCCTAATACCTAAAACCCCTCTTATTTCATAAAACCTTTCTCAACTAACTGAATAAAGATTTGTGCATTTCAATACCCTCTCCCCTTCTACTCCTCTTCAGCCCTGCGTTTTGATACAGAAATAGAATAAAAGAAGGAATAATATACTCATTTCTCTTTGAAGAATTTTCATTCACCTCGGTGCTACTGAAAGGTTAAACGCCATTCTCGTGTCTATCCTGCTTGGAAAAGAGTCTCACTAAAACTCAGATGTGTCACTGAATGTTTTAATTCAATTTTCAAAACGACTGTTCTCCAAAATGAATTACCGAAACTCAGCAGCTTTTTTTCTTACTCAGTTTCAATCTGTGAAGATCCTGCAGTATTAGGGGAAAAAAATCATTTTTTTTGCATGGACTCTAAACTAGACTAGTGGTTTTAAACCGTTTGATACCTGCAGGCAGCCACCAGTTTGATGAACAGGTTGAAAACCACTTGCCCGGGCAGTGCTGGGCAGGTTATGATAAATAATAAGTATTGCAAGAGGGGTACTTTATAGTCAGAGCTGCAAACATGGGGGGTGTATGTCAGTTTTAGCTTCCAATGAGAAGCAAGAAATGAGTGTTCTCTATAAAATGTTGTTAATCACTGCACATTATGGTCCCTACCACCTCTGCAGCCCCCTTCACCCCTCGACAGTGACCCGGTCAACATTACAGGCTCCTGCTAGAGAGACTATTAGTTCCAGCAATGCAGACTCTAGATCAGAGTTTCATAAAGCTGTTAGAGAGAGCAGAGAGTTCTGTTGAGATCCATGCATGAAACACAGTAATGAAGTATGCACAGGGCACAAGCGCAAGCAAAGCCCAGCGTATCGGCTCCCTGAACCAAGAAACAGCCATTCCAGAGCCACGGGATTGAGTTGTTGGCCACCCAGGAGAGAATTTACAGCCTCTCTCCTGAGAGGAGAAGCTGCTGACACCTGAGGCGATGTTGACATTGTGTGCGTTTCCTGTGACTCCAATTCCTGAATGCAAGGACTGTATTTTCATTGGGGGTGGGGTGGGCGGCGGGTGTCGGGAGAGGTGTCTCTCAAGCAATACTCAGAGAACGTGGAGGCTTTTCCTGGCTAGAACTGGGCTGGACAATTCAATCCTCTGGTCATTAATGTAGTGCTGCTCTGCTTTGTAGTATTTGGCCACCAAGGCAAACCCAGGGGTTTTTGCCGTTTTCGAGGTGATTCTTTTCAGTGCTCAGGGAGTCATGCAGCGCAGGGCATTGACCTCAGTTCCCTGTGTTTGCATGGCATTTGGTCCTGACCTCTGGTCTATCATTCTGCCCCCAAGTTTATCTTTATTATTATTATTATTATTATTATTATTATCGAAATGAGCCAGGAGTAACCCCTGAGCATGGCCGGATGTGACCCAAAAAGAAAAAAAAAGAAAGAACATATACTTAGTACAGAGATTAAAATGTGTCCAGGGGAGTTTGAGGGATTGTGCTGAGGGGGGATCTTACCAACAGAACCCAGATTTGACCCCCATATCTCCAATTTGATCCCCATATTTCCGAGACTCCGAGAAATGCTGCGGTTACTATCGCCCGAGGCTCAGTCTCTGGTACCAAACCCTGAAAATTTGATTGGAGAGATAGCACAGCGGGTAGGGCACGCGGCTGACCCGGGTTCAATTCCTCCATCCCTCTCAGAGAGCCTGGCAAGCTACTGAGAGTATCCCGCCTGCAGGCAGAGACTGGCAAGCTCCCCGTGGCATATTTGATATGCCATAAACAATAACAAGTGTCGCCATGGAGACATTACTGGTGCCCACTGGAGCAAATCGATGAACAACAGGAAGATAGTACTACAGTGCTATTATTTTTGAAGGGGCTAGGGTGCATCTGGCAGTGCTCGGTGCTTACCCTTGGCACTGCACCAGGGATCAGTCCTGATGGAGCTTGGGGAACACATGTGGTGCTGGGAATTGAACCCAGACTCTACACGCACGGCAAGCACTCTACCTGCAGTGTTATTGCCTTGACCCTAGCTTAGTTGTATTTTATAATTTTTTTTTGCCTCTAAAACTCCTCAGAAACACTATAGTATTGATTTCTGCAGCAATTAACCACCGACGTTTTAGTAGAATAATATCCTGAAGTTTCTTACTCACATAGAGCATTTGCTATAGGTGTTACTAGCCAGCAATGGCCTAAGGGGCTCGACTCCTTCCATCTGTGGCTTGGCCCAGTTCTAGCATTTCAGGCTCTGCATTGAGATGCCAGATAGGGAAGCTGTGATTGTATTTTTTAATTTTTTTCAGCTCTTGGTCATTGTGGGTGATTTCTTGTCATCCAATATAGCCTTGGAAAATAAATAGGACTGCAGCACTTAGCACAATAGCTAAGATATGGAAATGACTCAAATGTACAACAACAGATGAATGGTTAAAGAAGCTGCCGTATCTGAACATAACGGAATTCTATGTGGCCACAATTAAAAATGAAGTCATGAAGTTTGCAGCTACTTGGATGGAATTGGAGAGAATAATATGAAGTGACATAAGCCAGAGGGAGAAGGATAAGTATCAAATAATCTCACTCACCCATGGTATATAGAGACATGAACCAAGAGTACAGACAACGTTCATTGATAATGATCCCTGGGCACTGGGAATACCATGTTGGAGAGAAGAGCTGGGGGAGGGTGACGAAGTGGACTGGAAGTTACACAAGGGCGTTGGTGGAGGCTCTTGGGCACTGTGGGGTTGATGAGGGGAGGTGCCAGAGCCCGTCACTGTTGACACCAATGTAAACATAAAACTTAAACTCTTATAGTTAAATTAAAAAATCAGTGCTGGGGGCATGGACACTGATGGCGATGCAGTAACATTAAAACTAACACAATATTGTTGTGTGCTACTAAACTGCAGAAAGAAAACAAATACAAGCAAATTAGATTTGTTTTTCTAGCACTCAGTTTGGACTGGAGCGATAGCACAGCCAGTAGGGTGTTTGCCTTGTACATGGCCGACCCGGTTTCGATTCCTCCATCCCTTTTGGACAGCCCAACAAGCTACCGAAAGTATCCCGCCTGCACGGCAGAGCCTGGCAAGCTACGTGTGGCATATTTGAATGCCAAAAACAGTAATAAGTCTCACAATGGAGATGTTACTGGTGCTCGCTAGAGCAAATTGATGAACAGTGACTACAGTGCTACAGCACTCCATTTAGAGAAGACCTGTATATATACATTGGTTCATGGAGGTATAACAAAATCCCAGTAACAATGACTTCTGGACAACGGAAATTTATCTCACAGTGCTGAAGGCTGGGTTCTAAGGCCAGGGGTCCTGTACAGAGGCACTGGCTAAGGCCTTCTTCTTCTAGCTTCATTTATTTATTTATTTATTTATTTTGCTTTTGGGGTCACACCGGCGATACACCGGGGTTACTCCTGGCTCTACACTCAGGAATCACTCCTGGCGGTGCTCAAGGAACCATATGGGATGCTGGGAATCGAACCCGGGGTTGGCAGCATGCAAGGCAAATGCCCTACCCTTTGTGCTATCGCTCCAGCCCCTTCTTCTAGCTTCTAGCTCCAGCCCCTTCTCCTAGCTGCAGACTTGTTTTAACCTCTGGTGGCACAAAGGCCAGGCAAGCTCTCTGGGGTCTTTTGAAAACAAAGGCCCTCAAGGCTGGAGTGATAGTACAGCAGGCAGGGGTGCTTGTCTTGCAGGTGGATGGCCCAGGTTTAATCTCTGCCACACATACAGTCCCCTGAGTTTACCAGGAGTCATTCTTGAATGCAGAGCCAAGATTAAGCCCTGAGAACAGCTGGGTGTCACCCCCTCTCCCCACACAAAATAAGTAAATAAAATAAAACCTCCTCCAGTTCCCACCTCCTGATACTAATATGTATCTTATTGGCTGTTAGGATTTACCATATGAAATGCGAGGTACACAAGCTTTCAGACAACAGCAGCCTGTGAGCCAACACAAAACATCACACATGGAAGTGAGTCTGTTGGGTGATATTTAGGAAAGACTTCCTTTTCCTTAGTAGCAAGCAGGAAGAGAGTTATTTCTTTTCTTGTTGTGCAGAACTAGGGTGCCCCTTTTACTACCAGTTAAGAATAAGCTAATACTTACTGGAGAAAAATATTGAAATGCAAAGTGACCAGACACTTGTTATTAGGTGGCTGAAGCAGCTCCAAAGCCTTTTAAACTCCTAAATTTCTTTTTACAAATGGAAAATTAGCAAGAAATCTTTAAAGTAGAGCTGCTTCGTCTTTGTTATTCCATCAGAAGAACCTTATTTATATAAGGAGTTCCTTTTTAATGGGTGATGTGTAGAAGCCAGATTTGATTGAATAATTTTTGCCTGTGCTTCCTGCCTGTGAGACACTCAGCTTCCTCTGAGCCTTACTGGGTGAAAAGTTGCTGAGAACACTTGTGCTTTTACAGCCCTGTGGTGCTGTTTCCCGTGAGCAATTGTTTTGTCTATTCAGGTTTCTGTGCTTGCATTTATCTTTCTGGTTTATCACCTGGGCTTTATCTATTTGCAATTATAAAAATAAACCAGATAGTTGAAATGATTCTGAGGATTTTTATTAAATCTCAAAATATAATTTACCAGGAATCTTTGGAAATTTGCACTTAAAATATTGTTATTTACACAGATGACTTATTCATATGCATCACTTTACTGTACATTTAAGTAGCTGATGAAATTGAAGGGGCTTATTTTACATTCTTTTGTGTTTGCTGGAAGGAAATTTTAAAATTTTTTTCTTTTCAGGCACCATGATTTGTAGAGTTATTTGTTGTTGGGTTTCAGGCATACAATGTTCTAACACCAAACCCACCACAGTGTCAACTGTTCTCCATCAATGTCTCCAGGTTGCACCCTCCCCCCCACCTGTCTCTTTGAAAGGTCAGATTGTTAAATTTGCTCTGTAGTTTGGGCCTCATACTTAGAGTCTGATTGGCTCTATGGTTTCACTTTAATTTAGATATATTTTATTTCTACATCACTGATGTGCTTGACACCCCTGACCCTGATATTTCCTGTCCAGTTCCTTTTACTTCTACCCTAAATTTCTTTCTCATTTCTATAAATGAGGGTTCAGGGTAATCTAGATATTCCCCTCTTTGAAATCTTGCATATTCTCATCTGGTTACTCTATTCATCACAGATGAGTAAGATCACGTATTTGTCCTGTTCCTTTAACTTACCTCACCTAACACTCTATCCTCCACTTCCATTCAAATTGCAGTGAATCACATAATTTCATTCTTCCTTGCAGCTGCATAGTATTCTGTTGTGTATATGTAATTGCATCTTCATTATCTACTCATCTGGATACAGCTCAGTGGGCCAGAGATCATGCCTTGCATTCAGGAGGCCTAAATTTTACCCCTGGTACCACATGGTTCCCAAAACTCTTTTGGGAGTCCTTAATCTTAGAGCTGGGAGTGACACCTAAATACAATATATGATAAAAATATCTTTTGTTGTTTATTTATGATCTATTTTTCTTCCTTTTCATGCTAGCAGCAGATCTGTTAGGACCAGATATCTATATCTATAGCAAATGTGAGTCTACCCTAAAAATGGACATTCACCAGGAAAATTGTGGCACACTGACCTGACCAAGTTTGGATTCCCTTATTTTCTTCCTGGGATGTGTCCCAAGACACCCAATGGATGCCTGAAATTATGCATGTATTAAACCCTGTAAATATTCTGCTTTTTTCCATAGAAACTTGAGATAAAGTTTAATCTATACATTAAGGAATTAACAACAATCACTAAGAATAAAATAGAACAATTATAACTTTTATTCTGCAAAAAAGTTATATGAAAGGCTCATCTTGATCTCAAGATAGTTATTGTGCCTCCTATTTTCAGGTTGCAGAAACAGTAGAAAAAGGAGGACAGAAGCACAGTTTTTTTCAAGCTAAATATTGGGGAACTTGGACAGTAGGAAACATCCTTGGTTTTGTTGTCTATCTTTGGAAAAGAGCATAGGGTGAACAGTGATTGTGGGATTTCCTGTACTCTTCAGTGATGAGTGAGCTTTCACTATTAATTCAACATTGACCTATTGTCGCATGACCCCCATCATTCAATTTAATGCTAATAGAAAAATATATTTTCATTCATTAATAGCTGCTTGGAAAATTCGTGGGGCAAAAAACATACACTGCATATTGTTATTATCATTAGCCTAGAAAATAAGCTTTTTAACCATTTTGAAATTGTCCAGAACATTTAGATGAAGTTTATTCCAGTTCTTAACTTGATGACAATTTTGCTCTTCCCAGCAAGAGTTGCCTTTGTAGAACCTGCGCTTTACACATGGGCTCTCATAGCACTTAAAGCACTTTGTAGGAGAAAATAGTCAATCAATCTCAGTTGCAACAGTTTAGTTTAGCCCGTCAGTACATCGCCAAGACACAGGTTCTAACATGATGCAGATGTTGCTGTGGTCCTGGAGGTGAGTGCACTCTCTACCCCATGGTATTTTAGCTCACTGGTGTAGCATTTTACTTTGGTGAAAAAAAATTTAAAGCACTCATAGGATGCATTTTTAATATTATTCTCTCCCCTCTAATCCCTTTAAATGTGTGAAAATTAAATAACTGACTCTTCACTTTGGTTTTTCCATTAATGCTTCTCTGGAGTTGAAAATAGGAGTGATTCTGTCTTAATTTTACCTACATTTTTCTTTTTCCCTTTGGAGAATGAAGTCTAAGGAATTTCCTGCAGAGTAAAGGCAGGCAGTGGAGGATAGGCTCTGTTAGTTCACTCATTCATCCAACAAATATTGATGAGAACTTGTTATATTTGTTATGCCCTAGATTCCAGGGAACCCAGGCAGACAAAAATAAGCCTGACTTGGATCCAGGCAACATTTTGTTGGTAAACATAGGGAAAAATTATCTCTGAAAAGCATAAATCTAATTTACTATGATTTCCATCAAAGAAGAATAAACTAACTGAAAGCATCCTGGGGAAAAAAAGTTACAAAGCCATCCAGTTAAGAGGAAAATGGAGTCAATGAGATAATCTGAGATTCATATATTCCAACACATCATTCAATCAACCAAATATGATTAAGCAACGCCACAACCCTTGCACTAGGGATATCCCAGTTTTAAGGGAGAACAGAGAAGTAAGCTGAACTGTGAAAGGTTAGGGGGAGAGCTACAGTCAGATAGTCAGTGGGCGTGGCATTGTGAGAAATTTAAATGTGGACTGTGATTCATTCTCAGTGCGAGTAGTAGGAGAAGACTTTTCTGGTGAATATTCTTGGATGAGCAGGCATTAGTTGGGGGAAGAGACTCTAGGCAGAGGAACTGGCATAAGCAAGGGAATGAGAATGTGATTAAAATTTGTACGAATGGTAAAAGTAAAGGATGGTCTGTAGTAAAGGCTGTAAATATAGAAAGGACTATATAAAAAGGGTTTATAGGCATTGAATGGAACTAGTAATTACTCGCCCAAATAATGAGGTGAGAATTAAAAAAAATATTTAGAAACTGTGATTTCCAATGGCACTAGTAATAATTTCAGGTCTACAGTGTTCCAACACTGAACCCAGCACCAGGATCAGCATTTTTCCACTAATGATCCAAGATGCACTCCACCCCACTTCCTTACTAAGCTCAGTTTTTGGGGAGGCTTAAGATTTATAACTTGGGACAGATATATACAATGACATTGGTTTTGAGCTATAAAATCACCTCGTTCTATACCACCAGTGTCTGAGTTTCCCGATTAATGTCAATATATTATCACCATTCTGCCTCTTCTTATCATTATTCCCTCATTCCCATCTTCATTCTATATTCTCATTTATATAACTCAAGACCAAGGGTTTGCCCACATGTACACCTTCCATTCCTTTGTTATGCTGTTCTGTGTAGCAAAGACATCCAACTGCCTTTGGGAAGTCATAGCTCTGAAATGGAGAATAGACTTAAAGATGGGAGCAGAGACAGGAAACACAGCAGAAGGAATTAGGGAAGGTATGTTCAGATGAGATGTTCAGGGTGTATAACTAGCTTTGATGGCCTTGTTTTTTAACTTCACTACTCTTTAAAGATCTTATATCTGAATAAGTCCGATTCTAAAGTATTAGGAGTTAGGACTTCAACATATAAGTTTGGGGAGACAATTTAGCCCTTATCAAACAGTTAAGATATGAAAGTTGCGTTTATTGGAAAGTCATCAGCACCCTCAGCTATCTTGGCAGAGTACTGATGATTTGTATTGTTATATGAACCTTGTTCTTATTTGTTAAATGGGAATGCATTTGCCTGTCCTTTTATACCATGCCACTATAGAATGGTCTACAAAAAAAATGGTAAAATAACTAATATTGGCATGTGATCCAAAGACCCCAATGTGTTGTGAGATGCTTTGATAAAAGATCTTCAAATAAATAGCACACTAGCAAGTCTGCATTGTAATTATACTGCTTTCTGGTTCTTGACATGAGCACATTTATAACAAGTTGGGAGCTCCCCAGGCACTTCCTGCACACCAGGAATATAGCAAGCTGACCTCAGGGAACAGAGGTGAGGATTCAACATTCATTAGAATTTGAATTTATCAGAAATATAAGCATTGATATCTTATATCTGCCATTTTCTTGATTCAGAAACCTAGGAGCTTGCTTATGTTCAAACTCCATCTTTGAACTTTGGAGAAGGGGTTTCAGGTCTTTTAAAAAAATTATTTATTTATTTAAAAAATTTATTATTATTTCCCCCACCCCTTTTTTTTATTCACCGTGAGATAGTTATAAAGCTTTCATCATACAATCATCAAACACCCATCCCTTCACCAGAACACATTTTCTACCACCAAAATCCCCAGTATTACCCCACCTCCACCCCCCCTCCCAGTTCCAACCCATACCCTGCCTATGTGGCAATTTCCCCCATACTTTCTCTATTTTGATTACATATGATATTTCGACACCAGTCTTACCATCACTCAAGCCTGCTGAAAAGGCAATGCTAGACGATTTGTTTTGTATTGCTTGTTATGGATAGAATATAACATCCAAGAAATTCTGCATTGCTCTCTTCCGGGAGCTTTAGTTTATAGTCTCTGGGTCTTGGCCATTGATGAGATTACATGGCACCAGGGCAGTCTGTGGGTGTGACTGCCAAGCTTCTGGAAAACTGGGGAGCTGAGGGGAGGAGGCCCAGTCCTGATCCAAGTGGGCTTGGAGATCTCAGTCACGGGTTCCCGTGGTGTACCTAGGTTTTCCAGGGGGTTCAGGTCCTGTACTTAAAATGTGCAGTTAGTGACTATAAGCAAAATATTTTATTCAGTATTACGCTGTGGAGTCTGTTGAAAGTCAGTGATGACTCTTTCTAAACTTTGAGAAGTGTTCAAATCTAGGTTGGGAGAGTTCTCTACAATTTTTCTTCTTGTAAGAGGAAGAAAATTTACTGGTATTTATGTGCTTAAAAAGGAATGACTGTCAGGTTATGATACTTAAGTGGACTCAGTGAAGCAATGGCTCATGTTTTGCTCAGTGAGACAACAGCTCATGTGGAGGAGGGCACACCTGATGGTGTTCAGGGATTACTACTGGCTCTGCATTCATGAATCAGTCTTTGCGGTGCTTAAGGGACCATATGGGATGCTGGGGATTGAATCTGGCTTGGCCACGTGCAAGGCAAGTGATTTACCCATTGTACTATCTCTACAGCCCAGCAATGGCATCCTTAAGATGTCAGAAAATGTTTTTGTCTGACATTTATCTCCTTTGACTTTCTGTGTTGATCTTCACTGTTCTCAACTCTGGTTTCTGTTCCCTCTGTGTAAATCTGGGTTGAAGCCTCCCCTTTTTTTTCCTGCTTTCTCACCTACCCACAGAGATCGAGTACGCCACAGAGATCAGCCCCTTTACCGTTTCTAGAAAAATTGGAATGATTCCTATGCACCCAGGATTCTCTGTCAGGTGTTAAATTTTTACTCTGTCAGGTGCTAAATTTCTACTGCTCTTATCCACCCACAGTCCCCTCACCCAGATATTAATTTCTCACTTAAGAATCCTGGAACACCTTTCTCAGTCTTGCACTTTGGCGATGACACTTTTCTTTCTTTCTTTTTTTAATGTCATTTTATTTTGGGAATTTGCTCAAGTTGTCTGCTATGTATTGACTTTCCCCCTTCCTTCCTTATAACTTCCGATTCTTTTCTTCAAGTTCAATTACTGTGTCTCTCCCCACTTCCTAAAGAGAAATGCATTAGCTGTTGAGTAACTTGCCATCTCCTTGTAATTTATTTTTATTTATGTCACTTTTCTTCATAAGACTGAGATCTGAATGGGTGGAGCTATGTCTCATTTATGGGTCAATTGTTCCTCTATAGAGAATCAGAAAGTGTTTTGCACAGAGAACAGCCTTAACACTAAATCAACTGAAATATTGAAAACATCTCATAACTCTACATGACGACAACCCATTGCTCACTATAAAGGTTTGGAATGTCAGAGAGTCTGAAGCTGTAACCAGACAGAGGGAAGTGGGATGTGTGGGTGAACCACGGAGCTGCTGAAAGGCCAACTTGCCTCTCAAAATAAATTTTCACTTTGGGCTGTTCAGGCTGTCATAATTATGGAAAGAATGAACTGCTGATAAGTCTTTTATATTGCATGTGGTGGTTTTATAGGTGAATGTTAACATTAGTCATCACAATGATGCTCTCTGAAAGCAATGGCTTATTTGGCAAGTCTTGGTCTACTTGGATATGTGGCATGGAACTCTTGGAATCACTTCTCATGTTGGGCCCCATGGGTTATGATGAAATTTCTGCACGCCAACATGAGTTGCTGTTTGAATTGACTATAGCTTTCCTTCTTTGTCATTTATGATGAATTCTCTATTTTAAGATGTATTTTCTTATATCCATAGCCTGATTTCTCACTACTCTTTCTAAAGCAGTTGCTATTTTCTCCCCCTGCTAAGAGAACTCTGGGATTATGTTACTTATAGTCTTATATTCTTTTCTGGCTTGCATTTCTTCACTTTTTCTTGTATTTAGTTCTTTCATGTTGATATTACCTTGTTATTTCTAATAGTACTGATTTTGTGTTTTATCCATTTTAGCTTTGTCATTAGCTTATCTATTAAATTTTTTTCCATAAGAAACAACTTGTGAGGACTGTGAGATAGCTTAAAGAGCTGGAGCACGTTCTTTGTATGCTGGAGGCTCAGGTTTGATTTTGGGTATCACATGATTCTCTGAGCATTATCAAGTGACTCGAGTACTTAGTCAGGAGTAATCAGAGTTTTGGGTTTTGAGTTTTGGGTATCACCCCAAACCAAGAACAAACAGACAAAAACAAAATGAAAGAAAAAAGGAACAATTTAGCCTTTCTTTTAATTTGTCTGTGCTTTTTCATAGGTATGAGTTGGGGAGGGCATGACTTGGGCCATCCAGGAACTAGGTTCACCGCCCTGGCCCAAGAATGCCATAATGCTAAGGTTCTGCAGTACTGAGTCTACCAGGGGTCTCCACGGCTGCACTCAGGGGATCACGTGGTGGTAGAATCTGCTGCACTACTTCTGGCTCTGATAATTTATTGTTTCCAAAAAGACAATTTATTTCATTAAAATCTGAATTGCACTGTTCTATCTGATACATTTTATTCATAACACCTCCATAAAAATTTTATAGTCATGTGACTGGTGTTAGGTTATTGCATAGTTTTTGAAATTTAAGCTTCCAAAAACAGTAACAAGTCTCACAATGGAGATGTTACTAGTGCCTGCTCAAGCAAATTGATAAATAACAGGACGACAGTGCTACAGTGCTAAGCTTCCATGCTCAGTTAAATGGTCTTAGATATATTCTTACTTTGTTCTTAATCCTTATGAATGTATCTTTCAAAGTTCTCCACCAAGATCTCTGGGCTGTAGTGCAGATAGAGCTAGTTTTATATAATTATTATTTTTTTTGGGAAGTCCAGCCCATGTCGTAGCAAGAATATTGCAGATTCAGTCACTGAGTTAGTGGTCACTTGTCTATATTTTTTGGTCTCAGTGCGTAAGCTTTCCCGGCTTTCTAGGTTCACAGCTTGTTCAAATATGCTTTTCCAGAAAGCACCTTCAGAACTGCCATCATTGTTTCAAGCCTTGCTCTTTTTGATTCCATGACATATCAAGTTTGGGAAAAAGAAAGTCAGGTTTTGGGAAAGCCAGAAGGAGTCAACTTCTGGTTAACTCCTCTAGCAGGGTTGAGGCATAATCAGACTTGCCATTTTGTTTCTCTCTGGTGGATCTCCTCCTCTGGTTTTAGAAAATGATCCTGTTTTTAAAAATTCTACTTTTAATTTATAATTGCCGTGTGCTTAAAAGAGAGAGGGTAGTCCAGTGTGAATCTACTATGCTATTGTGGTCAGAGACGTAAAAGAATACATCTATAATAGCTATTGTTATTGTAAAGGATCAGTCACAAGAACTGAGTGAAGCAACCTTAATGTTCTCATTGTTGCTAATGCATAAAATTCTAAATCTGCATTCTGTCTCATGAAATCTTACTTGATCTTACATGTTCATTCCAACATTTTTTTCCCATATTTGTTTCTTATTTTTTGCTATGCCTGGCACCAAACCCAGGTATCCTGAACATGCACTTTACTACTGAGCCACATCCCTGACCCCTTGTGTTTCTTATTCTTATAAATATACTGTGAGTGCAAGAACTTTATATTTTACTCTATTCGTCTACAGCATAGAGATTTGATTGGGATCAATGCTTTATATTTTTGTCATATTGATAATTCCGTATAAAGAGTACATGTTTGTAAATTTTCTTGGGGAAACGATTTAATCAGAATACAGTCTCAAAATGGGCTAGAGTGATAGTACAGTGGTAGGGTATTTGCCTTGCTCACCACTGACCCAGGTTCGATTTCTCTGCCCCTCTCAGAAAGCCCAGCAAGCTACTGAGAGTATCTCACCCACATGGCAGGGCCTGACAAGCTACCCGCGGCGTATTCGATATGCCAAAAACAGTAACAACAAGTCTCACGATGGAGAAGTTACTGGTGCCCGCTTGAGCAAATCGATGAGCAACGGGATGACTGTGACAGTGATAGTCTCAAAATATGAGAAAATGGACATTTATTTTGGTATTATAGGTAGGGTATTCTGGCATGTGTTTTCTTTGTTCAAATCTACTAATGAGATACATTTGCTTTTAATCCTGGAACCATGTAGCATTTGGCCTGGGCAGGCTTTTGAGGTTTGTAATCCTGACATCCTTTATCAGTTATGTTGTGCTTGAATGCTGGGGAGAGAAACTTTAGAAATGGTTTAGATAACAGGATTAATTTTACCCCATAGAGGTGGGAAGTAAAACCAGAAATATATAATGAGGTTTGGTTACTATAGTGTAGCTCATAGAGACTGGCACACATTCAAAAGAACAAAAGCAACTAGTACTGGCGTGGATGTGGGGAAAAAGGTACACTCCTTCACTGTTGGTGGGAATGACGACTGGTCTAGCCTTTCTGGAAAACAATATGGACAGTCTTTCAAAAACTAGAAATTGAGCTTCCATATGACCCTGCAGAGAGTCTCTTGCCTGCACGCCTGGCCGTCTTCCCCGGGGCCCCTCGGAGGGGATGGGCTCCAGCTTCCCTCCCCACCCTGAGCAGAGCTCCCGGTGGCCGAAGACCACCGGAACCTAGCTACAGCCATGGTCGAGCCCCCTCTCCACATGTTCGGACAGGCCTAATGCATGAAGGTACCGGCAGAGGAACCCAGGTGTGTGTAAGTCCATCAACGGCCAACATCCAGAGAGAGACTTAAAAGCAAGCTCTCAGAAGAGAGTGATGCAGAGTCTCTTGCCTGCATGCCTGGCTGTCTTCCCCGGGGACCCTCGGAGGGGATGGGCTCCAGTTTCCCTCCCCATCCCGAGCAGAGCTCCCGGCCTCATGCATGAAGGTACCGGCAGAGGAACCCAAGTGTGTGTAAGTCCATCAATGGCCAACATCCAGAAAGAGACTTAAAAGCAAGCTTTCAGAAGAGTGTGGCCGCAAAGCGTCCACACAATATCTTGTATCCTACTTCTTCCTCTGGAAGAAACTGGCAAGCTTCTGAGAGTTTCCTGCCCACATGGGACAGCCTTGCAAGCTTCTATAGTGTATTCATATGCTAAATCCAGTAACAAGCTGGATCTCATTCCCCTGACCCTGAAAGAGCCCCCAGTGCGACATTGTTGGGAGGGCTGAGTTGAGAGAGATTTCTAAGATCTCAGGGAAAGGACGAAATGAGAAGTTACTGAGCCTGCTCGAGAAATCAATGATTAACGGGATTTCGTGATTCGTGATGACCCTGCAATACCACTTCTGGGAATATATCCCGAGGATGCAAAAGAGCACAGTAGAAAGGACATCTGTACCTATATATTCATTGCAGCACTGTTCACAATAGCCAAAATATGAAAATAACCCGAGTGCCCTAAAACAGATGACTGGTTAAAGAAACTTTGGTACATCTACACAATGGAATACTATGCAGCTGTTAGGAGAGATGATGTCATAAAATTTGCTTATAAATGGATAAACATGGAGACTATCATGCTAAGTGAAATGAGTCAGAAAGAGAGAGGCAGACATAGAGGGACTGCACTCATTTGTGGAATATAGAATGACATCACATGAGGCTGACACCCAAAGACCTTAGATACAAGGGCCAGGAGGGGGGATTGCCCCATAGCTGGAAAACTGCTTCATGAACGGAGGGGAGAAGGCTGATGGAATAGAGAAGGGATCACTAAGAAAATGATGGCTAGAGGAACCGGTTGAGATGGGAGATGCATGCCGAAAGTAGATAATGGACCAAACATGATGACCTCTCAGTGTCTGTGTTGCAAGCTATAATGCCCAAAAGTAGAGAGAGAGTATGGGGAATATTGTCTGCCATAGAGGCAGGGGGGAGGGTGGGAAAGGGGGGTATACCCGGGATATTGGTGGTGGGGAATGTGCACTGGTGGAGGGATGGGTGTTTGATCATTGTGAGACTGTAACTCAAACATGAAAGCTTGTAACTATCTCACGGTGATTCAATTAAAAAAAAAGTATAGTGTAGCTCAAAGATACTGACAGAGGTTCAACTTCTTGTATTGACCTATTCTCTACTGTGGTGTGTATATTATTTCTGCATGGTGTTGAGTTGTTGCCATAGCTCCTGCCATTCTTGATGCATTCCAGCATTTCAGATAGATGTGAGAGAGAAGGGAAATGATGAATGGCTCAACTTGTTCATTTTATTTAAATAATAGAGTTTCTATAGAAGTATCATTCAGGGACTTTTACTTTTATATCATTGGCCAAAACTGCTCCTTGTAAGTCTAGGGAAAGAAATATTTTTTCACTGGCACTTTGCCATACTAAAAAACAAGTTTTGTTAATATGAATAAAAGAGAACCCACAAAACATCAGGAAAATCACATTGTGTCTATCCAATCCTTCCACTTAAAGGGATTTCAAAGAGCTTTTCCATCTAATAGTGAGAAGGATGGAGTATCGATGGATGAGAATGTGGGTGGACTACTTAAGCTACTGGCCCAGAAGTCTAAGGGAAAAATAGTTATTAACTGGGGAAATGGCAGTTAGAGCTGAGAAGTGAAGTAGAGTTCAGATGATAATGAGGTGTTGGAGTGAACAGGATTTGGTGACAGTCATAAAACTAGGAACATTCTCAACTTTGTTTCACTGTTAGATTTTGATTAGTTAAAAATTTCAAAACCTCTTATCTTTCAATATTAGAGAAGGATCAGCATTTACATATTAAGTAAAAGTAGAAGAAATATGTCCAAGTCAGCCTCAAATTTCAGGTGTCAATAAAACACAGAGTTTTCCGGCTTTTAAGAATAGGACATGAAAGGGCCTCAGATATTGTGAAAATTAAACTGAAATTAAACCGAGAGCAAATCTTTCTTTTTAAGAATTTGTAACTGAAGTATCAACTAGTATTTAAGGACAAACTTACACTCTTTCATAATACAGTAAGTGTCATGTAATAACATAGCCATTATTTAGACCAGTTTGCTCAGCTTTAGAGTCTAAAACAAGATTAATGTCAGTGTCATGGTATCCTTCAGTTGTATTGAGGATACAACTTTCTAGGTATGAGGGAGCTGACACCTTTCTGAGAGTGACTGTTTCTGAGCTGTCACATGAAGTGCAGCTGTACATTCATGGGAGGTCTCACATTTTCTCTTGACCATAGGACAAAACAGGTAAACATTAACATGCTTGGGATGTTATAAGATGTTATAAGAGCTGAATACTACCGGTATGAAGGAAAATTTTAGAAAGACAAAACATTCAGTTCTGGGATGTGGATAGTATACAAGGCATTTACAAAAATTAAAAGGTTTTCTTTAAGAGAAAAGGAGTTAAATTTAAAATGAAAGTACTACACAGTATGATTGAAATGGGTATGAAAAACCAAACCTCAGGGAAATAGAATATCTGAAAGGTTTTAAAGGTCAAGGAGAGAAAGCAAGTTGAATTAAATTTATGATGTCTACATTCCCTTGAACTTTTGGATGTTTCTACATGTAATCATTAGCCAACGTAGAAGAAATGAATCATCTGAATACATTTTACTCAGATTATTGTGTTTTCTTATCATATTGTCCAAACATATATATCTGGAGTTCATCCATTCATTTTCGTAATGACAAAACTTGTCACTGTCGCTGTCATCCCGTTGCTCATCGATTTGTTCGAGCGGGCACCAGTAACGTCTCCTCATTGAGAGACTTATTGTTACTGTTTTTGGCATATCCAATACGCACGGGTAGCTTGCCAGGCTCTGCTTTCCGGGCTCGATACTCTCGGTAACTTGCCGGGCTCTCCGAGAGCGGCGGAGGAATCGAACTCGGGTCGGCCAGGTGAAAGGCGAACACCCAACCTCTGTGCTATCGCTCCAGCCACCATGACAAACTTGATTTTATTTATTAAAAATTCTTATTGAGGTCTTATTGTTTTGGAATATGTTTATACATTTTAGGTGTACAATGTTATTACATCACACCGACCACCAAAATATTCAATAATCCTCCACATAGTTTTTTGAACCTTTCAGCCCACTCCTTCCTACTCTTCATTATTACCCTCAGTTCTTTTGTCAGAATCTAAGGACTTGTTTTTACTGGAAACGGTGTACTTTCTGATTTTATTTCTTACCAGGATGAATGTGGTCATCCAGTATTTGTCTTTCTCCTTTTGACTTTCTTAGCTTAGCACAACATCCTCCAATTTCATCCATGTTGTAGCAAAAGATAAGACTTTATCTTTTGGCTGAATAATATTCCCATATTATAATTTATTATATTTTATATAATATATGATATATATTCTTTCCTTTATCATTTATCTGTCATTCAGCACTTAGGTTGCTTCCAGATCCTGGCTATTATAAATGGTACTACAATGAACATAGGAATGTATGCATCTTTTTTGAATTAGTGTTTCTGTGTTTTGGGGACAGAGAGCAAGAAGAGGAATTGTTGATCATATGACAATTCTGTATTTATTTTGTTGAAAAATTTCCATGCTGCTCTCCAGAAGCTGAAGTGGTTTGTAGTCTTACCAGCAGTGAATGAGGATTTGTTTGTCTCAGAATTCCTATCAGTCCTTGTTCCTTATCTTTTTGTCATATGCCATTTCAGTGGTGTGAGAGGATATATATCACTGTTATTTGGGGGAATGGCTGATAGTTGAACTGTACCTGGAGGTACTCAGGGCCTACTCCTGTGTTCATGGGTCACTATTGGAAGTGCCAGGGATCAAACTGGGTCAGCACATGCAAGGCAAATAAATAACTTACCTCTTCAAACTTACCTCTTTGCCTGTTTGTATATCTTCTTTGAAGAAGTGCTTGCTAACTCTTCCCTCCATTCATTTCACTCTGTGCCTTTTGATCTGTAGGTCACTTATTTTTGGCAGAATTATTAATATAAAATAATTGTTACTTTTCTATATGAATTCTGGATTCTTTTGCAGTTTGTCTTTGTTTCTTTATTCTGGATTCTGTTTGGTCACAGGGGCTTGGGCATAGCTGATGCATTTGTGTGAGTGGTGGGTTTTAGTGGAGAATGAGGCTCAGTCACAGAGAATGATGCCTAGGGCTCAGTGAGAGAACAGCAGGCGAAGGGAGCCCCTTGCTAATTGGCAATACTTTGGGAGGACCACAGGGTCCTTTTCTGATCACAGGGCTGCTGCCTGCTTGTTAGCAGTGAGATATAGACTGTGAAGGGTCCTGATCTATTTGTCTGCCAGGCAAGTAGCTTAACTACTATGCTATCTTCTAGCCTTACCTTATGAATTTTTGCCTCTTGTTCAAGTGTTGTAAATCTAGTAAGCATTGCAGTGTTGGATTGGGATGCTAGGAGTTTGGTACTACCTTCTCTTTACCCCACGATTAAGTTATGTGCCAGCCTCCAAAACTGAAAAATAAATTTATGCTGTCCAGAAGTTTCCTAGTCTGTGTGTGTGGGTTATTATTAATTTTTTTGGTTATAGTAATTCAAGTGGATGAGCCTTCAAACCCAAACTGGGCTGCTGCATTAATTTTTCTTCCCAGAATAACATTCCAAAGAAGATGGGTTTCATTTGATGAATGGATGTGCAAAGCAAAAACATCATGTACCAACATTTAAGTAGTTTTCCAGATCACATTTTAAAGTTTGAAAGTCAGATTGCAAATATAGTTGTCTTGGGTGATCCTCTAAACAAAAATTTTCTATCAACAAGAGCAGCTGAAATGCTTTGTTTAGAAAATCATTTATGATTCATATTATTGCTGTAATGTAGAATTGACATAATTCTGTGGAAACTGGGATAAGAATGTAGTTCTGATTGTTAGCCCAACATTAGTCCATTACCATTTAATGTTTATAGAAAAACTATAAAGTAGTATATAGTGAGTTTAAATTAGATCATTTATTATTATTTTTTAGAACAAGAAAGATTCTTACTGGTCATTTCCACCAACTTACTTAAAACAGAGTTTTAGACTTCTTCATGGTCAAATATCTGTTTGAACATTATTTTTTGTTTATTTGGTCTACTTGAAACTTCAAAGGATAAAGTACTACATGCAGAGTATAGTTGGTTATATGTTTTAAATGAATTATTATATATGTGATATAATTGGCACTTCTAAAATTTGTTGTTTAAAAAAAATAAACTTTTCTGTTGGTTTTGAGTCACAGCCAGTTGTGCTCAGGGGCTATTCCTGATTCTGTGCTCAGCAGTGACTACAGGAGTTGCTCAAGGAACTACTTGTGGTGCTCATGATTCAAACTAGGGTTGCCTGCATGCAAGGAAGTACCTTACCTTCTTAATATCTCTTCAGCTCTAAATCTTGTTTTTATCCACTCATCAGGCTGGAGCGATAGCACAGCGGTAGGGCATTTGCCTTGCATGCGGCCGACCCATGTTTGATTCCTCCTTCCCTCTCAGAGAGCCTGGCAAGCTACCAAGAGTATTGCGCTCGCATAGCAGAGCCTGGCAAGCTACCGGTGGCGTATTCGATATGCCAAAAACACTAACAAGAAGTCTCATGATGGAGACGTTACTGGTGCCCGCTCAAGCAAATCAATGAGCAATGGGATGACTGTGACTGTGTGTGACTGATACACTCATTATGTCTTTTCTCTTTCTTATGAATAACTCATTTCACACGGGTTCAGCTCGAGATGAGCTCCGCATAGATGGTCAGAACACATTAATTTGGCTCCTTGAAGTTCTAGAATACTCTGGCCTCAAGATGAGTTTAGGAGTAGTTATGCAATCAAGATTGACAATCAAGAGCCCTTCCAGACCTCTTTTAGAACTTTATGAAATTTGTTATTGTTAGCTTTCATTCAGTTAAAACTGCTGATGTCTGTTTTAGGAGAATGGAATCAATACAGAAGAAATAAAAGTAAACAGAAAGACTATTTTTGTTTTGTTTTTGAGCCACACTTGGTGGTTCTCAGGAGTTGTTCTCAGCTCTATTTGGGGTCACTCTTGGTGATGCACAAAATACCATGTAGTGAGTATGGGCGACTGAACATGGGGTTCCTGCATGCATCTCCAAATATCTTCATTACATGAGCCAATGAACTCCCTTTTTGTGCTAAGGTGAATTGGAGTTGGTCTCTAGTAACTCTAACCTGCAGAATTCTGAGTTATTTAGTGGTTAAGCAACATAGGAATCTCAAACATTTTTGAGTACCAATGGTAGTTGAACAAAATAATGCATGTTGATTCTCAACCAAGGAGGAGAAAAAGAACAAGCCATGACTTTGAGCTGCTTTGCACAAATCCAGAGGACACAAGGTCTACAGTCTGAGTGGTGCCTCTGTAGGTGTGCACCTAGACATAATTAGGCTAGAAGGTGTGAATTTTTCCTTCCAAATGTCTGCTCATGCACTTTGAGAATTTTGATCTGTCTTATGAATTGTGTGTGAGTCATTGTGCCAGAAGATACAGAAGATGAGGAGAGGAGAAGCAAGAGCCTTTGGAAACAAGTGAAGGAGGAGCAGCACAGTGCAGGGGCGCCCCTCCACCTCTCCCCAAGACTCACTTCTGGAACCTCATGCCCTGCTGCGTGAGTCTGGAAAAAAGTGCTTCAGGGTCTGGTTGTTCACTGAAACAGAGATGATGGTATAACTGAGAGAAAATAAGATGGAACCCGTGAAGCGCATAGAACTGAGCTGGGCACATGTTAATGTGCCGTCAATGGCAGCTGTCTTGTGGGGTTTTTTTAAAGAGTCAATTGAGGGCCATTTCGTTTCACAGTGACCCAGTGCCCTGAGAATGTTGGCTGGAATAGAATTAGGTGAGGAATTTTAGGGACCTGAATTTCACAATTCACATCCTTAGAAGTCAGGCTCTCTTTCAATTATGAGATTTTTAGCTTCTCTCCATCTTTGGAAACCCTGCATGCCTCTGTATTCTCGTCTTACTTGAATAGAGTCCTTTTCTGTGATGAATTATCTCAGAAGAGCTAGAGCCTGGCCATTGAAAGAGAAGGACAAGTTTCCTAGAAACTTCTCTGAAGACACTGCTGCTCACAAATAAACTCACTCATATGTTTCTGCGGGGAAGCATCAGTTCAGTTAAGCAGCCGAGACTTAAGTGAACGAAGAGCTAAAAGATACTGGGCTGGAGAGATGTAGAGGTTACTGCTCTCTTCCTGTGTGCAGCCAACGAATTTTATCCCCAGCACAGCATAAAGTACCCCCACCCACTGCCAGGGTAACTCCTCGGTGCAGTTAGGAATAGCCTCTGAGCTGCTTGGTGTGTGCACATCCCAATAAAATATATTTAAAACATCATGTTAAAATGGCTGCAGTTGACTTTAGGTTGACCTGGCAACCACTCATGGGCTGGAGCGATAGCACAGTGGGTAACGCGTTTGCCTTGCACGTGACCGACTCAGGTTCTATTCCTCCGTCCCTCTCGGAGAGCCTGGCAAGCTACCAAGAATATCCTGCCCATGCAGCACAGCCTGGCAAGCTACCCGTGGCATATGGATATGCCAGAAACAGTAACCACAAGTCTCACAATGGAGACATTACTGGTGCCCGCTCAAGCAAATCGATGAACAATGGGATGACAGTGTTACAGTGATTAAAATGGCAGAATTCACCAGAAATATAAGATCAAATAAAAGTGCCTACCAGCGCTGAGTGTCTTTGAAAATGAGGAAGCAGCAGCATGGAACCACACAGGGTGAAGGCGTGAGGCTGGGGGTGGGAGTTGGGGGGCAGAGTAGGGGTAGGTTCAGAGGGACCCTGACATCACTCCCAGGCAGGGAAACTTGGGATACTGGAAGGAATCAGTTAATTATTCTAGGTCTCTTGCAAGCTTGAAGAGCCTTGATAGGTACAAGAAATATTCAAGTTTGAGAATGTTGAGAATGTATCCACCAAAGGGAGCATAACTTTTTTTTAAGACACACTAGTCAATAAAAGCCAGTCAAATTCTTATTTAAAAATATGACCTTTGCTTTTCTGTGAGGTCTGCAGTGTGTCTCTGAACTCAGTCCATGAGTTTGGATTTGGCATTTCCTCCCAGACTGGTCTCCTCTCTGGTGGAAAAAGAAGGAAAGCTTTCTATGAGATCATTTACCCAAAAAGAAATTTCTGTGGGGGAAAAGCACACAAGGACAACTTGATAGCTTATTGCTCTTGAATTATTAACAGGTACCTGTGCTTCTAAGCTTCGAGTGTACTGATTATTCCCCTTCAGGGGAGCTCTGGCTTTCAGGAGAGCAATTGTTAACCCAAGCAGGCAGCCTGGAAATGGAAGGGATTGGAATTTGTTCCTTTCGAACGCCACCACTGCTGATACCCTGGCAATTATAAACAAGCAACCGTTAAGGGAGGATGATTATCTGCCTGTGTGATGCTCATTAATTAGTTTTATTGCTGAGGGGTGAATGATTTATTCTATATGTAATTAGGGAATTCACTGCACAGTATCTATAGTAGAAATTTAAAATTATTCACTTCAAATATTTGCATCTTCGTCTACTTCCCCCTCCAAGTACTGGCTAGAACTAGTACATTCCTCTTTTCTTTTTGTCTTCAATGGAAATGGAAGACAGAGAGTCGGGCTATTTCTAATTAGTCTGAATGCTAACATAGATTCCTGTAACTTTACAGGTCTCTTCAGGCCTTATGTCAGACTGTGCTCACCTGTTTTTGTGGTGTCTGATTTCTACACTATAGATTTATTGAAGGCCCACAGTAGGCACCAAGAAGGGTAAGTGTACTGAAATTCAGGGCTCCTGAGTTCCAGGACATCTTCAGGACACCTACAATGGATGGAAAGATGGAGACAGCTGTATCAACCAGTCTGAGCCCTCACACACATGTACTGAGGAATGGAGCAGGGTGAATGTGGGGATGGATCACCTTCTTTCTTGAGCAATAATCCAGTGCAGCAATTGTGTCGGGTAGAAGAAGGCAGTAAATGGCTCCAGGTGTTTGCACATGAGCATGAGGAAGCCAGTGGAGATGTATACAGACCTCATCCTTATGTGGAAAGCAGACTACAAGTTACCAGAATTTCAGGTTGAAGAGTTTTTTTCC
The DNA here is from genome assembly GCF_027595985.1 of Sorex araneus. Taxonomy (NCBI): domain Eukaryota; kingdom Metazoa; phylum Chordata; class Mammalia; order Eulipotyphla; family Soricidae; genus Sorex; species Sorex araneus. The sequence goes on along the minus strand of NC_073310.1, from coordinate 46,952,398 downwards.
ATTAAATACAACTGACATAGATTTTATAGCAGTGGTAGGATTCTTTTTATTCTATCTCTTTTTTAAAAAAATTATTGAATTATTGTGAGATAGTTACAAGCTTTCATGTTTGGGTTATAATCACACAATGATCAAACACCCATCCCTCCATCAGTGCACATTCTCCACCACCAATATCCCGGGTATACTCCCCCTTTGCCACCTTCCCCTGCCTCCATGGCAGACAATATTCCTCATACTCTCTCTCTACTTTTGGGCATTATAGCTTGCAACACAGACACTGAGAGGTCATCATGTTTGGTCCATGATCTACTTTCGGCATGCATCTCCCATCCCAGCTAATTCCTCCAGTCACCATTTTATTAGTGATCCCTTCTCTATTCCATCTGCCTTCTCCCCTCCGCTCATGAAGTAGGCTTCCAGCTATTGGGCAATCCTCCTTGCCCTTGTATCTACTAACATGAGGCAAAGGTAGGATTTTAAGTTTATTCTTGAGAAAAGCCTGTCATTTATTTTATTTTTTTAAAGATTTTTAAAAAATTGAAACACTGTGAGATAGAGTCTTACAAAGCTGTTCATGATTAGTTTTCAGTCATCCATCCCTCCACCAGTGTACATTTCTCAACACCAGTGTCTGGCAGTTTCTCTCCCATCCCACCTGCTCTCTCCACCAGCCTGTCTCTCTGACAGGCGCTTTTCTTCTCTCTCTCTCTCTCTCTCTCTCTCTCTCTCTCTCTCTCTCTCTCTCTCTTTGGGCATTGTGGAACACCCTGTAATTTAGTGGTATAAAAAATGTGTTCTAGACAATCAGGGAGGATAGAATCTGAGGATGAATTAGAATTCAGGGGTACAAATTACTACCTCCTTCTCTGTTTCCAAGAGACTGGGTGTTCCCCCTTTCAAGACCAACTAGGCGTAAAGCTGACTAACATGGCTGGTCACACCTGGAGAGGCTGATGAAATCTGAAGGATTCCTGATAGTATCAGAGGGCAGGTGTTAGCTAGTTTATCTTCCAGAGAACCATGGAAGTCCATGACTGATTGGAAGGAAAGATACTTTTTAAATGTCTGAATGTTTGATGTCTTTTTCAACTTTTGACTTTCAAACCTCTGTGACTTTGAATCTAAACTATATCTATTATTTTTCTGTTTTGTTAAGGTTTTTTTATTGAATCACAGTGAGATACACAGTTACAGAGTTGTTCATAATTGGATTTCCAGTCATATAATGCTCCAACACCTGCATAAGCTCTGAACTTACTATACTAAAATAGTAATAGGTATTTTATTTAATGCCTATATTTGGCAGAACCTCCTGCCCTCATGCCAGGCTGTCTTCAACGGGGCCCATTTGGAGGGGAGTGGGTTGAGTTTCCCTCCCCGCCCCAAATAGAGCCACAGCAGCTGAAAACCTTCAAAACCCAGCCACAGCCATGCTCAGGGCCACTCTCCACATGCTTGCACGAGCCTCACCCATGAAAGAACCGACAGAGGAGCCCAAGTATGTGGGACCCATGACTGAGACCTCCAAGCCTGCTTGGATCGGGACTGGGCCTCCTCCACCCAGATCCCCAGTTTTCCAGTAGCTTGGCAGACATACCACATGTAATCTCATCAACGGCCAAGATCCAGAGACTAGAAAACAAAGCTCCGGAAGAGAGTGATGCAGAATCTCACAAGGCAGAGCCTGGCAAGCTACCTGTGGCATATTCAATATGCCAAAAACAATAACAACAATGGGCCTCATTCCCCTGACCCTGAACACGACAGGGACGAATGAAGATGTTACTGGTGCTCACTTGAGAAAATTGTTGTGCAATGGGACCTATATTTATAAAACTATAGGTAGCATTTTGGCAAATATTTAAACATTAAAATCTAGATGTCTTTTTATAAGTAAAAAGGGTTGCAACATTTAAAAATAATTATATTAGGGAATGCAGGAATACTGAAATCTACTGTTGTACTAATCCTGTCATTATCAGAGAAATAAATTAATTTTTGTTGTTCTGATTTATTCAGAATCATAATTTGTAGCACAGACATTATTAGAAAGTCTAGTCTCTTCTTGGTCCAATATTTCTTGTTCATTTTTAAAGAATCACTGTAGTGTAATAATTAAATTCAAGAAATGTGAAACCACATTAAATATACTCAAAATTTAGTCCTTGTCAAAAAATTAAATAAAATGCCTGAATAGGGACTATTACTCAAGGCCACTCTCCACACATTCGGACGAGCTTAACGCATGAAGGGACCAGCAGAGGAACCTGGGTGTGCGGGACCCGGGGCTGAGATCTCCAAGCCTGTTCAGATTGGGAGCCTTCTCCACCCAGACCCCTTATTTTCCAGTAGCTTGGCAGCCACACCCACAAACTGCCATGTAATCCCACCAAACACCAACATCTAGAGACTATAAGACCAAGCTCCTGAAAGCCCAGACCACCCCCACCCCCTCGTGCCCTGTAAAGCGGCTGAACAACATCTAATAGCCTTGTTTTCCCTCTTGGAGAACCTGACAAGCTACCAAGAGTCTATTGTCCCCACGGGAGAGCCTTGCAAGCTTCCCATGGTGTATTCATATCTCAAGTACAGTACCTCTTGGAGAACCCGACGTTACCGAGAGTGTCCCGCCCACACAGAAGAGCCTGGCAAGCTACCTGTGGCATATTCAATATGCAAAACAGTAACAATAGGTCTCATTCCCCTGATCCTGAAAGAGCCTCCAATAGTTGGGAAAGACGAGTTAGGAGAGGCTGCTAAAATCTCAGGGCTGAGTGTAATAGAGACGTTACTGGTGCCCGCTTGAGTAAATCGATGAACAACGGGATGACAGTGATACAGTGACAGTGAATCGGGGGCTGGAAAGATAATACAGGGCAAGACACTTTCTTTGCAGGTGGCTGACCTAAGTTCAATGCCTACAAACCCATATGGTGCTCTACGTCCTTTAGCAGTGATCCTTGAGTGCAGAGCCTGGAGTAAACCCCGAGCACTGTGAGGTGTAGCCTAATTTTCCCCACTTCCAAACACACAAATATTGTCTTAACAAACCTAGATTTAGGTAGGCAAAGTTCAGAGACAATTTGGGCACAATTTTTAATACTCTAGGTTCTGTGCAAGGAACCCTGAATAGCAGCAACTTTACTTCTGAAGGTGGGGCCGTTTCATGGGTCCATTTGGAAAGGATTGCTCAGGGAGAGTAGGACCCTTACTTTGGGCTTCGCTGGCCGCCAAAGGTAAAAAGAAAAAGCCTCTTTGGAAGCAAGCACGGAACCTGGTGGAATAATGTTGCTCCGGCAGCTAGTGCATCTATTTCAAGTTAGGTGATGCTGTCCCAGCAGAACAGCTTGAAACTTGTGAGTAGATAAAGCCAAGTGCAGAGTCCTTAGTGATTGGGAAATGAGCCCCTCAGCAATTGGGCAAGGCGTCTAAATCTGCAGGGACTTGAAGTTTCTAAAGGGGAGTGATTAAGGCTTCTCCTCCTGCCAATCCCAAACTCCATTAATCCTCAATGCCTCGAATTACAGGTATTTCCTCAGATGATAAATTCTTGGAGTATGGTCTGTGTCCATAGGGAAAAACTGAGGACTTAAAAACTTGGGAAATAATTAGCATTTAAATAAAAGATGTTTATGAGTCCAGGAAAAGGTGCAGTAACAAAAGCACTCATTTTGCAAGCACAAGGACCAGCATTTGATCCCTAGTGATGCCCACATGTGCTGAGCACAAAGAGCAATCTTTTTTTTTTTTTTCTTTTTGGGTCACACCCAGCGATACTCAGGGGTTACTCCTGGCTTTGCACTCAGGAATTACTCTTGGCAGTGCTTGGCTGACCATATGGGGTGCCGGGGATTGAACCCAGGTCGGCTGCGTGCAAGGCAAATGCCCTACCCGCTGTGCTATCGCTCCGGCCCCAAAGAGCAATCTTTTTGATGCCTCTGCTGGCTAGCTTCCTTAGCACAAGAGCATATACTTTCTCTGCATCGCTGCAACCAGGTGTGTGCAAGAAATTCAACTAAAGCCTGTGCCTCTTAGCTAGCATGCATGTGAGCACTTCAGCAAGTCCTCAGGGAGCACGATAGCTAGAATGGGAACTTATATAGTTTTGAGGTACAAAGTTGTACCTGCATCGTCACCAAGTGCCCAAGACTTGCTAATGACGTGTAAGACACTTCCAGTATGTGTCTTCCCTTCCTTTCCCCCCATTGCTTGGTAATTTCAGTTTTACAAACAAAGGGCAAGTGTTCGTCCTCACTTAATATTGTCCACACCTTCGTTTTATTTCTCTATATATCTCAGCAGAGTGAGATCATCTAGTATTTGTCTTTTTCCCTCTGATTTATTTCAGTTAATAATGCCCTCCAGATCCATCCAATTGTCAGTGAATTGCAAGATTTGATGTTCTCTGATAGCTGTACCATATTCCATTGTGTCTGTGTTTTATGTGTGTGTGTGTGTGTGTGTGTGTGTGTGTATAAAATTTGCAGCAATCTTCTGAGAGTATCTTGCCTGCACGGCAGAGCCTGGCAAGCTACCCGTGGCATATTCAATATGCCAAAAGCAGTAACAACAAGTCTCACAGTGGAGACGTTACTGGTGCCCGCTTGAGCAAATTGATGAACAACGGGATGACAGTGCTACAGACAGTGCTATTATTTTTATTGTTGTTGAGCTTTATTTTATTTTGAATATTAGTCCTTTATCTGATATGTTGTGTGCAAATATTTTCTTTTGATAAGGTAAATTTTAATATAGTCCAAGTTTCTTTTGCTTAGCGTAGTATTTAAAAACATGATTTAGGCTGAATACATAGGAATGATATTTTAGAGGTGTCATGTTCTTTGTGTGTGTGTGTTTGTGTGTCTGTGTATTTGATGGTAAAATGACAAATCTATTAAGCTCACTGGATTAAAAATTAAACAAAAATATATGTTAGCAAGAATATAATACACTGAATAAAGAAATATTGATTTATCTATATTGTGAGATACTATTTTTAGTTTTATTATGATATGGTTGACCACAACAGAAACAATCATGTACTTAAAATTCAGAAGTAAAAGAGAAAATTTTGGAAATGCTTAGGGTAAATGAAATTCACAGACTATTCTTTTAGTTCTAAGACAACAACATAAAACTATGTTAATAAAGATTGGGGTTATATAAAAAAGGATTGGATAATTTATCATGGAGCAGAACTTTTGCTTAGTTTACAAGAATTATTCCCAAACACAACCTATTTATTCAATACAAAGCATCATTAGATTTAAAAAATCATTTTTATATTTAAAGCCATCACAATTAGAATAAAAGTCAATGTGACCTTAATTCAACATGATTTTTTTTTGCTTGTTTGGAAAATTTTCTTTTCAAATGTGCCAGTAGAATATTAGGGGTGATTAAGAATTCTACAAGTATTCTATTCCACTTAGAGTGATGATAGAAATTTAAGAACAATTTTTTTACCAAATTTGAGGGTTGTGTGTATTAATTAATCACTGTCATTGTCACTGTCATCCCATTGCTCATCGATTTGCTTGAGCGGGCACCAGTAACGTCTCTCATTGTGAGACTTATTGTTACTGTTTTTGGCATATCCAATATGCCCACGGGTAGCTTGCCAGGCTCTACCTTGCGGGCGAGATACTCTTGGTAGCTTGCCGGACTCTCTGAGACGGGTGGAGGAATCAAACACTGGTTGGCCGGGTGAAAGGCGAACGCCCTACTTCTGTGCTATCGCTCCAGCCCATTAATTAATTACATTATAAAATCGGATCTTAGTTAATGGAGCTATAAATAGTCCTTTTGTAATCACCAGTTTCAATAGGTATGTGGTATAACCTGGGTTTAACTTGTGCAAGGCAAAAATGAGAAGGCATCTACTGAATTCTTTGTTTTTAACTGGTATTGTAGGAATACTGTGGCCAGACATTATAAACATTACAGCTGACAGTTATGCCATTGGGATGAGATTATGACTTTTTAACTATAAAAAAAATTGATAGCTGACTTTAAGAATTTTTGTATTAATCCTAAAGTCACATTTTACAGCATAGAATGCATAGGAAAACTATGGTCATCTTTAAAGGCCACAAAAACCCTTAACATTCATCACTCAGTGAAGGATTGGAAAGGGTAAATAACACAAAATTACAAACTGCTTGGTATTTTGGAAATAAGAATTAAAAGGTAGCAAAGATAGGCAAGATTTCTATTTAAAAAGCTTAAAATAGAAAAGAGAAGGAAAGAGAGTCTAGGGTTTGTACCAGCAAAGCAAATTCAACAGCGCACTAAAATACTCTGATCAAGTGGGATGTATTTTTAAGATGAAAGAAAGGCTCAAAGAATGCAATAAATAACAAATATGATACACCATGCATAACCACATAGAAGATCATATAATCACCTAAATAGACAAGGAAGAGCATTAAAAAATTCAGCATGATTGGGGCTGTAGTGGGTCAGGCATGGACTGGCACAGAACCCGCCTGGGTTAGATCCCTAACACCCAATAGGTCCCTGGAACCCATCAGGAGTGATCCCTCAGTACAGAACCAGGAGCAAACCTTGAGCTCTCCTGAGTGTAGCCTCAAAACAAATAAAACTTTAAGAAAATTCAACTTAATAAAAGCTTTCAACAAGGTAGGTATAAGAAAGGATGCACTTCATTATATTAAAGATTATGAATATTGACTAGCTAAAGAGGACAAGGAAGCCAAATTTTAAAATTTCTAGTCAATCTAATACTGAAAGTCTTACCCAGAACAATATTGCAAGAAAAAAGTTCAAAGTTTCTGCTTAATTTGATCATATAAATGATAAATATAGAAAACCCTAAAGCCATGTCAAACCTGTAGGAACTGATAAAAGAAATTCAAAAAGTTATGGATAGAAAAACAATATGTAGAAGTTGTTTGCATTTCCATACACTAACAAACTATCTGAAAGACAAACTGAGAAAATAATTTATTTACAATCTCATCAAAAAGAAGAAGCTATTAGAAATAAAGTTTAAAAATGGGATGAAAGACCCAAATACTGAAAATGATAAAACATTGATTTAAAAAATTGGGGAAACCAATAAGTGAAAAGATATTCTATGTTTATGGATTGAAAGCATTAATAAAATTATAGAGCTTATACTACCCAGTCATCTACAAGTATAATTACTACCAAAATTCCAAAACAATTTTTCAGAGAAATAGAAAAAAGAAATCCATGATTCATATGGAGCTACAAATGACCATGAATAACCAACACAGTCTTGAGAGAAACAACTGATTTTAAACTCTAGTACAAATCTACATAAGGAAAATAGTAATCATAAAAGTATGGAGTATGCATAAAAAACACATAAAAGTATGGAGTATGCATAAAGAACACATAGAATGAAGAACTCAAAAAGAACCTGTCTACACTATCAACAAATCGATAGGGCAACAAAACACGGGGAATGGATAATCTCCTCCTCCTCCTCCTCCTCATCATCATCATCATAAGTGGTGTTGGAAAACTGGATATTTACATGAGAAATAATAAAGTTGGACCCTTACTTTTTACTATTTAGAAAACCAAATGCATTAAAGACATTGTGAGACATAAGACTACAAAAATCTTAGTTGAATACATAGGGGAAAAGTTCCTTGACATTGTTTTTGCCTATGATTCCCCAGACATCATTTATTAAAGTACAGACATCCAAACATAAGCTGTCACTGTCACTGTCATCCTGTTGCTCATCAATTTGCTCGAGCAGGCACCAGTAACATCTCCATTGTGAGACTTATTGTTACTGTTTTTGGCATATTGAATATGCCACGGGTAGCTTGCCAGGCTCTGCTGTGTGGGCGAGATACTCTCGGTAGCTTGCCAGGCTCTCTGAGAGGGGCAGAGGAATCGAACCCGTGTCAGCCATGTGCAAGGCAAACACCCTACCACTGTGCTATTGCTCCAGCCCACCCAAACATAAAATAGATTTTAAACTCTGAAAAAGTATCTGCATAGTAAAGAAAACAATCCACAAAAGTGAAAAGGCAACTTACAGAATGGGAGAAAATATTTGCAAACCTTATCTTCCACAGAGTTCTAATACTTAAATATATATATGGCATTTGTATGACTTAGAGGGGGGAAGAAAGGAAAAAGTAAATAAATAAATAAATAAATAAATAAAAAGAAAGCAAATTTTTTTAATTAAAAATGGGCAAGAGACCTGAGTAGATATTTTTCCAATAAAGGTGCAAATGGCTAATTGAAACATGAAAAGGTGTTTAATGGCACTAACCAGGGAAATGCAAATCAAAACTATAATGAAGTATTTTCTCACACTTGTGAGAATGGCTATTATCAATAAGACAAAATATAACAAGAATTGTGGAGGGAGGGTGTGGACAAAAAGGAACTTCTATACACTGTTGGTGGGATTGTAAATTCATATAGTCATAAATAATAGTGCTGAGGTTTTGTGTAAGGTGAAAAAGAAGTGCCTTATGATGTAGCAATCACATTTCTATGTCTAAAGGAAATAAAAGCAGCATCTCAGTATCGTAAAGAGAAACCTTGGTTCCCATATCCAGTACATCATTATTCACAAGAAAAATAGTCATGATACTGAAACAGCCTAACTGTTCTTTGACAGATGAATTGGTAAAGACAATGAATATTTGACATATATTGATGGAGAGAAATTGCATTATACAGTAGTTGGCATAAAAACCTTCATTTTAGCAACAAAATGAAGGAAGTCGTCTCATTTTGAACAATGTGGGGAAATGTAGAGGATATTATGTTTAGTGAAATAATATAGACATAGAAAGACAGGCTCAAGTACCTAATTATCTTAATCTATCTGGGTGATACTTTTACATGTCCAAACGGCCTTGGTATATCGGGACAAATATCTTTGTAAAGGGCTTTTTCAAGGGAAGATTTCTCCTGGAGTGGGGATTTCGATGAAGTGGTTATTGGACCCACTGGAGCAAGTATTCTACTTCCGGAGCTCCAGCATCCTGGGTTTATGGGGCCATAACCGTTCCATCCTGTCCATTTTTTTACCTGTCTATCTTAGTCTTATAAATACATATACCTATATACTAATGATCAACACCATGAATGAAATAGGAGGCATCTACTTCTTCCTTATAAATTTAGAATGAGACAGTTTCTACTTGTTTTTTACTTTTCAGTTCACTTTGATCAAACTGAAATTCTAGATCCAAATGATTATTATTTAATTACATTTGCATCATATAATACTATCTTTACCCTTATATTCGGTTCTATGTAAATAATAATTTAATTCTGCATCTCATGAACTAACATTTTTACAATATTTTCTATTTTTTAGGCAGTTATTTTTTTACCTCTATTTTTTACTATTGATCTCCTAATCTTGTATTACTTAATTTGTCACACTTTTTTTTATTCATGCTGGGAATGAATGCAGGTCTCACAAAGGTAAGACATACCCTCTACCATATTAATACCATTTTAAAATTAAAATTTTCTTTTAGGTTTTGGGCCACACCTGATTTTGTGCTCAGGAAATGTGGTGTTGTATGTGGTGTTGTATGTGTTGTATGTGTACGTTTGTGGTGCTGGGGATTAAACTGGAGTTGGCTGGCTATGGGCATGTGTCTTTAGACTGTATCTTTCAGTGATTTCCTCTTTTAAGGAGGGAAGTATAACTTTACTTTTTCTTTATCTTTCTTCTTTTGTCGGGGGGCACTCCAGGCAGTGCTTGGTGCTAAGTTATGGCTCTGTGCTCAGAGAACACTCCTGGTGGGGCTTGTGATGCTGGGAATTGAACCCAGGTCAGCTGCATGCAAAACAAATGCACTGCCCACTGTACTAACACTCCTGCTTGGGAAGTAATATTACTCAGAGTATTACTTTGAAGTAGCAATGATACTCAGACTATTACTCAGCATGTTCATGATTGTGTTTTTATTGTCCTTGTATTTGAATAGTTACTTGAGGGGAGTTTGGCTTTCTTGGATTCATTATCTGGTGCTGCTGAGAGTTATAGAGAAGTGTGAGCCAAGTCTTATGTGCATTTGAAAAATAAGGTAGCATTAGTTCAGCCTATGTATTTGAATGCTTTATTGTGTACCTTTAAATAACCGAGTAGCTCTTCATCCTGGCCTCTGGCCTAGCATCACAAAAACCTGGCAGATCTGAGGTAATCCCAAACAGTCCTTGTCTATTCTTGTTCATCGACACCTCTTACTTCAGGGTTGACTTATCTCTGCTTCTTTATGTTCTACCAAGTCCTGGTTCCCCCACTGCAGACTTTATGCCCTCACTAGGATAACCATATGGGGAAAGCCAACTTCTTACTGCTCATTTCTCAATTTCCTCGATATTACTATAAATTTGAAGGCACCTAGACGATGTTATGAAATGGTGGGAAAAAATCTTGCATGGGGTGCTTAGTGGATCTTCCATAAGGCTGGGGGGGGGGAAACAGAAAGAGGGCAACTATTTCATTGTTAATTGTTGTCCTTTTGTTTCTTCCCCATGATTGAGGCTTTGCTTCTCTTCTTTGGGTGTCACCCCCACCCCCACCCCATTCTCCAGAGAGGACCCTTTCTTCAGTGACTCCAGGAACACAACACCACACCATTAAAGGATGCCCCTGTCCCTAACCCCAACAATTCTTTTCCAGCTGAGGAACAATTTGCATATCCTAAACAAATATTTTTAGTTTTGGCCCGCCTGGCGGTGCTTAGTGGTTCTTCCTGGCTCTGCTCTCAGGAATTACTCCTGGTAGTGCTTGAGGAATCAGAGTAGATGCCGTGTGCAAGGCAAATACTCTCCCTGATTTGCTATTGCTCTGGCCCCCACTCCCCCCCCAAATCTCAAGATTACAGATCCATGAATTTTACACAACCATATCCCCCATGGCATTTCAGAGACCTAGTGGGCTGGAGTTATAGCGCACCGGTAGGGTGTTTCCCTTGCACGCGGACGACCCGGGTTCGAGTCCTCTGCCCGACTCGGAGAGCCTGGCAAGCTACTGAGGTATCCTGCGCCAACGGCAGAGCCTGGCAAGCTACCCGTGGCATATTTGATATGCCAAAAACAGTAACAAGTCTCACAATGGAGACATTACTGGTGCTTGCTTGAGCAAATCTATGAACAACGGGATGACAGTGACAGTGATCTCACCATCCTACCTTTCCTGAGGCTCACTCAGGAGTTCTGGCTAACATAGGGGACATGTGTATGGACAGATCTAGTGGATATAGGCTTCTGTGTCAAGCAAATAATCCAGAGCGCACATCGTAAGTGCTGGTGAGCCTCTCTGTGTGGGGTGAAGAGACACTGCCTCCATTTATCTTCCTAGGGGTTTTGGTCTGTGTGCAAAGTGGAAACCACATACTTATCCTTTAATTTGCAGAGAGACACTTTTAGAAAAACAGAGATGATTTTCCTACGGAAAATTTGCGCAGAATTTCCTAGCTCCTGGTAAACACAATGCCTCATACTGTTATCTGAAACTGTTGTCGAGACTCCTTTGTTATTCCTGTCTTCCACTATACCCAAAGCCCCCGCCTTCCCCCCCCCCCCCATACAGAAATAACATCGCTGCACTGTACTTCCTAATTTGTCCACTATCAGCTTTGGCCATACCTGCTAGATAGCCAAGAATGACTTTTTCTTCTTTGCAGAGGTCAGCTGAAATCACAGTGCCCTTGCCCTCCGTCCATCTCTCAGTGTAATGGGAATAATGGATGCCTTTATTCCTTCCCTTGAGCTGAGTAGGAGCTGGGGAGAGGGGAGGGCAGGTTACAGTTGGAGAGATTAAACCTTTTCACCAGGATACAGTCCAAGTTGTACTCTTTCCCTTAGTGCTAGGAACTGTTTGATGTGCAGACTGTGTCTTTCTTCCATTTGGGGATTTTCTTCCCATCTCTTTCAGTGTTTTCTTCTCTTTTCAAACTCGTATCCCCTTCTGGAGTACCGCACACTGTGGCAAACACTTTTAATGTTTTTGGTTCTCCATCGTTGACCACAGCCTGATTTCTTATAGGGTAGGCATACTTCTTTCATTGGATTCAGTCCGTGGAACTGTTTATCTGGGAGTCCTACCCTCTGCTACCTAAGGAATGTGAGTCCTCCTCCTGAAATTTGAATTTTGAACAATGATAAATATACTGAACATTACTGCCACTAGAATTCTCTCTCCCTCTCTTTTCTGCTTTTTCCCTCCCTCCCTCCCTCCCTCCCTCCCTCTCTCCCTCCCTCCCTCCCTCCCTCCCTCCCTCCCTCCCTCCCTCCCTCTCTCCCTCCCTCCCTCCCTCCCTCCCTCCCTCCCTCCCTCCCTCTATCCAGTGATTGTTTAAGGACAGATGAGATTCTAAACAGTCTGCTTCTGTCCAGCCTAGAATTCTAGCTTCATTTCCATGATAGAGTGAGGTTCTTGGACCTTGCCAATCGCTTTGCTTTGGGCTGAAGTGATTCAGAGCCCGTTCTTGGAAACATGCAACCAAAGAAATATAGCCAATACTCTCATACATCTCATTTTCCCAGTACCATCATTAGCCCTTGCTCCTGGCCCACTCTGCGCTCCAGTCACAATGAGTGGTTTCATTCTAATTCTGTCACTTTCATTTGAATTTTATTGCTAATGCATAGATTATTTCCTAATTTTCACTCTGGTACACTTCTGCTTCTACACAATTTTATTCAAATATTATCTCTTCTTGAAAGCCTGTCCTGGGATTCCAAATACAAAGAAAGTCCAGTGTTAATGCTCCCTCTATGGGGATGACTTAGCACTTCACCGCTTTTGATCTATTAGTTGAATTAGAGTTCCTTCCATCATGTTTGTCTTTCCCAACAAAATATGTGCATCTTAAAGTTTAAGTCGGTGCTTTATTTGTTTCTATATATTCAGTATCTTACACAATTCTTAGCACCTTTTTCTTTTGGTCCTCCTCACATTTATTGAATTACTGAGTGAATACAAGAAGGCTAACTTTTCTTTAAGTGAATGTTAGACTCATTCATTGGTTGAGGGGCTGATCCTGATCCATACTGAGACTATGTACTGGCTTAGGTATATAATTCTTTTTCTTTGGAGGATTAAGACTGATCTGTAACCTTTCAGATATTGGCTCTGGACCTACTACTTCTGGCATCAAAATATTTTTTTGTCTGACTTTGCCAAATGTAAGAAAGCACGGATTCATTTATCTACCCAGCAATATTTATTGAGTATCTTTGATGTGTAAGACTGGTCTCTCCATGAGAAACAAAGATAACTCTGACATAGCACAGTCCTTAAGGGAGCCTAAATGTAATGTCACTAATTACCACGAGCTAGGTGTAAAGCGAGGAATATCATGAAATACATGTTCTGAAGGTATTTAAATATTTCTAGAGCACTCTCATTACTTCAATACCAGGAGATGACAAGGAGGTAATTTTGAAATATTCATATATAAGAGGTAGTCTCTTGTTTTCTCTTTTGCTCTAGTGGGTAAATTTATTGCTAATTTGAATTGATCTAGAAGTTTCCAGAGATCATTTACCTTGAAAGTTTTATGAATGTATTTAAGGAACACTTTGAATAGGATTTTTTCTCCCTACAGTGCCAGGGTAGACAGTGTAGTGACTTAGAGCTGCCTGGCTTGCAAGCATTTGGCTATAAGTTCAAATCCCTGGTGTCCCACATGTCTGGAATGAGATCCTAGCAGTGCTATTATTTGAACCTGACAGCTATGCTGTTTGCAATTCCTGATGCCACAAATGATTTTAGCTGCACTGTGTGGCAGATTGGCTGGGTGAGAGCACAAAATGGGGCGTGACCCCTTGTGGGCACTGCAACTGCAAAATGATTGGTGAGCACCATGGCTGGAAAATGTGAGCCTATGTGTGATCACTGCAGAGACCTATGACAAGCACTACAACCATAAGTAATTTCGACTCCCAGATAGTACCCAGACTTAAGAATGTAGGCACTCCATAGTCAGATGTATGTAGTACAGCTCTTGTTTAGAAGTGGGCTTGCATAAGCCCCCCAAAAGCTGCCTTGTTTAATTCCCATATCTAAAATGCCGACAGGCTGACCCTGTCCCTGCTAGCAATCAGCTGTACTGTCTCTGAGAACATCACCAGTTATGCCCACGAGACTCTTTCAGATTCACTGTCACTCAGTTCTGCTGCTCACTTCTTAGAATTGGCCCAGCCACACTCTTCCTTGGATACACCACTTACTTTATATACGTTTCACTCTCTTCCCAGGATTGACTCAGGATATTTTATGTGCAACTATATGGGGTGCTGGGGATCTAATCTGGGTTTGCAGTGTGCAAGGCAAGTACCCTAAACATTGTATTATTGCTCTGGCCCCTGGGTTAGTAATTATTGAGCATCTACTGTAAAAGTCATATTAAATATATTTTTGGAGAGCACAAAGAATTATGCCTGAAAATGCTCTGCTTTTAGGAGTCTTTTATTAATTCATAAATTGAGACAAGTGAAAAAATATAAATAAAAATAAAAGTATAAGACTAGCTCAAAGGATTTCTCCTGTAGAAGCAGACTGGAGGTTGAAGGGAGATGGTGGCGGGAGGGAAATTGGGAACATTGGTGGTGGGAAATATACTCTGGTTAAGGGACAAGTGTTGGAAGACTGAAATCCAATTATGGACCACTTTGTAACTATTTATCTCATGATGATTCAATAAAAAAATTTTAATAAAAAAAACCAAAAAGAGAGAAAATTGTTTAAAGTGCCATTTAAAATGATCCACATGTTACTACCAATTCAGTCTTCAAGGAGCTGTCTCGGGAGGTTTATAGACACTATAGCTACTATCCAAGGTAAAGAGATGCTGAGATTAGTCACTAATGGAAAGGGTTGGGGTTTGCTTAATATGTAAAAGTAGAGGGGTAAATGGGAGGATTTTTAGCTTCGGTAAATGCATAAAGTCACTGTCACTGTCATCCCATTGCTCATTGATTTGTTTGAGAGGGCACCAGTAACGTCTCCATTGTGAGACTTGTTACTGTTTTTGGCATATCGAATATATCATGGGTAGCTTTCTAGGCTCTGCCGTGTGGGTGAGATACTCTTGGTAGCTTGCCAGGCTCTCCGAGAGGGACAGAGAAATTGAACCTGGGTCGGCTGTGTGCAAGGCAAATGCCCTACCCACTGTGCTATCGCTCCAGCCCATGCATAAAGGTCAGAAATTACTGAGAAAAATTTGTAGCGTTTTGCGTTAGGAGTTAACTTACTTTACACCATTTATAGAGAGTTAGTTTGGGAGGGTATTTTGAGGTTAGAGTGCACACAGGCCAGCAAAGTAGAAATAAGATTTCCTGGGGTAGGAGCTAAGTATAGGAAGGGCACTTGTCTTACATATGGTTGACCTGAGTTCGATCCTTGGCACCACATATAGTTCTCTGAGTCAGCTAGGAGTCAGTCTGAGTGCAGAGCCTTATGCAATGCTGGGTGTGGCCCCCCCAAAATGAAGAAATAAAAAGAGAAATAAGCTTTCCTGTATGGGGTATAATTCACAGTTTTTATATTGACATTCTTAGGTAGCGTGCAACAATGAAGGACAGCAAAATGGGAAATCAGGGGGCTTGGAGTCCACTGTGATCAACAACCCACAGTCTATTCCAGTATTCTGGCCTTTAGGTAAAAGACAAAGGACAAGTATGGATGGCGCCTTAAGACCCCTCCAGCCCCCAAGACGTGGCTGCCTTCCCACTCACTGTCAAGTGTAGTAGGTGATATGGCTGAGTGTCCCTTGTGGATCACTTTTGGAAAGTCACTTTATGAATCCATAAATGGAAAAATTAGAGACTCTGATTTGACCGTACCAAAAATATAAAAAGAAGTAGGCAGTCCAAGAAAAAAAAAGAGCCACTAAATGATCACTTCTCAGTAAATTTCCCCTACAGGTCCCCATTTTCTCCCCTCACCCCAATGACTGGTCAGAATGGTCAGGAAGGCAATCTATTCACCAAGAGCTCCCTATCTCTCACATTTTTGGTTATGTGAACATGACAATGTTTGATTTCTTTTCTTTTCTTAGTTTTGAGACCACACCTGGCATTCATTAATCAGGGCTTACTCTACGCTCTGTGCTCGGGAAGACTTCAGAGGCCATATGTGGTGTCAAGATTTGAATCTGGGTTAGCTGCGTGCAAGGCAAGCACCTTTACTCTCTGTACTAACTCCTCACTATGTTTTTCTGCAGGGGTGAGGTTAGGAAAGGGGTAATCAAATTCCACTCCAGGGAAGGAAAGGGGACATTATCAAATGCCCTGAGAACAGAAACACCCAAGGCTCTAGTGAGTTTTATATTCCAATGTGCTTTGCAGGAAAGGCACTGTAGAATTTGAGACTGCATCCATACCTTTTTTTAATAGGTCAATCATCACTTTCTCATATAAAAATAAAACATTTAAAGACATTCTAAGAAGGAAGGCCGATCTATCTCCAAATATTTCTCTAATTTATGTAGGGATCACTGTATCACTGTCACTGTCATCCCGTTGCACATTGATTTGCTCGAGCGGGCACCAGTAACATGTCCATTGTGAGACTTGTTGTTATTGTTTTTGGCATATTGAATACGCTCTGGGTAGCTTGTCAGGCTCTGCTGTGTGGGCGAGATACTCTCGATAGCTTGCCGGGCTCTCCGAGAGGGGTGGAGGAATCGAACCCGGTTGGCCCTGTGCAAGGCAAATGCTCTACCTGCTGTGCTGTGTCAGACAAGCATAGCACAGAAAATTTTCAAATTTTCCCAAAATTGAAAAATAAAATAAAACACATTTCTCCAACTAGACTGCTTTTTTAAAAATTATTTATTTTTTAATTAGTGAGTCACAATGAGGGGATAGTTTCAAATTTACCCATCTTCATGCTTGTATTTCCCTCACACAATGTTCGAGAACCCATCTCTCCCCCAGTGTCCATTCTCCACCACCAATGAACCCAGTATCCCTCCCACCCTCCAATCCCATCCCCCCACTTCACCCCACCTCTTTGGCAGTTTATTCCATTTGTTCTCTCTCTTCTTTTGGGTGTTGTGATTTGCGATAGGGGTATTGAGTGGCCATCATGTTCAGTCTCTAGTCTACTTTCAGCACGCATCTCCCTTCCTGCGCAGTAAATAAAATGCTAAATATATTTCTTGAACTTCTCTTTTTAACTCCTGATACAGAATTCTCTCTCTCGGAGAGCCCGGCAAGCTACCGAGAGTATCGAGCCCGTGTGGCAGAGCCTGGCAAGCTACCCATGCGTATTGGATATGCCAAACACAGTAACAATAAGTCTCTCAATGAGAGATGTTACTGGTGCCCGCTCAAACAAATCGATGAGCAACGGGATGACAGTGATACAGAATTCTAACAACAAAAAATACTGAAAGAGACAATAGGTGGGCCCAGAGCGATAGTACAGTGGGTAAGGTCTTTGCCTTGTCCTTGCTATGGCTGACCCGGGTTCAATCCCTGGCATCCCATATGGTTCCCCAAGCACTGCCACTACCAGAAGTAATTCCTGAGTTCAGAGCCAGGAGTAACCCCTAAGCATTGCCACGTGTGACCCATTAGTACAAAAAAAAGTAAATAAAGAGAGAGAGAATAGAATCTGAAAGTTAAAATATAGTGTCTTTGTAACATCCAACTTTTTGTTAAAATACTTGGCCAAAGAGCTACTCATAGTTGTATCTGTTGTACACACAGCAAAGTAACCTTCAGTATCTGCAAAATAAGCTGCATGCATTATGTAGGGATATCCATTAGAAAGATAGATAATCTCTTTGATGACTTACAAGTGAGTCAAAACATTTAAAGTTGTTATTAATAGAACATTTAAATATAAATGTACAGTTAAAATAGCAAGATGATTGGAAAGATAGGAGAAGTAAATAAATGTTTTTATAAGTCAGATAACATTTCTTTACTGAGGCTGTTTCTGTTTTTTTGAAGAAATTACAAAGTTGAGTAGTCTTCCATTTTTTTAATGAATTTTCAGTCATTTTCTCCTTTTTGTATGAAGAGAATTAATTTTCTCTGTATTCTAGGTGGACTCTGTGGGATACTGTGCCTCCTGCTTCTGGATCGTTTCCAAAGTCACAGAGTGCTTTATGGGATTATTTGAGTCATTATATAATGAGTAGAATTCTGGCATGCT
This sequence comes from Sorex araneus, assembly GCF_027595985.1. Classification (NCBI taxonomy): domain Eukaryota; kingdom Metazoa; phylum Chordata; class Mammalia; order Eulipotyphla; family Soricidae; genus Sorex; species Sorex araneus. Next base: position 46,934,235 of record NC_073310.1, on the reverse strand, counting down.
CATTAAAAATAGCCTATGATTATCATTAATAGTGATTTTTTGTTTTGTTTTGTAGAGTTCATCCAAACAATAATAAAAAAGCAATTAGGAACATAAAATCATGGAAACTCTCATACCATTAAAAGGTCATTATACTTGGAAAGAATTGCTTTATTCAAAAGTTTGGTCTTATTCCTTAGTCTTTGGATTACATTTTAAGAAAACAGTGATTACACAAATTTTAATGCAACAAATTATGTTTGGCTACAGTTGAATTTCTTTGAGAAGAAAATAAAATATTGTTTACTAAAGATGGAAAGGCAAACTTAATTCTTGCTTTGTTGCGGGGGGTAGTTGGGCCACACTCAGAGGGATTAGGGCATACTCTTAGCTCTGCACTCAGGGATCATTCATGACTGGGTGGTGGGTCATCAACAATGTGATGTTGCGTTAGGTATGTGCAAAGCAAGTGCTTCACCCTCTGTACTCTTTCTCCAGTCCACTTCTTAATTACTCTTTGCTATTTAAATCCAATTTCAACATCAAAAGATGGATCCAAGATGGAAGAACCTGAAGTTTATACAATTGTGAAGTAGCTTTTAAAAATTAATTCTACCAGTTAGGTATGAAATTACTTATTTAGAAAGAAATCACAAATTTACAAAATAAAAACATAAAAATGCAAAAAATACTACTTCCTCTATGTCCTTAATTTATAACTTTACATATCAGATAATATGAAAGACTGCTTATAGTCTCACTATTGCCTTCATCTCTTCCAAACATTGTCTATCCTCTTCAATCTCTGAGCACTGTGGGACTCATTTTTATATTAATAAACATCTGGGCCTGAACTTATATCATGATGCCAAATCAGTCAGCAGGGTGGACAGTGAGATTATTCTGGAAGCCATTCTTACACTGCTGTAGCCAGCAGTAACAACGTAGAAGTTACTGCAAACCTTACAATTGTATCTCTGTAGCTCCAAATTGGATGCACCAGAATCTTGTGAACTTGTCTTCTGGGGAGCTTGTCTTCACCAGAATCTAACAATGCCCATGGCTCCTGCAACTTTGAGGGGAAGTTGGAGTATAAAGAGACAGAGACTGCAATAGAATGTATTAAAAATCTTTTCCATCTTCAAGTTACACAGAAACATGTGCCTTGTGAACCTCCTATCGGGTTCATAGCAGAGCCTGGGCAGATGTGTGTAAGTAGACTGCCATGCAGTGGGCAGGCCTTCTTTGGTCTGATGTTTACTCTTCGTACCTCCTTAGCAGCAGCTTCCTCTACTCAGTCATGTTTGCTGTGTTTTTTCCCAGACCTGGACATCATCAGGAACAACTCTGCTTCCGATTTCTGCTGACTGATGATGATTTCCTACCATTTCACTCTTACGCTATCTGAGTCCTATGACCCCTGCTCTTTCACACAAAGAACATTCCACACGCTGGAGTCCTTCTGTCTCTCAGCTTTAGCAGCCCTTCAATGACCTCAGACTTTTTCGCTCTGCAGCCTAGACTTTGTGTTCTATCACTTCAAATTCTCTTGGACTTCTGTAGACTCTGAGTCCAGTTCTTCACATTTTCAGGGATTAGTAATCGTTCCACGCTCATCAGCCTCCTCGCCAAATCTCACCTTTCTCCCACCTCCTTCACCTCTCCTTGTGTCTATGGAGGAGTTAAAGTTTCCTCCCTATTAATAACAGACTATGATCTCAACTACATCTCTCTCTTTACCTCTGAAATACGATATTTCCTCTACCTCTCCAAACAGTTATTGTCACCAAAATAGACACTAATCTTTTAAATTGCCAATTCCCATGATCACTTGAATGATACAATATATTGAATAGTATAAAGAATAAAGATAATAGGACACCTTCTTGTGTTCAGCACCCAGATGTAATGAAGACTACGTTAGTATTAGATATTTAGGGCTTTTGTTTAACAATAAATGGTTATAAGGATACATTTGAAATTCATTCATTATACTTTTATTTCTCTCCCTGATAGTTAATTGATAGTATTACATGTACTGATATGTAAAGTTAGAAAAATTCATACATATGGTAATGCATTATACCCAAAGCAAGTCGCAGAATGACATGCTCTAAGTATATAATTCTGTAACTTGTTTTCCTTATTCATGTTAAAGCATTGAATATTTCTCCATATTAATATGATCAAATTGTATTTACCTCAATTTCAGCAAAGTGACCTGTTTTATGAATGTTTATTAATTTTAATCCTTTATTTGTGTTCACATTCAATTTTTCTTTAGTTCTTCATCACTTTTAAGTGATGGCTGCAATCAAAATTCCAGCACATGCCTCTTTGTGCAGCAGTGGCAAAATGACACATTCTTGCCATATTCATAATCAATCAGATGCTCATCTTCACTTTTAATAGATGTCACCAAATGGTTCAACTTATGCAACCGTTAGCAATGTGAGGTTTTCATGTCCTAATATGTTTGACAATAACTGGAATTTCCACACCTTAAAAAGTGGTCAATGATGTTAATATAGAATATATAATTTTAATTGCTAGTGTCTTCACTATGAATAGTATGGGTATCTTTTTGGAAGAATTATGTTTCCTTTTTTTGCGTACTTTTCTGTAACGTGAATTCTTCTATATTACGACTACTTGCTTTGAAACATAGAGTTATTTTTTTAGCTTTCTCTTGTTTTAAAAAATTTTAGTTATTGAATCACTGTGAGATACAGTGGCAAAGCTTTCATGTTTGAGTTTCAGTCATACAATGATTGAACACCCATCTCTCCACCAGTGTACATTTTCCACCACCAATGTCCCCAGTATCCCCCCTGCCACCTCCACCTCACTCCACTCCTTGCCTGTATGGCAGACACTTTCCTTCTTACTCTCTCTTTACTTTCGGGCATCATGGTTTGCAATACAGACACTGAGAGGTCATCATGTTTGGTCCTTTGTCTACTCTCAGCACACATCTCCCATCCCGAGTGATCCCTCTAATCATCATTGACTTAGAGGTCCCTTCTCTATCCCAACTGTCTTCTCCTTCATCACATGAGGCTGGCTTTCAAACTATCGAGTGATCCTCCTGGCCCTTGTCTCTGCTGTCCTTGGGTGTTAGTTTCATACTATTCCAACTTTCTCTTTTGAAGACTTTTTCTGTAATTAACAGATCTGTGGAACAGAGTTTTTTTTTTTTTTAATCCTAGTCTTATGATACCATCTTGACTGGAAGATCTGGCTTTGTGTGTTTGCGTTTTTGGAATGAACTTTCAGAGTTATAAACTAATGTATGAAGTGTGGGTATTTAAGAAACGTGCCAAGAAAAATATTGTCTAAACCCAGACAATCCCTTATAATGTTTTGGCATATTCTTGTTTGTTGGTTGGAATTGTTGGTTGGTATATTTTAAGAAACAGTATTGTATTTTGTCTGTTAGTTGAGGTTAATGGACATGTTTTGTCTTTCTTACAAATGGAATTAAATAGATTTAATAAGGGAGAGAGCAGTTTCCTTTTTTGTAATGGAGGACAGATGCATAACAGAATATATGGTTCATCGTGGGTAGTTATCTCATGGTGTTCTGTAGAACTTCCTCAGGGTGGAGCGATGACTTCCTTGGGTGGTGTGACTGAATTTTCTCACTTTAACTGTGTATGACTAAAACTCCAAATTTCCTTCAGAAAGTGTTGTAGAGTGTGACCAGGACTTCCCAAAGTGTCCCCTCTGAGTAATTCTTTTATAAACAAACACAGCAAAAAAAATACTTCTTTTTAGACAAACCGACTCTAGCCATCAAGACACAAGGGCAACATTTTAAGCACTATATTTTTCTCTCGAGTCAGAGATTTATATCCTGTGTGTGAAAATATTTCAAGATATAAGCCAAGAAAAATTTTATTTTATGCTCTTCGTTTATCTTGCCAAATATGAAAATGTCAAATGCCCTTACAAACAATGCATTCTTGAACTTGTTTAGTTAAAATGGAGTTTTTAAAAACTAGATGACTTAATTTAAAACCGTGAACTCTCAACAGGAAAAGTAAGATTTTATTCAGTTTTTAAGATTACCCCCCAAACTCTAAATGAGTTGATAAAAATCATCCTTAAGCCATAACACACACACTCTCTCTCTCATTAGCTTGTTCCTGTGAAAAATGAGTTCACAAGTCTATTCTGTTGATGTATTCTTTTCTTGTCCCAGGAATGTAGATTTTAGAAATATGCTAAACTTTTTTTTTTATGCTTTTTGAAAAACAGCCCAGAGCTTCTAGGACAAGCTTTTAATCAATTACTTTTGAATGATTTCTCAAACAAGGAACTTCATCAATTAATTGAAAATAAAAGTAGGATTTGCAGTTTGTAAAGCAGGTGGCCCGCTTTATGGTAATTTGTAAGTCATACAAAAGGAACACATTCCAACAGCTTTTGGGGGCCTTATTATAATTTTGAATTTCTGTGTTAATTTCACAATCTTCTACCTTTCCCCAGTTGATTTTACAAACTCAGGAAAAGTATTTTGGAAAGAACTGATAGATATTGAATGACTTTCCCTATCTCCTATCAGCCACTGTTACCTTACTGAATTCGAAAAGGAAATCAATAGTTGTGTTTCAAAAAACCTGTTTCTTTAGACTCTTTAGATCATTGATTGAATTTAAAGGCAGTAAGGCTGAGTCAGATTTGGAACAGGCAATTCATTGCAAATTTGTGGTTATACACAGAGCTATTTTTAGCTGTGTTCTGGAGTCCTCCACCACCACTTCCCAAGTCCCTTTTAGACTGTTAATATAGGTGTTCTTTATCTCCAGGTAAAATCAGCTCTGGATTTTGGTGATAGATATGATCCTTTATAATTGATGATAAGTATAAATTTCAGTTACTTGGATGGGGGTAAGGAAAGTGGAATGGAAGAAGAATGTAAGGTCGAATGTCAAGCCCCAGGTAAACTAAGGGCCTTTTGTTTTTTCTTAACATTACAGGAAGTTTGAGTTGTTTACATAGTGTAGCACAGTTAAGACAAAATTAGTTTCCTTAAGGCTAAGGTATTCATGTGTCTGCTTGTTACCGGGCCACTGAGCCATCCCTGGACTTGATAACAGAAGGTAATGTACCATGCTGAGGTGAGAAGTCATGCCTTTAAGCTTATGACATTTTAACTAGCTATGGCCCAGTTAATCTCTATTCTTTCTAAGTTGATCAGGAATTAGACTTCAGTATGTATTGTTTAATATTAGGTTGGTGGTTAAAAATTACACATTACCAAAAAGAAAATCTAGTAACAGGAAATGTGTGAGAACTAATCCATAAAAACAAAAACAAACCTTTGACTTACTAGAATTTTATTGGAATTTCCCTCTTGACTCCATTTCCCTTTAAGTCAATAAAAAAAAAAAAACGGGTGCTGCTTGTTAAAACTTCTAGAAGGTTCTGTTGGCAGCCTCTTTGTGGGTTGGGGACTTTCCTGAGTCTAAATGTGCATGGGCAGGCTCTCTTGGGAAAACTTGCAATAAGCATGATTGATACAGCTTATCTTGATTAGAACTTCTAATGCTGAAAAATACTTTTTAATTAAAGTACATTGGTTTTTTTAAAACATTATATGAGTTCCAGGCATAGAGCATTTTACTTTAATAAACAAAATATGGTATCATGATTACCACCAAAAATCTAGTTTTTACCTATTACTGTACAATCGACTCCCTCTATCCATTTTTTCTTCCTCCTAATCCCTCTCTGTTTTTAGTAGCCACCAATCAATTCTCTGAATCTAAGAACTGGTTTTTAGGTTTTTATTGCTGTGTTATTGTTCATTTGCTTTAAAAAATCTTTCATATGTGAGTTTAGCCATACAGTATTTGTCTTTCTTTATCTTACTTCACTTAACATAATACTAGATTCATTCATGTTGCTGAAAATGCTGAATTTGCTTTGTTGTTTGTTTTAGGTCCAAAGTTGCCAGTGCTCAGGGCTTACACCCTGACTACACCCAGGGATCACTCCTGGCGGACTGGAGAGGCCATATGGAGTACTGGATCTCAAACCCTGGCTGGGCACATGTTAGGTGAGAGCTTCACCTGCTGCACTATTCCTCCAGCCCCAGATTTGCCTCTTTTATTTTTTCAATAGCTGAGAGGTTTTCCATTGTGTATACACACCTCATTTTTAAAAATTTTGTTAATTTTTTTATTGTTCAGATAAATAAAGAGAAGTGAATATTGGGGTTATATATTTAATATATGAAGGGCTTCACTGTATCACTGTATCACTGTCATCCCGTTGCTCATTGATTTGCTCGAGCGGGCACCAGAAACGTTTCCATTGTGAGACTTGTTGTTTTTGGCATATCAAATACGCCACGGGTAGCTTGCTAGGCTCTGCTGTGCGGGCAGGATACTCTCAGTAGCTTACCAGGCTCTCCGAGAGAAGCAGAGGAATCAAATCTGGGTTGGCCAGATGCAAGGCAAACGCCCTACCCGCTGTGCTATCACTTCAGCCCATGAAGGACTTACCTAGTGTTATTCATAGTGACTTCATGTAATGTATTTTTAAAGATAAAAACAATATTAAGAATGATATCTCTCATGTGTGAAATATAAAAACCCATAGTAAGGGCACAGCAATATACCTAAGTGGCCACCAAGAACAGAATTTAAGAGTTTTTCTCTAGAACAGAGCTTACTAGGGCAGTGAGATGAGGGGAGTGGCATGGGGATGTGAAGGAGGGATGGGGGCAATATTGGTGGTGGGGAACCCTATGACACTGGTGGAGGGAGACAGACACTGTGGTGGAGGGTCTAGTGTTGGAATGTTGTATGCATGCAACCCAACCATTGACAGCATTGTAAAATTGTGTCACGGTGGCTAAAATAGAAAGTAAACACATATTAATGACATGCCAACACACCCATGCTTTGGGGTCTAAGAATAAATTGAGTAGATCAAATGTTGTAGCACAGATTTATCTCTGGCAGACAGAAATTCTAGAACAAAAGCAAAGAAAGCTTTAAATACATTAGTGAGGGCCCAGGAGGAAGGCATGCTACCTTCTCCAAGAAGTCTTGTGTGGCATACTTTGGCGAGGAGCATGTGCCCATGTGCTCATCCATGATCTGCAACTGACTGAAGACTCAGGGTCTGATTTTATGTCTTGAACATCTTTCCTTTTTAATTTCTGAAGTGGAAATCATAGCCTTTATTATCTAACCCACAACCTCTGTCTTTACCAGGAGATTTGGATAGGTGAAATAACAGCTTTTAAAAAAGGAGTTTGTAAGCATAAAGAAATCCAAAGAGCTGTTGCATTAGACACATTGAGTTCTGAATCCCGCTTCTCCTATTTACTAGCTGTGTGCTCTTCAGCAAGTTATTTTGCTTTCTAAACCTCTGACTTCATCTGTAGAAGAGGGCCAACACACGGTCCTTTCCTAATGTGTTCAGAACTGTGTCTGAGATGCAGTAACTATTGACAACTGTGTACTGCTGATGTTGAAGATATAGAGGATTATACTGTCAGTGTGGATGAAGATATTGAGTAAACAATCCTGAGGAGCATAAGGAACTGTTTGTGTGGATTCCCTCCCCTAGAGTGCAGTGACTTGACTTTAACCAGGTCTGCCTCTAGCCTGCAGAGAAGGGAGGAATCTCAGATCCCTTCCTCTCCTTCAGGGCCCTCACGCTGCAGGCCAGGTAGTTTCTAGGCCAGGATATTCCTTTCCAGGAAGCTAAAGTTTGGCTCTGAGCACGATATGCTTGATGGCAGCAGGGCCTGCTTGCTGCCTGCTCCAAGCTGTCACTAGACTGTTTCTCTGCCCCCAGGACACTTTCTTTTCCCCTCCAGACAGTTCTCTCCCCTCCTCCAGGCTCAGCACCTATGCAGGTCACATTCCTGGCAAGCTCTCACTCTCAGCTGATTGTCAACTAAGGTGTTGGCTGATAACAAAGCTATGAACTGATAAGGCTTAATACCTTCAAGTGGTATTTAAAAAAGCCAGGAAGACTCCAGAACTAAGGCAATAATGGAGTAATGACAGGTATTAATGTGTATGTGTGTGTTTGTGTGTGTGTGTCTGTCTGTGTGTGTGTTGGGGAGATAGTGCTAAGTTGAGGCCAGGAGCACTGACTGTCATTAGAATAAGCCCTGGCAGAGACTATCTATGCCTCCTTCTGCACAATAAAGTAACTTCTGTTTAATACTGCAAGTGATCCTATTCAAGAACTAATTGAAGTCATCATTGTTTTTATTTTTTTTTTCTGTTTTAGATTGGATATACTTTACTGGTAGCCTAGGAGCCCTTAGGGCAAGCATAATCAAAATACAATTAATTTAAATGTTTAAATATTTATATGTCACACTCCCAGTGATTGAGTAAGAGAGTAACTTACCCTGTGGCCAGAAAGATGATAGTCAGGAAGAATAAAATAGCCTGAAAGAATAAACTGCTTACCAAGTATTTCAAGTTGAAGATGGCCAACTTAAGAGAATGGGGAGTATAAAGAAGGCAAAACAGTTCATTGGCCTTCTGTAAGCAGAATTTCAGTTTTCTCTTGCTGTGTGTATGACAAATTGGACCCGACCAGAAAGCAGCTGCTGGCTGCCAGCTAACCCATGCTCAGGAGATTTGAAATCAGTAACATTGCAGTGCAAGCTGGGGGAAAATAGAGCCCTCCAGGAAAGTCATTTGTAGAGGATTTGCAAACATTCCACTAATTTTGAATCAGGACAGTCATTACTGAATGCTGGGAAAGTATTTGTCAATGACAGCGTGTCCACAGATAAACATGGATGTAGCTTCAAGTGTGGGGGTTATATCGCCTTTGACAGACTTCTTATTAGAATGTGTTAAAGGCTGCTTCTAAAGGCATTTTGAGTAAGATTTTGAAAGATGAAAGGGAGGGGAGTCCTGAGACCTCTCCTGCAGCAGGACACTATCTGTGTCTCAAGGGTCTTTCTGAAGGTATCTGAGCCCCATGGGAGCGGTAGAGGTGAGTTAGGGGGAGCAGTTGGTGAATGAATGACTGGGCTGGCCATTTCCAACCACCAAGCACAGCTCCTTCTTTCTATCACTCCTCAAGTACTTTGTGAGCTCCTGCTATGTGTGTGGCACCTGACCAGGCTCTCTGGGTTCAAGGTGAGCAAAAGAAGAACAGTTTCTATGCTTGTAGGCAGATGTGTTTAGAGATGGAACCCACCCGCAGGTCAGGGAGGTTCTGTAAGGCTTCCATGTGGAGAACACACTTGCTGAGATCTGAGAAGAGACCAGAGGAAAGAAAAGAAAGGAGGAGGGAGTGTGCAGTGCTTGAGAGACCAGTGAGATTGGACACGAAAGGGAAGGGCGCACTGGCAGATGGGAGGAGAGAGAGGCAAGAGGCAAGGGGCACTACTCAGACCATAGAGGAAAGACCCAAACCACAGGAGATATGGAAAAGGTTTTGCAGCAGCACTCTGACAGGAAAGCAGGAGTCTGGAGAACCTTATTTGGAAGGAAGTTGGGAGTCAAAGAGCACTGTGATTATCGTGACACTGTAGAGACAACATGGTGTAAGTGATGGATGACATACTGGGGAGTGACCACCTTCTGGAAAATCTCAGTCACTGAGATGGAATGCTGGCCCTGTGTGGCCTTGTGCAAGTGACTTAACTTCTCTGGGTCTTGGATTCATTTTCTGTAGAATGCCTTACTGGGCCATTGTGAGGATTACCTGAATGATTATATATTGAGTTTGAAACGTTGTCTGGCAAGTTGTAGCTTTTATATAATCTTTGATTATTATTAGCTTCCATCATTGTTGCTTAGTCCACAAGAATGTTTTGTTGTGAGAAAAAATATTGTCACTTCTAGCAAACTCACACACAGAGGGTAGGCAGCTTCTCACATTTAATTTAATAATAATCCTTGGAAATACATATTAGTATTTGTGTTTGTATGTATTTTTTATACGATCTGAAGAGAAACCAGAGCAGAGAGTCTCTTGCCCGCATGCCTGGCTGTCTTCCCCAGGGCCCCTCGGAGGGATGGGCTCCAGCTTCCCTCCCCACCCTGAGCAGAGCTCCCAGGGGCCGAAGACCACCGGAACCTAGCCACAGCCATGCTTGAGGCCCCTCTCCACACATTCGGACAGGCCTCATGCATGAAGGTACCGGCAGAGGAACCCAGGTGTGTGTAATCCCATCAACGTCCAACATCCAGAGAGAGACTTAAAAGCAAACTCTCAGAAGCGTGCGGCCTCTTTGGCCGCGCGATATCTTTAGCCTGCTTCTCCCTCTGGGAGAAACTGGCAAGCTTCTGAGAGTTTCCTGCCCACATGGGACAGCCTTGCAAGCTTCCCATGGTGTATTCATATGCAAAATCCAGTGACAAGCTGGATCTCATTCCCCTGACCCTGAAGAGCCCCCAGTGCAACATCGTTGGGAGGGCCGAGTTGAGATGGACTTCTAAGATCTAAGGGAAAGGACGAAATGAGATGTTACTGAGCCCCCTCCCCCCCCCCGAGAAATCGGTGATTAATGGGATTTTGTGGTTCATGATTCGTGATGTATTTTATAAATCTTTCAGGTCACACCCAACTGTGTTCAGGGATGACTCCTTGTTCTGTGCTCTTGGATGACTCCTGTTTCTGTGCTCAGGGATTACTCTTGGTTCTGTGTTCAGAGATCACTCCTGGCTGTCGAGGGACCATATATGCTGCTAGGAGTGAACCCAGTCAGGTGCATGTAAGGCAAGTATCTTGCTTGCTGTACTATCTCTCTGGCCCCTATTATTTTCATTTTAGAGATAAAACATGAATCTCAGAAAGCTTAAATATCACATCAAACAGTTAACTAGTGAAAGCTATATTCAAAATAAACAGTGTCTGAATTTAAAATCTGTACCATTTGAAACTAAGCGAAGACCATTTGAAACTTGTTGACTTATATGAACACTATATTGGAAGCAGTTGACAAGGTATATAGCCCTTCAATCTTTATAGGAACAGTTGGTTCCTAGGTTTCTGCTGGTTGGGGAATACTGGAAATGGTAAGAGGGATTAAAATGTGTTCTTAACATTAATTATCAGTGAATTTGTTTTTCCTTTTTAAGAGATTAGATATTTCTCCCCAATAAAAAAATCAGTTGCTTTCTTGGGAAGACATTTGCTTCTAAAAACTGAAGCATATAAAACAGAGCAGGTGTGTTCTCAGGTGACTTATAAATCGTAATAGTTTTCAAAGTGACATACAAATGTGGTATTAAAATAATTTTTCATAATGGAAATAGAAAAGTAGAGACTCATACCTGTACTGCATCTTTAGACACTGGAGAATCATTCTGTTGGTAGTTTCTGGAGATGAATAGAACTTCTCCAGCTACTCACTCCACCTTCTCTGCAGCTAGATATAAAATTCTGGAGATCCATGTGTCCAAAGGAGGAGAGGTGGAGATACAATGCATTATTGTGGGCCAAGTAATAAGCAAAAAATTTTCCCAGTTTGCAAAAGGTAATGCTTCTGAAGAAATACACAGCCAGCCAACCAGCCAGCCAGCCAGTCACACACACACACACACACACACACACACACACACACACACACACACACACACAGAAGACAGGTGAACTCGTATTTCCCTACTTCTTGCTTTCTCAGTGGTTGGTGTAGAAGCTAGAATGCAACTTTCTGCTTTCTGTCTTTCCCTGTAATTATTTGGTTTCATCTAGAGCCTCATCCATCTCGTCTCACATTTCCTGAAGGAGCAGGAAGAGCTGGAAAGCAACCATTTTCATGTAAACTATATAACTTGAAGAGCAGAAATACGTCCCATAGTTGTTAATTTGGCATTTTCACTATAACAGGTTGGTGTGCTAAAGGCGAGCTGGGAAATGCAGGTGTTGGACTGGATTGTCGGAGTGCCGGCTTATCCCTCTTATGATGCCTTTCGTTCTGGAGTCTTCACAGAGCACTGAACATGGGCATCAAGGTCAATTCTTACTTTGAAATAACCAGTTCTTTTATCCCACGACTGGTCACAATAATGCATTTAGTCTAAAACCTAGGCTATATATCATAGTTTATCAGTTTAACTCAGAATTCCTTATTTCAACAAGTATTTGATTTCAATAACTGTATTTCTTTCAACAACTTTCCATTTAGCAGTGTTGTTGGATAAATGTATGGAATACCAAGGGAAGTTATTTGATGACAAGAAATGTATTCTCGAAAAGATAATTTTTGTCCCCAAAGAGATTTTGCACAGGGTGGAGATTTGTGGTATAAATGCTTTAACTAAGTGAAACTGGTGTTTCTGAAGGGATCCTGGCAAATGTCACCCACTTAGGGCAACACTGACAGAGGCAAACACTCCCTGTCCAGGAAGATGGATTTATCAGCGTGTTAGGCTTCCATAAAAAGTGCCACAACTCAAATGATTTACAACAACAAAATTCATTTTCTGTTTCAAAATTCATTCTACTCTGTTTTAGTAGAGAATCCTACCCTGTTCCTCTGACCATCCATGCCAACTAATTTTAGGTGCAGTTGTGTCCTAAAATAAGTTGGTGCACTTAAAATGGGTGCGTCAGTGCTTGGCTGGCAGTTACATCACATCAATCCTTGCTTTTGTGTCATGTGACCATCATGTTTGCCTGTAAATTTGTCCAATTTTTCGCTAAAAAAATACTTGTCACATTAAAATCCCAATGACTTCAATGTGGTTTATGTGTGTTAAGAAGTGGAATAGTTTTTTTATATATGTATATATTTGTATATATATAAAACTATTCTTCTTAGATATATACATAGATAGAGGAAGAGAAACCCACTAAATATAAGAAGGAGTTATGCATCTTTAGTTGGTATGACTTCATCTTACTTAAGTACTTCTATAAAGAGGGTATTTCTAAATAAAGTTCCATGCTGGGCTTAGGACTTAAACATCTACTTTTGCAGGACACAACTGCACCTAAAATAAGTATGGTGCCACCAAACAGCATATGGGCTCTTGGAGTATAGGATTGGAGGAAGCGAAGATTCAGAGAGAGGTGGGAAGATCAACCAGTAGCGTTCTGCCTTTTGAAAGATGGAAAATCTCACCTCCTTTCACCCCTGTTTTGCATCCATTGAACTTTCAGTTTCACAGTCACTGTCACTGTTATCCCGTTGCTCATAGATTTGTTCAAGCGGGCACCAGTAACGTCTCTCATTGTGAGACTTATTGTTACTGTTTTTGGCATACCAAATACGCCATGGGTAACTTGCCAGGCTCTGCCGTGCGGGCACGATACTCTCAGTAGCTTGCCGGGCTCTCCAAGAGGAGCAGAGGAATCTAACATAGATCGGCTGCGTGAAAGGCGAATGCCCTACCGCTGGAGTGATGGCACAGCAGAACCTTCAGCTTAACAAAAAGAAATGAGAATATTATTCTGAAGGCATTACATTTGTCATGAAAAAAATGAAGGAGGTTTCTTTTGTCAGAAAACACTTTGAATTTTGCCTGTAACTCAAAGTCTTAGAGAAAGGCAGGTGCTGTCCCTCTGGACCACCCTAGCACATGGAAGAAACGCTTCTAAGTAGTTTTACCTTCCCACCACTCCACACTTGGGTCTATTGATCTTGGTGACAAGTCAGAGAGGATATTCTAGTCAGTCATGGGCCATATGCTGATATTCTCCTGTTGCAAAAGAAAGATTTAAGTGGAACACAGTCTCACCTGAGTCAATGAGTTTGGTTTCTAGAACAGTGAGTCCAGAAGTCTTGTAGGTTTTCTTTCATGAGCCTCCATCTTATATGTGAATCAAGGCCTATTCTGACACATTTGGTACACCTTGAATTTTCCAGAAATGCAACTATTGTAAGGAAGGAGAGTGTTGCTTTAAAGTTGGACTCTACTGAGTTATTCATCCTCTATGAAAATGACTTCTTTAAAGGCAATGTACTCATGGTATTTGGGTTATTAGTCCTCATACTCTGACATGTTTGAGGCTGTCACTTTCACATTGAGACCATGACTTCTTTCTTTCCTTTTTTCTCTTTTGCCTCTCAAGCAATGCTCAAATGGCCCCAGGGCAGCTGCTGGTAATATAGGGCCAAGCCAGTCAGGTCAGATGGTACAAGGTTAGCACTAGGGATGTGGAGTTTCTCAGGTCCAGCAGTGTGGGAAACCAATTGGGTCCCTCCTGGCACTGCTCTGGGCCCTCCAGGGCAGCTCAGCATTGGTTATAGTGGGAAGGTGAGAGGCAGAGATACGTGTGTGAAAAGGGGGGAGAGGGGGATGTTCAATTTTTAGGGGCAGATAGGGGAGCCATGGAAACTGAAGGAAAAGTAGCAAAAAAAGACAAACAAAAGAAAAGAAGCAGAAAGCACCCAAACCAACAGGTTTCTTTGAATGATCTCTGTATAAAAAGATCATATGGTTTTAAGTGGACACATAGTCTTATGAGTTAAGATGTACTGTAAATGGAGAACAGGAAAATCAGCTGCTGTTTCAATCCCCGTCTCCTGATCTCAGTAGGATGAGGCAGGACAGAGGGGCTAGGAATCCTTTACAATATTACAGTAGCCAATAAAGTATTTTGAATAAAACCAAATTTTAAATTGCTTCAGGAGGCAATGCCATTCGAAAGCATGGTGTGCTTACTTTGCTTTTGATAAGCAAGCCACATTTTGTCATGTATTATTGAGCAAGTAATCACTTGACCACATCAAATCCATAAATCTACCTTGCCATTTCTCAGGTTTGCTGGGTGCACCTGCCGTGGACTCCTATTCAAGGACTGCGGACGTGCAGAGTATCCTCAGCCCGAGTTCCAGTTCAGCAGGTCGGGGTCATTTTAATAGCTCTCGAGTTTCTTATCCAATTCAAGGTAACTGCTACCTGACCAAACAGGCAAGCACAGTTGGCTGAGTTAGTAATCCCCCTTCTAAGTGTGTCTGGATAAACACACGTACAATGGTTGATCAAGGCACCATGTGTTAACTGCCATGTCGGGGACTGACGATTTACATAACTTCTTCAGAAGATTCTCCGGGTGAACCTTTCATTTTTTTTGCAGTGCACGTTATGACATTACCAAGAAGGACTGTCTGTGTTTGCAAAATACAGCTCCATGCTTGCATCGACGTTCATGTTTATTTATGTGAATGCTCTTAACACCAGGGGAACAGCGGGTCTGGCAGGAGCAGGGGAACGTTTCTGCGGAAGACACACCATAGACTCTGTGACTTGAAAGAACTCCTTTATTCTTTCATTGACTCAGTGTAGCCAAGAAAGAAGGTTTTGGGGGAAACAGTAACTTGAAGAACCTGGGTAAAGTTAATCCTTAACTCGAGACCATTAGAATCAGGAAATGAAGGTGAATTTAGCAATCTGTTGGCAGTATTCTGTGTTCATGCTTGTAATTATTTCCCTTCCTCTCCAGCTTTTCCATTCTTCCCACAAAGATGGTGCCAGTGGGGGCGAGAGTTGAGAACAAGGCTGAATATTGTGATTCTGAATTCTTAGCCTTTAAGTGATTTTACCACCATGTTTCCCTGGGTGTTGAAGTCAAATCACTTTTGCTTGAAATGTTTGGTTTTCCTTTTGTTAACATTTCCCCTTTTCTCTTTTAGTCCTCCAGGTATATTTAAATCTGGGTATCACCGTGTCAAAAAGAGTTGATCTGAATAGGAGGAAGGCTTCTGCATGGACAATCCTATGCCCCACCAAACCACTAATCACCATTCCCAGGAGAGGGAACAATGATTCAGCATTCATTACAAAATGACTCATAAGCAATCACAACCATTTTCAGGAAAAAAAGACAATTATTAATTTCAAGGGTGCATATGTGATCATGACTACTTTCAGGGACTTGCAATGATCAATTACCCATTCCCTGATTAATTAAGAGCTTACTTTTCCCGCCCATGTACCGTGAACAATAGTACACTGTTCCAAGCTGCCTATTATATTTCCTCAGGACAAAGAGTAAAGTGAATGGTAATGTAAAACTCTGATCTGTCACTCTAGATTTCTTGCCTCTGAAGCCAAATACAGTAGGCACAGCTCAGTATTAACAGGCTCTCACATTTGCTATAAGCTAGGATAATGCTCTACTTCACAAAGCCAACATTTAACGTGGTTAGTCTGTTAGCACCAGAATCATCACTCTTTTTTTTTTTTTTTAAATCTTTACAAATAGTGAACAAGGCAGTCTGCTGTACGGTAAGAAATGTCTCAAGTAAATGCTAGATTTCTTGGTCCAAATGCTTCATTTCATAGAGTGAAAGCTACTGCTTCGTTTCCTTGCAGCCTTTTCAAAAATCAGCTTCACCTCTACCGCACTTCTAACATTAAGCTTAGAGGCTGGGGCTTCTCGATCACCTTGCCCTTCTTTATTCACCACTTCGAGACCTCC
This sequence comes from Sorex araneus, assembly GCF_027595985.1. Taxonomy (NCBI): domain Eukaryota; kingdom Metazoa; phylum Chordata; class Mammalia; order Eulipotyphla; family Soricidae; genus Sorex; species Sorex araneus. Next base: position 46,917,885 of record NC_073310.1, on the reverse strand, counting down.
CTTTCTTTTTCTTTTCATCAGTCCTCTGGATCTGAATATCTTGGCCATTACTTGTCCACTCTGTGGTTATCCACAGCACCAGAGAGGCCGCTGGTCTTTTCAGCTCAGCTATTTTCCAGTTTCTTAGTGATTTAAATAGCTCTGGACACGATCCTTTCCATACTATGGTTTCTCAGTATTTTTTTTTAATTTAAAAATTTTTTGAGCCTCCCAAGTGGTTTGCAGGGGTACAAAAGGCTTCTAAGTTCTTGACCTCTTCTCCGAAGATTTCATTCCAAATACCACTTTCTCCCTTTTTCAACAGTTACACCCTACATTAGCCACAAACTCCATAACCTCCACTTCCAGAACCCCAGCTTTCAACCACATCCTTCTTTCATCTCCACTCACGTCCTTTACTGCCCCATCCTACAAGGATTTGACTCAACAGCTCATTTATTGTTTTGCCCTTTCATTGTCCCTCACTCTCTGCATCTTCGTTCCCTTCTCCTTCCCTTCCTTATAATCCTCATATTAGCCTGTGTTCCTTTTCTCATCTCTTCTGATCAAACTTATCTTGCCAAACTAGAACTCTGATTAAAGCCAATTTCCATCAAGTATCCAATGAGGCCAAAGAAAAGCACATGGCCAGGCTGACTAGGAGGAACTGTCATTCACCATGATGGAGCCCAGTGGATCTTAAGTAGGTGTGGCAAGCAGACCACAGATTGTTTTCCAATTGGAAAACAGATTGTTTTCTAGTCTGTTCATTTTTCTGGCCCTGTCCATGGCTCTTCTTTCTTTTACTTGACTGATACTTGTGCTCCCAATTTAGCTGAGAAAGCAGAGAGAAAGAGGGGCTAGAGAACCAATACTCTCTTTCTTTGTTTTTTTCAGCCCACCTGCCTGAAATGCATAAGTGGTGTTATGTATTTCTTTCTGTTGCCAAAGCCCAGTTGGTTAAACCTTCAGGGGCAGGAGACATTGAACACTTTGAAAAGAGAGGTGGGAGCATAGAGGAGACCTGATGAACAATGACCCAACAGAGGCTGTATGAGGAATGTTTGGGGGGGTGGGTGAAGTGGGAGTGAGGCTTACAGCTAATAAATACGTGGACATTTGAATCTCCATCTTCTGCTAAGAGGAAGTTCTTTTTTTCTCTTTCTGTTTTTTTAATCGAATCAGCTTGAGATACATTTACAGTTTTCCTGTTTGAGTTTCAGTCATACAATGATCAAACACCCATCCCTCTACCAGTGCACATGTTCCTCCACCAATGTCCCCAGTACTCCTCCCCCCATCCCACCACTCCCCCTACCTCTATGACAGATGATTTATGTCATTCTCTCTCTACTTTTGGGCATTATGGTTTGCAATATAGATACTGAGAAGCTATCATGTTCGGTCCTTTATCTACTTTCACACACATTTCCCATCCCGAACAACACCTCCAACCATCATTGACTTTGTGGTCTCTTTTATTCCAGCTGCCTTCTCCTCCAGATCATGAGGCAGGCTTCCAACCATGGAGCACTATTCCTGACCCTGTCTCTACTGTTCTTGAATGTCAGTCTCATATTATTTTATATTCTACAAAATGAGTGCAGTCATTCTATGTAATGTCCCTCTCTTTTTGACTCATTTCACTTAGCATGATACTCTCCATGACCATTCACTTAGAAGCAAATTTCATGACTTTATCTTTCCTAACAGCTGCATAGTATTCCATTGGGTAGATGTGTCGAAGTTTCTTTAACCAGTCCTCTGTTCTTGGGTCGTTGGATTGTTTCCAGATTCTGACTATTGTGAACAGTGCTGCAATGAACATACAGGTGCAGATGTCATTTCTACTGTGCTTTTTTGAACCCACTAAGAGAAAGTTCTGACCACACCCCATTCCGCAGACCCAGACCTTATCTTGTTAAAAGACATAGCATTTACTCAAAGAATTGAGTAAAGGAATGTGATTTCTAAAAGAGGCTAAATCAGTGAGAGATTGTTAGCTTATTCTTGAATTAGTTACTAAACTTAAAGACAATATTGAAACTATGAAAGACTGTTAGTTAATAATTAGGAAGTTTATTTTATCCCCTATCCAGGTAGTAATTTATGAGTTGTAGAAAATTTAAGGGAGCTACATTTTCTTGACATATTTGAGTAATAGCCAGTCCTTTGTTTATTTTTTAGTTCGTTTGGTTTTTGGTTTTAGGGATACCCCTACAAGTGTTCAAGGTTTACTTCTAGTTATGTACTCAGTGACCACTCCTGGCAGGCTGGGAGATCATATGGAGTACTGAGGATCAAATTTACATGGGCTGTTTACAGGGCAAGCACCTTACCTGCTGTTTTCTCTCTAAACTTAATAATGAGTCCTTAATATTTTATCCAATCTTGATAGCACCTTTTTGTTGGCCTTGAGCTAAATACTTCTGGATCTTTGTTCAATGTGACACCTTCTACCCTGGTCTTACTTGTGCAGATTAGACTTGCACATTTCTAGTCTCTTCACCTTACAGTGAAAATAGGAATGTTCTTCTCATAGTTAACCATCTAGCAAAGGCAAGTTTTCATATTTAGGATTAAGGATCAAACATCTACATGGTATGGTCAGCTCTGAATGCTGGTTCTGCCTCCCTCATCTTGCTACTTCACTCCAGGGGCACACAGTATTTAGGACTTGAAAATATCCAGCCATCTAACATGTTCCTTTAATTGGAATTAACTAACCCCACACTTGTCTGCCAAGTGAACTCCTGTTCTTACCTCAGTGCTCATTTAGAGGGGTGTTCACTGGGATGCTCCCATTAGCATCTCGGACGGTGCTAACTACATTCTCAATGGGGGCCATATTGAACCTTGTTATCTGTTTCTATAGTAATTTGTGTATTGCTTTTCAAAAGTTCTATTTATCTATCTTACACTCCTCAGAGGACAAGACAACTCCTACTGCCTAACAGAGTATCCTACACATAGTAAATGCTTATCAATGAATATTTGTTGAAGGAAAATGAATGAGTCAATAAATAGACTATCTTTCATTTAGGTCCTGAATCTGGTCACAGAATGATGGGCAAGTGGCCATTAAAACAGTGAATATTTAACAGTAAAATGATAGCTTTTAAAATTAAGCGTCTATGTAGTTTGACTTTCATTAGACTTTGACTTGAATTAGAGTTGTATGGGAAGTCATGTTATTCCCCCTTCAGTTTTCAGTGTACAACTTCTAACCCAAATGATGCAAACTCTTTTTCAAAAAAATGTTTTTAGAAATGGTGGAATATGTAGGAGGTTTAATATAGAGTATTCAATAAGTATTGAAAACAATGTGAATGATGGGCAGAGCAGTGTTCTGCAATGCATAAATAAGTGAACAAAAAAAACTTAGAAGAATCAGTTTTATGATTTCAAGCACTAACTGTGACTCAGTGGCGGGGGAGGGGGATACTATCAGTCTTGGTGTATTTCAAATTCTATGCTCTGCTGTAAGTCTATGTGCTTCGTTTCACTTGTGCCACCAGATACTTGTTCTAACTCTGTTTCATGTTGTGCTGCAGACTTGTGGGAAGACAAGCGTTGAAAGACTCAGTCATCAAGAGCAGACAGTGGACTTTGGTTTAATAGGGAGAAGTCTTTTCTCTATATGCCACTAAAGCCCCTTTGCATTTTATTCAACAGATAGTATCGTATTCGTATCATTGGTTATTGAACACTTATACATATGCTCAAGTATTATAAAAATCGAAGCTAGGAGCTGTTATAAATAATTAAACTTCCCCTAGCTGGCAGTTGCCACTTTAAAGATGTTACATATTCGAAGCTGTAACAGGGACAGTTGAACAGGATTTTGTTTTTTCACTGCTAAGCCTCCAACTACTCTCCTGGACCTATGTTTCTGCTTGGCTGGCTTGTTGCTGAGTCCTGAGGTCATTTGTGGGGGCCGACCTCCTTTAGAGGGGACAGAAGCTCTAGGTGATTTCTTATTTCTCTTTCTCTGAATGTGCAGCTTACAGTGGGACTTTTTATAACTAGCTCTCATTATCTTTTGGGAAGGTCCTGTACAATTAGAGCAGCAGAGCCAACCAGCATCGTGTTAGAACCCCTCCCCCAGCCCCTTACACCATCAGGAAAGGCGGCCTCTCCCAGGACTGTGGTTCCTGGCAGAAACACCTCTTATCTTTCCCACTTTACAAACATAACCATTCATCTTTAGATAAATGCACTTCAAAATGGGAGCACAGTTGTTGTATCAGATCAGTCTCAAACCATTCACTTCTCTGATAGCATTTAATTAGGAGCTCGGCTCCGGATGAAAGCTTCTGATGAAGTCTTTGTGTATTCTCTTATAAGTTTGATTACTGATGCTACATGTGAATTTGTGGAAAGTACTATTCATAGAGGTAAAGATTAAATGAATAACAATTGCCTTGAAAATGACTACCAAAAGAGATCATATGTGTGTTTGTTTCTCTTGAATGTGACAAAAGGACTCTGAAGCCTTGTATGAGACATAAAGCTGGAGAAGTCAGCCTGCCTCGGCTGTTGTCCCATATGGAAACTGACTGTAAAAATGACTCAGAGCATTGATGATAGCTGTGCTCATGGTCGGAATCCCCAGTCACAGATAAGGCTGCTTGGTGCTAAAAGATGTCATAGGTGACCACAAGGTCAGAGGGGTACTTTAAGGAGCAGATAACGTGGCAAATTATGTACAGTGTAACTGTGGAAGCAACAAGAACTGCTTGTCGGGAAGAATTTGTTCATAGCAAAAAATGAAAAACAAATAGGGTTAGTGAGATAAGGAGGGCATAGCCAAAGGCTGAGGAGAGAAGGCTGACATTTTTTGAGCCAAAATGAAAATACTCGACTTAGTATTGTCCAGACTCAAACTCATACAATGACAAAGAGGCAATTCTCGGTGGTTGAGTATGAAATTTCAGCAATAAAATTACAGTTTTTGGAAAAGCCCTACAGGCTCAAGTTGAGACCTCAGGTGAAAAAGATGGATGATCAATGCCAACTCTCTCTGGGAAGAAGTTTCTGATTAGAACAGAGAGTAAGCCCTGTGGACACCAAGGCCAACTTGTTGACTAATCTGTCCAGGAGAGCTGTTTTCTCTATTCCCTTCTTTGAAAGTCTCCTGACAGGGAGATTATAGATTATCTCTCATCAATGGTTGAGCACTGTAATAGTAAAGGAATTTTTTTTCTGCTCCCATTGACAATTGTTCCTACTTTTCTTATTGCTCTGTGAGAGAGGGAACTATTCATCAAAACTGTCTGAAGGAAAAACAATTTTTGATTTGACATTATTAAAAAGTCATTATACAACTATAATGGAGCACTTTCATTCTCGTTGCATTTCCCCCTAAAGCTCAGGACATTTATATTAAATGAAATGCAAGATGATTAGTGGACATGACTTAAACATATTTCTGCATCTATTTATGAACCTGTCACCCACTGACTGAATGACTCTGGAGGTCTTAGATGTTAACTCTGGAATTACATGTTTACAGATTACTGGGGTCTTCTTTTGCACAGACTGACCTGTTCTCTCCCTAGTTGCAAAAGTGTGATATCACTTTAACGATAGTTGAGAGAATGAGACGTTTTGTTTTATTTTATTTTATTTTATTTGCTCTTTGGATCACACCCAGCAATGCACGGGGATTATTCCTGGCTCTGCACTCAGGAATTACCCCTGGCAGTGCTCAGGGGACCATATGGGATGCTGGGAATCGAACCCAACTCGGGTCGGCCGATTGCAAGGCAAACGCCCTACCCGCTGTGCTGTCGCTCCAGCCCCTAGAATGAGATGTTTTAAACATGCAAAATGTCAACTGAAGTGTAGTTGCTTACTGGATTTTAATTTGAAGTTCTGAAATTTTAATTCAGAACTATGCCAGGAGGTGTAAAGGTTCAGTGAAAAATAAAGGTGAGACCCTGATTCCAGGAACACGGTTTCTGGGCATTGTGGCCTGGAAGTGAACAAGCTCTGAGGGAGACCCAAGCTGAATTGTGGGAAGTGATCAGGAAAGGTCCCCCATTCCCACCCACCAGGGGCTCTTCTGTGTTAACATGGGGCCGGAAGTAACTGCCCAAATGAAGCCTCTCAAGGCATGAGGTTGCTGCCATTGGCAGAGAGAAACCATCCACCTTGCGTCTGTGAGAAGGCGGTCAGATTGTGGGCTTTCCTGACCAAACCGGACAGTTTGCTGTGAAACTGGACAGTTCTCAACTGTCTGGTCTGTACCGGAGCCTGGGGGTACAAACTAGCCTCCTGTCTCCTTGCAGCCCGGGAAGGAGGCCAGCAGGAAGCCATGCCACTGGCCTTGTAAGGCTGCTGCTCGGGGCTTCTGCTAAGAGGGAGAATTATTGGAAGTGAATGTTGGTTGAACGGACGCTGTTCAGAGGCCCACTCTCGTGGAGGCAGTGGGCTGTGCTCTCACACTGTCTCCTGCCTCATGTTCTGTTGGGAAAGCACCAACCCAGGTAAGGTGATGTTCAGAAGGGTTAAGCCATCTGTGTCTACTCTGATATTCACTAAGGTGAGTTTTACAGGTACGTGGACGAAGGAATCTAGAGCCCCTGGGCCCAGTGTGAGACCCCAAAGGAACAAGGTTCTGAACAGCAGACCCTGCCTTGATGGAGGAAACAATGGAGGTACCCCCCAGCCCCAGAAAGTCACCTCTGGTCACTTGTTCCAGGGGTCAATGGCAGGTCAGCGGGGTCAGTGCTGCTATGAAGGGAGGGTGCAGCTGGCCCCGGTTTGTGTGTGCCCTTCAGCACGAGTGGTCAATCTGAATAGGGACACCCCACTCCGACTCCTGATCTGCTTTGAGAATGAAGTGTCGTTTACATAATTCCTGTTGTATGCTGTGTTCTCTGTCCACTCAGGTTCCCATGACTCACCTTCCAGGAAACCGATACACTCTCGCGGTTATGTGGGAGGAGGGCAGAGAACAATGTGAACAGCGACAGGGAAAGCTTTCCAGAACCACAGGCCCAGGGTGGAAAAGGACACTTCTGTCAGCACCGTACTTCCATGAGGGTGGATACAAGCTCCTCAGGAAGCCTTTACATGCCTCTGGAGACGGGAGCACTGCTGATCTCTTTGGAGCACTCACTTGGGCCCTTTTGTGCCTTATCTTCCAATACCCGTCAGGCAGTCATGACCATCATTTTATTTGATTGCAACTTATTTCACTATAATTTGTTAGTTTGGGGGTCACATCTGGCGATGCTCAGGGGCTATTCCTGGCTCTGTGCTCAGGCATGATCCTGGTAGTGCTCAGGATACTAGGTGGTATCAGGGATTGAATCAGGGTTGATTGCATGTGAAGCTAGGGCCTTACACATCTTGAGAGAAAATGAAATGCAGACACAGGACATTGAGGAAACTTGAATTGTATGCCAAATTTTGGAGAGAAGATCAGAATCCAGTTTCTCTTAACACTAAAAGCACGTTTTTCCTATTGTACTGTGCTTTCCACTGTGACCTCAGTGGGAATGACACTGTCTTTGCTTTCTTAGGATTAAAGATCTCAAGAGGTAGTTTAGTGACTTGGATAGCTATCCTGGACTATTTTAAAATCCGCTATTTTTCAGTAGTGCCAGAGATTTATAGATCTTTGTTTTTAGTGGTGGTAGGCACTTATACACCTTTATTTTTCAGTGGTGCCAGGGATTGAACCCAGGGCTAAAGAGATACAAAAGTACAAAAGTACAATCTCTTCCACTCAGTCACATCCCATGCCCTCCTGTTCTATGTATTGGTGCTACAGATATCCTCTGGCCCTGCTCCTCCAAATCTTATCCTCTTTGTACTCTTCTGTCACTTGTTCTGATGCAGAGTCCACTGTGAAACATTCCCTGTCCTCGTCCTCTTCCCTTTAAGAGCACATTTTCCAGCCATCAGCCCGACTGCTGCCAGCCAGTTTTCTGATGGATTGTGCAGATTTGGGATGAAGTCATTCTCTCCTACATATTTGCCTTCCCCAGAGCTTGCTGCCGAAGTGAATTTTCAAAATAATCCTCCGAAATGTTTGTGGCCTGAAGGAGCAGCACAGGGGAGGGAGGAATTTAATTCCTAATAAAGTCAGCACCTCTAAGTTATGGCATGTATGCCATTCACGCCTCCATGCTGAGGAGCTTGTGGCCTCTCTGGGCCTGTGTGACAATGTTTGCTCTCCCTGCTGTCACTGTGCATATCCTCAAGTCTCTTTGGATGGTATTTCCTGATTCTTCCTGCAGCATTGATGGAAATATGTCAGAGATGTCAACAGCAATGGCACTGGCAGAAGGAGATAGTTGGAAATAAAAATTCCAAGAAGAGTTGATGATCTCTCATAGCCTCTTGCCCACACTGAAGAAAATATTTGGGTGAGCTCATGTGCTACTGTGCTTGTGTGTGTGTGTGTGTGTGTGTGTGTGTGTGTGTGTGTGTGTGAAAGCCTGGAGACTATTTTAGACTGACACCAAATACTTATTTTGTGAACAAAACCTCCGAGTCTCTGACTCACAAGAAAAATCCAAGAACTTACTTTCTGTGGTTGCAAATGACCTTTTAAAGATCATTTCCTCCTCTCACCCAAGGCAACCACTCCAAATACATGTTTGTCAAGTGCAACACCCTCCAAATTAATGAAGTAGATTTAATTTACTAATAGTTTCACCAGCAGCAGAGAGACAGAAGTTAATAAGTGTCTAATTTCTTGAATTTTTATCATTGTGTAAAATGTGAAAGGCTCTTGTGTTCTCCCATGGGCTGCTCTGGTGGCTCTTGGGTGACATAAGGTTAAGGTCAGGATCAAAATATTATTATTATTGGCATTGATATTGGTATCATATGACCAGTGTTTCTCACCACTGCATTTTCTTATTTATAAAAGAAAAAGAAAAGAAAAAAAGACATAAGCTAAAATTATTCATATCAGATTGCATATGTAGTCTCTGAATGGTTCAAACTTTAAATAAATAAAATGCTAGACAAGGCTATTTACCCTGGTTCCTAAGATTCTGCCTGCACCTCAGAGATATATTTGTATTTATAAATTCTGGAATGCACAAGTGAACTATTATATCATCTCCCTCCTCCCTGCTGTAGGAGGGAATAAAGGTCCAAAGGGACAAAGTTGCCTATGATGAACTAGTATGTCAGTGTATAAATTGAAACTAGAACCCAGATCTCTGCACAAATGAAACGAGATTTCTACAAATGACAAAGTATGTTAAAAATTGTGATTGTTGGGGCACATTGCTGATTTCCTTGTAGTAATGTGTTTTTATTGTGATCTTTCTAAAATTCAAGAACATGTAATGAATTTTGGCCTGGGTAGTCTTTCTTGTACACCTCCATCACAGGCGATTACATACCAACTTGTGCCCTGAAATCTCCTCCAGCTTATAACATTTCCGGCAAAATATTCACAGGGTTCTCTAGTGTGACATATTAAATGAGATCTGGACTCAAAGGAGGGGAATTCTAGGTGAGGAAGATGTTGGGTGCTATCAGGATGTCAAACAGTGTGCCCCAGACTGGGGCTGAACATTGGCCAAGAAATTGGATTATGAATTTAATTCATAGCAGGACCATGCTGCAGTTTCAGGAAAAAGGATTCAAAGAAATTAAAGGAACATGGATTGGCTTTACTCTCAAGAACCTTATAACTCCTTGGGGGGAGAAATTATTCATATATCATAGAAAGCAGAATATGGTAATCATAAGTCAGAGGAGAGAGGAAAGTAATGAGTCTTAATCTTCCTTCCATCACTTTTTCTAGCTATCGTGCATGGTCATTAATTGGTCACATTCCAAGTCACAGAACAGCTGCTTTCCAAGTAGATTCTGCATAAAATGGCAAAGACCTGTAGGTCATCTTCTCTTTGTTGACTGTCAGTAGGTTCAAATTATCCTCCCATATCTGACTAGTTCTTCCTAGGTGTTAGCATGGGTTAATTGGGACTATTTCATGTAGTTGTGCTTACTCTGTCACTGCGAAGTTGGAATTTGCAGGAGACTGTAAAGGCCTTACTTTGAACATGAGTCTGAAGTTGAGTGCTCCAGCCTGGCATAGCAAAAGTTGAGTTGTATGGAATAGGAAAGTCCAGCTAGTAACGAGGAGCAATCAATCTCTTTTATTGGCAGTAATTACTTGTGAGAGCACTTCTTCAGGAATTTCACTGTAAGTGGGGTGATTGCCCTGGAAAAATCCCAGGATTTCTCATGTTTAGTTCTAATATCAGCCATCCACACACCATCATTTCACTTAGCAGTGGTGTAAGAAAGTGGTGGTAATGTGAAAATAGCTTTGGTTTGAGAACCATAACATTTTCTGCATTAGCAAAAGGCACATTAGTATGCATAGTCAAAGACAAGCATATGTCTACTGAGAAGTTTTGGTACTGAATGTTTGCCTTCAGTACCAAGTAGCAGAAAAAAATTTGGACAAAACATCTTCTGCATTAGCAAAAGGCACATTAGTATGCATAGTCAAAGACAAGCATATGTCTACTAAGAGGATTTGGTACTGAATGTTTGCCTTCAACAAGAGACTATGGGCCATCCTAGAAAACTCTACCAAGAAACGCGTCATGTCATCTGATGGTGATTTATATGATGGGGTTGGAGGAAGAAATGACATGTTGGAAAAAGATCCCTGGGAGAAACTATATACAGTTTTAGAATGAATCTGTTTAAAGAACATCTGCTTTGGGAAAGCAGGACTCAGGACAACAATGGTAAGGAGAGAGTAAAAACATTTTTGAAAGGCTTGTGGGATTTGTGATACTCTGTCACATCAGCATCTCCGACACCTCAACATCTCTGATACCACTAGGACTTCTCTCAATAACTAAGACTGGAGGAAGCCACAGTAAAATTTAACAAATGGAATCGTATGTGTTTCTACATTGTTCCAGACTTGGGGCCTGGGAGGTAGATATGCGATATGTTCAAGGAAGTCCCTCAGTGAGGCAGGGAGTTCTTAAAACATTTGCAGGCAACTGAAGAAAAGGTTCTTTCCCCAGATTCTTTCTCTCATGATAAGCTGGGTAGAACTCAAAGTAATACCATGTGTAAATGTCAAGAAATAGCCAATTCCTAGCAAGAAATATGAAAGCCTTATAGAACATGAAGTTGTAGTTTTAACTACCTGCATCTATAAAATATCAGAATATACAACAATAGCATGCTTAAATATTTTTTCTTTATGAAAAGACTGCAGTTAACTCATTAAAATGGGGTGAATGAGCAGAATGGATTGAGAGTTGAACAGGACAAGTGATAAGGCAGGGGAAAAGGGGATGGTGAATGAGAGGAAGGAAGGGGTGCCTTAACAATGATTTGCTATGAAAGGATTGGTGGTGATTGATCTACTTTGGTGAATGATGGTGAATGATCTAATTTGAAATAACATGGCCACAAAAATCCATTTGAAGCTTCCTGTTTAAACTCCTTAGAATACTTTGATCATCAACTTATACAAAATTTTATTAACTCTTTAATTTTTTTGCTTTGCTTTGTTTTGGGGCCAATCAGTTGTGCTCAGGACTTGCTCCTGGTGAGGCTCAGAGGTGTTTGGTGTCAGGGATTAAACCCAGGTCAAACTGCATGTAGGCAAGGGCCTTTCTCCTGGGCTATCTCTTTGACCTCTCTTTGATGTTGTCGTAAATCTTTTTGGGGGAGGGCACACCTGGCAGAGTTCACGGTTTATTCATGGCTCTGGGATCACCCCTGGTGAGCTCGGAGAACCCCACAAAGATGCTGGGGATGGAACCCAGATCAGCTGTGTGCAGGGCAAACACTCCTCCTGCTATATTATCTTTCTGGTCCCTATTTTGATGCAAATCTGATCTCAACAAAACCATTTCTGAACAACCTAGCCAGAAGATTTCGTCTTTTCACAGTTTTTGACTAATAGACTCACTTAAAACTCGTCACATGGAATGCTATTTCATATGATTGTTTAAAGACTATACATGCCTTTTCTCAGGGAGGGATAAACCATGTTTCAAAAAGTTTTCTTATATGCTTCATACACTGTTTTCTGTGCAGTAGATGTTTAATGAGCTTTTGCCAGGAGCCTGGTATTTGACAAACTTGGCTCAATTTTAAAGTTAGTTCTCTTAACTTTACTGCGAGGAAACCAAATCTTTTTTTTTTTTAAATTTATTTATTTTTAATTAGAGAATCACCGTGAGGGTACAGTTACAGATTTATACACTTTTGTGCTTATACTTCCCTCATACAAAGTTTGGGAACCCATCCCTTCACCAGTGCCCATTCTCCACCACCCGTAAACCCAGTGTCCCTCCCACCCTCCCCAATCCCATCTCCCCCCCACCCCACCCTGCCACTGTGGCAAGGCATTCCCTTCTGTTTTCTCTCTCTAATTAGCTGTTGTGGTTTGCAATAAAGGTGTTGAGTGGCCACTGTGCTCAGTCTCTAGCCCTCATTCAGCCCGCAACTCCCTTCCCCCACATGGCCTTCGACTACAATGTAGTTGGTGATCGCTTCTCTGAGTTGACCTTTCCCCCGGAACGTGAGGCCAGCCTCGAAGCCATGGAGTCAACCTCCTGGTACTTATTTCTACAGTTCTTGGGTGTTAGTCTCCCACTCTGTTATTCTATATACCATAGATGAGTGCAATCTTTCTATGTCTGTCTCTCTCTTTCTGACTCATTTCACTCAGCATGAAACTTTTCATGCCCATCCACTTGACTACAAAATTCTTGACCTCCTTTTTTCTAACAGCTGCATAGTATTCCATTGTATAGATGTACCAAAGTTGAGGAAACCAAATCTTTAGATCCTGATTTTTTATTTTATTGTTCTCACTTTGTTTTTAAGAGCAAATGATTTTCTCTTCTTCTTTTGTAACACGGATAATAATAAACTACCCTTGAAAATGTTTTGAAGAATAATAAGCAGATACATTTTGGAGTTAAATAAGTAAGCAAAAATATATTTGTAAATTAAAATAGTATATTAATTAATATAACTAAGCTATCAAGTCTTTTGTGAATACTGAATAAAAATATATTTATAGATTCAAGAATTCAAAATTTGTAATTTCCATAAAATCTTCCATACATATGCGTGGCATATCACACAAACAAGAAATCAAGAAAGGAAGGAGAGTTCAAGAAAAAGTTCAGAAGTAGTACTGGTACTAGAAGAAGGTAGTACAAAAGAGCTGAATAAGAACCAGTATAAACTGAAGCATGAAGGTGAAGGTCTCAGGAATATAATTGTGAACGCTATCATGTAGACCTTGAAAGTGAAGGAAACTCCAGAGAAAATAGTAATGAATTTGCAGCAGTAATTCATATGGCACATCAAAAGCCCAGACCAGCTCAATAGAAGACATAACCACTAAAATGGTCTTTATTATCGAACAACCTTGAAAAAGCTGAGCTGAGAAATTATCCACCTGACCAATTATGCTTCATCTGCAACACAGAATTTTGACATATTATAAATAAGAAGGTAGACATGTACTTATTGATATGGAATAATCTTCAGTAAGATTGATAAACCAAAAGACAAGTGATAGCACTTTGTTTTCCCTATGCCAGCATTTATATCTTAAAAATGATAAGGCTCACTTAGGAATATGCCTGTGTATACAGAAGATAATTTTTAAAAATTCAAGAAGCAGACACTTTTCTCTGAGGAGTAAAGAACCAGAACTTGGGAGATAAGAAATGTGTAACTTCTTTGAATATTTTACCTTGTACATATACAATCCAATAAAAAATTAATTTTTTAAGCAGTGTTAGTACCTGATCTATATAAGTGGAGTGCAAAAGGCTGAAAGGATGATAGCCTTAAAGACTCCTATCTTAAGTCCTTAGGATTAAAAAAATACCTTAATATTATCCACAAAATTTTATCTACTTTATCAAACTTACTTTCTGTTTGTCAAGTAGGAATATTGATTGCAAAAATGCTACACACAATGAGCTTAGAAGTGAAACTTCTGGGGCTAGTGATGTAAGTCACTGTAGAACACATATATTAAATGGATTAAGCCATGGGCTTATCCCTGGCACCATCAAAAGAAAAAGTGCAACTTTTCATTACTTCCACATCATTCCAAACTGGTATGTATCATCAATTTCCCCCTCCTCCTCACCTTGTATTCTTTCCCTTTCCCTCCCTCCCCTTCACTCCCCTTCACTCCCCTTCACTCCCCTTCACTCCCCTTCCCTCCCCTTCCCTCCCTGCCCCTCCCCTCCCCTCCCCTCCCCTCTCTTCCCTTCTCTTCCCTTCCCCTTCTTTTTTTTTGTGTGTTTTTTTTCCTTTTACTGTGCTAATTTTTTGTTTAGAATTGTCTCTGTCAGTTCTGTAATTTTTTTGGTATAGTTTCTTCGATCATTTCACTTCACTCCTATTTTATTTTTTGTGTCTATTCTTTCTAAGACTAGTCAGTCACCTTAACCCAAACCTTACTTTTTATTCTTATTTTCTTTTTCTTTTTAGAATATAAATTTTATGAGGGTACATAAATATTTCAGCTAAGTTTTCTAACTTTGTCTTCTTATCACTAGGAACAGTATCTGGAATATGAGATGGAATCAGTATATATTCACTGAATATTCTCTCTCTGTTCTATATCTGATAGATTTCTTCAACTTTAGCTTTTACTAATTTGTTAGATTTTTAAAATTTCTTCTGATTTTTTAAATTATTTTTTTGCTTTGATGCACAGGGGTTACTCCTAGCTCTGCACTCAGGAATCACTCCTGGTTTTGCTCTGGAAACCATATGGGATGTAGGGGATAAAACCCAGGTTAGACATGTGCAAGGCAAAGCCCTCCCCTCTGAGCTATTGTTCCAGCTCCTGTTTTATGATTTTTAATTTACTATAACACATTGTTGATGATGATATGTAGTACTGTATACATTTTTCTAAGGGCATATATATATATTTGAAATTTTTCTTAGCTCTAACATTGTATTTATTATTATTTGTTTATTTTCCCATCTTGATCATGTTGGACTATTTCTTAATATCTTCTGTGTACTTGTGTGGGAAGTCTGCTGAAAGATTTTGCTGGGGGCATTTCCACAAGTCAGAATATGGAGATCTTTTATCTGTATCCATTCAATTTCTGAACAATTTTGGGTAGCCAGTGTGCTGTCTCTGTAAGGAAGCCAGATGTCCGGCTATGCCTGTACATGTTTTGAATGAAAACACCTGTTTATAGATCCTGATGGACCTTTACCTCCTGTAAATGTTGGTGCTTCCAGATTACAAAATCCTCTCATTTAACTTTTCCCAGAAGAAAAATCCTTTATTTTCCTGTCCTGGGTGGTATGAAGGGATAAGTTGGGGAAAACACAGGACTGTAGTGTCCTGAGGATGAAGGAGTGTAGGAGCATCTCTTGTTGCTTTTTCCTGTTTTTGATGCCTCCAATTCCTGAGTTTATCTGGGTCTCTGCTAAACAGTGTTTCTAAGCAAATTTCATGACTTCATCTCTCCTAACAGCTGCATAGTATTCCATTGTGTAGATGTACCAAGGTTTCTTTAACCAGTCATCTGTTTTAGGGCACTTGGGTTGTTTCCAGATTTTGGCTATTGTGAATAGTGCTGCAATGAATATATAGATACAGATGTCATTTCTACTGTGCTTTTTTACATCCTTGGGATATATTCCCAGAAGTGATATTGCAAGGTCATATGGAAGCTCAATTTCTAGTTTTTGAAGGACTGTCCATATTGTTTTCCAGAAAGGCTGGACCAGTCGGCATTCCCACCAATAGTGAAGGAGCATTCCTTTTTCCCCACATCCGTGCCAGCAGTGGTTGCTTTTGTTCTTTTGAATGTGTGGCAATTTCTGTGGTGTGAGAAGATATCTCATTGTTGGTTTGATTTGCATCTCCCTGATGACTAGCAATGTGGAGCATTTTTTCATTTGCCTTTTGGCCACTTGTATTTCTTTTCTGTGGAAACTTCTGTTCATTTCTTCTCCCCATTTTTTGATGGGGTTGGAGGTTTTTTTTATACAATTCTACTAGTGTTTTGTATATCCTGGATATTAATCCCTTATCAGATGGGTATTGGGTAAATATTCTTTCCCATTCTGTGGGCTCTTTCTGTATTTTGGTCACTGTTTCTTTTGAAGTGCAGAAGCTTCTTAGTTTGATGTAGTCCCATTTGTTTATGTTTGCTTCCACTTGCATGGTCAGTGCTGTTTCATCCTTAAAGATGATTTTAGCTTCAATGTCATGAAGAGTTCTGCCTACATTTTCTTCTATGAACCTTATAGATTCATGTCTGATATTGAGGTCTTTAATCCACTTTGATCTGACTTTTGTGCCTGGCATTAGACAGAGGTCAGAGTTTATTTTTTTTGCAGGTAGCTATCCAGTTTTCCCAGCACCACTTGTTGAAGAGGCTTTCCTTGTTCCACTTTACATTTCTTGCTCCTTTGTCAAAGATTAAGTGGCCATATATTTGGGAGTCTGTGACAGGATATTAAACTCTGTTCAATTGGTCTGCAGGTCTGTTTTTATCCCAATTCCATGCTGTTTTAATTACTACTACTTTGTAGTAGAGTTTGAAGTTGGGGAAGGTGACACCACCTATCTTGTTTTTTCCAAAAATTGCTTTAGCTGTTTGTGGGGGTTTATTGTTTCATATAAATTTCAGGAGTGTTTTGCCAATTTCTTTGAATAATGTCATGGGTATCCTGAAAGGGACCACATTAAATTTGTATAGTGCTTTGGGCAGATTGCCATTTTGATAATGTTAATTCTCCCTATCCATGAGCAGGGGATGTGTCTCCATTTCCTAGTGTCCTCCTTTATTTCTTGAAGTAGTGTTTTATAATTTTCCTTGTATAGGTCTTTCACCTCTTTGGTTAAGCTGATTCCAAGGTACTTGATATGGAGAGTATCATGCTAAGTGAAAAGAGTCAGAAAGAGAGGGACAGACATAGAAGGACTGCTCTCATTTGTGGAGCATAGAATAACATCACATGAGGCTGACACCCAAGGACGGTAGATTCAAGGGCCAAGGGGATTGCCCCATAGCTGGAAGACTGCTTCATGAGTGGAGAGGAGAAGGCAGATGCAATAGAAACGGGATCACTAAGAAAATGATGGCTGGAGGAACCAGTTGGGATGGGAGATGCATGCCAAAAGTAGATAATGGACCAAACATGATGACCTCTCAGTGTCTGTGTTGCAAGCCATAATACCCAAAAGTAGAGAGAGAGTATGGGGAATATTGTCTGCCATAGAGGCAGGGGGGATGGTGGGAAAGGGGGGTATACCCGGGATATTGGTGGTGGGGAATATGCACTGGTGGAGGGGATAGGTGTTTGAT
Organism: Sorex araneus; assembly: GCF_027595985.1. Classification (NCBI taxonomy): domain Eukaryota; kingdom Metazoa; phylum Chordata; class Mammalia; order Eulipotyphla; family Soricidae; genus Sorex; species Sorex araneus. The sequence continues at coordinate 46,900,570 of NC_073310.1, read as the reverse complement.
CATTGTAAGATTATAACCCAAAAATGAAAGCTTGTAACTATCTCACGGTGATTCAATAAAATTTAAAAAAAATTTAAAAAAAACACAGCATTTCTAAATAGTGGGGCTGTGGCTTCTGCTGCTCTCCAAAGTTATGTTTGCAATGTAACATATAAAATGTACTGCAAATTTTTGTCCACAGATATTGTCTCCCCTGCTTTAAGTGTAAATTCTATTTTCATTCCAGTATAATTTGAAAAAGTTGAGTGCAAGTTTTTATAGTCTATATTATAAGAAAGTCCACCTATGTCTTTATTTATTTTTTTGTGGGAGAAGGGAGAACACTTGGCAGTTCTTAGGATTTACTCCTGGATCTATGCTTAGGAATCACTCCCATCTGGCTCAGGGAAGCATATAGGGTTCCAGGGACCAATCTGAGTCAGCAAAGTGCAAGGCAAGCACCCTCCCCTCTGTACTATCTCTACTCCCCGACTAGGCCCTGTCTTTTAAACATAACTCAGAGGGAAGGGGGGAGAGAGACACAGAGAGTGACAGAGACAGGGACAGGGACAGGGGCAGTGAGAGAGACACAGAGAGATGTTGTGTGGCATTTGGGATCAACACCAAAACATGCAAGGTAAGCACCATCCCAGGTCTACTTGTCCAGTCCCACACTCATTGATTTTGATGACTATAAACACACTTTGTGGCTCACATCTCAGCCTGCCACCATGCCTTGCTCTGGAGGCTCATAACTAAATCTCGAAAGAAGGCAAAAATTTTGCGGCAAAAAAGCCGCAAAAATTTCACAGACACCTGTTCCCAGCTGAGGCCTCCCAAGCAGAAGGGATAAGGCCAGTTCCCACCCAAACCATCCCCCACCCCCACCCACAGCCACTCCTACGCCCAAAGCCGCTGCTATGCCGCCAGGCGGACTGCCCAGTTAAATACTCTGCATTTTCCGCAGCGACATCTCCAAATTCTATGACACTGACATCCCTGTAATAGCAAACCAGATTGGATGGGATATAACACAGAAGCCAACCAATACTGACTAATAAAAACATTAACACAGAAGACTTAACTTACAACAGCAGCTTAGTAGACCCTCAGACAAGGACTTGATGTCCCCATGGCAAGATGCAAAATTTTTCTTCTATGGATATATTTTTTGATTATTCCATTAGACATTTAATGGTGAAAGCAGTATAAAATAAATTATTGTGGGCCTGCTGCAGGGGCAAGCTTGAAGAGTGGTTGGGAAAACGGAGACAATGTGGAGGGGAGGTGACAGTGGTGTTGGAATCGGTGTTGGAATATTAAGTACCTATAGCAAATCATCATGAAAAGTTTTGTGAACTACGATGTTTAAATAAAGTGGGAAAAAAGTAAAAGAACGCTTTGAGTCCTTTGGATAGGAGGCATATGTGGGTAACATCAATACTGCTCTGAATTTCCTATGAAGTAAGGCCAGCATCTAGAAAACAATGGTACAGTTATTTAGATCTTAGAATCTTTCAGAGAAGACATCACCTTTGGAGTGTATATTCATATATATGGCAGTTAGCGCTTACATAGATACTGCAGAGAAAAATTAAGTTATTAACAAAATGAAAAAGTCATTAAAGATAATTTACTAAAAGCTTTACTGGAAAACATAGTGCTACTATATTATTCAAAGAAAACAAAATATTCCCTGAAATACATATCTTAGGCATCAAGAAGTGAAAATAATATGTAGGGATAGCATGTAAAGTTAAGATACTTAAATAAGTTACTGGTTAGCCATTTAAGAAATAAAATTTCCCATAATTTGATCCTACTAGCGTCAGTTAATCTGAAAAAATCAGGCTATATGATTTCTTGAAAAATCTTGGGAAAGGGCTGGAGCGATAGCACAGCGGGTAGGGCGTTTGCCTTGCACGCGGCCGACCCGGGTTTGAATCCCAGCATCCCATATGGTCCCCTGAGCCCGCCAGGAGTAATTCCTGAGTACAGAGCCAGGAGTAACCCCTGTGCATCGCCAGGTGTGACCCTAAAAGCAAAAAAAAAGAAAAATCTTGGGAAAGTTGAGCAATATAAGGGATGATATCTGGATCCAGAACACTGAAATACTGGGGCATTTTATTAGATTTGGAATATCAAAGGTTATCACTCCTCCACTCCGCCCCACAACTCACCAACACCCGACACTCACTAGGATAGTAGAATGGTCTGGATTTTGACCTTAGTTTCTCTGTGTGTGTGTGAGGAGAGAGAATAAAATAGAGAATAAGACACAATTATAGTATCTTCATAAAATTGTATGAAGATAATTGTATGAAGATAAAAAAATCTACTGGTTGAAGAAGTACAAAATTGGTTTTGTTTTGTTTTTTTTTTTTGTTTTGTTCTTTATTGAATTACTCTGAGATACAGTTACAAAATTGTTCATGATGGGTTTCAGTCATATAATGTTCCAACATCCATCTCTTCACCAGTGTACATTTTTCACTACCAATGTCCCCGGTTCCCCCCACTCCCTACCATTCTAGCTTGTCTCTATGGCAGACACTTCTTTATCTCTCCCTCTCTCCCCCCTCTCCCTCACTCTCTCTCCCTCTCTCTCTCTCTCCCTCTCTCTCTCTCTCTCTTCCTTTTAGGTACTGTGGATTATAATACTATTACTGAAAGGTTATCATGTATAATATTTTACCTCCTTCCAGCACTCAGTTCTTGTCTAGAGTGATCATTTCCAACTATCATTGTCATAGTGATCCCTTCTCTGTCCTAACTGTACTCCCCCCAAATTTGAAGCCAACTTCCTATCATGGACTGCTCCTTCAAAGGTTAAGGCACTTACCTGGCACGGGTCGATCCTGGTTTAATTCCTCAGCATGGCATATGATTCTCTAAGCCCCTCCAGGAGAAATCCCTGAGCACAGAGCCAGGAGTAAGTCCTGAACACACAGCCAAACACTCCAGCTATTAATAACATACCTGATCTGGCTTTGAACTCTTTGTCTTTTAGTAAATGCTGGTGAGCCTCGGATAAGTTACTTGACCCTGTCATTCCTTGGATTCCTTATCTATAAAATGAAGGAGGCCACAATATGTGAAGTCACAGGGTTACTCTGAGACTCAAGTAAATGTAATTCCTTAGGACAGTGTAAACACAGAGCTGGTGCAAATTATACCTATAACCATCGGATGTAATTAACAGCCAGGAACCATGGTTTTAAATTTGCTAGGCAAAAACCTATAGTTTGCATTTGACTGCAGCTGAGCATCTCACACTGTGGCTATGTGAAAAAATTTCTGAGTCTTGCTGGTGTTAGTGGCCATATAGATATTGACAACCTTGTTTTAATTATTAGATGACCACTGTCAGGTCAATTTTGGGTTTCAGAACAAAAGTTTTATGATTCAGTTGGATAGTAAGTCTTCCTCTGCTTTAGATTCCATATCTGGGTAGAGTTATTTATATAATTCACTGCTACTCTTCATCTCCTCATTATTCTCTTCTCACTTTTATCTCACATCTTTCCCTAATAATTCAGAGAATTGTAACCGAATTTACTAATAATCTCAAGTTCTTCAGTTCAGTGGACACTTTCCACTTTTATCATTTTAGTCATTACATGGCACACTGCAGACCACTTCTTTGTATTACACTCTTTCCCCATCTCCTTCCATTTTATTTCCTCTTTCTCCCTCCCCTTTTCCTCTATTCTCTTCTTTTCCTCTTTACTATGCTTCGATGGCTGTTTCTTTAACTTTCTCTTCCTTCCCTCCTCCCCTCCCTCCCTCCCTCCCTCCCTCCCTCCCTTCCTTCCTTCCTTCCTTCCTTCCTTCCTTCCTTCCTTCCTTCCTTCCTTCCTTCCTTCCTTCCTTCCTTCCTTCCTCCCTCCCTCCCTCCTTCCCTCCCTCCCCCTCCCTCCCTCCCTCCTTCCCTCCTTCCTTCCTTCCTTCCTTCCTTCCTTCCTTCCTTCCTTCCTTCCTTCCTTCCTTCCTTCCTTCCTTCCTTCCTTCCTTCCTTCCTCCCTCCCTCCCTTCCTCCCTCCCTCCCTTCCTCCCTCCCTCCCTCTTTCCCTCCCTCCCTTCCTTCCTCCCTCCCTCCCTTCCTCCCTCCCTCCCTCTTTCCCTCCCTCCCTCCCTTCCTTCCTTCCTTCCTTCCTTCCTTCCTTCCTTCCTTCCTTCCTTCCTTCCTTCCTTCCTTCCTTCCTCCCTCCCTCCCTCCCTCCCTTCCTCCCTCCCTCCCTCCCTTCCTTCCTCCCTCCCTCCCTCCCTCCTTCCCTCCCTCCCCCTTCCTTCCTTCCTTCCTTCCTTCCTTCCTTCCTTCCTTCCTTCCTTCCTTCCTTCCTTCCTTCCTTCCTTCCTTCCTCCCTCCCTCCCTCCCTCCCTCCCTCCCTCCCTCCCTTCCTTCCTTCCTTCCTTCCTTCCTTCCTTCCTTCCTTCCTTCCTTCCTTCCTTCCTTCCTTCCTTCCTTCCTTCCTTCCTCCCTCCCTCCCTCCCTCCCTCCCTCCCTCCCTCCCTCCCTCCCTCCCTCCCTCCCTCCCTTCCTTCCTTCCTTCCTTCCTTCCTTCCTTCCTTCCTTCCTTCCTTCCTTCCTTCCTTCCTTCCTCCCACCCTCCCTCCCTCCCTCCCTCCCTCCCTCCCTTCCTTCCTTCCTTCCTTCCTTCCTTCCTTCCTTCCTTCCTTCCTTCCTTCCTTCCTTCCTCCCTCCCACCCTCCCTCCCTCCCTCCCTTCCTTCCTTCCTTCCTTCCTTCCTTCCTTCCTTCCTTCCTTCCTTCCTTCCTTCCTTCCTCCCACCCTCCCTCCCTCCCTCCCTCCCTCCCTCCCTCCCTCCCTCCCTCCCTTCCTTCCTTCCTTCCTTCCTTCCTTCCTTCCTTCCTTCCTTCCTTCCTTCCTTCCTTCCTCCCACCCTCCCTCCCTCCTTCCCTCCCTCCCCCTTCCTTCTTTCCTTCCTCCCTCCCTCCTTCCTTCCTTCCTTCCTTCCTTCCTTCCTTCCTTCCTTCCTTCCTTCCTTCCTTCCTTCCTTCCTTCCTTCCTTCCTTCCCTCCTTCCTTCTTTCTCTCCCTTCCTCCCTTCCTCCTCCCTCCCTCCCTCCCTTCCTTCCTTCCTCCCTTCCTTCCTTCCTCCCTTCCTTCCTTCCTTCCTTCCTTCCTTCCTTCCTTCCTTCCTTCCTTCCTTCCTTCCTTCCTTCCTTCCTTCCTTCCTTCCTTCCTTCCTCCCTCCCCTCCCTCCCTCCCTCCTTCCTTCCTTCCTTCCTTCCTTCCTTCCTTCCTTCCTTCCTTCCTTCCTTCCTTCCTTCCTTCCTTCCTTCCTTCCTTCCTCCCTCCCTCCCTCCCTCCCTCCACACTTGGTGGTGCTTGGGGGCTACTACTAACTTTGTGCTAGACTTCACTCCAGAAGGTGCTCACGGGACCATGTGGTTCCAGAAATAAAACCCTTTTCTAGCATGCAAAGCAAGTGATTCAAACCACTGAGCCCTCTCCAGCCCTCCAGTTCTTTCTTCTCTGACCTTCCTTTAATCTTAGTGGTCAAATTCTCTTTTCATACTACACTTTCTTTAGGACCATCTTTTAAACTAGGAATGGCCAAAATATTTTTTTGGTAAATAACCAGATAGTACTTGTTTTTTTAAAAATTTATTTTTTAATAAGTGAATCACCATGAGGGTACAGTTATAGATTTATACATTTTTGTGCTCATGTTTCCCTCATACAAAGTTCGAGAACCCATCCCTTCACCAGTGCTCATTCTCCACCACAAATAAACCCAGCATCCCTCCAACCCTCCCCAATCCCATCTACCCCCCACCCCACCCTGTCACTGTGGCAGGGTATTTCCTTTTGTTCTCACTCTCTAATTAGGTGTTGCGGTTTACAATAAAGATGTTGAGTGGCCATTGTGTTTAGTCTCTAGGCTACATTCAGCATGGATCACCCTTTCCCCACATGGCTTCCAACCACATTTTACTTGGTGTTCCCTTCTCTATCTCAGTTGCCTTCTCCTCAGAATGTGGCACCAGCTTCCAAGCCATGAGTCAACCTCCTGGTTCTTATTTCTACTATTCTTGGGTGTTAGTCTCCTACTCTGTTATTCTATATTTCACAGATGAGTGCAATCTTTCTATGTCTGTCTCTCTCTTTCTGACTCATTTCACTTAGCATGATACTTTCCATGCTGATACACTTATATGCAAAGTTCATGACCTCATTTTTTCTAACAGCTGCATAGTATTCCATTGTATAGATGTACCAAAGTTTCTTCAACTAGTCATCTGTTCTAGGGCATTCGGGTTTTTTCCAGATTCTGGCTATTGTAAACAGTGCTATGATGAACATATAAGTGCAGATGTCATCTCGACTATACTTTTTTGCTTCTCTGGGGTATGTTTCCAGCAGTGGTATTGCTGGGTCAAATGGGAGCTCTATTTCTAATTTTTTGAGAATCGTCCATATTGTTTTCCAAAAGGGCTGAACCAGTCGGCATTCCCACCAACAATGTAGAAGGGTCCCTTTCTCCCCACATCCTCCCCAACAGTGGTTGCTTTTGTTCTTTTGGATGTGTGCTAGTCTCTGTGGTATGAGGTGGTATCTCATGGTTGTTTTGATCTGCATCTCCCAGATGATTAGTGATGTAGAACACTTTCATGTGCCTTTTGGCCATTCGTATCTCTTCCTTGGGAAAGTTTCTGTTCATTTCTTCGCCCCATTTTCTGATGGGGTTGGATGTTTTCTTCTTGTAGAGTTCAACCAGTGCTTTATATACCCTTGATATAAACCCTTTATCTGATTGGTATTGTGTAAATATCCTTTCCCATTCTGTAGATTGTCTTTGTATTCTGGTCATTGTTTCTTTTGCGGTGCAGAAACTTTTTAGTTTAATGTAGTCCCATTTGTTGATCTCTGTTTCTACTAGATTGCTTAGTTCCATGTCATCTCTGAAGATACCTTTATCTTCAATATCGTGGAGGGTTTTGCCAACCTTGTCTTCAATGTACCTTATGGTTTGTGGTCTGATGTTGAGATTTTTAATCCATTTTGATCTGACTTTTGTGCATGGTGTCAGGTCGAGGTCTAAGCCCATTCTTTTGCATGTGGTTGTCCAGTTGTGCCAGCAACATTTGTTAAAGAGACTTTTCTTGCTCCACTTCACATCTCTTGCTCCCTTATCAAAGATTAGATGATCATACATTTGGGGTTGTGTGTAGGGATATTCCACCCTGTTCCATTGGTCTGCAGCTCTGCCTTTGTTCCAGTACCATGCTGTTTTAATTATTACTGCTTTGTAGTAAAGTTTGAGGTTGGGGAGGGTGATGCCTCCTATCGTCTTTTTCCCAAGAATTGTTTTAGCTATCCGTGGGCGCGTTTGTTGTTCCATATGAATTTTAGGATTGCTTAATTCGTTTCTTTGAACAATGTCATGGGTATCCTTAACGGGATTGCGTTGAATCTGTATAATGCTTTGGGGAGTATTGCCATTTTGACAATATTGATTCTCCCTATCCATGAGCAGGGTATATGTTTCCATTTTTTCATGTACTCTTTTATTTCATGGAGTAGCATTTTATAGTTTTCTTTGTAGAGGTCTTTTACTTCCTTGGTTAGGCTGATTCCGAGGTACTTGATTTTCTTAACCAGATAGTACTTGTTATGTAGACATTACATCTATTTTACTGCTATTCTGTTGTTATAGCAAGAAAACATTACAGATAAATTGTTATGTTCGAATAAAATTTTATTTACAAAAGCAGATAATCGACAAATATGGTGGGCCATATTTTGCTGAACTTCAGTTTACATCCTTGACTTTAATTACTATTTATACATGGATAGCTTTCTGTATCCCCAATTCAGAATTTCCTTTTGTGCTTGAGACTGGTATGCCCAATGGTTAATTGAAATCATATAGGGACTGAATCCTTAAATTCTCATACTCCCGACATACTCTTGACTTGTACATATCAGATGTGAAAAATCCGATTCTCCTGGTGGGGGGAAATAGAAAACTTCACTGTGATGAACTATGTGGTATAGAAGTTCATCCTTCACATAGTTGTGCCTGGCTGCCTAGGTTTGTTCTACATTGTTGAGCCAGGTCACCTAGGTTCAAGTCTCAACTCTTTGGTCCTACTTGACTACTTCTGGGGATTGGAAAAACAAAATACCTTTTGTACCTTAGTGTAAGATATAGGCACTAATGAATGATGCATGGGAAGCAGTGAGAATTGACTGTGGCAAATGGTAGTGTTATCTTAGAGTGTGCTTTCATACGGCTATTATTTCTTTTACTTATATTAATAACCAATCTGTCATGGGCTCAGAAATTTAATTCTTAAATATCTCTGGAATTTATACATTAACTTCGATTTTATCTGCTAATACCTGGATTTAAGATCCAGTTCAGTACAGGAATCATTTTGTTGTTGTTTTTGGGCCAGACCTGGTGCTCAGGTGTTACTCTTGGATCTGAACTCAGGAATATAGTCCTGGAGATGCTCAGGGGACCATATGGGATACTGGGAATGGAACCAGGTTGGCCAAGTGCAAGGCAAGCTCCTTCCCCACTGTCCTCCGGCCCCACAGGAGTCATTAAAAAAAGAAAACCTTTGAGCACTTCTTAGCTGTCTACCCTGTGTCTATTCTTGTCCATTCTAGTCTTATTGTCCTCTGAGCTCACAAAGGGATTTTCCACACATGTAATTCTGCTTATATCCACCACCTTCTTAGAATTCTTTATTAACTTGCGGTACTCTTGGATTTAAAAGCATCTTTCTACAGACTGAATATGATTTTAGTCTCTCCCTGTCTTTCCAATCTTTTTTCACCTCCATCTGCCACCACTACCCATGTTTTCATGTATTTCTCTAATTCTGCCTTCATTTAATCCTGATCTTTCATTTCCTCAAGTACACATGCTCCCTTAGCCCTCAGCATTTTTACACATGCTGCCCTAACAGCTTTAAATATTTTCTTTGCTCAGTGTCAGCCAGTTAAATCCTCTGATATTCACACAGGCCTATATCACCTTGCATCCCCCTTCATGTTACCATATTACATGCATAATATATCCCATTTGTTGTTGGAAAAATTGTCTCCAGCACCGAAACAATGTTCTTTCAGTAGAGAACAATGAGGCTTTTATTCATTGCTGTTTCCTACTAGCATGGTGTTTTGCTAAGTAAATAATGCTGCTATAATAAAATAAAATTTGGGAAAAAATTATATCCCCTTTGGGGGTTGTGTCACAGATCAAATGCAAGGGTTCATATATGTAAAACATGTACCTACCACTGAGTGACATCCTTGGTTCCTGTTCAGTAAATGTTAATTGAATTAATGACCTAAATATTTTATAGCAATAATTTGCTTCAAACCTATGGCACACATGTATACTGACTTAGATACTTTGCATTTGTAGGAGATTTATACTTTATAAAATATTTTCACATAAGTTAACTCACAACAACTTATATAAGGCTGATTATTTAGGCTTTATAGTTAAGGAAATTCAGTTAGTTACAGAATTAATAGCAAGGAAACATGGCTTCTGTTATATCAACTTCATGAGTCTCTCTCCCTTATACCATACTGTGCTTTCTTGGGTGTTAGGAAAAAGTGTGGCCAAGAAAATCTCTGACTACTCTGAGAAAGAAACCACTGCTGGATCAAGACCAGCTGAGATAGAATTTTGTGGTCTGAAAAATAAAACTTATTGGCAGATTTGCTCTAGTTTCCATAGAAGCAGAGGATTAGGCTGAGCCAGTGACTGAACTAAGAAGAAAGTGGCATACTGGCTCCCTGAGACCTTGGTAGGAAAGCTGAGCCCTAGAAATAGGCTTCCCATCAAACCTAGAGTGGCCCACACCAGCTACAAGTGGTGTCCGGTATTTATTGCTGGGGAGCCTAGGTTCTATGACCTGGTTACTGCTCTCAAGAAAGTTGAAATAGCTAAAGAAAATATCCTGGTAAGTACAAAATTCTATTGTATTCAATATGCCAGGTGAGTTGCATAATCCCACATGCTGTTGATGATTTAAATATTAGCTAGGCTTGAGTAATATAGGAAAAAAAAGATGGAAACATGGACGAAGCAGATCTGTTCATGGAAGGATGTTTCTGGGACTTACCACAAAGTAAGTCTTGATCTCGTCTCTTGGGACACAACAGTGAACAAAATTAAGCACTGTTACCTGTTAGGGATATGTGAAGACTGGGAAGTAGCAAGTGATTCGAGGGACAGGGTAAAGATCACATTGCCAAAATAGGGCAACCACTTGCCACGTGTGGTTATTTAAACTTAAATCCATTAAAATAAAATCAATTAAAAAGAAATATTCGGCTCCTCAGTTACACTAGCCACATTTTCAGTGCTGAATAACCACCTATGGCCAAAGGCAAGTATACTTAACAGAGTGGACAGAGGATATGAGGATATGTCATCATCACAGAAAGTTCCACTGTACTGCGCTGTACTTAAAAAGAAATATTTAGGTTGTCTCTAAGGTGAACAACCTGATCTCCATGAATAGACTGGATTTGGGGGAGGACATATTTTCCCTGGCAGGTATTCTTAACCAAGGTAGAGGGATTAGAAAATGTAAAAGAAACTTGCAGAGAGCAGAATCATATGTGAGAGCTTACGGGGGGGATGGAGAGAGAGAGAGAGAGAGAGAGAGAGAGAGAGAGAGAGAGAGAGAGAGAGAGAGAGAGGGAGAGAGAGAGAGAGATGACTCAGAGCTTTGAGACTGTGATCAGGGGATGAAGTCATCTAAAACACAGGGAGTGAAGAAAAAGCTGTTTTAAAGGCCATATAATGAGTGCAGTTTTAAACAAGGTTTGAAACAAACAAAAATTCAAGTATAAATGTTTAACAGACAGCAGGCTACAGGAGATTGGGAAGAATACAGAATACAGTGATTTTGTCTGGGATAGTTGGTTCCAATGTTGGATAGGATTGCCTGTGTCATCTTTGGTCTAATGTTTGCTTTTCTAACTCATGTGGCATTAAATACATAGGATCTGGAGATATGGTTCTGAAAAGAAAATTGAACCTCAGTTTTTGAATCTAGAGTAAAGGTGAAATGATATGTTGAGTGTGTGTATGCTGGGGTGGGGGTTCATACAAAGACTGTAGCCTATAACCGTCTTGGGGTCTGAGTATGCCATTATGTATATTATGATGCTCTCCTTCTACAGTCAGTGATTGCTGACAATTGTTGACACTCTCTGGGACATGGCCTATCACCCGTTGATTATCGCAGCTTTGTAAAATGAAAGGGTTGAACTGACTAGTTCTTAGGATCTAGATCTTGTGAACTCAGAAATCAGGTCCAAGAAGAATGTCATGTCCACTTTCTTCAAGTCAGTTATCAGCTGCGCCTTATTAGAATTAGAGGTTGAGGAGTCAGCTATGCAACCTGGCATGTTTCCAATAAAAATAAAAATCATGCATTTTTAAAATACCGATACATGTAAGAATTAGTCCCTTTGACCTAGTGAACATAGCAATCGCCTCATTTAAGGAACCTCTTAATGGGGTAGTTACAAGTTCTTTTGAAGGTAACACATATAGAACCTTTGATGTCATGATGGATTCAATTGACCTCCTTGATTCCATGGGGAATGGCAGAACTAGAACAACTATACAGTGAGTCAACGAGTCAACAGACACGAGGAAAGACCAGAGAGACAACTACTCTGTAAGATGCCTCCCTCCCACACAGAATATAGACTTTTATCGTAAAGCTCAGGAATCCAAATTATGATTGGGGGCGTGATGAGAAAAAGTGCATTTTGATGAAAATCCAATTAAAAGAACAATTAATTGGGCACTTACTACTCACAAAGCACTATGCTTGATGATTTTAAGGAGACAAGGATGAATCAAATAGGCTCTGTGCCCTGCAGAAATTTATAATATGAGGGAGTGGGGGTTGATGAGATAGAAGCAAATAAACAACAAAGGGATGAGTCCATGCTTCCAAGGGACGATTAGATTGAGATGAATGCAGATAACCTGGAGGTAATATTTGAGTTATGTGTGACTGGCTAATGCCAAAAAAAAACCTGATAAGAGGCCTACCATGGGAAGCTCTTGGAGACCCCCACCCCACCCCGCCCTTCAATATGCTTTGCTTCCCAAAAAGAAATTGAAAAACTTTGGTAAATGATGACTTTCATTAGTAAATCATATTTAAATGAGACAGCTGTATTTTTGTGCTTCATGCTTAGCCAAATCCTATTTAATTAACCTACTTAGACTTGTTGATTGAGGTTAATTAGACCCTAGGATTGATGTTAATTGCCATTGTAAACTGCCAATGTTATAGGCAGTACATTTTGAATTTGGTAGAAAAAAATGAATTGAGATAGAGGTCTATTTTTCTTAGCTTGCTTACTTTTTGTCTCGTACTCATCTGTCCTTAGATAAAAAGGCATTCTCTATTCCTCACTTGTGTTTTACTTGCTTTTCATTCTGAGTTGTGAGTGAATGAGTTGTAGAAGAAGCTAATTCCATTTTAATCAGTAATTCAGAAGGTATATAGGCAGCCTTTTTCTCTAACTTCCTTTTACTCTCTCTCCTGATTTTTGTACCACTTAAGATACACACAAAAGGTGGCACACAGACTTGCAGAAATGCACAAACATTTGCGTGTATGCACATGGATATTCTCAACCTATATGTGTACACACAAACACACACACATACACACGCCCTATCGTCCACTCTTTCCAGATTTTTTCCCTAACCTATATGTTTGGATTTTCTTTTTTTCAGGAAGCTGTATGCATTTTAACCCTAGGATAGAAAGAAGTCTTACCGGGAATTTGACAGAACGTTTACAAACCTTCAAACAAACATTGTGGTTACAGTAAGTGTTGATGGTGGAGGAGCTGGTGATGTCGGTGATAATGGTGATACTGGTTGTGTGTGAGGAAAGCAGAAAGAAAAACAGAACTAGCAAGAGGGAAAAGAGAAAAGGTCACATTTTTAACTGAATGTATAATGGCCATTGGGTTTCTTCTGTTTTATTTCAGGCAAAAGAGTTCAGGTTCAGAAGGACGAGTTCCTGTGCCCGTGCATGGCCTCCGTTCTCCAGCACATTGTCTTTTTGGCTTTCTCATCTTCTACATCAACTTGGTTCCAGGAAAGTGTCATATTACATGTGGGTGGCTCTCTTTCCACACACTTGTTATAGCACAATTATCAACATATAAGAAAGAATATGCACGTTTACACAGACTACCTGCACTGTAGTACTGTTGTCCCGTTGTTCATTGATTTGTTTGAGTGGGCACCAGTAACGTCTCCATTGTTATTACTTGTTATTACTGTTTTTGGCATATCGAGTATGCCATGGGTAGCTTGTCAGGCTCTGCCGTGCTAGTGGGATACACTCAGTAGCTTGCTGGGCTCTCTGAGAGGGGCGGAGGAATCGAACACGGGCTGGCTGCGTGCAAGGCAAATGCCCCACTGTGCTATCGCTCCAGTCCACACAGACTACCTACTAAATATAAAATTTAGATCTTAGAATTCCAATTTTTTCTGCAGTAAGCTGCTCTAGGGAGTGTTTAAATAGGCCACCTATGAACTTGGTGCTTCCACAGTCCTTATTCTTGGCAACTGAAGGTTCTCTTCTCCCAAGTTCTTATTCCTGTCTCCCAGCAGATACAAGATGGATCAGATTTTTGTTCTCTTTAATGTCACAATTGAACTGAACATGTGATAGACATGAACATGTGAATAACCAGAGCAGCAATTCAAAGGTAGGGAAATCTTTATTTCTTCTATTTCTCCTATGTTGTGAACTTGAACTTTTTTAAGGAACATCATAGTGGTAAGCCTAGAAATGAGATCACCAAAAATCTAGTAGAGAATGTTGGGAGGACCCACCTGGGTTGAAAGCTGCATGCAGAAAGTAGACTATAGACTGAACATGATGGCCACTCAATACCTCTATTGCAAACCACAACGTCCAACAGGAGAGAGAACTAAAGGGAATGCCCTGCCACAGAGGCAGGGTGGGGTGGTGGGGGTTGGGGTGGGGGTGGTGGGAGGGATACTGGGAACATTGGTGGAGGAGAATGGGCACTGGTGGATGGATGTAAACGAAATGCAAACATGAAAGTTCATAAGTTTGTAACTGTACCTCACGATGATTCACTAATAAAAACTAAAAAAAGAGCAATAAAAAATTTAAAAAACAGAGTAAGACAGGGATCATACTTTGGTGCATATATGTTTGTTAAAAATTTCTCTCTTATTTTTATTTGTTCAAACAAATTCTGTTTTATGTGGCACTATCACCGAAATGCAAAGGAACAACAATTTTATGCTATGAAATGACACAATTTTAAAACATATGCAGAAGTTCTATTTGAAGCCTGAAATCTTGAGTAATAACAAAGAAGAATCTATGGACATAAAGGAATAAAGTGATATTATTTCAAAGCAAATGCATATCATTTCACTTTGAATGAAATTGATGCTTTGGGTAAGCCAACAAGTTTCTCAAAGGTCATCATTATTTCAGGCCATGTTGCTGATAGTCCTGACAGTCACTCAAAGGTATCTGGGAACTGGACAGCAGGAGCTAGACTAAGAATTATAGAATCAAAGAATCAAATGCTTGCTCGCCAAAGTGTTCCTTCTACCAAGTTTAGTAATAGCTATAACAAGGAGGGTGAGTAGGAGATATCAATGTTTTCTGAGAAGGGAACTCACCTCTCAAGTGATGAAGATCTGTAGTTGGTCCTCAGAAGTGCTCGCAAAAAAAAACCTGAAGTTTTGGGACTCCAACTTCATCCCCTTGTCAAGAGCCTGAAGTTCTTCCTAAGAAACTTGGTAATTTGGGGGAGCAGATACATACGTGAATGATCACTCTGACATAATACAAATGAATTGTCACTTCTAAAAATTTTCTCTCACCCTCTGTTATAATTATTGGGGCAAGGGCTCTAAGCATAAGATATAGCCAGTTTGAGGTATATAATACAATGCTGTCAAATATAAGGCTGCACATTATAGCTCTAGGTGTCTTTCATTTTACAGAATTGAAACTTTTTAGCCTTTGGTTAATCCCATTTTATCCACCCCATCACTGCTTCCTGATAATCACCATGGTAACCAAATGCTGTTTCTGTGAGCTTGACTATTTTAGTTTAAGCCACCCGAAGAAGCATCATGTAGTACTTGACCTAAGAAATGTGTCTGGCTTATTTCATTTAATTTAATGTCCTTCAGGTTTGTCCATGCTGTTGTGTATGGCAGAATTTCCTTCCTTTTTGAAACAATCAATAGTGTCTTATTGTGTATGTTTAGCACAATTTGTTTATCCATTTGTCAGTCTGTGGACATTTGGTTGCATACATGTTTTGATTATTGTTGATATATAATGTAAAAAACATGGGAAAATAAATAGGATATTAGTACTCAATCTCATTTTATTAACCACCATTTTACCTCTCACTCTTCTTTTGTGTACCGTTTCCTCTCTTTCTTTCTATCTCTCTCTCTCACTCACTTTTTTTTTCTTTTTGGGTCACACCCGGCAATGCACAGGGGTTACTCCTGGCTCTGCACTCAGGAATTACTCCTGGCGGTGCTCAGGGGACTCAATGGGATGCTGGGATTCGAACCCGAGTCGGCTGTGCAAGGCAAACGCCCTACCCACTGTGCTATCACTCCAGCCCCACTCACTTTCTTTTTAATAGCAAAAAATTCTTCCGATATTTTTTACTATAAAGATAAAGATCACTTAAAGATTACATTGTAATTTAGACTACATTTGGCCAAAATTAGATATTCTAAAATTCTCAGTGCGATGAGATTCAATCTGCCTCAGAGAATCCAGCATAAAAATTTTAATTTGATTTCTGAAAAGGCTTTACTTTCACAATGTTTTAAATTGAAAGTTCAATTCTGATTAAGTACATATTTTTTCTAAAGATCTCTACCTTACTATAATTACAAGTGTAAGTGTGCATAGTGATAACACCAGTTTAAAAATATTTTGTATGTAATCCATAGTAATGATGCTGATTATTTTATTTTTTAATGAACAAGAATGAGATTGATGTTCAGACAATATACAAAATTGTTCATTTATTTTAGAGAATTATTTAATATTTAAATTTTAATGCCACGTTTTTTTCATAAACATTTTAGTGTCATCATGACTTTTAAGACCCCATACTTGGATCTGCAGTTTCAAAAATAAGGTCTTTCTGATCTTAGGAAGCTCAGTGGCCTCAGATGACAATGGTCTGGGTCAGAATATACTCCATTGGCTACAGGAAAAATATCCCACTTGTAACTGAGTTTAATTGGATCAAACCTTTTTTGAGATGATTATTGCAGAAATGAAGCCTGAGTAATGAATAGGAATTAATGAGTTAGGTTTAAGTCTTTATATTCAGAGGATGTTAAAGGTATTTTTAAACCAAATAGTACATATTTGACATCTTAACATTTCCATATTGTGCTCTGGTAAGGATTTATAATTGGTAAACATCATGAGCAACATCAAAAACATCATTGACATTTTACCTAAATCTAAATATTAGTTAATATTCCTCTCTTTCTCTCTCTCTCACTCACTTTCTTTTTTTTTAGTTTTTATTTATTTATTTATTGAATCACCATGTGGAAAGTTAAAAAGTTCTCAGGCTTATGTCTCAGTTATACAATATTCAAACACCCATCCCTTCACCAGTGCCCATATTCCACCACCAAAAACCCCAGTATACCTCCCGCCCCCGCCCCTCCACCCCCAACTGCATAACTGATAAATTTCACTTCATTTTCTCTTTACCTTGATTACATTCCATATTTCAGCACAAAACTCACTATTGTTCTTGGAGTTTTCCCCCAAGAAAGACAGCCCTACTACCAAGGAAGCATTTGATAATTAGTTTTCCATTGCTTAGAATGAAGAGATATGTAGCCCCACTGCTCCAAGTACATAACTCTTTTTTTTCCTTTTTCCTTTTCCTTTTTTTTCCCCCTCATCCCCCTTCCCGCGCTCATAGTATGGTGGACGCCATGCCGCGTTTCTCCCCAAAAATGGGAAACAACTGGGAAAGAGGATATTTCCTTTTCTCTGCTGACATGGGGCTATTGCTTAGTTCACAGTCTAGAGAAATGGCTGCTACTTTGTTTTTTTTTTTTTTTTTTTTTTTTGCTTTTTGGGTCACACCCAGCGATGCTCAGGGGTTACTCCTGGCTCTGCACTCAGGAATTACTCCTGGCGGTGCTTGGGGGACCATATGGGATGCCGGGGATCGAACCCGGGTCGGCCGAGTGCAAGGCAAACGCCCTACCCGCTGTGCTCTCGCTCCAGCCCCGGCTGCTACTTTGATTACCTTCAATATTTCAACAAAAAACTCACTGTTATTATTTGTAGTTTTCCCCAAAATCAGACCTATTAAAAAGGAACCATTTCACATTGCTGACAATTAAGAGATGTTAAGTCTTGGATTTGGATTTCTGTATAAAGTCCAGGGAAAATTCTGCCAGAAATTGCATATCCCATCTCACAGTCCCAGTGCATTGTTGTAGGAAGCTGCACTGGATGCCAAAATGGGTTAGAAGGCCTCTGGAATCAAAGTCTTCAGGCGCAGAGGGTCCCGTTTTGCTCTCAGCAGCTCTGGATTTATCTGGGCCGAGGGCGTGCAGGTTACATCCACTTCCCATGATTCCCTAGGAGCCCCAAAGTGTCAAAACCATATACCTCTGGGTTAGAAGTCTTAGAAGGTGGCTCTCACCATGTGGATATTGATGCTGCCACCATTTTCCATGCAGTAAAACAGAGTGGAGAGGCAAGATCCATCCCCGGGCAGCGTGGAGTTGTAACCCAGCTCACAGTCCCAGTGCATTGCTGTAAGAAGCTGCTATGGATGCCAAAATGTGATAGAAGGTCTCTGGAATCAAAGTCTTTAGGCGCAGAGGGTCCCCGCTCACTCACTTTCTTTTTAATAGCAAAAAATTCTTCCGATGGTGGCATTGATGATCATTGGATAAATTTATACACACTAGGAATGTTTTAATAAAACCTGAATACCACAATGTGAGAAAGGAAGATAGAATTAAAATTATACACTGAATGTTTAAAAATAATTTAATACTTAACAGGCCTATAATAATCAATGTGTAAAGTGTTTTAAATTTCTATTTACATGACAAAATAAAACACAGCAATTCATTAGAAGATACAGACTTTTCTTTGGTCCTAAATTTCAAAAGCCATGTATTGTGTGGATCTCTATTTAAGAGACTTTAAACAATTCCTTTCTGAAATGTCATTTGTTTCCACAGGCTTTCAGCAATGTGGAGTAGAGATTTTAAGCCTGGATTTTCAGGTAAGTGCCTGGAGGGCAGAGTTTTTGCTGCTGATTGAAAGGACATTCTAATTCATCAGAAGCACAGGTGGTGAAACTGATTCTTTTTTATAGTAGGGTAGTAGTGATTGGAGGGGATGCTAAGGAACCTTAGCTGATTGTTTCCTCGCTTGTAAAGTCATTCTCATTCCAGTCTGAACCCTGGCGAGGGTCCAGAGTTCCCTAGCATAGTTATGAAAGAGAGGATTGGGACATGAGAAGTATCAAGAGGGCAGGAACTGTAATTAGCTGGCTTGACCATAGATGATCTTTGCCATGACACCTATGAAACAATAGATGTTAGTTATAATGGGAATTGGCTGTACAATGTATCACAATCAAGCTGAGTTACTTTCTAGGTTGGAGTTATTTAACATTTTTAATTTGAACAATGATTAACAATGATTGAACAATGAAGATGAACATGGCCCAAATAATAACTTTTATTTTAGCTTTTTGTTGTGTTTTTTAATTGAATCACTGTGAAATTCAGCTACAAAGCTTTCATGATTGAGTTTCAGTAATATAATGATCGAATATACATCCCTTCACCAGTGTACATTTTCCACCACCAATGTCCCCACTATCTCTACCACCACCACCACCCCACCAAACCCCCTGCCTCTTTGGCAAACATTTTCCTTTTCACACTCTCTCTACTTTGGGTAGTATGTTTTGCAGTACAGATACAGAAAGTTGTTCTTTTTGATATTAATTAGCTACCAGGTGCATTTTCTTTCTTGAGGCTACTTCTTGTTCACACTAGCAAAATTATATCTCGAATTCAACCCAAAGCTGCAACAAATTACCTATATGTGAAGAAAAAAGGGGGTTAAAAAACAGTGTCATCTCATACCATTTGGGATTGAAATTGTATAGTTGAAAAAATTACTCTTGCTCTCTCAAATTATTAGTAACTTATCTTTGATGGAATCTCAACAGTTGAGAATTTACATCAAAATTATATAAATTGACTCCCAGACAATTTCTTCCTTTTAATTTTTTTTCTTTTTGGGTCACACCTGGCAATGCTCAGGGATTTCTCCTGGCTTTGCACTCAGGGATCAATCCTGGCGGTGCTCAGGGGACCATATGGGATTCTGGGAATCAAACCTGGGTTGGCCGCATGCAAGGCAAATGCCCTACCCGCTGTGCTATCGCTCCAACCCCATCTTTCTTTTAATTTTATAGAATCATTATTTACAAAGTTATTCACAGCTGAATTTTAGACAATGTTCCTGCACTGTCCCACTGTCAGTGTCTACTCCCTCTCATACCCCCAATTCCCAACCTGCCATCTTGACAGGAACCTTTCTAAATTTGGTTGTTACAGTTTGGGTCTCATGATCTCATGATTTTGTTGTTTGGATGTTTAACTATTATTCCTTAACTGCACTGATGTACCCTAATCCCCTTGACCCCTGGCCCACCCGTCCATCAGTCTCTTCTACCCTCTCCACTAGATTTATTTCCTTCTCCTCCCTACACTCTGGAGGACAATGTTGATCTTGAAATCCATTCTTTAAACCAATATGTTCTTTCATCTAGTTATTCTAAATGCCACATATAAGTGATATAATTCTGTTTATTTTTTCAAATGATTCACTTCATTTAACATGATATCTTCTGTTCATGATATCACTGCAACATAATTCATGCATTCATGTTGCTGTGCATTGCACAAATTCATTCCTTATAGCTACATAGTTTTCCATCGTGTATATACACCACATCTTACATCTTTATGATATTCTTATCTGTCATTGGGCATATAGGTTAATTTCAAATCTTAGTTATTGTGCTGAGAGCTGCAATATACAATGGTGTACATTTGTCCTTTTGAATGAATGCTTTTATGACCTTCAGATAATTCCTATGAAATAAAAAATTTGTAATAACTTACTTAACAGCTGCTTAACTGTGGAGGTGTGTGGTAATGGTGACAGGAAGTAAAAGAGAGGACATTTTGGATATTTGTGGAAGCATTGTGTTTGCATATCTTACGTGCAAGAAAAAAATATTAACAAAGCTCACTCTTACAAACTCCTTATATTTGCTGGGGCTTTCATACATATCCGTGTCTTTAATTTTCACAGAAGTACTAGGAACTTTTTTTGCAGGACAGATCTAGCATTTTCAAACTCAAAAGAACAAACCTTTTGCTTCTGAAAATGTCTTATTTTCTCTTTCCCTTTTGAAAGACATTTTGCCAAATACAGAAATTTTAATGAAAAAAATTTTTTTCCTTTTTGGGTCACACCCAGCAATGCACAGGGTTGCTCTTGGCTCTGCGCTCAGGAATTACTCCTGGCGGTGCTCAGGGGACCCTATGGAATGCTGGGATTCGAACCCCGGGTTGGCCCCATGCAAGGCAAACACCCTACCCTCTGTGCTATCGCTCCAGCCCCTGAAATTTTTTTTTAATGAAAAAAAAAAGGAAAGACAACCATCCCTGAAAAAACTTATTGGATACATAAAGGCTCTTAAAGGCTCTCAAAAAATGAAAAGGAAAGTTGGAGAAAGAGTAGAGAATAAGATTAGGGAGTAGAGAAAAGGGTTGTCCTTGTGTTTTATACAACAAAACTGAGACTTTAAATGATAGATTGCAGGGAAATGTGAAGCTAATTTAGGATTTGAACATGGATGTTATGATTCACAATCTAATATTCTTTCTACTATATTTAAACTGTCATTAATTTAAAATAAAGCTGATACAGAGCATGGATGGACTGAAAAATAAATATTATATATGTCTAAATGTTAAATTGAGAATCATTATGCATATTCATTTACACAGTTGAGAATTAGTGCAAATTTAGATGAATCAAAATAAGGACAGTAATAGTTTTGTGTTTTACTAGGCAGGATAACTAAAACAATGGAAAACTTTAGAAAACAACTCAGGACTTACTTGTGGCTAATTATGGCAGCTGTCTGTGCCAGTGTATATGGTACCCAATGAAGTGACCTCAAGCAACGTGTGTGTAGGAATGTAGTGGCCATGAAAGACATGGAAATAAGTCTCTTTGGTGTCTTTATAGTTTAGATTCTCTGTGCCCTCCATTTCAACAACCCTGGGAATGTTTAATGATATCATTGAACAACCAGCAAAGCGGTGCCCCAAAGGGACAAAGTATGTTCTGTTCCTGAAGACATGTTGAGACATCCCTGTGCGAATGTGTGATGAGCTGACAGAACAAAACCTCCGCCCACTTACCAGAGGCTCCCTCCTTCCTTCTTCAGAATGCCCTTGTATATCATTTGTGATCTCAACTGTGTCAAAAGACCCAGGAGCCTTTTATTTGTCTGCCTGATTGTTGATTCACTCTAAGCATTACAGAAGGACTTTCTCCCTACTCCTCCCTGCTTTCCTTGTTAAGAAGAGCTGTCACTATTTCAATATCTACCAGCAACAGATCGCTTTATACTTTAATTCATAAATAAACATTGCTTCCTTTGATCTTCATTAAATTTGGATGTGTTTTCATTTTGAAACAATCTGGCATCCCTATCATTTAGACATAGAAAACGATAAAACTAGCAATTAATTTTGGTTTTTAGGCGTACTGGTGGTCTGGAAATGGTAAGTTTATGCCAACAAAAGCAAATGAAAACCTCAAACATGTAGACATAACACTTTAAGTAAGAAAATCACAAAGTACTAGGCTCAGTAGCTAAAGGAGATTATATTCAACTTGTTCCTGATGTCGACCATCAAAATTCCCAGTTTGTTTAAAGAATCTTGAAGTTAGGAATTCAAATTCTTCACTTGTTTATTTAAATAAAGTAATTGCTTGATGAAAAAAGCTAGTCACAATTTGATTATGAAAGTACTGATGATATTTACTACTGTTTAATATTTCTATCAACTATAACTTTATTATAGATCTCAGGGCTTAGTAGACACAAATAACTGTGTCAGATCCTACAAGGAAGGTAGGAAAAATTTTCCATTCAAAGAATATGTAAATCAGTGAAGCAGGAAGGCACATAACCTCAAACAATGATCTATCGGCTATGGTAAGTAACCTCTTAGACACTGTGAGACTTCTAAAGCTGGATCCTAGATGGCATTGTAGCTTCTGTCTTCATCCCTACACTGCTTACCTTGTGGGGAGTGAGCCTTCTGTTGAGAGGACATTATATCAGCTTTTTTTGAGTGGCCTATGCCGGAGGCAGTCAGGTCTCTGCCTCCAGCCCAGTAATAGCTTGTCAGTCAGGTGAGTGAGTTATAACAGAAGCGGTTCCTCCTCAAGCTTTATTAGAATCTTCATTGATACTTGCTGCAACTTCAGAGCCTCAACCAGAATGATAATCATTAGATGAGCTGTTCTTGAGTTCTTGAGCCCTCACAATTATGAAAGGCAATTAGTGATTATTTTTGTTTTTGGCAAGCAAATTTTAGGGTGATTTATCGCCCAACAATTGAAAGCCCACACACTAAGCACCTACATGTTCCTAGCATATTGTTCATGGTTCAGAATCAAGTTGGACAAAACTCATGATTTCTGAAACCTTATGATATATCAAGGACATAGTCATCATCATCATCATCATCATCATCCCGTTGATCCTCAAATTTCTCGAGTGGTCTCAGTAACATCTCCATTAGTCCAAGCCAAGCCCTGAAACTGGAGGTTCTTACAGGGTCAGGTGAATGAGACCCAGATTGTTACTGGTTTTGGCACATTAACACACCATGGGGACTTTGCGAAGCTCTCCCATGTGGGCAGGAAACTCCCAGTAGTTTGCCAGGATCTCCCAGAGGGAGAAGTAGGCTATAAAATGTCGCTTCCAGGAGCTTGTTTTTAAGCCTCTGGATGCTGGCCATTGACAGGATTACATGGCGCCAGGGCAGTCCCTGGGTGTGACCACCTAGCTACTGGGAAATGGGAAATCTGGGTGGAGCAGGCCCAGTCCTGATCTGAGCAGCCTTGGAGGTCTCAGCCCCAGGTCCCACACACCTGGGTTCCTCTGCCAGTACCTTCATGCGTGAGGCTTGTCTGAACATGTGGAGAGGGGCCTTGAGTATGGCTGTGGCTAGGCTCCAGAGGTCTTCAGCTGCCGGGAGCTTTGCTCGGGGTGGGGAGGGAAGCTGGAGTCCATCCCCTCGAGGAGGCCCCGGGGAAGACAGACAGGTGCGAGGGCACGAGACAAGGACATAGTCAACTATGAATAAACACAGGAGAGGACTCTGGGAAAGTTGTGGAGAAGGCAGCACCAGGAATTTATGGATTGACTTAGGCAATGATAGCACTGGCAGAATCGGATGAGATCCTTTGGAGTCTAGAGTTTAAGGCTTATAAGTTCCAGAGAAATACTTGGTTGGTAAACTGAGGTTACTTTTAGTTCATTTCTGCTCTTTGCACTGAAGCTGCTATTCCTGTCCCTTTAGCTATATGACAGGCAGTTGTGCATGTGATCACTGTATCACTGTGTCACTGTCATCCCATTGTTCATAGAATTACTTGAGTGGGCACCAGTAATGTCTCCATTTGTCCCAGCCCTGAGATTTTAGCAACCTCTCCTTACTCGTTTTTTCCAACAATTGGAGGGTTTTTTCAGGGTCAGGGGAATGAGACCTGTTATTGTTACTGCATTTGACATATCGGGCTGGAGCGATAGTGCAGCAGTAGGGTGTGCACCTTTCTCGTGGCTGACCCGTGTTCGATTCCTCCACCCCTCTTGGAGAGCCTGGCAAGCTACCGAGAGTACAGCGTCCGCATGGCAGAGCCTGGCAAGCTACCTGTGGTGTATTGGATATACCAAAAACAGTAACAATAAGTCTCACAATGAGAAACGTTATTGGTGCCCGCTTTAACAAATCGATGAGCAATGGGATGACGGTGACTATGACAGTGAGTATGACTGTATGACATATCAAATATGTCATAACGAGCTTGCCAGGCTCTTCTGTGCAAGCAGGATACTCTCGGTAGCTTGCTGGGCTCTCTGAGAGGCATATATATACATATATACATATATTTATATACATATATATTTTATATATACAAATATGTGCACATATATTTTGATGATGTGTTGTGTGGTCCATCTATGTGCATGTGATACAGGAACATTTTGCCCAAAGTTTGTGAGAGTAGAGTAAATAGGCTCTTGTCTTCCAAAGCTTAGGGAGGTTCTCAGATGGTAGATTGCTCATATTGATCACAGATTCTGAGGAAAGAAGAGGAAGACACCGTTTCTGCAACTCCCCCCAGGTTTGTAAGCCTCTCCCTACCTGGATGAAATGACTTTATGGGACTGTGAAGAGTTAGTGTTTTGTTTTATCCCACTTTCTCTCCTTTGGAATCTAGACATCAAACACAGTAACAGAAAAAGACCACTGCCAATACAGGGCAAATCAGAAACTGTATGCTGCCTTGTGAAAGTATCCAAACTAGGAGACAGCAAGTTTGCAAGGCACACTGATCTTCAGCACAGAGTCAGTTTACAACACTTTAATGGAGAAATGATAACAATACATTTGCAAACAAATAATATGGCAGACCTTGGGGAAAGGGTAAATTTTATTTCAGAGTTAGCATATTATTAGATTTAAATGTCTTATGTTTAACAATGACAAAATTACAGGATGAAATAGTTCAAGTGGTAGAACACACGTCCAGCATGTATGAGATCCTGAATTAAACTCTTATGTCCACATGCCCTAACTAAGTACCACTGAGTATAATCCTGATGGTCCCTGAGCTCTACAAATCCCAAAACCTCACTGTCAGGTCCACACTGCTGACTTGAGAATGAGCAGGGCCCTTGAACATTGTTGAGGGTGGCAACCCCCAGCTATGCCCAAATTAAAAACACAGAGTATATTAAAAATAGGAGTGTGCAGGCCTTTTAATTAAAAAAAACACAAAAAGACAACTATTCCTAAAAAAGCTCATTGGATATATAAAGGCTTAAGAATTACTCTCTTAGAGCAAATGGGAATGAATGGCCTGCCACAGAGGCGGTATGAGGTGGAGGGGATGGGGTGGGGGTGCTGGGAGGGATGCTGGGACCACTGGTGGTGGAAAATGGGCACTGGTGGAGGGGTGGGTACTCGACCATTGTATGACTGAAATGCAAACACGAAAGTTTGTAAGTCTGTATAACTGTACCCCATGGTGATTCACTAATAAAAAATTAAAAAGAAAAAAAAAGAATTACTCTCTTAAAGGTTCTCTAGAAACTAAAAGGGAAATGTGGGGAAAGAACTACAGGAAGATAATGTTTTAAAAAAGGAAGTGTGAACAAATAATGAAATATAACTAAAGAACTAATACAGCTAGAGAAGTAAATAAATATGGGATTCAAAAATTATAAGAACAAAAATAAAAATTTACTAGAAGGATGCAAAGGAAGATTTGAGTAGACAGATCCAGCAAATTTGAAGATAAGACAATGGATGTTATTGAGCCTAAGAAGCAGAAAAATGCTGGGAATGGTGGGGGAGGAACAAAATAAAGCCTTTGGGACTCTTGGGACACCACTAAGAGGATCAACATAGACATTGTGGGGTTCCAGAAAATAAAGAAAGAGGAGTAAAGAGATTATTTTGAAGAAATAATGGTCAAAAGCTACTCAAATTTTATGAAAGACGGGACTATACCTAAGAAGCTGAACAGAGTCCAGCTGGAATAAAGTCAACGATGCTGACATAGTTTCCAACTTCCAAAAGCAAAAGAGAGTAACTCGTGAAGGAAGGAAGAGAGAAATTAGATATTTCACCAAAAACTTTCAAAACCACAAGTCAGTGATTTTATAAAAGATATCAGGGTCAGAGAGCCAGAGCAGTGGGTGAGTCTTGTGTGCAGCAACCTAAATTCAATCGCTGGAGCCACCAGGAGTGATCCCTGAGCACAAAGCCAGGAGTAGACCTTAAGCACAGCTGAACCCAACCCAAATCAAACCAAAAATAAATATCACCCAAATTTCTATATTTGGAAAAATGTCCTTCAAAAGGGAAAGAGAAAATAAGACATTTTCAGAAACAAAAGGTGAGGGAGTTTGAGAACATTAGATCTGCCCTGCAAAAATTTCTCCAGGTCATCTTGTAAGGTGAAATGCAAAACTGTGAGACAGAGCCTTGAAGCCGTATAGAGAAATAAATATCTCTATAAAGTTAAATGACATGATCAATAGTTGTTTGGTTTTGAACCATACCTGCTGGTGCTCAGGGATTATTCTTGGCTCTGTGCTCAAGGATCACTCCTGGCAGTGCTTCGGGGGATGGGCATTATAGGATATCAGGGATCAAATCCAGATTGGCGGATGCATGGTGAATGCTCTACTTACTGTTCTATCACTCTGGTCCCTGTAACAATGGTTTGTAACCGTATTTTTATTTGTTTTGCATTATTTAAGAAACTAGTATGTGTAAAGCAAAAAAAAAAAACAATTGTCATCTAGTTTTACTTCAACTGTGGTTTGTAACTCAAGATCTATTTTTCTTCTACATTATTTTAGAGGCTAATGAATTTAAATAATTTTCAGTTCTTGTTCTGGGGGACACAACATGTAAAGATGCATCTAGTGGGGGGAATATCGACAACTAAGATATATGAACAGGGAACTATAAAGGAGAAGTTTATAGAACTTATAGAAGTTTAACAGTTCTAAACTTATAGAAGTTTGTGTTACTGTAGCTAGAAAGATATAAAGCTAAATTAGGTTGAATGTAATCCCCATACTCACAACAAAGTAAATAGCTATAGAGGCCTGAGAGATAGTACAGAGGCACACACACTTGGCTTGTATGTGGTTGTACCCGTTTTGATCCCTGGCACTTCCAGGACTGAGTCCTGAGAAGAGTTAGTCATAACCCAAGAAACAAAGCAAAATACCCCCCCACAAGAAAATAGTTATAAAGCACACAATAAAAATAAAAAGAAACCCAACGCATTTGCCATGCATCTACTAACCTGAGTTTGATCCCTGGGACCCCATGGGATCACAACAAATCACTCCCACAAACACTGTCAGGAGTGATTTCTGAGCACAGAGAAGGAATAAGCGCTGAACACCACCAGGTGTGGTCCAAAACCAACCAAACAAAAACTATTGTTACAATAACTGATTATGCTTTTATAATTGATTATGTCATAAGCGCATTTTAAATTCAGGAAACAGGACAAACAGCTATATGATACTTTACAAAACAAATATCACAGTAATAAAAGTTCTCCTTGATCAGTAATTTCCTTAAGTATGAATGTACTGAAATTTTTTGTTTACAAATTAAATCTTTAATTTTTGCCTTTATTTTTGGACCACACCTGGTTATGCTCAGGGATTACTTCTGCCTCTGTACTCAGGAATTACTCCTGGCAGGGCTTGGGGAACATATGGTGTTTTGGGGATCAAACCTGGATTAGCCATGTGCAAGGCAAGCACCATACTGCTGTACTATCTCTCCAGTGCAGTTATTGAATTTTATTAAAAACTGGAGATTGGCAGAATATATAATAACACATGATAATCTGGCTGCAAAAACTCAGTTAATATAAAAAACATGAACATTTCATAAGTGAAAATATAGAAAAAGTTTCCATGCAAATAGTAACCAAAAGAGATCAGCAGTAATTTTACAAATATGTAACACAATGAAATTTAAATTAAAAAATTCTGAGGCAAAGAAGGATAATATATACTACCAGTAGTTTCAATACAACAAGAAGATACTGCAGTTTAAACATTGGCACACCTAAAGACCGATCATCACAGAAGTAAAAAAATTTGAATTAAAGAGAGACATAAGAAGTCTTACAATGACATTTTAAGACTTCAATCCTACTTCCACATTAGCAATGCATAGGGCAACCAGACAAAAAATAACTAGAGAAGTACGGGACGTAAATAAAAAAAGAAACTAACCAGACTTAGTAGATGTATACAGAAACTCGACTCAACAATGATAGCACGCACATTTTTCTCAAATGCACATAAGACATTTTCTAGGCAAGGCAAGGTCATATGTTATGACACATATTAAATCTCAATGTTTTTAAAGGATAGATTTCATACAAATTATTTTCTCTGAACACAACAGGAAGACAGTGGAAATCAGTAACAAAAGGAAAACCAGAAAATTCATAAAATTATGGAAATTAGACTTTTTAAACAGCAATGGATCAAAGAAAAAATTATAAGAGAAATTATAAACCACAAAATTGGCATAGCCATTGGAATAGACTACTATAATAGGCCAGAAAATATCTCTCACATATATGGTGCATTGACTTTTGACAAGAATATCTAGGACATTCAATGGAGAAAGAGCTCTTTCTGATGAATGATCCAAGGAGGGAAAACTGGATATTGCCATATGGGTAGTAAATTAAATTAAATATTAATCTAATCACTGTCACTGTCAGTGTCATCCATTGCTCCTCGATTTTCTTGAGTGGGCACCAGTAACGTCTCCATTGTGAGACTTGCTGTTACTGTTTTTGGCATATCGAATACGCCACGGGTAGCTTGCTAGGCTCTGCCATGCGGGTGGGATACTCTTGGTAGCTTGCCAGGCTCTCTGAGAGGGGCAGAAGAATTGAACCCCAGGCGGCTGCGTGCAAGGCAAATGCCCTAACTTCTGTGCTATTGCTCCAGCCCCCAAATAATAATCTAATACCATCTACAAACATTAACTTAAAATTGATTAAGGAGATAAATATAAGAACTCAAAATAACAAAACTCTTGGGGGAAAAATGACAAAATTTTCTTTTTTATTTTATTCCTTTTTCAGTTATGCTCAGGACTTCCACCTGGCTCTGTGCTCAGGAATCAGTGCTAGTGGTGCTCAGGGAACCATTTGTGTAGGGCTGAGGATAGAACCAGAGTAGACCATGTGCAAGGCAAGCCCCTGAATTTCTGTGCTTTCTCTCTCCAGTCTTAAGATAAGATTTTCATACTGTTGAATTTAGCAATGATTTCTTAGTTAGGGCACCAAAGTCATTTATTAGAAAAGAAACCAAACAGATAAATAGAACCTTATGAAAATTTTGAAAGATTGCACATTAAGATGCAGTATACACAGAGTAAAACCACAATCTGTGAAATGAGGAAAAAATAACATACAAATCACACTTCTGGGGAAGAGTCAATGTCATGATTGTGAAGAAAACTCCTTATAGTTCCACAACAATAACAAAACATTTAGAAGTGGGAAAAGATAGGGCTGGATTACAGCAGGTAGGGCACTTTGCCTCGCACACAGACAACCTGGGTTTGATCCCGGGCATCACATATGGTCCCTTGAACCTACCAGGAGTGATCCCTGAGTACAAGAAATAGGAGAACCAGGAGTTAGCCCTGAGCACTGCTGGTTGTGACCCAAAAGTGAAAAAAAAAGGGTGGGAAGAAAACTGAGTTTACCTAGAAAGTTTTATATATATATAAAACTTAAATTATATATAACTTATATAAGTTATATATATATAAGTTATATATATAACTTTCCCAACCCAATATATGTAATATTGGGTTGGGAAAGTTATTACAGAAAGTATTGAAAATAGAATTACCATATTACCCAACAATTGCACTTTGGATATGTACCAAAAGAATGAAAGGTAATTTTTTTGTGTGAGGTAAATAGATCCAATTTGGAGGTTTCTTTAACGTGTGGAGGGGGAAGGAGAGAGAGAGAGAGAGAGAGAGAGAGAAGAATAATGCACTCAAGGGAGGACATGGGCTTCTCCAAGGGCAGAGAGAGCCCCTACATACATTCTGGCATTAGACACAAAAGCATGAAAGTACAAATCTCAAGAGGGGAGATGTGGGTGACACACATGCTCAGGTGCCACATGTGCTCGGCCACGTGGGCACAAGCAGCACATGGGCTCGGGCAGCATATACCCCCAAAGGTAATGTTTTGAAGAGATAATTACACCTATGTTTGTAGCAATAGCATAGATGGCAAAGTATGAAAGCATACAATGAGCCCAACAGATGATTAAATGAGCAAACTATGATACATGCACATAGTGGAATATTATTCAACATTCAACATTTAACTTAAAGGAAATTGTGCTACATGCAACAATATGGATGAATCTTCAGCACATATGTCCATGAAATCAGCCAATCACAAATGGACAAGTACTGTATAATATCAAATTTATATGAGACACTTAGAGTTGTCACAAAAACAGGATGTAATACTTGCTGCCAGTAGCTGATGAGATGGGAGAATGAATACAGACTGGTTAAAGGGTTGATGGCTTCAGTTTTAGTATAATCAAAGCATTTTACAATATTAATCATATAATACCAATGTCGGCTCATATATAATTGAGAGTACATATTTTGTTGGGTTATGTATTTCACCACAATCCACAGAAAGAAAAATAGAAGGAATAATGTTGAGGCATATAAAATATTTTGACCAATATTTATAATCTAATATGTGACATTTTAAATGAATGCTCACATTACAGAAGTCACAAGAAAATGGAAGTCACTACTTGAGTTGATTGTTGAGAGCAACCCCTGGGACATGATGAGACTGAGTTGGCTATGAAGCAAGGGGTGTCTGACTCGGAGAGGCAGAGCACAGGAGAGAGCCACTCCAGCCAGAGGAAACAAAATACACAGAGGAGCAAGATGGGAACAGACACATTAACTTGGGATGTAAAGGACAATTGTTGAGGCAAAGAAAGAGCGGACCTTATAATAGAGACCTAGCGTGGCTAACAAGTCACATTTGATTCCTTATGGGCATCAGGAAGTATTGGAGATTGTTAAGTTGGGAAGTGGCAGTATAAGAATTTTAAACTAGTTTAACATGTCCCTGAGTACTTCTTAAGCACTTATTACTTGTCTCCCATATTCCTAGGCAATTGGGGTTACACATTCATCCCAAATACCTTTGCCCTCAGGGAATGTATAAAGTCACTAGGGATATAAAATATGTGCATGAGAGCAACAGATATGATGTCTGCATAAAATGAAAAAGCAGCAGTTATTCATGTACAGAATTCATGTAATCTATAATAATATCTAAGACTTACATTTTATTTCTATGTACCAGGGACTATCCCAGGACTTTACATGTGGAAAGTTGAGTTTGGGATTTGGGGCCACGCTGATGGAACCTAATGGAAACTCCTGGCTCTGTGTTCAGGGGACCAAATGTGGCATTAAGCAGTCATGAGCTACCTGCAAAACAGCTCCATAACTCTGTACTGTCTATTCAGCTCCATTTTTACATAAGTTAATTTAAGCAATAAAACATATTAGCATCTTACTGATGAGAAAGGAGACATGGAGAGTTTGAGTTAAGGGTCCAATAGGCCATAAGAAATTAGGTAAACCCAGATGGGGCATCTGTAGGCTGTGACCCTTCCCTCCTCTTTCCTGTCTTTCAAATCACAGGTCACTCTGCATGAGGCCCAGAACTTAGCGTCACTTCCAATCTTTATCAATGTGTTAATTTGCAGTCATCCTAAATCGTTAGACCTTGCTTAGTGTGAGGGTGTGGACGCAGTAGCGGCATGGTTGGACTACTGTCTTCCTGAGGATGTGAGTGAAGTGCTATGTTCACTACTTTGGAACAACTCATTTCAGTGATATATGGTACATATAGGTTGCTATAATTAATTAAAACATAAGTCTCGTGATGGCATTTACAATGAACAGCATTTACAATGCAGGGGAGTACACATGATACGGCCAACGAATCACAGACCCAGGAGGTGGCACCCTTGTTTCTAGTCACAGCTGCCACTTTTTGATTGTGTGGCGCTGGGAAAGTCCCCTTCCTGACCCTGTTTCTGCACAGTCGAGCTCACGTTACCTGCTGTCTCCAGTTCCCAGATGCCTGAGAAGATAGCAAAATGGAAGCTCCGAGAAAACCAAGAACGTGGTCTTGGCACTTAATTCTTGATGAACAGAAGCCTTGGTAAAAAGGAGCAAATACCATTTTCACAGGGTAGTTTGGAGGATTCAACAGATATTATGTGTGAAATGGGACATGCTGAATAAACATTCACTGCACACAGACCATCAAATGTTAGGCAAATGTAAAGTGGCATTATTTTTATTTTTCTTGGTTGAGTGTCACTATTCTCTGAAGAAGACCAATGCTTCCAGGCTGAACTGGGGAAAGTTCTGGAATACCACAGTAGGGCTTGCCTAGTATTTTCTTTCCACCAACTTGTTTTGAAAACAGAAGTACTGGAAATATTGCATAAAACCCCAGGCTGGCTAGATTTCAAGGCCTATTTCTAGACCAGAGCGGTTTGGATGAGGTTGAATAAGATTCTCAATGTTTGGATGTGGAGACAAAACCGAACCTCAGCAAACTAAGAAATAGCAAACAAACTTAAAATTTTCAAATTATGGGATAGTTTTTGGGGCTCTGGGCAAATGTCCATTAGCAGCTAAGGTGCAATTATCAAGCTTGTTTTTAGACCATGTCCAAAGGGTCAGTTTTTGCTTTCAGTTGTTTCTTATGAGGTAAATTTCTGCTTGCCTGGATCTGGGAACAAGAAAAATTAGAAGCACAACTTATTTGGTTAATTCATGTCAAAAGTTTACTTCAAAATGGTCACCTTGATGATGACTAGTTTATGTTCACTTTATAATAATTCTCACATATTTAAATTTTATGATAATGAATGGCTTAATAATAAATAATTATACGATACCATTATGATAATTAAATGCAATTATTGTATAGAATGAATAATTACAATAGAATCATTATCATTTCACATAGTTACCTCATAAAAGTTTTGCCCAGTCACCTTTTTTTTTTTTGGTGGGGGTGTGGTTGGGCCGCACCTAAAGGTGTCAGGGCTTACTCTTGGTACTGCACTCAGGGGTCACCCCTGGAGAGACTCAGGGTACTACATGTGGTGCCAGGGATGGAACCAAGGTCAGTCACATGCAAGCAAACACCTTAACCTCTGTACTAATCTCCTCAACCTCTAAATCTGATTTTTTCCCTACCAGACAATGTTGTATTGTTAGGACTGAGACCACCCCTCAGTATTCTGAGAGACAGAGTCCAGTGGGAATGCAAACCATGCATCGAGATTGAGGAATCTGCTGCTTCTCACAGTATGCCAAGGACCAAGGTGAGCAAGGCCCTCATCTCCAATACATTTGGTGAGTGAGACTGGGAGGCTGACAGCTTGTGTGCGGTCAAGATGGCCCTGAGTGGGGAGGCTTTTCCTTAGCATCAGAAAGAGCCACAAGCAGACCTAGGCATGCTCTCAACACTATTCCCAATCCTTGCACTCTGTAAATTTTACAGATGAGGAAACCGAGGCTCGGAGACGCCAGTGGCAACACTGGCATGTGCCTCTGAGAGTGTCTGTGTCCACCTTTCCCATCCCCAGGCTTCCAGTGAGTTCCAGCGTACCCACGGCTTCCTCTCTATCTGAAAACCACGAAGAAGCTCGTCTGCCCACTTGGAAGCTCCATAAAGGACTTGGAAAGGGGTGTGGATTCCTTTTGCACAAAGTGACGCACTTGGCGAGGGCAGGGGGTGGGGAAAGGTGGGGAGAGTTTCCACTGATGCTGGCTGGAGACTCTGGGTGTCTCCAGCTGTGTCTGCTTCTGCCCCAGGAGTGCATCCTGGCCACCTCTGGCCTGCTTGGAGAGCTCCTAGGGTGCTGCTACCACCTCCTGCATTTTTAATGCCTTGGACTTGAAAAGTCGTTTCCAAAGGTGTGCAAAGCACTAAGTTAATTGAGCATGGCGGCTGAGCCTCCCTCTCCCAATGTAGTTTTCAAGGCAACATGGCTGAAATATCAGCTGTCAGATGATGAATATTTTAAAGAAAATTCCATTATGCATTCTGGCTTCACTCAGCTCGGTAATGAGAGTAATGAGGACAGTTACCTTTAGGGAAAGGAAGTGAGATCACTCTTGCCACTTCCAGGGGGTTGGTTTGACAGGCATCTATTCTGAGCACGGGGCTATGTCTGGGGAAATCACAGCTGCTTGTAACCTCACCTGGTAGGGAAAACTATACCTTACAACAGTTTGGAGCTCTCTCTGCGGCAGAGAGCTGGCAGCAAACTATTTTTATTCCCTTGGCTGATCATGGAAGTAGAATGTATCACCTGATGCATATTAAATGGCTGAAGTTGAGAGAATGAGAGATAAAGAGGTAGACAGAGAAGGGGGGAGGGAGAGAGAGGGGGGAGAGAAGAAGAGATGGGGGAGAGAGGAAGAGGGGGGAGAGAGGGGGGAGAGAAGAAGAGATGGGGGAGAGAGGAAGAGGGGGGAGAGAGGGGGGAGAGAGGAGAGAAAGGTAGAGAGAGAGGAAGAGAGAGAAAGGTAGAGAGAGAGGAAGAGAGAGGGGGAGATAGGGAGAGAGGGGGAGGGAGAGAGAGAGGGGGAGGGAGGGAGAGAAAGAGGGAGAGAAGGGAAGAGAGGAAGAGAGAGAGGGAGAGAGAGGGGGAAAGAGAGGGGGAGAGAGAGGGAGAGAGAGAGCGAGCGAGCGAGCGAGAGCTCTGCTCTCCTGTAAAGCCTCCTGTGTTCTGTGGTCCAAACAGAAATCACAGAAACAAAGGAGGAAAATGAGGGAAAGCAGGGTGCCTCCCCTTCTTCTCCATGGGTGCTTTCCACAAGGGCCAGAAAGGTACGACCAGGAAAGGCTGAAGAAAAGGAAAAAGTTTTCCATTTCAGAGAAGTAGCTGGAGGAAAAGAGTTTAGTCTTCAAATGAATAGGAAATAGGTATGTCCCTGGGATGGATACCTTTGTTTTGAGTTGGGGCCATAGCTGCTGGTGCTTCAGGGCTACTCCTACTTCAGGGTCACTCCGAGCAGTGCTCAAGGCACCTTGTGGTGCCAAAGGACGAATCTCAACTTCCTGCATGCAAAGCCTGAATGCAGCCTTTTGAGCTAACTCTGGCCCTAGAGGATATTGTTAATCCAAACAATTGGTGAAATTGTTCTTGTGTCTTCAGGTTGCTGTGCCGTGCGAGGGTAAAAGGTTGGGAAATGGTAACCTTCGTTTGACCCAAAGTGTCTTATCCTATATAGGCTGTGAGGCTCTTGAGTTTGCAGTGGGGATCTGGGCACTGGAGGGAGGAAAAGAAGCTCAATAATGCTGCTGCCAGGTGTGTCAGAGGTTAGCTGCACTGTCAGGAGTTGGTCAATAACACAAATGCGAAAAATTAGAGTGCTCTTTCTGCATGGGCTGTGTTAGAACGTCCGTTTGCTAGTTGTACAACTATTACCTGTCAAGCTGCCATGCAAGCAGCTGGTATTTTTTGTCCACATGGTTCCTTCCAGCAGGATTTGGTGAACAGTGTGAATAGCACTTAAGGGAGAGGAGGGGACCCCCTGAATCACCATTCTGCCTCTGCTCTGCTCTGGTGGCATTGTTTCCTGGTGGTCCCTGCCCAACCCCTGTTGTCAATTTTATTATTTTTTTTGCGGGGGTGGCGGGGGGGGGCAGTGTGGGCACACCTGGAAATGCTCAGGGCTTATTCCTGGCTCTGCACTCAACAATCACTCCTGGTGGGTCTCGGGGAATCATATGGGGTGCCAGGAATTGATTCTAGTTGGCAAATGCAAGGTTAGCACCCTCTCTGCTGTACTACCTCTGCAGCCCAGTCATGCACTTCTTGCATGGTGGAGTTACTACCCAGAGGTCGGTTTGCTTTCTGTGAGCAACACCCATCGTGGAGTGATAACATTTGGAATCAGAAAATGAACATGAGTATGGTGCTCTCAATAGCTGGAATTTATTAGGCACGTAGCAGCTTATATGCTCTGCACTGGAAACCCATGGCATAGGTATCATTTTCTTCATTTTATAAGTAAGGTTACTGGGGCTCAGACAGCTTAAGTGGTTTGATCAAAATCACATGGCTTTGAACAGCAGCTGCGGATTACACCCAGTCCAGTATAACGCCACAATCATGCTCCCTGGATGTTTTTCTCTCTAGGAGAATATGGGGTAGAAGGAAGCGAACTGATCTGAGGGCTGAAGTTCTTTCTACTTTCCCACTGGAAGATGAGAAGAAGCTTTTTCTCTTCTGTCTCTAACATCTGATTTTCTGGTCTTGGGTGGTTATAACCTGACTCCAGGAAAACACTGTCTCTCATGTGAGTGAGGCCACCTAGAGAAGAGGGAGCAGGAAGTACGTGAGGAAACTCTGGCATAAAATCTATACCCACCCAGAAAGGGGGTTTTGTGGGGACAGCCAGGAGGTCTGGGCAGTGGCTGGCACATAAGAGTTGGAATGAAGCTGATGGGTGGTGGAAAGAAATGCATGTATTTGGTTCCAGAATTCAAGTTTGGCAATTTAATAATAGAAACATAGAGGTCTAGTTTTCATCTAAAAATACTGAATTCAGTTTTTCCAGCCCCATAAAAAGTTCTGGGGTTTTGATACATGAAATAATGCCCAACGGAAGGATTGAGTAGCTTGGCTGTGGAGAGCAGCTCAGAGCTTTCTACCACCCTGTTCCTACTCCACCAGTAGCTGCCTCTGCTGCTTCCCTAAGTGGTACCTTCTAGAACCTACTGGGATTTAGTGAGCAGCAGCTATATGCAGGCTCTCCATAGGATTCACTTGCACGTAAGACAGAATAATGCCCCCCAAATAGTCATTAGAAGAGATGTGGGGACAATGGTGGAGGGTTGGGGGCACCTTGGTGCTGGTGGGGTATAGTCGCTTTGCACATCTATTCCATATCTAAACTACAGAACTGAGCTGACCCTTGGTGAGGAGAGGAGAGGGCATGTCCTTGGGAGATTGGGGCACTGAGGGAGGGAAGTGAATACTCTGGAGGTGGATATGGCGCTGGACCCATGTATGAATGAAACTATAATTAATGGTATTGCAAATCATGGTACCTCAATGAATATAGAGGCTAAAATCATCACTTGTTTCCCACACTCTGAGAAAATGAAATGAAAATGTTGAGATGGAAATATTTACTGATTTCCCCCAGACAGCTTGTAAACATGGGGTATCATTGTAGCATTGTCATCCCGTTGTTCGTCGATTTACTCGAGTGGGCATGAGTAATGTCTCTATTACACTCAGCCCTGAGATTTTAGCAGCCTC
Organism: Sorex araneus; assembly: GCF_027595985.1. NCBI lineage: Eukaryota > Metazoa > Chordata > Mammalia > Eulipotyphla > Soricidae > Sorex > Sorex araneus. Next base: position 46,863,184 of record NC_073310.1, on the reverse strand, counting down.
CCCTTACTTGTCTTTCCCAACAATTGTAGGCTCTTTCAGGGTCAAGGGAATGAGATTTATGGTTACTGTTTTTGACATATTGAATATGCCACGGGTAACTTGCCAGGCTCTGCCATATGGGCAGGATACTCTCAGTAGCTTACCAGGTTCTCTGAGAGGTATGTATATGTCTGTTATTGTATTTGGGATATGAATATGCCACAGGGAGCTTGCCAGGCTTCCCAAGCGGGTAATAGACTCTCAGTAGCTTGTCAGGTTCTCCAAGAGGGAGAACTAGGCTATTAGATGTCCCGCGGCAACATTGCAGCCACGCACTTCCAGGAACTTGGATTTATAGTCTCTGAATGTTGGCCTTTGATGGGATTACACAGCACTGGGGGCAGTTTCTGGGTGTGACTGCCTAGCTACTGGAAAATTGGGGATCTGGGTGGAAGAGGCCCAGTCCCAATCCGAGCAGCCTTGGAGACCTTGGCCTCGGAGTCCCACACACCTGGGTTCCTCTGCCGGGTCCTTCATGCGTGAGGCTCGTCCAAACATGTAGAGAATGGCCCTGAGCATGGCCTTGGCCTCAACTGTTGAGGCTTTGCTCGGGGAGGGGAGGGAAATGCACCCTGTCCCCTCCAAGGGGCCCCAGTGAATACAGTCAGGCGAGGGGGCAAGAGACTGCATAAGTCTCTTCCAGGAGCTTGGTTTTATAGTCTCTGGATGTTGGCCGTTGATGGGATTACATGGCACTGGGGGAAGTTTCTGGGTGTGACTGCCTAGCTACTGGAGAATGGGGAATCTGGGTGGAAGAGGCCCAGTCCTGATCCAAGCAGCCTTGGAGATCTTGTCCCTGGGTCCCGCACACCTGGGTTCCTCTGCAGGTTCCTTCATCCCTCCCTTCAAACATGGGGTAGGGATTTGAACTCAGTCCTCATTCCTGTTGCATCTTGGATTTGTTGTTGTTGTTGTTGTTGTTGTTGTTACTGCATCCAGTGACACTTGGGGGTAGTGATCATGATCATTCTAATCTCTTTTTTGTAGGGGCAGAACCGAGGTGAACTTATCAGAATCTCTATGAGTTAGATTTCTTTCTATCATAATAAGGATTTCAAATCCCTTCTTCAGGTGAATCAAACATGTTAGGTGTTCACTGTTTGAGACTGGAGTTCCCATATATGTCTTTTTTTCCCTTTTGGATATCTCTCTCTACCATCTTGCCTCTGTGATGCCAACAAACTTTCATCTGTCTCATCTGTGGTTTCCATAATTCCCCTTTCCAGTCCTTGTTCCCCGTGGCTTCCACCTCCCTCCTCCCCTTCTCCCACCATGACTTAAATAGTCTCTGGGGGAACATCTAGTTCTGCAAACATGACAGAGAGGATTTTTCCTGGAACTTTTGGTCACATTTCTTCCCTAATTCTCTCATGGTTTGAGAAGAAAAAATGGTCCTCAGTGTCCAAAGAAGGAAGAAAGGAGAGACAAGGGCAACCAGATGGCCACTTCCAGATAACCCATGTTGGAACGGTCTTATGCTATCTTAGTCATTATGTCAGTGGTTTAGCCAAACATTGTTGAGTCTGCAAAGTATTCAGCTTGGGGACCTTTTAAAGATAAAGGCTACAAAACTCTGACTAGAAAATTAGATAGATAGCCCAAGCAGATCTTGGCCCATACAAGTGAGAGCCCTTAACTCTAAAGCATTCAGAGCCTCACATGGAATCTGCCTCTCCACATGGTTGTTAGCTTAACTTTGGTAAAGAATCACCCATATGTTGGAGGTGGTGATTGTTGTCTTCTCCCTCATATCTTCTCTGTTAAGTTAGTATGCTCTGATACAAGCAATGTATTTATCACAAACGGAGAAACAGTTTATAACCTTGTTGTGTAACCCACTGGAGCACCAGATTCTGGCTTTATGGAGATCCCAACCACCATGGGTCTTTCATGAGCCTGAAAGCCCGTAGAAGAGACTCAATGGCCTCCATGAGCATCAAGCACCAGACTGGTCCATGCACTAACCTGTCTCCCAAGTGTCATGTGTGGGTGCCTGTACTCTCCCTGCCAGTTTCTGTAAGGACAGGAATGCTTCTGAACAATTTTAGTAAATTCATACACTCTGAATGCGTTTAATTTCACCAAAGGAATAGATTTCTACTGGAGCGATAGCACAGTGGTTGGGCGTTTGCCTTTCACGTGGCCAACCTGAATTAGATTCCTCCGCCCCTCTCGGAGAGCCCAGCAAGCTAGCGAGAGTATCGAGCCCGCACAGCAGAGCCTGTCGGGCTACCCATGGCATATTCTATATGCCAAAAACAGTAACAATAAGTCTCTCAATGAGAGACGTTACTGGTGCCCGCTCGAACAAATCAATGAGCAACGGGATGACAGTGATACGGTGATACTTGAATTTGTAGCAAAATACGCAGTATGAAAGATATCGATCCTTTTAATAATATTTTAATCAGTTTTGTGGCAAACATAGAGTGCAGAATAGCTCTTCCCAGGCCACACCTTCTGTGACTTCTTAAATTCTGTCAAGCAACGTGGTAAGGAATGGGGAAGGTAAAGAGAGGAAGTCAGTTGGAGGTGGGTGGGGATGTCTTTTCCCTTCAATTCTGAGATGTCTGAGCAAGCTGCCAGGCCAGCCTGTCTCAGCAGTTTAGCTTAGTCTCTAACTCTTCTTATCTCCAATGAATGCTTCTAATCAGTAATTTAAGATAGTATCAGATCAAATGACAAAACCTGAGTGTTGGGCCCTGCTTAGCAGACTGCAGGCTCCCATTAAGGTCTGCATGCAGGAACACTGACTAGGTTTATCTGGAGAGGAGACAATAAAATAAGACACCTCATCTTTGTTTTTAATTAATATAGTTACCTTATTTTAATTACCAAAGTGTCACATGCAGACAATCAAAGAAGCCCTTGTATAAATAAAGGGGAAAAAAAGATTCTGTCTTATCACAGAAAACGTTTTCAAGGAGAGTTCCACAGAGCTCTCATAGGCCAAGACTTCCTCCTGGTGAGCTCTGAAGAATCCTAGCATAGAGAATAGATTTGTCTGAGTCTTGTCATGATGGAGTATTTAAGTCTTGTTTTCATAGTTTCTTAAGGAATAAGGGAGAAAATACCATTACTTCTTCTCTAAATCAAAACATGAATCTTGATTCAACTAAGATGGGAGAAACTTTTAGGCTTTCTTTTTAATTGGCTTTTGTTTTAGTCTAGTTGTAGGTTTGGAAAGGATTCTGTACAAATGATTATTCTAGAGATTTGCTTTCATTCTCTCACCCATTTTCTCCCAAAAACTTGATCAGGGAGGAGTGTGGGATGATTTTGTTTCATATGACCTGTCAGACCTGAATGCTCAGCAGAGGACAGGAGAGAGTGGCTGAGCTCCCCAGAACCTGCCACGTTGAGAACTGTCCACCACAGAGATGGGGAGCTCTGAGCTCAGTGCCCTGTGGGGGTCATTCTTTCCTTTGGGAGTTGTTGTGCTAAATGACTGAAATGTGCTAGTGGGGCATGCTGTCTTTCACTATGCAATCTCTTTCTAGACTTTACCAAGAGAACTCACACTGATACTTCACTTCAAATCACAGCATAGCCTCCATGGTGGTTGCTATTTCCATTTTCATTCTTCTAGGTTTATCTGGATACTCACTGTAATGCTTCCTTAAATCTTCCCTTGCCAAACACGTAACTTCATGGAGTTTCTCAACAGGGATGCTTCTCTTGGCTTTAACAGATGAATAGACTTTGGGAATCCTAGCAGTGGAGTCAGAAAATGAATCCACTGTACTCTATTCTGTATTTGGATACTGCTTTGGTATATACCATCTAGTGTATATATACCACTGCCACTAGAAGAGTTTGGCAAGAAAGAGTTAATATATACTAAAAGGATCAATATATATTATAATATATACTATATATATTATATATAATTTTGCTATCCCATCTGTTCTGTTATGGATTAACCTGGATTTGTCCTCTCAGAATTCATGTCAAAAATCTCAAAACCTTCAATATGATGGAATTAGAATACAGGGCCTTAGGGCGTAATTATGATTAGATGAGTTCATAAGAACAGAGCCCTCATAAATAGGATTAATAATCTTATGAGAGTGATGAAAAAGCTTGCTTGCCCTCTCTGCTCTTCACTCTGAGAGAAAACAATGAAAACTAGACACTGCACAATACAGAAGAGTATCCTTACCAGAACCTGTCACCCTGATTTCCAAGATCCATCCTTCAGAACAAGGAGTAATATTCTACTTTTTATATGCTACCACCTCATGGTACTTTGTTTTAGCAGCCACAGCCAACTGAGAAACCAAAACTTTGCAGGTAAAGAAGTTATAGAAGGTTGCATGGCCAGAAAAGTAGAAGCCAACTTCTAAATATGGAATGATTTTCTGAGTCTTGGCAAAATTCCTGAAAGTCTAGTCCTTTTAGGACATAACACACCCATTGGAAACTTGTTTTAGACCATATGAGAAACAAAATGGTTAATACAAAAATCAAAAGACCCAGGTTTGAATGCAGGTCTGGCTACCACTCCCGTGACCTGAGCATTTATTTGCTCTGAGTCCTTGTTCCATTTTCTGTCATGTGGAAATATATTATTTCTACTGCATAGAATTGCTGGAGGGATTGAATTTAAAAAATGCATACTGACAAGCTTGTTAAGATCCTTCCAACCCCCTCAAACATCCACAAGGCTATTAAAATTTTTGAAATTGGTTGCATTTCACATCTGACAAGTTCATGAATTACAGTCTCTCGATAGAAAAGGGTGGTCTAGATGGAGAGAAGAAGAATCTCTCAAGACACAGCTGGCATGGTTTGTGTATTAAGACAAAAATGAAAGAATAGAATCCTAAGTAAGTGAGTTAGAAGTCTTCCCAGGATCTTAGGTGGTTCATTTATTTGTGTATAAATGGGTGGAAAAAGTAAAGAAAAACCATCACTGCTTTCTTTGAATGTGAATCAGTCCATTCTCCTTAACGACTGTGCCAACATATACCAGTCACTATTCAAGGGGATCTTGGAAGTAGGACAAATTCCTTTCTCAAATGGGTCTTGCATTTGAGGAAATAATGTAATAAAGAAACAATGAGACAGTACACAAGAAATTATTAGCATGGTGATGAGAAAAAAATATCAGTTATAATGGCTAGATCTTTAGAGTGGAAGGTGTTAAAAGGCTTCTGTGAGGAGGTATTGTGTGTACTTCAGCCTGAATGGTAAGAAGTTCTCATGTCCTCCCCTAACAACCATGCAGGCGATGGGGAAGAACATGGATGTGAAGAGGCATCATGATTATTTGGGCCAGTGGAAAACAACACTAAAATGGGCATTCTAAAATTGTGGCTCATTCAAAAGTGCTGAATATTTGTCTTTGTATCTTTAATGATACCCACTCAGAAGACATATGCATCTGTCCTATTGGACAGCTTCTCATAGAAGCTCAGATATGCTTCACAGTTCCTGGTCCTTCTTGTGAGAGCCAACGATGTGTGAGCTATTTTCAGTCATTGTTCTCACTGAGCAAAGGTTGACAGGTGAGCTGGGATTCCTAAAACAGGGGAATGGTTCACTGGGTTTGGAAGAAGGTGAAGGGCAGAGAGAGACTAAGAAGGTAGCTTCAAGTGGATGTAGACCAAACATTGGATGTAGCAAGCAAAGTGCTGCCAATGAGTAAGTAAGCTTGGCTGCAACAGATGTTTTCCAAGGGACTGAAGAGAAATGATAATAGTCAAAAGGGAAGGAAGTACCAGTGGAGGTTATCTGAGGGTGAGTTCAGGCATTTGTATTTTAGGAGATGCAGAGAACCCTAGTAGTGCTGAAAAATGGCTCCATGGGAGAGATCTACGTATATACCTGTCTCTGCACCTAGAGACCCAAAGGCCTGGTCCCGCTCACCCTCATCATTTCTCTCAACCCTCCCCTCCCAGTTTGCTCAGTTCAGTAAGCTGGATTTCTGCTTTGTGAATCTGGTTCAGTTATGATTCTCCTTTTCTAGTGTCCAGCTTTAAATGTGGTCTGTCATGACTATGTATTGCAGGAAAAGCTAATAGTCATTCCACAAAAATACTAATTTTTAGATAGCCCCCAAACTAGTGAGAATTTGAGACAAACCTATTCAGACAAGTTGGGATGATTAAAAATAAAAAGGAGTTCCCATTTGTCAGGACACAGAGGCTCACAAATTAGGTTAGCACTCAGATGCTAGTGGACATTGATCAGAATTTGCTTTCCTTATTTCCATTCAAAAGTAAGATTCAGCACTATATCTCACTTAAAAACATTTTTGCTATTTTCCCATTTGTTTACTGACTATAGTTTCTCCCTCTTTCCCTTTATCAGTCACTTTATTATTTAAAATTTTTGTTGTTGTTGTTGTTATTCGGCTCACACCCAGCGATGCTCAGGAATTACTCCTGGTTCTGCACTCAGGAATTACTCCTGGTGGTGTTGGGGGCACCATATGGGATGCCGGAATCAAGCCCAGGTCGGCTGCATGCAAGGCAAACACCCTACTCGCTATACTCTGGCCCTATCAGTCATTTTATTATCCATGCAATTTTTCATGGGATCAAATGCAATCCAACACAATTTCCAAAACCTTTCCAACTTTATGTGAGTAAAGGAAGGCCAGTTGGACCTTTTGACTCACCTCCCTATCTAGTCTTTTTATGATAAGATGCAATAAAGTCTCAAACTTTCAATTTGGAGAAAAAAGCACTATTTCTAGCTCTGGTTAAAAGTTTCTGATTAATTTTCAAATATTCCTTCTCTTTATCTAAAGTTAATTCATAAAAATAAGTGGATTGCTTTTAAAATTTGTCTCTCTTAGAGACTCTTTTTAGGAATTTAAAAGAGGATTCCTAAAGGAGTGAAAGAGTACATCCAAATTCCAATGGTCTTGATAAGCTTCCCATGCAATTGGAGGTGGTCTATGGTTTGTTTGTAAAGGACCAGGATCTAATTTGTGAAGGTTGCTGAGATGTTTTATTTGTTTGTTTGTAACTATTGGGGAGGAGGATGTACATTATAAATATCAAATGTAATATTCATTAATTTAGTAATAAATAAACTCATACTATCCTACCTACATGATCAAGGACCCTATACTTTACTAATAGGGATGTTAAGGAAAATGTGATCAAGTAAATTACATTTGGTCTATAAACAGTTCTTGTTAGAATTTTGATTTTAGTTTAATTCCCTGTTAAACCAAATTGACAAATGATGCTAGCTATAGATCAGTTTTATCTTCTTTGTGATCTGTGCTTCCAAATTTCAAAGTTGAACCACATGGGACAATGGTGAAGGAACTTGACTTTTTGTGGAATATTTTATGTATGAAATCTTTCAATAATGACAGTTTTGTAAACCATGGTGCCCCAAATAAAATTTCCAAAGAAGAAAGTTATGTTAAAAGAAATCTAGACATAAAAAGGAAGCTCAGGAATGTATAAGTATATAATTATGTGAGTGCATAGGTATTCAAACATCACACATATATTTCTATATAATAATCACATGTATTTTATATAAATAATAAATCAAAACCTAATCAAATTTACTTAAGGAGGAAGGAGGGAATAGAATGGAGAAGGTAGAATAACCATATTTCTCTAAATGTAAGAAAACATAAATTTTATTAAATTCTAAGACAATCCAACTTTTCATAATTCCTAAAATTAAAACTAAATTGATGAGTGAACTTAACTGTGTATAAAATCATTGGTAAAACCACACATAGAAGAATTATTTCAAATTTCTTTAAATGCAAAAATTTGTATTGTGTTCTAATGGTAAACAATAATAAATGTTAAATAATCTTTTTTTTTTTTTTTTGCTTTTTGGGTCACACCCAGCGATGCTCAGGGGTTACTCCTGGCTTTGCACTCAGGAATTACTCCTGGCGGTGCTTGGGGGACCATATGGGATACCAGGGATCGAACCCAGGTCGGCCGTGTGCAAGGCAAACGCCCTACCCGCTGTGCTATCGCTCCGGCCCCAATGTTAAATAATCTTGAGCCCTTTTAAATAACTACAGTGTTGGTAACATGATTGGCATTGTTGGTCTATAACTATAAAAAACTTAAGATAGCCCATTTCTCCGCGCCCGCACCCCCAGAATGACTGACGAAGAGGATGGAGCTGCTTGGGACACCAGCAGCCCACCAGCAACCTGCAGTATGTGACTTGAGAGTTTCCGCCAGGTTCCCCGAGCGGGGAACCGGCGTTTCTCTTTTTTTTTTTTTCTTTAATCTATCTCTCTTTCCCTCAACTTCTCCTCGGCACAGCACAGCATCTACCCCACTTCTCTGAGCACAAAATGGAGAGACGCACCCAAACGCGCGGCACGGCTGGCGGGGGATCGAGGGCGGGGAAGTACCGGTCTCCGCCCACATCGGACACTTAAAGAGAGTGCAGCCACGTGGGCTTTCCCATTTCTCCGCGCCCGCACCCCCAGAATGACTGACGAAGAGGAGGCAGCTGCTTGGGACACCAGCAGCCCACCAGCAACCTGCAGTATGTGACTTGAGAGTTTCCGCCAGGTCCCCCGTGCGGAAATCTCTCTCTCCTTCAACTTTTTCCCTGGACTTTAGACAGAAACCCAAAACCGCGCGGCTGCGGCAGCGGCTGCGCGACCTAATGTCATCTTAGTATCAGCAGTATGTAATGGTTCCTTCTTAATGGGTCGGACTTTTGTGGGTGTTCCTAACAAGAATAGTAAGTATTTTGTTGAAATATTGAAGGCAATCAAAATGGTAGCCATCTCTCTGACTGAACTAAGCTATATCCCCACGCCGGCTGAGAAGAAATATCCTTCTTTCTCGGGAAGAAACGTGGTGTGGTGTCAAACATAGTGTGATGTCCATTAAGCAAACAGACCTGGTGGCGTGGGAATGGGAAATAAGAGGAAAAATTAGGTACATGGACCAGCGGGACGCTGGTGGAATCTCGAGCCGGAGCCGATATCAGCGCAAGAGCTTTGGTTCCAGAAACTGCTTCCAGACACTCTACTAGACTATCAACTAAGCCAGAGCCCCACGCCGGCTGATGACGGGAAATAACCATCCTCTTCGGTTTTTTTCCCTTTGTCAGACAGCGTGGCGATTACTAAACAGGCGTGAACTCGGTGGCGCGGGGCAAGGGGGAAAAAGAAAAGTTATGTAACAAACAGCAGGACTTAATATCTCTATATTCTTAGTAATGGAGAACTATCAAATGCCTCATTGGCAATAGGACTGTCTTTTTCTTTTTGGGGGGAAACCCCAGCAACGGTAGTGAGTTGTGTGTTGAAACATGGAATGTAATCGAGATAAGCGCGAATGAAGTGAAACTTATCACGTACAAGGGTGGGGACTAGGGAGGTGGGAGGGGGCGGCAGATATACTGGGGGGGTTGGTGATGGAAGATGGGCACTGGCAAAGGGAAGGGTGTTTGAATATTGTATAACTGACATAATCCTGAGAACTTTGTAACCCTCCACTTGGTGATTCAATAAAAAAATAAATAAATAAAAAAAATAAAAAAAAACTTAAATAAATAACAAAATTTTGTTAAAGTCATTAGGGATTAACTTCAGAAACAAAGAAGTCTGAAAATATAAAATTCTAGTAATTAAGCAAAAACTCAGGAATTCTATTTTAATTGGTTGACTAGATATGAAATCATGAAAATAATTTCTCTTTAAAATGCACACCTTGGCTTGGTTAGAAACTTAGAAATAATAGTTGAATAATTATTAACTAATGTTTTTAGTGAGCAGCTTATGGCTTCTAATACCAGTTCTCATCTCAAAAACGAGCATTTCTTAGATCAATTGCTTATTCTAGGACTGGGACAGAAAATAAAAAAGGGAAATAAGTAATTTATTAAAATGTATAAGACCATAAGAAGAGGTACCATTGGTAAATAAGCTACAAATCTATTATTGATAAAAATATCTGCAATGAACTGTAATAGATCAAACATGTGTGAATCAATGAGAAGAGAGTAGTACCAATAAGAAAAATTAAGGTTATTGTTGAAACAGTGAATGATTATGAAAAATGATAAATCAAGATATTTCTTAGAGGCATATTCATTCAATATTTCTGACTGCACTGCACTGTAGCACTGTTGTCCCATTGTTCATTGATTTGCTTGAGCGGGCACCAGTAATGTCTCCATTGTGAGACTTGTTACTGTTTTTGGCATATTGAATATGCCACGGGTAGCTTGCCAGGCTCTGCCATGGGGGCAGGATACTCTCGGTAGCTTTCTGGGCTCTCTGAAAGGGATGGAGGAATTGAACTCGGGTCGGCAGTGTGCAAGGCAAATGCCCTACCCACTGCGGTATCACTCCAGGCCAATATTGCTGGCTATGAAGATGTTTAAAGAGAGAATGTTTCTTCTATGGTTGTATCCCATGTGTTAGGGAAAAGAGAGATAATAGAAATTAGGGCATGATTTTGCTAAAACAAATGAAGTAATGAATCTAGACAGTAATTATTAACAGCTGTTAACATTAAAATATTAGATAGCGTGGCATGATGTCTCAGTGGAAATTTTCAAAGCCACTGATAAATAATTTGGTCAGAAATGGAATATGAACTTTATTAAAAATCTAGATTTAATTAGCAGTTTACAGGAAACTATGGAACAAAGGAATATTTAACTTATACTATGCAGACGCAAATAGAAAAATTATGAACTTGAGATACATTATAACTCATAAGGGCAAATAAATGCATTTCCAATAAATGCATTGCAAAAAAAAAAAGAAAAAGGGAGGGGGAAACAGTTTTAAAAGTGATTAGGAGCTAAAACCTACTATTTCTAGTATGCGGTCTTTCTTCAAGTCCAAATTAGAAAACACATTACAGTTAAAAAAATCACTTGAGCTAAGAAAGAAAATTTGCATATTAGTTGGAACTCTGATGAGATTAGAATAATTAATTAATCAATTAATAAAACGCAGGAGTACTGCTATTCATTTGTTTATTTTTTGTGATTTTTTAATTGAATCACTGTGAGATACAGTTATAAATCTTTCATAGTTCTGCTATTTATTTAGCCACTGATTGAACTGATAGAAGTGGGTATGAACTGCACATTACTTTTTTTTTAATTGAATATCTGTGAGATAGACTATTACAAAGCTATTCATGATTGGGTTTCAGTCATTCAATGATCCAGCACCAATCTCTCCATCAGTGAACATTTTCCACCATCAATGTCCCCCCTTTCCCTCCCACCATTCCAACACCCCACTCCCCATCCCCAGCCTGACTCTATGGCAGGCAGTTTTCTTCTTTCTCTCTCCCTCTTTTTTCTTTTGTGCATTATAGTTTGCAAAACAGGTCATGGTGCTTGTTCAGGACATTCAGTACTTTTATTGGGAAGGTAAGGCTGGAGTAGCTTTTTAACTGGGTGGCAACTTTGGGGTGTGGAGGTGACTGCCAAGGCTTCTGGAAGTACAGGGAGGTGATGGGAGCTTTTCCCAGCCCTGAGAAATCCTCGATATTTCAGTTACAAAAACTGCATGCTCAAAATTTCAGCAGATTATATCTCAGTGAGGTCCATCTTGAGATGGTGGAGTTCAGCTGGGGGCATGGCAGTGCTTTTGGATTGTGGAAGCAAGAGGCTGCCGAGTGGGCACCAGGCTAACCCGAATCCCCTCCAATTTACCCCCATCTGTTTAGTCTTGTGGAGGTCTGAGATTAGCTTCAGCTTTTAATCTCTTTCAAGATCTATTTATGGGTCTCTGAAACAAGGTCGTTAAAGGAGCCTGTATAGTTGAGTTGGAGTGGTTTGTGGGTGTAGTTCTCACATATCTAACTTTTGTCTGTTTAATTTCTCTGGAAACTTGGTCCCAAGTTGTTTGGTCCAGCCAGAGGCACAATGGCAACTTTTGGGTATCAGGAAGACTGAAGGCACCACAAAGCTGCTGATGCATTGGCCCTGCAGTTACAGGTTGGCCTGCTTGCTGTGCCACACCTCCTTCACTTTTAATTTTTGGTGTAATGGTAGTATGTGTGTAAGAATAAGAATAAGTCCTTTTAGAGATTCAAACCAAAATCAAATCCTTATTATAATTCCTTATTATGTCTCAGGTTTGTTCCATATGGATCCAGTAAACTGTTTATGGATCAGGGAGAGAATGGACTGCATAGAGATGAACAAGTTTGGCCAGGAGTTTCTAAATGTTACAAAGCAAAAATATGGTTGATGTATATTTGGTGATCATTGTAGTTTTTATGTGTATTTTGTGTATGTTTAAAATTGCTCATTATACAAAAGCTCAAAATAATGTAAGAGAGGGAGGAAAAGCATTTAACTGAGAATGAACAGTGTAATTTCAAGCCCGGAGGCCTCAGGAAAGGAGTTTTTCCGGGCTCCCCAAATCATTATGTGTAACCTTTGCCATGCATCCCTGCTTTGGAAAGACATCTTTGACAGATCTATTTTACTGTGCAGTTCAGTATTATTCTTCTAGTTCTCTAAATATTGGTGTCTGTGACTGTCTGCATAGTCCTGTGTGAGCCCCATGTGTGCAGTTAATCAAGCTTGCTAGACTGCCACAAAGTCTAGAGGTCACTTAGCCCCCTGGTCTCTTAGCCCCCTGCTCAGTGCTATTGATTCCTGCCTACTGCCCTGTGGTATTGTGACTTCCCTGAATGGCCTGTGACCTGGGTTTCCTGTCCCTCAGGGAACACACTGGTGTGTTGGGGTGGTTTCCTTTGCTGTAGGGAATGCAGTGAGATGCCTAATAAAATCTACTGAGCAACAATAGGGTTCAAGGTTGGCACCTCCTGCAAAGGAGTTAAGCCTTATCTGTTTTCAGCACTACTCTCCCTGTGGTACTTAGCCAGACTTGTTGAAGAATTTGAGAGCAATCGGTTTGCAAGCTGTCACTGCTAACTCTGGCTCCAGCCTCAGAGGTGACCCCTCTCCAGGCTGGATTATTTATGTGTATCCTGCACTCTGGCTAGGGAAGTGTGCTTTGGCCCCCAAACAAAGATTACTGTCTCCTCTATGACCTCAAAATATTTCCCAGCACATAGCTCTCCATCAGGCCACTTTGCAGAAGTTTGCTGACATTTGATTTTAGTAGTTACAGATTATTTCATTACTAAGGTACCAACATCATTTCTATGGGGATCAGTTGTATCCAGAACATAGAGTTGGTGTCATTTTTGCAAACAAGTTCCAAAAGTCTTTGAAGCAAGAGGACAACAATGGATGGCTGACTATAGTTAAGAGGACATAATGCAATTTACGGTTTGAAACTAGTCTGGCATTGTAGTTATGATCATAGTTATTAGAAGGCCGCATCTGTGTTTAAATATCAGCAAACAGAACTGTCTGATTTGGAAACATCAGCTAACTCTACAAGCATCAGTTTCCTTAGGTTGATTACAGTACTTCTTTCAGGAGGGTGTTGAAAAAGTAGAATGTGTGGGAATGCCGACTGGTTCAGCCCTTCTGGAAAACAATTTGGACGACTCTCAAAAAATTAGATATTGAATTCCCATTTGACCCAGCAATACCACTGCTGGGAATATATCCCAGAGAGGCAAAAAAGTACAATCGAAACAACATTTGCACATGTATGTTCATCGCAGCACTGTTTACAATAGCCAGAATCTGGAAAAAACCCGAATGCCCCAGAACGGATGACTGGTTGAGGAAACTTTGGTACATCTATACAATGGAATACTATGCAGCTGTTAGAAAAAAGGAGGTCAAGAATTTTGTAGTTAAGTGGATGGGCATGAAAAGTTTCATGCTGAGTGAAATGAGTCAGAAAGAGAGAGACAGACATAGAAAGATTGCACTCATCTATGGTATATAGAATAACAGAGTGGGAGACTAACACCCAAGAACTGTAGAAATAAGTACCAGGAGGTTGACTCCATGGCTTCGAGGCTGGCCTCATGTTCCGGGGAAAGGGCAACTCAGAGAAGCGATCACCAACTACATTGTAGTCCAAGGCCATGTGGGGGAAGGGAGTTTCGGGCTGAATGAGGGCTAGAGACTGAGCACAGCGGCCACTCAACACCTTTATTGCAAACCACAACAGCTAATTAGAGAGAGAAAACAGAAGGGAATGCCTTGCCACAGTGGCAGGGTGGGGTGGGGGGGAGATGGGATTGGGGAGGGTGGGAGGGACACTGGGTTTACGGGTGGTGGAGAATGGGCACTGGTGAAGGGATGGGTTCCCAAACTTTGTATGAGGGAAGTATAAGCACAAAAGTGTATAAATCTGTAACTGTACCCTCACGGTGATTCTCTAATTAAAAATAAATAAATTAAAAAAAAAAAGAAAAAGTAGAATGTGTGTGTGTATACCTGCTACATAGTGACTACTCATGATAATTATTTATATATAATTTAAAAATTAATCATGATATAGTGATAATTCTCACAGTGACAAATTTCAGAATTCTAGCCCTCATATTTGCATCGAAGTTTATAGTATTTTGTACTATGAATAAGTGTCCATAATTTTCTAGTTAACATTAAAGTTGTTTAGTAAGTTTAACTAAAGCATTGAAGTTTTAGTTAATTTTTCTTCCTAGTGTTTAGTTCATGACCTGGAATCCAGTGATACAGAGTATTTACTAATTGAATGAATGTCTGTGACTATTACAGTAGCAAGTAAACCTACCTTTTATGTCCATAAACACAGTTGGGGACATGCATACTATTTCCATATGGAGAGCAAATATTGATAGGCATTTTACACAGGATTCATTATGACCTCTTTTTGTTATGTTTTGTCTTTTTGTTTGCTATACCCGGCAATGTTCAGGGTCAGCTCTTGGCTTTGCACTCAGGATCCACTTCTGGTAGGGCACAGGGGAATTTATGGGGTTCTTGAGGATCAAATCTGGGTCTGGCACACACAAGGCAAACGCCTTACCTATTGTATCTCTCCATTCTCATTATTTCTTTTAGGCCCTGTTTTTTGGAGCCAGAGAGATAGTATAGCAGGTAGGGCACCTGCCTTGCACATAGATAACTCAGGTTTGATCCCTATGGTCCCCAAGCACCACCAGGAGTGATAACTGAGTGCAGAGCCAGGAGAAACTTGTGAGCACTGCCAGTTATGGCCTCCAACCAAAAAAAAAAACAAACAAACCTGGGTTTTGGAGGCAACTTTGGGAAGTTTCTGTAAGTCCTTGTTCTTCCTTTTCTACTCTGAAAAAATAGTGCTGTGTAATTATAGATTATTTGGAGGAAAATAAGTGACTGTTTTTCAGATTAAGTAAATATCCATTATGTAATGTTTATATATGTTAAATATGTAACATTAATTTTATAATATAGTTATATGTAGTCTTGAACATTTATAAAATATAAATATATAATTTTATAAAATATAAATTGTGTTGGTTTTCTAATTGCATGCAGGTTTCCAAACTTATATACTGGCCTAGAATCTTTAACTATTTTCTTTTATTTTTCTTATCATCATAGTCTCTTGCTCGCACGCTGGGCAAGAGAGTTTCTTGCCCGCAAGCCTGGCTGTCTTCCCCTGGCCCCTCGAGGGGATGGGCTCCAGCTTCCCTCCCCGCCCCGAGCAGAGCTCCTGGTGGCTGAAGACCACTGGAACCTAGCTACAGCCATGCTCGACACATTTGGACAGGCCTCATGCATGAAAGTACCGGCAGAGGAACCCAGGTGTGTGTAATTTTATCAACAGCCAACATCCAGAGACTTAAAAGCAAGCTCCCAGAAGGCTGCAATATCTTAGAACCTACTTCTCCCTCTGGGAGAAAGTAGCAAGTGACTGAGAGTTTCCTGCCCACCAGGGACAGCCTCACAAGCTTCCCATGGTGTATTCATATGCTAAAGCCAGTAACAAGCGGGATCTCATTCCCCTGACCCTGAAAGAGCCTCTGGCCAAATGGAGAGAGCTTCTAAAATCTCAGGGATAGGACAAATAGAGAAGTTACTGAGCCCACTCGAGAAATCGACAAACAACGGGATTTCATGATCGAGATCGTCATAGTCTATTTTTTTTAATTGAATCACCATCAGGTACAGTTATAAAACTTTCATGTTTGAGTTTCAGTAATACAATGATCAAACACCCATCCCTCCACCAGTGTACATTTTGTTCCACCAATGTCTTCAGTATCCCTCCCCACATCACTCCCCTCCCCTTTCAACCTTTCCCCCTGCCTCTATGGCAGACAATTTTCCTCTTTCTCTCTACTTATGGGCATTATGGTTTGCAATACAGATACTGAGAGACCATCATGTTTGATCCTCTACCTACTTTCAGCACACATCTCCAATCCTGAGTGATAGCTCCAACCATCATTGACTTAGTAATCCCTTTTTTTCTATTTTCTTAGAAACTGACACCTGTGTTTTATTCCTTAGGGGTATCAGAAATGGAGCGCATTACATATGAGAGGGGCTCATTATGGTGTGATGTAGGATAGCAAAAATTCATTTCAGGCTCAGGTAATGGAGATGAATAGCAAAGACACTTCAATTAGTGTTTTTTTTTTTATAAAGGCATAAGCCTTTGTTCATAATACAACTATCAATGATCAATTTACTACGGTCACATAGTTATTTACTCAGAGAGAAGACACAATTTAAGTGAGATTAAAAAAAATATTCTCAAATCCATAATTTTCTTAAAGCCACTTATTTTATTTCCTGTTCTTTTTTCTTTTTCACTCACAACCCTTTTGCACCAGAGAAAATTTTATACAACTTTTGGTCTACAGGTGTGTAAAATAGGTACAAAAGTGAAAAGTTTAATGGTAATAAATCAAAAAGAAATTTATTAAAACAAAGTTTTAAAATGTTGCATGACTCAGTATGGGGCTGTGACCCAGCGTTTAAGGAGCTAGGTCTGAGCCCCTGCCTTGCTCTAGGAATCCTTGGCCTTGCCTTGGCCTCCTCATCCTGCATTGAGCAGAGTCTTGGGTGTGCTTGAACTGCAGTGAAATTTGTCTGAGGCCAAGTCAGATATATCTGTCTACTTATTGTCAAGATTATGACAACAACAATAAAGATAAGCAAAATGTGCACACACACACATTACCTCCATAACCTTTTGTTCAATGAGAAAACTATTTCCCCCTATCCTTATGCTCCTTCACCTTATGGGCTCAATGCATTCAAATACTTCCTTCTTTCTGGGAAAAATTTAATCCCTACTGCATTTTTGTCCACTGTGGATCTGTATTTCCAAACAGATACAAAACATATACAAGAGACATCAGCACTATACAGTAGTAACATAATTCCAATCTTTTCTGGTGTTTCTTTGTGTCCAGATTCCTCCTGTAAGAAAAGAGCATCTCTAAGGTGCATAAACTTTGCTCCCAGATCAGACACTAGGACTGACAGAAGCACCAACTTGTTGGATACAGATGGATTTCCCTGAAATTCACCTCCCATAGATTCCAAGTTTTCTCCTCTGAGGACATTAGTAGTTGGAGTCATTTATTTCAGTGTTTTCTAAAGACACACTCCTGGTGTATGTAAAATATACAATATTCAGAACAAATGAAAAAGTTCCCATAGTTCTGTCCAAAGACAGAGAAATACTCTCGACACCTTGCCAACTCCTTCCTGGTAGCATTTTTCCCAGGAGAATGAGGGGATAGAAGAACATGAACATATAATTATATGATTTAGATACAACACTTATTGCCAAGCCCAAGTGACTACTTCAAGGCATTGGAGGAGAAAGTCCAGGGGCGACATCCTGATTAAATGCATTCAACCAAAGTCAGAGTTCTGCATAAATATCATTATGTGTCACTGCTGATTTTCTCCATTAGCACAACTGAAAATAAATTGCTTGTTTTGTGCTCATCATCCCCTCTTGAATGGAATTCCCTGAGTGGAGGGAGGAAAAAAAAAAACAGTGGGGGAAAAAAGAAAACAAGGCAGTTGGACTGCCTTCACCGTGAAAAATTGTGAAGTACATGAAGTTTATTTTTGCTACCATCTCACCATCCCTCTCCTTCTGTCCTGATTTCCTGTAGCCATTCCTCAGGCTCTAGCCTGTGTCCAATTCCCCAGGGTGTCCTTGCTGTCAGTTAATAATTGCTTTCAATGCTGTTACTCTTCTCAGAGTTTTTTTGCATTTTAATAGGGCCCCCAGGGATTCAAGTGTCTCCAGAACCAACAGAGTGAATCTATAATGGTGGAATTTTAGGTCCTGGTGACAGGCATTGTGGGACACTTTTAGGGAATGAGTATTTTCTCAGAAGGCAAACACCCTGACAGGCTGACTGACTTTGTGTGTGGGTGCCTCACAGAGGAACGGGGGAAACTGGGAAACATCCACTCCATCAGCAAAACCTTATACGAAGGTTATAGAAGAGAGCCTTAAACTTCGCTAATTGTAACTCGATATTATAATCAGGGTTTCAGTCAATGATAAGCTGTAATATGGGATGCATTTCCAGCTGGGAGCATGAGACTGTCTCTGAGGGCAAGTTCTCTTTTAAGGCAGTGTCATATAGGAGAGTCAAGGCTGTTGGCATGAAATAGTTTGCAATCTTTCCCAGGTTTTACTCCCTAAGTGAAGGAAGGATTTCCAATGACATGTTGTAGAACCTCAGGATTAACTCTCAGGTACAGTTTTGAAATGGTAATAATTCTCCTCCTAAACGGTGTTTCCATTTCCATTTGGTTCATGGACAAAAAAAGAAGGAAAAAATAAGAAAAGAAGCTGTGGTATTCTTCTCACCATTGTCTAGTGCAAGAGGATGTCAGATTACTGAACTCTATCTGGACCTCTCTATCACTCTTTTTTTTTTCTTCTTTGCTAAGTAAACAGTGGAGCTTCATCCATTATTCAGCTATCAGAGGCTGTCAGGATTCTCTGGCTGTGGAACTTGGGAGTTCTTACATTTCTTTAAAAATGTGGAAAAATGTATTTGTAAAACTGCTGGGAAGGGAAATGAAGAAAGATATCAACTTCTACAATATAATTAATCCTTGTGAGCATCTTCCCCCAGAGGGCTAGCTTGAGTTCTTTAGAAATGGGAATTTGGTTTGCTTTCTTTCTTTAGTTTTCTTCTTTTTTTAAAATTTAGTTGTCATTATTCACACTTAACTACCTGTGGCAAGTCCTGTGGAGGAAAGGAACTGTGGTAAACAGGTTTGGGGCACAGAGGAAGGAAGGGCTTTGAAACTGCGCCCCATGAGGAAAAGCCCAGAGCAGCTGTGCGTAGCAGTACCTCAGTGCCATAAACACGGCTCCCTCCCCACCAACCCAGTGCTACAAACGCTACTTTCATAGCTTTTGAATGGCATTCGGAAGGTTTTCCAGGTTGGAGACTGCATTTTGAGGTTCATTTTTGGAGAGATTTTTCAGGTCAAAAGTCACAGGTAGGAGAATATTATTGAAAGGAAGTAAAATTGCTACATGTAAATATTAGCTTTCAACTTTCTCCCAGGGATGGTGACCTCGGGAAATAGAGAGCCAGCCTCATAAGGAAGGACTTGGGAAGCCAAAGAGATAAATTGATGGTTGTAGGAGAGCCATTCCTTTGAAATGGGCCATCTCCACTTCCAGGTAATGTACTGCTTTCAGATGATGACTTTTAAAGGTTATGGGCATCTGAGAAATCTCAGCACCTCAGCTGTATCCTTGTTTTCCTGTGTCACAGGGTGCATGGAGCTCTAGATACAGAGACAGCAGGCCTGGCTTAAGTTGAGCAATTCCATTTTCTATGCTTTATTGGACTTGGTATATTCAGACCGGGAATTCTCTGCACTCCCGCATTTGGTAAATTGCAACACACTGTTGGAGTATAAGGTAACAGAATGATGGAAACATTTTCTACTAAAATTAATCACAATCTACATCAATAAAACTAGAAGATACATTTTATACAATTGAGAGTACTCCAGATAGAAATGGACAAGATTGCTTTAGAACACAAGAAAATTCCCCCAGGCCCTTTAAATTTTTTGATAAATGATAACTGTCAGAATAGTGAATTATTATGAACTTGATGTGATCATAATTTAAAATCATTGGAAATTTTTCTCATAGTCGAATATAGGTAGAAATAATGAAAACAGTGGTAGCGGACAGTTAGGAAGCACGTATGTGGGGAGAAATGTTGCAAGGGGCAGCCAGCTCACAGAGATCATAGCTTGTAAATGACTCATTTACAAAGTTACCAACACTATCTTAAAGAGAAGAGGACATCAGGGGAAACTGACAGTCCTTTAGGTTTCAGAATGTTTTTCAAGGGTTTCATGAAGATACAGAAATTAACCCAGGCAGACCAAACAGTAAGATGGATGAAATAACCAAGAATTAACAGAGAGCTGGAGCGAGAGCTGCGTGGGTTGGAGCATCTGCTTTTCATGCTGGAAGCCTGGGAAGAGCACAGGGTGACCTCGGAGCAGCAAGCGAATGTCACCCAAGGAGAAAACTCCCAAATAATCTCACATTTCACAGAATCCAACTAAAATCAATATGTAAATGTTCAGCATTCATATCTGGGGATGAATAGATGAAGATAAAACTTGGGACAGGGGGTTCTTAAAATCGAACTAGGTTATAAAATAATTAAGAACAATTAAGTACAATGCAATAAGCAAAGTGAGGAGTTAAACCATAGGAATTAAAAAAAGAATTTGGAAAACCTGACCTGACACTAATTTAGATAAGCTTAGAAAAGTTATACCTACATTCTAAAGTCTTGGTGTTCTTATCTATAAAATG
Organism: Sorex araneus; assembly: GCF_027595985.1. NCBI lineage: Eukaryota > Metazoa > Chordata > Mammalia > Eulipotyphla > Soricidae > Sorex > Sorex araneus. The sequence continues at coordinate 46,842,465 of NC_073310.1, read as the reverse complement.
GGATAATAATAGCATCTGCTCCACACTTTTGTGAGGAGTTAGTAGTGATAACACATAGCAGATACTTAAAATAATTACCCAATACATTTTAACCATTATTATGATTATTATTATTATAATCATAATAATTTATAATTTTGGAATAGTATAATACAGTCATATATTGTATTGTGACACAATTATATAATATATGACATATACTATTTGTTATAAATAAAAGCTATAATAGTAGATTTACATAAGATAAAAATCTTATAAAAATTTCTAGTTTTACAGGATAAGATTTTTATCTTGTCCTGGTAGGTAACTGCAATTTGGTTAAAATATTATCAATTTGAACATTTGATTTTTGTGGGAGGAGAATAAAGTTCTCTTGGTTTTCTTCTTTTTTTTTAGCTTTTGGACCACATATGACTCCGTTCAGTGCTTACTCCTGGCTCTGTTCAGGGCTCACTCCTACGGGGTTCAGGGAACCATATGTGGTGTCCTACCCATTGTACTATCTCTCTGGACCTCGGTTTCCTGTTTCTTTTGTTTTCCTGTTTTTATTTTTTCAGCTATACTCTGCAGCATTCAGGGATATTTCTGCCTGTGTGCTTAGAAGTAACCCACGCTGATGCTGTGGGTTCAACTAGGGCAGCGTTCATGGCAAGAAGCTTGCTTCTCTCAGAGCGCAGAATTTTAACATTTAGTGAAAATAAATAACTTTGTTAAAGTATAGATTAATGGAACTGGTTTAATGAGCATTCATGTGAGATGAAGCTAAAGAATTCTGTTTGGGGTATGGTGCCACCAACAGGTCAACCTGTACCTGTGGGGTGAGTATATCAGCAGCCTGATGGGGCCTTCAGGCTTCCTGATACCCCCAAATTGCCCCTGTGCCTTTGGCCAGACCCCAAAACTTGGGACCAACTTTACCAAGAAATTAAACAGCCAGAAGTTAGGTATGTGGGAGCCACACCCACAAACCACCTCTGGCTCAGCTATACATGCTAATTTATTGGCCTTATTTCAGAGACCCATAAATAAATCTCAAAAGAAATTAAAAGCCATAGTTAATCTGGGACCCGCACATGGCTGAACACACTAAGGTAAATTGGAGGAGTCGGGTTGGCCTGGTGGCCCACCCAAGCAGAGCCCCCAGCAGCCACTTGCTTCCATAAACAAAAATCGACGCCATACCCCTGGCCTGACTCCACTGTCTCAGGACGGGCCTCACCAAGATATAATCTGCTGAAAATTCTGGTATGTGGATTTTGTGATGCAAATCTCCAGCCTTTCTCAGAGTTGGGATGGACTATCTCCCCCCACTTCCAAAAACACACTGGCAGTCACCACCACTAATCAACTCCAGTGCTACCCTGTAAGCTTTACTACAAGCCTTGCTTCAGAGACCCCTAAATAAATCTTGAAAGATATCAAAAGCTGCAGTTAAGTTCGGACCCATACATGGCTGAACAGACTGGAGTAAATTGGGGGGACTGGTTGACATGTGCTTGTCCAAGCAGAGCTCCCGGCAGCCACTTGCTTTCACAATCCAAAATTGCTGCCATACTCCAAGCCTGACTCCACCTTCTCAGGATGGACCTCACCAAGACATAATCTGCTGAAAATTTTGTTATGTGGATTTAGTACACCAACAGCCCTGGCTCAGAGACACAGAGGCAAGTCCCAGAAGACACCACAGTTCCGGGATCTCTCTGGGCCCCATACCAAGCCAATTTCACTGGGGCACCCCAGATGGAGCAGGTGCAATCTCCCCACCTACTCCAGATGGAATCCCGGTGACCAAGAGCTTCCACAAGAAAGGCCCAGGTATTCAGGTCCCAGGACTAAATCTCCAGGCCACATGGCTGCAGAGGACCTGGGCTTTCCCTCCCTGGGTTCCCACCTGCCCAGAAGACTCGCTGTCATGCCCACAATTTGCCTCCAGATATTATCTTAGTGCACCAACAGCCCTGGCCCAGAGACTCCCAATTGAATCCCAAAATAGATTAGTGCCATACAGAGATGTCTCTGGAACCCAAACATTTACAATCTAGAAATTTATATTTATAATTGAAGCCACATGAGCTCTCGTGATATTCAAAATGAGCTACAGAAAATATATTATCTAGCATCTGCCCCTGGCAGGTAGGCTTGAATGGTGGTGGGAAAATTTGAGAAAAATATAATGCCCCAAATTAGACAGAGAGTATTGGCAAAATTGTCTACCATAGAGGCAGGGTGAGAACTGGGATGTGGTGGGCAGGGGCATACTTGGGACATCGGTGGTGGAAAATGTGTACTGGTGGAGGGATGGGTATTCCATCATTGTAAGGCTGAATCTCAAACATGAAAGCTTTGTAACTCTATCTCACAGTGATACAATACAATAAAAAAGTAATGTGGAGTTCTTGCCCAATTCAATCAGCTTAATCAATGGCTGAACAAATAGCAGTACTCCTACATTATTTTTTTAAAAACAGAATTCTCTTAGCAAAATGTGTTACTGAAAAAATAATTGGCTGAATAGATAAAACAGTATTCCTCAAGGCAAAGTTTAAAATCCTTTAGTACTTTAAATTATTTGGATTCTACATAGGGACCATGCTCAATTTCAGATAGCTGATTATATGATGCTGGTCTTGAAAAAGGTGATGATAAGTAAACGTCATTAGGGCATAAAGTAAAGAGGGTATTTGACTGGGATAGGGTGACTGCCTTAAGTGGGTTGTCCATTATATTGATGATTATGCCCATGAGATTATAACTCATAGTGGTGATTTATGGAGACCACAGAGAAGAAGGATTTTATTTTCTTTTTAATTAAAAACATTATTTATTTATTTTGCTTTTGGGTCACACCGGTGATGTGCAGGGGTTATTCCTGGCTTTGCACTCAGGAGGCCATATGGGATGTTGGGAATTGAACTCAGGTTGGCCGCGTGCAAGGCAAATGTCCTACCCGCTGTGCTATCACTCCAGCCCCAGAGAAAGGATTTTAATTACTGAAAGTTCCCAAATAGAAAGAAGGGCACTGCTTTCCATTCTAGGCCACTTTGTGATGCACCATTATTGGTCAGAAGACAGATTAAAAGCAAGGAGAAAGCTTGGGCTATAGCCTTCGTTATGTTTTTTAATGGGTAAAGCAAGACAGGTCAGAAGAAATAATTTAGAGTTGACTAATTTAAATAATTTCAGCAGGCTTTGGGACAAGAGGGCTGTCCCTAGTAGTTTGGTACCTAGCCCTGGATGGTTTAAGACAGGGGAAACTTTAGCTTGGTATGTGAAGTTTGCTTAAAGGATGTTGTTGAGGGTATGAACATGGGAATCAGTCAGTTGGTCAATGAAAGACACAGGTGGCTTAAAAAAATTATTATCTTACCAGTTAGACCTGGAAAGAGTAGAATCTCCCCCAGCCACCTGGTCTCTACCCACAACCCAAGATGTCAAAGCATCATAAAATATAGAAAATTACAATGTGATTAATACATTAGTGTGCTAGTTGTAAATCCCTGGTAAAACTAGAAACCATGGGGAAACTACCTGGGGAGGCAGATTTTAGAGGAGAAAATATTTCCCTGAAATAAAGCCATCTAAAAGTGGAACAGATGTCTTTGTCCAACAGTGAATGCTGAATCCAGATGTATTCTGAGATAGGATGAGCAAGTCATTCACATTTTAGGTGGAAATCCTTCAATGACTAGGATGTTGGACTAACACATGGATTCTATTATTCCATAGTAATATATTTTCTATAGAATAATTGCATGCCTTGTCTGCGAAGGAAATTATATAGCGATTGTTTTTATTCATGTTCTCTACCTTAACTTCTTAGGGCTAGGACCAATTTTAAAATGCTAAAATTCAGTAATGGGAATAAATGGGGTTTTTTGCATAGTTATAATAACTGGGTCTTTGGAAGCAAGGATTGGAATCAAGCCATTGGAAAAAGAACCCCTATTTTAGTGCCAGTTAAGTGGGAGCCAAGTGACCAGACGTCTTGGTTAAAAACAATGGACTGACCTTGAGTTCTCTTGAGAAACTAAGAACTGTAAGATTTGTATTGGCAATGTATTTCTATGAAGTCATTCTTCTATTAGGAATTTATTGAGCCCTTGCTTTGCCTGTTCGTTGGGTACTTTACTCTGTGACAAAACAATCTGTTGAAGCCACCTTATTTATTTGCTATCATTTTGAGTCTGTGCTCCCATTAAATATTAAAGGATTCTAATGGTTAGCAAGCTTATCAGTTTTCTTTTTCTTAAAAGGAAGGAGTTGTACTAGGATGATCTATACGTTTCCTTCTGATTGAAAATTCCTTGGATTCCATGACCATGCTCTTTGTGGTACTCTAAAATCTCTATTGATTCAAGTGATGTGAGATCCTCTTTGTGGTTGGCAATAAATTGTGCGTTTTCCTGCATAGTTTCAGATGCTTTTTCACCCACTCAAAGGCAAGGGCTATTGCTTACTTAAAACCAAAGAAGCAGGGACTTAGACAGACTAATAACTCGCTCAAAAATCACACTGATAGCTGTTCCCCTGAGTAAGTTTCCTCTCTTATTATTCCAGAGATCTCCTGTAGTGATGAGTGTCAGAAGCCTTTTGAGAATGACATTCGAAATGTGCATTCTATCTGATAGTTGAGAATCAAGAGAGGGAGGAATCCTTTGCCTTCCTTCCCAACTGAGTTTAGTCCCTCCCACGCCCATTGTTGGTGAAAGCATGAAGGGAAGGGGGTAAATAAATAAAATAGATATTTTAGAAATCATGGATGTATTTGTATGTTTTTCCATTTAACTCAACTTTGGTTTCTCACCAGTTTAGTTGCAGTTTTTACTTGCTCCAGTTGTTAAGGCAATAAGAATATACACTTTTCACTACTAAAATTCCACTCTGATATGCATCTCACTTTTAAACACCACTTGACTCAAGATGATTTTTCAAAATGTGTATTTTATGGCTTATATAACATTTTTAAAGGAAGGATCCTGTAAATGTAAGACTCAGAACATTTAACATCTAACTCAATGCTAGGAAACAGGCTATTTTTATTTGTGTGATTTCTGAGTTCTCAACAAATTACATTAGATTTTCTTCTTAGACTTAAGTTATTGTGTATTCTTTCTCTTTTTTTCAATAGTTTGATCTCTGTAACTGAAAATATGTCATTTAATGTGTCATTACCATGAAAACCTCCAAGTCTGCTTATTTTTCAATAAACAAACCCAATGATGTGGGATTTGGTTCTTTGTAATACACAATTATCAATGTTACAAATTCACAATGTTCAGACTCAAACATCTGGTGGGACTTTGAATGGTTTCTATAGTAATACTAACGGGGTTAAGTAGTTGATGTGGTCATATGCTCAGAATTAAAAGTTGGAGGAGTAAATCAGATTAATCATGGTAAAATCTAGGGAACTCAGTACATAGACCTGCTTTTAGTGGCAGGACTTAAGTTTGAAGCATTCAATAAGTTTCCACATGCAGTATTCATTATTTACTTGCGAAAAGGAACATTCACATATGTGTGTGGCATGCATTTGGTAGGTTGCTTATGTGGGAATGTGTGGTATGTTGCATGTGTCTGCCTGCGAGTGTCTATGGTGTGAGTGTCTGACACATTTTTGAGGAGGGAGCAGGAGGAGCAGGCAGGACATCAAAGTGGTTAAGCATGTAGACTTTTTCGAGAAGTAAGTGACTCAGGGATCCTGAGAGCTAGTCCCAGTGATACCCAGCCAACTAGTTGAGTAGGGCCCCAGGAGATGTAGTTGCTCAGGTCTTGAGATACCCGGAACCCCAGGACAACCTCAGCAAGGCTCAGGGGAAATCAGATGCACAGAGAATAGACAGGCTTTAGAATTATATAACTTTGGTGTAGGGATGCCTCATTTTTATCAACAGTACAATAGAATAATAAATTAACTATTTCATAAAGACTTATAAGGATTAACTAAAATCATTAATGAATGTCAAATACTTGTATAATGCATAGTGCTTGGTAAACACCTATATTCACATAACTAAATAACTAAATTATGTTAGTCACTCTTTTTTATCAATATTTGTTCATTGTCTTTTTTTTTCCTTTTTGTTTTTTGGGATTTTTGGACCACACCAATGATGCTCAAGGCTTACTCCAGGCTCTATGCTCAGGGATCAGTCCTGGAAGGGCTTAGGGAACCATATGTGGTGTGAGACATTGAATTGGGTCAGCCACATTACAATGCACACCATACCCACTGTAAAAACTCTGTAAAAGCTCGCTGGCTCTTCAATATTTATTATCATTACCATCACAAGCATGATTGTCATCATCACTTTTGTCATTTAATTTCAAAATATAATAAAGCTTCAACATCTTCAGAAATAGTTTTATTCTTTGGATTTATCTTCTAGTAGATGTTTATTATGGTATGAATAAATTAAATACTCAATGTATTTGAGTGTAAGATGACTGTTAGTACATGAGTGTTGGTTAGTGTGTGTATGTTTTAGTAGATTCTATTTGAAAATCTCTGTTTGGTATTAGATTTAAATTGATTCATTTTCTGAACTAATGTCCTGTATCAAAATAATTTCTTTTCTTCTTTTAAAATTTATGGTACGCTATTGAAAATGTTATTACAGTTAATGTTAAAATAATGACTAATACACGAGGGGCCAATTTAGCTGGAACCCTTAATCATGGCTTCCTGAAACTGGGTCTGTTGGAAATATATAATTACAGATCAGTAATTTTAGATAACTGAATGTTGGAAAACTGCACACAGGCCAATAGAAACCAGCCCCCAAGCTCTTTTCAATATAGGTTTTAAGAAATTGAAGTTACCTTGGGTATAATCTTGCTTTATCTTTGTTTCTCATCCTCCTCTCTTGACCTTACCATCACCAACCAGCAATTCATAATAGCCATCATGCTCAGAAAATCAATAGCTACTTTCTGTCACTAGTTGCAAATAATATTCAATATCTGTTGGAGATCAAGTTATACACAAACACTCTCTCTTTGTTTTTAACAAGATCATAATCATAGGAATAATTTTGAATATATTGAGTGTGATAAAAGATATGCAATGAGTGGCTTTTCAATAGAAAAATATTAAACACAACAAAAATTAAAATGTTTTGCTAAATATAAACATACACACATATCTGTATACATATGTATGTTGCTATATGACACATCATCTAATAAACTTAAAACAAACAAAGGATCACAACTCATCCTTACAATAAAGTGCTAATTGGTAACTTAATAGGGTGAAAAAAAAGTGTGGGCTTCAATGTGGGAGATCTGGATTTGAGGACTGGTTCTTCCAGTAGTATCTTGTTGATTAGACTATTAACTTCTTAGGGCCTCAATTTCCTCATTTTAGAAATAAAGAGTAAATTAGATAATGTCTATAGCCTTTAAAGACATTGTAGCTCCTCTGTGCCATTTTTCATGTGTTAAAACTATATGTAGATGTGGTGTTTATGTTGTGGTCCTTTCTTCTCTTTCTCCCTTTTCAACCCTCCCTCTTTCCCTCTATTCCTTCCCTCTTGCCAATCTTCCTTTCTTCTTTCTTCCCTTCTTTTTTCTCCTCTCCACTCCAATTTTTCTTGTTTATCTATTTGCTTTCTTCTTAGACATCAATTGGATTACGTTGTCATGATAGCTTTTGTCATACTAGATTAAGTACAGCATGCACACTCATACTAATTTATACTAGATTAACTGGCAAATAGAACCTCATTTAAGTGGATGTGTTTTTATTCTCTTCATGGAATTTACAAAACAGTTATTGTAAAATATAATGTTTTTTAATAAGGACAATGAAAAATAAGTTGATAGAGTTTTTGTTCGGGTATGATTTTTCTATGATGGATGGGCATGAGAAATAGTTTTGGAAAGATGACATAAGTTTGACATGGAAGAGGTGTTAGCTAAGTGAATGGAGCAAGTGTTACTACTAGAGCAAAAAGAAATCTTATATGAAGGTCCCAAGACATGAAAAGTAAAGATTAATGGAAAATTGTTTATAAAGAAATGAGCAAGAAGGAGAGTAGTAGATATAAGCTATGTTAAGAATTTTTCTAAGACCAATGAACAACGATAGAATGAGATTCAAATTATTTGTGTTGAAATACAGTATTTTAAACATGCTGAAAACTATAGAATATAACAAATTATAGAACATAACAAAGAACTCTGTGTTCACCATCTCACGTTATTAAATTTGGACAGTTTGCTATAGTTTCCTCTCCTTGGAGTAATATAATAGTGTAGAGGCATGTGAAGCCTTTATGCACACATTCTGAATTTTACTTTCTCCTTCCAGACACAATCACCCTATGAAATTTTGATTCACCATTCACAATCAGACTTTTATACTCACACTAAAATGTAGGTGGCCATAAGTAATAGTTTCTTAGACTTTATATAATTGATATTGGAGTCTGTTTTTGAAACTTACTTTTTTTGTAAAATTTTCTGAGAATTATACATTTTGACATGTGTAGGTTATTTACAATTGATAGCTATATAGTGTTTTAATGTGTGACTATATCTTTAACGTTATATCTATGCATTTCTCCCTTTAATTTAGGAACTTTTTCAAATATTTGCTTACATAGACAGTGTTGCCAAGCACAGTTTCTACCTGGTTCATTTAGTGATTAAGCAAGAGTTTTTCAAGTAAACATTCCAGAAGCAGAATTGTTGGATTGGACTATATGGATCATTTTCAGTAAACTATTTCCTGTTATCTATTTGTGACCCTCCAAGCAGTACAAAGCAGTATATCACATTTAAACAAGTCTTGGTATATTATACAACTAGTACTTGCGCGAGTTCCATCTTTTTTCTTTTATTTTTGGGTCACACTTGGCAGTGTTCAGGACTTAACTTTAGACTCTGTGCTTAGGCATCACTCCACATGTGGTACTAGGATGGAACCCAGTTTGCTGCATGCAAGGCAAGTGCCCTTCCTCTCCCCGCCGCCCCCCCCCCCCCACCGCAACATCAATCTACTGTTCTAGGGCTCTGGCACAATACACAATACTGATGCGAGTTCTAAAATTTGGTTTTCATGTGTATTGAAGGATCAGTTTATAAACAATTTTGCCTCTTTCTGCCCTTAGCCCATGTTTCTTACTGTTGTTGTATCTCTTTCTTTTGGGGTTGCCTTCCAACTGATTATGCTCCTTTGTGTTGTATGTATAGTAAATAAACTTCTCCAGTTCAGTGAGCTATTTTGTTCACAGACTTACTCACTGTTGTTCATTTATTTTAGCACATAGTAAACATTTTAACTTTTAATCTCAGTAGAGTATTGCATATTTGCATTAATTGTTTGCACTTTTCATTCTCAAAAGAATTAATTCCCCAAGATTATAAAAATTACCTTCACATATTATTTTCTAAAGTAAAAAATTGGACTCCACATTTACATCCTTAATCCAGATAGAAAATGCTTGTGTATGTGGACATAATTTTGCTGTTTTCTTATAAATATTCAGTTGTTCTTGAAACATCAGTGTTTTTAATTCTTTACCCCATTAACTTATATTGTTCTTTAAAAATTATGTCTAATTTTCATTTATGTGCGTGCTTTTATTCCTCCTGGAATTTCTTCATCTGCTGATGCACATTTGGTTCATGCTTGGCAACAGTGCTATATCCACATTGTTTTGGGTGCCAGTTGATGCCAAAAAGTGAGCTTGAGGACTAAAACATACTGGACATATGATTTACTATTTGAGTGATCTCCTCAGGCCCAGCAAATTTTTCTGGGGGTACTTGTTCTAAGCAGTTCTTAGAAATCTGGGGTTCAGTGTGAAGACCTGAGGAAACCGTGTTGCTGGGGTTTTGAACTGCTGGGGATTACTCGTGTCACACCAGCAGTTCTCTGATACCTCCAGGCTACACAGGGTGGTGCTTAGGAGTCCCCTATTGCTATGTCCAATCGAACTTGGGAAAACCATGTGGTTCCAGGGATGGAACCAAAAAAATGTATAAAGCATAGATCTTAACCCCCGTTCTGTCTCCAGCTTATTAGTAATATATTTCTTAATTGGATCCATTTCTGGTAGCAATCAAAAAAGCAGTTAACTTGAAGAACAGAGAAAACAATTGAAAAGATACACAGTAGAGATAATGGACAGAAAAATTATCTAACTGTCAAAAACTTTTCCAAATTTGGTAAAATACATAAAATCATGTGCTTTGAACTGCTGCATAATGACATAAATATATTCTTAGAAAAGCATCATTTATTGACTTTGTCATTTGACTTATTTACTTATTTTGGGGCCATACCTGTCTCTGCACTCAGAAATTACTCAGGAATTAGTGCTCAGGGGACCATATGGGATGCTGGGGACTGAACCCAGGCTGGTCACGTGCAAGGCAAAAACATCTTACCAGCTGTACTCTCTCCAGCCCCTGAGCTTGTTATTTTAAAATCATCAGAGTGTACTTATCCAAAACACGCTGGTGGATCCTATTACATACCTAGAGGGGTGGAGCCTATTGCCTATTGCTCCCAGACTGTGCTCCTGTAGAGTATCCAACTCTATTGAATACAATTGTAGTGCAATGGTATTTGTGTACCTAAATATATCTTGACATAGAAAAGACATGGCAAGCATAAGGTATAAAAAACAAAGAGTGGTAAACCTCTGGAGGAAACTTATGAATGGAACTTGCCAGTCTGGAAGTTGCTCTGGGAAAGTAGGTGGTGAGTGAATGTGGAGTCTAGGACATTACAGCACACTACTTTGTACACCTTGCACACTTAGGTTACATGTAGGAAAAGTAAAGAAAACTTAGCATGCTGTGAACTTTCTTTTTACTTTATAAAAATTTAGCTTTTAGTGGGTAGGGCGTTTGTTTTGCACACAGCTGACCCTGGTTCAATTCCCAGCATCCCAGATGGTCCCCTGAGCACCACCAGGAGTAATTTCTGAGTGCAGAGCTAGGAGTAACCCCTGTGCATCGCCGGGTGTGACCCAAAAAGAAAAAAAGTAGCTTTTTTTATTAGCATTTACAATTAGCTTAAAACAAGCATAGTTGTACAAAAACAATTTTTATTTAATATATCTGATATATAGCCTTTTTCTACTCTTACATTAGTTTAGTTTTTAAACTTTTGTGTTCGAAGATACACACAAGCACATATACACACATACACACATGTCTCTCCCAACACAGGGTCTACATCATCAATATTATTTTCTTCACCCTCCACATGTCCTCCTGCCTGGGGTCTTGGGAAAGCATTATGTTTCATAAAGCCATTATTTTCTATGATAACATCTTCTGAAATGCGTCCTGAAGACGTGCCTGAGGCTCTTTTACAAAATCAACTATTATCAATTTATTATTGATTTATAGTCTTATACAATTTGAAGTGGTCTCACCCTTCAATAAATGTGTCTCACTATATCTATAACCAAATTCTATGGCTTCACTATTAAAATGACAACTCTACCCCTATATTTCATCCTTCTTCCCTTTTTCCTCTGAAACCCACCATATTTTTGTTATATTTAACCACAATTTTTATTTGATTTGATTTTTTATATTCTACAAGTAAATGAAATAATCTAGTAATTGTTTTTCACTTTCCGACTTATTTCACTTAGCACAATCAGCTCTACTTTCATACATATTGTTGAACAAGGTACAACTTACTTTTTAATGGTTGAGTAGTGTCCCATTGATTATATAGAACACAACATCTCTACCCAATCATCCATTAATGGCTGCTTAGATTGATCCCAAGTTATGACTTTCCTGAAATATGCTTCTGTGAACATGTCCTTTCGAATCAGTGTTTTCATAAACTTCAAAAAAATGCCAAGACATTTCTTGAGATAGTGACTCTTCTCAGAAGTACATACATGGTAGGAGGATGGTTTGGTTTTTTCACTTATTCAAGATAGATTTACTTGTAAGAAGATAGTGTGCTGGGGCTAGATGGATAGCACAGTGGGTAGGGCATTTGCCGTGCACTTGGCCAACCAGGATTCAATTCCTAGCATTCCATATGGACCCCCAAGCACCACCAGGAGTAATTCCTGAGTGCAGAGCTAGGAGTAACTCCTGAGCAGCGCTGGGTGTGACACCCCCCCCCACACACACACACAAAAGAAGATAATGTGCCATAGCATTCCTCTGTATTGTAAAAACCTTTTGGTGTTGAGAGTCTAAATGTTTTTAAAGAATTCGTTGAAGTCTGCAAAAGCCTCTGCTAACCTTTTCTCTGTAAAGTTTCTTTGGAGTTCTTTCTTGAGCAGTTTCCTTTTCTCTTGTCTCTTCTATAAATGTTTTAGCTCCAAGAACTCATTAGTCACTTTCTTATAAATCATCTCTATGAACTCCTTAGTGTTATTTCCCAATGCACAACTTGCTGAGTTTTTTTTTTAACATTACAGTCGCATTTTTATTCAGGTAACGTTTTGTCCTATCTAATTGAACACAATTTTATTTAGGTAACTTTTACTGGTTTATAACAATATTATGTTTCAGGTGTGATGCATTATAATTCAATACCTAAATATACAATATCATGATCACCAAGTTTCTATCCAGATTTCAAGTTTCTCCCTATATACAGTTGATATCCTTATTTATTTCATCCATCCTCAACCCCTTCTTCAAAGATAGTCAGTATGAGTAGGTTTTGGCTTTCTTTTACTTCTTTTATTTTTATATTTCACATATGGGAAAAATTCTTGTAGCATTTGTCTTTATATAACATCATAAAGCATTTGTCATTCTTTATATAACTTTCTTTATATATCATCAAACTATCATATTATTGAAAATGCCAATATTTTATCTTTTTTTAAAGTTGGATTGTAATCCATTCTATCATGTCTTATTCATTCATCCATGATGATGCACTTAAGGTTTTCGCATATTGTAGCTATTGTAATTGCTTTTGAAATGAACTTAAGGAAGTGTACATATTTTCATAGTCTGGGTAAATACCCTTACATGGCATAGCTTGATCATATTATATTGATATTGTTAATTTTTTGAAGAATTTCCAAACTATTTTCCACAGTGGATGAAAAAATTTCCATTCCTATCAACAGTGTCTGAGTGTTCCCCTCAAACCACGTCCTAACTAACACTGCTGTCACTGTCTTTGATATAGCTGACCAACCTAGTACTTCTCCACGTGCATCATGCTTGGACACACATCCTATGTGGAGCTTCTAAGATCCATATCTTTATTTTTCTTTTCATTTATGGCTGTCTTTACTTTTTAAATTCTCACTCTTTTAAAATGGAAGTTATTCATTTATTTTGTCGGGCAACCTAATACACCGATTTTAAAGTTCTGTCAGATGGTTCCACAAACTTAATTTCCTCTGGGGCACATTCATGTTTTGCATGTTGATTTTTTTGGCTGTCTTCCTCAGTATTAAATTTCTTCCCCTGTTTTGGAAGTTTGCTTCGCAGGCTTATTTTGAGTGGAAGGCTTTGTTTTTGTTTTTCTTCTTTCTGTTTCCTTTGTGTGTCGTTCTCCCGGGTCGTGGTTTTGTGGTTACCTTTGCCCAATTGCTCAGGACTCCCTGCCTTAGGGCTGGAATCATAGGGTCGTCCCAGAGTGGTACTGGGAGAGATCGTGGTGACTTGCTTTGGTAGGAGAGTGTATTCCCAACTTCTTTTTCCTTTCCCGTGTTGTAGCTAGTTAAACTTTCTAGCAGAAACCCCTCCCTTCCCACCAACTTCCCAAATGCTGAATTACAACTTTTAAAGTTTTATCTTTAGGTGGTCTGGGAGCTTGTACGAGATGCTAGATACCAACCTTAATCAGTGTTATCCAAAGGAGTGATTTTATCCCCTTTAGTTCAGAAGCATCAAGCTGCAGACAGACACAGCCTCCTTCCAGAATGAATGTTAGACACCCACCCGTTGACTTGTGAGTCTCCTCTGTTCATGGGTGTCTGTGCTATTTTTAGAGAGCCATTGAGACCTTTAATTTTCTATTACCCACCTTTGCTCTACATTTGAGTTGAGGGAGGCAAGTCTTAATCAGGAGAGAATACTATTTTAAAAGTGCTTTCTAATGGCTTTGTGAGACATTAGAGACCCTACTAATAGGCAGGGGGCAGTTGATAAAGCTGCTTCATTGTCCAGGTTAAATGACCTTGACTTTGGCCTAAGGGATACAGTAGAAATAGACAAGCTGTTACCAAACTTCTTACCAAAAACCCTAGGTCTTTCCATCCTGCAACTAGTTATGTTTCTCTCTAGACAGCGTCTGTTGGCATTATCTGTCCCCACTAGAACCTTTGCAAAGTATCCTCTCTCATTTTGCTCTTATTTTTTTGTTCCTTCCATCATTCACCACTTTTTACTTTTAAAAAAATGTCTTCTGTGTCTTTACTCTCTGCCAATGGGTTTCTTTTTGTTATCCCAGGAACTGAGTGGTGCTATTAGGGCCAATTAGGAATTCAGGTTTGTATTTAGGACCAAGACCTGGGATCTTGTAAGAAGATAGCCCTGGGTAGTTATTGGGTCCATTCTCCTGGGTTTAGGAGGTTTATTGGATTATTTTGACCCTCTCTACATACTCCTCCTGGCTTTTTAAAATTTTGCTGGCCTTTTGAAGATGAGTGAACTTGTTCATGGCTGGTGGAGACTCTATTTCCAGATTCAGCAGGCTGGAAGAGAATAGCCTCTCTCCTGTGTGGTTCAGCCCCAAATTGAGGGAGGAGGCACACTTTGGCTCTGAGCCAAAAGTGGAGGGAGAACGCTTTCTCAGAACTATGCTGCCACCTGGGATAAGCTTCCCCATGGCTGACCTTAACTAGTTCTCCTGGAAAGCATTTCTTTCCTGCTTTTCTCTGTCCTCAGTAGGAACAGAGGGTAAAGAAAGGCCAGATGTAGTCCCAGCTTAGAGTTCCAGAGGAGGCTGATTTCCTTCAGGCACAAAAGACATTGACTCGCCCCAACATGATCCTGCCATTCTCAAGGCGCCCACTTTTGGAAAGACTGTGTCCAACTGGGGCATTGGGGACCCTGACAGAACTGTGGATGAGCAAGAACATTACTCTGAAATGTTTAAAGGTCATGAAGAAGACAGGAGTCTCAAAGGACTGCATGCCCGAGGAACATGCAGGAGGCCCTGATCCCATCCTTAGCACCACATAGTCCCCTGAGTAGCCCTGGGTATGGCCAACCCAACCCACCCAAGCGCTTCCAGGTGTGGTTCAATCTCTCCTCCCTCCCCTGTCTCCCCCTTCCGCGCCCCCCACAAACACCCACACAAATCATCACAAAGAGACTGAGTCATTACCAAGAAAAGACATTGTAGAAATACCTTTCTACCATTCCTAATAGCTGCGGATATCTTTGACATTTGTGTGTGCAACTTGGGGAACTGTGGTACATGTATTTATTCAGCAGCAGAGGTCATTTGAAAACTTCAAATCCCAGTTCATTTGAAGAGTTCATCCCACTCTGCTAAACATGATTACTGTCAGTGTCGGTTAGGCTTCCGGGGAGAAAATGAAAGAAGGGGCTTGTCATTTCTGCGTAAATAATGTCAAGCCTGTAATGAGAATGCACTTTAGTAGGTGAGTCAGCGGGAGGGCTGCTGAACTGCAGTCCCTGGGACTGTTGGACAGAAAGGATCTCTGCACCGCCAGGTCTCTCATGAACCAGGGTATCCCCTTCATGTAGAGTGGACTGTCGTTGTGAGCCCCGGTCATCATCCCTGACCACTTGTTGACCTGACTGTCAGCGGAGTGCACTGTAAAATTCATTACAGAGAAAATGCCCCTGCTTTCACGGGGATGTGCTGCCATTAAAGGTTAGTGAGTCTGAACAGGAGTGCAATTGGATGCAGTGGAGAATAACAAGGCGTAACTGCTTCGTTGCTTGGTACTTATTATTACTGTCCATCTTTTAGGTTGCCAAAGCAAAACAAGAAATTCTATTGCTCAGGTGATGTTTATGTTAAAAAAAATTGTTTTCCCTCTTTCATTCTGTGAATTTGCCCAGGGAGCTAATAATCTCATTTATTAGTGACTTTTCCCTCAGGATCTGTTTCATCATTGGCAGCTTCACACAGGGTTAAATTGCTCCCATACAAGTCTCGGCATTGTCAATTCGGAGTCTATGATAATTGGCATCACTAAAAACTGGCCTCACCAGCTTGAAGCAATTTACAATCTCATGTTTCCAATCAGCAATTTATAAGGAAAAGCTTGCACAAGGGGTGGAAACTTTTTATGAGTCTTCTGCCTTTCAACAAAAGACACTATACATTAGTTTTGGAACCTCATTGTACTTCTCTTTGTGGTGGTTATAAACATTGGAATTCTCTCTGGTCAGCCATGGGGTGACATTGTCTAATTTCTTTTCATCATGTGGATAACATCGAAGCTAAAAAGGTGAAGGTGCTATGAGATTCTCCCCATCCCTTTTCATTAGTGGCTTGTCCACTAAGAGTGTATAAATAATGCAGAATATGGAGAAACCTTGCTTTGGTATTTGGGTGTGATTAATCAGTGATGACAAAATGCATGTCATGTACCAGGTTCTGAGGACAGACGGGACCCACTATTTATAGGAAACTTGTTATTCACTCGAAGAAGAGATAAAGACCCTACTCGGTCATTTATCTGAAATATGCACCCTTTGCTTGCCATCGAGGCAAGAATATTGGGAGCATGAGAGTTGGCTACACATGCCTGGCATTCCCAGGAGCATTCAGCTGGACTCTGACCACATTAGATTTGGAGATTCATTTGACTGTTCTGGGAGTGAGCTCTCAGCTCCTGCACTTTGGCTTCAAGCTACTTAAAATCACACCATATGTACAGTCTCTCTCCCTCCCTCCCTCCCTCCCTCCCTCCCTCCCTCCCTCCCTCCCTCCCTCCCTCCCTCCCATCCTCTCTCTCTCTCTCTCTCTCTTACACACACAGAGGTAGATTCTTTTCTTCCTGGTTAAAAAGAACATTTTTCTCTTGCAGTTCTCAAAAGGGAATATGTCTCCTTAGGGAGCCTGCATCACTCCTGGAATGTTGTGGGTTGAAACCTGCATTCAGCTAATTCGTGACAGGAGGGGTCAGTCAAGAAGAGGTTTTCTTTTCAAGAAGAAGCAAGGGGTCTGAATATTAGATTCTGGGAAAAATGTCCATGGGCGCAGTTACCACTGGGCAAAAGCTCAGTCACCCAGCGCAGGGCAGCAGGAAGAAGGTGTTCTGGAAGGAACTCCTAACTCCCATAACTTCTCACATCTCTTCCAACCTACTCTGGAAGAGCTTTCAAAATCAGACTGAAGTTAAGTGCAAATATCAGGCTGGGAATAGAGGGGATAAAGTGCTTACTTTGCATGAGGTTGAGTCCTGAAAAAACCCTCAAGGGTATGGCTTCCAAACTGTGCTCCCACTCCTTCTTCTCCCACCCACTCCACCAAATGCAATATGGGTTGAGGGGATACACTGACATTTATTTCCAGTAAATTGGAATCATGTCGAGCAACTGTCCAATTTGCTTATGGTACATGGACAGGGATGGCAAGGGAGCTCAAGGTCCTTCTAGAAATCTAAAGACAGACAGAGAGGCTCAATCACCAAGGACAGACAAGGAGAAGAGAAACCTCTGGCTTCCTATGTACCAGGCTAAGTACTTAATTTTGCCCTGTCCTCCCAATACTCCTCTGCAACATGGATTATTCACTCCCATTTTGTGGATTTAGGGGTATTAGGAAGCTGAGGCTTCAGAAGTTTCCTGGTGACGTTCTTCAGGTTTCCAGGAGGTCCAGATCCTGTCATGCTGGTTGCAGACCTTTGTAAGTACAGCTTCCACAATTTAGAAATTCTTTTCTTATCACTCACATACTTTGATACAGGGAAAGTGTCATCCTCAAAGCATTAATAAATGAGAATTTCCTTTGTACTCAAACCCCCAAAAGTTCACAGCCTCGAGTGTTAAGTGTCCAGAGAATGGCTGATAACACATAAGGACGGAATGCAGCGGCCATGCCCAGGCTTCTGGGAGGCTTCCTGAGACATCCACGATGCGGACTGGGAAGGAGAAATGGGTTACGAGGACATGAGGGAAAAACAAGTAAAGAAATTGGTGGCTAGTTTTGGGGAATGAATGAGGAGTGGGAGCCTAAGTGATGGAACCTTTTATTTGGTTGACTGGAATCTGGCTTCTTTGTCTCTGGATTGTGACCCCATATGGGGTCTCAGAGTGAACGTGGGGATTGTCTCAAAATACATTTATTTATGATTTATTAACAGCGAACATTTGATTTGTATACCTGAGGTTACATAAAATTTTCTCAAGTGGAAAATGTTCAAGAATTTCTGAATTAGAGAGTGGTAATACTGTTTCTTTTTCTAATGAGTCAAATTTAGTTGCTATATCTATCTACCTTTTAGTCATTGTCATCCAACCTTTTTAAAATTTATTTTTATTTTTTATTTTTTTATTTTTTAATTAGTGAGTCACAGTGAGGGTACAGTTACATACAGATTCAAACATTTCGTGCTTGTTTTTCCCTCATGCAGTGTTCGGGTCCACCAGTGTCCATTCTCCACCACCAATGAACCCAGTATCCCTCCCACCCCCGAATCCCATCCCCCCACCCCACCCCGCCTCTGTGGCAGGGCATTCCAATTTGTTCTTTCTCTCTCCTTTTGGGTGTTGTGGTCTGCAATAGGGGTATTGAGTGGCCATCATGCTTGGACACTAGTCCACTTTCAGAGCGCATTTCCCTTGCCACATTGTCATCCAACCTTTTTTATACTCCATCCACTCTCCTTGTCCATTTCTGGCCTTTCCTTTTCTCTTCACCATCCTTATACTTCATCCCAGTTATTTTACTTCCTCTCTCATAACCACCTCCACCCTCCGATCCCCACTAGACTGTAAAGTTCCAGGGAGAGATATTTGTTGTTTGAGTTAATTTCTGTATCTTTAGAACTTAGAGGAAAAAAGACCAACTGTTCTCTTATATATGTGTGTGTATTTATGTGTCTATCTATTCATTTGTATCTCTAGAACATTTAGTACTATTTTACAGTTTATATATATACATACATACATACATATATGTGTGTATGTATTTTAAGTTTAAAGCTAGAGGAAATATCATTTATGTGGTAACTAGATGGTTTCTTGTGCTAATGATCATTAATATTTGCAAATCAATATTTGGAAAAGAATGAGGGGAAATAAAAAGAGATCAGACCAAGTGAAGAGAGAAACCTGACAGGCTTGTGTCATAGTCTCGCTTGTCTGGGGTTGCCTTGGAAGAAGGGAATCAGATGATTTCTGGAGGGTTTGGCACAGATACCCTGGGGCAAGAATCCTAAGGCTTTCCTTAGCAAAATGGAAGCTGAGGAACCGGAGTCGAATCTGCAGCTGGTGCCTTGCTGCTAGATGAACGTGGGGAGCTGGCAAAATTAGTCATATTACGGAGCTGTGATAAAATGACGGAAAATAAATATTTCTAGTAACATGATTCTGCCAGTTCCTAGAACAGGACTGAGAATGTTGATAAGGGGAGGTTAGGAAGGTTTCATATCTCCTTAAATTTTCTTGCATTGAATTAAAGATACGATAACCAAAAGATAAGTAAATAAAACTTTCAATAAAAATAATCCCTATACTTACATGAGCTCTTGGTAGCATCACCAGGTGCTACCCTCAATGTCCCAAGCTTCTTGGCTGAGAATCAGGGGGAGGGGTCCCTGGGCCTTGTGAACAAGATTGGGAACCTCCAACACTAAATATGTTTTATTTATATTGTTGTCTGAGAAACACATTTGGAATTCTGAATTTCCTTTGAGTTCTACATTTGTTTTATCACATATATATTAACAAGAAGTATTTTGTTTGATTTTAAGTATTTCAAGATGATCTATAGTTTCCGGTTCACATAAGACATATTATTTCTAAACATGGGCTTTTTAGAACTATAATATTTGTTTATTATTTATGCTTCTGCTTCATTTATAAGTAAACATAGTTCATACAATAGTATTTTTCTATAATTTATTAAATATTAATATAAATCCTCAGCAATTTTCACTGCTAGTTTAAAATGTGTTCAGAAATGATTTTTTTGAGTTTGGTGGTATAAAAATCAATCCATATATATCTAATATTTTAAGCTTATTAGTCATGCTACTTAGATGTCTATGATTACTGGTTTTTTAGACAGTTTGATTTATCACTCATTGATAAGAATGTAGAAATGTCATCCCGTTGTTCATTGATTTGTTCGAGCAAGCACCAGTAACATCTCCATTGTGAGACTTATTGCTGTTTTTGGCATTTCCAATATGCCATGGGTAGCTTGCTAGGCTCTGCCCTGCAGACGGGATACTCTTGGTAGCTTGCCAGTCTCTCTGAGAGGGATGGAGGAATAGAACCCAGGTCTGCCGCGTGCAAGGCAAATGCCCTACCCGCTGTGCTATGGCTCCAGTCCATTGAGAAGAATAAGTAAGAATTATTTGATACACTGTGTTATTTATCAGATGCATACATTTTTATGATTATTAGAACACTTTATTATTTCTTATAAATGACAGGTATGGAGAAATAGTACAAGGATTAAGACAGTTGCTTTCCACATGGCCAATATAGCAACCCCAGAACCCTATGTGACCCCCTGAGCACAGCCAGGAGTGATTCCTGAGCACAGAGCTAGGAGTGGACTGCAAGCCTTACTAAATGTGGCTCCAACCATCTAAGGCCCCTAAATAAATACCTGAGTAAATATTATTCTCTGAGTTCTCTCTACTCCATATTGCCCTTTTTGTGGTGCTGATTTAAATATTGGGTAGAAGACTGTTGGCCAGGGACATATTTTACATGGGTTAAGATGAATACCTTGCATGCATCAATTTATTTGATCTCTGATGCACGTGGTGCCCAGAGCATCACTAGAGGCTACCCTCAATGTCCCAAGCATTGTCTTGGTGGCCCAGGTAATTTCCAGCATTAGAAAACTCAAGCAGCACTAGGTATTTGCATTGAATTAGTTGCTTCTCAGCTGAGATTCAGGGGGAGGGACCCCTGGGCCTTATGAACAAGATTGGGAGCCTTCATCACTAAGAACACACCACTGGATGTTGTCTTTTGTTCAATAGTTAAATTGGTGTCATATTTAGTACACAATCAATTGACTGTCAATTTTCATCTTTGTATTTTCTAAGTTTGCATGAACCTTAAAGTGAATATGATTGACTTGTCTTTTTAACCTCTGTAATATTTTCTTTTGATTGGCAAACTGAGGAAATTCATGTACTATGACAAAATAATTATTTATTGCTATCTGCCTACCAGTCATAGTTTCAAGAACTTTACATATAATTTTATAGTAAATACTCACATTAAATTTTTTTACTAATGATCATGAATTACAGTTATTTATGACTGGATTTCAGGAAAATATTGTTTCAACACCAATTCCTTCACTGTTGTCCTCTTCCCGCCACTGATGGACCCTATTTCCCTCCCACCCACCTGCCTGACTCTATGAGAGGCACTTTTTAAAATAAATCTTGACACCATGGTTTAGAGTCCTGTTGCCAATATGATTTCACACATAATATTTTACTGCCTTTCAGCCCCATCTCATCCTTTGTGTTGAACACTTCCCTCCTTCATTGCTATGGTGGTCCCTTCCCTTCCTTAAACTCCTGTAACAATGATGGGTGTCATTCCCCCGACCGTGAAGAGCCTCTAATACGGCACTGTTGGAAGAGATGAGTAAAGAGAGGCTGCTAAAATCTCAGGGCTAGGACGAATGGAGACGTTACTGGGCCGGCATGAGCAAATCGTTGATCAACGGGATGACAGTGATACAGCGATACTGTGATATCCCATATGCAAGAAAGATCATTCTGAGTTGGTATCTCTCCTCTGACTAATTTCACTTACAATGATATTCTCCAGATTCATCCATACAGCAGCAAATTGCACGATTCTACCTTTTCTTTTTTCTTTTTTGGAGGGCGCACTCCTGGTTTTGTGCTCAGGGAATCATATGGGGTACTGGAGAGTGAACCCATATCAACCATGTGCAAGGCAAATGTCTTCTGTACTATTTCTGACCCCTATCTTTCCTTAAGGACCAGTAATATTTTATTGTATATATGAACCATAGTTTGTTCATTTAGTCATCTTTTCTTGCATGCTGTGTTTTTCCAGATTTTGGCTACTGTGGATAATACTGTGAGCAACACAGAGGTCCATTGTGTTTTAGGGCCCTCACAGTGTATGCCAAGGAGTGGGATTGCTGGGTCAAATATGAGCTCAATTAGTAGTTTTTTAAGGAATGTATATATTGTTTTCCAAAAAGGATGTGCCAGTAGTGAATGAGGGTCCCTCTTCCCCTATAGCTAGGCCAATACTGGTTGTTCTGATGTGTACCAGTCTCTCTTTGTGGTGTGGTGTGAGATGAAACCTTATTGTGTTTTGATTTGCAAACACATTGATTTGCATTTCTCTGATGATTATTGATGTAGAGCATTTTTTATATGCCTTTTGTCCATTTATATGTCTTTGAGAATGTTTCTGTTCATATCTTCTCCCTATTTTTCGATGGGGTTGGATTTCTTTTGTTGTTATAGTTCTATCAGTGCTTTATATGTTTTGGATATTAATGCTTTATTAGATGAGTTAACCTTCTGAGGTACGCTAAATCTTATCTCTACAAACGAGGAAAGTGAGGCACAACTAAGACTAAAAACCTTGGTCAATTTCAAACAACAAAAACATGGCAAAACAAAAAGGCAGAATTTTAGTTCAGAAATATGGTTCAGATTTCCTGTGGTGAGGGGTGGGAGTAGAATTTGGTCTCTCCAGTTGTGCTTTGGGCTTACTCCTCAAGCAGGCATCACTCTTAGTGGGACTGGGGAACCATATAGGATGCCAAGAATTAAACCGGGTCAGCCATGTGCAAGGCAAACCCCTACCCAGTGTACTATCTTCCTCATCCCAGAATTCATATTTTTAACCACTATGCTATCTCTGGGTTGTAATTTGCATTTTATTAGAATGTCTGCCTCTTTTATCACCATTTATTTTTCCTCCCAATAATGTTTTCCAGTGATACATATTTTTCTCCAACTGGACACCATTTTCACCTTTTGTTTATGCTTTTGTTTGGATATAACGTAAGAACTGATTCACTAGGTTCATTTCTTTTGAGTACAGATCAGAGACAACTGCTGGACTAGAACTGTTACTGACTGGATTCCATGGAACTTCAAAAGACTGTGTGGCTGTCCACAAACGAGATGGTCAGACTTCTTCGTCAAAACCCTAAATGAATGATTTGAGGCTCTTCCTGTTCCTGGAGCAAACAGATATCATTGGGCTACACTAGCACACGACAGGGACATATGGAGACATTATTGGTGCCCACTCAAGCAAATCGAGGATCAATGGGATGACAAGTGTGACAAGTGTGACAAAGATCTTAGAACCATTCTGGGCTTGATTTCTCTATTTAATTTCCTGTTTGTTCCAGTAGGAACGCTCTACTGCAATCTCATTGATTACTCCATTTACCACGTGTCTGCTTTGTTCCCGTCTCTTTTCTGTTGACTCTTCTCACCTGGAATTGTCTCCTCTTTTCCCTGTTTCTAAACTTTCAAATATTCAGCCTATATTCCCTGTTTCATTTTCTTTCTTCTTCTTCTTTTTTTAACTAAAGCCTTTTTTGACTTCATGTGTCAGGGTTCTTATATTCCCTCTAGCTAGTTTAAGCAGAGAGGGGTTTATTAGCAAGCATGAAATAACTTACAGAAGCCCCGGGGGTGGGGGTATGTGTATCAGAAAACTAGATTTGGATGCGACACAGTTATAGTAACCATAGCAGCCAGGAGATGTAGAAATGTGTTTAAAAATCCACTGCCACAGTCTTGTGTCAGTTAATGCCTATGGTACTTGGGAAGAGACATGGAAATTGTAACCAGCATCACCCCAGAAGCTAATACTTATGCCACTGCATCACAAGAATAGTCCTGCTGTGTGTGATTGCTGCTTCACGGGGCAAACTTCTGTTAATACAGTTCTTCAGCATCTAGAGCATTTCCAGAATGCACAGTTGCAAAGGAGTGTGAGCAATGCAGATTGCAGTTCTTATGATCTAGAAGGCATTTAGAAAGAGAACGGGCAAACCAATTCATAGTAGATGTTACTGTGATGAACTTGGTCCCAGGTGATCTTTGCTCACTATAAACTCCTGGAGACCTGTGCTCAATTCATCTTTTAATGCATATTTTAGTAACTATGTCTCTCTGGATTCTAATACAGTTTATTTGTTCAGCTTTTAATTTGGACTGTTGAAAAATATTTGAAAACTTTTTTACTTTAGAGTTCCTGGAAAAAGTATTCTAAAGGAGAATTTAATAATACATATTTGTTGGCTAAATAACCTAGCTCCAAGAGGTTAAATTATAAAATTATGCTGTTTTAAGGAATTTTCAGGATATAAAAGGAATTTATAAAATTGAATATATTTATCAAGAACTATTTATTTTATTAGTAAGAAAAAAATGTCACTGTGACAAATATTGGGGGAAAAGTATTAGAATTTGATTTATTTTAAAAATGCACCCTTATGCCCATGCCTCTGCAGAGCCGGTGGATGTGGAACGAGCGGGAACCAGAGACAGCTTTAGGAATTGGGGTTCCAGCAAGTGCTTGCACCCATGTATGGAGACTGTGAACTAACTTTGGCTACATGCTGTTCCAGGAAGGGAGATGATTCATTTTCAAACTTAAATCTTCGCGGACTTAATTACTATAATACAGAAATTGTAAACCGCGCGGCCACACTGCGGCCGCGGACATTTTATCTCTTCATTCTCATCAGTGGAAAACTTATTATCAAATATTTCCCTGTTAATAGAGCTGTATTCTTAGGGGATAAATTCCAACAAAAATAGTGAGTCTGTTTTGAAACTCTAACAACAATAGTGAGTTATGTGTTGAAATCTGGAATGTAATCAAGGTAAAGAGAAAAGGAAGTGAAATTATCACTCACGTACGGGGTGGGTTGGGGGGTGAGGGGTGGGATGTATACTTTTTTTGTTTGTTTGTTTGTTTTGTTTTTGCTTTTGTTTTTGTTTTTATTGGTGGTGGAATATGGGCACTGGTGAAGGGATGGGTATTTGAGCATTGTGTAACTGAGATATAAGCCTGAGAACTTTGTAACTTTCCACTTGGTGATTCAATAAAATAAATTTAAAAAAAATGCACCCTTAGAGAACTTGTGAAATATGTGGCCATTATTTATAGAAGATCACGTTACACTTGACATATAAATAATGCATCTATGGCATCAAGAGCTATGTGCCATTAGAATATTTAGTAAGAGAGCAATTAAAACTGATGTAAGGCCACATGGCTCCAATTTGTGAGAATAATAATCTAGCAAAACCAAAACAACATTTTTGAATGAAATCATAAAACCATCTTATAAATCCTCTATATTTTTCAAAGAAATAGTACCTACTAAGCATTTGGATTTTTCTCTCTTTCCTATTATCATTGCCAATTATCTGAGTTGAAGTTTTCTTTTTTCCTTTTGTTTTATGGTTTGTAAAAATGTGAGTTTCTTCCTTTGTTCCCATGATTTTTCCACCATTGAGTTTCAGAATGTTGGCTACAAACCATAAAAATACTTGTATTAAATTAACTCGAATAAAGGAAAATGTATCATGTTAAATTGGTGGAAGTTGACTGGTATTGATCAATCAGGATTGGTTTTCTCAAGTGGGAATAGAGCAACAGTGTACAAAATTCATATGGTGTACTCAATTCCCATATGAATTAAAGGGGAAAATTAACAGAGATGTAGATACAGGTGAAGGAGCCAACAGAGAGATGGGAAGTAATGGGTGCTGGGATCAAGGGGATCTTGGTACATTGGTGGTATAAAGGAGTGAGATAGCTAAATATCCAAACCACAGAGTCAGCAACACTGAGAACATAAGGTTTAAACTTCAACAACCAAACAAAAATGTGCCCGTAAAGGTAGTAGGGAGGGGTTTGCTGGGTGGGAACAGTGAAACACTGGTTGTGGGAAGTAAACACTGGTGATGGGATTGGTATGGGAGTATTGCGTCTAAAACACAACTATGAATAACTTTATAAATCATGGTGCTTTAATAAGATAGAATAAAATAAAATGTTGATATTTCCTGGGGCAAGACATTGTGGGATGTTATGTCAACTCCGCGATCCACATGAAGGAAGGGAAGGGAGAGAGTCATTCAAACAGTGAAAGGTATAGCCATCATCCATCCAAGAGTCCAGCAGTCAGGAGCTGTGGCCAGGGAGAAACGCAGCGGCCAATGACTCCTGAGGAAGAACCCAAACGGAAGCCAAAGGGTAAGAAAGACCAAGTAATGCAGAGAACAGGGCGACAAAGCCAAGGGACTAGTCCTGAAGGGACAAAAGCAGAAGACACTGCCTGTGAAATAATTTTCTTGGAATAAAGAGGAATCTAGATAGTTGACAGAATTTTCCACCTTCCACCCAGAGGGCAGCAGGATTCTTCTCAAACACAAATGGAATCATGTCACCTTCAGCTTCAAATCTTTCCGTTTTTTCTAGTGCCTTGAGTTAAAGGCTTTATTGTGTAAGCAAAGACCTCCAAGATCTGATCTTTCTTTTCCTCCAGCTTCAGTCCTTACCTCTTCCCCTCAGACACTCTGAATCTCAGGCATTAAATTCCTTCCAGTTTCTTCTTCACTTTCACTTGTATTGGCTTTGCCTCAGTTGCTAACTCTGTCGTCTCATCTCATGTGGCATCCTTGGGCCTAGTGAAACATTAGTCTTCAGGCCCTTTCCTGTCAGGTCCTCCTTTGAGCCACCAGCTGCCTCCTCAATTTTCCTTGAGTCATCAGGGAGGTTACTGTTTACTCTTCCAAATGTTTCACAGAACTGTGAATCCCTGAGAGCAGGAGTTTAACTTTTCTTCCCAAATCAATAGGATCCACTGAACAATAATTTCCCTAAAGTCAATAGTGAAGACCTTACTAACATCCAGGACCACTGGACTGAGTGAGGCCTGTGGTCAAGCTTTGCTCTACCTCATACTGGCCATATGACCTGAAACTAATCTTTTACTTTTCTGAATTTATGTCAGTGGTCTTCAACGACCATTCCCTGAAGCTGTGCCAGTCCGCAAGTATGAAAAGGCTAAAAACCATTTTCAACTGCCTTGGTTATAATCGCCTGTCTGTGAACCAGTATGCAGGACAGGTGGTGATATAGGACAGAGAGTAGTCTGCAGATAGAAAAAAGACTGAAGAATATTGGGCATGTCCTCACTTATAAAGCGGAGATAAATAAGTTTTGAGGCAAAATGTAATCATTGTAAATCTTCTCAAGGTCGCTGCCAAATTCTTAATCATCTCCATCCACCACCCAGTCCCTGAATCACTCCCGTTCAATGAGCCCAGCCTTCGCTTTAGGTTATTTTCACTCAGGCAGCTATCTTGACCTTGGCCTCCAAGTGTCGGGCCCTGCCTCCATGCCCCACCAGGCTCTGCAGGCCTCTCTTCCTCCTCCCAACTTCAGGACATGTGGTGTGCCCTTTCTCAGAGTTTCAACTTGGGCTCACAATTGAAGGGAATGAAAAAAAAATAACTAAAATGTATTTAGTTAAATAGCTACATAAAACAGAGAAGGTTCTTCTCACCAGAGGTGAGATATTTTTCATCACTTCATCATCAAATCCTGTATGGAAACTTCTGGCAAATGAAGAAAAATGATCAACAAACAAATTAATCAACAAACAAACACAAAGGCCACCAGAAATTTTCTGTACGAAATGACTGGGAAGACTAGTTTGTCTCTTAGCTTTAATCTGACAGTAAGATGTCACTTGAGAAATGAAGTGAAGGAGAAAAGTTTATCTTCACAATGGCCAACAACCAGTTGAACTGATTTCCACTGGGTCAGACACTTGAAGCCCTCCCTTTCCCAGTCTTCTTCCTAGAGAGCAAGTGTCTCTTCTCCATAATTGTCAAATCATGCCCTCACGTTCTTAAATCTTTCCTGTGGCATAGACAGAATTCTACGTAGGGATAACCACTCTGTCTGACATATTCAGCGAAACCAGTTTATAGTATAAAAATGCAGTCTCATTAAGCTTCAGCCTCAGATGAAGACAATGGAGTAGGAAGAAAAGATTCCCTAACTATGAAGATTTTAATGGAATAAAACCTTCTCCTCTGACCTCTCTGCCTTCCAACTAGCTACTTAGCAGAGGCCAGTGGAGCCCGGGCAGACAGTTTCAAAATCTGCCTTCCCATGGCTGAACTCTCCAGACAGTGGATAGTCCATTTACATAATTGCACAAATTAGAGTTTGGAATGAAAGGTTTTCAGGAGGTTTATCTCTGCCCTTCCATTTGCTGGTTACAGTGTGACAAGAGCTCCTGCCAACTTGTCCCTGGGCCACATTCTGGGAGCAATTGTCCTGCTCTGATATGGCAACAGCTCTACCTAAGCAGGTGGCCTTCCCTGGGAGTACTGGAGCCCGGGGCTAGGGAAGCCACCCCCCAGCCTCTGTCTCCAGCCCTCCCCCAGTCCAGGTGGCTCCAGGGGCCAGGTGACCTGCAAATGCCCTCCCTTCTCTGAGAGCCTCCCATACCCCACCCTCCCCCTGCACTCCCAGGCCTGCAAAGTGTGGAGATTAAGCGACTCTTGGGCCACACATGCTTATTAGGTAGCTTATCTTCCTCAGCATTGATTATAAATTGCCCTGTAAAAAGTTCTGAAAGGTTAACTGCTTTTGAAATGATTTGCTGCAAGCACCCTCTGTAGATTAGAAATAGTTAATTTGTGAAGGTTTTTTAGAGTAGGGGTGGAAGGCCAATGGACTGGGAAGACCAGATTCCATTTTCTTCTTTCCGAAGAGTTCTTTTTTTTTCTTTAGTCAGAGGTGCTATCTGTGTCAGTGGAGAGAAAAGCAACTTGAAGAGGCAGCTAACTAGCAAACCTCTGCTCCTTAACTTGTTTTTTGCATTTGTTAAATTGCAAACCAGAGTGTCTGCCCCTCTGTTTCATATGATTATTTGTCAGATTCAAGTATAAATAACTTTTTGTGAATTATAAAAGAAATTTACTCTAGTCCCTGAGTACCAAGCAGGGTATAACATGAGCATGCTCCTGGGAGTCAGAAATCCTATATTTAAGTCTCAACTCTGCTGCCTGCTACATAAGCAAAACAGTCACTTCATCAATCTGATTCTATTCTCTTTTCAGTTGAGTAGAATGGGTGATCATATTTGTCTGGTCTCCCTTATGTAGATGCTATCAGGACGGACAGCATATGGATAGCTTATAGCAGATATGGGCTGGAGCGATAGCACAGTGGGTAGGGTGTGGCTGACCCAGGTTCGATTCCTCCACCCCTCTTGGAGAGCCCGGCAAGCTACCAAGAGTCTCTCGCCCCCACATCAGAGCCTGGCAAGCTACCTGTGGCGTATTCGATATGCCAAAAACAGTAACAATAAGTCTCCCAGTGGAGACATTACTGGTGCCCACTTGAGCAAATTGATGAGCAATGGGATGACAGTGATACAGTGATAGCAGATATGTGATATCCATATATCATATGGATAACATATAAAAAGATACCAAAGGTGGTAGAACACTGAGAACTACTTGCTAGGGGCCAAAATTTGGACCATCTTTATAAAGTCTCTTAGATCCTCACAATGAACTTATGGGGGAATTAATACTCTGCTCCCATTTTTTTTTTCTGGTTAAAAAATCCTAAGAAGCGATACAGTAGAACTAGAATTCAAATCTACCTTTCTCTGACACTTGTTACAGCAATTGATCTATAGATTACAATCTTTGCTGATTTTATTATTTTAGTAAATGACAATGACATAATAAAAGCACACTGGATGTCAATTTCTCTAGTTTCTTCTGGTTGACCTGGTAACATTCCATTTATGGAGAAACTTTGATGTTTCTCAATTGTGATTGCACTTAGCGTGAGATTGTATGTAGAAGCTTTTGGAAGACTGCAAGGAGTTTCCAGTAAAGTTGGTGTTTCCCCCTCATTGTTAGGCCTGTTGCTTGAGTACAATTATTAACGGGTAAGTAGATTCTAAATATGAGTTAAGATCATTGGGAAAAATTTCTTTCAAGTGTCCCACTTTGCTGTATGTGATTTTCTACTATCTATGATCCCTCTCAGAGAGCCCGGCAAGCTATTGAGAGTATCCCGCCCACACAGCAGAGTCTGGCAAGCTCCCCGTCTTACAATGGAGACATTACTGGTGCCCGCTCAAGCAAATCGATGAACAATGGGAGAACACTGCTACAGTGCTTCTCCTCTTACAAGGATGTAAGAGGAGAAAAAAAGGCAAAGAAAATAAATTCTATATGTTAGAAGACCTGATAAAAGATCTTTGTTATAGAGGCTGAATGAATATATGAATTAAAAATTTGAACTAATGTATACTGTACATTTAGACTTCAGGGTATCCACCCTTGTTAAAAGGAGCACTGTAGCACTGTCACACTGTCGTCCCATGGTTCATCAATTTGCTCGAGTGGGCACCAGTAACGTCTCCATTTTGAGACTTGTTGTTACTGTTTTTGGCATATAGAATACACCTCTGCCATGCGGGCAGGATACTCTCAGTGGCTTGCTAGACTCTTTGAGAGGGAAAGAGGAATTGAACCCGGGTCGGCTGCAAGCAAGGAAAACGCCCTACCCGCTGTGTTATCACTCCAGTCCTTGTTAAAAGTAATATGAGAAATTTGTCACTTCATTTTTGGTTCTTATTTTGTGATCTCACATGTCTGTCAGCTTTTGTGAGAAGCAGGAGGAAATTGTCTATGATTTATATTTGATCGAGAATAGAAAAAAAAACCACGAAGACAAGGGTTGGAGATAAGAATAAACTGGCTAGAGAGAATCATTCTCCATTCAGTAATTGTGCTTTGTGTCTGGCAACAAACCTCCTTCTGCCTGCCCCGCCCCCACTCTAGATTGAGTACCATAGACACTTTCAAACTTGAGGTTATTAGGAGCTCTTGGCTGCAACTCTATTTCTAATAGAAAAATGGTCTTGGATGGTGGAAAGGGGACAGATTATGGATATAAAGGTTATGGATAGAAATCTCCTATTGTCAATGTAGAAAAAATGACTGGGGAGTGATGACAGACAGACTTTTTTTTTTTTGCTTTTTGGGTCACACCCAGCGGTGCTCATGGGTTACTCCTGGCTCTGCTCTCAGGAATTACTCCTGGCTGTGCTGAGGGGACCATATGGGATGCTGGGAATCGAACCCCAGTCGACCGCGTGCAAGGTAAACGCCCTACCCGCCGTGCCATTGCTCCAGCTCCCAGACAGATATCTTTAATGGGAAAAAGTTTGTCAGGTCTAGTAATTTCAGAGGCTAGAAATTGAGGACAGTCTGTCAGATGGGGGGAACCCAATAAGACATGTCTCACTCACAATAGACATCATTCTGTGTCCGTTATAGAGGCAAACAAGTTATCTACCTTGAAAGTATTTATACTTTCAAAGTTTCATCCTTTATGCAGGAAGTCTGATCAACAGCAAATGGCTGTTCTTGTGCTTGAGTTGAAGAAGCTGAACTCAGCATGGGGGAAGGAAGGATGATAGTTTTAGGGCACAGCCTTGAGACATTGCCGTATTTGTACTCTTAAGAGTTGGCAGCTCTGTTGCTTCTTTCGATGGATCAAGCTTGCTAATCTTCCTTCAGAGTGTGCTGCTTCTGAATTACCAGAAGTATCCTTTCCTCACAATTGCTGTCAAATTCTCTTCCTTCCCTTGTTCCTTGGTCTCTCAAATTAGCATGATTTGTAAAGAAAATGAATAATTATGCAGCCCAATGTTTGTATGTGAAGATCCACCTTTCCATATTCTATAGTTGTCTCTTAGCTGTCAATTGGGTCGTCACAATGCATACTAGCAATTCACCATGGACTTGAATGATAGCTTCCCTTGGTCTTGGTTGGGTTTGACTAATGATTTCATGTCTAGGAAAAAGTACTTTTTCAATATTTGAATCACTACAAATTTTTCTCACAGTTTGAATCACCACAAATTTTTCTCACAGAAAACTCTGGCAAAGTCAACATGACTGATTTTTACTGAGATTTTCGATTCGTAGCTTTGATTTCAAACCTTGGTTGAATGTGGTGACTGTTTTCTGAGGCTGTGATTAGAGGGAAATTCCCATGAGGATTTTGCTCCCCATGACCACGATTCTATAGCAGAGGACTTCTATGCTTCTTCTCCATAGTCCCTCGCCTCAACTCATCCTTTGCATCTTCCAAAGCCGGATCCCCTTTCCTGAAAATCACCAGAGTAAAGGAGAACCCCAAGTTAGCTCTTCATCAGGAAAAAGAAGTAAATGGGCCGTGTGGGGGACTATAAGAAGTAAAGATGCTAGAAGGTACTATCTAGAATGCTTACTTGGAGGAGTTAAATGCGCAGGGCTATAGTCTATGTTTTAAAATGACTCAGGGAGGCCACTGGTTTTCATCTCTACTCTTTCCATATCCTGTCCTTATCTCTTTTATGCCCTCTCCATTTGTTACACTACAGTTTGTTTGCAAGGTCTTAGAACAGATAACTTTTTAATTTGTTCTTTAAAAAGCAGAGCTCTAGTTATATATTTTCATTAGCATTTTCTTCTCACACAAGCTTTCTCAATCTGGTCATTCATTCATTCATTCATAGATCCATTTGTTTATTTCAGTTACTGAGCATATGCCTTGTTTCAGTCCTTATATTTTTCAAGGAATTAAAAGAATAATTAATATTGAGTATTTTCTATTGGCAGCCCCTATATTAAGTGATGATTAGGTCAAAGAAATTTTATAAATTGTCCCTCAGGCTTAATTATCACTGCCTGTTTTCCGGATGGAAATTGAAGTCTAAAGATTATAAATAACTTGTTCAAGGTCAGCAGAGTTAGGGTTTGTGCACAGCCATTTGATGATAGATTCTAGCTGTGCTATATGCTGTCCCCTTTCTAGGCCAGTGTCAAACTTTAGCTGCATCAAAATTGCCTGGAGGGTTTTTAAAAGCACACATTTCTGGGTCCTACATAAATACAAAAAAAAAAAAAGTGAGCATCTCAGTTATCCTCCAGCTCACTTCTGCTCAACAGAATAGGGCCAGTCTAGCTGTGCTAGGACATCATTTTCAATCTTGAAAAAAAAGATATCAAAAACAGCAGCTGTATAGAGGCTGTTTATTTATTCAGTCCCTCAAGTAAACAGTGATGATGGGGGATCATCACTTGGCCTGTCAACATGACTGCACTCCAGCAGGGCCTTGTCCTCAGCTGAGCTCACTGGCCTTTTCCTGTGTCTGCAAACAGTGGCAAAAGGGAAACAGAAGGGACATTTGGGTAAGGAAATGTTTTGGAGTTGCAAAACACGGATATCACAAATTGGCATTGCGATTCCTAGGACAAACAGGAGCCTGTGAGATTATCAAGGAGCACATTCTTAGAAGTACAGCGTTCTGTTCTTGGGCACCAAGGAGATGCCCTTTTTGCAGCCTTCGATTCGTCCTACCTTTAAGGAAGCGATTTCCAGTTTTGCTCAGTGGGACAGTTTTATGAACCAGCCCTCTCGTTTTTATGAGGGTCCCCAGGGTAAAGTGGTTATACAATTTTACACCAGCACACCAACTTCAGTGAAGTACAAACAATATAAAGTAGGCCATCCGGGCCTGTAAAGCAGGCAATGCCAAGCAGTTGTGATTTAAGTTCAGTTCAGCAGTGACCTGGCTTATTACGATAAGCTAGAGGAAATGAATCGAGTCTAGGCTGGGAAAAAGAGCAAGTGAGTGGGAAATAAATAATTCATTGGGTGCCTTCCAGAGCTTCCAAGTTGAAGGTACAGACATCTGTTATTAAAAAATAGAAATAAAATAAAATATATAAAAAAGAACCAAGATATAATTTGAGGATGTTCTGTCAAATGACTTCTCAGATTTGCTGATTGAAGGAAATGATACCTCTTTCTATCAAATATTTGGTCAACACTCCATCATCAACACAAGAAGACTTTCAGGTCTTAATATATCTTTCCCTGACAAACTAACTTTTTTCCCCCCAGTGAAACTGTTAAGAATGAAATCTCTGGGTGTGCTTGTATTTACAAATGAGTTTGCTAAGCTCTGACTTCTTAAGAAGACAGGGTTAATTATGAACTAGACTATGGATCTTAAATTTATCAGCAGGCTAAGTAGCTGGTGACTGCCCCAATCAGGGTCAGCCTCGAGGAAATGAAACGGGTCTTATTTACATTTAGAGTGATGCCCTGCTTCTTAATCACCTCAAAGCATTTAAAAATTAACTGTACTATACCAGCAGTTCAAGAGGCATAAGGAACCCTGGAAGGGCATTTTTTACTCAGCCTCCTCTTTGTCAGCTCAGCTCCCTGTTCATTCTCTCAGCCCATGTTCTCTGCCTATGTGTTTTTGCTAAGCCCTGAAAAGTTTCTCTCTGCTTAAATTTTGCTAATAAAATTATGGCATATTTAGCAAGTGTCCTGACAAAGCAACTTTATAAAACCTTGAGCGAATCATTCATGATCACCAGGATAATTGACTATATGGAGCTCCTAAGAGATGTCATTCTGGAAATATTTCTTCAATATGAGATCAAAGGATGCTGTGGATTATTTATGTCGGACAAGAGGGCTGACCCTGGGTCCCAAATAGTTACTTCTCACATGGCCATGCGGTCACTTTTAAAGAATAACAATAAGAAATATAAATATATATGAATATAGATATTAATTAGAAGCTCCTAGCCAATCAATAAAAATAATAGAGCAGAGAGGATAATGGATGCAGATATAAATGGTAATTTCAGTTTAATTTAAAGAAACCTACCCTCCAATGTAATATTTGTACAATTTAGTTTTGTAGTCTTTATTTCTTGGCTTTAAATGCAGCAGAAGACATATAAGGTTTGGTTCTGGCATGTTAGTTATAGTAATACTGTCCCTGTTTTACTCATGAGTTGTAAATATCCCTAAAATGTTTGTGAATTGCAAGGGTTCTATGCAATCATGAGATAGTTTAACATTCAATTAATGTTAATGTATTTTCTCATTTTCTATGATTATAAAACTTGAAATGATTTCAAGCCTATTCCTTTAAAATAGTTTTAATATACTAGGTTAAAATGTAGAAATTTATTTTAAAGAACACTACTGTTTTTTTTTTTCAGACGGGATCAGTGAGAAAAAGTGGATAGCTTGCAGTCTATACCAATTGCCCTATTGGGAAAGAGGAAAGAATGAACATGAAGAGGATTTCTATGATTTACATCTAAGAAACCATCCTAGTATGAAAATGGGTATAAGTGAGACCCTTTATTCTTGCCAAATTATAGCAGTTAAAGGAATAAAGGGGTGAATTCTTGGAGGTTCAACTCTGGCCACAGAAGCAGCCAACCTAACCTGGTGAATCTTGGGTTCAAAGAGGCTGTCCTTGGAAAATGAGCAGAAATGAGTGACTCTGGTTCTGTGACTTTATTAGAGACTGAACCCCTTGTGTTTACTGTTCGTTGTGCCGAATCTACTGGAGGAAGATTGGCGGCTACACCTCTTGGGCCTTCACATAACAAGATGTTCATCTCTTGAGGCGATCCTGGTGAGCCAAGTCATACATAAATCCATTCTAATTAAATATGCTACTCTCTAGGGGGAGATACCTTCATTATAGGGACTTATTTCAGAGGAACATAGATATGTGCATATCTATATTTTAGTGATAGACACCACTGTCTTTTTGCAAGCAAGAGAATAGACCACCCCCCTTCTTTCCCCCTCTCATCTTACATCTTGCTATCTAGAGACTCACACAAGACAAATCCCTTGAGATTGAACATACTTTCAAATATATGAAGTTAAACCCTTCTGAGACACATGCATCTTTCCATTATGAGTATAATAAGAAGCTTTCTATAACTCTAAACTTAATGGTGCTGTCTCTAATGGAAGCACCTGGCCCAATTAGGACTTTAATGAGAGCTTTCTGATGAAAAAGATAATAAGTGCTTTCAGCCACAGCAAAGAAACAATTACTTAAAAAAATTAATATAGTCCAGAGAAGCAAAGCAAAGTTACAATTTGGTGGTCAAAACAGTGTCCTCTTCTTGCTTATCAAACTACATGCTAAAAGTTATATTCCAATTCCAAGCTTACTGGTTAATCAGATTACACATGGGTGTTTGTCTGATGTGTAGGCTAAGATTTGGAGACAGGTGCAGAAACTAAATCCTCTTTCACAACTCAGATCTCATTGTTCTGTATGAGTTTTGATACAGATAAGGAACATGATAAAATAAATTAATTTAAAAAATAGAGGAGTAGTAAAGATATTAAAATATTACAATTTGGGAGAGAGTTTTGTCTCCTACCCCTTAGTTCTCAGAACCACATGTAAGCCTGGAAAGGGGCCATGAGCAATAAGCATCAGGAAATTCAGGTTGCAATTGTCTCTTTTTCATGTTCTTTAAATGTCAGATAAAGTCCTTACTGAATCTCCATACTTTGGAAAGATCTGATTCAAGGACCTAGTTGTTGGAGGGTACTGGTTCATCGGCAAGACAGAAGTGAACCAAAGGGTACATACAAAATGTTTTCTTTTTCTTTCTGTGAAGTATGATAGTTTTTACTGAACAAAACTTGCTTAGAAAGATGTGAGAGGAAAGATAGGAAATACGTGTTCAAGAGAGAACACAGGCTTCTTCAGAGTGGAAAAAGAGTAAAGAGACAAGCATGTTAGGTACATGTTAACAGAACACAGGCTTAAAGAGCAAGCCCAAAATGTTTTCTAATGTCTGCTATAGAGGGAGGCTGGAAGTTGGGAGGAAAACTGGGGTAATTGGTGGAAGGAAGTGGTCACTGGTCAAGGGATGGGTGCTCAAACACTGTATGACTGAAACTCAATCATGAACAACTTTGTAACTTTACATCTCACAGTGATTTGGTAAAACAAAAAAGGAAACTTTTGATCAATACTATTTGGTTAATAGTTTATTTAATTTTGTAGTATATCACAAGTATCTCTTCTGTAATAATAGTATATCTGTTCTTTTCTAGTTATACTCAGTATATCACAATCCGTCTTCATAATCTGTTGCTTAAAAAAAACTTCTGGAGGCAGACAATTCACTGTTGCTGAAATATTTTTGTAGTAAATTGAAACATAATTGCTATATAACATTGCAGCAATTTTAGAAGTACAACAAACACAATGACTTAGTAGTTGTGTATTTTGTACAATAACTGTCACTATAGGTTTAGGTAAGTTGCATTACAAAATCCTGTGTTTTTTCTTGTAAAGAGAAATTTGTTTGTTTTCTATTCTAGGCACTGT
Source organism: Sorex araneus (assembly GCF_027595985.1). NCBI lineage: Eukaryota > Metazoa > Chordata > Mammalia > Eulipotyphla > Soricidae > Sorex > Sorex araneus. The sequence continues at coordinate 46,805,075 of NC_073310.1, read as the reverse complement.
GCTCATGATACAGTTTCATGCCATTATTTTAAAAGTTGACTATTTCACATTAAAAATATTAAGAAACAATGTTTACATATTTGTGTATATTTGAGTGTCAGGTGTAAATGTTCCAGGACCAACCTACCACCAATCCTACTTGCCTTCACCAATGTCCCCAGATTCCCTTCTAGCTCCCACATTCTCCTTTATAGGAACATTTATTAGTTTGGTGATTGTAATTTGGATTTTATGCTTATAATATTGTTGGCCCTGTGGTTTAGATATATGCATATACCACACCTCTATATTTCTGATGTGCCCAAAGTCCCTTATCTCTATCCTGTTCATCCCATATCCATCTTTTTCATACCTCTCTGATTTTTTTCTATGCCTATTTTATCATTTCTATAGTCTAGGGTTAAGGGTAATCTGGGTGTCTCTCCCTTGATAAATTGCATTCCCTTATCCTATTATTATTCTTTATACAACAGACAATCTTCTATTTATCCTTCTTCTGACTCATTTCACTTAACATACTTTCATCCAGTTCCAACCAAGTTGCAGTGAATTGCATGATTTCATTATTTCTTGCAGTATTTCATTGTCTATATATGTAAATACTTTCATTATCTATTCATCTGTTGTTGGACACCAGATTGATTCCATATCATAGCTATTGTTCAGAGTGCTACAATGAATATTTACTTTTGATTGAATGCATGGGTGTAGAAACCAGGAAGTGAAATTACTGGGCCACATGGCAGCTCTGTTCTTTGAGAAACCTCCATACTGTTTTCCATAGGTGTTGAACAAAGCAGTATTCCCACCAGCAGTGAGTGAGAGTTCCTTTACCACCACATCCCACCAACAGATTCTTCCCAGCTTTTTTTCTTCAAAATGTGTCATTCTTACAGGTGTGAGATGATATCTCATTGTTGTCTTAATTTCTCTGATGATGACCTTTTTTTAATGTGTGTATTGGTCATTTGTCTGTCTGAGAGAAGTGCCTGTTCATTTTCTCTCCCCATTTTAATACTTTGTTGTGGAATTTTTGGTTGACCTTTGTGAGTAATTTATATATTGTAGATATTCTTTCGGACTGGAGTGAATTTATATATTGTAGATATTCTTCCAGACTGGAGTGATAGCACTGAGGGTAGGGCGCTTGCCTAGCACGTGGCCGACCTGGGTTCGATTCCTCCATTCCTCTTGGAGAGACTGGCAAGCTATTGAGCTAGTGAGAGTATCTCACCTCATGGCAGAGCCTGGCAAGCTACCTGTGGAATATTCGATATGCCAAAAACAGTAAGAACAAGTCTCACAATGGAGACATTACTGGTGCCTGCTTGAACAAATTGATGAACAACGGGATGACAGTGCTACAGTGCTACAGATATTCTTTATCTGATTTGTTGAATGCAAATATTTTCTCCCATTAAGTTGGATGTATTTCAGTTTTATCCTGTGTTTCTTTAGCCAGTTCGGTGAAATCTCGTTTTTTTCCCATCCTTATTGCCTTTCCCAATGGAACCATATCAATGAAAACAGTAAAATTCAAATCTTGAAGTGTTCAGAGATATTTTCCTTGATGTATTTTACAGATTTTGGTCTTATCTCAAGGTCCTTGATCCACTTTAAATTGACTTTTGTATAAGGTATAAAATATAGATCCAGCTTTATTTATTTATTTATTTTTACATATGATTGTCCAGTTTTCCCAACACCATTTGCCTAAGCAGCTATATTTGCTACCTTTCATGTATCTAGCACCTTTGTTGAAAATCAGTTGATCATAGATCTGGGGATTTGTCTTTTTCATTATTTGATTATAATTTAATGCTCAGAGTCTATCTTTTTTTCAGTACCATGTTTTGATTACTAGAACTTTATAGCATAGTTTCAATCCTTAATAATGTCTATTTTCATCTACAACTTGCCCAGGATCTCGTACATCCAACCTTGGTAAACTCAGTTCTGTGGTGAAATTGAATTTTAGTGTCCTACTCTTAGTAATTTTCAAGTATAACTTTGTATTGTGGTTTTTATGTAACATGTGATAGATTATATCCCAAGGATTTATCTTATTTATTTATCTTATTATTGGAAGTTTGTACTTTTTCACCAGTGTCACACATTTTACTCACAACCAGTGTCTGCTTCTTGCAGTCACAAATGTATTCTATATGAGTATGCTTTAACATTCTATGTATTATCATTCAGTATGTCTTTCTCTGACATATTTAGCACAGTGCTTTCAGGGTCCACCTGTTGTTGGCGAGGTTATTCTTTTTATGGTAGAATAACATATTATACATGTTTTTGCAAAATATATAATATTTTCCTTGTATAGTTATCCATAAATAAATATTTAGGTTTCTTCTATGTCATGATCAGTGCAAATAATGCTGCAATGAGCCTCGGAGTGCAAATATCTTTTTTAGACAGTGATTTCATTTTCCTTCAATAAGTCCCCTGAAGTGGAATTCTTGGATCATTTGATGATCCTATTTTTAATTTTTTTTGAGGAATATCCATGTTTCTTCCATAGTGTCTGTATTGGCTTATTTTTCCAAAAACATGGCATAAAACTCCTTTTATCTATATTCACTCCAGCGTTTGTTATCTCTTGCATTTTGAAAGATGACCATCCAAAATTAGGAGAAACTAGATGTAGCTTTGATTTGCCTTTTCCTATAGTCTAGTAAGACTGAACAACTTTTAACATATCTGTATATATCTGAATAAAGGTTCATGTACCTGTAATGCACATTGACTTTTTCTTTGGATAAGAGTTTTCTTTGGAAAGAAGTCTATTGAGATCCTTGCCCATTTCTCATTTGCATTTTTTTTCTGTTGAGCTATCTGTATTCTTTAAATATTATGGATATTAACTTGCCACATATATGATTGAAAATATATTGGCTTTTAAATTGTTGATGGCTTCACTAGATCTATAGAAACTTTGATATGTTCTTCTAGTTGTATTTACTTTTCTGCCTTTGATTTTAATATCTAAACGCCAAATCTGATGTCAAGGAGCTTACCCCCCTATGTTTTCTTTGAGGAATTTTATACTTTTAGGTCTTTTGCAATTTATTTCATTATTATTGAGGTAGCATTATTTATAATAGCATTACTATTTATTCCTTGGGCAAGCAAAACTACTGCACCATCACCACCAAAGTATCAGAAACTGTCCATCACTGTCCATGATTCCTTTCTAATCCACTGTTTCCCTTCAACCTCTCCACTGACCCATTGGATAATCACAGTTTTGTTGTCAGAGTCCATAGGCTGATTTTTATTGGACTTTGATAATATCCTTGCTTGTTTCTTTATATGCCTCATATGAGTGGGATCACTTAGCATCTATCTTTTTCTCTTTGATGTATTTTGATTTACATGGCACCTCTAATTCAAAATTGTAGCATTATTTTTCCATCTTTTCTAATAAATGAGTACCATTTCATTGTGTGCATGTAAATAACACTATTTCTTTATCCAATCATCTGTCATTGGGTATTCAGGTTGTTTGCAGATATTGGATATCATAAATGTGTGACAATAAACATAGATGTGCATGCATTTTAAAATTAATGCTCATGTGTTCTTGAGACAGATGCCAAGAAGAGGAATTTCTTGATGATATGGAGTTCTAGTTCCAGGTTTTCAAAAAGTCTCTCTAAAGTTTTCCATAGAGGCTTCACCCATGAACATTTCCAATAGTGAATAAAGATTCCTTTTTCAACTCAACCCTGGCAGTATCAGCTGTTTCCAAGTCATTTTCATTTGCTCTCTGATAACCAGTGATGAATGTTTTTAAATATGCCTCTATCGCTTGAGAAAGTGTCCAGTTCTTTGCATTTTTTTAAAAAATGGATTGTTGTTTTGCTATTGTTTTATATTTGTTTTATATATCGTTATTAGCTCTTTGTCAGATACATGCTATGTGACTATTTTCTCCAATTGAGTAGGGTATTTTAAAATTTTAGTTGTCATTTTTTTTCATACTACAGAGCTTCTATCAAACTATTAGTCTGATAGAATCTCATTTGTTTATTTTTGGTTTTGTTTTCATTGCCATTGGAGTCACATCATTTGAAGACAATTCTAAATTTAATATGGAGAGTTCTGCCTGGATGTATTTTTTTTAGATTCAGATATAATACCATCTTCACCCTTTTGAATTATCTTTTCTGTGTGGTATGAGATAGTTATTACTTCCCCCCTTTTTTCCCTGTATTTTCCTAATTTGTTTTTCAAATGCCCTTATTGAAGTGACTTTCCTTCCTTTCCATCATACACTTAGTTCCTTCGCTGTAAATTAACTGCATCTCAGGGTTTACGCCTGGGTTCTCAATATTGTATCATTGGTCTGAGAGACTGTTTTATTTTCCAGTACCACATGTTTTGAGTAGTTTGGCATCTTAGTATAGTTTAAAGTTAGGGAATACCATGCCTCTAATCTTTTTCTTCCTTCCTTACTTTCTCCATTTGGGGAATTTCATGGTGAATTCTTCCAACTCTTTCCTGAACATGGAATATTTTTTCATTTCCTTTTGTCTCCTATTTATTTAATAGTTACTTATAATTTGAAGTGTGTAAAATGTTTTGCGTTCGTTGCTGATTCCTATATATTTGATATTAAAATTACAATTGTAAATGAGATTAATTGCATACTTTTTCTCTTTTAGTTGACTACATATAGAAATGAATCAGATTTTGTGTTCATTTTTAGGTGTTTTTGTTACAAACTGGTGTTAAATTTTATCAAAAACTTTGTCTTCATTTATTGATATTATCACATTATTATTATCTTCCCTTTTAAAATTGTGTACACTGATTTGTGAATGTTGAACCATCCTTTGTCCCCCTGGAATAAATACCAATTGATTATGGTCTATGATTCTTCTGATATACTGTTGAATTCATTTTACTAGATTTTATTGTGAATGTTTGCATCTATGTTCACCAGAGATATTGACCCATAATTTTATATTTTAGTAATTTCTCTACTCTTAGTACTAACATGAAGCTAATCTCCTAAAAGAAGAAATTTTGATGAATAAGTCTTTTTCTTTGATTTCCTGAAAAATTCATAATCCAATGTCAATAATCCAATGTCAATAATCCAATGGTTATTTTTGTTCATTTTGCTGTGTTTTGATGTTTATATTCTACATGAAGTTATGTCATGCAGTAATTTTATTTCTGACCTGACCTATTTTGTTTAGCATAATCATTTCAATTTCTATGAACATTATTGAAATGGGTGACTTTTTTTTGAAATTGAATGTTATCCAAATAGTTTCATATTTTTAGTATCCCAATAGTTGTATTTTTAGAAATGAAGAAGTTTTACAGTAGCTGTATGTAGTAGTTCCTTTATCTGGTCATCAGTAAATGAGCATTTAGAATGACAATGGTAAACAGTGATGCTTGAACATAAGAATGCATGTATTCTTTCTTTCTTTCTTTCTTTCTTTATTTATTTATTTTTGTTGGGGGTGCATACGTGGAAGTACTCAGGACTTTCCCCTGGCTCTGTATTCAGAGATCATTTCTTGTGGTGCTCAGGGCACCATGTGGGGTGCTGGGGATCAAGGAAAGCACCCTACCTGCTATACTATCACTTCTTTCCTCATATTTATCTTTTAAAATTAGTATTCACATACTTATTTGATAAGTGGCTAGGAGTGGTATTTCTGGATCATATACTATGTTTATTTCCATAACCATGTTCCATAGAGATTATACCAACTTTCCTTTTATCCATTCTCTGGTATGAGACAAAATCCTTTTCCTTCATGACAAAGGCTAATTTGCCATCAATATATCTTTAAAGAGTGGTCTCCTTGCTTACTGAACACATACTCAAGAAAATTCTAGACATTTTTGTTGTTGTTGTTGTTGTTGGTTTCAAACTCTAAAATGGAGATAGAACTAGTAAGTCATGCAGAGGTTGTAAGGCCATACTGGGTAGAGACATATGCTTGCTCCTTCTCCGAGGTTAACTGGGAGTGCCGGCATCAGTGGCCAAAATGAAATGATCAGAGTCTCTAAGAAGATTCACTTTTGACAGCTGGTTGCCTACTCTGACATCCGGTGCGTACTCAGTATTCAAAAGGATGGGTACGTTGTTAGTTTGCTAAAGATTTACTCAGAAAGCAACTGCTCTTTCAAACAGGGATTCTGCTTGTAAATTTTTTTTGTTTGGTTCTTTTAGTATTTTGTTTTGTTATGTTTTGGGGCCACACCCAGCAATGCTCAGGGCTTACTCCTGGCTCTGTGTTCAGAGATCACTCCTACTGGTGCTTGGGGGATCATATGGGATGCTGAAGATCCAACCCAGGTTGACTTCATGCAAGGCAAGTGCCCTACCTGTAGTAATATCACTCCAAACCCCCTGGGTAGAATATTTTTAACTCAGTCTGGAGGAAGGATTGTCAAAAGAAAGGATTCTCTGAGAGCCTGGAACCCTTCCTATTAGGGAAAGTAGATGGAAATTAATCAATTGAGATAAACTGAGCTGGGAAAGACCACTTGTGTATTGCTTGACAGACTCTATAGCTCAATTTGCTTTTGTCAGACTCCTCATCTCTAAAAATTTGCCAAGGAGAAGGAAATACCACTAAGTCCTTTTGAGGAGCAGCATAAAATTCCTGTCAGTGACCAGGAAGGAAAACACTCTAGGATGTAGGCTGCAATTCTAGTCAAGATTTTGAAAGATCTATCCTCAGTTTTGGATGTCTGACTGTGCCCTGGTAGGAAATGCACTTTCCTCTGGTGGCATGGAGGTATAGACTGCCAATCAATTCCTCCCAGACACTTCCTGTTCTTACACTGATCTTAAGTATCCTTCTCTAAAACCTTACTCTTGCCTGCTTTTACTTACAAAACATTCCTATTCTCCTGGCCTGTTCTCAGATTTCTTTTATAATTGTGAATAAATGCTGACTTAAAGATGAGAATTAGGGCTGGAGCATTGGCACAGCGGGTAGGGCATTTGCCTTGCACATGGCTGACCTGGGTTTGATTCCCAGCATCCCATATGGTCCCCTGAGCACAGCCAGCAGTAATTCCTGAGTGCAGAGACAGGAGTAACCAACCTCTGTGCATCGCTGGGTGTGACCCAAAAAGCAAAAAAAAAAAAAAAGAAAGAGAATTAATGTAAATAAATCAAAGGCAGAAGATGATGAAGGGAAATATCCAGGGAGTAGAGGTCAAAGACCTCAGGTCCATCAGTAACGTGGGAGAGTGGTTTAGGTAAGTTATCAAAACCACAGAGTCAACAGCACTGAAAACAAGAGATTCAAAGTACAACAACCAAATTTTTAAATGTGCCTTTTATAAAAGAAAAATTATTAGTGAATTACCGTGAGGTACAGTTACAGACTTACAAACTTTCGTGATTGCATTTCAGTTATACAGTGGTCGAGTGCCCATCCATCCACCAGTGCCCATTTTCTACCACCAATGGTCCCAGCATTCCTCCCACCATCCCGACCCTGCCTCTGCGGCAGGCCATTCCCTTTTGCTCTCTCTCTCTCTCTCTCTCTCTCTCTCTCTCTCTCTCTCTCTCTCTTTCTCTCTCTCTCTCTCTTTCTCTTTTTGGGTGTTGTGGTTTGCAGTAGAGGTATTAAGTGGCCTTTTAAGAAGGCAGGTGTGACCTTGGGGTGGGGTGGAGGATCTACAAAGAACTTGGGAACACTGGTGGATGAAAGTTGACACTGGTTGGAGAACTGCTGTTAAAACATTATATTCCTAAAACTCAGCTACCAATAACTTTGTAAATCACTGTTCTTTAATAGAATCATTTTTAAAAAATGAGGGCTAATGTAGCCTCAAGTACTAATGTCACCCAAGTGAAGGGAGACATTCCAGAGAATATTCTAGTGAATATAAGGAATCGAATATACAAAAAAAATCCACTGCCACAAAAGAGATGTAACAAATATTCCCCTTTAGTTTAAGGGACTCTCAAATATTCTTTCCCCCCTTGAATAAACCATAAAAAGGGATGACAGATCTAAGTGGTCCAGAGTTTGTGGGTTAGAGTCCTTGTGGCTGGATGAGGTTGCCTGCAGCAAGACCAGAATCCTATTTTAGAGGGATGTCCCAAATAGAAAGGTAACCTTATTTCAGGGGAAAATTGTTCCTTAAAGCTCACCCCACAATAGTGTCCCTGAGAGAAACAGCTGTCTGTGGGAGGTATCGGACAGCTATTCAGTGAAGCCGTGCGGCCCAGTTTTATTATGGTTTAACCTCTGGATGAGTGGCACCTCTTTCCCCACTGTTTGTTTCTTCTCTTTCTCAATTTAGTTAAGTGAGAAATCAACCTGGCAGGGACATTATCTTTCTATTCATTTTCTGGGCACATGGAGCATACTTGATGCGTGTTAAATGGTAATTCTCTGACAATAAGGCAAAGACCGGGAAGCAGGGGTGGCATTTAGAAAACCAGTGGGGAGCAGGAGGTGGAAAATATATACAAGCGTGGGCAAATCACTCACCTTTGCCATTAAGTGGCTTCCAAAATATACTGCATCCTGTGACAGATTTGAATGGGGGCATTATTCATGAGTAGTGAAGTATGTGCAAATTGTAGCGAATTCAAGCTGTGAGGACAGGAAATAGCTTTCAGAGGAGCCCGGTGGTGCGGCAGCCAATGAGCAGCCTGACTGTGCGATGGATCCCAGAGGCAGCTTGGAAGCTGCCAGCATAATTATCCTGGACCTCCTCACCTTAGCCAGCTTGGCACCTGGGCTGGCACTGCAGGTGGAGGATGAAACTGGGACTGGCGGTTGGAGCTTGTCTTTTCAGGCTGCCCTTTGGCCTCTGCTCATATTCTGGGGTGCAGGCTGGGGGCTCTTGTTAACTCAAACACAAGACAGGAAAGTAATGGCTTAAAAAAAATTCTCCTGATGAGCTCTGAAAGCCGATTTTCTGCCTTGAAAATAATGTCAGCAGATTTGAAATGCATAGTCACATCCTCTAATGTCCTTAGCTCAGTGTTTCGGTCCTTGGCCTTTGGGGGTTTCAAAGGCCACACACTGACAACAACTGGCCCCCAGAAGTTGGGGTCAATTTCTCTAAAGTCTCAAGAGTATAATCTCCCAACCCCCGCAGCTGGGGACTGACTAGAATAGCCCCCAATGCCCTGGGCCTTTCCATATGGTTTTTCCACAAAGTTAAAGGAAGAGGATGATGGAGAAAGTCCCAGTGGAGGATTCTGCAGACGCTGCAAAGGCCCCTCTTTTGTCAGAGCTTTGTTAGGAAACTCCAGGTTCCATAGTCTGAGGAGCTCCTTTTTTGGGTATGACTTTGGAGGGATGATAGGAAGAAGAGAAGGGCATCTTGACATGACTCTTAAAACAGGATTTCTGGGTGGGGGGTTAGACCAGAGAGCCACACCGAGTGATTCACAATAGAATGTAATAGTTTGGGGTCTCCCTGAGGCTCCCGGTCCTGTTCAGTGCTGGGAATTTCTGAGTCCAGCTGTGGCCAGGCTTCTTTGATTGCCTGTTACCTCCATAAACTGAGGACCTAAAACTGCAAAGTGACCTTCTAAGGACTTCAGGGCTTGACTTCCTTAAACACCTTTAGAGTGCCAAGTTCAAGAAAGTAGCTCATCCTGCAGTTAAGAATCATTTCTTACTTTTCAAGAAGACAGTATCTTAGAATTTTCAACACCCCTCCCCGCACCCCCTGAATGTCCAATTTGCTTGTTTGTTGAGGGTTGTGGCCCACTGTGGTACATAGTATGTCTGTTTTAAAGATGAAGGTATCAAGACAGGGAGGGGAGAGGCCATCCTTGGTATGGTGGATGTGATGGATTTTGACCAGAACTCAGGCATAACTGTGGCCACTGCTGGGGCCCTGAGATCTTCAGGGTCAGCAATTCAACCTGGGGGCAAGGTGAGTGTCCCAACTCCACTATGACCAGCTATGTGACTGAGACATTTGTGTTTACCTCTGTGCTCTAGACCTACAAACTAAGACTGGAGTCAACACCTACCTTCGAAGGTTCTATGAGCACACACTTGTTAGTACAAGTAAAGTGCTTATAATAATAGCAACTGTGTTCTGGTGCTTATTATGTGCCTGGCACATAATTCATTCCATCATTACAACAACCCTAGGGCATAGGTATACTTATCATCATTCCCATTTCAGACATGAAGAAACTGAGACACAGAGAAACAAAGCGATTTCTTGGCAATGGGAGACCAAGAAGCATATTTTAAAACCCATAATATTAGATTTTCTTTCTTTTAAGACAGAGCTCAGTTTCCAATAGCCAAGATTGGAAAGACACACCACACACACACACAGAGGAATCCTAAGCTATAAAAATATGAACTCCTATAATGTTGCCTTTTGCTATAACTTGGTATGTTAAAGGAGTCATGTTATATTAAGTAAGTTAGGAGAAGAAAAATTACAGTGTTATGTCACTCATTAGTGGTATATAAAGAGGCAAGCATGGGGCAGGTGTGATAGTAGAATGGGCAGGGCACTTGACTTGAGCAGCTGACCCAAGTTCGATCCCCAGAATCTCAAAAAGGTCATCAGGAGTGATCCCTGAGTACAGAGCCAGGAGTAAGTCCTGAACACTGCTGGGCGTGGCAGAAAGGACCTAGAGTCAGAGGTGGAGAGTTTTTGGCATTTTGCTGGTGGTGGGACAGTAACTTTTTATGCCTAAAGCATAAACATTGATTCAATTATAATCCATATTATTTCAATAGAAAACAAATGAAAAAATAAGACAGTGCTTGGTTCCTCATACACCCTCGAACTATGATTGTCTGATATATACTGTGGTTCTAGGTGGGAGTGCTGTGTTATGAGGGTCCTTGTAATTTCTGCTACAAGTTAACTCTGTGGTCAAGACACTATAGTCAGGACTGCAGTTTGGCAGAATAGAATATTTGATTCCACTAAAATGTAAGGTTTCTCTGGGAAGCTTGACATTTAATTTAGCTTGTTTTAAGCCTGAGAGTCAGTGAGTGTGGGGAGCAGTTTGTGCAGCAGAACTGTTGGAGGACAGGGAGAGAGCTCCTGAGGCCATTGAGGCAAGAGGTAAGGAGTGATGTATTTGCTGGTGGGCATATGGCAGAATGAGGAAGAAATTTTGTACAGCATAATGATGACTCATCTGCCTTATACCAGCTGTGAAATTGACCTGCAGTATACAGCCTAATTAGAGTGCATTTTCCGAGCACTCTTTTTCATGAGTGTTTTAATGCTGTGAAGTGTTGGGAAACAAAGACTAATAGGGCTTCTTTGACAGATGAGGAACTCAAGTGCGGAGAGGTCAGACAGTATAACCCAGTGTTAGCATCCCAGAATAATGCCTTTGTGAATGCCTGCAGTCTGTTCCTCTATGCCCTGATAAACTTTGTTGGACACACTATGGCCCTGGGAATCCATGAAACACTTCAGTGTTGAGTTTCCACCTTGGCCTCTACCTGGGAGGAAAGGTGAACGAAGAGGTTCTACGTAGCTGGTATTGGCACTGTGTCTTAGCCTTTCTTGTGGAGAGCTTGTCGTTTAACTTGTAGTTTCCAATCTCCTCTCCTGAAAACAGGTTTAATGATGCTTTCCTGCCTTCCAGGTATGGAGTGAGGGTTAATTAGATAATGTTCGCATAGGGCTTTGAAGATGAAAGCACCATATAATTGTTATTACATATCATCTCTTCCAGAAACCAGGAATGCTTCTACTTCAGGGAACAGGAACGTGTCTTCACAGGTTTCATCCACTTTAGGGTAAAACTTGTCAGGCATCAGTGAACTAATGATATCGTGTAAAGTACAGAGGATCAAACGGGCAAAACAAACAACAGGACTAAGAACACCTCAAATCACCAGGAAGCAGCTGTCAGTAAGCCTGGTGATGGCGGGAGCCCACCCATTCAGTTGCCAGCTGCCCAGCAGTCCTCACCCAACTGGATCCCAGCACAGGGGAACATGGTTCATTAGGAGAATATGGGTTTCTGAAAGAGTCGGGTGGGCCATACCATGAGAGAGTGAAAGAGTCTGCTTACTGTGTTTGAAAATTATTTCAACAGTCTCCTAATTCACAATCTTGTGAGAATTTCAGGAGATCCATCAGCTCCTTCTACTGTAAAGCTAATTGCACTTTTCATCATGGCACATCCATGGTTTATATACCTTTGGCATCATTCTCTTGCCTACACAATAAAGTCCAGTTCTCTTAAATCCACTCTAGAGTCCAAGACCCTTTTATTATCTACCTCCTGTTGAATTTTCACTCTTTCCTCACATTTTCATGTGTGAGAACTCTCCCCTGAATCACTTCAGGATTCCCTACCATACCCAGGCTATAAGGCTTCTTTCTCCCTCTCAGCAGTCTTTTAAAAAAATTTTTTTAGGGACAGAAATCTTGAACATTAATCTATTTTCTATTTCCTTGATGACTTGTTCTCTGATAGTAGAAGTTCTCGATACTCCTTTCTTTTAGTTTGTTTTGCTGTTTACTTTGCTTTCTCCTGTATTTTCTAATATCAGCCCAGATTTATTTATATGAATATTTTGTGTATTGTGGTTTGGATTGCAAACTCAGGTTTTTGGTTTGGGAGGGTACCTCTCCTTCCTTTCATTCATATATACTGAACTCAGCTGGTTTAAATCTTCCTAAGGGGAGGGCCTCCAATATATAACACTGGAGTTGACATACTTGAGGTACCTTTTTATCAAGGGTCTGTAATTAATTAATGAGTCATCTAAACTTAGTGGAGTAAAATAAGAGCATTTTGTTGCTTCTTTTATTATTATTTATTTATCTTTCTTGGTTCTGGGAATGACTGGCTTAGGGCCTTTCCTGTGAGTTTAATTAGATGGAGACCAAACTGGATTCATCACAAAGGCTCCTTGAATACAAAATAAATTTTTAGGCCCTGCTTTGGGGGTAGGATTTGATGGTGGGTAGGTGTAATGGTGGTGGGATTGGTGTCAGAATATTAAATGTAACAAATTACTGTGAAGAGCTTTATGAAAACAAAAACCAAAAAAACAAAGATCCCTTCACATTTCCATTGCCTGAGAATGAAAAACTCAAACAGCAGCAACAACTGATGCTCCTTCTGTGATTTTTATAGTTAATTTCTCTATGAAAGACAAGGGTGATTGGCACTGGAGCGATAGCACAGTGGGTAGGGTGTTTGCCTTGCTTGTGGCCGACCCGGATTCAATTTCCAGCATCCCATATGGCCCCCTGAACACTGCCAGGAGTAATTCCTGAGTGCATGAGCCAGAAGTAATTCCTGTGCATTCCTGGGTGTGACCCAAAAAGAAAAAAAAAAGACAAGGATGATTATTTTTTCAACATGTCACTTTCAAGGTAGCTGGACTCTTTACCTGATGACTCAAACCCAAAAGTTAAGCAAGCCCTACAGAACTTCAGGCTTGATTTCCAAAATATTCTAGAAGTCAAGTAGTTTTACCCCCATGACATTCCATCCATTCATTTCTGAAGGGAGGATCATTGCTGGGGGATGTGCAAGAGAATTTGTGTCTATGGTTTGAAAGCACTCAGTAAATTGATTGGGTAAGTAGATGAATGAATGGATATTTTACTTTTTCCAGTAATAATAAAAGAAAATATAATAATAGATGGAAAACACCATTTTCTTCAACATCTGAAAGGTATCTATTTATTATTAATTTGTTTGGGCTGGAGCGATAGCACAGCAGGTAGGGTGTTTGCCTTGCACATGGCTGACCCGTGTTTGATTCCTCCACCCCGCATGGCAGAGCCTGGCAAGCTGCCCGTGGCTTATTTGATATGCCCAAAACAGTAACAACAAGTCTCACAATGGAGGTGTTACTGGTGCCCACTTGAGCAAATAGATGAGCAACATGGTGACAGTGATTAATTTGTTTGCAACACAGGAAAGTGTGAATTTCTTTGGTTCTCATAAGAGGACATTGTTTACTGACTTAAATAAATGGCTTATAGATATTATTTCTTTTTCTTCTTTAAAGTTTGCATTTCTGTTTTTTGGGGACTGCCCACACCTGATGACATGCAAGGTTTACTCCTAGCTCTGTGCCCTGAGATCTTTCATGGTGATATATTTGTGGGAGTCATATGTGGTGCTAGGATTTGAACCAGGTTTGACAGCATGCAAGGCAAGCACCTTAATGACTGCATGATTACTCTGCCATCTAGATATGATTTCTTTATATTTTAATTTCCTTTTATGGATGCACACAGAAATAACCAATTATATTAGTTTAAACAACTTACTGGCATCTGAAAAATCCAGTGTGTCATTCCAACATCATTAGTACCTCTTTGTTTTCATTCATATCATGACCTTGTTGGGGTGAATTAAACAAGGTTTTAGAATCCCTGTTCATGTTTGTAACTTTCTCTAAGATCCTTCTAAAAGTAAGAGTAACATCACTGATGCTGAGAAGGTGCAAATAAGTACTCTCCCACTCCACTATCCTTTTAAATCCTTTGTTTGGGTGCCTCTCAAGAATCTCAGCTTAGCAAATGCTGTGCTGGGGATTAATAACCATGCCTTCTGAGCCCTGATTCTTAGGACTTTACAAATATGAATTTATTATTTTGATGTCAAGGATGGGGATGGTAGAACATGAGGATTTGCATCTTAAAAAGATTTTGTTTTTAGTCTTCCCCATCTCCAAGCCTGAGCTTCTATTCTTGCTATTTTCCCCTATGGGTTTTGGGCCACAGATAGTGATTTTCAGGGGCCATTCCTTGACTGCATGCAGCAGTGTTCAGAATATGGTGTGCTGGGGATTTGAACTGGGTACATGGCTGCTGAAATCATGTATCTCACCACCTGTACTCTCTCTGCCGCCCAATATCCAACCTTGATTTATGGCTGGAGCTAGTTACAGAAAGTCATTTTGTTTAGATGGAACCACTCACTGACTCTGTAATATTACTTGTTTATCTAAGAGTGCACAGCATACCTGAGACGCTCCATAGAGGAGATAAATTTATAAAAAATAATTTTGTGAGAGAAGCTGTTGAAGCCAAAATCTATTGAAGAAATACTGCAGATATGAGGTCTTTTCAGATTGAGAAAGGACCTGGCTTAATGTAGGGGTTATGGAAGGGGCCTGATTTCCATGTGAGGGGCCAGATTTTATGACAGAGTTGAGGATGAGGTGCAGGGTAACAAGGGCTGTGACAGTGTCCCAAACCACTGGGATCTGAATATGAAATCTTTTGGATACCCTGCTCACGAATTTCTTTTCTATTATTTTGGAAATGGGGATACGTGTCAGGTGGAAGGAATTTTAAAAGGGAAATGTTAGAGAACACCCCTGAGATTTAGAATTATAATGCTGGTAGCAATGTGAAGAGACAGAAGGAACTTTGAAAGAAGAAAAAAAAATTCTCTTGGTTAAAAAGATCTGGGCGTAATAAATGATGCTATTATTATCCTGACAAACATCTTATCTTGTGTCCAGAATTCCTTGTAATGAGTAGAAAGTGTCATATGTTGTTTTATAGTTTAAGAATTAAAAGCATGAATATAATGGTATATTTTCAGTGAAAGTTACATTTTATTTCTTGACAGCATATGAGATCAATACCTTTCAAGGGCTGTACTTTTTTTTTTTTAAAAAATGAAGTTGTCTAAAAACTTCTAAAACACAAAAATAAGATTCTAATTTTCCTATGATAATGCCATTCAAATGATGCTTTAAATTATTTCTTTTAGAGACATATGTAGTTATTATAATTTCATGATTATGTCTTAAAACACCAGCTTAGGATCATTAAAGCAAACTGCATTAAAAATAGCTTACAGCTTAAAAATATTATTAAAAATTAACAAATCATATCCGCCCCCACACAAATGTGGCTGTTCTCTCCCTCTATCCCTCTTCTCTCTCTCTCTCTCTCTCTCTCTCTCTCTCTCTCTCTCTCTCTCTCTCTCTCTCTCTCTCTCTTTCTCTTTCACCCCCCCGCCCCCCCACATGCACACACTCACACACACAATGTAATTTTGTGTAGGCTAAATTTGAATGTGCTGGGCCTTTGCATACAGTCCTACTTTTCACTTCTGTTTAGACCTCCACACAGTTCTCTGGTGCTTCAGCTGTTAGCTCGCATGCAAATACCTGCTTCTAGGGGACTGAGGATTCTGCTGCTTTGGGCCTAAATTGATTGCTGAAGTTACAGGACTGAAATGCCTCAGGTGAAAAAATGCAGTCAAAAGAAAAACATTAAGTAGACAGCTATGTAAAGCATGCTGCCTGACAGCCTGGGATGCCCCAGGGATGGAGGAGCTGCTGCAAATAAGGTCAGTGGAATTAACACTCAATTACCCCTTGACTATGAAAGGCTATGCGGGTGGGGGTGGGGTTGCCACTCATCCAAATAAATTTCTGACTTCAGTGCTTTTCAGGTTAACCCCTTTCTTTACAACAACTGCCTATACATTAAAGACAGCTGATCATTTTCTCTTCCCAACCCACTTGAAAATGTCTCTTTGTCACTTGTGACTGGTTTTTAAATGCACAACATTGTGTTAATATGACCATTGCTGGTTGTTTCTTTATACTAAAAGAAATTACTTAAGCCACAGGCTCTTTCCTTTTTTACTCTTTTAATTTACTTTTCACTTTGTCCCTCAATCACATTACTGATTGTCTGACTTCCACAGGGTACTTGGTCTCATTATTTTTAGTTGATTGTCTTCATATGAAGAGTTGTGAAGGTATATTTTCTTTGAGCTCTTAACTTGGTTTAGATATTTTGTATCACATACCAGGCTCAATGTCTTTGGGGTTTGTTTTAGGGAGGTGTTGTGGAGGTTTACACTAGATGTTACTCTGGACTTACTTCTGACTCTGTGCTCAGAATTACTCTTGGCAGTATATATGGTACCAGGGATCAAATCCAGGTCAGCTCTATACTAGGCAAAGGCCTTTTCCTCTGCTCTCTCCAGCCACTCAGGTTGAGCTTGTTTTATTTTTCATTGTTGTTTTTCAGTTCCATTTATGGTCATTTTATATATATATATATATATATATACATACACATATATATATATTTGATACCTGGATACATGCAGAAACCACATTTTATTTTTAAAATTAGGCATTTATTTATTTTTAAAAATATATTTTGGCAAATAGTCCCTAGGGATAGAAGAAATACCAGAATTTTTGGTGCTTGTAGGTTTAATGAAACTTTATTTGGTACTTTATTATATATATGTATGTATATATGTGTGTATGTATGTATGTGTAGGCTTTTTGTGTGTCATACCCAGTGATGCTCTGGGGATTACACCTGGGTCTGCACTCAGGAATCACTCCCAGCAATGCTGGGAGACCATATGGGATGCAGGCATCAAACCCTGGTTGGCTGCATGCAAGGCAAATGCCCAAGCAGCTGTACTATTGCTCTGACCTCAGAAACCACATCTTAAATATTTTCCCTACAATGGTCTTTACATATGCCTTTAAAAATTTTTCTATTTTGCTTTTGGAGCCACCCCTGGTGGTGCTTAGGGCTTACTCCTGGCTCTGCACTCAGGAATCACTCCTGGCAGTGCTCAGAGGATCGAATACAGGTCAGCCACAAGTAAGGCAAGTGCCCTACCCACCCTACCCACTCTATTTTCTCCCCAGCCCCAAATCGCATGTTTTTATTTTACATAGTTTTCTACAGGTTTTCTGGAATTTCTGTATGTTAGAACATGTACTAATACAATTTGACTATGCATTATTAGGTTAATCAAAAAGTAGCTGTAATATATATTTTCAAAATCATTAGCATATGAGAACCTTTCTATTCTATCTCATGCTAGCTAATGTTGGTAACATCTGACTTTATTAGTTTTGCATTTGTAGTTTAAATATCTCTATTTCAGAGCTCTCTGATGATTACCTGTCAGTAAAAATAAGTACCTCTTCAAATCTGCAGTCACCCTATTTCTACATCTCGACTGTACATCCTTTGTCCAGTTTTCAAAAGGTTACCTCTCCTTTTAACTGGTTTATGAACATTTAAACAATATTCCTGGTTCCTCTGTTCCTCCTTTCTGGAGGGATTTTTAATGTATATAACTTGTCTTTTAATCACACTTTGTCTGATATGCAAAAAAACAATGTGCAGCACAAAGTAAGAAGAAATCTCTAATTTTGTGTTGACCAAATCTTTCTGGTTTCTCTATCATAAAATTAGTGCCTTCTCTGACATGGTCAAAAAATTTTGCCTGATCCTAGAGTCACAGAACAGTTTTCCTACTTTTCTTATCTTCACCAATCTCTTGTCGTATCCTAAAGTTTTATTTTATTTCATTTGTTAAAAAATCATTTTATTGAAGTAAGAGCAATAAATGATCATCTTATGTGTTAGAAAAATGTCAGAGCAGAGGAAGAGAGGATGAAGTGTTCAAAAGAAAACATGGGCTTCTCCAGAGTGGGAAAGGCCTATACTAAGGTTTTTCATCCATCTGAGTTTATTCTTGCTTATAGTATGAGGTAGGGATATAACTAAATATTTTAATTACAAGAAGCTAATTTCCCCAGTACCATTCCTTTTATGATCCATGATTTCTGTTTATGTGTGGTGTCATGAACACTGTGGCTCACTTTTGTTAGGAGTCTGGGTCTGCTGAACCTTTCTACTTTGTTCCATTGCTCATTTTTAAAAAATGACTAGTCCTGAAATAACCTCCTATTATTATGGAATATGCAATGTCTTAATATCTGGTAGAGTAATTCAACTGTATGGCTCTTATTTTTCAGAATCCTGCTGGAATTTTTATTGGAACTGTACTGGTTAATACAATGCTTGGTAGATTTTTGTGTAGTGCTGACTCCAAACCACACGGAGATACTGCAAAGCTAATCGAAAAACCCCTTAATTTCCAGAGAATTAGTATACTTTCAAATGCCTTTGATGACTGACAATTTTTATAGCTACTCCCTTATGATACTTTATTAATTCATATATACACTCATCTATTAACTGAACAATGATCATCTTATGTATTTAGCACAATATTTAACATTGCCAATAAACTTTTATAGCTTCTATATCCATACATGATTTCTCATAAACAATGACTATATTCTTTTGTTGAAAGGGTGCTTTTCTTTCTCTTGGACTTTGAAAGATCCATACACATTTTAATTACATATTTTATCTATTTGTGGCACAACTTTCAATTTTTAAATTGAGGTCAGATTAGTTTGCAAGAGTGTACATGTTCAACATTTTAGGGGTTACAATGTTACTATACTACACCCACCAACCAAATTGCCAATATCTCTTCACCATAGTCCATTTAGCCCCTTCTATCATTTCAAGTCACTTTTTCTTGCCTCTCATTCTGCTAAACTGAATTCTTCTTTCAGAGTGTAATAGTTTGTTTTTGATGGACGTTGTCAGTTTACTTGGTTTATTTTTCTTTATATACCACATATGAGTGAGCTCACCTTGTCTTTCTCTTGACTTGTTGTGTGACTTATTGGATGGATTTGGCTCCCTCCAAATCCATCCAAATCTCATATAAAGCTAATATTTCCTCTTTTATAATGGCTGAGAAGTACTCCACTCAGTATACAGATATATTATATTATAGGACTTTTTTATGTGACATCTCCAAACATTTCCATATTTGTTAGACTAGTTTATCTTCTTACCAGCATTTAATGGGGTTCTTTCCCCCTATATCCTTATCAGAGTTTATTTATGGTCTCTTACATAGACCATTCTTATTAGTATCATAGTTCATTGTTGATTTGATTTGCATTTCACTGATAATATAGGACAATGATTTTTTAAATTTTTTAAAAATTTTATTGAATCACCGTGAGATAGTTACAAGCTTTCATGTTTGGGTTACAATCTCACAATGATCAAACACCCATCCCTCCACCAGTGCACATTCCTCACCACCAATATCTTGGGTATACCCCCCTTTCCCACCCTCCCCCTGCCTCTATGGCAGACAACATTCCCCATACTTTCAGGCATTATGGCTTGCAAGACAGACACTGAGAGGTCATCATGTTTGGTCCGTTATTTACTTTCAGTATGCAAGGATGATGATTTTTTGTGTGGCAGTGGGATGTCCCTCAACATGTGCTCAGAAGTCGTTGGGTCCTTTCTGGCAATTTGGTCATCTGGGCTGCCAGTTCAATGTAAGGGTCTGAGGATGCATTATTATTTGGCTCTTTGGCACCAGGGAATACCTATGCCACAGCCAGCAGTTCTCTGGGGTCTCCATGACTGCACCCAGTGATGCTATTATTGGGAGACATATGGTTCTTGAGATCAACCAGATTTGGCCACATGCAAAGCAAGTGCCTTCACCTATGTGCTAGTTCTCTAGCCCAAAAAAGCTTTTTACAATGTGACTTTGGATTGTCCAAATGTCTTCTTTGGTAATGTGTCCAGTTCCTTCCTTTAAACAAACAAACAAAAAGCAATTGGTTTTTGAAGTTTGTATGTCTTAAATATGAGCTTTTGTTAGATGTACAAAATGTCAACATTTTCTAACATTCAGTAAGATGTCTCTTTGTTTTAACAATAGTTTCTTTTGTTGTACAGAAAAAGTAAAACTATTAGTATTTTCAGATGACATATTACATATGTCATCTGAAACCTAATCTTTCTTATAAATGAATAGAAACAATAGGTCCAATTTAAATGGCAGGCTCCAATACCAAGCTTCAAAATATCTAGAAATCTGTTGCCTTTCTTATACATGAACTTTGAATTAAAAGGAAGAAAAATCAAGAAAACCATCCCAATGCAATCACATCAAAAAGAATTAAGTACTTGGGAATTAACAGAGGAGCTGAAAGACTCATACATCAAAGCCATGTCAATGTTGAAAGACAGAAGAGTAAGGAATGAAAATATATTCCATGCTCACGGATTAGAAACATTGACATTGGTGAAATGACATCTGACCTAAAATACTATATAAATTAATACAATAAAAACGCCAATTTCAGTCTTCAAGGGAATACAAAAGAGATTACTGAAAATCACAAGGGACCACAAAATAGTGGTACTAGCCAAAGCAAACCTGAGAAAATATGGTAGTCATCACATTCCCTTATTTTGTATTAGAGAGCAAACACTAATCAAAACAGTGTGGTATTGGAACAAAGGTAGGCACACAGACCAACAGAATAGAGTTGAGAGCCCAGAAATAAATCCTCACATCTATTCACAGTTAATTTACCAGAAAGGAGCCAAGAACACATAAAACTGAGAAAGGAAACTTTCTTCAGCAAATGGTGCTGAGAAAGATGGATAACAACCTCTAAAGGAATAAATTGGATCGCACACTATGCAAATTAGATAACTCAAAATTGATTGGCACTTTTGTTGTTGTTGTTTTTAGGCTTTTTGGGTTATACCTGGTGATGTTCAGGGGTTACTCCTAGATCTGCACTCAAGAATTACTCCTGGCAGAGAATGGGGACCATATGGGATGTCAGGTATCAAACCCGAGTCAGCTACTTGCAAGGCAAACACCTACTTGTTGTACTATTGCTCTCCCTCAATAGTGATTGACACTTGGATTTTAGGTCCCAAATCATAAAATACAGGGAAGAAAGTTGTGCAAAATGATACATGATTCTCTCTTCATTGGTGTTTTCTGGGATTTGGTGCTATAAATTAGGAAAACAAAGAGATTAGCATTTTGCATTGAAGAATCCTGCTTGTACATTTTAGTAACTGACGTTGACATTGTTATGAGTTGATGTCAGATTTTCAACAAAATGGAAAAAAATTTTTGCAAGTCTGGATTTTTCAGTCTCTACCCTATAATCTCTTTCAGTTTTGAAATGTTTTGTGGTTCTTTGACAATTGGGACTTGGACACTCTGTGATGAAACCAAATTGGGTTTGGTTTGGGCGAGAAGTGACTTGAAAAGTAAAATAACTTCCTGAGTGAGACCTATATGTAGCATAGGACAAATCAAGTATTGTTCAGTAAAATGAGAGATATGGATTATTGAACAATTTAGGAATCAGGTATCAAGTCAAAAGAATGTAACCACTTATATGAAAGATGGAAAGTGAATTTTTGTATTGAAATGTCTGAACTGAGGGTGAAGCTCAGGTGAGCTATAGTTAGTATAGAAAGTGTCAGTTATTGGTAAACTTTAATTAATATTGGTTATATTAATAATGTGTGCCTTGTATAGACTTGCATGATATGAAGAAAAACCCTTGTTACTCATTGATCTTTAGAGTTTTATACTTTCTTGTTTAATTCAACCTCATAATTCTTTTTCAGTTACAGTAATATTAATACTCAAACAATTAAAATCCCAAGATAGTAGACAAGAACTAAGACCAAGAGAATTTCTCTAATTTTCTGCTTGCAGTTTCCAAACTTGTTAAGTTACTTATTTTACTCAGCACTGTAACTAAGGATCATTGCTGAATCATCCTTAGGAAGGAAAAAAGGTGTGTGAGAGGGAACTTTGCTTTCTATTGTAGAAACACATTTCATAGAAAAAGGTGCAAGTTAATGATTTGACTATGTGGGATTGTCTGCTGGCAAATCTAGAGCTTGGGCAGTATGTTAAGTAGTTGCTTTTATTTTTTTAAGATTGAAAATATACTTATACCCATAAGCAGAGATTCTGATTTAGAATACAGTTGGTGCTTTAAATATATCAGCAGGGTAGGACCATTGATTCTAGAGAATCCCTGACTAAAGCTATTAATTCGGTTAACGGTAAGGTGTGAGACCAAATAAGAGATTTTTGTTTGTTTCTTTTGGGGTCATACCTGGAAGTCCTCAGGACTTACTCCTGGCTCTGTGTCCAGGGAGCTCTTCTGGCAATGCTTGGGGTGACCACCTGGGGTGTTTAGATTTGAACTCAGTCAGCCGCATATATAAGGAAATCACTTTACCTGCTGTCACCAGTTCCAGGAGATTCCTGTTATTTATTTATAACAAAAATGATTTTTAGCTAGAATAAAGATAGTTTATTTCTTATTAATAAAATTATTTTAGATTTTCAGAAAAATCAAACAGATTCTGTAAAACATTCCCATATGCCTCCATGTTACTAATATTATTTGTTTGTTTATGGGCCACAACCAGGAGTGCTCAGGGCTACTTCTAGCTCTGTACTTAAGGGTCACTCCTGGTGGTGTTTTGTATTGAACTGTGGTCAGTCACATGCAGGGTAAGTGCCGTAATCTCTTGATTATTTCTCTGGCTCTGTTATTAAAAACTAATATTGGTAAGGTATACTCCATGCATTTAATCAGCCAATGTAGATACACAATTTATTTATATATACTTTTTAGAATTCTGTAGTTGTTGTCTAATGCCATTTTTCTATGTTAGAAACTCATACAGAATTCTGCATTACATTTAGTCATCACATTTCCTTAGGTTACTCTTAGATGTGACAGCTTCTTAGCCTTTCTTTTCTTTTTTTATGATTTTGACAACTTTGAGGACTACTAGGCAGATACATCATAGGATGCCCTTCTCTTGGAATTTCTGTGATGCTTTTCTTATGATTATTTGGGTTTGAGGAAGAAAATCACAGAGATAAAGTGTCAATGTCATCATATCATATTCAAGTTACATAGTATCAATTGTGAATGTTGACCTTGATCACCTGGCTAAAGTAGAATTTGTCAAGTTTCTCTGTTTTGAAGTTTCTCTTGCTTTCTTTACTGTGCTCTGGGAAGGAGTTAGTAAGTCAGTCCACATTAAGATGTCTTACCCTTCCATCAGAGTGAGATATCTGGAGTTTTAGAAAAAGTACTTTGTATTATGTCATTAAAGGTGCTCCAAGCTCATTTTATTTATTTCCTGCCCCTGTCCTGGTTCCTTTTATTGGAGAATGGTATTAGAATTCAAGATGTTGAAGTTTAAGTCTTATATTTTTTAAAAAATAGGAATTATATTGGGTAAAACTCCTATTTAACTTAGTCTGCATTAAGTTGGTTTAGTATTTTTTTAGCCAGCTTTAATTCACATGTGCTATGGCATTTTTGAGAATAATTTACAGTATAATTTAATAAATTTATTTTTAATAGACAATGAACTGTTTTGCATTTGTAAATTGTGATATTCATTTGTGAATGATATGCCCTCAAACATGCCAGAAAGTAGGAAGAAGTTAGATAGGATGACTTGCACTCCAGGACTCCATAATTCCTCTCACTTGTATTCAAGTTCTGAGTCTACATACATAAAATATGTTCTTTCAATTCTCCCTCTACCTCAACTATCATTATCGAACACTGCTGAGGGGGAATCATACTGATTTCTAAAACTTTTGGGCAAAAGAGTCAGAATATTTGTTGTACTATTTTTGATACTTATTACATATTTGTTTAGAATAACATGTTACTACTCAATAGCTAGAAAGACAATTTAATAATTTAATCCCAAGTTCATAAAAATATCTTCACACATATATTCCTTCAATCAATTCCTTCACATGAATTGAAGAAAATGCACTAAAATGCTGAGTAAGACTCACTTTCATGTGATATATGTGACGTTTCTCCCCCGCTTTGGTATCTTTCCAATTTACAAAGAAATGAAAATCATTAAAAATGACAATTTATTAAAACTTTAACATTTTTAGAATCCTGTATATAGACATATAGGCGGCCCAGGGGTCACTCCCATAAGCCACCTCCTGCTGGCGAGAGATAATCTCCACAGAAGCCATTGTCCGGAACTCATGGCTGCTTCTCCTGGAAGGGAGCATAAAATGAGGCCCCCATAACCATGCCAGACTGTTTTCACTCAGGGTACTCCAGAGAAGATCAGGTGAGAGCCCTCCCCGCCCAAGGGACCCAGTCCTGGCAGCCGACTTCCACAACCCAACCACTGCCACGCTCCAGGCCATTTTCCACGACTAAGGCTGAGCTTCACGTATGAGTGAACATATTCCTAAACTGCACAGCCGCTTTCACAGCCATGCGTTACATCATAAAATACGCCCTACATTTTCCATAATTACCACACCATATCTGATCGGAGGCAAGGTGCAAATGCCACCGGAACCCCTCGCGTTCTCCCAAACCTGGCACACCATCTAGCCTTAGACAACATGTGGCTTAGCACACCAGGCATGGAACTCTACGCATGATCCCTGCTGAAACTCTATGCATGATCCCTGCTGGAATTCTACACATGATTCCTGATGGACATCGCTGGCCGTTTTGCAAGATTTGGAAAGAATGGTGTCAGTAGGGTATGGAGAAATCGCGGTGGTCACCACAGCATCACCACCTGTCTCAACCAGGCCGAGTCACATTGCTGTCAGACATAGAGCCATGGCAGCAGTGCACACAGTGGCTCATCCACTGTGGGTGCTGTCAGCCAACCACTGGGTGACCTGGGACTCAGCGCAGGTGTTGTAACTGGCACAGACCCTCCGTGATAGGGTCCTGCTCTGCCAGCTGCTCAACAACCTCTGGGCGCACTCCATCAACCTCAAGGAGATCAACCTGAGGCCGCAGATGTCCCAGGTGCTACCCAGAGATGCAGGCAGCTGTGTGTTTGTCAGTGTGAAGATCGTTACAACATGCCAGTCGATCAAAAGCTTACATTTGGTAGACTGGGAACACCTGTAAAGGCAATTAGAGGCCGCCCCCAAACCCTCCATCCCTCTCGGGGAGTCTGGCAAGCTACCGAGAGTATCCTGCCCCCATGGCAGAGCCTGGAAGGCTACCCATGGTGTACTTGATATTCCAAAAACAGTAACAATGATGGTCCTCATTCCCCTGATCCTGAAAGAGTCCCCAGTATGCCATTGGGCTACACTAACACATGACAGGGACAAATGGAAACGTTACTGGTGCCCGCTTGAGCAAATCAATGAACAACGGGATGGCAATGATACAGGTGATACAGTGATATATAGACACTTATGAGACCAGTGTTGATCTTCTGCTTTCTGAGGTCTTATCAGCTGTCCCATCAATTTTTATGAGAATTTGCTTTCCTGGCAACTCCTGTCTCCCCCCTCCTCCCCTTCTGCTCTTCCTAAATCTCATATAGTTCTGCAGTGCTGGAGAATTGTTCAGCTTAATCCTCTCAGTATAATTTTTCATTTTAAAATGTTCATTTATTAATAATTCACTGGCAGGATGTATAAAGAAAACACACCTGAAAGTTCATAGTCTTTGTTCTCCTCATCTCCACAATTAGAGAAATTCATTCCAAATACTATATTAATGACCCCTGGTGACTTTGAGCACTTATTTTCCCCTTCTCATTTTGAAATATAAAAAGGTCAACATTGATAGTTTCTGGTAGCCATCTCCAGATTAAGACATAATATAGATCCACCTGTCTATTGCTTTTGTTGCTGTGCTTTTGGTGTTAGATGAAAAAATGATGGCTAAAATCAATATTAAAAAAAATGGGCACTGGTGAAGGGATGGTGTTTGAATATTGTATAACTGAGACATAAACCTGAAAACTGTGTATCTTTCCACATGGTGATATAATAAAAATTAAAAAATAAATAAATAAAAAAATTTAAAAAAATAAAAAAAAGTGAGGAGTCTCGGGCCGGGGCCAGTGCCAGCTCCTGTTCCACCGAGATTCGACCCGGGTGGCCATGCCTTTGCACAGCCGCTTTGCTGCTGAACGACCAGGATCCAGAGCCAGCTATATTACTTGGGGTCCCAGCAAGTGCTTGCAGCCATGTCTCCAGACTGTGAACTAAGCTTTTGCTCCATGCTGCTCAGGGAAGGAAATGATGCAATTTCCAACTTAAATCTCTCTGGACTTAATTACTAAAATACAGAAATCCTAAACCGCGAGGCTGCAGTTTATATCTCTTCATTCTCATCAGTGGAAAATAAGAATAGTGAGTTCTGTGTTGAAACTCCAATACCAATAGTGAGTTTTGTGTTGAAATATGGAATGTAATCAAGGTAAAGAGAAAAGGAAGTGAAATTTATCAGTTATGCAGAGGGGGTGGGGGGTTGGGGGGTGGGCGGGTGGGAGGTATACTGTTTTTTTTTTTTTGGTGGTGGAATATGGGCACTGGTGAAAGGACGGGTGTTTGAGCATTGTGTAACTGAGACATAAGCCTGAGAACTTTGTAACTTTCCACATGGTGATTCAATAAAATAAAATAAATTTAAAAAAATAAAATCTTTAAAAAAATTAAAAAAAATTTAAAAAAGTGAGATGACATCAAATTAAAAAATGCATACACAGCCGAAGAAACAATAGAGAAAATAAGAATGGAAGATTTTTATGGAATGGAAGAAATTATTTGCACCATATGCCCTATCAGGGTAAATATGCACAATTATCTGTCACTGTAATTACTGTCACTGTCATGCCGTTGCTCATCAATTTGCTCAAGTGGGCACCAGTAACGTCTCCATTGTGAGACTTGTTACCGTTTTTGGCATATCAAATATGCCACGGGTAGCTTGCCAGGCTCTGCCTTGTGGGCAAGATACTCTCGGTAGCTTGCTGGGCTCTCTGAGAGGGATGGAGGAATCGAAGCCGGTTGGCCGCGTGCAAGGCAAACACCCTACCCGCTGTGCTATTGCTCCATATTTTTAAAAACTCAGTAGCGAAAAAGCAAAACCAATTAAAAACTGAAAGTAAAATAAAACACACAAATTATATGAAAAGATACTAAATCACCAAGAAAATGTTTAAAACTATGTTACAATAGGGTCATACAACCATTAGTTTATATAAAAAAGATGAAAGATTACAAATACTGGGGAGCATATAGACATAAGGGAACACTTGTATACTGTTGATAAGAATGTGTATAAGTACAATCACTGTGGAAGTTAATATTAAAGTTATTCAAAAAATTGAAACAAGAACTACTATAAAATCCAACAGCTTGGAGGCAGAGAGGCAGTATAGTAGCGTGCCTTGCACGCCACTGACTGGAGTTTGATTCCTGGCTCGGCAAGAGGTGCTCTGAACACTGCCAGAAGATGACTTCCTGATTGAAGAGTCAGGAATAAACCTTGAGCACAAGTAGGTGTGGCTCCAGCCACCTCAGGAAAAATAAACAACAACTATCAGTCCTCACTTCTTGGTATTAACTGAAAGGTTATAAAGTCATTATCTTGAAGAGATACCTGTGCTCCTTTCTTCACCGAAGCTTTATTTTTAATCGCTAACATATGCAAACAACCTAAGTGTTCCCTTACAGAGAAATACATTTGAAAACTTTGACATATTACATGTGTATATGAATAATGGAATATTAATGTCATAAAAAGAAAAACAGTGATTTGTAAAGACATGAATAGACCCAGGAGACATTATTTTAAGTGAAATAGGCCATACTTAGAAAGACAACTACTCTGTGATATTACTGATATGTGGAGGTTTAATTTAAAAAAATAGGATTAATACCTATAGAAACAAAGAATAGAATGTTGTTGCAAGGTGACACAGGGGAGGGGTCTAACAGCCATAGCACTTATTGTAACTCTGCAATGTGCCAGAGAGTAATAACTTAAGTTTTCTCACTAAAAGTGACTGAGGTGACAATGTGTTAGATTCATTATGGCAATCTTCACAATAGCTTACAGGATGTTCCATCTATCAAGTCATCACCTTGTAAACTAAATTTATTGCAATTTTGTTATATCTAATAAAATTGGGAAAAAGACATGAAAGAAAAGAACTTTTAAAAATATGTCTATATGTAGTTGTACAAGATAGTTCGTGTCTGATTATTATTTTCTCTTCATTCCTTAACATCATTCCAGAATTCTTAAGGTTATTTTTCCCCCATGATTTTCTTCCTTCACCATATACTATATAATTTTTCCCTTTGGTTAAAGTAAATAATACTTATTTTTCACACTCGTTATACATCGTTTGTTCTTTATTGTGGAGCAAATATAACAAGAGGAAAATGAGCAGGTTTGTCTTCTTTAAAAGCTTCTCAAAGGAATTTAGAAGGAAGGAATCTTTTTGCTTGCTTAGTTTTGGGGCTACACCCAGCTGTGCTTAGTTCTTATTTCTGGCTCTGTGCTCTTGGATCACTCTGATAGAACTTGTGGGACTCTATGTTGTGCCAGGGCTGGACCTTGGGTTGGCTGCATCCAAGTCAAGCATACTGCCCACTATATTATCTCTCAGGTTAGGGGAGGTTTTGAAAGGGAAAGATTGTTGGTTCTAGGCCTCTACTACTACTGCTATTAACTGCTAACGTCTCAAGAGAAGCTACTTATCAAATTCTCAATCAAGTATGTATTGATCAACCATCATTTTATCATGAACCCTCTAGAATTCTATATTTAGAAATCAATAATAACACATGAATTAATGCTAGAGAACTTGGAGAGGATCTTACCCAAACTTCTCATTTGTTAGTTGAGGAAACAGAAGCTGCAAAATGGGGAAACAGTGCTGCCCAGCAGGTCAACCTGTACCCGCGGAGTGAGTGTATCAGCAGCCTGATGGTGCCTTCAGGCTTCCTGATACCCCCAAATTGCCACTGTGCCTCTGGCCAGACCTCAACAACGTGGGACCAAGTTTCCCGAGAAATTAAATGGCTAAAAGTGAGGTATGTGGGAGTCATGCCCACAAACCACTTCTGGCTCAGCTATACAAGCTCATTTATCGACCTTTTTTCAGAGACCCATAAATAAATCTCAAAAGAGATCAAAAGCTGACTATTTAGGTGCATTAACGGCCATGATTCAAAGACTCACAGATGAAACTTGGAGGAGAGCAGCATGTCACAGAGATGTCTCCTCATCCCTCACCAGGCTGATTTCACCTGGGCACCTAGGAGGGCGTCCCAAATGAATCCCAAATGAACCCCGGTAGCCACACACCTCCAGAACTCAATTGCTAGCATGCTCACTGCTGTCCCAAACCCTCACGCATGAGAATGACTCTGCTAAAAAGCCAGGTATTCGGGACCAGTGACTGAAAACTCCAGGCTCCACAGAGCTGGGAATGGGTGGCCTTCTTTCATCTTCCCACCCTTCCAGTTCCCTGGAAGTCAAGCACCAAAACTGCTTCTGGGTGCCATTTAAGTGCATTAACAGCCATGATTCAGAAACTCACAAATGAATCTCAGAAGAGCAGCATACCACTGATATGCCTCCGAACCCCAAATATTTTAAAATTTTAGAATTTCAGTAGCACGCAGCCACTTTCAAGGCTGTGTGACATCTCATACTACTTATGGCAAGCAATCAAATTAAGTTATTTTGCATCTGCCTACGGGGCAGGCTGAGGTGGTGGTGGTAAGATTCAAAGTAATGGTAGTGGGAAGGTGCAAGGGTGGTGAGATTGGTGTTGAAATATTGAGTGTAAACAGTTACTGTGAACAACTTTATGAAAAATTAAAAAGTTAAAAGAAATTTAATAGTAAAAAAGGAAGATGCAAAAAATGTAAAACACTATGTGATCTATACAATTGTTTGTGATCATTGATTATTTTGTTCTATAAGAACTATTGCTTCAACTATATAATATTTCATGTACTTTTATTTATTTACTTTTTGGGTCACACCTGGCGATGCACAGGGGTACTCCTGGCTTTGCACTCAAGAATTACTCCTGGCAGTGCTCAGGGGACCATATGGGATGCTGGGAATCGAACCTGGGTCAGCCACATGCAAGGCAAATGCCCTACCCACTGTACTATCACTCCAGTCTCCATTTCATGTACGTTTAAGGAAAAATTCTTTATCTTATTAAACAGAACGTGAAAACTGACTGTGTGTTAACAAATGTCAACAAAGTCACTGGGAAACCAGCAAAATGCAAACCTCATCTACTTCCTAGGTTTTTGTTCAGCATTGAGACACCAATGCTACCACTGAACACTTGTTTGATAATTCTTGTTGGTATGATACCACAGTCCTGTCATAAAATATTCTTATATTTCTAAAGGACTGTGAGAACATTTGATTCATATGCTTATTACTGAAGGTCTCACATAGAGTTATGAGGACCTGTGGATGCCAACCATAGTTCCCATGTATTGAAGTGATGACCCAAACCTTGAATTTCTTAGTTGGGTCACCAACCATCACTTTCTAATGTCCATAACTTCAGAGAACTTTATGTCATAGTCACAGGGATCAAATATTTTTCACACTTAACTGAGGTATAAATGTCAAACAGAAATTATATATATTTAAAATAAAATTTGATATTTCAACATATGTGAATGTTGTGAAAGAATCACCACAGTCCAGCTAACATAGTGATCACATCTTTAAGATGACTGTTTCCTTTTCTATTTTGTTTCTGTGTTAGAATATTTATGATTTACTGGGATCATCTTAAGAACTTTGTGCTACTGCTCAAAGTATGAGTGCACATACTTTTCATGATGGACACTGATGTTCAATTACATGGTCCCTGAACACCTCCAAGAGTAGTCCCAAAGTACCATAACACTCTTTCAACAGAAAGGTTTATTTTCTTAGATTTCTAATATGTCAGCATATTTTTCAAAAATATCAGTATATTTCTAATATATCAGTAAACAATATATCAATATTGTTTATTACAGTTACCAGATTGAACCAGGACTGTTCTGTTGTACAAGAAAGGAAACATCCACGACATCGGCAACTATTGCCCAATCTGCCTGTTGTCCGTTTTCTACAAGTTGTTTACTCGAGTCATCCTGAATAGAATAGGCAGAACACTAGATGAAGGACAACCATGAGCCAGCCGGGTTCTGAAAAGGATTCAGCACAATCAACCATATCCACACGATGACCAAGCTTATTGAAGTTCTGTGAGAGTTCAAGATGCTCTGTCTAACATTCATCAATTTAAAGGCCTTTGATTCTGTCAAGACTGAAGCGGACATCAAAGCCCTAGCCAAACAGGGCGTTCAAACTCAGTATATCAGGATCCTCCGCGAGCCGTATTATGGATTAATCACCAGGATCTCACCATTCTACAAGTAATCATTGACATAAAGAGAGGGGTTCAAGAGGGTGATACCATTTCACTGAAACTCTTTAGGTCCACCCTTGAGAACATTATGCGATGACTGGAATGGGAAGGAATGGGAGTGAAGATAGAAGGTTGGCAACTACATCACCTCTGCTTCGCTGATGATATCATTCTCATAACACCAAACATTAGCCAAGTAGCACAAATGCTGGCCTACTTTGACCTCGAGTGTGGAAAGGTCGGACTGAAGCTGAATCTAACCAAGACTATGTTCATGAAAAATGAACTAGTCCCTGATGTTCCATTTGCTCTCAACAGAACGAACATCTACAAATGTAGCAGCTATGTGTACCTGGGTCGAGAACTCAACATGAGGAACAACTTGGCGCCAGAACTGTGCAGGAGGAAGAGAGTAGCGTGGAACGCCTTCAAAAGCATCGAAGAAGTGGTTAAGAGGATGAAGAACCTCTGGCTCCAGGCACATCTTTTCGACTCACTATTCTTCCTGCACTAACATACGCCTCAGAGACCTGGGCCCTATGAAAACACTATTCAGGTATCCCAAAGAGGAATTGAAAGAGCTATGCTTGGAATATCACATTTCACTCAAGTGAGAGAAGGAATCTGTAGTTCTGACCTCCATTGATGATCAAGAATCAGGGATGCTGTCTCATTTGCCAAGGCATTGAAAATCAGATGGGCTGGACACATAATGTAATTTAGAGATGACTGCTGGACTAGAGCTGCTACTGACTGGATTCCATGGGACATCAAAAGACCACATGGCTGCCCACCTACGAGATGGTCAGACATCTTCGTCAAAACCCTGAACAAATGGTTTGAGTCTCTTCGTGTTCCTGGAGTGAGCAGAAACCATTGGGCTACTTTAGCATGAGACAGGGATGGATGGAGACATTACTGGTGCCCGCTCGAGCAAATCGAAGATCAACAGGATGACAAGTGAGAAATGAAGTGATACCACTGAATAATAACACTGAATTTCCAGAATTATTAATCTCAAATAACAAGTGTGTCTTTTTTACCAAAATTGGGTCCATTATTCAATAGATGATCGATTAAGACAAGAAAGTATTTAACATGATGGGTTAAAGAATATGTTAATATATAAGTAAAAGAAAACACAATTCAAATTAATAGTAAAGAAAAGTTATCTCTCATAGAAAGTCTGGAGGAAGAATAGACCTATGGGAAGTTAATTCAGTGACTCAACAGTTTTTCTCCATCTTTTCTCCTTACCATCCAATGTGTATTTTTTTGTCAGATTTTCTTCTTTATGATTGCAAGATTGCTTATGAGCAACTCATAGTGTTCCCTCCTCATACAAAATTATTCAGGGTCCAGAGTTCATTCTTTTTCATTTGCCATTTGATCCTCAGAAGAAGTAGCTGAAATCGTTTATCTCATGGGATTGACTAAAATTTATGCAATATCATTTACTCACTGCAAAGAGAATGGAATAGCCTGATCTAGGAAAGACCTATCTTCCTGAGCACCTAATACCTGTTTAATTAGGATTCTGAGACACGGAGGAGGTGGAAGAATGTTATGTTAGAAGGCAACCAACAGCTTCAGTCAGTTCTAATCTTGAGAACTCAATATTCTTGCCGATCTTTCAGATACCAAGAATTTCCATTATGCTTGAAATGAAGGACAGACAAAGAATCATAGATGGAATTTTGGTTGCTAACTGTGCTCAGTGGCCCAGTCTCAAGTCTATTTATTTTTTGCTTTCTGGACATATGATCTCGTTCACTTCTAGAAATCTCTTGGAGCTTTCTTAGTGTTTGAGTGACCTAAATGGTGAGGACTCTCCGAGCGGAGGATTCTGTTAGACCAATGCGTTGCTAGTGGTGTGTTTTTCATCTGGGTCCTGGCATATGTAGTGGTGCTAGTTTTATAGGCCCAAGTTTTCTGGTTCATCCTTCCAAGCTGCTTTAGCCTTGCAGCTTGACCTTTCTCAGTCAGCCTGACATGACTAGCACTGAAGGCCTGTTAATAGCTTGTGAGGTATATGAATGACCTAGCAGGCCAGAGAGAGGTGATTTTCTTGAGTTTAATTCCACAGAGGGAGGGTTTGTGTAACAATTCACTAATAGGCTAGAAAGATGAAATAACCTTGGAAAATGTGCCTTTGTGTGATTAGAGAACATATCACTGAAAATTGCAAACTAAATGTGAATGGTATCATTAGGCTTTGAATTTTAGGATGTGAAAAGAATTGCATTATAAATATATAAATGAAATGAAGATAGAAATGCACTGCATAAATATTCTGCTTTTATCCTGTTTTCCTATTAGGTTAAAAAAAACCCTAAATAACAAAAATGGAAAGCAAACTAGTTTTCTTTTTAAATATGAAAGGAACCTATTTCCAGTAAAGGAAATATGTGGCAAGTAGTTACAGAAATGTCTATACTGGTTTTAATTTTTCCAAGTTTCTGGCTCACATTCCCAGACACATTGCTTAATAATGATTATCTTGGAAGGACTCAGGTTTTTCTTGTGACTGTTTGCTTCTTTCCATGGAGCACACATCTGGGGAAACATCTTAAACTGGATTTTTTACTTCCCCAAAACAATAAAGCTATTTAATTTTTTTTTGTACTAAGTAAATGCATGGTCTTTCTTACCTCTATAGTTTGACTAGGGTCGTGTTCATGTATTAAAACTTTGAAAAATGCCGACTTGAAAAAAATTTATCGACTAAGTCTTTGAGTATTTAGTAGGATGTAAACCTAAGTTGTTTCACAAGCAAAATGTTAAATTAAACTTTCTCTGTATGCTTGACATGATGTAGCTCTCTATAAAGTAGAATAGATTACAATTGAGTTTTAGCATAAATCAAGTTTAATTCATAAGGACCACTTATCAAATAAAAGAGTAATGGTACTCCAAAGAAGTACATTGGGTTATTTTGCTATATGGCACTGCACTGATAGGCATACAGTTTTTGAGATAGGCTCAATTTTTGGAGAATAAATGAACTATGGAAATAACTAAATTTCAGGTA
Organism: Sorex araneus; assembly: GCF_027595985.1. Lineage (NCBI taxonomy): Eukaryota > Metazoa > Chordata > Mammalia > Eulipotyphla > Soricidae > Sorex > Sorex araneus. The sequence continues at coordinate 46,770,142 of NC_073310.1, read as the reverse complement.
GACAAAAGATATCATTGCTTTGCTGTGGATATACTTCTTTGACAGGCTGAAAATGTTCACAGGTGCCAGTTCTTTTGCTCCTGTTAGATAATAGTCTGCATGAAAACTCAGGAAAACATTTATCTTTCACATGAAAGCAGAGGTACATATCACAAAAATTAAATCCAAGCCAAAACTCCAATTTGACACAACTCAGTTATAAATATTACCTTTATATTTTGTTAATATTTATATATGTTTCTGTTAAATATTATTATGGATCAGAAATACAAATTCTGTAATGATCACTTTAATCTAACTGCTGTGAAATTCTTAAACATAGGTAAAAAGTTACATCTTCTTTTTAATTTCTTGCTCAATAAATAGCTGATGAATTTTCTAGTTGGCAAAAATGAGGAACTGATCAAGAATGATCAAGTAGTACCAGAACTATTAAAGATTTCAGTTTGAAAACATTTTCTTAATGTTTTCTAAGTCCGTTTATATTTTGCTGAAATAGTTGAAATAAGAGCCAATAAAATCATCACTGTGAGTCTAGAAGACTCATCATTTTTAGCTTACTCTTTAAATCTATGTTCTCTTGAACACATATCTTGCTTGTTTATATATATGTAGTGTGTATATACATATATATGTAAATATATATAAAGTCATGAATGTCATGCATAGTGAAATGAGAAAAACTGTTCCAAAATCTATTATGAGTCAATTATTTCTGAATGCATCTTTTGGGGTAAATAGTGTTATCCTTATTTTAAACACAAGAAAGGTTAGACTCAGAGTGATTAAATTGTTGGCCCAAATGCTCACTACTAACAAATGTCAGTTGTGGGGTTTGAATCCCCAATTGTCTGACTCCAAAGGTTGACTCTGACGTACCATCCAGACAGAGCATGAGAAATATTTCTTCTCTCACCCACACTGAAAGAAATTCAATTATTGAGTCCAACATAAGCTACTGTACATTGCTTTTCTTCCAGGAATCTCAAATTACAGATCAGCAATCTGGTGTGATTGTTACTATCTCATGCTTATTAAACAGAGTCACACAGTCTTCAGATCAGTCAAAGGGGGGACAATGCAGAGCCAAGAGACATTCCCAAAGAACATTAAAGACCTTCTCAGAAGCATGTTGAAAGGAAGATTATGCAGCATTCTCTACTTCCCAACAATAAAGTTACAATTTCTAAGTCTAACAATTATCCCTTTCAGATTTTTCTTAAGCTATGATCTCTTCCAAAATAGGAAAAATTATCAGTGTAGTGAGAAATAGTTTATTCTTATGCTATGAACTGTGAGAATTTATTTTCAAAGCATTATAGGGTCTTTGAGGACAATGCCCAGCTGTCTAATTTTAACACATGTGAAAGTTTAGAAAGTAGCAAGGCAAAATGTTTTCAGTGTATAGTTTAGCTAACAATTGAAAGTTATAATAAGACTGATATGAAATGCATGAAAAAAAAGACTCCTTTGTACATGAATTTTGTGTACTTGGGTAAATTCAGAAATGTTAAACTTTTGATTCTTCATCTTTAAGCATTTAAATTATATATTCAAGCCATTACCTTTGTTTGTGCATGCATGTATATATGCTTGTGTGTGTTTTTATATGCATATGTAGCCTTAAATATGAATCATGTAAAAGAATTTTGTGTGTAGGCATGTGTGTATACATATATATGTGTGAATATACTACTTTGTGTACATGTGTGTACTTGTGTGCGTGCATGTGTGCTTTTATGTGTATATGTACTTGTAAACTATGTCTCTTTTGTTGTTGTTGTTCTGGCTCCTTTTTTGAATTCAAATGACCTACCACATCATTTTCAATCAATTTTCTGGAGTTGATTGTGCTTCTTCTTGTGTCTGAAGGGCTGTTTAATAAGCTACAAAACTGCTGTTTTCTCATACATGTTGAAAATTCTACATGCAGATGAATAAAGCACTATATTGAGAGGCAGAAGACCACGACACAGACTTATTTCTGTTCCTAATTGATCATGTCAATGTGACAAAGATTTCCTTTTCCTCAACCACCAGCCAGAAGAACTGGACAGAGACCAAAGGTCCTGCCTAATGCAAACATCTCAGCACATTGCTTCCTGTGATGTTGGGAGACAGCAGACACTGGGAGCTCAGTAGGACAGTGAGTGTTGTTTTGGTTTGTTTGTTTGTTTTTTGGGCTGCAACCATTAGTGCTCAGGACTTACTCCAGGTTCTGTGATTCAGGAAATACTCCTGGCAAGGTTCAGAGAGACCATATGGGTTGCCAGTGATTGAATCCCAGAAAATGTCTTACCTGCTACACTGTAATCTCTCTGGGCTGAACAGTAACTGTTTTATCTAGACAGAGGCCATTGAATTTGTACCAGATAATTCTCAGGGATTATAAAGACCAAATAGTTAAGTCTTCATCTTATAAAACTTCTAAATAGACAAAAATGACCCCTAACATCTTTTGCTGAAAGGAGAGATCTTAAAAATGCATTGAATAAGTACATCAATTTATGTGCAGTTAAAATACAGTTAAATTATTAAATAAGTGATAAGTAATTTTACTAAATAAGAAAAATTATTGGTAAAATATAACACATAAAACTTTTGTGATTCATTGAGACCATGTGTCAATTTTGCTATACAATGCTCATTGGTATGTTGTACCCTAGTTTATAGAAATTATAAAATTCCTAAGATATTTATTTTTATTTTAAAATTCTCCAGAGTAAAACAAAATAAAATTGATATGCAATTTCTAGCTACCATTGGCACTAAGATAATTAGAAGGAACAAATCATTTTGTGGCACATTATAGCTACACACAGATCAAAAATATAATTTTTGTTTGTTTGCTTGTTTTGGGGCCACACCTGGCTGTGTTTGGGGTTGTCTCTATGCTAAGTAATCACTCCTAGCAAGGCTCAGGGGACCATATGTGGTACAGGAGATTTTGAACCTGGGTTGGTGTTATGTAAAGCTCTGTACTAGAGGTAGCCCCAATAATATAATGTGTCAAACATTACATAGAATATTAGACTTTCATATCCACATTGATATGGCAATTATTCAATAAATACTTATTTATATCACAGTTATCATTATTTTGACTTTTGGGTCACATCTGGTGGTTCTTAGGAACCATGAGATGCCTGGGTTTGGGCTTGGAGCCCTAGCATACAAAGCATGTGCTCCAGCCCTCTGTGTTTTCTCCCTAGCCCTATTTTTTAAAGTGTTTTAGTTCATGTTAGATACATGGTAGACTTTTTGTCTCGTTTAAGTTATAGACAGGAAAGGTGAAAAATTGCAATAGAATTGATGTTTGCTTTGACCACTTAAGAAACAGCAACTGAATTTAAACTTCAGTAGGTATGTACCCATAATACATATTCTGTAAATACTTATTTTACTCAACTTTTTTCTCCTTTCTGGTTTTTGGGTCATAGCCAATGATGCTTAGGGCTTACTACTGGCTCTGCACTCAAGAATCACAGCTGACAGGGCTGAGAGGATTATATGTGGTGCAGGGGATCAAACCCGAGACAACAACATGCAAGGCAAGTGTCTCATCCACTATACCATTGCTTCAAATCCTCTCTCAATTTTTCTTATATTCTCCTAATCCTTGTTATTGTTTAATATCTTTTATGTTGTCTGTGTAAATCTCCTGTTTCCTATTTTATTTAATTTTTAAAAAGTTTTATTATTATTATCATCATCACTATTATTTTGGCTTTTGGATGGTGCTTAGGGCCTACTCTTGGATCTGTGCTCAGTGAACACTCATGACAGTGCTTGGGGGTAGTATTGGGGATCAGACCCAGTTGGTACTTGCAAAGTAAGCACCTTACCCACTGTTTTGATCTCTCTCCTTTATATTTTGTTTTTAAGGAAAATGAAATTAATATAGATTAATCAAACAAATGATATAAAATGATAGAATTTGCCCTAGCTGTTATTTTGTTGCAAATTTACAGAGGTAGAACTGGAACCTGGACCACCTGATTTCTACCTCTGGGTCTTGATGCTATAAGAGATCACACAAGAAGTTAGAGGGATTACTCTTAATTTTAACCCCGCCACTCTCCCTTTAACTAATTCAAGAACAGATTGGTGAGCGAGGGTAAGGGAAAGGAGAGGAAAAACTAAAACAGAAAACAAACATACCAATGGACCAAGAAGCGATTCAAGTGGCTTTCAAGAGCAGAGAGGGGCCCTTCCTGAGATTCTCCTGTCAACCCCCTTGAAGTCTGCAGCCTTGAAGTCAGAGACCAGAGCTGACTTCAATGGAGTTAAAGCAGAGAAGGCAGGTCTGGCCATGCAAGTTTCCCAGTCGGGGGGGTGGGTGTTTTTCAAATGGGGTAACTTGGTTAACAAGTGGCACTTTCCCAGACATCAAAAGGCAGACAAGAACAGAAAAAAGCACCAAATGCACTGGCCTAATGGAACATATTTTGTCAACAAGCTGTTGTGAGACCTTCTCCTGTAGACACTAGCTCGGACTTACTACAGCCATAAACTTAGAACCTGTGAAATCTGAGGTGGGGAGGTGCTTCCTCCTGGCCCGGTCCACAGATCTGGTGTCATCCTTTGTGTTTACTCCTCCACCGTTTACACCTTTGTGTTTAGGCAACTCTGCCTATACAGACAACACTATCTTCGGTTAATTGGCATTTGCTAGAATAAATAGGGAGAGATAATTTTTAAAATGCACCTCTCACATGGTTGAGTATATATGGAATATATATGTGTTAAATGATAGAAAATTTATTGATGAGGCAAATAAAATAGGTCTTAGGCAGGAGGAACCTGATGCAAGAACACTGGGTGATTTTTGTTAGCAAGTCAGGGTCCTAATTTGGTCAGATTGTAGCAGATATTTTAATGCAAAAGTATCGTGTAATGAGTTTAAATGTATAAATTTTGATGGTGTTTTTCTAGAAAGAATCAACATAATACGGGATAAATTATAATACTGAGAGTATACCTTTTAGAAAACATAGACATATCTTTGGTTTAAACAGATTAGCAAATAAATAATAAGCAAGTTTGACAGATAATAGTGAGTGCCAGATTAGAAGGATTTGTAAGAAATTAGCTGTGTGCTCAAGCACAAAGCTGAAATTGATGATCTGAAAAAAATACAGATCAGACAGCAGAACTATATTTCTTAAAAATATAGAAAATCAGAACAAGGAGGGTATGAGTTATTGAACTATAGGTAGCATCTGAATGGGGGCTTTCAAGAAATAAAGAACAAAAGATGATGAGAAGAAAATTTTAGGGTCATGGCAGGGTAATACTAAAGAAAAGGTCCTGTGAGGAAATAATATAAACTATGTAATAGAGGAAGTAGAATCAGAACAAATTGTAGAGGTGTGTGATTCTGTATGTTTTGCTGAAAACAGACCTTTTGAGGACTACAGGCAAAGTGTAAGGACCAAGAATCAAGAGACAGAGTGTTCTGCTATTTTAGTAACATGAAACTAAGGAAGAGGTAAAGCAATAAAGAAGACCCGTTTCTTTATTTTGTCTGATTACACAGCTTCTTTTTTCATCTTTTATCATCTATCTGATCAAGTTTTTTATGACAGGATAAAACCACTGGGTTTTTGGCCCCTCTCCTTATGAAGGGAACAAGAAAGCTCAGAAACTGTAGAGGAACCAGAGAGGTTCAAGAGGGAGAAAGAGGGGCCGGAGCGATAGTATAGCAGGTAGGGCGTTTTCCTTGCACAGGGCTGACCAGGGTTTAATCCCCTGCATCCCATATGGTCCCCCACGCACTACCGGGAGTAATTCCTGAGTGCAGAGCCAGGAGTCACCCCTGAGCATCTCTGAGTGTGACCCAAAAAGAAAAAAAAAACAAAGAGGTAGAGAGATTGGGAACCTGGGAAATGAAAAGCCAGAAGATGGATGTCACTCTTGTGACCCACCATTATTGATGAGTTTCTTTTTTCACAAGTATTCATTTTCATCTTGGACCCAAATGTTTACTCCTCATATACTTACTTGCTCTTCCCTACGTGAAGACACTACCCTTGCATCTTTTAGGACTACTGCAATGCATAAAAGAACTGCCAAGGGAGGTAGAAACTGTGGGATAGTTTAGATAAAGTTGATTATTTTTCTGCATCACAATTGTTTATCAAACGGAATGTCGGAGCATTATTTTGTAGGTGAGTTGGCCAGCTGTGGCAGGCATGGAAATCCCTTATTCTGGGAAACTTAACGAAATTAATCATGGGTGAAATGTTGAGTGATTTACATTCTTGGAGGGCCAGAAAATGCAGGACTAGCTTCCTTCGAGACTCCCACTAGATTTCCCTCACTCTGATAGAGGCGAACTTGGTGTGTGGGTGTATGTGGGTGTTGGTGGTGGGGAGGGGAGAGGGTAGTGTCACATGACCCACCACCTTCCTTTTGTAGTCCTGATTGTTGCATTTAGAAGAAAGAGTAACAAAGACTTTGAAGGGTTTATCATACTGGGCAACAGGAACTACTCAATTAAATCTGTTGTCCTTTCCCTTAATTTTAAAATTACAATTCTTTCACTTCAAATGGACTTTGATCTTTTTTTCCCCCCTAACTAGTCTTTGCAGAAATACAGTCTGGATAATTTGTGTCTAGTGTATATATCCTATTGATACAAATGTCAGGTGTACATACACCCACTTATTGGGTTAGTCTAATTTATCATTACTGGATTTTCATGTCTAGCCTAGGGCTGGATTGTAAGAGAGACAAAGTACTTCCACATTTCCTTCTGCTTGCCAAAAATTTCTCTGCGTCAGATTACTTTGAGTCTCTGAATTTAAAAAAATAGCTTAACTTTATTTGTGAGTTGGGTTCTTTTTATGTTTCAACCTTGTTATGAACGACATTTTTATAAATATTCTTTACTTATTTAAGATTTGCAGATTGTTGAAGGCAGTAAGCTAGAGTGTATGCATTTTTTTTCAAATTCTGTTATATGAAAACATTTTACTGTTGAAAAACCCCATCTAACCATTCTTTGCCCTTGTTTAGTGAACTTTAGTCAAACTATCTTGTTGGTTGATTAGGTAAAATGTAGAGAGCTGCTAGTCATTTTAGGATTGAGGAATCTGACACCCACGGAGAATGTGATTGGGTCCTGCTTACGGAGGGGGAGCCAGGGTAATGTATTTTCCTCTGTCTTTGTTTCTCAGGAATCACTCTCCTTTTGCTCTTATTATATTTCCCTTTCTATGACTTCTAAGTTCCTTCATGCTCTTTGGCTCTTTGTTTGCTCCTACAGTGCAGAATCTATTGGCTCTGCCTAGTTATGGCAGATATGGGAACAGTCCTCCCAGGATGCAGAATTGTATTCCAGGACAAAAAGAGGTTTCTTCTATGCCCCCCTCTCGGCTCCCCCTTTTTGTATCCTATAAGTATTCTATAAACAATGTTTCAGGTCACTGCTCTGTGCTTATCTCCTACATGATACTATTTCAGTGAAAAAACTAATGCTATCCTGGGCCTAGGCGATAGTCAGAGAGTTGGGTGCTTGACTTGCACTCGGCTAACCAGGGTTTGATCCTCAGCATCCCACATGGTCCCCACATCACTGCCAGAGGTAATTCCTGGGTGGAGAATCAGGAGTAACACCAGAGCATTGCCAGGTGTGATACAAAATCAAAAACGAAAACCAACAACAACAACAAGACAATCTTATACAAACTTTTTTTTTTTTTTGCTTTTTGGGTCACACCCAGCAATGCTCAGGGGTTACTCCTGGCTTTGCACTCAGGAATTACTCCTGGCAGTGCTTGGGGGACCATATGGGATGCTGGGGATCAAATCCGGTTGGCCGCGTGCAAGGCAAACACCCTACCCGCTGTGCTATTGCTCTGGCCCCTATACAAACTTTTTATCCCAGGCTTCTCTGAACTTGTTGCATGTTCGCAATTCTCTTTCTTCTCCATTAGATGGATACATGTTTGGGGGATGGAAAAAGATTCTAGAACCCATGGAGGAGGCACACGTGGATATGCTTTTCTCTGAAACTTACTGGCCTCAGGTGAACAGTCAAGCTGGTTAACTGCAAACCTGATTTATATTCTGACTGAGACAGACAATGCTGGGGATTTTCCAGCGCTATGAGTTATGCTTTGTGTGTTTGTTTCCCCAGCAGCACTGACTTTCCTGACTTTATTTTCTGTCTTGACTCTATCTCCACTCATCAAGTTGTGACCTCTCCTTCACCCAGACTCGCCCTTGGTGATGCAAAACCGTTCCCTCGTTCTCACCAGAGAGAATAGCATTGCTGCACTCTACCCGACGTTTTGTACATCTTTGACTTAGTTTAAAATTCCTTGTGAATTCTGTGATAAAGCTATTTAAAAATGGAGAGGTATAACTTTTAAAAAAAGGAATCTCATTAAACTCTGTATACTTAAAAGCAAAACAAAATATCAGTCAAAGATCTTTCACTTTGTTTATGAAATATGTTCTAATCAAATTTATAAGCTAAAATTTTGCTTTGAAAATATTTAGCTCACAAACATTTGTTCTATGGTTTAACATAAAGTTTATTCACTGAGATTCAATGTAGCATGTATGTTAGACCCATTTACAGTTGGCCTATTTCTGCAATTTCTCTTGGGGTTTTTGCTGTGCTAGGTTCCCATGATGTGACTTGGAGATGCATTTTTTTGTAGCTGGTGATGTTCCTCACACTTGAGAGTTCCTGCTGTGAAAATAGAGATGCTCGAAGTATGAGATAATGATTTTTTAACAGAGATTTTGGGAAATGATTCCAGACTTAAGGATTCCCAAATAAGACATGAATACTGAAAATATCAAATACTTTTAGAGATGCCTATAGTACATCCTCAGGATCCAAAAGAATAAAAAGAAACTCTGTATTTGAAATATGCTGCTCCTTCTCAGAAAATTCTTTTGTGAATATTTTTTGTACACTCAGCAAACATTTGTGTGTTGCCAGGTACTGTACTAAGCACAAGACCACTTACCTCTTATGTGGTCTGTCGTAGAGATTCATCCAGATATAGAAACCTGATACACAAACATAAAGAACATTTAAACTTTGCCCACAGGTGTTTCCAACCTAGAATTTAATACTTATACACAAACAGGACCATATAATTCAGTATATCATATGTTCCTTTATCACATATATTTGTAATTTTTCACTCTGGGTCAACTTTACATATCTGTGACCTGATGTCATGATGGACACTATGTTTAAATAGGACATGTGTTTCATTAACACCTACATTTTGACCAAGATACTTTTGTTTTTTATTTTACACTGGGCTCTATATTTTTGTAATTAGTATGATTTATATTTGTACACATTCAATGACCTATTCAATGAATCTTTTTGAGAGCCTACTAACTCTAAGCTCTATTTCAGTGCGAAGGTACTCAGAGAACAAGACAGCAGTTTATGCCATGTCCTCATGGAACTTTCTAGTTATGAGGAAAAGACAATAAAACAGAACATAAATTCTAACGTATGTTTTAAAAATGTTTATTGTGGAAAAAGTAGAGCAAAGTAGAAGATAAGTCAAAAATATTCAAAACGGGATGGCAATTTGAAATAACATCAGGAACTAGATTATCACCTTGTTCTTTCTTTGTCATCATTAGCATGACTTCAGTGTTATTCCTCAACAATTTTACAAAACTATATTAGATATGCAGAAACACAACTTGTGTTACCTTAATAACTTCAAGAATGTGGCCTTTGTCTTAATGGAAGTATCTCTAGACGCAGAAACATACTACCATGTAATGAGAAGCATAAAACAAAACAGGACAAAACCTCAACTCCAAGCAAGCAAGAAACTAACTGCCTCAGAAAAAGAGATAAAATCAGAGGGAAGTATTAAGCAATAAAAAAATTTCAGTCTGGGGTTGTAGTCGTTGAAGGCTCATCTTTCTATGTGTTATAGGACTATCACAATGACTTTTACAATGTAATTTTACAGTCTGATTTTATTGTGGGCTGGAGCGATAGCGCAGTGGGTAGGGTGTTCACCTTGCACTCAGCCGACCCAGGTTCCATTCCTCTGCCCCTCTCGGAGAGCCCAGAAAGCTACCGAGAGTATCTCACCTGCAAGGCAGAGCCTGGCAAGCTACCCATGGCATATTCGATATGCCAACAACAGTAACAAGTCTCACAACGGAGACGTCACTGGTGCCCACTCAAGCAAATTGATGAGCAACGGGATGACAGTGACAGTTACAATGATTTTATTGTAGTGACTGAAAAAGATTTAGGCTCCCCATCCATTTTTTAGTCAAGATTTAAAGCTAGTAAGTCAGCCTCCAATTTTTCAGGTAATATTTAATCTTGTCTACTACCGTTTGAAATCTCCCCTTGCTTGGGTAACCGAATATCTCCACTTGAACCTATTCAGGCTGCTGTAATAAAGCATCTAAGACTAGGTAGCTTTTAAACAACTGATGCTTATTTCTCACAGTCCTAGTGACTGGAAGTTTAATGGGACATCAGCAAGGTGAAGTTCTCATATGACTCTCTTTTTTGCTGGGTTCAGAAGAGACCAAAGTGTCAATATCTTGCCTTTTCTCACATGGTTGACCAAAGAAAGGCCTCCCAGCTCTCTTTTCTAAAGTATTCACCCACTTCTGGGGGTTACCCCACCATGACCTAAATATTTGCTAAATATTTTTTAATAGTATTTTCACAATGGCATTAGACTTTATGTGATTGGGTGGAAGAAGGGATACAAACTCTCAAACAACAGCAGATCCCTTAGTAGACCAGTGTCTTTCACTGTGAGAATGATGATGCAAATATGACTGACAATTGCCCACTTAGGAATCATTTGCATATACTTGGGCAATTTAGGTAGTGAGCAAATCAAGATTTCTATCAAATAATTCTCATGATTCAAATTCAAAATATAGTTGATACTAGCATGCATGAAAGTAAATTTTCCAACTTTACTTAAGTATGTATATGGAATTAAAATGTTAATGAAACATAAGGTTTTATGTATTTAATGTGATTTATAAGAACATGCTTTAGATTGTTTCTAGTAATTGGAGACAATTAAGATACATAGAATATGGAATATATGAAATTTATATGTAGTTAGTACAAATAAGGGAAATAAGTTCCCCTTATAGGAAGAAGTGAATTTCGAATTAATACATTTATCCACTTCTAAATAATATGTTACTTTGAAAAATTGTCAATTAAATAAATGAATAAGTATTTAAAATATTGATGAAATATAAATTATACTTTAGACATGAAGTTTTAAATGAGTAGATTGAATAAATCTTACACTGAAGTCTGAGAAAGGTAACAATAATAATAATTTCTGTCCCTAAACCTCACCATTGACACCTAAATAAATTGTGTCCTTTGAGCCAGAGGTAGTTAGAAGTTCAGAATATGAAATTTGACTAGTAGTTATTTTTTAAAGTGCTTAACACAGCAGATAGGGCGTTTGCCTTGCTTGTGGCCGACCTGGGTTTGATTTTTCCATCCCTCAAAGAGCCCGGCAAGCTACCAAGAGTATTTTGCCCTCATGGTAGAACCTGGCAGGCTATCCATGGCATATTCGATATGCCAAAACCAATAACCACAAGTCTTACAATGGAGATGTTACTGGTGCCCACTCGAGCAAATTGATGAACAATGGGATGGCAGTGTTATAGTGCTACTTGTTTATTTATTTTTTTTTGTAAAACAAATGGGATTGATCTCATTAAACCACTGCTTGATTTATAGGGTACACGGTTATGAAGAATTTTTAAGAAAACCAAAAATACGCTCAAGCAAATCGATGAACAACGGGACTACAGTGCTACAGTGCTTTGAAAAAATGCTACTCACTGATTCAAACCACATTCACCCAACTCTATGTTCTTAGACTAAGGATAGATAAAATAGTGGATTTTTTTTCTTTTTGGGTCATACCCGGCGATGCACAGGGGTCACTCCTGGCTCTGCACTCAGGAATCACCCCTGGCGATTCAGGGGATCCCATATGGTTCAGGGGACCATATGGGATGCTGGGAATTGAATCCGGGTCAGCTGTGAGGCTTGCAAGGCTCAACCTGCTGTGCTATTGCTCTAGCCCCAGATTGTGGATTCTTTGGCCCATTGGATTTTATTCTTACTTCGGATGCAGGTTTGTGTTTTACATATGACAAATGTGAGAGATTGAACAAAATTCAGCTTATGGAGAGGGCTGGGCAGCAGACCTACAACGGCTCTCTGTACAGAAATTTTTGAGAGGATGTCAGAAAATTGGGGACTAAATGTGACTAAACTTTGTCTCCTGCAGGCAAAGCATGATTTGCATGTACTCAGACTGAGTTATATCAACAGCCCCTAAATAAATATCTTACTTGCACTATGAGACCAAAAATAGAATAGTAATGATAATATGTACTTTGTTTAGCCTGGCAAGCTACCCGTGGCGTATTCAATATGCCAAAAACAGTAACAACAAGTCTCACAATGGAGATGTTACTGCCTGCTCAAGCAAATCAATGAACAACGGGGATGATAGTGCTACCGTGCTACAGTGCTTATTTACCCCTTGGGTAATTCACTTAATTCTTTCAGCAAGGATTTATTTTTTTTCGCTATTCCATTATGCATTCTGTTGATAGGTCATCTCTATCTATCTATCTATCTATCTATCTATCTATCTATCTATCTATCTATCTATCTATCTATCTATATCTATCTATCTATCTATCTATCATCTATCTATTATCTATCTATCTATCTATCTATCTATCTATCTATCTATCTATCTACCATCTTTTACTCCCAAGCAGTGCTCAGAAGGCCTTGGGCCCCCCTCTGTCCCCTCAGTGATTCTTGGCCAACTTGGCCAGTTGACTCAATGCAAGGGCTCAGACAGAGACTGTGGTGCTGTTCAGGCCCTTAGGAGCTGCAAATTCCCCCAGACCACCTCAGTTGTACTTGAGGGTCTCCAGTGTTGCACCTGGTGATGTGCAGAAAAACTTGTGGTGTTGGGGCTCGGACATAGGTCAGGTTCCTTGCCTCTGTACTATCTTTCAGCAAAGACGGGTGGTTTTCTGTTTCCTCCAGACCCACACTGTAAAAACAGCTGGGACTTAAATACTTGTCAATTGAGTGTTAAAGAATTTGGATTTCATGAGTCAGAAAGAGAGAGACAGACATAGAAAGATTGCACTCATCTAGGGTATATAGAATAACAGATTGGGAGACTAACACCCAAGAACTGTAGAAATAAGTACCAGGAGGTTGACTCCATGGCTTCGAGGCTGGCCTCACGTTCCGGGGAAAGGTCAACTCAGAGAAGCGATCACCAACTACATTGTAGTCGAAGGCCATGTGGGGGAAGGGAGTTGCGGGCTGAATGAGGGCTAGAGACTGAGCACAGCGGCCACTCAACACCTTTATTGCAAACCACAACAGCTAATTAGAGAGAGAGAACAGAAGGGAATGCCCTGCCTCAGTGGCAGGGTGGGGTGGGGGGGAGATGGGATTGGGGAGGGTGGGAGGGACACTGGGTTTACGGGTGGTGGAGAATGGGCACTGGTGAAGGGATGGGTTCCCAAACTTTGTATGAGGGAAGTATAAGCACAAAAGTGTATAAATCTGTAACTGTACCCTCACGGTGATTCTCTAATTAAAAATAAATAAATTAAAAAAAAAAAAGAATTTGGATTTCATCCCTTGGACGAAGAGGAGTAACCCAAGGAAAAAGCAACAATGCTTCTAAAGTCTTTTTTTTTTCTTTCTCTCCATCAAATATCAGTCTTAAAATCCAATAAAAACTGGATCACATTGATTTATCTGTATGTTTACATAACTGGTCTTTTCCTCTTTGTGGATTTTGCTAAGGTTAGGATAAAGATGCCACAAAATAAGATTTAAAGAGGTAGGAATGTTAGTGAACGTTAGCAGGAAGGGTGTAATGGAAATATTTTAATATTTGAAAAGGTTTTTTTTTTTTTTTTTTTTTTTTTTTTGCGGGAGTAGGCCTTGTTTTTAGTACCTGGTGGTGCTCAGATACTCCTTTTGATGCTGGGGATTGAATCCTGGTTGACTGTGTGCAAGGCAAATATCCTGCTCCTATGCATTCTCTCTACTCTCTATTTGAATAATTCTTAGATATAATGGGCTTAATGGAGAATTGTAAATAATTGCACTACAAGCTATTTTCTTTTTACAATTACAAACAATTATAAATTTATACTACAAGCTAAAACAATTGTAGTGGTCAAAACAATTGACCAAAAGGTTCTCTAAATGTCTTTCCTTTGCCATCTCTTCATGAGTATGCAAGGTCCCCTAAAAATCATGATAAATAAAGCTTGTTACTGATTTCTCCTCTCCTTTTCTCTCTTTTTTTTCTTTTTGAGTCACATCTGGCGATGCACAGGGGTTACTCCTGGCTCTGCACTCAGGAATTAGTCCTGGTGGTGCTCAGAGGACCATATAGGATGCTGGGAATCGAACCCGGGTCGGCCATGTGCAAGGCAAAACGCCCTACCCGCTGTGCTATCACTCCAGTCCCTCCTTTTCTCTTTCATGCCACAGTACCAATTCTACCAGGTGTTCTTCTGGTGTAGCCCTGTTCCTTGGTCAGGTAGACCAAACTAGACCTGAAATCTTACTTGATTATGTGAAGATACCTATTGTGATCCTTGATACATTACAGCAAAACTATAGCCTTGAAAGCTCACTTTATTGGATTTGTTTACAACAGTACAGAGAAATCGAGGCATTAATGGTTGCCTTCCAGATAAAGGGAACCAGAGGTGAGGGAAAATCATCTCTATGCTCCTTCCCGGGAAATTCTTAGCCCTGCTGGGCTGTGTCTGGGAAAAGGTTCCCAACACAGACTCCCTGCTGCTAGATCCTTGGCCCAATCCAGGCTGGAATTCAGCTTAGAGTTCATGGAAGTGGGACAGACAGGCTAAAGGCAGGGTCTGGGAGCTCCACCCCAAATCTGGAGTCAGATGCCATATTTCCTGAAAAATAGCTCGCTTTTCTTTTGTTTTTTAACCAGAGGCATTTCATGTAATCAAAACCAAAGGCTTTGCAATTCTGTTCAGAATGGTGGTGTGTGACTTGTCACAATGTGTTTGCAAAGTCAGAAGAAGTTTGAGCATGTGTGTGTTTAATTCCCCCTCCACGTCCACCTCCGCAGCAGGGGCTGGCGCTTGGTGTGATATTGGTTTTCACCAGCTGTTTGGGGATTGAGACACATGACAGGTGGGTAAGGCTGGCAGACTCAACAGCTTGCTTTCTGATTGCCAAGAAATAGATTGACCGGCTACAAAGAGAGTCGGTCTGAGAAGTTGGATGCCTGTTGCATGGCGAGAAAAGAACGGCCACCCTGATAGGGAAAGATACCAACATAAATCCCGGCTGTGCTTGGGTGGTCCTGGTTTCAACCACTGTAGGCGCTGTTAGACCATTTGATAGACTAGTGTGTTCATAGACCCTGTGTTCTGACATAGCAGTGCCCAGGGATAGCTCGATTGTTTGGCACCGAGCAGTACCTCTTCCCTCAGTACATTCCCAAATGTACTCAGTTGTCACTAGTTCAGAAATGCCATCATTAGGAATTCAGTACTCGGATCTTGAAAACTTTTTATAAAACGTTAAGGAGTCTCTCTTAAGACTGCTGACTTCAATAAAGTGATTGAGAGTAAAGCTCTTATCACAGGGTGAGTGGTATCAGGAGAGGGAAGAAAGCAATTGAAATCTTGGTTTGAAAGGGCAAGGGAAGAGAAACCTCATCATTCATAATCTAGTCCATGGCTATTCCTCACAAAGGGTGGTGCTAATTTTTTTGCTGACACTCAGTGGAACAAATAGAATATAACTGTTTTGTAATTGTGATAAAGAATGCTTTTAGTTTGTTAGAAGCACTATAGATTTTATTTTAATATGGTAGACAATATGTGGCACTTTTAACATTACAAAACAGATGTGCTTAAACTTTAGGATTTTGTAATCAGGACAGTGATGTTAAGAAGAACAGAAAGGAGGGTAGGAAATGACTAATTGGAAGGATATAATCCAGTGTGTCACTGAACGTGATTGCTCTTATTACTGTAATTCTGCTCTCTCTGCTTTGTCATAAGGCAAAAGTAAATTGCCTTGTGACAGAGGGCTCAGAAGACTAATGGGCTTCCTCTCACTCAGTTGGAAGTTATTGTCTCTCATTGGACACACATGATCAAGGGCAGGTGGAAACTCTGAAAGAAAAAGAAGTGCTTCATTCAGCATGAGAGAAATGTTCAGAAACTGAAATCAGGAGCAGGGAAAACTAGGATAATGCAGACCAAAGTAGAAATGGTCACATTTTCTAAGTTTAGTGAGAAATCTGTCTGCTTATGACTATGCAAGAGGAATAAGTTACAGAGTTCTGTAGTATAACATAGTGCTTGTAGGAATCATGACAGTAGGTTCCCTGTTGCCCCCTGTTGCCCACAGTTTCACTTTTTACAGTTGCAGTTACTTGTAACCAAGGGCTCCCCCCCCAAATACTTTGTGCAATGAGCTATTTTGAGAGAAAACACACTCACATAAATTTTATTGCAGTTTATTATTATAATTACCTAGTTTTGTGTTATTTATTGTTATCTTTTATTATGCCTAATGTATAAATTAAACCTTATCATAGGTATGCATGAATACTTATGAAGAAAAAACATAGTACACTTAGAGTTAGATAACTATGAATGATTTTCGTATCCATTGGGTAACTTGAAATCTTTTCCCTGTGGATAAGTGCACTGAGCTGTACACATAAGTTTATTAAGAGGTTAGATGCTATGTTAAATGTACTTACCATAAGAAATATAATTGTACATGTATGGCTTTGAAAATCATTTTCAAAATGCAGTCTCAGTACGTTCTTTATAGAACTAGTTTTGGTAGTATAATGTCTGATATTTTCTCATTCAAGTAACAGCTTCCATGGGAATCCAACTGCCTAGACAAGAGGTTCCAAATTTATTAATTTTGTGCCTTCCTAGAAATTTACCTTCTTTTTTTTTTTTTGGTTTTTGGGTCACACCTGGCAATGCACAGGGGTTACTCCTGGCTCTGCACTCAGGAATCACTCCTGGCAGTGCTCAGGGGACCATATGGGATGCTGGGATTTGAACCCGGGTTGGCCGAGTGCAAGGCAAACGCCCTACCTGCTATGCTATCACTCCAGCCCCGAAATTTACCTTCTTTAAGCAAACAAACTCAGATGTGGTAAAAAAATTTTGCTCTTTTATCTGTATTTTCATCTAAGCCCTACAACATAATAAAGACAAGAAATCTTGAAGCTTAAAATAATAAAATTATTGATTATAATCAGCCAGAGTAACAATTGCATTATGCACAGAAAAATAAGATAACAAGTGACAATGTCAAAGGAAAAATGATAAATAAAATTAAAGTGTAGAGAACTGGGATGCTTTAAAATACAATGAATCTTCAGTCACTTTATCTTTAGTCACTTTATCAATTCTTCTTTGCACTGTATTATTGCATAAGTAATTTTCTTGGTAATATAAGATATTAAGTTGTTAGAATTTTATATATTACTTTTTGCCAATAGAATTAGTTGCTCACCAATAATATTCAGTTCTCTTGATTTAGCCATCAAGAACAAAATGTGGTAGGAAGCATGCAAATTGTCATCTTGTTTGGGTGGGGACTAGGGATTTTTCCAACAATGCTGACTGTCTTAAAAAGATTTCTTTATGTATTTGAAAATAAGATTAGTCTTTCTTGTCATCATCAACTTTGTCAAATGGTATTGCATTCTTGAAGAATTCACAGCTTAATTTGATAAAACTTTTTGACAAATCAAGCATATCAGCAACGTATAATTTTTAGGCAAGTAAATAAAGCTACAGTTCAAATATTTTATACTGTAGTGTCTCTTTTTTCCTTAGGTTAAGTCATGATATTATCTTTAAAAATTGTTAATAGTCATAATATACAATTAGCAAGAGATATGACAATTGATATAACTGAAAAAGTGCAACTTCTCTCACTGGAACCATATTTTTGTCAATAGTTAAGTAATTTGAATAGAAAAGAATTAGAATAGTAATTAGATAGTTAAGTAATTAGAATAAAATTTCCATTTTTTTTTTCAAAAAATTTCAAAAGACAAACTAAAATTCTCATCAAATGTGTTTTGTACTTTATTCAGCATTGGTATATAGATTTGATATTCCATTGCCAATATGTGTGTTTGTTTTGGGGCCACATCTGGCTATGCTCAAGTTTACTCTTCACTGCTATGTCACGCCTGGTGGTGCTCACTGCTGAGGATGTGATCCAGTTTGGCTGCTTGAAAGGCAAACACTTTGCTCGCTGTACTCTTTCTTTAGCACCACTAGGGTTGATGGGGAAGTGAGGAGAAAGGAATACTCTTCCATTGCTGGTCAGATTTTGAATTGGTTCAACCCTTTTGATAAACAATACGATCACTTCTCATATTGAGCTCCCATCTGACAGAGCAATCCTACTGTTTAGATTATACCTCTTGGGCTCCAAAACTCCATTCAGTGAAGTCATTTGTGCTTCTGTGTTCATTGCAGCACTATTTACAGTAGCCAAAATATGGAAACAACACCAGTGCCCAAGAACAGGTGACTGGATAAAGAAACTATAGCATATATACACCATGGCATACGACTCAACTATAAGAAAAGACAAAATCATACAATTTGCTCTAGGTGGATGAAACTGGAGAATATCATGGTGAACGAAACTAAACAAAAGAAGAGAGACAGATACAGAATGATCTCTCTCCAATATGGGATTAAAGAAGCATAGTAAGTGAATAGCAAATACCCCAAAGCAACATAACCTGTGAACTGGTGTATTGAACTGAAGTAGAAAAGGTGGACAGTTGGGAGCTTGAGTAGGAAGACCCAAGACAATGGTGAAAGGAAACAGACACTCTGGTGGAGAGGTACAATGTTGGAACATTATGTGCAAAATCACTATTACTGACAGTATTGTAAATCACAGTGACTAAAATAAAATTAAAAAAATTGTCAGCACACAGCTGACCCAGGTTCAATTCCCAGCATCCCATATGGTCCCCTGAGCACTGCCAGGAGTAATTCCTGAGTGTATGAACCAGGAGTAACCCCTATGTATCACTGGGTGTGACCCAAAGAGCAATAAATAAATAAATAAAATTGTCAAATATCAAACTGTTCATCAAAAATAACTAAAAATCAATATGCAATAAAATTATTTAATTAGTTGAATTTATTATACCCTTATTTGAAAAAAATTTCTTTAGTAACATGTGCCTTATTTATAACTAGTACAGATAATTCAATAGCCATAAATAAATGTTAAATTTGTTTTAACATTTATAATTTATATTTTTCATTAATGTTGTAACAAAATATAACAAATATATCTATTATACATTGCAAATTGTCTTGTGCCAACAAAAGCCCGCTATAATTTTATTACTAGTAAGCACTTGAAGACAGAAATACACAGTAAAAATGTAATAAAATTTATAAAAAATTCTCACATATAAATTGCTGTTTTATTGAAATAAAAATAATAGAACTTACTGGTCATCAGAGGAATTGAGGTTGACTTTAACACATCAAAATCCAGGTTTCCAAGCTCCCTTAATTCAGTGCTCTAGTTGACAGCCTTGTTATTTTGACAAGTCTGAGAATACTTAGGTTCTGGATTCTAGCCTGCAGAATAAAAATGTGACAAATTTATCATTTTAGTTGCTTCCCCATACAGCACTCTATATCTGATTTTATTCTATTCCAGCAGGTATAAAACTCAGGGCCTCACCCAGGCAAGGTCAGTTCTCTACCCACTGAGTTATATGCTGGCTGGGATTTGGTTTTGCTAAATATGATGGAACTTCTTGCAACTTCACAATTTCTCTCACCTGAATTTTTTTTCTCTACCTTATGAATTTGAAAACTCTTAATTATTCTTTAGAGTCAGATATAAATATTCTATCTTTCTTCAAATGTGCCTACCTCTTGGTGCCTATCAGATTGTCATTTCTATTTATGTGCCATAATTATTATATTACAATGCAGATTATCTGTGCAGATATATGTCTTTCCAAAAAGATTAGAAATTCCTCAGGTACATAGATTCCAGTGATACCACAAATATAGTGAACATTTATTGGGGAAATGATCTTGTCAAGAATTAGACACCTTGGCATATTATGAATAAGATAGAATCCACAAGAGCTTCTTGTCATGACTGGAACATTCTTATGTTTGAAACAAGGTTCTGGTTAGGTTTGAGGGGTGCCACACATGTCTGAGGGATAGCAGACATCCAGAACCTAAGAGACTGTGACTCAGAACAGGATTCTAGGTTTAGCAGATTAATCAGTGTCCATCAAAAAATAGTTTCAGTTAAAGGTTATAGCTATGCATAACAGAAACTATTGCCTGGTGTTATTAGCATGTTGTGGAGAATCTAAATATTCAAGGTTCTCTGAAGCTCTTTTCACTAAGACATGAGGAATCTACCATTACCTACCCCAGTCAAATATGTAGTGACATTGAGACTTGCGTTGCTCAACAGAACACATTGAAAGTTGTATCACATGATTTCTGTGCAGGGCTTTAACAATCTTTGTATTTTTTTCTCCTTCCTTTTTTTTTTTTTTGAATGCTTTTGTCTTAGTGGGGGAATATAGAGCCCAGTCTAGTGTACTGGAGCATGAGTAGCCAGACTAAGTAGCACTGTAGCACTATCCTCCCGTTGTTCATGGATTTGCTCGAGAGGGCACCAGTAACGTCTCTATTGTGAGACTTGTTGTTACTGTTTTTGGCATATCAAATATGCTACGGATAGCTTGCCAGGCTCTGATGTGCGGGTGGGATACTCTCGATAACTTGCCGGGTTCTCCGAGAGGGACAGAGGAATCAAACCCGGGTCTGCCGTGTGCAAGGCAAACACCCTACCCTCTGTGTTATAGCTCCAGTTCGACCAGACTAAAGAGAACCAAAGTGCCTTCATTATCAAATTCAGGGAGCAACTGAGCATAGGAATGAGAACTCTTGGAATAAGTAAGACCTCACATGACCTGTAAGTTAAATGACTGTAAGTTCATAAAGGAGCCCAGAAAACACAAATCATCAAAGACTGGCCATTAACTGAATACATGTGTGCCATGACCCCTTAGATTTGTGATCAGACAAATGGGTGGTTATTTTGCAGCACTAAGTTGTGGAATGATTTTCTTTTTCTAATTCAGCAAAAGATAACTGATGCCCTGGTTGATAGGCAGGCATAGGAGAGTCATAAATTCCTGAACTAATGAGGCATCTCTAAAAACCTTCAAAACTCCCATGGGGTGGGGCAGGCTATGGTCTTTTAAAAGACAATCTTGGGCAGGATTGTCTCGGTGACTGGGTGGAACCATCCTTGGAGATGACAACCAGGCTTCTTTTGGCAGCTGAGAGACACAGGGTAAAACAGAGACAGACAGGAAAAGAGAGTGAACATGAAGCACCACTAACTAGCAGTCACATTCTCAAAGGTCAGCTTTGACTGCGTGCCACACAGCCGCAGATGTTGACATTGTCAGAAAGGCAAAATGGTGGCTGGAGCATTAGTGACCTTAAAAAAGTCGTTTCTGGAGTGCTCTTTAAAACATACATGCATTTCAAAGTTATCTTTTATTCTTAGTTTCTTATATATGGTTTTAAATTGCTTCCCAATGCCAGGCAGATGCCGAATTGTGTTTGTGGAAATAGCTTGTAAGTCAGAGCCTTCTCTTTCTAAAGCAGTGTTCCCAAACATTACATTTGTGACTTCACAACACACAGATAAACTGGGGACTGACGGTGTGCACATGAACAGAATTTGTCAAGGTTTGGTGATGTTTTGTTGGGCTGAATGGGTTGAGCCCCCCCCCCCAATTTTAACAGATGCACTGTAACACCCCAGTATACTTAACCTCCAGGATGGCTTTTGTCTGTCATCATATCTCAACGCGTTTTAGAATTCGGCTTCTGTTGTAATTTTTTCACTCCTTTATTTAAAAGATTTCATTACATTTTCCATGTTTTAATCCAAACAGCCAATGCCAAGCCAAAAAAAAAAGTACAGCTGTGATGAGTCATTAAAGTGATTCTTCCAGCTGCTTAACTATTATGTCTGTCTCACAGCAGCCTCTAAACGGCGAAGAAAATGTTCTGCTTAGACTTTCTGGGTAGAGAGTTTATCGATCACTGATTTTTCGTAAGAGAATAAACCTTACCACCCCTTGGAAAAGAACCTAGGGAGGAAGCAAAGGATAAGCTTGTTCTGCACAGCCATAAAAATCAACAGAGCTGGGTTTGAATCGTGGGGCTGCTGCTGCTCACCTCAGGCTCTGAGCAAGCAGTGTGGCTTCTGTCAGACTGTTCCGTTATGGGTTCACTCCGGATATTGGGGAAAAGAGAGAGCCAGACTGCAGATTAAATGAACAAATGCAAATGTGAAACGTAGGCCTGAAGCAGGGCTGGTGAAAGCAGTGCTCCAAATCCAGCGGCTCTGTTTGCTGGTCTTTCTCTCCCTGGCGAGGCAGGGGCTATGCATTGTGCTTCCCACCGGTTGGAGTGTCGAGGAGGAGCTCACAGCAGGCTGCTGTGTCGAGCCAGATGGCCCAGGTGTATTGCTTTCATGAAATTTACAACACAGGGAGTATTTACACCTGTCACAGCTGTCACTCATTATGGACGGATCAGACAGCCTTCCCTGAGAGGTGAGCATGGATCTGTCACAACTCGGCTTTGTGCAAAAGCCTGGTCCTCCTCCCTGCTGCCTGGCAGAGAGAGGCAGATTCCTGCTTGCTTTTCCCAGTCAAGAGCTAGCTATGTTCACCAAGGGAGGAGAGCTCATTTTGCACTCTTGCTTCCTAATTCCCTGTGTTCCTTGAACACGTGGGGATTTTGGTATTCTTTGGGAGGGTCTGCCTTTACAAAGCTGCTAGGGTTGTAAGGAGAATCTGGAAGGCAGAGCACGGTCCTGGAGCTGGTCTGGAATAGAAGGTTGGCACAAGAACCCGGGTTATACTGCTGGCTAGCCAGGGCTCTTTCTGCAAGTCTTGCTGCCTCTCCAAATGCCAGCTCTTCCTTATGATAAGGAAGAAGTTAAGTTTTGTAGTGTTTGAAACACTTATGAGCACTCAATGTCCCTGGCCTGGGTTGCTTTCTCTTGGGGACCACAGCTTGTAGGTACCTGAAGGTTACCTCTAGTTCAGTGCTGAGGGTTGCTCCCAAAAGTGCGGCTGGAGGCTCCATGTGGTGCTAGGCATGGAATTCAGACCTTTGAACTGCCTCACACCTAATTTTGCTTTAATTCGAAGCACCAGCATTTAAATATCAAATTGTTAATGATAGGGTTTCATGCAGACAAAGTTCCAGAATACGCTCTTCACCCGAGTGTCTGCTTCCCTCCACCACCTCAGATCGTCCCCACCCCAACATCAGTAAACCCAATTCTCTAAATCAGTTCTCAGTGTCCCTTGTCTTTCACCATTTGTTATTCCTATGCTATATTTTTGTTGATCTCACTCAGCACACTTCTAGTTCTACCTACATAGTGGCAAGTTATATGATTTTATTTTTTATTGTAGCAGAGTGGTAGCCCATTGTGTATTGTATATGCACGTAGTTTGTTTATCTAGTCATCTTGTTCTAGGATGCTCGGGCTCTTTACAGATCTTGCCTACTGCGAACACAGGAATGCAAATGTCTTTTTGAGATAGTGCGGGGCAGACGTCAAGAGGTGGCATGGCTAGATTGTATGGACATTCAGTTGCTAGTTCTTTGAGAAGTGTCCATATTGTTTTCTAAAGAGATTGAGGTAGTAGATATTCCCACCAGCAGTGAATAAGGGCTCATTTTATCTCCACATCCACACCAACACTGGTTTTTAAAAATCATACCTGACTTTTGTATCTGGGAGATGTTAAGCCCAATTTCCTAATTAAGATGCCAGAAATAGCATCAATAAGAACAACAAGAAGGGAGATCTTAGGGACTAGAGAGATAGGTCAGTGGGCACTTGCTTTACATTGGGAGGTCTGTGTTTGATCTCTAACAATGAATGGTTCCCCAAGTGCAGCTAGGAGAAATCCCTGTGCATAGAACTAATATTCACCCTTTGAGCACTGCCATATGTGGCCAAAATAATTTTTTTCTTGGAAAAATATAAAATTTCAGTAACACATTTAGCAGGTAGATTTAGCTTCTATTCATTTCCAAAGTATCATCATTATGACTGCAAGTTACTAAGGACTCTGGTTTAAAATAAGCAGGAGTTGAGGGAAATACAAATTAATAATAATTCTTAACAGCTTTTACCTAAGAGTGTGAGGTAAAATGTCCAGATGAAGATAAGAGGTGAATGTATTTGGTGGTAATACATATTATGAGGAAAAAGTAAGATCGCTTTACTCAGAATTAGTTGAGTGTTAACAAAAGGAAGAGACATTTCTTTTTATAATTTGAAAAAGAATAAACTAATAATTTCTAGTCTTATCCACAAAGGGAACATATTTTAGATATATACTATAACAACCTAATGTTCTTAAGAAGTCTTGGTCAATCATAAAGATTTGGACAAGGCAACTAAATGAAGCACTCAAACGTCTGTATATCATTAAGGATTCTGATTATAGGAAAGAAGCTAATATTAAAGCTCAAATGGACTGTTATTTATTTATTTGTGTTGATATTTTTTTTTATTTTTGGTTACCACATCTGCTATTACTCAGGGCTCACTCCTGGCTCTGCACTCTGGGAGATCATTTGGGGTCTGAGAATTAAACTTGGGTTGGTCACATACAAGGCAAGCACCCTACTTGTTAAACCATTGCTCTGGCAAGTGCAATGTTATTTAATATGTTTATATTTTATATTATTTTAGAAAATAGGACAAATATTTAAATATTTTTAAATATGAATTCTATGTAATCATCATTAGAGTATGAATATAGTATTGGTCTTCATAGATATTGGAAATTCTCATAGTTGGTGTTATGAAATCTTTCTGACCTCATGAATAAAATGATGCTGGGTTTGTAAAAATGAACAGTATTCATTAGACTAATGGTTGTGATAATATGTGTAAAACACCATTACTCACCACTTGTTAGTCCTTTAATTTTTTTGTACTAAATATTGTAGAACCTGATAGGACCTGATAACAACTGTCTGAAATCCACCAACAGGATGACTAGGATATCATTTATGAATCATGTGAACACTTGGATGTGAGGATGTTACAATTCCACTTTCATCCTGACAGCACACTGAAACAAAACAGATTCTTTCTGGTTTCTTAGCTCCTACTTTAGGGACATGTTATAACTTAGAGGAGCTCATAAAACACCTCTTACTTTGCTGGAGAGTTTTTTATTTTCCAATGCAATGCTGGATATTTTCTGGGAGAATAATTCAGTCTGCTCTCATACCTGCCTCTTCTTTTACTTTTGGGACTTGGAAAATAAAGTAGTTGACTTATCAGCATATTTAGTACATTTGAAATATTGTATCCTTATATTTCCTATAAAATATAGTGTATATGTTATGATAAATAAAACAATAAACAGGACAATTGGTTGACACAAACTAATGCATGACCTTCTTGAATGAATATATTAATCACATATTTTACACTTAAATTATTTTTATTAAAGACTTTCAATTTAATAAATCATGAAATATTTTGAGATAATTGTAAGGGTTGCAATAGTCTCTCTTGAAGATACTGTGAAATATCCAACTGAAAAAAAGGTGACCAAAGGCTTGGGAGATTAGATTAAATGAATCTAATATAAACTAATAGAAGCAGATAAACTCTTTCACCACTAATCACTAGAATACCATGATATATTTTTCCCTGAAGACATCTATGGTAGAGACATATATCACCTAGTTTCACAACTTTTAAGATATAGATGGAATTTGATTCATTACTCTAGAGAACACCATTGGGTATACTGAGATTTTTTTCATTGATGAATACCTTCTTTTATTAAGTCAAAGAAATTGCCACAAGATGCACTAAAAACATGCAACAGGTTTTTTAGTTGATACTGATTTCATGGTGGCTGAAACCTGCTCTGTGATTTATTTTGAGAGACTCATTGATCCTAGCTTGGTTTATGTGCCTATTTTTATCCATTTGTATAGTAATGTGTTAATTTTTAAAGTAATTTGTTCTCAAGCTATTAGCTAAAAATAACTATAAATACTCTTTACTGTTTAAAGTTTTCCCAGAAAAATGCCCTGCCACAGAGGCAAGGTGGAGTGGAGGGGACAGGGTGGGGGTGGTGGGAGGGATGCTGGGAACATTTGTGGTGGAAAATGAGAACTGGTGGAGGGAATGGTACTCAATCATTGTATGACTGAAACTCAAGCATGAAAGTTTGTAAGTCTGTAACTTTATCTCACAGTGATTCACTAATAAAAATTTTTTAAAAATGTTTTCCCAGAAAAAAAATGATATTGTTAGTATAGAACTTTTGTGACCACCATCATTTTCTTCATTTGAACCAGAATTTTGAATTAAGTACTTATAAAATTTCTTATTGATATTTTAGCTAGATAATTGTTGAGAATAACTTAACTGTACATTATTGGATAGTTAACAGCAGTTTGGGCCTCTATGTACTTATAAAAAGTACTATGTACTTATGTGGCTGAGATCTAATAGCCTAGTTCTTCCTCTTGGAGAACGTGGCAAGCTACCGAGAGTTTACTGCCCGCATGGGGGAGAGCCTGCAAGCTCCCCGTGGCATATTTATATGCCAAAACCAGTAATAATGATGGGTCTCATTCCCCTGACCCTGATGAACCTCTAATGCGGCACCATTGGGAAGGACAAGTAAAGAGAGGCTACTAAAATCTCAGGGCTAGGATGAATGGAGATGTTACTGGGCCTGATTAAGCAAATCGATGATCAACGGGTTGACAGTGATACAGTGATACAGTGATATACTTATGACAAGTTCTTAACAGTTGTAATAAACATGTTTTTCTGGGGCATTGCCAAAGTGTCTCTGGGTGACAAAACATGCCAAATTGAGAACACTGGTTTAAGAAATTTTGTTTATGTTGTCCTTCTAGAACACGCAATTAGTTTGAAAGTCTGAAACTTGCAGCACAGATAGTATAGTGATGAGTGGCATATATGAATAGTGTACAGCTTTTTTTTTTAATTTACAACTTTTAAATTTAGCACTTGATTTTGTCACTGAAATTCACTGTGCTACTCTTCTAAAACTTTAAACACTGGTTGTCAATCAAATTATTTAGGTTAATTGTGTCAGGTGATTTGTTTTTTAAAAGTTTATTTTTAAATTAATGTATTTTATTTATTTATTTATTTATATTTTGTTTGGGAGGCATACCAGGCAGTGCTCAGGACTTCTGTCCGTGCTCAGGCCATCACTCCTGACAGTATTTGGGGACCCATATGAAGTACAGGGAATTAAACAGGGGCCTCATGTAAGATGAGTCCTTTAAGTTCTGTCCTATCTCTCTGAGCCTTTTTTAATTTGCATGTACTATTATTGGTACTATAAAAGTCAATTTAATGCTTTCTCTTTTCCTTTCAATTAATTACTCAAATCCATGAAGTTTATCTATTTATTAGAATTATCTTCAACATAGGCACAAGTGGACTGTATGGAAAAGTTTGAACTACTTTCTTTCGAAGAATAAGGGAGCATTTTAGGGAAACAACTTTGGAAAATCCACAGAGTTGCACGAAAGATTTTCTACGTCTTGACTTCAGTTTTAGAAGTTGAGCTTAGAAGGCATGAACTTTCAGGTAACTGAAACTAATTCAAATTCAAATTCAGAGCTAAGTGGCACTTTGAAATTTTATATCTTAAAATAAATGTGATAGCACAGCAGGTAGGGCATTTGCCTTGCATGCGGCCAACCCGGGTTCGATCCTCTGTCCCTCTTGGAGAGCCCGACAAGCTACTGAGTGTATCGCGCCCACACGGCAGAGTCTGGCAAGCTACCTGTGGCATATTTGATATGTCAAAAACAGTAACAACAAGTTTCACAATGGAGATATTACTGGTGCCCGTTTGAGCAAATCGATGAACAACGGGACGACAGTGCTATACAGTGCTATAAAATAAATGTCCAATGTCTCCTATTGCTGAATATCTCCTAATTTTTATGACGGTATTTCTGTTATGGACCCTTACAATGTGACAAGTTTTTCCTATGCTTTCTTTAGGTTTTGCTTTCTCTGTTTCCTCTGAATTTCACCTTCTTTTATATATTTTTACTTTTTTTCATAGACTGTGCATTCTCTTTTGTGTAGTCAACTCTTACTCATATATCAAGCCTTATTTTTTAACCTTTTTTGTAAAAGCATCCTGCATATCTTCCCACGACTACTTACAGTCTCGGAGCTTCTTTCTGCACATTATTTACTCTATTCAATTTCATTTTGTTTGTGAAATTCTCTTTCTCAGTGGTCAAGCATTCCTATAAAGTGAAAATTTTGTCTATCCTATAAAGTGGACTTCCACTTTATAGGAAGTTCTAAGTATTTTCAATAAGGACTGTATTGATACAGACAAAACTCTCTTAAATTCTCCCCATTTTCTTCGTCTTTGCCATACAAAGAAGAGTAGAGTACTCAGTATTGATTAATTTATTTGTTCCGAAAGGAATCTCCATGCTGGACAATTTGCACAAATTAGCAAATGTATCTCACTGTTTCTGTTTCAATAAAATACAAACAAACTTCTTCTTCCTTTTTTTTTTTTTAGAAACTATTGTTCAGGGAAAGAGATGCTATGGAGAAACGCTAAAGTGACCTGCTAACACAGGTTTGTCTGAACTTGAAAATCACATTCTGTTAGTCACAACAATGAAAAGAGAAGGACTTTTGTATTCTTAGCATAACATAATGAAGAGAGAGAGCAGAGAGAAGCTTTCATGTGGGTGATTAATAAATTATTTTTAAAACTTTTTTTAACAGGGACAACCTGTCTAATTTTTGAAGCCAACTGGAGAGAACAGATCTGGAAGAAAATCTAGGCAAAAAAAAAATCTTAAAAATACAAGGTGCATAATGGAGCATCCATTGAATTTGAGTCTTAAAGAAGTTCATTCAAAGAGAGGACTATCTAAAATGCACGAAAGAAAACAAAGACTTTGGTGTTCATGGGATATAAAGTTAGAGTCACTGACCATTGTCTAAAGAAGACAAATGCCAAACACTGACATCCACAGGAAGCTGTTTTCTCAGAGGCTTTAGCTTTCTAGCTTTGCTGGGATTTTGTGTCTGCTGTAGCTTGGCTGCTGGGTTTTAGAGAAAAAGAAACTGCAGATGTTGGATATTGGTAAAAACTGGCAACTAAGCAGCTTGCTGACTTGAAGCCTCTCTCTTATTTCCTTTGTTCCCCAAAGGGAATCCTGGAACAGGAATGTATTTTGACCGAGGGAAACCTAGTAAAGGTCTGACCTGCTCTCCTTGTCATTTCAAAGAACTTTACCTTGACTCTCGCCTCACCCTAAGGCCAATGGTAGACCTAGTTGCTGTGAGTTTCAGCATTAGGAATGGAACAAGTGCCATTCCAGTGAGGGACTATTTTCATAAATCTCCAATTCAAAGTGAAGAGAGTATGTTTTTTAAATGCATTTATGAGGGCCGGAGCGATAGTACAGTGGGTAGTGTGTTTGCCTTGCACATGGTTTATCTAGGTTTGATCTCTGGCATCCCATACATTCCCCATCAGCACCACTAGGAATAACTTCTGAGTGCAGAGCCAGGAGTAACTCCAGAGTATCATCGGGTGTGACCCAAAAAGTCAAGAAACAAATGCATGCATGTAATGACTAATACTGAAGGTCTATTTCATTCTTAAATTTTAGCAGTTAACATAATGCCCCAAAGTAGAGAAAGAGTAACAAGGAAATTGTCTGCTATAGTGGCAGGGGGTAGGGAGGGTTGGGGGACGGGATACTGGGGACATTGGTGGTGGAAAATGTACACTGGTGAAGGGATGGATATTCGATATGACTGAAGCTCAAACATGAAAGCTTTGTAAGTGTAGCTCATGGTGATTCAATAAAAAAAAATCAGCGGTTAAGAATAAGAAATCAGAGGTGTTTATCATGTAGTACATCTTTTTTATTTTTAAGAAAAATAAAATGATTTTTGTCTGATATTTGGGGGCCACACAAGTTTTTTTCGGGGCTTACTCTTGGTGGTGTGATCAGAAATCATTTCTGGTGGTGCTAAGGGACATTATGGGGTGCCAGGTAAGGAAACCAAGTCAGCTGTGTGCAAGGCAAGCACCTTACTTGCTGCACTATCTCATTACCCTCCACTCCCTACCCCCCAAATAGAATATGGTTGTTGTTTTTTTTAAATGCTGTTTCTTTATCACATCCTCCAATTGAAAGGAGCAACCTTATACCTTACATTTAATTATTATTTGATGGTAGACTCTTGTCATTAGTGGTGGGGATAAGAACAAATGGGAGGGGGCTGGAGAGATAGTACAGCCACAAATCCAGTTTCAATCCCCCATACCACATATAGTTCCTCAGCCATACAAGAGTGATTTCTGAGCACCACCAGTTATGCTCCCAAGCAAAAACAAAACAAAAAACTGGAACAACTTTACTTTGCATCCTTTTTCATGTGGGCAGCCCTGCTCTATATAACAACATGTAAGGAACAACTGCAATACAAAGGGATTTAAAACAATGAAGTAATATGTATGCAGAGCCTTTAAAGAGCAATTAAAGGCCTGAGAGGTTCTTTGTGGGTGTACAGTGCATTTCTGAAGAGAACCTCCAAGGTATGGTACAGGGCTCGCTAGCAGTTCTGATCCATGTTGAGTCTGGATCAGTTTCTTGATCTTTGACCATTTCCGATAAATTGAATCTTGCAAACTTAAGACCAGCACCCTCCCTAAGCAATCTATATCTGTATGTTGGTTGATTGTGCTATTTATTCTAGTTGTCTGTTTAATTGCTTTGTTCTTTTTCAAGAGCAGGGTTTCTTGAATTTTTTTTTTATCTATGTCCCACTTCTGATGTTAGTTTCCTTTCTGTGACACCCCTCCACCGCATGCTACTGATTGGCCCCCTAATTTCATGCTCCATTTACCCATTTTACCTGTGCCCACTCCTTGGAATATCCTGGGGACCTGCAGAAACAATATGACCTTCTCCCACCCAGTTGAGAAGTGCTCCTTTAGACTCTATCTTCTTAAACAGTTTGGGTGTGACCCTCTAAAGGGTAGCAAAACTGAGCTTGGTTGGGGGAGGTCACAGAAGATTGGTGGCAATAAAACACTTCTGAAAGTGTAACAGCTAGAAATTAATTCGGCACCAATTGCATCATGGAGCAGAGGTGTTTCTGGCAGTGCTCTGCTGTGTTACCTTTCTTCGACAAAAAGGAATTTCATGGGGAAAAAAACCCTTTAATAAGCCCTGCTCAGTGAGATCAGTGAGAGAGGAACACAGTCTTGCTCACAATTAACTTTTGGTTTATTATTGTTTGTCACTTACTATTTGTTTAATGAAATTTGTAAAGTGAATGGTTCTCCTAAATTTGAATTTAACTCCCTTGTTGCACTAGATCTGGAGTTGTGTTTGGATTTATTACAGGAGTTGAAGGTCTTCTGCCACTAGGATGGTTTCCTAGGGACCATGATCATGCTGAAATGGGGACCATACTATCTTTTGGTAACAAAAGATATATTTCAATCTTCATGTACCACATAGGTACCTATGCTTATATGAGTTTGGGGTTTTTGACTTCATTGAAGAATGAGTGATCTCCATGAGATATATTGGTATACTATCAATCTATCTCACCTTCTTTTCTCTCTTCTGAACAGTCAACAGAGTCTTGAGATGCAACCAAGTCAAACCCTAACCCCTTCACCTTGTGACGTCAAATATTATCTCATCTCCTCTCAAAATTGTGTGCTAAGATTTAAAGCACCAATGCAACATACAATTGAAACATGTTGCTAAGGGAGTACAGATATGCGTGGAAATTAAAGGTAACATTGGCTCTCTTCAAAACATTTCAAATGCCAACTGGGATTCCTGTGCATAGGGATCATTAGATTGAGAGACTTGCTCCCTTCCTCCATCCCCAAGAAGGGGCATTATTACAGGCAATAGTTTGCCTTTAAAAAGAGTAGTTGTTCTTCAATATATTTCTATCAAGCACATGGCACTGACACATACACACACACACACATTTGCAGAGGCTAAGCAAGTCCTGAATACTGTCTCTCAACTGTTTGATTCAATGATTGTTATTAAGCAGTAAACCCACACCAACCTCACAATCATTGTGCTTCTAAAAAACGTAAATGTCACTTTTTGGGTCTTTAAAAATTATTAAGCAGTGAGAAAGATAGCAATTTCCAGTGTTTGCTTGGATGGTAAGATGCAGGAGAATTAGCATTACTCTTGAGAGCTGCCATTGGTTAGCTGGAGGGAAAAAGGATATCAATTATACATAATCTAAGAAGCCTCTGCATAATAATCAGGCCCAGTAGGGGCTTTGGGGCAGCTTCGTTATTCTCTTGTAAACACAAGAGCCCAGATAGACATGTCAGTCAGGAGTAGCGGCAGCAATTCCTCCTTTTTAACACCTTCACATTCTATTGCTTCAATATGCAAACAAGGCTGTTTAGCTGAGGGTAGAGCCGGTGCTAATGAGCTCCCTGCACTAACCCTGAAGTAAAAAGGTTCTGTTTCACAGCTGCTCAGAGACAGCTCCTCTGGGCATGCTCAGGTATTGGAAAATAATGCCTTTTAAACAGAGAAATGCCAATCAGGATTTTGTGCATACTTTCCCTTTTCTCTATGAGCTAATGCAATTACCTCATAACTTGTGAACTTCCAGTGCATTTGTATGGTGTTTTTTCCTAAATGATATATTTGGAATGTGAATGTAGAAAGAAAATGCAGTAACTGTAGAAAAAAAAGAAAAGAAAAGAGCTCTCTCTCTCTCTTTCTCTCTCTCTCTAATTCCTCAAGGATACTACCTCAAAGTTAATGCTCACATTTCCACCTTAAAGATGGACTGTTCTTTTATCTCCTTTAAAAATATATTATTATTTTCCTTTCTCCTGGGGTCCCTTTAATGACCTGCTTGGACAATGAAGATCAGGTCAGGCCTCTCAAGCCGGAGGGTTTGTGCCTCAACCTCTGTGATTTGGGAGGTGTCATGGGTCCTGAGTTCTGGGCATCATTCAGCTAGGCAAGCCCATAATTGGCGCAGCAAAGACACACAGGGCCACAGAGAGGGGGGCTGAGAGGGTGGGCATTTTACCTATCAGTTGACAGTTTCAA
Organism: Sorex araneus; assembly: GCF_027595985.1. NCBI lineage: Eukaryota > Metazoa > Chordata > Mammalia > Eulipotyphla > Soricidae > Sorex > Sorex araneus. Next base: position 46,736,785 of record NC_073310.1, on the reverse strand, counting down.
ATCAAGATACAATACATGATGGCTTTTCAATATCCAATTATTCTCATGAATAAAGAAATCTTTTGCGTAGAAATAGTCCCCAATCCCCACTGGGTTAATTTACCACCTCCAGAAACCAGTCGGCTTTGCTGGCTAAATAGCATCATATGTGATATCTTGTGTAATTATAGGACCTCTTTCTCACCATTAATTCAATCAGGGTCTGGCCTTTTAGTGGCCTGACACAGAAGACAGGGCCTGTCCATTGTGCCCGGTAAATGGATGTTAAGTGCAAGCATGAAAATCCTCCACTCTTAACCAGTGTTTTAACTCTGCCCCATAAAAAAGAGGAGCTACATTTCTCTTCCCTTGGTGAACCAATCAGTGGTCAGGTTCCGAACCACTGTTTCCATTTATGATAGTATAGTCAGGTACTACACAGTCAGTGAGAAAGCCTTTCTGCTGGAATATTTCAGCATTTAAATTATTTATTACTGTAGCTTTATGGCATATCACAACCTATTTGAGACAGGTAGTGTGAACTCCCTTCTGCCACAAGGAGGCTCATTAAATGGCCATCATAGCTGGTCAGACTTAATTGCTTTACACGGAGTTGTTCTCTGTCATGATTCAAATCCCTGGCACGGCAGCTGACCCCAATTCTCAGGGTGATTTGATTCACCCCTAACTTGGAAAATGAGAACAAGCTAAGACTTTGTTTGTACAGTTGGTATTTGGTAAAAAAATGTGCAAGCTGGTGAGTTGCTGCAGAAAACAAATAATTGACAATTATATGCAAAAATAGTTCGTTAAAACTTATAATCAGTTGCTTGTTTTTGTGAATGTATTTATGTCATCATAAAATGCTTCAAAAATCCCCAAATTATTTTGAAGGAGATATGTTTCTAAAACTGAGCGATGTTATGCTTATTTCCTAGCTCATTGCTATTCTGAAGCAGAGCATAACCAACTAACAGTGTTTTTGTATTTAAATACAAATGCCAAGACTTGTAGTCTGACTAATATTTTAAGATCTCGTCATTGGTTCTGAGTGAACTAATCAAGATATTAAACTAGGAGAATTTTCCATTTCCGGGTATTATGTTGCATTGGTATGGTGCTTAGATTTATCTTCTACCTTATGAGCAGTAGTACAGTATATGGTTTAAGAGGACACATGTTTGAGTTAAACTCTTAATTCTGACACTGATTTGCTTGCTATGTGATCTTGGTCAGTTTATCAGTATTTCTTAACTCTGGTTTCTTCATCTGTAAAATTGGTATAACAAGAGAGGCCAGAGAAATATCACAGGCATGAAGATGTCCTACCCCAGTTTGAATCCCAGCACTCCATGGCCCTTTCTCAAGACAATGCAATTTTAATGAGCTCAGCATATACCCAGAAGACCCCTCAGCTTTTGTTAGATGAATGTGGCACCTTGCTAGGGTCAGCATTGCTAGGGACCACTAGGCCTGGCTGGCAGTGCTTCCTCATTTACAAGCAACAAGCAGACTGGGCCAGTTGACAGAATATTTTGAAATGGCCCTTAGTGCTCCTGAGTACTACTTGGCAGGTTTCCTGCACAACCCCCACCCCTACATCCTCCCCCACCCTCAATATGCATAATAATAGTTTCTACCTCATAGGTTATAAAAAAGATTATTTGAGTGAGTATATATGAAACTTAAAACTCACTACAAGTAGCTATTGCTCCGGTGTTTTGCCTTATAGCCATTTATGAGGTAGAAACATTTAGCCTGTATATAATAATAACCGTTTATAATGATAACTACATACAGTTATCATTATATAGTCTTTTTGACTTACAATTGGTTGATTAAATGCCAAGTGGGCACTTTATTTTTCAAACAATAGTTTATGAATCTCATTGTCTTTTATATTGATGCTTAGAAATCTGGACTATATTAAAATTTGCATGAACGTGAAGCATCTGCTGATAGATTCATCCATCACTATGAAATGCTATTTGTGATGGCAAAAAGAATTCCAAATGATTCCTATATAACTCATATATATCATTAATAAACCACTTATGGCACCATATACTTCTTATAATGCACTATTGATATTATTAAACAAAGGATAGTGGTACTATTTCCATGACTTAATATACCCCTGACTTAATATATCCCTGGAGTATAAAGTGAACTTAGCTTTTGATTGTGAGTTCTGATTGGAAAATACACAGAATAATAATTATAGCAACAAAATTACATTCAAATTTGCATTGAAGGAAGCAAATGGTTTCTCAAGACAATGCAATTTGAAGGAGCTCAGCATTGCCCCCTCTTTTTACTCTACCCTGGATATGAATAGAGGGAACAGATGACTCCTGAGAAGCTGGCATAAATTGTTGTTAAAAAATTGTTCTCATTTTTTATTAAGCGCCATTTGCTCTATAATATGAGCTGCTGTTATGCCCAGAGTGAATTTGGGAAGCTCAACAACGGTTTCCAGAAAGGGGAATCTCTGACAGCCTTATAATTACCTGGATGATAAAGTAAAGGTGTGCTGAGATTAACATACTTTATTCCACTATCAAAGGGAAGGAGGGAGGGAAAAAGAGGGAAATGCTTCTGTTTTGCATTTTGATCAGCTCAGGGAGCTCTCTTTTAATTGGAGCCTGACTAAAGCAGGAGGGTTGAAGAAGTAGACTGCAAATGACTTTTTGACAGACATCATCAAAAGTAAGATGTTTGTGTTGAAAAGTTTAGAATGTGTTTTTCTTGCATCTCTAAATTTATTGTATGTGAAATTCTACAGGTTGTTTTGTCTAGTTATTCCTCTACCCCATCAAATTTGAACACAGATCTGGGAGTAAGAAGACAGAGGCTGCAAACAGGATTTGCTTCATGCTCACCCAGTCTGTGTGATTGTAAACTGTAAGATAGAATGTAACCCACACTTGGTTAAATGCGCTATACCAATCTTGAAGCTTTTATTTATTTGTATAGGAGGTCCAACATTTATTTAACAATGGGTCTCACAAATTACATAACCAGATTAAGTTGTAATATGCAATTGAGACATCATCAATTAGATCTATTGCATGTTTTTTCCCCCTAAAATAATTAGGGTGAATATTTACAGAATAGAATTAATTTTATGATTTATATTCTCATATTTTTAAGTCAATTTCTCTCCGTGTTTTTTCCCCCTGTCATTAAGAATGAACTGTGAGGGGGGCTGGAGCAATAGCACAGCAGGTAGGGCATTTGCCTTGCATGCGGCTGACCCGGGTTCAATTCCCAGCATCCCATATGGTCTCCCTGAGCACCGCCAGGAGTAATTCCTAAGTGCAGAGCCAGGAGTAACCCCTGTGCATCGCCAGGTGTGACCCAAAAAGCAAAAAAAAAAAAAAAAAAAAAAAAGAATGAACTGTGAGGCAGGAATTAGGATAGAAAAAAAATGGAAAGGAAAAGAGAATAAACATATCATATCAATTCAGTGAGTGATGAGTTGTGGGGAGAATGGAATAAATACCCAATAAAAGAATAAAGGAGTTATAAAATACCAACTGAATGACCTGCTTCCATGTATATATATCCTAAGAAATGGCAAAAGTGCCTAAGAGTAGCTAGGCATTTAGCTCAATTATAACTTAGGGTGGGGCTGATGAATGGATAAGTAGCTGGAAAAACCCAGGAAAAAAAGCTTAGCTCTACTGTGATCTCTTGATACTTGGGTGAAAAAGCATGCAAGCTGGTGAGTCACTGTAGAAAATGAATAATTGTAATTACATGTGAAAACAGTTTCTTCAATTTATGATCAATGACCTATTTTCAGTATATATTAGTATGTATTGGTGCCCTTGCAGTTACATAATGTGCATAGGGTTTAGATACTTGTGTCTGCCCAGCTGAACTCCTTGTGGGTATAGGCTGAAGTTCAGAATGAAAAGGTGCAAGGAACTCTGAGATTTAGAAACTGAGAGCTGGAACTTAATTTGATGGGATAAGAATGCTGTTCTATAAGAACTGGTGGTACTGGGTGACAAACCTTAATGGTAATAGTACAGCGACTAGACCAGAGAAGGCACTCTCATCAGTGGGTACAAAAGTGTACCACATGGAATCCAAACTATCTCCTCCCTGGTTCTGAGGACCAGCTGACCCAAGAACACAACTCTGATAAAGTGACCTTTACAAAGTTACCTTAGGGAATTCTTTGTATAGTGAGTCATATTGAGTTTTTCAGATTGCCTAAATCAGTGCTATTCAACCAGCAATTCATTGTCAGTCCATAGGTGGGAACCTCTGGTCTACCACCTTGAGGGCAAGTAACCGTCCGTAAATCATTATGCAGGACAACTGTCAGTTCACAGGTGTAAAAAGTTTGAACAGTACTTTTTCAAACTTACTTGAGTTTGAACGGAACAGATCTTACTTATTGCCTTTTTCATTCCCTTTTTAAATTAAATTTTATAATTGGATTTTGAGACACACCTAACTATGCTCAGGTTTGGGGCTTGGGGGAAAACATACAGTGCTGGGTATCAAACTAAGGTTGACTGTTTGCAACACCAGCTCTACTATATTTTTGACCTCATTCCCCACTTTAACAAGGTTTCACTGTAGATAGGTTAAAGAGGAGGAAGGAAGAAATGGAAATGAAGGAGGGAAGGAAGGAAGGAAGGAAGGAAGGAAGGAAGGAAGGAAGGAAGGAAGGAAGGAAGGAAGGGAGGGAGGGAGGGAGGGAGGGAGGGAGGGAGGGAGGGAGGGAGGGAAGGAGAAAGGAAGGGATGAAGGAAGGGAGGGAGGGAGGGAGGGAGGGAGAAAGGAAGGGATGAAGGAAGGGAGGGAGGGAGGGAGGGAGAAAGGAAGGGATGAAGGGAGGGAGGGAGAAAGGAAGGGATGAAGGAAGGGAGGGAGGGAGGAAGGGAGAGGAAGGAAGTGAGGGAGGGAGGAAGGAAGGGATGCAGGGAGGGAGGGAGGGAGGAAGAAAGGAAGGAAAGACGGAGGGAAGGAGGGAGGGAGGGAGGAAGGGAGGGAAGGAAGGAAGGAAGGTTGGAAGGGAAGGAGGGAGGAAGAAAACTATAGTTTCTTTGTAAAATCTTTTTAGATTAGAAAAAAAATTTATTCTTTAAAATGCTGATTATTCCTATTACACTAATCAAACTCACCTAATCACCATAAATCACTCCGAGCAACTAGATGAAGAATACTAAATTTTCATTGTTCCTTTTTGTGGAACAGCTTGGTACATATATATTTTGATCTCAATCAGAATTCATTATGCATTTCCCAGATATAAAATGTGAAGGTTAAAATTAAATTATGCCTCCCGAAAATCATTCCTGGTATTAAGTTTCCTTCAGGACATTCATTTTTTAAAAATGCGTTAAGACATGCAAAAGAACTTTGTACTTTGTCTTCACTATAAAAGTGCCTGGAGTGAACTTTTCTCAACTCAAGCTAAATTTTTAATTAGTTCAAGGTACACTAGAGATGTGATCTTGGAATAATTCTCTTAGCAAATGTTTATTAAAACAGTAGTCATTGGTCTTGATTAGATTTGTTGAGGGGGGCTTATGGTAATTTTAATATACCATTAAAAACTTGTGTTGGAGTATTTGGTGAAAGTTAAAGCTGTAGATTCTTTAAAAAATGATAAAACACCAATACTCCTTTTATCTGTTCCTGAAAGTGTACTATCTCATCTTCACACACACTCTTTTACCTTTTCATATTCACCTTGATTTTTTTCTACAACCTGCGTATTTCCCAGGGACTGTAACATTATACCCTTTATGTGTTCTAGAGATCATCAATTTTTGGTGAGGCAATTTGACTCCCTTTGCTTCTCTGCTGCTTTGTGGGATTCACATGGGTGGGAATCTCAGGGCTTGGCTCTATGCTGGCATCTCAGCAACTCTCCCAGCAAGGGCTATGGGTGACTGATGTGGACATTTGGGTGAAGTGGTCTTGCCAGCACAAGTAGGTAACATACTGCTTTGTGTAATTAAAAAAAAATTAATGAATCACTACAAGGTACAGTTACAGACTTACAAACTTATGTGCTTATGTTTTAGTTATACAATGTTTGAGTACCCATCCCTCCACCAGTGCCCATTCTCCACCAATGGGCACATATGTTACCACCAATGTTCCCGGGATCCCCCCCCATCCACACTCCACCCCTTTTCCCCCGCCCCCCACCTCTGTGACAGGCACATTCCCCTTTACTCTCTCTCCTTTCCTTTTGGGTGTTACGGTTTGCAGTAGAGATATTAAGTGGTCATCATGTTCGGTCCATAGTCTACTTTTAGCACACACCTCCCATCCTGAGCGGGCCCTCCAAGCATCCTTTACTAGATGGTACCTTCTCTGTCTCAGTTGCCTTTTCCCCCAGCATGTGAGGCAGACTTCCAAGCCATGGAGCAATCCTCCTGGTCCTTATCTCTACTATCCTTGGGTGTTAGTCTCCCGTTCTGTTACTTTATATTCCACAAATGAGTGCAGGAACCTTCTAGGTTTGTGCTTTTAAATATTTCTTGGGTGAGATCCCCAGAGAGATCTCTCTAACCTTCAGCTCTGGGAGCCTTTGAGAGGAAACTAGTTGCTACTACAGATTCCAGAAAGAAATGCAAAACTTTCCTCAGGCCTCGATGCTCAGCTTACTTTTCTTTCCATATCCTTTTACTTTGCCAAAATGGAAACTGGAAACCCCAATTGAATTCTTTCTCCCAGCTCTTATCTCCGACGGCAGATCTCATAAATCTCCCCCCACCCCCAACTCAGTTTCAGTGCTGAAGTGCCAATCACAATAAAACAGAAATAATTTGCATCCCTTAGGTTCTGGAACCCGGATGCATGCCATTTTATGAGAGCCTGGCCTCTTGGGTGCTGAGACTGTGTGCTCAGACCTCAGGCTATCCCGCTTTGCTTCCCAGGGCCCTAGAGACATGGAGGGGATCAACACGGCCTGGGAACAGTAATAAAACTCTAAGAGGCAGGGGGTTTCCTTTGTTTTATTTTTACCCTTCCTTTGCAGAGGGAAGAAAAAAACATGTTCTCCGTGCGCTTTATCAAACAATGTACATATATATTTTTAGTTAACATATTTAAAGGAAGAGTCACCTCTTCCCTTAGCCCCTTAGTTTGTGGAGAGGGCCTTTGGAATATCCATGCTTTTAAAGACAGAGGGACATAGAAATACATATGCCATCTCTACTATACCGTTTTGCCTCTCTGGGATATATTCTCAGGAGTGGTATTGCTGGGTCAAATGGAAGCTCAATTTCTAATTTTTTGAGAATTGTCCATATTGTTTTCCAAAAGGGCTGAACCAGTCGGCATTCCCACCAGCAGTGAAGAAGAGTCCCTTTCTCCCCGCATCCACGCCAACACCAGTTGCTTTTGTTTTTTCAGATGTGGGCCAGTCTCTGTGGTGTGAGATGATATCTCATGGTTGTTTTAATCTGCATTTCCCTGATGATTAGTGATGTGGAACAATTTCTCATGTGCCTCTGAGACATTCGGATTTCTTCTTTAGGAAAGCTTCTGTTCATTTCATCACCCCATTTTTTGATCGGGTTGGCAGTTTTCTTCTTGTGGAGTTCAACCAGTGCATTGTATATCCTTGTTATCAACCCTTTATCAGATGGGTACTGCATAAATATCCTTTCCCATTCTGTAGATTGTCTTTGTACTTTGCCAGAATCTGGAAAAAACCCGAGTGCCCCAAAACAGATGACTGGTTAAAGAAACTCTGGTACATCTACACAATGGAATACTATGTAGCTGTCAGAAAACATGAAGTCATGAAATTTGCATATAAATGGATCAACATGGAAAGTATCATGTTGAGTGAAATGAGTCAGAAAGAAAGAGACAGACATAGAAAGATTGCACTCATATGTGGAATATAATGTAACTGAGAAGTACAAGTTTGCAGTGATGCAACTTCTGGCAGATATCTCTCTGGACTTAGTTACTAAAATACTAAATTACAGAAACCCAAAACTGAGAGGCTGCTAAGTGTGGTCACTCGACCTCATACCTCTTCATCCTCAGCAATGGAAAACAAATTATCTAATGCTTCCTTTTCAGCAGGTCTGACTTTAGGGGAGAGACTCTCCAAACAATAATAGTGAGTTTTGTTGAAATATTGTATGCAATCAAAGTGAAAGTAAAGTGAAATTTATTAGTTACACAGGCGGGGGGGGGCTAAGGGTGGGAGGGCTAGGGGCGTGGGGGGGTTAGGGGTGTGGGGGGGCGGGGTGGAGCTATACTGGGATTCTTGGTGGTGGAATATGAGCACTGGTGAAGGGATGGGTATTCGAGCATTGTATAACTGAGATTTAAACCTGAAAACTTTGTAACTTTCCATATGGTGACTCAATAAAAAATTAAAAAAAAAAAAGACAGAGGGAAGCACAGAGCAACGCTGACAGTTTTTTTGGTTCTCAGAATCTTTGCTAATCTGCCTCTAGCACTGGCCTAAGCCTTCGTGGAACCCTGAGCGAACATTAACAGATGCCTTGGGAGAGGGTCTCCAGCTAGATCCGCATTTAGGCAACTGTGGAGATTCTGCCTCCTTTTCAAGTCGTAAGTCAGCCATTGACAGGTTTGCAACATGAAGTTAGGAGGAATTCTCCCAGGTATTCAAGCCTGGAAACGCAAAGAAATAAACAAAAGATAGTAGCCTTTGAGGCAAATGCACTATCTTTAAGCTAACGGAGAGTCCATCTGGGTGAGAGTTTTTCCAGGGCCTTCATTAGTGACCTGGGGAAGGCCACATACTTTCAGATCTGCACATTTTATTTTCTGACAGTTATAAACAGGGAACATCCAAACAAGTCTGTTAAGAAGACTTCCTGTAGGCCATAGCCAAATAAAGGGGGTGAAATGGGAGGTTTATATTCCTTTTCTCTCACTTTGTATTCAGATATGTCAGTCTTCCATGGCTAAAGACCTACAGAGAAGTTTCATCTTCTTGGTGAGTAGCTGTAATGGTGGTTTAGAGACACAAGATAGATGGAGTAAAAGAGAAATAGTCTGAAGTTTTTTGTGATTATTATTTATTTTATTAACTAACTCTGGGCCTCTTCTTTTCTATTCCTTAATCACTCTCCCCTTTTGAGTGGGGCATTAAGAGGGACAGTATAGATTAGGTTGGTATTTATATAATTAAATCTGTTCTTTTTTTTTTTTTTTACTTTTTGGGTCACACCTGGAAATGCTCAGGGCTTATTTCTGGCTTTGCACTCAAGAATTACTCCTGGCGGTGCTCAGGTGACCAAATGGGATGCTGGGGATCAAACCCAGGTTGGCTACATACAAGGCAAATACCTTACTCACTATACTATTGCTCTAGCCCAGTCCTTAATTTGAAAAAAAAAAATTAAAACTTTTTGGTGAACAAACAAAACTGGTGGGTGTTCAGAACTTAGTTTTATTCTGTGCTCAGGGGTCATTTCTGGTGGTGCTTGGAGGGGTGGTGGTGAGGGAGGCATATGTGGTGTCAAGGTTCAGTTGGGGTTATATGCATGCAAACGCCTCACATCCTATACTATCTCTCTGGCTTCAACGATAGTGATGTTAGCAGCAACAGGGTGAAAAGCACCTTAGCTGAGTGGTGTTCAATATCTTGAAGTTTTTGGTGTATTAACACACTATTTCATAATATATTAGAACTAGTCATGGTTATTAATAAAATACTTATAAGAATGCACTATGATACTTAGTAGATGTTATATTGAATCATTAAATCAGTCAATTCACACTAGAGAGCTAGTGTGAATAAGATTGCAGCCCCTGTCCTCAAGAAACTTCTAACTGAGTGAAGAGATTATAGAGAGAGCTACATGCATCAGGACAAGTGGAACCATAGCCATGGCCCAGACAGTAAGTATGGTGTAAGGGACGGGAACACTTGCTATTCTGCTAACTTACTTTTTTTCTGTACTTGTGATCACCAACCGTCCATGGCCTAGAGCTTCTCAAAAAGTGCTCATCATGAATATTGAATTCTGTTTGTAGCCAAGCTGTGAAATTCTGCACTAGGAAAATATTTCAAAGTTCCAAATGAAGTCCCTTGAGGTGCCCTGTGAAAAGGACCCATATTTGCTAAAGGTACTTGGAGTGAAATTCAATGTCTGGCAAAAAATGCCCTCTGGGTGAAGTGTGGAAAAGGAGCTCTTGTCTCCTCTTTCTCTCTCTTTTAATTTTCATTCCCTTTTTGTCTCACCTCTCCCTCATTTCCCCTGACCCTTTTGCTCATTTTAGTAGATTTCCCAGTCTAATTGGGATCCTCGGCAACAGAGGGTCAGTCAAGGCTGGAAGAGAAAGGAGGGATATTTTGAATGAAGGCAGGACCCTATTACAAAAGCAATTTGCCTGTAAGTGAGATTTTACATGTAAAAAAATATATAGTGCACTATTTCACATTTGCTGCAATTAAGCTCAACTACATCATCTCACTGCACTAAGCTAAGAATAGTAACTCTTGGGATATAGTTGAGTGTTCATATTATAATTGCTAAATCATTAAATCAGTCAATTCACACTGGGTTTGTAGAGCATTAATATCAATAGTGAAGTTCCATCATAGTGAGAATTCCACTTAGTCCCTCCAAGAAGCAAAAATGTCCTCATTAACCTCTGGTAAATAAAACCCACAGTGTCTTTTCTGTTCTTCTGGATGCTGAATTTGTAGGACACGATACTAGATTAAAATGATTGGGTGATGTATCTTTATGAGTAAAGGAAGCTGAAAGGAATATGTACCAAATGGTTTTGTTATTGTGGGCATGTGGGTTCATTATGATTTTAGAAAACAGCATGGTGGGCCAGGAAGAAGGGATAAAATGGGTAGGTACGTACCTGCAGGAAACGTAGGAAATGTCTTACAAGTGGATTTTTTTTTTTTGCAAGTGAATTTTTAACAACTTTAAAAGTTAGAGTTAAATTTTAGAACTTTGAAATCTGTGGGACAAATTATGAACAGAAATATATGCTATTTTTTCAAATAATTAGACTATAGATTAAATCAATGGACAAAATATTTTTTTGTTGGAGAAAAATTGATGTAGGTATTGTTTTTTCTCATACTGCCTTCTTTTATTTTTTCCAGGTTACACAAAGAATATTGTATTTTTCATTCTGCAGAACAAACTCGTTGAATTCTCAGACCTGTGAGCTAAGGTCTTACTCATCAGGTAATCATTTTTTTCCCCTTCACATCTCTGGTCATAGCTCTTTCCAAAACTCTGGATACGGAGAGGAAAAAGTAATCTAGGGACCAGAATAGTTGACTGGAATGAAGGCCATTAAAGACGTAAAAAGATTTACTTTGATAACAGAAACCACAAATTTCCCTCTGTGATAAGATTTTTCAGGCAAACAAAGAGTAAATAAACTGTTCAAGGGGTAAGTTGGCATAAGGAAGGAAAGACAGGAAGAAGTTTGTTTCTCGAGGCCTGGAGCAAATACTTTACTTGGGGGACCCCCAGGTTCAATCTCCAGTACTACACAATCACCCCCAGACCTCCTCCTCTGCCCCAGCATGATTAAAACAACAACGATAACAAAACCACAGGTTTGTTTTCCTTAGCAGTTTCAGCTTTAATCAACATAGTGGCCCAGTAACCATTTGTGAAATAAAATTGTCTGAAATGAAATATTCAATACATGTATTTTATTTATTTATTTTAAAATTAATTTTGTTTTTATTATTTATTTTTGACACACCCAACTGTGCTCAGGTTTTACTCCTGCTTCTATATTCAAGAATCCTTCCTGGCTGGGGCTGGAGCCATAGCACAGCGGGCAGGGCATTTGTCTTGCACGTGGCTGACCTGGGTTTGATTCCCAGCACCCAATATGGTCCCCCGAGCACCGCCAGGAGTAATTACTGAGCACAGAGCCAGGAGTAACTCCTGTGCATTGCTGGGTGTGACCCCCCAAAAATAGAAAGAATCCTTGGTGGTAGTCAGTCTCGGGTGACATATGGGATGATGGGGAACAAACCTTGTTTGGCTGCATGCAAGGCAAGAACCCTACCCACTTTACTATTGCTTTGGCCCCTCAATATATGTATTTTTAGACTTATAATATAATTTGATCACTAAGATTTATTAAATTTTGGATCTGGGTTAGACTACTGACTAGGGGTCTAGCCTTATAACAATGTCTTTGATGGATATTGTGTTTGGCTTTTAATGAAGCTACAGACTGTGAGAATCCAGCTACATAAAGTTCTCCAAAATAAGATGAAAATCAAAGTAGTGGCCAGAAAAGATGACTTCTGTTTTATCCTTGCCTACTGTTCTAGTTCTTGGGAAGTTCATAAAGGATAGTTGTTTGTGCAAGGCTAGGAATAAATGTTTAACTCAAAGCTGTCTTCTACTCCCATTGTCCTTTCGAAGGCACAGATACCTCTGAGGTCAACACTGCAGAAAACATGACAGGTAAATTGTCTGCTTTCAAGTGAGTGTATTATTAATAAAAGTGTGGAAACAGACTTCCTTCCTCATTAAAGATAATCAATAAATCAAATCGAACAAACTATATAGCACTGCACTGTAGCACTGTTGTCCCGTTCATCGATTTGCTCGAGCGGGCACCAATAACGTCTCCATTGTGAGACTTGTTGTTACTGTTTTTGGCATATTGAATACACCATGGTGAATTTGCCAGGCTCTGCCATTCGAACGGGATACTCTCGGTAGCTTGCCGGGCTCTCCCAGAGGGGTGGAGGAAGCAAACCCAGGTCAGCTGCATGCAAGGCAAATGCCCTACCCGCTGTGCTATTGCTCCAGCCCTAAAAAACTATATATCAGAACAAAATGATACTTATTCAGATATATTTATCATTATGTAATCAATTGATACATATCCACAGATATGTATGAACCATCAAGAAATGCAGAAAAATTATTTGATAAATTCGAAAATTAATTTATCAAACTTTGTATGTATTTGAATATCAATTTATGATTCTATCTGTTGGATAGAAATATAGGATTTCCTCATTTGATGAAAAAATAATCTAAAACACCCATGACTAACATATTCAGTGGTCGTAAATTCAAGGCTTTCCCAACAAGATTTTTTCCATTAAAATTCCATATCAAGTATGTATCCCCCACTTACTGCTTTCCATATTGTTTTGGAATTCTATTAATGTAACATAATGAAAAATAAAAATAAATAAGTAATAAATAAAGAGAAAACGGAATAAATGGGTTGGTGAGGAAAACATGAGCTGTCCTTGTTTGCAGATGACATTGTTTTCCATATGGAAAATTCAAAAGATTTGATAAAATAAATCTGGGGACTAATGAACCATTTAAACAAAGTTGCAGTATACTAATTTCATGTACCAAAGTCACTATGTTTTCCATATAACTTCAGTGAACAGTGGAATTTTAAATTATAAAGTCCAATTACACTGTTATCTCCAAGTATATATATGTATGCATGTATATGTATATATATACAGATATCTATTTATATATAAAATAACAGAAAACATGACGGAAAAATTGTTAGGTATATATCTGTTTATATATAATATGCTTCATATATATTGGATCTATGTGATAAAAATTTAGGTGTCTGATACCACTCAACTCTGATGAGTGGTATCAGATAACTAAATATGCATACATAGTTAATTTTTATGGCTAGTATATTATCAGTATAATCAAGGTGTAAGTTCTTCCTGATTTGAGGGATAGATTTACTGAAATTCATGTGAAATTTTCTTAAGTAATTTTGTTCAATTTGACAAATTGACTCTAAGTTTAAATGGTGAGAGGAAAATATAGCCAACCTAATATTGAAGAATATGAACAAAATTAGATATATTGTCATTATCTTAAACACTTAATATGAAGGTCTGATAACCAAATAAGTGTGTAAATTGTAAAAGAGAAGCAAATTAGTGCTTCAGAATGAAGTCCAGATATAGACCCATATATAAACAACTTATCGTTAACAAATTTTTCAAAGAAGTATAATGAGAAAATAAATATTTTCAGCTATTTCTGACAAATACTTGTTGGATAAGCTGGATTTCCTCTAAGAAAAAGTGAATATAGACACTAGCCATTCATAAAAATTAACTAAAATTGAATCATAGGTTTAAATGTAAAATGCAACTTTAAAAGTCTTAGAAGCTAATACAGGAGAAAATTTAGGTGACCTTGGGTATGACAATGACTTTTGTCAGAGGCACAATGCATGAAAGAAATCATTGATAAACTAAACTAAATTTAAGTGTCTGTGATCTGTGAAAGACACTCTCAGGAGGATGAGATGCCAAACCACAGCTAGAACAAAATATTTTCAAATGGCACATCTGATTAAGAACTCTAGTACAAAATGTACAAGGACTCACGAAACTCTACAGTAGTAATAAGAATAGCTCATTTAAAACATGGTCAAAATACCAAAAATTTCAGCAGATAATTTAGACATAAACTTATTCTCCACATCATACATTAGGAAGTTTAATCAAAAGAGCACTGAGATAAAATTACACATCTATAAATTGGTCGAGATCCAAAATCTTTATACCAAGTGCTAGCAAGGATAAGAAGCAAAGGTATTCTCTTTCATTGTTTGGTGGGAATATAGCATTACTTATTCACTTTAGAAGACAACTAAGCAAACTGTTAACAAACTTATAAAACTAAGCCTACTCTTTCTATATGTTCCAGAAAAACTCTTCTTGGCATCTACTCAAATTATTAAACTAATTCCTGCACACAGATGTTTTATCAGCTTTATTCCGTAGATAAATATGTAGATAAACTGTGTACATCAAACCATGGACTACTATTCCACACTGAAAGGGAGTTAGACATGAAAAAACATAAAGAAAACTTTAATACTTATTGATAAATAGAAGTTAATCTGAACAGGCTGAGGAGTAATTCCAAGCATGTGGTATATTGGAAACTGTAAAAGTGAAAGGGTTACTGGTTGTCAGGGTTTAGGGCAAAGCAGGAATATTCAAAGCACAGACATATTTTAGGATACAGAAACTATTCTGTATGTGATAAATAACTATCATTACGTATTCACCAGAACCTGTAAAATGCTTACCACTAAGAATAAAATCTAATATAAACTACAGAACATGGAATACAATGGTGATTGACAAATGAAGCCTTAAGTATGGAATTTTGATAGTGGAGGAAGCTTTTCATGTTTGGAGGGCAAGAAATAAATTGGAACTCGGCTTCTTTTTTCCATCAATTTCACTGTGAGTCTAAAACAATTTCTCTAAGTAATAGTATATTTTAAAAGTTAGATGTCACTCTTCTGGAAATCTAGTAGAATACATGTCCACACAGATTTGTGTGCTAATGCACTAACCACGTAATAACTCAGTCCTCACCTTTCCTACCCCCGGTCATGCCCACTCAAGTGAGTGTGTGTGTGTGTGTGTGTGTGTGTGTGTGTGTGAGTGTGTGTGTGTATGTGTGTAGAATTTTTCTGACTGGAAAGTTCAAAAAACAAAGAAGAAAGTCATAAAACAACCTGCCTTAAATTCTGGGCAGAAAACTCTCTGTGTGGATCTATTCTAAATCAGAATCATTGCTGATTCTGGTCAGACTTGAGAAGGTGAAATCTTCATGTGTAGATGGCTGTGGAGATTAGCCCTGGAATGAAAGTATGCATTTCTTGCTGGATATGATGCTTTGCCCTACTTTTTGTGTATGAGAAGTTGATCACTGGTATGTTATGTTGCAGGCATGTTTTGTGCTGTTCTGAATAAAGCTTATTTTGCTTGATTAGTTTTTGTGGTGCCTACCCCTGATTATTAGAAATTCCACCTTGTCCCTCAGTGCAAGTGACATATTTTTATTTGTAATATTTCAAACCTGAATTTATCTTTGGTTCTACTTCCCTTTATTATCTTTCACAATTCATCTTCTCTAAAACATTTTCTTACATTTTCCAGCTCATTCTATCCCTGTTCTTCAGCCATAGCTCTCCCACACCTAGCATAAGATACTTCGTGTTTTTTTCCCCATTTCTCATCATTTTCTTTAATATAATTGACATGCATCTCTGTATAATTTAAGGTGTACAGAAAATGCGCTTACATATTGCAAAATGATTATCAAAATAATTTAACATCTATCATTTCATATCGTTCCAAAAAAAGTAAATGAAAAGATATTTTCTCCTTGAAATAATCACTGTTAGAATCTATTTCAAATATTCAATTCAGCAGTGTTAACTATACCCATCATATTGTACATTATATCTCCAGGACTTATTTATCTTATAATTAAAAGTGCACACTGTTACTCAATTTCTCCTCACTAACTCCCTGTCTCTGGCAACCACAAATATGGTCTCTTTAAATTTTTTTTAATTAAACATTTTTTAATTGAATCACTGTGAGAGAGAGCATTAAAAATCTGGCCATGATTGAGTTCAGTCATACAATGTTCCAACACCCATACATTTACCATTGTACATTTCCCAGCACCGATGTCCCCATGTACATTTCCCCGCACCGATGTCCCCAGCATTCCTGCTGCCACCCTGCAACTCCGCCCACCCAGCCTGCCTCTGTGCTCTATGACAGGCACCTCTCTGTCTCTGTCTCTCTCTATCTCTGTCTCTCTCTCTCTCCCCTTTTGGGAATTGTGGTTTGCAGTACAGATACTGAAAATTTATCATAGCTATCCCTTTACCTACTTTTAACACTCTGTTCTTGTCCAGCCTGGTCATTTTTAACTATTGTTGTCATATTGGATTCTTCTCTTTCTTAACTACCCTCTGTCCCACAACACACGTGGGGCAACTTCCAACCAATGGAAGTTGGTTTAGACCTCTTGAACCCTATTTTCCCTGGTCTTGGATACTAGTCTAATACTATTTATTTTTATATCCCACAAATGAATGCAGTCATTCTATATCTTTCCCTCTCCTTCAGACTCATTTCACTAAGAATGGTATTCGCTATGTCCATCCATTTATAAGCAAATTTCATGACTTCATTTTTCCTAGTGGCTGAGTAGTATTCCATTGTGTAGATGGACCATATTTTCTTTATCCACTCATCTGTTCTCAGGCAGTCAGGTTGTTTCCAGATTCTGGCTATTGTGAATAGTAATGCAATGGACATCACAGTGCAGTGCAGATGGTATTTCTGTTGTGTGTGTTTGGACTCCCAGGATATATTCCCAGAAGTGGTTTTGCTGGGTCAAATGGAAGCTTAATTTTTAGTATTTTAAGAAATTTCCATATTGTTTTCCAAAAAAGCTGCACTCATCGTCATGTGCACCAGCAATGAATAAGAGTCCCTTTCTCCTTGCATCTATGCCAGCACTTGTTCTTGTTCCAATATGATCTTTATCTTCAAGGGTTTTTTTTTTAAATGGGTATACATATTAGTGAGGTTATACGGTATTTATCTTTCTTTGTCTGATATCTCACTTAAAGTAATGCCCCCAAATGGGGGTACTTTGGATGACCTCTAGCTAATATATTACAGAACCTCAATTTTTTTTTTATTTATAGGGACTATGGACTGGAGTGATAGCACAGCGGGTAGGGCGTTTGCCTTGCATGCAGCTGACCCAGGTTTGATTCCTCTGTCCCTCTCGGAGAGCTCAGCAAGCTACTGAGAGTATCCCGCCCTCACAACAGAGCCTGGCAAGCTACCTGTAGTGTATTCTATATGCCAAAAACAGTAACAACAAGTCTCACAATGGAGACGTTACTGGTGCCTGCTCGAGCAAATCGATGAACAATGGGACGACAGTGCTACTTTTTGTCTTGGTTCATTTATTTTATTGTGCTTGTATATTGTAATTTAAAAATCCATTCACCTATTAAAAAGACATAGAGGCTGTCTTCTTTTGTGGACTATTGTAAATAATGCTGCAATGAACTTGAGTGTGCAGCTAGTTTATTTGTTTTTGAAGAAAATAGTTATATTTTGGAAATATAAATTTTCTAATGAATATAAATAATAAAATTTAAATTTAATACAAATAATGAAATTTATATTTAATAAATAAATTTTATTTATATTTTCTAAATATAGGAAGTATAATATGAGGGGAGACAGAAAGAGAAAACCCTGTAAAGCAAAAGAAATCAATTACATCCATTAAGTTTGGGATGTGGGTTACTCCCAAATGGGTTATGCTACAAGGCGCAGGAAAGAAGGTGGATGTTTACGCTAGAGATGTGCAGGGAGCAGATGTCTTTTTAATATAATGATAATGTTTTCTTTGAATATATTCCTAGAAGTAAACTTCTGTCTTGCGTGTTAATTCTATTTTTAAAGTTTTGTGTAACCACATTGCTTCTTTCCGGAATGGATGCTATAATTTACATTCTCACCAATAGTACCAGCCATGCTATCTTTTTGAGTGTTGCTGGACCATGTTAAGCTTTCCAGTGTTAAGCTTAACTTTGCTGGTCAGGTGGGGCTGGGCTATAATTTAGTTTCCCTACCTGGCTAGGGGCAGACCAGTCTCCAGGGAAAGCAAAGCTATTTGTTTAGAAACCATCTTTATAGATATAATTAGTTAAGATCTTATCTAAGTCACTGCATGTTGTAATAACAAAATACCACAGAATGGGTCATTTATCATAATAGAAATTTATTTCTTAGTTTCATGGAAGCTGCCATTCCATGGTCAAGATGTTGGCATGATTCCATACTGGCAAGGGTCTTCTTGCTGCTTCTGTATCATACCTCTGTATCTTCACATAGTGGTAGGATCTTTCTGGAGCTTTTTGTATAAAAGCAGTTTCAGGAGAGCTTCACTTTTACAGTAATACAAGCATCTTCCAAAGGTCTTACCTTCCAAATCCATCAATAATCTTTGGGTATTAGACTTTCAGCATATCAGTTATAGGGGACAAACTCAGATCATAGGAGATGAGAGAACACAGAAGTGGGAAGGTACCTAAGGTCAGTTGGTGTCCTAAGATAAGAGAGGGCATACCTGAACTCAAGGAAAAGAAGGTCATTCATTGATTAGGTGGCAGCAGGGACTGAAATGATGTTGCTATAGGACAAGGAAATGCAGGAGCCATCAGAAACTGGAAAAGCCAATAAAGAATTACCCCCAAAATATTCTAAGGGGGTACGTCATGAAAACAACTTGATTTTTATTTCTGGTCTACACAAGTATAGAATTATAAATTTTCATAGTTTTAAGCTACCAAGTTTGCTGCGTTTTATGAACAGTAGTTCCAGTCATAGAGGTGTATTGAAGAAATGAACATGAACTTGGATCCTGGATAGGTTGACACTGATGAATACTTATTAATGTTTAAACTAGCTTCTAAATCTTATTGTTCTAATTATATATGTATGTATCATAAAGTGCATGTGATAATTAAATCAGGCAACATGCCATGGGAAAATTCACTTTCCTTTTTCTTCTCACCTTCTTACCTCATTCTATAAAAGAGGGTGTTTATTCATTTAAAGAGTAACAGAGAAAACTTTGCCATCATTTGACCTCTTACTCATTCCTACTCAATAATTAGTCAGCTGGATAATGTCAATTCATTAGGTCCTGATAAGCTCAGTCTGGCTTGCATTTTTACCCACTTCCTTTTTGAGGAAAACTGTATTTTGGTCCCGTGGACACCTTGGAATCTGAAACATGTCTAGGCAGAAAATTACCCTGCACTTGACTAGGACAGGCTGTTTGCAGTTTGACAGGTCTTTCTCTTGTCTCTACAGACCGAACCAATTTCCAAATAAAGATTAAGAGAGTTATGTGATTTAAGTTGTTCTCCAAATCAGTTTTACTTGATATGCCTAAGGATGGAGCTATGGAATCTCATAGAAAGTGATAATGGCTAGATTTTCATTTTGTTTATGTAAGTGCCTCCACACCCAAACCCCGTCTGTGATGGAGGTGATGTGAGTAGCACTGCAAATCTCAAGCAGTCAACAAAGTGTTCAAGGAATGCTGGTTCTTTCAAATCTCAAACGGATTCATTCCCTGGAAGATTAACTGGAGTGTATAAAGGTGTACATATTAGTATACAGATGGTAATGGTAACACCTGTCCATTTAACCTAAAAATGTAACAAGGGAAAGAGACTTGATGGGAGCCTCACTATCCTGCAAACTTGGAATTACCAATTTATCTTATTTTCAGTGGACTGGCTTCTCCACCATGCATGTCACAGTGAGACCCTAGATAATGACTAATGGCCTCAGCGGGTGAAAAATGCCTTTATTCATGTACAGAGGTTCATTACACTGCTCCTGCCTATGCTGAAAATTTTGCTGGCTTCGAGTAAAAGATTCTGTGTTGATAAATCCCACTGGTAAGAGAAAAAAGTTTGTGTTCTCATAATGTGCCAGAATTTCACAACATATATATACCACAGCAGGATTCAGCTTATAAAAAGAAAACAATAAATTTATAAACCTGTAAAGGACATGTGATAGATTTTGCAAAATGAGTGTCTAATTTACGTACCACTTTATACCGGTCCTTTTCTTCCCAGTGTGTTCCACTTTTACTCCCCAGACCCATAGGTTTTTTTCCCGTAACTGCCCCAACCCACACGTCACTGAGATAGCAGCCATCATAGCAGCCCTCAGCTCCACAGGGCTTATTCCTTGATCAGCATTACCATAGCTTCTTGGAGGCATCACTTGGTCATATATTTATCCAATGGTTGAACAGAGCTCCTCTTGATTGCCATGCCTGTTTAGATACTGCCCTCTGACACTCATTCTTTTTTCAGAGTTGGGTTGGCCCCACAAACTTTCTTTCAGTCCAATGCAAAACAGAAACAGTGGAATGTTCTTATTCCACTGTTAATCCCTTTAATTCTGTAGGCAATGGTTCAAGCTTAGATCTTCCAGTCTTTCCAGGATAAATATTGTGTGCAGCTAGTTTCCTACCCTACCCCCTACCAATTGTGGCTGACATTCATTTATCATTTCTATAGGTTATCTGTACTGCTGGACTCCTCAACCCCATATTGTTTTTTATTTCATTTGCCTTCTTGGGGCAATAGAGGCATAATTTGAAGCTCAAGAGTGGAGGAAGTTTTTCTTTCAGAAGGTGAGGTTTAAGCTGACCTTATCTTTGATTTACCTCCAGAGCAAACTACATTTCCAGAATTTGATGATAACTGAGTGCCTGAATAAGACACTCAAGGGCCTTCATGGTTTGATGCATTAGGTCTTCTTTCCCTATCACATCTCTGGGTCTTCCTTCTTCAGCCATGATGTTTAGTTGTATCGAACTGTTTTTCATTTCTTGAATGCATGATCGTCTCTTGTCTCCTCTTGAAATGCAGTTGATAATCTTGTCTGTGAAGACTTTTCTGATCCCTTACTTTCCAATCTTGTGGTAGTTTGGGTGGTGACTTAGAGATGTTCCCCAAAAGTCTTGTCACTGGGGGTTCTCTGGCATCTAAGTTCAACTGTTCTTGTGCTCACATATTTGAATCCCAACCATCATCAAATTTTGAAATTATTTTTCCTCTTAAGTCAAACCCACTGTTATTCTAGTGGTTATTGATTTGATTTGTATATTGAAAATTTAATATAAACCCTTTTCTTGTGTTGTGGTTATGTGTATAAATATTCTC